>NC_135533.1:32420154-33873487 GCF_045843805.1 Urocitellus parryii
TAAAAATTAAAAATTGTTTTTCTGCAAATGATAGGATGAAGAGAATGAGAAGACAACTCCACAGAATATGAGAATGTATTTTCCAAAGATATAATAAAGGCCTATTATGTAAAACATGCAAAGAATTCTTAAAATTCAATACTCAGAAAACAAATAAGATTCAAAAATTAATAATAAACACATTAATAATAACCTCACCAAATAAGGTAAATAGGTAACATACAAGCAAATAAAAATGTGTTCCACAACATTTGCCATCAGGAAAATGAAACAATAACACCCCACTAAAAACCTATTAGAACGTTCAAATTTAAGAACACTGGCAACCCAGATGCTAGAGGGGATGTGGAGCAACAGGAACTCCTATTCGTTATTGGTGGGACTGTAAATATATAGTTACATTGGAAGATAATTTGACAGTTTCTTATAAAATTCAACTTTCTTCCCTGTGATCCAGTGATCACATTCCTTGGTCTTTACCAAAGAAGTTGAAAGCACAGGTCCACACAAAGACCTGTCCACAGATGTTTATAGCAGTTTTATTCATAATTGTTAAAACTTGGAAGGAACCAAGTTATTCTGCAGTAGGTGAACGATAAAGTCTGTGGTACATCCAAACATGGAATAGTATTTAGCGTTAAAAAGAAATTAGGTATTAAGCCATGAAAAGAACATGAAGGAAACTCAACTCTGTATTATTAAGTGAAAGAAGCCAATCTAAAAATCCTACATACTGTGTGATTCCAACTGTGTGACATTCTGGAAATGGGTAAACTATGAAGATAGTAAAAAGAGCAGTGACTTCCAGGATTGGGGGCACAGGAGGGTGAGGAAGGGAGAGACAAAAAGTTCAAACACAGAAGATCTTCAGGGTAGTGAAGACACTCTTATGATCCTATAGTGATGGATATATGTCATTATACTTTTGTTCAAGTCATAGGGTGCATACCACCAAGATGGAATACTGATATAGATTATGGACTTTGGACAATCATGTGTCAATGTAAGTTCACCAACTATAACAGGCTGCTGACAGTGGGAAGCTACACATGTGTGGGGACAAGAGACATATGAATGATCTCTGTACTTTTCTCTCAATTTTGCTGCAAACTTGAAACTGCTTGAAAAAATAAACTCATTTTTAAAAAAAATCTTGATATTAAGCTCCAGCCAAGGAGTAGGAGATTATTCCTTTCTCTGTACTCTTTTCAAAATATATATTATCAATCTCTAATAATTTTTGCTAACTTGAAAGCTAAAAAAACTCCCAAGAATCTCACTATTTTAAACACATATCTCAATGGCCCGCTAGAGACTTGAGAAACTTTTCAGAGTTTTGGACATTTGAAATTCTTATTTTGAAAATTGCCCATTTGCATACTTTGCCTTTCTCTGACAGTTGTCTTTTCTTATATTGACAAAAGTATCTTGTATATCTAAGATGGTAAAAAAGAGCCATGGGGAATATTTTCTCCCATTTGTATAAAGTTTGTTCTACTAAATATATGGCAAATATATTTCCCTAGTATAGTATATGTCCTATTATCTTTTATTATGTTATAGTGTCTTCTGCTTCTAGAATATTTGTCAATAGTCAAATCTGTCAATCTTTTCATTTGTGATATTTGTCTTTCATGTCACTTAGGCTTTAAACATAAATATATTTTTCTCATATATATATATATATATATATGCAACAGATATAATTGCATATATTTTAAAAGGTGTACATACTTATATTTTATGAACTGAAGGCATTGGGCCAGATGGTAGAGAAATAATTATCATGTAGGACATCATTAGAAATTAAGTGAAGACATAGTGTAGGCTGGTGCCAGAATGGTGAATTTGGTGGTTAAGACAATTTAGAGTTTACCCGATGTGTATAGAACATTTTAATAATCCATTCTCTAATATCATTGAGAATATCATTTATTTGTTTGTTTTTGTTGAGGATTGAACCCAGGGCCTCACGTATGCTAGGCAAGAACTTTTACCTTTGAGCCATATCCTCAGCACAACACATGACTTTAAAATTAACGTCAAGTCCATGCACATACTACAATGAGATGGGGATGGAATGATGAGTACAGCAAAAGCGTACAGTTATTATTAAGACAAGGAGAGAGTTAAGGCCGATAGCCCATGTCCTTGTGTCTGCAGTGGAGACAGCCCAACTGCTGATGTGAGCATCTGGTCCGACGGCTGTATCTCTAGTTACTGGAGTTGGGATATCACTGTTGTCAGTCAGACACAACCAAGTTCCTTTGCTCTGAATTTATGTTCATCATGTAATCTTTAGATTGTCATTTAGTTTCCCAAATAGATTGCCCTACTGAGCAGTCAATGCTCAATTAACCACTACCAATATTCTGAATTACCCTAGTTCTTTAGTAAAGAAGTAAAATTTTGCATCATCTCTCTGTACCTCTCCCTCAACTATTCCCATAGTGACTGTTCACTTGGTAGGGAAAGTTTACAAGCTATATATGCAATGGCCTGCATGGACCATTTTGTGCCTCCATGATCTATACATCTTTATCACATTTTATTCTGTATGCTGACAAACACTAAATAGATTTTCTTTTTCTTACTTTTACCCAGTGGTATCCACTGACCTACATGTAACACACATGTGTTTGCAATTACTGTGACAGAAAATAAAGAGGGAGAAGGGTCTCAAAGGATAGAGGGGTGATCATTTAATAGTTTATCAAGATGTGAAAACTGGCACCTAGTTTTTATGCACTGGAAATAATTCCTGGTCTCATGTGATTTGGAGCTCCATAAGCCATTTTTCTAAGAACTAAGCAAATGTGGTTGAATAACAAATTCTTACATCTGCAGATATGAAACTGGTTCTTTGCCTCCCATAAATGCTCTATTCAGTACCGAAGATACAGTGATTAATTGGCATGGTAGACAATAAACACATAAATATTCACAAGTGGAGTAAATCAGTGATTTGGGGTAATTTGTTATTAAAATATTGGTAACTAGTGAAAACAGGAAAATGAGCGATCTTGAAGGTTAAAGAGGAAGATAAGATGCATGGCAGAGGAAAATTGTACTGACTCAACAAAAATATTTTTGAGCACTTAGTATATCTCACACACTGTTTTAGGCATTTGAGGTACATCAATGAGCAATAAAACCCAACTTCTTCCCCTCATAGGTCTTAATTCCAGAAAGAAGAAACACACAACAAAAATTAGAAATTAGAGTACACCACATTTTTTTTTTTTTTTTTTTGGTGGTACACCCTTTGGAAAATGGAATCATAGAGCTAGGTAAGCAGGATCACAGTGCGGAATAGGGGTGGGTGGGCTAAGATTGTTAAATAGCTGGCAAAGGGGTAGAAGGCTCATTCAGAAGATGGGAACATAAGACTTAAAGGAGGCGAGGGAAAGAGCTATTTGTTTATCTGGAGGCAGAACATTCTAGGCAGTGAGCTACCATACAAGTCCCTCTAATATCTGAGATGTTAAAATTTCCAGTGTTTAAAACAAAAGAAAACATTGTATTCCAAAAAGATCTCCAAGAGATGTATAGATCACAGAGGCACAAAATGGTCTATGCAGGCAATTGCATATATAGCTTGTGAACTTTCCCTACCAAGTAAACAGTCACTATGGGAACCATTGAGGGAGAGGTACAGAGAGATAATGCAAAATTTCTCCTAAACTGGCCAAAAAGATAAAGGTGTGTACAGGTATACACTTATCCACTTAGGTAATGGATAGTTCCTAGAGTTTTAGATCACATGCAAGCTCATTTGTTGAGAGCGAACTGGACCACCTCACGATTGTGTACTTGGAAGGAAAGGAGATGGATGGGAAGAAGGGTTTCTTGAAGATTTTCTCCATAAGTATTTTGGCATTTGTCTCATGCAAAGTGAAACTCATTCCATTCTGAAATGTTCTGCCAAGAAGAGCCTACCAGAAAGGATTTTGATGTAAAGAGTGAAACTTGAGGAGCCAAAAGAAAACTATTATATTCCAGTTGAGGTTATCATGGCTGAAGCAGAGATCCCAAAATGGATGATGACAAAGGATGCCATGAGTCACTCATTGCACTTTGTGACCGGAGATAACAATTTGGCAGGGGACAGGGTGGGATGACCAGATCCTTAGACCATGCTGCTGCTTACTTTTGTGACTTCTGGCCAGTTACAAAATCAGTTGGGGGCTCAGTTTCTACATCTGTGGAAACGAATTGAGAAATGACACCTGTTTGACCTATTTCATAGAGCTTTTGTGAAAATCAATTGAGGTAACAGCAGAAATTGTTCTGTGAGTAATCAAATGCTGTACAAACGGGAGATGTTATTCTCCAGGCTTTTATTCTCATCAAATAGCTGATACAACACTTGACTCGCTTAAGTTCACACCTGCAAATAATTTGCATGTTCGAGACCAAAGTAAGCTCAGTCCTGGTGGTTTACTATTCTGTCTCCCCCAACAAAGGCTAGAAAGACCCAAGGTTGGGAGAAGGTTCCAAGAAATCTTAGCCCCATGATATAGATTAGAAAACAGCATAGGAAGAAAATCCATGCTCTCTTTTAAATTTTGAACAGAAATAAGAGGGGGGCATGTCTTTGTGGGAAATCTTTCCATTTCTGCTCCCAAGGTTTGATTTTTCTGTGGCTCAGAAGAAAAAGTGGAGGCCAGTAGGCTGGACCACTGACCCATACCCCAGCTATCTCTCTTTCTGGGTTCTTATCAGACGTGAGTTTGGCCAGCTTTTCCCAGCCCACCAGCTTGCTTTGCTCCTCCACTGCTGATTTTCCTGAGAGCCCCGTAATTCTCAAGGTCAGACCTTCCCATGCAATGCTGAACTGACAAATCTAATCTCTCAAGCAAACAGGTTATTTTGCTGCAAAACCTCACAAAGAAAGGGGAGGGACATTTCCCTTGGCTTGAAATTTTAGCTACTTTGAGTCCAAACTCACAGAGCTTCTCTATGCTTTTCTTCCTGGGGGCTGGAGGGCAAAAATGGAGGGCTTGCCATCTCTTACTGAATATCTCCATTTCCAGCCTCAGTCAGACCACTCAGAAACTCTCCTCACAGCTTTTATCAGCTTAAACCTGGCACAGACATGTGGTGTGTGAAAGGATGTAGGTTGTTATTCAATGCCTCTGGCATATCATGTTAAGATGAAAAACACAAGTTTGCTACTTAAAGGGGAACTGTCAGTCCAAGGTCATCAATCCCCAGCAGGCCATGGTACAAGCCCCACCACAAATACCCGTTCTGGGTGTGGGACAAAGCGTCTGGTTAGTGTCTCCATTTGGAAGAAGCAGAGAGAACAGCATTTCCTCCAAATACCAGATCAATCATTTAGGAGCAATTCATCTTCTACTAAAATGATCTCAAGTTCACAACTAATAAGACCACAGCTGCCTTTTTATGGTTGAGTTACCCACACACAACTCGGCACCGCATTTTAGGTCAGGTCACAACTGCGTAATAGGCCTCAGACTTGGCAGTTTCATGTTCTTCTGACTTTTCCTTGCCCAACCCACACCGAATTACATGCTGACCAAAGCTCCCCTGGAGTCACATGGAATGAGGATTTGGCTCCAATGATCCAAATTTGCAGCCCAAAATGGAGGCCTCCCTGGGCCGACTAAGTTTTTCCATTTCACTTGCAGAGGGCTGCCATGCTCTTTCCAAAGTCCTGTGCAGAATTCAGCCTGCATTTTCCTGCTGATGGTCCAGGTTACACAAACGTAGATAGGAGAGTCACAAGGAATGTGTCCAGATGGCCCTTAAACTATAGAGTTACCCAGAATTCAAGAACAAAATGAGACTCAATTGTTTACAGAATGAACTTGAACTGTAAGGAGTACAGAGGGAAATAGATCTCAGGGAAAGAGAAGAAGAAAGTAAATAAAATTTGGTCTTTGTTTCCCCTCTTTTCAAAATCAATTTTGCTAAATTGTTAATTAGCCTTGAAAGGATGTAAAGAGCACTAGGGAGGAAGTCGATGTTAGCATTTTGGATATCCTGGCATGTATCATGTGCAGTCTCTGGGACAGCAAGATGACACAGACTGACATGTTGCTCCAGGCATATGCTCTATGTTACCATTATATTTGTGTAACTGATCCATTCCCAGCACATAAATCCCTGACCTCTGGGTGCCGAGGGATTAACATATCAGTCACGGTGTTCAAACAGTTGTCTTTATGTAGGTGGATGTTAGTTTCCTCTTATTTGCCTCTCTGTGTCCCTAGACTTTTAGTCTGCTCTAATAATGCAATATTCCAGTCAGCTAATGGGCACTGGCCTGAGCACCAGGGCTTTGGGATTCACTGCTGCTGCCCCTCTATTTTTACCTTGGTATTTCCATTAGCATTCCACCTTAGGACGATTGCCACAGCCAAGCACGTGTGCAGAGCTGAACACAATGCTGTGTGCAAAAATAATGATGAATGAACAACATTTAGGTGTTCCCACCGTTCTTTTAGGTCCCATCTTTATCATGAATCTATCCTTCCTGTTGTCTAGACTTCTGCTTAAAAATTTGTAATGATGTACTGTGACTCAACTCTGTGATATTTGCCTTCGTTTAAATCTTTGACTCAAGTAAAGAATAAGAAAACAAAAAGGGCACAGCTCTATGATGTTTTACTATAGATAGTCTCCTGATTCACACCTTAACAAGTAGATCTAGTCTCTATTTTCTTTTTTTTTTGTTTCTTTACAAGAATATTCAAATTAATCCAGCATGAATTCCAGAAGAAACTGGAATAAATGAAGAAAGCATTGTTTTAAATTTCAAAGAACTGCCAATCTGGTGAGAGTATGTATGTATCTGATGGAGACGAGGGTAGGGAATAGAGTGATACAGGGATAAGGAGTAGGAGGTGGTTCTAAGAGTATATAAATAGTTACAGTTTAAAGCATACCTAAGGCTTTCCAAAGAAGTGCAAACTGCTTCTAGGCTAAAAAGAGGGAAAGATTACATCTGATTGAGGAAGTTCAGGGCTGCTTTATGAAGCGGCTTGTTCCTTTCTTCCCCACAACACTTGGGAGCATCGTTCCCCTATCTTTATTCTACATCTTCTATCAGGGTTCCAAGCATCAGCTTATTTCAATCTTTCTCTTTCCTTCTCTTTCACAGTCACCCACCAACCCCTGGACATTCTTCCATCTTCTACACCTTATGGATTTTGTCCCTTTTATCAGTTATCATCCTCAAAAACTCAATCATGTTACCCATTATCAGCTGCAGACTCAGCTACCCCCTGATGTAGTCAGACATTAACTTTCATCACCACTGAAATGGGTCCACTCCCATAATGCAAACTTAGAACCTCCATTTCTCTTGTCATCTTACATTTAACAAACTTATTTTTGTTCTTTGTTCTTATCACGATCTTCATCTTGTCCCTGGATTCTTCATGATCTTCATCCTCATCCTCCAATACCATTTTGACCTTAGTCACCTTCTTCTTCTCTAGCCTAGAATTTCTGGTTTGCCATTTATTAAACAATGTGGGTGCTTCCCAGGTAAACTTCCTGGACATGATGTCACTTGTCAACCTTCAACTGCCATGCTTCCCTGAGAACTTTCAATCCATTTGCTGATCTCTTAACTACCTAATGAATTCCCACATCTGCTTTAGGCCTTTACTGCTCTCCTCAACAGTTTCACCATCATCTATAGGAAAGGCCCTCTCCTCATAAGTCTTTGAACAGGTATAGAGCAAAGCCGTTCAATAGAATTTCCTGTGAGGATGTCAATATTCTGAATATACACTAATACATCAGCACTAGGCATGTAGAACTATTCAAAACAAAGTGTAGCTACTGAGACTGAGGTACTAAAATATTATCTTAATTTAATTAATTAAAATTTAAATAGCAAAATGTAACTAGTGTCCATTCTATTGGACGTCACTGATAGAAACTGGTGTTGTCCAGAAATACTGTAGAAATACAGTTGTCTCATATGTAATTTTAAGTTTTCTGGTAAGTACATTAAAAAGTAAAAAGAAGCAGGAGAAATTAACCTGATATAATTAATGATACTTTTATATAATTCATACATATTAACTTAATATATCAAAATATTATAGTTTCAATATGTAGTATATATAAAATTATTGAGGAGGGGGAGATTTTATATTCTTTTTCATGCTATATTTTTAATATCTGGTATGCATTTTATCCTTCTAGAGGATCTCAATTCAGACACTAGATTTTCATGGGAAATATTTGATTTGTATTCAAATTTCGCAAAATTTGCAGTTGAAAACACATCAAGTTATGTCAAGCACACTTAAAAAGTTTTCTGTGAAGTGAATCAAGTATTAGTCTTTCAATTCAATTTCCACTAATTAAAACTAAATGAAATAAAATTTTAAAAATTACTTCCCTAGTCTCTTTGGTCACATTTCAAGTGCTTTCTTCCTTAACGAATCCTCATCTAGGCTCTCTCTGCCTACCAACCTCAAAGTATTGTTTATTACTTCACCTCCTTTTTTTTAAACTCATGTCATTGATATTTTCCCTCTTGTCCTGCCTGCCTCCTCTCTCTCTTTCTCTCTCTCTCTCTCTCTCTCTCTCTCTCTCTCTATATATATATATATATATATATATATATATATATATATATATTTCTTTTTTTTTGTAGTTGTTCTACAAGCCAGCAGCAATCACCTGAGAAGCCCCAGACCTACTGAATCAGAAATTCTGATTTAGTAAGCCCTCCATGTGATCCTGATGCCTACTAAAATATGAGATTCACTGACTCAGAGAAAAGTACACTTAAGAGGTAAATTAAAACTAATAAAAGCAGTAACTTCTGTACAGGATGGAGCAGGGGACAAGTAGGATGGCGACAAGGGTAGAAGTGAGACTTTTTTTACATTGTGATGATTTTGAACAGTTTAAATGTTCAACTTGGACATAAGAAGAGGACATTTCAAATATGCTGACAGCCTTTTTCCTGCTTCGTTTTATTTGTATTGAGTTGGGTTAGACCTCAGTATATTTTAAACTCCCTCTAGGTGTCCTATGAAGTGCAAAATTCACTGTGTTTTAGTATATTCAGAGTCGCACAGCCATCACTTCAATCAATTTTAAAACATTTTCATCACCCTCCAATCAAACCTCATACCATTAGTAGTTGCCACCACTGCCTCAGTTACCCCCCAGACTTTTTTATTTTTAAGTAAACATTTTATTACTAACAATTTAGGAAATAATATTACCAGCCATCATATATTTAGGTGAAACATGTTTTTAAGGCATTCATATTAAGTTTGACAACACTGAAGTATCTCTCTGAGTCATAGATCTCTCTCTCTGAGCCTAAAACTTTTATTTTTATTTATTTATCTTTTAGTTTTCAAAATACATGGAGTCTGCAAAATTTCTGCCAACAACAGTCAAAATTGCTTTTGACCTGGAAGTGAAATAGCTCCTCAATATAAAAAGAAAATAACCTCTTCTATTCCTGACTATCAATATAAGTTTCCCAGTTTTCACAGGGGGGAGTGGGAGACACAGAAACAAGCAAGGAAATTTGAATGGAGAAAAAAGTGGGACCCAGAAGCTTCCCTGGCCTTAGACCATGCTGAGGATCCTAGGAAAAGGCAAGGGAGAGCCACTGGGACAACAAAGGCGGAATGCTCAACTCATCCTTGAAGGCATCTTTCCAAACACTGCCTCCCTTGATCTCCCAGGGCCAGAGGATGATAAAATGGTTTGTGGGCTCTGGCTGGTGCCACAGGGATGAGCGGTTGCACATGACCCCCTCCACCTCCCAACTCCTCTCAGAGGGTGGCTTTGTTCTTCCCAGCCCCCAGGGCTTGTGTTCTGTGGGAGGCTAGGACAGTTTTTGTTATCAAGTAGACATATCAGTTTCAATGACAATCATCCTTCTCCAAAAAAGGAAAAAAACAACAACAACAAAAAGTTATTTCTCATGATTTCCTCCCTTGCTCTAAAAATGTAAGCTTTAAAGGGAAAGGAAGAAGATGTGGGTAAGAGGATAAGAATGTACCAACAGGAAAGTAAAATGAAGATCCTCAGCATCCTCCCTCGACTGGCCCCACGGAGTCTGTTTCCAAAACTGTGCACATAAAGAAATGTATTTCCTCAGAGTGTGCACCAAGAAAGTTCACCCAGGTGGCCGCATAAAGAATCTGCAGAAGAAGAAAGATAGAATGTTCATCTTGGGTTGGCAGAGTGGGGGGAGGAAGGATGCACTTCACATGCAATGAAGTGAAATGAGAAAGGTGGGGGCAAAAAGCCCCAGCTAACAGTGTGTTCTTGCCTTCCTCCCTAACACAATGACACACGTGACTTAATGAAGCCAGGGAGTTCTGAGGCTGATGTAAAAGTTCCAAAAAAAATACTCCGTGGCAAAGGCCCCTGGGTAAACGATGTCATTTCTAATTTCTCCAGTTCCCATGATTTAGAGCAGACCCGGGATCTGAAATTCACACCAGCTCTTTGTGCACAGGGGTCTGGGCGGCGAGGGCCTAGGCCTGGGGAACAGGGACGCAGGCTTCCTATGTGATTTCACCACTGCTGCCCTGCTTTGTTTCACGTTTAAAATAATTTGCCAGGTAAAAATAAACTTCTCAAAAACATAGAGTGAAAAATGTACTTAACAATTCAATCCCTGTAAGTTTAGGATTGACAGAGAAAGTGCAGCCAAGGCTAATTAAATTACCCAAGATGTATTTGAATAGTGGTTTCACTAGCAAGTTTATTAATTCACATCGTTATCATTGTTATTATTACCACAACTGGTAAATTATGCTTTTCATGAGATAGCAAAATGTGCAGGCTATTGGCTTTCATTTATACCCTACTTAGCTTTTGGTTTCTCTCCTGAGTACCATTCTTAGAAAGCAAGCCTCATTTGTCCTAAGTTCCACTTCTCTGAATGGCATATACTGAGTTATTTTTGTTTATAACTCTTTGGAAATAATTAAGATCTACAAGGGTTTTTTGTTTTCCTTTTGCTTTTGCCAGTAATTCTTACAATAGGAATATGTATAGTATTTGTGACATCAGTTCCCTGCAGGGTGATTTTCTGGCATTTAGCTGATTTATAAACCTCCGACTCCCAGGTTCAAATTCAGTGGAATCAGAATTGCTCTTTGTCTCTCAGGGACAATTTATGGTATATGCACAGGAGGTTTGTGCAGCCCGAATGACCCTGTGTATTAAATATCAATTGCCGGTTGCATATATGCTCATTTGCCCAATAATTTTGACCATATTTAAGAAGACTTGACTGAAAGGAGCAAAACTTAACTGTACAATATGTTATGCAAGCATTCCAAGTCTTCCTGATTCAAGAAGAACCTACCAAATTTTTGCAAAATCCTTCCGAAATCTGGGATAAAACAATTTTGACTTCTAAAACATGCTACTGAAGTGTAATCTCTGGTCCAACAACATTGGAATTACCTAGGAGTCTGTTAAACATGCAGAATCTCAGACCCATCACAGACCTACTGAATCAGTCTGCACTTCATCAAGATCCCCAAGTGACTCAGAAACACATTAAAGTTTGACAAGCTGCTCTAGTATGGAGGAGAGAGATGTCTTCTCATCCCACCCTCACAAGCAGCTTCCTACCACCATGATTTTCTGCACCAAACCTTGAAATAAATATCATTTGACAAACTTAGAAATTATATTCTAAAATATTTTCCCATAAAATGTAATGCAGTTTATACAAGATCTATCTCAGAAGATTAAACAACACAAATGAAACACCTATAGCCAAAATGTTCTATTCTGTAGCTCATGCTGGTTTGGAGGAAAGAATGAAGTGTGTTGGATGATCTTGGGTAACTGATTTCATCCCCTATGATACAATCACCTTCTTATGCCATGAGTCACCCTCTGGCTAATTTTGTAGAGTGAAAAATTCTTCAGACATAGCAGGCTGTAGAAACTCCTTCATTTCTACCCTCCATTTTTTTTTTAAATAAAAAGGAAAAAGAAAGGCAAAAGATGGCATAAAATAAAAAATTAAATTAAATTAAATGCTAATTTGTAAACTTAACAAAAATTCAATTTGAAATCGCTTTCTTTCCTACTGTGCAGGCCTCCATGAATTTCATACCATGCAGTTTATTTCACTAATAACACCCTTGTGCATGAATTTGATGGATAACAAGTATAAAGTACTTCTGCACATGATAATATTTCTCTTTTAAATTTTATCTCACATTAAAAATCAGTTATCTCTCCCTCACTCATAAAATATTTATGCAAAGTAATTAGACTTTCAGTACTTATAAGTATGGCAAAATTCTTTGCATTAGGAATAAAATGTAAATACTCATACTGCTGCGGTTCTTGACAAAAAAGAATCCAAGGTCCTTGGAGAAGGATTCTCACTTTGGAATTATTTTGAGCACAGAAATGTAGCATTTCTAAAAAGGACGATCATTTTACAGAAATAGTTTTCCATGTGTTTTACACTCACTTCAACATACAAATAAAATGTTATTCATATATAGAAACTGTGATTCTTTTCTAAAAACAAATACACACTCTGGGTTTAAAAATTCCCTTGGTGAGGTGTACAGGAAGAGCCTTCACTGTGGCATTAATGCATTCTGAATTACCGTGGAGGACCTCCGGGAATCCCTCCTCTCACTAGCATAAAAATAGTTGCTCTATTTCCTTCCCAAAGCACTTTGCAGAAGATGATACTTAACTAATGCAAAACTCTGATAAAATTCATGGCTATCTGAGGATGTCTTGATTTGAGTAATTTTAGTGCTGGTTCTAAGGTGGTTGTTTTTTGTGGCTCCAGCTGATCTTAGATGGGCAGCCAGTCAGTGAGGAAAAGCTGAGAGGACTGTGGGGTCAGCCCTCAGGACTGAGGAAGGGCAATATTTCAAGGAAAGGCCAAGCTTGTGTGGACTGGGTAGGGTAGCCATGGTGGGGGTGCTGTGGAGGCGGGCAGCAGAGAGGGAATTATCAAGAACTTGAGGGGGCATAGGGACAGAGTTGCTGCCCCTCATTGGGGCAGGAAAGTCTATAGGATAAAAGAACTCCTGGAAGTAGTAGAGCTTGTCCACATCCATCATAGGTGACAGTACCTTGGAGGTCCCATCTAGAGAACCTGGGCACTGAAACCAGTTCCAGGAAAACAGATTGAAAACTACAACCCCAGGTGAAGCCACTCTGAGAGGGCTGCTGAGAAGACATGAGGAACAGTCCTAGTTTGAGGCCTGGTGGATACTACAAGAAATATAAACTCTAGACATTTACTTTGGAGTCATAAGACACACCCCTCCAGTATCAGAAACATTTTTTTTTTGGCTGGGGAGGGCACCAGGAATTGAACTCAGGGGCACTCGACCACTGAGCCACATCCCCAGCCCTATTTTGTATTTTATTTAGAGACAGGGTCTCACTGAGTTGCTTAGTGCCTCCCTTTTGGCTGAGGCTTGCTTTGAACTCATGATCCTCCTGCCTCAGCCTCCTGAGTCACTGGTATTACAATTGTATGCCACCATGCTCAACCAGTATCAGGATCTTAACGAGGGACTAGAAATCCAGTGGTCCCTTTTCTCCAATGGCTAAAGGCCAGAAAATAATCTAGTGTTGCTTTCCCAAACAGGAGGCACACTCTTGAATTCCATCAGCATTTATGAAGCTGGAGAAATGTTGGACCATCATAGGGCCTTTAAGACCCATCAGTTGATTCAGAAAGGCTAGGATGGGACAGGGAACCAGCAAAAGCTGTGAGAAGAGCCTGGGATTTTGTGTAAAATGAAGAGAACAACCCATGTGGGATGGAGTGGAGTAAGGCAGATTCCAAGTTCTGCCAACTGGAACAACATCTTAGAGAACATGCTAATTGTGCAAGGAAGGGAAAAGGAGTATTTGTTGGCTTACTCTGCATCTATATCATTGGATTTATCTGAAACAGGTGGGAAGAGAGCCCATATTTCAGAAATTTTAGTATTTGTTGGAGATATCATTGTTGATGAAGTAGTCGTAAGATGATGAATACATGAAAGAATTTTGAAGATCATCAATATGTATGCACATATGAAAATTCATCCCCTGGTAGGAAAAATATGCTTGAGATCAAGGCTAAAGGCTTTGCACTGCAAAAGCACAGTAATTGTTCATATGCCTATCAATCTTTGAAAGAAGACTCCCTGAAACAAGAAGACATGATCAGGCTCAGAAAACACAGTCTTCAGAGTTAAAGAAATTTTGAACATTTTCTCCATTATTACTGATAGTTAATATGGCAAGAAACTAGGCACTTCAGTATTTCTATGTGCATCTGTAGGGTGTATTAGGAATGAAATCCTACATGTATTTTGTATCACCTTAGAGTTTTGTGCCTATTAAGTGTTTTACCAGATTGAATTGAAACATCATCAACTTTTCTATGAAGACTTTTTAAATTCTTCTAGGAACTTAGTCTGTCCTTTCTTGGGAATCTCATGGTCCCTGCTTGGTCCTCTAAGTTATTTTCCCTCTGTCTGTCTTGCCTAGGTTCTGAGCTTTTTCAAATGGGGATTGTGTTGCTATATACTTAAAACTTGGCATATATGTCACAGAGAATGTGGGATTTGATTTTCCCAAATCCAAACTTGCTAATTACATGTTTAAAGAATAAACCATTCATATTTTTAAAAAAAAATCTTTTGTGTGATGGGCTCAAAGTTTTGTTTTTATTCATTTTCCAAATTAAGTTTTACATTTAAAAAGGTAATATAGGTAAAATATAAAAGTGCAGAAACTTTAGGGAAAAAATTCCTGATCTCACCTCAGAGTCATGACTAATATTTTGGTGAGAATAATAAGCACTCAGTGTTGTCTTGGACCCCAAATGACACCTGAGGCTGTCTTCATGGAGCATTACAAAATAAACAATGTTTACTACAAGAATCTGAGTGTGGCTTTTCAGATTTTCAGTTTTAGTGCCTCTAATGAGCTATTTCTTAACCTTCCTTACTGGAGAGTGTTTTAAAATTGTGCGTGTTCATTGTTGCCAACATTGCTGACTGGTGAATCAATGAAAGGGTCATCGTGTTGCATATCTTGCACCTGTGTGAGTCTTCTGTAACGTGCTCAGCCAGGGTGTAGTGGATGCATCTGCTTTACAAGTTAACTGACAGAATTTGTTTATAAACCCACTGAAGAGCTAAATGAAGCAAACTGCATTATCGTACTTGCTAATTACATTTCATTTCAGCTGAAAGCTTATTACAGATACAGCTTGAAAAAAAATTGACTTTTTAACTTTGTTTACATCCACTTCTGTTTCTACATCAGCCCCGAGAAGATGTTTTTCTTCATAAAATTCAGGAAGAGGATGAAAACAGTTGGCTGGAAGATGCTGTGGTGTTATTGGCTAACATCCCTTGGAATCATGTTTGCTAACAGGAAATGGCTTTTACTCCAGTCAGGAAAGCTTCTTTTAAGGGACTCCTCAAACATCCAGAATGTGTCACGTCTTCCACTTGTCTTTAACTCTTACTTCCAGAGAGGGGGCTACAACTCTTATGGATACCACAAATAACTGGAGGGCAAAACAAGCTGAAACCCCAAAGCACATTCTAAACATTGTCACTCTCAATTCAGATGTGCTGGCCTCCTTCCTTTGTCATTAAAATGCAGCACTGCCCAGTATCTCATTAACTGCTAGCTGTGTGCATAGTCTAGGACAGCAGGACCTGTGCTGGCCTCAGCTCCCACATGTCCCCCAAAGAGCAGTTTGCTCCCCTCAGCATCTGCAGCAGTATAAAGACGATCATTACTTGCTACTATCTTTCAGAACAGTCACCTGCAAAATCACCCTAGATCTATCAGTTGTTTAGTTTTTTTTTTTTTTGCATTAATTGATAGAATTTCTCTCTAGTAAAATTAGACTCTCCTACCTTCATGTATTAAGATTACTTCTTCCTTAGCTTCTCCATTCTCCCACACCTACAGATGGAACTTCCGGGCGTTGGCAGCAGAGGCAGGAGGCCCTGATTATCTAACATGACTGACAGAAGGCTTTTATTCTCTTTATTGATGTCCTGGTGTTAAAGTTTTCAAGGTTCTTGGGAGTCTGCTGGGGATCCCCTAAATCCTCCAAAGCATTCATAAAGTCAAAACTATTTTCTGTTAAAATACAAGGCATTATCTACATTTTTTACTGTGTTGATGTTTAAATTGATGGTAAATATAAGTGCCAATACCTTCGTCCAACTGAGGCAGTGACAAAAGACCATGCAATCACAGGAAAAAAATAACCCAGTGTCACTTAAGACTGTCCTTGATGAAGCAGTAACAATTACAAATTTTGATACATCTCAACTCTTGAAGGTGATAAAATAGGAGGTGTGGGTAAAGCCTGTGCACATACTGAAGTACAATTGCGTCTGTGCTGCAGGTATGCAGGTATTTGAGTTGAGAGTTGAACTTGCTGTTTTGTTTTGTTTTTCACTGAAAGACATTTTATTTGAAAGAATGACTGACAAACTATGGTTATTCATACTTTGGTAATGTGGCAGACATTTTGTCAAAAGCGAACAAAGTGAACTTGTCACTTCAAGAAAAACAACTGACAGTATTTGTTGCCAACAATAAAATTTAAGCTATCAAGCAAAAATTAGAATTTTGGGAAATTTGTATCTGCCACTGGGAGCTTGACAGCTTCCCAATATTTAAAGGCTTTTCTGATAAGACTAGGTTGATATTAATGAATGTGATTGTTGATACTGTATTATGAAATGTGTCAACTTTAGGGAAGTCTGTATAACTCGGCAAGATATTTTCTAAATGACCACTGCATGATGTTACAAAATCAGACATGAAAAAAGGGTCGATTCAAAGTGTACAATAGACCAATGGATTTTAATGTGTTAGTTTGAAGAACAGAGAACATTCATTGATAGTTTCAATTACATATTACAATTATTCATTAAGAAACTGCCACTTGTAGAGTTTTGATGTAATATCAAAGAATAATCAGAATTAACAAAAGGTATTAAAATCCTCTTTCTTTTTCCAACCACATATCCATGTGAAGCTGATTTTCTTCATATACTTTAATCAAAGTAATATATCACAGTGAATTGTGGAAGATTATATGAGAACCATTTATCTTGTGTTATGCCAGACCTCCAAGAGTCTGCAAAAATAAGTCACTCTTTTCACTAAATGTTTTTGTTTTTGAAAATAGGATCATTTTGCATTCAAGAGTTAATTTAAAATGTTGTGGGTTTATTATTATTATTTAAGTATACAATAAATAATTATTTTTAAAACATTTGTTTTAAATTCTAATATATAATAGTTACCAATAGTGATAAATAATATATAATAAATATTTATATAAACCTAAATATCAATATGTAAATATTAATATAAATATTTATAATTAATATAAATACATAAATATTTACATAAGTATTTATATAAATAAAATTTTCTGTTGTTATCAACAATTTTTTTTAAATTTAAAAATTTTAATATTGCTTTTATTGAAGTATCACCATGATAATTGCAATAAAATATTTTTACATTGAATCCTATTATTTTAGGAAAAAAAACAAATAATTCCAATTTATATACATATTTTTTTTTGTTATGTTTTTTTTATTCTAATTTGTTATATATGACAGCAGAATGCATTATAATCATATTGCACATATGGAGCCAATTTTACATATCTTTAGTTGAATATAAAGTATATTCACACCGTTTGTGTCTTCATACATGTACTTAGGGTAATGATGTCCATCTCATTCCACCACCTTTTTTATGTCCATAACCCCTCCCTTCCCCTCCCACACCTTTGCCCAATCTAGGGTTCCTATAATCCTCCCATGTTCCCCCTCCCAACTCACTATGAATCAGCTTCCTTATATCAGAAAAAAACATCGATAATTTTCAGAGTGCAAAGGGATTCTAATAACAATAATCTTAAGAACTTCTGTTCTACCTCCTGCAATGGTTTGAATGGTAAAATTATGATGGCTATTGTCTAACTTATGCTTTTACTTCACAGTCATCTACATACAGTTGTATTTGCATACATGGCAAAATAGACTAAATTTCTAACACTTTTCTTAATAAACAAGCTCTGTAAAGATGAATTTGTTAAATCTTGGGCTGTATAACTCAGGAACTTCTGTCTTAGACCACTAAATTTTTCAGTACCTTAAAAATAATCTTTCTTCCAAACAATAAGCATTAAGGAAAGCAGATATCCACAATTTGGATGTCACATTTTCATTTTCACCTAATTTAAAACATTTAAAAATGTTTCTTGATTCTTGTTTGATTCATGTACTATTCAGGATTGTGTTTAATTTCCAAATATTTGAGAATATATTCCAGTTCTGCCTCATGTATTTTGATACCTTTTTGTTAGCATTAAGGATTAGGTCTTCTTGGGAGAAAGGTACTTTTTTCACAATGTAATACTTCTTTTGATCCTTGATGATGTTCCTTGTTCTGAAGTCATCTTATTTGAAATGAATTCAACTACTCCAGCTATCTTTTGACTAGTTTATTAAGGCATATCTTTCTCCAACACTTTACTTTTAACTGGAGTCTTTATATTTAAAGTGGATTTCTCATAGATTAAATAGCTTGATCCTATTTTTCCATTCTAACAATCTCTGTCTTTAATCCATAGATTACATAGATTGTATTAAACCAATTGCATTTAAAGTATCTACTGATACAGTTAGATTCATACCTACTAATAATTTTTGCTTTTTCTCTCATTTTGTCTTCCTTGGTTTTGAAAATTTATATAATTTCACCTATTATGGTATCAATTTACTTCTTTTAAATATTTAATAGTTGCTCCTGAATTTATACTATCCATCTTAACTAATATAATTCCACCTTCTTACACCAATACCGTGTATTGTATTTGCCACACATGCAAATACAATCCTATCGCTCAGTACAGTTTTCTTATGACAGACTAGTCCCATGTTCTCTCCACTGTCTCTTGTGCCATTGCTGACCTTCATTTCTCTTGCAACTGATGCATTATAAACAATGTTGCTTCAAGCACTTTTCTTTTACATCAATTACAAGTAAGAAAATGAAAAGATTTTACCTTCATCTATTCTTCCTTTGACCGTTTTCCTTTCTTTCTTCTTTTCTTTTAATCTGGATACTTTTCAAAGTTATTTTATTAATTTTTAAAATTTTTCTAAATTAAATTACTTATTTATTCTAATTTGTTATACGTGATGGCAGAATGCAATTCATTTCATATTACACATATAGAGCACAATTTTTCAAGTCACTGATTGTACATAAAGTATTTTAACACCATTCGTGACTTCATACATGTACTTAGGGTAATGATGTCTAACTCATTCCACCATCATTCCTACCCCCATGCCTCTTTCCCCTCCTTCTCCTTTGCCCTATATAAAGTTCCTCCATTCCTTCCATGCTCCCCCCATTGCCATTATGACTCAAGAAAACATTCAGCCTTTGGTTTTTTTGGGATTGGCTTACTTCACTTAGCATTATATTCTCCAACTCCATCTATTTACCTGCAAATGCCATGCTCTTTTAATGCTGAGTAATGTTCCATTGTGTATATATACCAAAGTTTCTCTATCCGTTCATCTACTGAAGGGCATCTAGGTTGGTCCCACAATTTAGCTATTGTGAATTGTGATGTTATAAACAAAATTTTCAGATCTACATAAACTTCTTCCTGGGGAACTCCTTTCAACATTTCTTTCAGGGTATGTCTCTAGGTGATTGATTCTCAGTTTGTTTGCCTGGGAAAGTATTTTTTCTTTACTTTGCAGGATATTTTTGCTGGAAATAGAATTGTAGATTTAAAAAAAAATTCTAGATAGTTTTTTTTTCTTTTATCACTTTATATATTCAGCTCCGTTCTTGCTTGCACGGCTTATGATGAGACATAGCCTGTACTTTTTGTCTTTATGCCTGTATGATAAGGTGTTTCCTCCCAGGCCCTTTGGCTTCTCCCAGGTTTTTTTCTTTGATTTGCTGCAATATATATATGCTATGTTATATTTTAAGAATGTCGTGATGGTTTCTCTTTTGTTTGTTTTACCATTTATCTTGCTAAGTGTTCTCTGAGATTCTGCACCTGTGGTTTTCGGTCTGACATTTTTGGGAAGCTCTCAGTCATTATCATTTCAGATACTTTTCTGCCCAGGGCTCTATTTCTTCTCCTTCTGGTATTCTCATTACGCAGGTGTTACACCTTTTAAAAATTTCCCACTGCTCCTGGAAGTTCTGTTCTGTCATGCTTTTGTTTTATTTTCACTGTGGTTTCTCTGTACTTTCATTTAGGGAGTTGTTACTGACTTATTTTCAAGTTAACTGATTCTTTGGCCATGTTGAGTATACTGAGAAGCCTATCAACAACATTTACAATTTATACTACAGTGTTCTTCATTTCTAGCATTTTCTTTTAATTCTTTCTAGGACTTTTCCTATCTCCACTTACATTATTCAAATATTCTTATATCATATCTCCTTTATCCCATAAGAGTTCTTAGCATGTCACAGCTATTTTAAATTCCCTCTCTGACAATTTTAAAAGCTTTGCCATTTCAGAGTCTGGTTCTAGTGCTTGTTTTGTCTCATCAGACTTCTTCTCCTTGCCTTTTAGCATGTCTTAGAATCATTTCTAAAAACCACACATGTATAATAGGAATTGAGGTACCTAGGTCCTTAGTATGGGGACCCATGCTCCTCTGGCTAAGAGTTTGGCTGTGTTTAATGTTTTCTGCAGCTATAATTGTATTTGTCTAGTGTTCCTAGTTTCATCTCCCCATTTGACTGCGGGTCTTCCTAAGCTTTTCTCCTCAGAAAGCATCTGTGCCTTGCAGCTTTCAGCTATAATCCACTCTTATAATGTTATGTGGTGGTGTGGTATGGAGGAGGGGAGCACTTAACATCTTATGATTACTCCTCTTTTAGAAATACCTTGTTGAGCTGTGAACTTCTCCGCATCTCCTTCCTTGGTGAGACAGACTGGAGGAAACTGGAGTAGAAGAAATGCCCTTCCTTTATCTGGGATAAAGCTCTGATAAAGTCCTTTCTCCCCCAGACTATGGCTACGGAGATCACTCTGATCATATCACAATGATTAGTCTTCTTTTCCTGTTGGAACTATGAAAGATATTTCCCATTTTTAGTATGACAACTTGGTAGTGTTCTTAAAATAAACCCACAGTCCTCCTTTATGCTAACAGACTCTTTTGATTTTGTTGAAAAAGCGAACTACTATGTTGGAGACCCTCACCTGGTAATTTAGTAAATGTGACCTCCAGCAAATATCCGTCGAAGAACTGAACCCTACCAGAAACCATCTGAATCTGTTTGGAGGTTGATCTTCCTGTAGTAGGACCTTCATATGAGACCACAGACTCTGATTTAACACCTTGATTTCAGATGTTTTGAAGAGCATGAAGTAGAAGATCCAACTAAACCATGGCCAATACCTAATACACAGACACTGTGAAATAACACTTGTATGTTGCTTTGAACTGTTAGTGGCATAATTTGGTAAGCAGCAATAGATAACTAATATAATATGTATCTGAAATAATAAGACAGACAAAAAAAATCACTTACATGTTTAATTGACATATAAATTTATCCATTTAATAAGGTTTTCTTTGGTTATTTTTGTTCTTATAATATGCCAGATCACTGAGCACTTGAGATATAATGGTAAGCTGAAACAGACACACTATAAAATCCTAGACTTTACTCCAACTGGAAATGATGGGATCCATATGCACAAAGTTATCTCCCTGCAAGAAAAAAAAAATTTACTAAAGTATATAAAAGATGATTTTAAAATAATACATTGAGAGGCATTCAGTGTTCCTGAATGAGAAGTCAGAAGTAAGCCTCATGGGCAGGAGCTTTATTGTACTCATGTCAGGGCCTCTCTCATGGTATGTGCTCAAAAAACACTTATTGAGTATGGGAAATGCTAAGAAACAAGTTCTTCCCAAATGAATTCATGGAGTGAATATAATATTGATAAACACCAATTGGATTTTATAAAAGTAATTAAAAATTCATTAGGAAGTTTATATTTATAACCATATGTGAAAAAATTTGAAAAATTTTTCTGAACATTGTAAAACTACATTAATGATAAAGATCAATTGAATGAACCTTAAATTCTGAAATCAACCTCATGACAAAGAACCTCAGCAATTCATAGGTTAGGCTACATTTGATTGTTGAAAAACAGGATATTTGGGAGAAATAAATCAAGGTAAATCTAAGTTAACACAATCCATCTATATAAAATTCATGTGGATTAAGTAATTATATATAAAAACCAAATTTTTAAAAATAGATAAACATTTATCTGATTTCAGTATGTGGAATAACATTCTAATAATAAAATTAGAAAAATAAGTAATGAAATGCAATCTATAAAAGTGATTATTATTATGCCTTTGTAAAATGAAATATTCTTGAACATGAAAAAAATCCTCATACACAAAAAGGTAAACTTCAAACTTACTCAGAAATACTTATACCAAGATGACAAGAATAGCTAAACTTCACCTATGGAGATTTCTTTGTAAATCAATAGGAAAAGCCTATTGGCTTGATTTTTAAAACTGGAAAAAAGGACATGAACTGATGATTCATAATAGAAGACATGCAAATGGAAACTAAAAATGTGAAAGTTTAATTTCAGTACCAATAAAAGATATGTTGATTTAAATAATGAGGAAACATTATTTTACCTCTGAATTCAGCAAAATTAAAGAAAACACACATGGTAATACTTAATGCTAATGAGGGTGCAGGAGCTGTGCTTTCATATATGGTTTGTGAGAGTTTAAATTGCTACAAACCTTTTGGGGAAAATATGACTAATCTATATCAGAATCTTCATAAACTTAAATATCCTTTGATTAAGTTAGGTTAGTTTATGTGGACAAAGATCTGTATACAAAGATGATCATGATGGTGTTATAATTGAAAAACAAATAAATAAAACAATGCCAAAATGATTCTACAACTTAAATTTCCAGGGATCTGGAAATGATTGAATAATTTGTTGAGACATTATATCCTTTGAAGTTTTCAATGATGACATAAAAATGCTTACAATACAATGTTAAAATGAGGTAGAAAGGTAAGGAGTGGAGGATGAGAAATAAAGATTTTTTTTTGCATGTGTATATTCATGAATAAATTCTTCCCAAATGAACTCATGGGTTTAATATAATCTTGATAAATTTCAAATTGGAGTTTATAAAACTAATTTTAAAATCCATCAGGAAGATCTATTTACAACTAAGAAGACAAAAAATTTTAAAAGAATTCTGAATATTGTAAAACTATAATAATCGTAACAATAACAGCAATAAAAAAGAAATCAGCATGTACCTGATAGATTTTCTATCTATCTATTGTTCATCTATCTATCCATCCATCCATCCATCTTATCTTTCACACACAAACTCAGAGATCACAGTAAAGAAATGTTTCAAAAAACAAAAGGTTGCTGTGTTCTTTTGAATGTTGAATTACAGGCAATTTTTATTTTATCTTTTACTGTTTAGATCAATGGGTAAAATGTTCATAAAATATGTATTTTCTTTTAATAAATGTTAAGTCTTTAACATTATAGTTTCTATCCATGTTAACTTGAACATTTTCTTAATATTCTTTTTGCTACTTTTACCAAAATATAGTGATTTATGCATCATACTACAAATCCAGGGAAATAATTGACACCTAGCTCCCATATTTCAGGTTCATCAGTTTTAAACCACCACAGTAAAATGAGATTCTATTATATTTTTAGTCTTTTAGGAAACACAATCCCATAGTCATCTTTGCTAGCCTGTCCTTATATTTCCTAATTTCTGGTATTACAAAATCTCCACATTTAACAGAAATACTTCAGTTACAAATAAACCTATTTTTTTGTCATTTCTACCAATAACAGAATCTTGATACATCAGCTATGGAATTGAGCACCACTATACTTCTGCCTCTGTAAATATTACTGACATCTGCCCTCCCCTTTTTCATAGGATTTTATAAGGATCAGATGAGCATGATGTAAGTATAAAGTGCTATAGAGGAACAAGTCATTGTTAAGATATAATATCATTATATTTTCACTGTAGATGCTTAATATATTCTTTTAAAATAGCACTGAGTCCTATTTTGTTCAGTAAACTATAATGTTTAATGTTGGTAAATATTAACATATTTTTAAAAGATTTATTCATGATCCTTTACTCTTAACCAGTTCTCCATAAAATCCTAATCATTCAACCTCACCAAACAGTTTTTTTAAGACCTGAATTATTTCACGAATGGAACAAAACTACTCTATAGTCCTAGTAGTGGCATGGGCTGTTTGACAAAGAAAAAGAAATAAATCTCCTTGTATTCATTATTTGGAATCTGCACAATCAAGACATCTTCATATTTCCAGCTCTAGGTATTTCCTATCTACCAGATGCTTAATACATTGATTGCTGTGTCATGTTTATTTCATAGTCTCCTCCGACTGTCTCCATGTAAAGCAAACATTCACATTCTGAATATTAAATATTTTGCTTTCCTCCTCTCCACCTCCATTTTCCTTTCCCTCCCTTTCCTCATCCTGTTCAACTCTATTTTCTCTGTCTTCTTTACCGCTCACATTTTCCAGGTACTTGAAAATAAATTCAATTTTATAAAGTCTTACATCATTTTTTAAATTCTTTTCTCAGATTTATGATTTACTTTAAAAATAGTTAAGATGTCATAATACATACCTGGAATACATAAATTAAATAATCAAATAAGGGTAAAACAAGTACCAAATAATTAAGATGATTGAGGAATCAGGGGATAAAGGGCTAAAGATGGGTTCGTTCAACAAGAAAATCTTGGAGAAAGAAAGTTAATGTGATTGAGCAGCTGAATATCCAGGCAGCCAGATTTTACAAAGACACACTGTGAGCTAGATGTCATGTTGATGAAAGGAAATGTAAGCTTTAGTTTCTAAAATAAGATTTACCTAAACTTTTCTATAGATTATTCCTTTAGATGATTGATTACTATGGAGATATGCTAGGACCTTATTCATGTATTTAAACATGTAATGAGTAGCTGCCTTGTGTCAGACACCATGGCAGATTGAAGACATAGGGAAGACCAAGCAACAAACCTGCCCTCAAGACACTTGTTCTAGAAAAGGACAACCAACTCATAATAATAGCAATAACAGCAGTAATAATAATGTGAATGGAATGAATAATGGTTTGACCTTTTGCCATATGGAGACATTATAATCAAGGTGGAGTTTAGTTAACTAGTTGGGAAATGATAAGGGGTGGGAGTACAGACAGGAAAGGGGGTGCCTCTCAACCAGTAACTGATTCCTGAGGAATTTATAGGGAAAGCAGGAAGAGAACCCGAGAAGCCCTAGAACCCTGAAATGCAGGACAAGTGTGTGGAGTAGCTTGCAGACCTGAACTGCTGAAGTGTAGAGGTCCTAGGCATTGGGGTAGGGAAAGCCTGCACCAGTCCTGGAACAGTCCTGTGTTGTGCCCACGGGCTTAGAAATTTCCTTTTCCTAACATGGATCATGATGATTTTAAAGTAGGAGATGACATGCCAAAATTGCTTCTGGTGGCATTGAAGAGGACAGAGGCCAAGCTAGAGATCTACTTTGAGATAGAAGGTTCTCTTCACTCTTGTAAGGCAGTGATAACAGACCTATAGAGTGGAGAGAATTGATTCAGGCATTCTGTTGCATGATCAGGCCCATTCCCAGCTCCATCCCAGTTTCCACGTTAGTCATAGAACCTTTTCTGTCTGTATTTCATAATTTATCATTGGCTCATTCTCTCTGACCCTACTTGAACTTTTGGAACCCATTTCCAGGCCCTTCCACTTATGAGCTAGAAGAAAACATGATTCCTCGCTTTGGGAGTTGCAGAGTTATGAATGTTCTTTCATTAAATTGATATTTTTAAATTTAGCACAATGTTTTCTAATTTTCTTGCTAATTTTATTTAAAGATCAGTAGCAGGGGACATAGATTAAATGAAGGAAATCATAAACTGTTCAGAGCTCCTGAGGATTTAGAAGTAGCAGATCCTAAAGCTGAAGCAGTAAAACTCAACAACTTGCTAAAACATTGCCATATGAGGAAAAGAAAAATAGGACCGAGGAATTAGTGTGCTGCCAGTATAAAAGACTATTTGTTAGCACTTGACTGGTACCAAGTTTTATGATATTGCTAACAAGAAGCTGATAACATGATTTCTGAAAAATTTTCAATGCTTGACAAATATATTTGCTCCTTAGTTCTTCATACTTCAATTGTAAATATTTCAAGAAAAAAATCTAGTTTTCTTAGACATAAATCTTGGTTATTTTCAAACCATGTATACATATATTGTCTATTTAATATATGTTCCAAAAGCTATTCACATATGACCTATGTAGATAAATGCAAACAATAAGATGAATGCTTTTATTTTCTACTCTAAATCTTTCAGCTTAATATTTTGACTTTGCAACAATTATAGCTAAAGAGAGATGGAGGATTCAAATTGTCCTATTTACATTCCAGTGGTTGGTCTAGCAATGCAATCACTGAACTTCAGCCTAACAGATTCTCTTCCTGCCTCCTTCAGAAATGACCCATGATAAATGAGACCTGATAATCTAACTCACTTGCACATTTGCACCCCATCATTTGATCAGCCTATAGGATAAAAAACTGTTTGCAGACCTTGCTTTAAGGAGAAAAAATCATGCTCTGGTTTCTTTTCAGCCAAGTACATCCATCATGTTGAATCTTGGAGAGACCAACGAAGACAATTCAGATAAGAAGAAACCTACAAATAGCAAGACTTTTTTGGACACATACTGCTAAATGTTGGGTATTCAAAATGAATGTTTTGTGCGTTTGAGTAACTCACCATTCGAGGGGAGGCAGATAAGTAAGCAATTACAGTTTCCTCATTTAGAACTGGATACACATACCTCATACTCTTAAACTAATTTTCACCTCTTTTTTGCTTACACCAGCATCTGTAGAACTTACAAAGTAATATGACCTTTGAATGGATTCACATAATCCTTCACCATATTTCACATGAAGAAAACACTGATCATTTTTAGTACCTACTTTTTATGCATCAACAAAACCAGCAAAGTTTTCTCATGTGTTTCTGGATTTGTGGGTAGGTTTGACTAATTAATTGAGCAGGAGAAAGATGGATTAGTTAGTATACAATTTTACAGCTCATCAGCATCTTCAGGGTTCCATTAGCTAGACCTGGAACAATCCATAGGCACAATCCTCACCAGGACATTAAACAGGTTTTCTGTCATTTGTTTCAGAATGAATTTCTATTCAACTTTTTTTTTCCTGATAAATGTTGCTTAATACATTTGAATATTTAAAAACATCACTTTAGGGTGTTAGATGTCATTTTAAGATGAACTGTCATTCTCTAGTCCAAAGCAGGTTTACTCAGGGGTCATTACCCTACATCTAGTTGGTTAGAAGCCAAAGAGTTGGTTTGCTATCGCTGGTAATCACCTACCCCGTGTGAGGGAGAAAGCATCATCATTTGGTTGTACCTGGCACAAGAAACTATTTGTACTAAATGGGAAACCTGCAAATTCTCTATAGTAGATAGCAGCTGAGGAGATAGAAGTATATTCAGGCTACAGCCCAGATGAAGCCTTCTCTAAACATCTGTTTTTTATTGAGACAGCAATTACTGGATAGCTAAGAGAGGAGGCAGGGAAGACACCCCATCTCACTAGAGCTTGAATATCTGAGCTGAGACATATATGTATTTTAGAATTGATATTTTTTTATGTCTGCAATGTTAATTTTCCTTTGATTGATTGTCTAGAAGGCATCTAGGAATCTCTGTCAGCAAAACAGATCTTTTCCAATCGTTTAAGCTAAAGATAACCTCTAATGTATAAAGAGGAGCTTGTAAACTTTGTTTATGCTTCAGTTTTTCTGTGAAGACTCCTGGGAATGAATAAGTATTGTGGTCAGTTGAGCTCCATGCCATTCATGGTCCCAAGGAAAAAAAAAAACACAGTGTTGTCACTTTGGAAAAGTAGCATATGTTTTCCTAGTAATTACATCTTCTGTGTTTACTATTCAAAAAATGCAGGTGTGGGTTTTTGAGCAGTAGCCAAGGACAATGTGCCTGACTGGCAGCAGTTCCTAAGTGAGTCATGTTTCACTGTCTGTCGGTTTTTATAACTGTTTTCACTACTAATTTAGTTCTGTGATGCACTGTGCAATTAGTTCTATTATGGAAGCAGCTGTCTTCAGTTTTACAATGGCACTTTCCCCTTTGGCTTGCACAGAGCTTGTTGTGGTTCTTCTGATATGATGATGAGAGTTGTAAAGTGGTACCTAGATGAGCCACTGTGGGCCCGCATTCTCCACACACACAGGATTCGTGTTTTCTCACTGCCTCTCTAATGCTGTTTCCCACAGCTAAGAAAAGAGTCACAAAGGATGGTTACATATGTCCCGCAGAGATTGGTGAGCCGACCATTTATTTGTACGCTTATAATCCAAAATTCTATTTGTAAGCAATATATTGTATGAAAGTTGAGGTAGGGAGGTATGGTAGGTAGAATAAAAAGGTTGTATTTCATGCACTTTTAAACACTGAACTATGATTTTTAAGAACAAAGATGAAGCCTAAATGCAGTAAATACCACTATATGAAAAATAAAAGAGCTGGACTTCATGTTTGCAGCTAGATGGGGTGTGATTATACACTTGGATTTCTCTCTGCTCTTTGAATGAGCATCGTGTTCTTTCAGAAGTTTCCATGTTTTTTTATTCTCAATCTCAAGTCCCTTCTGACACCCAGTATTTCCTGTAAATGTAGAGCAATGTCTACACTGAGGCTGTCTTCCCCTCATTGGCTGTAGGGCCAATGAACAAGCTTTCCCTTCTGAGTATAATTCCTTATCATGTCTTTAGAACCTTGCTACTCAAAATATGTTCTCTGGACAAGGAATATTAAACCTGGAAGCCTGTTAGAACCAGGATCTATGGCATCACCTCTGACCTTCTGAATCAGAATCTGTATTTTAATAAGAACCCCAGGCAATTTGTACATACCTTAAATTGTGAAAAGTTCTACTTTATAACTATCATCTACTCCCCAAAGCAATAGCTGTTATGTCAGAGAACCTGCTACTTATTAGTAAATGCTAATGAGAATCACTGTATTTTATTAAATTCAGAGCATTTTTGATCAATTAAAATTTATTGTTCTTTTATTTTTATTATTCCTTTATCCCTCTAAAATACAAGCTCTTTAAGAATAGATGATTCCTCTGTTATGTTCACTACGGTATCTACAACAAGTGTAACAGGCTCACTATATATTTAAACATTCAAGATATGTTTGTTGAGTTAAATAATTAACAAATGATCCACTATAGATAAAATGTGTGCTCAGAAAGAGAGACAGATCAAGTTCCATAATCTCATGGGATTAACTCAGAACCTCAGAATATCAGTACCTGGGTTGGCATATGAGAGAAATTGAGACAGGTACCAAGAAGTCCAGAGCCATTGATAGCCTTAGAGGAAACCTGGGCTGTCCAGGGAAGGAGTGGCAGCTCCTAATATTTGAAGAATGGCAGCATTACCTGTCTCATTGAAAGATGCAATGCTTTCTAGTAGAGCCAAGCATTCCATGAGAATATTCTCCCCATTAGACTTCTGAAAAAGTGGGGTCCAGGAGGCTGAGATTTGGTGGGGTGACCAATTCACTGTGGTTTGACTGGAATGTTCTGGTTTTATGTCTGTTCATATTATGTTTTCACAAACTTCGCAGTTACAGTCAAATTGAGCCAGTTAGTCACCCTACTTGAAGATGTGCCAGAGTGTTCTACCTGTTGAAAGCCTCTGTCAAAGGGTGGAGAAATTGGGACCTTTGAATTACATTTAGATTTTTAGGGCACTTTTGTGATCAACCAACAATATTTAACAGATTAAATTTACCTGGAGGCAGATCTCTTAAGTCCACCCATGGGATGGTTGCTTAAATCCCATCACCTTCAAAAAAGAGACCTTTAATTTTGCCTTGTGATTAATATGGGCAGGAACAGGTCTTTTATTCAAAAGAGGATAGCTTTCTTAAATCACTACCTTAGAAATCACGGTAATTTTTTATCTAGTGCTGCCCTAAAGGTACTAACATTTCAAATGCCTTGGAGGTACACTGCTCTAGGATCTGAGCCATATCTTGCCTTTACACACTAAATCATGTGGGTTATTGTCTTAAGTTACATGTATTTGCAGAAATAATTTTGATTGCCATTTTCCAATGTACTCATTCAGTAAGTCATAGGAATGTGGTGTTATAAAATCAGAATCAGGGCTGGGGTTGTGGCTCAGTGGTAGAACGCTCACCTAGCACGGTGAGGCCCTGGGTTCAATCCTCAGCACCACATAAAAATAATAAATAAATAAAATAAAGGTATTGAGTCTATCTGCAACTAAAAAAATTTTTAAAAAATCAGAATCAGACTATTGCACTGAAAAATGTTTTGGTTCAATTAGAATACTTTCCCATATGCTCACTAATGTTTTGGTTTTGTCCTTTTTATGTTTTTATTAGTGCATTATACTTTTATACAATTTTGGGGTTCATTTTGACATACTCATAAATGCATGTAAGTATTTGTTCCATTTCAATCACCAGGAGTACCCTCTTTTCTCCCTTATTTCCTCCCCCCCCCATCCCCTTCCTCTACTCCATTGGTTTTCCTTCTATTAATTTATTTTAAAATTGGTACATTATAGTTACACATAAAAGAGGACTTCATCGTGATATATCCACACATACACATAGCACAATTTGGTCAATTTCTTCCACAGTTCCCTCTCTTACTCATCATCCTCCCTCCCCCTGAAGCCTCCTTCCTTTACTGCACTGTTCTCCCTTCTGTTTTCATGAAATCCCCATTTTAAAAAAATCCCTTATTTCTCCCTAGCTTCTGCATGTGAAAGAAAACATTTGACCCTTGACTTTGAGTCTGGCTTATTCCATTTAGGATGATGTTTTTCAGTTCCATCCATTCATCAGCAAATTACATACTTTAATGCTTCTTTATGGCTGGGTAAAATTCCATTGTGTATGTACACCACATTTTCTTTATACATTCATCTATTGAGGGATACCTAGGGTGGTTCCACAACTTAGCTATTGTGAATTGCATTGCTACAAATACTGATATGCATATATCCCTACAGAAGGCTGATTGTACTTTTTTTGAATAAACACCAAGGAGTGGGATAGCTGTCAGAATATACCCTCACCCACATCTTTGGAAGCATTTCTTGTTATTTATATTCTTAATGATTTCCATTCTAACTGGAAACAAAATTTCAATGTAGCTTTGATTTATATTTCCCTGATTGCTAAGAATGTTGAACATTCTTTTCATATATTTTGTGGCCATTTGTATTTCTTCTTTTGAGAAATATCTGTTTAGTTCATTTGCCCTTTTATTGACTGGGTTTATTTGACCTTTTTGGTGGTAAGTACATACACTTTATATATTTTGGAATTGATACCCTGTTGGGAGAGTAGCTGGCAAGATTTTTCACCCATGATGTTGGATCTTGTCTTCATTATTCCCTTTCCTGTACAGAAGCTTTTTCATTTGAAATCATTCCACTTATTGATTCTTGGTTTTGTTTCTTGAACTTAAGGAAGTAGGTGCCTGCACCAATATGTTGGAATGTTTTCCCTAACATTTTCTTCTAGCAATTCAGCATTTCCAGTATATTTCCTAGGTCTTTGGTTTGCTTTGAGTTCATTTTGTCAGGCAAGGTGAGAGATGGAATCTATTTTCATTCATGTACATATGGATATCCAGTTTTTCCATTACAAATGCTATATTTTCTCCAATGTAGGTTTTTGACATGTTTGTCAAAGATCAGATGATTGGATATATGTTGATTTTTGTGTGTCTTCTACTCTATCACATTGGTCTTCATGACTATTTTTATGCCAATACCATGCTGCTTTTGTTATTATAGCTCTGCAATATAATATGAGAGCAGGTATTGTGACAGCACCAACTTCAGTCTTATTGTTCAGGATATTGCTTTCACTATTTTGGGTTTTGTATTCTTCCATATGAATATAAGGACTGTTTTTTATAGTTCTGTGAAGAATGTCATTGGTATTTTGATTGGGATCACATTGAATCTGTAGATAACTCCTGGCAATCTGGCCATTTTGACAATACTAATTCTACCTATTCAAGAACATGGGAGATCTTTCCATCTTCTGAGGACTTATCAGGTTCTTTATTCAGTGTTCTATACGTTTCATTGTAGAGGTCTTTCACCTCCTTGAATAGATTTATTCCCAATATATTTTAGTTTATTTTGAGGTTATTGTAAATGAAATTGTTTTTTTTAATTTCTTTCTCAGCAGATTCATCATTGGAGTGTAGAAAAGCTATTGGTTTTTTTATGTTGATGTCGAATCCTCCTACTTTGCCGAATTTGATTATGAGCTCTAGTAACCTTTTGGTGGAAATTTTTGGATTTTCTAAGTATAGGACATTGTCATCAGCAAACACAAATAATTTGACTTCTTTTCCTACTTATATCCCTTTAATTTCCTTCCCTTGACTGATTGCTCTGGATAGAGTTTCAAGAACTATATTGAATAGAAGTAGTTTTAGGGTGGATATCCTCGTCTTATACCTGATGTTAGAAAATGATTTCAGTTTTTCTCTCTTCAGAATGATGTTGGCTTGGGGTTTGTCATATATAGCCTTTATGATGTGGGGTAGGTTCCTTCTACCCCTCGTTTCTTTAGTGTTCTTATTATGAATTGGTACTGAATTTTGTTGAAAGCTTTTTCTGCATCTATTGATATGATCACATGATTTTTGTCTATTTATGTGGAATTACATTTAACGATTTGTGTATATCAAACCAACCTTGCATATCTGGGATGAAACCAACTTGATCATGGCATACAATCTTCTTAATGCAATTTTTGAATGTAGATTGCTAATATTTGATTAAGGATCTTTGTGTCCAAGTTCATATTGGTCTATAGTTTTCTTTACTAAATGATGTTAATTAATGACAATCTATAAATGGCCTAAGTTCAGCATATTTTCCATGAAGCTATTATCATGATGGTCAATGGTCACTATTTAAAGAACAGGATTATTCAAAGCTGGACTTTCCTAGATTCAAAAATAGATTTTTATCAACAAAAACCATCTAGGATTCAAGTATTTAAATTTATTCCTTCAAATAAGTCCAGGAAGATATTATTATATAGAAAGTTTGGGAAATAGTGGGGGAAGGGAAATAATTTAATATGATTATTCTGAGATAAACTGTATAATCTGTATAACTGTATAAAACTTATACAGTTTTATTACAACTGTTGTAATTCAATGTTTATTTGGTTTGTCTCAAATACTCTGCTTTAAAATACTATTGACAGAATGACATCAGCAAGATAATAGAACAGGAGTTCCCCTGCCTCTCTCTTTCCCAACAGAAATCCAACTAGCATCTATTTATAGGCAAGAATACCATTATGAATACCCCAGAACCCAGGAGTAAGGCTGAGCCACCCCTTGGACTACAGAGAAAGGCTGTGATTAAACTATAGGAAGAACAATTCTCTTTAACATGCTGCCCATCCTGCAAGCAAATACGGGGCCACACACACAGCATTCTCTTGAACCTACAGTGTCTGCAGAGGGAATTGGAGACCAACTTTCAGCTTTCCAGCCATTTTGAGTTCTTTCATAGGAGGTTCAAGTCTATCTCTAACCATAGGCAACCTTGGAAATACCAGCAGGGTTAAACCATCTGTGATCAATTATAAATAAAATGGGACTTGTTACTGGTAAAATGGGAAGGGATTCCCAGTGGGTACAGTGTCCAGGTTCTTGGCCACCTAGCAAAGTATGAGCAAGACATAAGAGGTTGGCAGGCAAATCCAAAGTTTATTGAAAGTGAAAGTAAACACTCTGGGAGAGCAGAGTGGGCTGAGCTTTGAAGTAGCTCAAGGTCATATCTACACAGTGGAACTCACTTTTATAGAGCTATGCTATTTCTCCCCCTTTGGGTGGATCTGGTGTTGATTGGCACCTTGATTGACAGCAGAATTTTATATGATCTCCTTATTATCCATGCTGTAAGTTTTTTTTTATCCTTTTCCTCAGAAAATTCATTGGGAAAGCAAACTGCAATGCTTATAATACATTAACTAGAAAGAAGTAAATTTAGGTCAGTCTCTCAGGCTACTGTGCATGGCCAAGACTAGAATCTTTCCCTTTAGGGGCTTGAATTTCCTTTGTGGTCCTCTAGTTTCCTTCATTTACCTGCAAGATGGCTCTGTTTTCCCATACAAGAAGACTGTTGGGTTGGGCTTGAGGGCCCTAGGTGGAGCTGAAAGCCTTAAGGAATGTTGTTTCCCCATGCTTTACCTAATAGGACTCACAGCAACCAGCATAGAGATCTTCATGGTTACTCTGCTTTCTGGCCAATGGAATTGCCACAGCAGAGAAACTAGACAACAGCATCATGCTGTAGGAAACACAGTGCATTGGGGTTCCAGGGCCCAATCTAGTCTGCTTCCCCACTCCGCCCGAGTACTCTCATTAAGTCTTCCCAAGTCTAGACGCAACTGTAGGTCAGTAATTACCTGTGGGGGAATCATCTAGCCCAACCTAGCATGGAAGAATAACCCAACTAAGATTCAATGCCTGTACTAAATTTTTCCCAGACCAGAAAGCAATTGCAAGTCAGCAATTACCCATGAAGGGATCATCTGGCCTTACCCAACCCTAGCAGTAGAAAAGTGATCCAACTAAGCCCTTGTGCTCTCACTAAGATTTCCTCAAGTCAGGAGACAAGTACAGGACAGTGATTACCCATAGAAGAAGCGTCTGGCCTCAGTTGCAGAACAGCCCCACCATACCTTGGTATTCTACTTTAGACTACCCTAGGCCAAGGGGCAAGTGGAAGTCCACTGTGGAATATAGCATCTAGCCCTGCCTCTCCCATGTAGTCAAGAGGCCACTCCAGAGACTCACCGAGCCAGCTACAGATTTCAAACAACCATCCTCAGCCAGCAATATCTCCTGATAGTAGTATCCAGCCAGTGGTCTTGTAAGACCTTGGAGAATAATGAGCATTATCATTTGACCTCAGAGTACAGGAAGTGACTTAGTCTAACTATAGAATTCAACACCAAGGTTTTCCCATTAGGATTGCTATTAGCTAGTCCACTCACCATCTCAGTCTAGATTAAATAGTAAATGTCTATTACCACCAAAGAACCCTTGCCAAGGCTGGAAGGGATGACCATTTCCTAAAATGTGCAGGCATCAACAAAAAGACATAGTATCCTGAAAATTCAGGGCTAGAGAGGCAAAAAGAAAAAAAAGAATAAGAAAGAATGAAGAAAGCTTATGATAATCATGGGTTATCACCAAGTGGATTAACCTTTGCATTGTAGGAGTTTCTAAAGGAGAAGAGAGAGACAATGGCCTAGAAATTGCTTTTAAGGAAATAATGGCCAAGAATTCCCCAGATCTGGAGGAAAGATGACAATAACCAGGCACATGAATCAAAGAGAAATTCATCAAAACCTAGGATAATCAAATTATCAAAAATCAATGACAAAGAAAAAATACCAACAGCAGCAAGAGATACTCTATTGAAGGGAGCCCTGGTATGGATTTCAGTAGATTGTTGTTGTTGTTATCCAGATTGTTGATGTTATCCAGGGGCACTCAATCACTGATTTATATCACTACCCTCTTTTATTAATAAATATATATATTTTTTAAATTTTGAGACAAGTTCTCCCTAAGTTGCTTTGGGCCTTCCTTGCTAAATTGCTGAGGCTGGCTTTGAACTTGTGATCTTCCTGCTTCCGCCTCTTGAATTGCAAGAATTACAAGTATGTGCCACTGCCCAGCAAAATGAATTTCTTAATAAAAACCCTATAAATCAGAAGAGACACAGATGATTTATTTAAAATACAGAAGGAAAAAACTGCCAACCAAGAATACTCAAAAAAAATCGATCCTTTAGAAATGAGAGAGAAACTTTTCCAGACAAATCAAAACTAAAGGAATTCATCACCATTCCTGCTTTACAGGAATTGCTAAAGGAATTTATTAAGCTGAAATAAAACGTTGCTAATTAACAACAGCAACAACAAAAAAAGGTAAAAGTGAAAGAATCTAAATAGTATAAGTAATACATAGTCACATTCAGAATTCTCTAATACTGTAAGAGTGGCATATAAAGCAATCTTATATCAAATAGGAGGCTTAAAAGATAAAGACAACCACAGCTACAACAAATTAAAGGATGCAAGTACAAAAAGCAAGTAAATTTGGACATCTGAACCATAAAAGGGGGTAATAGTTGTACAAATAAAGAGACGTCATTATCAGTTTCTAGTAGGCTGTTTAAGGATAAGATATTTTATGTAAGCTTTATGATAACTGCAAAGCAAAAATCTATAGTAGCTGAACAAAATGCATAAGGATTTAAAGCATGCAACCACAGAAAATCATCAAACCACAAAAGAGAGAAAGAAAGAAAGAAAGAAAGAAAGAAAGAAAGAAAGAGAGAAAGAGAGAAAGAAAAAATCAGCAAACAAAGTACAAAATGGCAGTACCTGGATGTGATGGCACATGCCTGCAATCCAAGCAGCTCAAGAGTCTGAGGCAGGAAGATCACAAGTTTGAAGGCAGACTTAACAGCTTAGTGAGGCCCTCAGCAACTTAGTGAGAGCCTGTCCCAAAATAAAAAAATTTTAAAAAAACTAGAGATGGGGATGTGGTTCAGTGGTTATGCTCCCCCTATCGGTTCAATCCCTAGTACCAAATATGTAAATAAATAAATTAAAGGCAGTAACAAGGCCTTACCTACCAATTACCTTGTATGCAAATGAATTAAATTATTCAATAAGGCACAGAGTAGCTGGGAGAGAAAAAATCCAAACATATGCTGCTTATACTTGAGTCATTTTACTTGTAAATATACATGAACTGAAAGTGAAGAGATTGAAAATAATTTAAAAAACATTTTAAAATCCCATTTATAATAAAAATGTAAATAGATATTAATTTAATGAAGGAGATAAAACTATAATATGCTGATGAAAGAATTTTAAGAATACACAAATAAATTGAAAAATATTCTATAATTGTGGAATGAAGGAATTAACACTATGACAATGTCCATACTACCCAAAGTGATCTGCAGATTCGATAAAATCTGTGTCAAAATTCCAATGATATTTTTCATAAAAATGGAAACAACTATCCTTCAATTCCTATGAATTTAATTCCACCAAAGATCCCAAATAGACAAAATAATCTTGAGCACAAATAACAAAGGTGGAGGCATCACATTTCCTGATTTCAAAGCATATTATAAAGGGATTGTGATCAAAACAGCATTATACTGTCATAAAAACGGACACATTGACCAATGTTGAACAGAGTAGAAAGCCCAGAAATAAACACACATATTTATGGTCAACTTGTTTTCGGCAAAGGTAGCAGGAACATACAATGCTAAAAGGATGATCACTTCAATAAATGGGGCTGGGAAAACAAGACATCCACACCAATAAGAATGAAATTAGACCTTTATCTTACACTATATACAAAACTCAACTCAAAATAGATTAAAGACCTAACTATAAAACTTGAAACAATAACATGACCAGAAGAAAGCACAGGGGAAAACCTTCCCAACATTGGTGGAGGCAATGATACTTTGGCTGAGACCCAGAAAGCAAAGGTACCAAAGGCAGGAAGACAAATGGGGTTACAGCAGACTAAGAAAGGACTCTTACACAGCAAGGAAGCCACAAAGTGCAGAGACTAGCCACAGAATGGGAGAAAGTATTTGTAAGTCATACATTTGAAAAGGGTTGTTATCCCCAAAATATAAGGAACTCAAACAACTTAACAGTAAGAAAACAAATAATCCAATTTTTAAACTGTACAAAGGAACTAAACAGACATTTCTTAAAAGAAGACACATAATAGCCAGTAGGTTTATGAGAAAGTGTTCAGCATTACTGATCACTAGTGAGATGGATTTGAACCCCACAATGAGATGTCACCTCACATCTGTTGGAATGGCTTTTATAAAATGATGAATGATAACAAGTGTTAGAGAGGATGCTGAGAAAACAGGAACCCTGTACACTTTTGGTGGGAATATAGATTAGTACAGACATTTGGGGAAACAATATGGATGCTTCTCAAAAAACTAAAATGAGAACTACCATGTGACACAGTGCTCCCACTTCTGATTATATATCAAACATACAAACAAAACCCTAAAATCCATATGTCACAGAGATACCTGTCCTCCCATGGCCATTGGTATATTAGTCACAATAGCTAAGATATGAAATCATCTTAAATGTCCATTAATGAATGAATGAATTGATAAAAAATATGGTCTTATATAAACAGTGGAATAGCATTCAACCTTTGAAAAGGGGAAAATCTTGTCATTTGCACAAATTTGGAGGACATTTCATCAAGTGAAATAAGTACAGAGGGACAAATACAGCAGGATCTTATTTATACGTGGAAGCTAATAATTTCCAACTCATAGAGGTAGAGACTAGAATAATGACTATCAGAGAAAGGGGTGTGGGGGAGAAATGAGGGAATTGTTGATCAAAGCATATTTAGTTTCAGATGCACAAGATGAATAGGTTTTGAGATACACTGTACAGCAGGGTAACTGTAATCAATAACAATGCATTATGTACTCAAAATGACTAAGAGTAAATTTCAAATGTCTTACTATAAAAAAATGATAGGTAAGTGGGGTGATGGATATGTTAATTAGTTTGATTTGATCATACCACATTGTATACATATATCAAAACATCACATTTTATCCAATAAATGTGTACAATTATGATTTGTCAATCAAAAGGATTAATAAACTTTTAAAAATGAAATAAGATATTATTGTCTCATGGACTTGATGTAGAAAATACTGAACATGATACATGGTTGTATAATTGAAGAAGGCTAAATAAAGCTATTCCACAGACTCATGTTTAATTGTTTAACATACCTGAGTGACTTCAGAATAGCTAAGTACTATATTACTGAGCACTCAATAATGGCAAATGCAATTACCAACTGAAGTGCATTAATATTTTCTGAACTGCATTTATTACTTTGATTGCAAAATGGATTATGATTCCATTCATAAAGCATAATTTTATTCTTTGCACTCATCTGATGGACATTTTTATGAGCTGTGAGTTCTTGTATTTATAGCAATATTCTTAACTAGGATGCTGCAACACATGGATAAGTCAGAATAAAGTATGAAAGAAGTTGTACTAGTCATAATAAAGAGTCCAAAGTTTACAATTTATTTATTTTTTTAAAGAAATTAGAGTAGCTTGAGGTTATCCACATCATTTTTTTTTAAGTTGCATTTCCTTGAGAGAGAGAAAAGGAAGATGGTTTGAGCTAGCAAGCCAGGATTGGTCATAACTTTCTCATTCTGTTTTTGTACAGAGTATGACACGTGGGATGGTAGAAAAAATGTGATGAGTGACTGAACTATACTATCAAAAAATAAGGAATAATGATTCATGAAAATTAGCAAGTCATGATAAAATCCATTTCCTATTTTGCTAAAGTGTGAAGGAAAGAAGAAAGCCTTTCACTATTATTCATGCAAAAAATAGGTTTAGGTATTAAGTACTCATCAGATACTATATGTATCAGTTTAGGTCCTCTAAGAAGTAGTCACCACTTGGGATAGATATGCAAGAGATTTATTGGGGAATTACCTATGAAGAATATGAGGAAAGGGAGTAGGAATAAACAGGGAATGCCTTCAGAACAATATAAGTCGGACACACACCCAAGATGGATGATTAGATAGGAAGGTCTCTGACCACAATATAGATCTGAGAAAGTTACGGCCAGGCTAATTAGAAGTCCCTGAGCATAGTAGATTCAATAAATACTCAAGATCTGTGAAAATGACCTTATTTGAAAATTACATATTTCAGATATAACTGAGGATCTCAAGATGAGATAATTTTGGATCGTCCAGGTGGGCCCTAATCAAATGACAACTGTCCTTGTAAGAGATGCAAACACAGAGGGGGTCATGTGAAGACAAAGACAGATACTGCAATTCTGCTGCTATGAGCTAAGCATCAACAGGGACTTTTGCTGGCAGCCCCAGAAACTAGGAGAGAAGCACAGAATTGATTCTCCCTCAGAGCCTCTGGAAGGAACCAACAACACCCTGACTTCATACCTCTGGTTCCAGAGCTGTGAGAGAATAGATTTCTGTTGTTTTAATCCACCAGTTTGCAGTCATTTGTTTTGTCAGCCACAGAAAACCAGTACATTGAGCTGAAGTTGCTCGTTAGAGGAGTCCTGCATCCCACAGGAACGGGCTGGCACCAACACATGGTCATGTTCAGTCATTAGCTGGAAGAAGCCCAGGGACGTATGTATGGCTTCCCCAAGAACAGAGCAGTAGTTCCAGGGGGTGGCAACTGGGGCTGCTGTTTAACTAGGCTTCCTACAAGAGTTTCTCTTGGAGGAGTTCAGGTGATGCATGGCCATGGCTTATGAAATATCAAAGAAGCAAAGAGCAGAGAAGAGTCTTTGCCTTCTAGCAGCTTAGTTGGTAAACCAATAGATGTTGCACATATGGGACTGTAAGTATGTTCAGGAGAAGGCAGGATTACTACTCTGTGGTAGGGAAAATCTAAAATTATCCAAAGTCCTGCCTGTGATGAGTTGAATCTGGCAAGTCTTCTTAGATAAACAAAATGGCACATTTAGATCAGAACACAGGAAGTAGGATGGATGGGGGTGTGAGGGAACAGAGCCAAGGACCCACAGGAAAGTTGAAGAAGAGAGTGAAGAGCTTGGCCTAGTTTTTTTCTTGAAAAACTCTCTACAAGGAGAGAAAGAAATCAAGGAGGAAGGGAATCAACAAGGAAGGGAGTGACTATCAAGGGAAAGGTAGACAAAACCAGAAAGAGGCAACAAGTACTTCCTGAACCCATGTTTATTTTGTTTAAAAAATACATCTCCTTAGTTATTACAGGCCTGCCTGGACCATGATTCACTTGGCATGGATCCAGGAGGCCCCTCTCTGATGAAATGAAAATTTCACTTAGGATAAAAATAAGTTATTTCATTGACTAAAATAATTAAAAAGAAGTATGGTATTTGGAATTGGTAGACACTTTCAACTTCTTATTGACTAATACTTAGATTTCCACATGTTAAATGGAGATAATAAAATCTTTATGTCAGAGTTATTGAGAGGATTAAATGAGCTGGAAAAGTTAATCCACAGTATAAACTCTGGTGTGATCCACAGTGTTAGTCACTCTGCTTTATGGAGACAAACAGTATCATCTAAACTTGAATCAAACAATTTAAGGTATCCATAATCCTATCACTCAACACCAAGTGCTGTTAACTTTATAGTATATAAATTCTTTCAGATTTTTTTTCAATTTGTATGTAGAAATATATATTTGCATACTTTTCTGCCTGTGCTGCCTTCTGACCCTCACCCCTAGATGAAAGAATTATCCAAAACGAGATTTTATTCTCCCTGAATAATGTATTGTGGACAAACTTTTGTGTTGGTAAATAAAGATCTGTAGCACTTTAAGTGGTCATCTGTGGCAGAGATTATTACAACTCTCTGTTCTCTTCTTCTTGGGCACAGAGATAAGGCACCCCAGCTCCCCTGGAGTTAGGCAAGGTCATAGGACTAGCTCTGACTACTTAACTCTAAGTGGAAAATGAAGTGTCACTCATTGGCTAAGACACTGACGAGCCTTTGCATAGCACTGTCCTACCACAGTGGCATTATACAGAAAGGATAGAGCTATGCAATGGAAACAGCCAGACAAAAGAGCTGCCCCAAGAGATCAGCAGACTCTCAGTGACCTTTGGGTGAGTAAAGGGAGAGGGGACGAACTTTTAAATGTAAAGTTTTCATGAATTCAGAATTTGTTTGTTACATCAGTGTAGTCTAGCTTATCCTAACACATGGAGTAATGTTTCATATGTGGAATGTAGGTTGTTTCAAACGCTTCATTATTATAAATGTTTCATTATTATAAAACAATTCTGCAATGCACATCTTTACTCTTTTTGTATGCATGTAAATTTGTCCAATTATTTTCTTAGAAAAAAAATTCCTTAAAATAGAATTATGGGTCTAAAGATAGGCACGCATTAATTTTTTATACATGTAGACTAGTTGCTCTCCCACCAAGGTTGTACCCAAATTGTAAAGCCATCCAGCATATACTAGAATGCCATTTATTATACATGTTTGACAAAACTCTAAATATCAGGACACCAAAGCTGATCAGCTTTCTAATCCTTTCTATTTCAAGTTTTAAAAACTATTTGCCTATGTTTTATGGAAGTAGCTACATGATTTTCCTTTCTATATTTAAATTATTAACCACCCTGTCAGTTGTGTGATAGGGCTTTTATGTCGTATGCTGAGTAATCTTCATTTTTCATTTGATTTGAAAAACACTCTATCATCTAGTAAATCTTTAATATTTGTGCACTCTTTATTAATTTGATGTTTATTTCTAAAACAGCATGTGCTTTTTATTTATTATAGGTTTAGCGTTTGCTAAATTTAGTGCAAATACCCCTTTCCATTATTCTTTTTTACAAAAATTAGAACTTTCATAGCTACTAAATTTTTCAAGATAATTAGAAGAATTTTGTAAAGTTCCATAAAACAGGATATTTATTCTTTCAAATGAAATCCATAGAACTACCAAGGTTAAAACAATAGCAGTGGAGGGTAGAAGACTAACATCCCTACTTCTCCACCTAGTGAGTCCCTACCTTAATACCCCTCCTCCCCACCACCCAAACAATTTGAGAAACCACTTCTCTGGGATTCCTCCTGCTCTAATGGACATCCTATCCCATTATCAAACACAATGGGGCAACCAGAAACAGAAACTCATGGTTTTGGGTTGTTTTTTTAAATTTTTTTTTTCTTTAGTTGTAGATGGACACAATGACTTTATTTTTTTATGTGGTGCTGAGGATTGAACATAGTACCTCACACATGTGAGGCAAGTGCTGTACCACTGAGCCACAACTCCAGCCCTGGTTTTGGGGTTTTTTTGCTATATTTCTGTTCTGAAGCCTTAGATCTCTCACAAAATGGCAGAGACTCCAATACCTTTAGATTATCATCACCTTCTTACTGCAGTTGTTTTGGCTACAGGTGTGCATCTATCATGAATTGACCTTCCTTATCCTTTTATCTGCTTTTGAGCTGCCCTAAAAAATATCTTTATTGCCCCCATACTTCAACATCTGTTCCACATTTAAGTATTTCACTTAACAGTAGCTTTGGAACCATTTAAATAACTAACCATTTCCATACTCAGCTGAAGGGAATATAAAATGGGAAACATTAAAGATGTGCTATAGATGGAGAAGTGACAAGTATTGGAGAACTCACTTTCTCTGGGTAAAAGCAGAAGGCTCTGTGGTGGTCTATATATCTCAAGTTACATTTACATGTCCCTAGCAACTGAGGAGGAAAAGTTGGGAATCCTACTTTGTTACCGTGTCTGGTACATTTGTGTTATCATTATGCATGCTCCAAAATGGAGAGAATACTCACCACTGGTTTCTTTTTACAACCATAGCATAGAGCAAGGAAGGTCTGGATATTCACTATCTGGTGAACACACATTCTAGCCCTGTAGATCCAAATCATTCCACCAAGTTAATTCCTATGACCACATATTATTCATTTATTCAAATTTAAGTTTAGAGAGTTAAATGGAAAGTCATCTTTCCCATGTACATACAATGCAAATTAAAAGTCATCCATTTTTAAAATAATGTAATGAAACATAATTTTTAAAATTTGTATTTCTACCTGTTCTTTTTTTAAAAAATTTTTTTGGTTGTTGATGAACCTTTATTTTATTCATTTATTTATATGTGGTGCTGAGAATCAAACCCAGTGCCTTACCTATGTGAGGCAAGCACTCTACCACTGAGCTACAACCCCCAGCCCTGGAACATAAATCTTAATGAGGTTATCTCTATTGAAGTTTATTAGAAGTGGATAATAAGACTTCCCCTTCATTCATTACTCACTCATTAATATTTATTGAATGTCAAAAGTACTGTTCCATGTGCTAAGTAAGGATATAATGTCAGAGATGTAGAGCAGTGAGAAATTTATACTACCATGGAGTTAAAAGTTAAGCAGGAGGGGATTTTTAAAAAACTAATAAGTAATAAATAAGAAAAATGTCAGACACCAAGTGATAATGCTATACTAAGGATTAAAATAGAGTGAAATATGAGAGGTTACCTCCTTTTAAATTGGATGGTTGTGGAAAATTCTCTGTGAATGAATACAGGGAAACATCTGTAATATCAAGAAAGGAAGGCTACAGGTGGACAAAAAGACTGGAATAATGTCAGAGAGGGTGGAAAAATTGGTGAGTTTTCAGAAGTCACTGTGACTGACTTGCAGTTAGTGAACAAGAAGAGAACGTGGCACAGGTTAGTTTAGACAGAGTCTGGGGCCAGATCACAGAGGACTTGATAAACGGGGTTAAGGAGTTAGGACTGTATCCAAAGTCTGAATGTAAACCATTGGAGGATTCTTAGACGATGACTGAGGCCTTCTGATTGACACGTTCAGCCTGTTGGGTGGTATGCAGAGTATCAAGGGGGCAAGACTGAAATGACACAGTTGCAGAGAGGGCACGTGACAACGTGGGACGAGGGAAAATCTGTGGGAGAAATGTTCCTACGTAAACACGATGGGATGTGCAAGAGAATGGTTTTATAACAGACCGATCATCAGGACAGGAATAAAAACAGATTTGCCAGATACAAGGAAGTAGGTAGCTTGGCAGTAGGTGAGATTGGAAGGTCTATTCTTGCTTCTGTTTTCGAGTGAAATAGGAAGTAAAGTTGTCGCAGAGATGGGACGGAGAAGGATGTGCCAGAAGTTTGAAGAAAGGGGAGAAAATGTGAAACAGTACTCTAATAAAATGATCATGGGAAGTGTAATTCGATTCCCAGGCAGCACACAAACAAACAAACAAAACAAAAAAACACTCTTAAGACCCATCATCATAAATCTGAACAGATCAGTCAACATGGTTGTGTTTTTCTCCAGCTAAATTCAGCTATCCAGAGTGCTTTGGATTGGATATTTCCCTCAGATTCATGTACTGGAAGCTTGATGCCCATGGGGTTTGGAGGCAGGGCTTCATGAAAGGTGACAGGGTCTTGAGGGAGGAGCCCTTAGAATGGGTTCATATCTCATGAGTGGCCTGTTGCAGAGTGAGTCACTCCCCAGGCTCTGTCTCTTCTGCACACGTCTGCTTGCCTTTCTACTTTTCTGCCATGAGGTAACACAGTGCAAAAGCCTTCACCAGTCATTGTCACTATGCCTTACCCTTCCCAGCCTCCAGTATAATGAACCATGATAAACTACTTCTTTCTTTTATTAATTACCCAGTCATTGTCTTAAAATATATCTGTATATTTTTAAAATATATTTACATATAACAACAAACAACAAACTAACTTTGAATTGGGGTTAATATCTATCTATCTATCTATCTCTATATATACATATATCTATATACACACACACACACATATATATATATATAAAATATACAAAAGACAATAGAAAATGGAATAAGATTCAGAGATACATAAAGAATATGGAAAAATTATAATTTACCAGCTTTGGGACAAGAGAGTTGAGGATTTATTCAAGACAATGATTTTAGTGATGGGGCATAGTTTAAAGAAGGGACTGGAGTGAGGACACTGTAGTAGGAAGGGGAGCATGAGAGACAGTAAATGATTGTATAATTCATCTTAGACCATAGGGTAATCCAAGAAGTATTAGAATTGGAATTCAGGAGTGAGCTAAAAAGAATGGGAAGTTATGGCAGAGTGGAATGTGGAAATTGAGATTATGGATTATTAAAGTTGCCGAGAATAGACGGCTCTAACAAAGGAGTGGGGAAAAGAAAAGCAATATAAATCAATAAAATAAGTGACAACGAGACAGAGAATGCGCATACATAGAATTTATATGCTTGACAAACAGCCAATATAATAAAAGCATGAAGTGAAGACATGATAGAATCACTTCCATTTCCAGAAATATGAATATTAGACCTCAAAAGAAACAGTTAAAAGAAGGGGAAATTTTCTTAAAAATCCTTCCAGTTGAACCATTGAGCTAACGTGAAAGCAAGGAATGTGTCTTCAGAGCAATTGAAAGCACAAACTCTTGGAGGTGAGTAAATTTGAGTTCCCTTTTCTCTGATATACCCTGGGTACCTTGAGCCTCCAGGTTCATGGGGATAAGGAATGCAGGAGACTAGAACAAAAGCCTGAGCCAGTGCTGAGTGGAGATCCAGAAGGAGAGCTCCTTAATACGTTCCTTCCATACCAGGGTGCCTGATCAAATCCCACCAGGTAACAGGCAAGAACACGTGACTGTCCTGAATCTAGCATTAGATGCAGAGGGAAAAGTAATCTCTCTTGAGAATTCCTAGCCACAAGTCTGCTTTACTTTTATTCTTATTATGAGTCCTTGTTTATTATAAGAAGGTGTATTGGTCCACATGAACACCAAATTAAACAAAGCAAAACCACCACCACAAACTACCACTAACCAAGCTAACTGAATCCACAAGGATCAACAACCAAAGCTTAGACATTAACGTCAGGGTGGTTCTGTCAGAAGAAGATACAAAATCTCTGTTGAGGAAATTAATTTCAACCCCAATTCAAAGAGTTAGCACTCAGATATAAAAATAAATAAATGAATAAATTACTCACGATAAAAATTACAAACTATCCAAGATCAGGAGCTCATGAGAGAAATCTAACAGAAAAAGAGAGTAGATGTAGAAAGATTTCAGATTTTAACATCCTCAGATACAGAATATAAAATGCTTGATATTTTCTAAGAGAAGTTTTAAAAGTACAATTATTCTTTCGTATCCATGGGGATTGGGTCCAAGGCCCACCACAGATACCAAGATCAGAGGATCATCAGTTCTCTCATAAAATTAAGTAGTATTTGTATCGGATTTATGCATGTCCTTATATATACTTAAAATCATCTCTGCATGGCTTATAAATTGAGTATCGCTTACCCAAAATGCTTAGGACTTGAAGTGACTTAGATTTTGTATTTTTAAAAATATTTATTTATTTTTTTAATGTGGTGCTGAGCATCAAATCCAGTACTCACACATGCTAGGCAAGAGCTCTACCACTGAGCCACAATCCCAGCCCTAGATTTTGTATTTTTTTTATTCTTGAATATTTGCATAGATGTTACAATTGAGCACCCCTAATCCAAAAATTCAAAATTTGAAATACTACAAAATCCAAACTGGTTTAGTGTCAGCACTCAAAATTTGGATTTTTGAGCATTTCAGGGTTTTAGATTTTCTTACTAGACAGATACTCAGCCTGAGCCTAACACATTGCAAATGTTATTTAAATAGTTGTTATACTGTCTTTTTAGGGAATAATGACAAGGAAAAAGTCTATATATGTTCAGTACAAATTCAATTTTTTGGAATATTTTTGATGCACAGTTGCTTAAACCTGAAGATACAGAGGGATGATTACACTGTAAAATGACATCACTTACTAGAACAAAAAGGTCCAGAATATTCCACACATGAAAACCCAAATGATATCCAAACTTTGACATATCATAGATAACATTCAAAATACAAACAATAACAACAAAAACAAAAACATATGAGATATAGAAACATATAAGATATGCAAGCAGCTTGGAGATAGATCACATACAAAAATAGGACTTAGACTAAAAGCTGACTTCTCAAAAACAATGGTGGAAGCAGAACTTAGTAGAATGGAATCTTAAATGTGTGGAAAGAAATAGCAGTCAACCCCAAATTGTACACCCAACAAAACTGTTTTTAAATAAAATGAAGAAATTAAGAAAATTTCACCCAGACCCCAAGAAAACACACCATTAATAGGTTGGCAATAAAGGAAAATCTAAAGTCTAAACCAGGCATGGTAACATGTGTTTATAATCCCAGCTATTTGGGAGACTGAGGCAGAAGGATCACAAGTTCAAGGCCAGCCTGGGCGATTTAGCCAGATTCTGTCCCAAAATAAAAAGGGCTAGCAATGTAGCTCAGTGGTAGAGTGCCCATGGGTTCAATCCTCAATACTGCAAAAAGAGAAGAAAAAAAAAATCTAAAGAATACACTTCAAATAGAAAGAAAGTGATCCCAATAGAATGTCAGGTGCAAATATTATCAGAAATATGTTATTGAATATGCTTGAAACACTAATCAAACATGAATTCTACAAATAATCACATCAATTTATAAAAGAAAAACTAAAATTCTTGCCAACTTATCATATATAATACTAGAGGGGATAATCATAGATAAGGCATTCTAAGTTTTTCGTGTTAGGAAAGAGGATAAATATACTTACTAATATTAGAATTTGTTCAGTATTTTTGTTAAAACAATAAGTGTTATCACCAAATAAAGAGACATCAAGTGGTTAACTTTCCAAATAGTAGAGAAGAAAAAATGAAATGAGAAGAAACCCAAGCCACAATCCAAACTGACAATGCCCACCTCTTTATAAATAAGCAGAAACCCACCCACATTAATCTATAAATTCAATATAAATCCGGAAAAAACATATCATATTTTCCCTAACACTTCCTTCATAAGCTTTAGCCAAATTTATAACTGCCTTTTGGCTCTGATTTCATTTTGTTAGGTTCTTAACAAGATCTTTTATAGAGGTTTTACTAGACTCATTAAATGAGCATCACAGTAACTTTCCTCTTTTCCTAACCTCTGAGACAATTTGTATAGAGATTAATTAAAACCTGAGAATTTGATAAAATTGCCTGTTTGAGTTGAGTGTCTTTTCTCAGATATAAGAAGAAATTTGGTGATAGAGAGGCAATGATAAATTGAAGTTTTTAGAAGTCATTCACCATTTTCTATTTTATTTTAAGTTAATGTTGATGATTTACATTTTTCTAAAAATTTTCCCATTCTATCTACTTTTTGCCTTAAAGCTGATTTTTATCTCATGATTTTATAAAACAGGATAGAGCAAAGATAAAGCTTCAAAACTTACCTTTATGTTAGTAGTACAAAGATGTGCACCATTATAAGAAGCAATGGGACTTAAACCAAAACTCTTTGAGATTTTCAGTTGGCCATGTCATCTCCCCTCACCTCCAAATCTAGCCATCCTTGTGAAAGAATGTAGTCATGATGTGTGGCATGTTTCACTTTAGATATACTTATGAAGAGAAAGGACCATGTTCTATTTTCCTCCCCCTTTTTATCCTTCAGGCTAGAATGGGAATGTGATGGTTGGAAAGTCTGTCTCAGATCATAAGTGACCTTGGGAATGGAGTCTCCTACAGAGGAACTAGAAGTGGAAGGGACCCATTTTCCTGAGGAGTATATGGAACAGAGATGCTTTCTATCCCTGGACTGCCCCTTTCTGGATTTTAACATGAGGTAGAAAAATCTATCCTTTATACATCACTGCTACTGGAAGTTTTGGAAGTACTTGCTGATTAACCTAATCACAATACAGATATGTATATGTGTGTGTGTGTGTGTGTGTGTATATGTATGTTATACAATAAATGCTGATAAGACAAACACCTAAATTGACTTGTTGATTTTATTTTCGTCCTTATTCATGTTTGTATTTTCCAAATTCTGTAGTCACTGTTGCATTTAAATTTTAAGCATGACATATTTGTTTATTGACTTGAGCATTAAAACAATAAGCAAAAAGAGAAGAAAGATCAATGATAATCTCACTAGTTAGTCAACTACTTTAATTTGTGAGGGGTGTGTGTGTGTGTGTGTGTGTGTGCGCGCGTGTGTGTGCACGTGCACTGGGGATGGAACCCAGGGCCTTGAACATGCTAAGGAAGTGCTCTACCACTGAGCTATATCCATACCCCCAATACTTCAGTTTTTATGTATATTTTTACACTAAGCAAAACTTTCCCTCTCTTCAAATTTCAGGAAATAATCCAGGAAGCCTGATCAGAGCTGGAGGTTTTACTTGGTAGCATTTAGGGTTTCAAATCTATTATCTTAGGATAGTAGACTTTCTAAAGAGCCCTCATTTCTACTCAAAGATAAATTTGATTTTTAAGAATATCATTTCATACACTTAAAGTCCCCAAAGTAGGCTAATGGTTTTGGCTTTTGGTAGGAAAAGTGAATTTACAAGTAGAGACTTAGGTACTTTGTACTCTAAAACTTTGTAACCTTTACTAGCACGTTGAAAGATTGGAAGGTGTCTGCCCTATAAGTTGTAATGGCCTTGAGGATACCATTATAGTCTAAAGGTCAGTGCTCTGTGAGGCACAATTTTAGTAAGTGGATTCTGTGATTAAAAAAAAAAAAAAAAGTAAATTCTTCTAGTTCAGTTCCTACAGAAGGACTCTACAATGTTCCAGAGATAAATTCCTTGAGTTCTTCACTATAGCCAAATAGTACATCAAGATAGATTTTTACTCTCAATCTAGGTTTTGCAACTTAATAGTGTAAAGCTTGAGTCATGACTACATACACACAGTCTCTCTGTCTCTCTCTCTCACACACACAGAGTGTCCATTTTATAAATGAAGAGGATTTAAAAGTAAAAAAAAAAAAAACTTAAGAAACCCTAGGTCTACTAGAGATGCTTTTTAAACACAAAAGTGTCATAGTTGCCTCCCTTATCTATTAGTAAGAAAGAAAGAACAGTATGGAGGGAATGAAAATATCAACCTTTCAATAGGTCTTTACCTAGACCTTCCACAAGTGATAGCCCATATACAGAGGTATCCTAGTCTAATTGGATTCCTTGACAAAACGTTTAGAAATACCAATGCAAATTAAGTCAACATACATCTATGTACTTTTGTCCAAATTATAGACCTACCTGGGCTTGAATGAAACATCCAGTTTTTATTAACTATGTGACATTAATTGATCTATTTCTTTTTTTCTGGATTCAATTTATATATATATTTAACCTTTGTTTTATTTATTTATTTTTTTTATGTGGTGCTGAGGATTGAACCCAGGGCCTCGCTAGGGGAGCACTTCACCACTGAGCCACAATTCCAGCCCCAATTTGTATTTTTAAATTATTATATTTTATAAAAGTGATGCATATAATTTAAAAATTAAGTACACAATACTGTATGCAGTAAAAACATGTATTCACCTCATCCTTGTTCTCTGTTTGTTCTTTGTACAGGTTACTACCATTAGCATCTTGAGGTGGTTTACCCTAGAGTGAGAGCATGCAGATACAATCATGCATGCAAGCATATTTTAGTATATCTCAATTTATACTTTTAAATGATATATTATTGCTATTTTAATGAATATTTATTTCTTTAACGATTGACAAGGCTAAAAATGTCTTCATTTCATTTAACTTGAATTTCTTAAAAATTGTTTGAACTTACTTTTCTATAAACTGCCTGCTTGTGTCCTCTTTCTTATTTCCCTGCTGATTTTAAAATATTTTTCTAATTGATTCTTAAGAACTCTTAATATATTAAGAAACCTGTCCCTTTATTATATGTAGGAGGTTATAAATACTCTTCCCAGTTTGTCACTGATTTTAGTTATATTTCATTATGCAGAAAATGTTTAATTTTTAGACACATCATCTTTTGTGTATGTGTGTGACACATCATCTTTTATGGCTTCTAAGTTTTGTGACATGTTTAGAAAAATTTCTCTCCTTTCCAGATTAACTTCAAAATTCTCACATCACTTCTTTTATTGCCTGTAGAATTTCTTTTTATGATGTTTAAATCTCTGGTCCTACTGGATTTCATCTTGGTATAAGAACTTGGGTAGGAATTAATTATTTTCCAGAAGGTTAGCAATTGATCATCATTAATTTTGTGGTAAATTCTCCACAGCTTTTTTTTCCCTTTTAGGCTTGAACTTCAAATTCTTCTTTTCTAAACCACATTTTCATGAGGATTTTGACATGCATCTCAACTCTTCATTTATCCTACTAGGTTTTGTTTTTTTGTGTGTGTGCCAGTAAAATTTTGTTTTAATTTATGTAGCAATATGTTTTAATATCTTGTGGAACTCATCTAACTTTAGAAATTATCTGTTTCTAAATTGTCATCTAGACTAAAAATTGTGATTTATTTTATTGAGATGATATTACTGTATAGATTAATACATGGGGACTTGCTGTCTTTGAAATATTGACTATTATCCAAGAATATGGTATTTTATTATATTGCTCAATTCTTATGTTGTTCTTCTTTATTATTTTAAAGGACCTTTAATTTACATATACCTTAAACATTTTTATAAGTTTACTCATATTACATTTTACCATTTTGTTTCTATAACAATTGATACTTTTATTTCTTTATATTTAAAAATAACTTTAATTTGGGCAAAAGAAAATAACTGAGTGGTATGAATTAACGTTTTTTACTTGTGGCTTGTAATGACCTTGGCAGGTTCTTCTTTGTTAACTAGTTATATAATTTAATCATATATGTTAATAATTCTATGTTTTCCAAACCTTTGCATTTTTAATCATTTCTCCTTTCTAATTGCATTCCTATGACTTCTAAAAACAATGATAAATAATCATTGTGATAGTGGCTATTATTGTCTGTCTCTTGTTAAAAATATTTTGAGTAGCACAATGCAAAGTTTCCACTAAATCATTCAGATACTCTAAATACCTATTTATTACTGTTTTGTCAAGAGTTTGTCAGCAGTGTACTGTGAACTTAAATATACCCTTTGAACTTTATACTCATCCTGGGAATGACATATAATATTTTTCTTCTACTATAATAGAAACAGGCAGGAAGCCATACATGAATTACATGAGGATCTTCTCTCAGTATGGCAGCCAAGGAGATTTAGGTTTGGCATTGTGAACTACACTTGGCTCTCCTTTGCAATAGATTGCCCAATGCACATGACCTTTATCTCCTCTCTGCTAGGAAGATACCTCGTAGTAGCTCTGGTGATGGGCGTAATCCATTGGGAACTGGACAGTCCACCTTTAACCTTTTTTGGAAAAGAATATTCTGTGGAAGACCTTCGATGTTTCCTGATATAAATAAAGCAGGTGCAGGCTCCATTTGGCTAGAGACTAGAAGCCGGATCTGTCTGATTGTCTTGCCTGTCCTGCCCTGCTTTTGAAATTGTTTTCTGTGTCCTGTGGTTTTTTTTTCGTCTTTCTATTTTTCCTAGCTTTTATTTCTCAGCCAGCCCGTTCCCCCTTGGGGAACCCCATTTCCACTGCCTGGCGGGACACGGGCAAGAGAAATGTAAATTATGTTGATAATATTCCTAGTTCTCTTTCTTGGTCATGATGTATTCTTTTAAAGTAATGTTGGATTCTGTTTGATAATATATTAGTCTAAATTAATATTCATAATAAAGATTTGCTAATTAGTTTCCTTTTACTATGTTGTAAAGTGTTGATATGATTATTAAAATACATACATACAGAAATGGAAACTTTTCTTCACTTTCTGATTCAGAACCACTTCAATATCATGGAATTTCTGACCTCTGAATTTTGTGGCAGACTTCAGGAAAGTATAGTCTGGCCTGATACCTGCAATTTGTTGATAACTTTTGTCATTTCTCCAAAATGTTCTATCTAGATTTTCTACCCCATCTGAAGTCACAATGATCTAAGTTTCTTAGAAACATCGTCCATTTTATTTAGGTTTTTCCAATTCATATGAATGGAGTTGAGTGAAGACACATTTTTGTAAGCAAATTTAAAATTTTTTTTTCTGCTGTCATGTATAACAAATTTCTAATTTGCTATACATGACAATAGAATGCATTTTGACACATCATACATAAATGGAGTATAACTTTTCATTCCTCTGGTTGTATATGATGTAGAGTCACACTGATTGTGTAATCATATATGCACATAAGGTAATGATATCTGAGTCATTCTATTATCCTTTTTACCTCTATTCCCTTTTCCCTCCTTTCACTCCCCTCTATTTAACCCCCTTATTGTGAATTAGCATCTGCATATCAGAGAAAACATTCAGCCTTTGATTCTTTGGGATTGGCTTGTTTCACTTAGCATAATATTCTCCAGCTCCATCCATTTACCTGCAAATGCCATAATTCCATTCTTCTTTAAGGCTGAGTAATATTCCATTATATATATAAGACACATCTTAATTCCCTCAATATCTATGCTCAGGTCCTCAACTTAATTTATCATTTTAGTTACTTGTATTTTCTCTATCATTCACCATTTAAACATTGCATAATGATTCATCTACCTGATGAAATTTTTAAAATGACAGTATCTCAAGCTTGTTAATTTTACTTCTTTTTTTTTGTTGCTGTGAGCCACTCAGGAATTTCACATTTTACTAGTTTCTTGATTCTGACTTCCTTAGTATTATTTTAATGGTGGCCACAATTTGTTATTTCAAATGCTTAGTTGTCTTTATTCCTTCAGATGTAATAATTTTTTGTGTCCTAAAGGTTTCAGTCTACACTGCCTTCAGTATTTGTGTCTTGATTTCTTTTCTCACCCAAGTATTAAAAGAGACTGTGTATTTTAGGTCCTAAGACTTTTAAAAAATTTTTATAATATAGTCATTTATTACTAGTTATATTTCACTATTGATAAAATGAATAAAATTTAAAAGTTTTACTTTCTTTGAAATATATTAAGATTTTTGTGCCATAATAAATTGCTATTTCTTATAAAGTTCTGTGTGTATTGGAAAAGAAGGTATATTTCCTGTATGGAGTTGAGTATATATGAATTACTTTAATTCCAGTAATTTTTTGATAGTTTGTTTCCTACTTGAAGGAGAAGACATATATATATATATATACATACATATAATATATATATATATATATATATATATATATATATATATATATATATTATTGTGAGCTCTGTCTACCCATTTATGTATGCGTATGTTCAACTTCGCCTCAGGAATCCTAATACTTTTTGTTCAATGCATGACTATTGTACCTTCCCGTGAAGTATAGCATTTGTCGTTATATGATGCCTTCTTAGTTTTATTTAATGCTTCTTGGTTGTGAATTGAACCTTGTCTGACATCACAGGCTCTTGTGTTATTTGTGTGCTGCAGTGTATTTATCTTTTCCTTTCATCCATTCTGAGACTCTTCCTTTTATTAGCAGCTTTTGTGTTTAGCATATAGTTGAATTTCTATTTGTGATTCAGCCTGAAAGTCTTTCACGGGAGAGTCTGTAACACTCACCTTCAGTGTGTGTGCTTGCATTCTGCCACCATATTTTATTGCCAACAGTGAGTTTCACTTTTGTCTTTTATATATCAGCACATTGTCCGAGTTTACTATGCCTTATTTTATGCGTGCAGTTTCTTAAATGTGTGTCTCTTTTTGTCTTCTGCATTCTACTTTGTGGTCTGTTTGTTTCACTTGCTTTTTACGTGCATTTTTCTGATAATTTGAAAGTTTAGCACCTTTTTCTTGTTACAGTGTTTACCTTTAGGATCTTATGTAAGATGCTTAATTGTATTTCTAAGACACCATATTTTGAATTCTCACAATGAATGGTAAACAAATTAAATATATTTCCAGTTCCTTCTACTCCTCTTCCCTCCATTCTACCATCCAATTTGCTTGGCTATGTTATTATACTTAGTTCTTGTACTAGTTTTACTCTACCTTTGAATGCCATTTTGAATTCTATTCTAGGCAATACGGCAAAGAAGTTATCGTAAAAGCCTTCCTGGTATAGAACAACGACAAGCACTGGAGACATCTGAACGTGGTGATACACAACTGTAATCCCAGCTACTTGGTAGGCTGAGGCAGGAAGATTGCAGGTTTGAGGCCAGCCTCAGCAACTTACTAAGACTGTCTCAAAAAAAGAAAATAAAACAAAAAGGGCTGGGTAAAAGCTCAAGGGTAAAACACCCCTGAGTCCAATCCCCACAATCAAAACACAACTAAACTAAAAAATCATACAAAAAGGAGTGCTAGAGATGTTTGATCATGAAGTGAATAACTGAACTGGCAAGACATTGAGCCCTCACCTGGAGAAAGTATGGTTTTCTAACCAGAGAATTAGAAAAGTCCTGCCCACGGCAACTGCCCCAGGGGCATCCAACAATTGCTGGTGGCCTAGGGCCTGGGCCCTAAGAGGCCATATCTGTCAAGGAACCTAAAGAATCCAGAACTCCCCAAAGCAGCTTTTTTGGTAAAAAGATAAATAAAAAATTTATAATTGTATTATAAATTTTATTATAACTAATTAAACATGTTAATTAGTCAAACAAAACAGCCAACAGAGGAAAAAAGAAATAGGAAACAGATGTCTAGCTGTCTTAGATTTGGTTCTTGATGGGAGGATTTCAGAAATATTTCTCTGAGAACTCAAAACCATAAGCAGGCCTTTTCATGGGTTTGGAGATGGATTTCAAAGAATTCAGTGACCTTGAAAAACACAGAACTTAGAATTTAATTTGAACTGGTACTGTCTAGGTAGTACCCCTAGGTCACTAACAGAAGCAAAAATAAATTATATCTAGAATACTTTAAGTCTGAGCTTCAAAAAATTCCCACAGCTAAAATTCCAAGGAATGTGTTCTCAGAAGGAAAAAAAAAAAGATCATATTTGGTGAGGAAATAAACCACCATGAGAAAAACTCAACAGAACAACAACAAAACCCAAAAATGTATCAACAATCATGTATTGAGACTACGCATTAGACCCATTAAGACTTCAGGACTACACATTATTACGTTCAGGGTATAAAATATGTGTTTAATATTCTTAAAGAAAGAAGAGATTCTTTGAGTATTAATGAGAGACAAAAGACTATGAAAAATGATCAGACAAAATAAAACATTTTTTGAAAAACTCTAAGAAACCAAATTCTACTCTAAAAACTCAATGAGCAGAGTAAAGAGAAAAAAAATCAGTGAACATAGAAAGAAGATTAGGGAGCTCTATAAAAGGTCTCATCAAGTTTCCTGAGAGGGATAATAAAATTGGAAAAAGGCAATATTCAAAATAACACTGGCTGAGAATTTTTCAGAAATTCTCACACACATGCTTAAGTTGACAATCCAAATAAAACTCAAATAAGATCATGGGCAAAGAAAAGTCATTTGGATACACTATGAAAGTGCAGATTGCTAAAGACAAGAGAAGTTGTTCTTAGAAGGGGAATGAGAAACACGCACATACCAGGTAACTTAAAGGGAATGACACTTTGAGACTATCACAAGATGGGATACCATCTTCAACATGCTAAAAGAAAACAACTGTGAGTCTGTAGATATAAAGCCAGTGAAATGTCTTCTGGTGTGAAATTTGCACATTTCTAACAAATGAAAGCTCTATGTTCCTATGAAATTTCCAGGAGAACTTTAAGGCAAAGAAAACAAAAAAATCTCCAAAAGGTCTGAGATGCAAGAGAGAATGCTAAGAAAAGACATGGGTAAACCTATAGGCAAATCTGTATTGACAACAATAATGTCTGAGTGGCAGCATTAAACATAGATTTCATAGAGAGCACTTTAAGAGATGATCTTATTTGACAAAACACACTTAGCAAAATGCTCTAAATTAATGCTAGGCAGGGTGCCAGAGCCAGTCTCCTTGTTGGTGGTGATAGTGAATACAGATGCCCGCCCAGCCTCCAATTTCAACAAAATTTTGTTCACCACTGATCATGAAGAACTCATTTATGGATAAAATTATTGGTTATAATAGCATTCACCAGTGTGGAGATCTAATAAGTTCAACAATTTTTTGAACTATGAATGTCATGATTATGCTTTACAACTAACCAAGAACTGTAGCCCTGGCAAAACTATGACAACTGGTCTCTTAAATCTTGACCTATTTGTATTAAAGACCAGAGGAGAATATGAGAAAGAATATGGCATAAAACCAGTTATCGTCACTGAGTTTTTACTTCCCTAACTAGCACGATGAGATTCCAAGCCTTTCTTCTCCTTTCTTTTTAAATAAGCCATTATGATGCCATCATGAGATCATTTCTAACCCAGTAGTGCCGGCCTTTGCTACTATTTGAAATATGGTTATGCCTTTCAGCTGTGGCTTAGTAATGATATTAAGTCTGAATTTTCTTGCAAAAGCAATTTATTCATGTCACCACTTACTGCTGTAAGCTTGTTTATGGCTTTTTAAATGGGATCTGTTTCCCCATTTGGTTCTTTCTTCAGCACATTTTACCTTTTGTAAAACACATACATTTGCACCAGTGCAATCATAAATGATGCCAGAGGGGAAGAACTGAATTCAAATGTAAAGTTACTTCCCAAAGCATTCACATCTGATGACCAGATTTACAAACAGGAAGGGGTGAGTGCATTGGAGCCATAGAAGAACTATAAAAATCCTGAATCGTCATATCCAAACCCTCCAGTCAGTACCTTTTTACTCATGCTCACCTTGTGAAAGTTGAATAGAATCAATTAAATTAATTAATGTTCATTGTGATGTTTAATTCTTTTATTGTAAGAAAATACTGCCTCTTGAAAAGGAACAACAGAGCCTTTAGTTTTATATCTTTTTTAAAGTATTTTTTTAAGTTGTAGATGGACACAATACCTTTTTATTTTATTTATTTTTATGTGGTGCTGAGGATCGAGCGTAGCACCTCACACGTGCTAGGCAAGCACTCTACCATTAAGCCACAACCCCAGCCCTAGTTTTATATCTTAATGGTGGTGGTGAAGCTACACATGTGGTAGAATGACCTAGAACTATACATACCCTTTATATGAATCTCAGCATCTTGATTTTTTTTTATATATAGAACCATACTTACTTACAAGGTTGTGGGGAAAAAGGTTCACTCAAAACATTGCTGGGGGACTGCAAGTTGGTGCAAATACTATGGAAAGCAGTATGGAGATTCCTCAGAAATCTTGGAATGGAACCACTATTTGACCCAGCTATCCCACACTTCAGTTTATATCCAAAGGACTTGAAATCAGCACACTGCAGTTATGTAGCCCCATCAATGTTTATAGAGCTCAATTCACTAATTCAATTCTGCTAAACTATAGAACCCACCTAGATGTCCTTAAACAGATAAATAGATGAAGAAAATGTGATACACAATGGAACACTACTCAGCCCTAAAGAAGAATGAAATTATGTCATTTGCAGGTAAGTGGATGGAGCTGGAGAACATTATACTAAGTGAAACAAGCCAAACCCCCCAAACTGAAGGCCAGCATCTCTGAAACGTGGATGCTGATCCATAATGGGGGAGGGGATGGAAAAATGAAGGAACTTTGGATTGTGCAGAGGGGATGGAGGGGAGGGAAACGGGTGTGGGGGCTAGGACATTATTATCATATAGACATATATGATTACACTGCTGGTGTGACTCTGCACCGTGTACAGCGAGAGGAATGAGAAGTTGTGATCATCTGTGTACAACGTGTCAAAATGCATTCTACTGTCACGTGTAACTAATTAGAATACATTAAAAATAATAATAATAAATTATTATTTTTTTATTATTTTCTCCAGCCCCGTAGTTCTGGTACAATCATATCAATGTACTTATATACATTTGACCATAGACCCAGGCACCATGTTGTCTTTTTAACTTGGTCAGAGATGCAATATTCATTTCATCTCTATTCTCTAAACACATATGAGTAACCAGGTAGAAACTCTGCTTAGAGACTTTTCAGAGGAGATTTGAGCACTGTATCTTTTTTTTTTTTTTTTTTTTTTTTTTTTTTTTTAAGATGAGGTCTCACTATGTTGCCTAGGCTGGTCTCAAACTCATCAGCTTAAATGATCCTTCCACCTCAACCTCCGGAATAGCTGTGTCTACAGGCATATATCACCAGGCCCAGTTATTGAATCATTAATATTAAGATTGTTGTTTCCCAAGGGCCAGAAACTTGCTCATGTGTTTTACCTGATTTCCTCCCAGCAAATTATCAAAACTGGCCTGCTATTGTTAGTTTTTTCCCCCCCCCACTTTTTGACAGAATTGGAAACTGTAGCATAAAGAAATCAGGGGACCTTGGTGAAGCGTGGCAGAAGACCTGGAATTTAAACCCAAGGATTCCAAATCAAAGTTCCTGCTTTTAATCACCGTGCTATTCTGCTTATTGCCAAGGGGTTATAGATAAAATAAAAACAATGTTTTTGAGTACTCAAAGAGAGACCCCTCGTATAATAGGGAGGTTACCAGGTGGTCTAACACGATTAATTCCATAGTTACATAAATTCAAGGAAATCAATATTAAGAATGAATATGTTTATTAACCAGATTAAAGCAATTTCTAAAAAAGATAGCAGATCTTGGAAATTGTAATGCTCAATTTTGCAGTGTAAATCTCTAAAACAGAAATATAGATAGATAGATAGATAGATAGATAGATAGATAGATAGATAGATATTTCTCAAGCATATTTGACAACAGAACCTTTCTCCCCCAAGGGCACACCTTTCACATTTTAGACACTAATTTCTATAGTACTAAGTCAGAGAAATAATATTCTCCTTCTTTTCTAGGAGATGCTTATTTCCCTCTTTTGGTGCAGTCTAGATTTTGTGCTATTGCTGCTTCTGGTCCATGACCACCTTCATCCAACTGTCTTCTTTCAGCTTTTCTTTCTTTCTTTCTTTCTTATTTCCTCTCTTCCCCTTTATGGGAATATTTCTTTTTGACTCTCTACTTTGACAAGAACAGGTCTGACTCCATAGCCTCAGTGAGCACTAAGTGTGCATCCTGCTTCTGGTTGGCGCATAGCCAGACCACAGATCTGTTCTCACGATGCATTTTGGATTCTTTGGGGCCATTTTTTTTTTCCTATTGAATTGGGACCGAGACCTTATTGGGTCCCCACTCCCCCAGAAAAAAACAAATATTCTGAACTCTTCTAAAACTGATATGTTATTTTACTGATGTTGAGAGAGCCAGACAGTATATAACAAACAACAGATTTTTAAAAAATTATACTAGAATATACACACATACACAAACATACATTTTTTTTTGCTTATATCTACTTATAATGGAAGCTTACACACACAAAAAAATTGGCATCTTCATGCAGACACTGAGTACATGATACTGAACGCTGTAGAAAGCTAGATAAAATTAAGGTTAAGAAAACTTTAATCAGTGGACTCAGTACCTATACTTTGTCACATTAACTTAAAAGTATTGCACATTCTAAATCCAGAATTTGTTCCTTAGAGCACCAAAAATGAGTACTTGTCATTGTTTCAATTTTCATAAAATTAATTAAAAAGAAAGACATTTTTATTTTTGGAACTTCAGATTATTATAACATTAGGTTTAATACAGATAGGTATATTATTTGAAAATAAAAACCTATTTCATCATAAGAACAAAAGTACCACCACTCTTATTTATTTTAAGAATAAGGAAGGAAAACATAAAATTATGAAGAGACTGATGTGAAAGGTAATGAAAAGGAAATTTAATTATAAAATAAGAAATGTTTCACTTCATACATGGGTGAATGTTAGCACACACATTATAAAATTCCAATACTCACAAAATAATTTATATCATATCTCTTAACTGTATCAACAAATATTTTTAAAATTGGCTTATAGTATAAAATTTATGATGAAAGAAATCATAAGAAAACTCATTTGATCGATTTTGTAACCATTTTGCTAATAATCGTGAATCATGGAAGTAAAAAAATTATCTTTAGTATGTTTTTCTTGGACTCTGAAAATTATATAAAGTATTTGTTTACATACATAAACAAATTATATAAAGTATTCGTTTCTTAATATTTTGCTTATGACAGTTTAATTTAAAGCAGAGAATCCCTACTCCCTTGAACTGAGCTAATTTTAATCAGACTACTATTTCCCATTTGCTATTCTCACAAGGCTTCACCAGTTTTGAGTGACTGCAGATGACTTGAATAATGGAGAGTGTTTTAGAGGGTCATGCACAAAAATAACAAATGCTAATTCAGGCAGAAAACAATGGAGTTTTCATATTTATACACACAGAAAAAATTTATTTTACTAGAATGTGAAAAAAGGCATGAAATCCCCATTTGGGTTAATATTTCTTGCCAGTATCTTATTTTTACATATTATTCAAATTAATCCTCTCATATTTCCCCAATACCAAAATTGAAATATAACTCATTCCTTTGTTTCCCAATAAAATGTTACTCATAGAAACACAGAGATATAAATCAATTTTGGCATTATCCAACTCTAAGGTTGCCAGACAAAATATATGGAGCCTGGGTGAATTTGAGTTTCTGATAAAAAGAAGCTATTTCTTGATATAATTATGTCCCAAATATAGCATGAGGCACACTTATACAACAAACCATTCTTTGTTTATCTGAAATTCAGATTCATCTGAGCATGCCAAATTTTTATTTACTAAATCTGGCAACCTTACTTAACTCCTTTGTTGCTTTTATTCCTACAAGTCATAGAAAAGTCCACAAAGTAGTACTCTTTTCTGTTGCATAAAAATTAGGATATAGGAAAACTAGGTTCCTACACAGACTGTGCAGAAGGAAACTGATGATAGTATATGCTGGGGTTCAAAATAGAAGGATTATTTAACTATTTGTATTTGGGTCATGAGAGAGCATTCCGGAAAACAAAGACATTGCTTCAAACAACCAGGTTGTAGTAATTGAAAAAAGTTTAGCACCTTCATTCTAATTCAAATTATCGTGCCTGAGAAGACTAGCTCGTAATTTGGCAAGATCTAAGGCAATTACTTAAAAAGAGAATCGGGTGTAATTGAGCATGCAGCCTTGTCACCTTGTCACTCCAGGAGCAGGTAGATTCACCATTGAGGATGTGTGGTTAGGTCAGAAGCGTTAGTTGAAACCTTATTTTGTGTGTGTACTCTGGGGGAAAAAGGAGATTGTCAGAGGAGGATGGGAGTTGCAAGCATGGGAATGTGGCCCCCTCGGTCAATTAATATCGGAAAGGACCCCAACCAAGGCTAAAAAGTAACACTGTACCTCACAAAACTGTCCAAATTAAAGAATGTCAGGACCGAGAGTTAATAGACACATTACTTGCTTATAGAGGTGATCAAAATTTATATATATATATATATATATATATATATATATATATATATATATATAGAGAGAGAGAGAGAGAGAGAGAGAGAGAGAGAGAGAGAGGGAGGTAATATACTTGGCAACTTAAATGTAACTGTCAGGTGTTCTCGTTAGCTCTACAGTGTCTCCTTTTGTTTTCAGGGCTTGTCATCTTAATTTTCTTTACACAAGATTCTTAAAATTGAGCTCTTTGGTAGGACTGCAGTGTTTATTTTGCTTGATTTCCTTTTTGGATAAATTCTTCACACAAATATCTTCAACAACTACCAGAAAAGATTTACCTACACTTCATGATAAAAGACTCAAGTTAACTTTTGAGGTTTTAAAGTAATGAACTGTCAACCACTGGAGTAGTGAACTCTGAACTTGAAGCAAACTGAAGAGGAAAAGTTGGCTCATCTGCCTCTGTCTAACAGAAGGGAACACTTTCCTGGAGTTAATATATGCGTTATATATTTCCAAGGAGAATCAAGTGACAGGTTCTATAAAGGTTGCCTTAACTGGAGTACTTAAAAAAAAAAAAGACATCTCTGCATGACTAGAGTCTCAAAATGCACCCCATTAAGACAGATGATTTCATTGGATGGGCTGTGCCCCAAATTTCAATGTTAGGGTCAATTTTCATCTACACTTACTCCTGAATAACGGGAGTCCTTAAACCATTTATAACTCTTTATCTGAGGGGTCCTTGTTGGGGCTTCTTCTGAGCATAGAGGACTTTTCCTTTTGCTTTAAACCTATTCTAATTCAAATTCTTCCTTCACTGAAAAGACCTGAAAGGAACCCCTAGGCTATGGTGAAGATTTCCCCCCCCCCTCTTTCAAGACAACAGGCATTTGCTAAGTTTCAGGGAAGCACCTGTATTAATTGTATTTCCTGCTCATGTGTTGCTTTTGTTTGTAATAAAAGCATTCATCTCAGGTGAGTTAACCTTGCTATTTAGAGGGGGCACCTGCAGTTATCTTAGTGCACCTTGTAAATCAAAACATGTTGAGCCTTTAAAGAGGGAAATAAAGAGGTGCTGACAAGAGGGGATGCCAGTGGGATTAGGGACTTTCTCACCACTTGTATTATCAGGGCACAGAACAACTGAGGCACATTAAATTACAGGGGGAGAAAGATTCCCAGAAATTCCACAGAGGGGAGGTTGACTGGCCTCTTGGGTAAGCCTGGGAAGAGGAGGGGTCTGTGAGGAGGTATGAAAAGACAACTCCCTCCTTAGCCTCGGGCTTCTATAATTGACCAAGATTTTTCAGTTTGTGATTTGATCCAGCCAAACCCTGTTAGAGGCACTTGCCCCCAACTGAGACCAAGGCTGGAGTGAATAAGAATTAGGTGACTCACTGGTATGTACAATACACGCATTCACATCTATTAGGATAAATGACACGTCGCTCACTTTAAGCACAGGCAGCTGGAGATTGTCATATTCTGAAAATGACAACTGTTATTTATTTATTGAGAATATTTATACAGGTTCTTCCTGGGCACAGAGAATGCATTTTTCCAGCAGCACTATGACACCGGGTTGTCACGTGTCTAGAAGAGAGCGTGGAAAACCATTAGCACAAGTGGAGACAAAGCGTTTGTACTGCGGGCAGCAATCTGTAGGAGCGGAGATTTCGAAGGTTGAATGTGGCAGGTTTTTAAGTGAGGCCCAAGTCATTATCTTAACAGGGTTTCAAGCTACTCTGAGGAAGAAAGGGTTGTTTTTTCCACACAGTATGATTTCGTTAACTGCCAGGATTAATTTGGTCACAGGGTTCACATTATACAACTCAGGGGGCAAGTTCATCAGTCAGCTGGTGAAGGAGGGATGGAGTAAGTATTCAGGATGGGAAGAAATGCTTCTAGTCTGTTTCCCACACATCACAGTCTTTGGACCTGGAGAAAGGGCTCTTTCTTGCTCTCAGGTATATTTTCCCATGTGTTCAAAGAGGCACATGTTCTTAAAATGATGTTTGTCCAAGCAAGAACCCTGTACTGGGGTTCACCTCCCATATCTACTGAGCAAGACTTTCTGGGAGCGTGGCCTTGGAATGTGAATTTTACCAAGTTTCCTCAGATGTTTCTTTTGCCTGCCAAGGATTGAGAACCATTATCTTAGGAAGATGGAGTGGGTTTATGTAAATGAGTGCATTCAGTGCTTCATAGATTCTAAGTGCTGATTGACACTGCATTCACAACAATAAATATTGCTTGATGGTGGCTCAAATTAATGCAGAATATTTACACACCCTGCACAGTTTTTAAGAGGTACTGTCCTATTCTAATTATACATGTAAGTCTGAAGGACTAAATATAACCCCTTCCAGGGATGGAGTATGTATTCATATATATATATTTCTATACATATGTGTGTATGTATGTGTGTGTATATATATATATGTGTGTGTGTGTGTGTATATATATATATATATATATATATATATATATATAGAGAGAGAGAGAGAGAGAGACAGAGAGAGAGAGAGATTCTAAAAATTCAATTAAACATAAAACATGTCTCTTGAATCACCTGGAACTAATTTTTTGGTACACTGGCCTATTACCCAATCACAGGTATGGAATTTGTGGATTCCAGTGTACCATATGTGAGATTGACCTGCATCCTGTTGTTATAGTAAGTCCCAGAGAGTGACCCTTCTTAGGAATAGATTGTTTCTTGAAAATGGGGTTTTTAAAAATTTCAGACCATTATTTTATTCAGAAAGGCTAAAGAAATCTAATGTAAAAATGATATTCTCCCTTTTGTCATTAAAATTATTTTCTTATTACTAAAATAAAACATGGGCATTAGGACGAAATTTTAAAAGATCTAAGTTTTTTTTTTAAATTTCACATCTTAAAATTATAACTGCATAGACAACTACTTTCAACACTTTGCTACATATATACATATTTATACATGAAAATAAGGAGATTTTTAAAAGCAAAACAGATTTTACCATTTATATTGCTTTATATTCTGTTTGTTTTATGTAAACCATATTGTAATTAAATTTTAAATCAATAAACGTACAACTATGGAACATTTCAAGATGTACTCGTGCTTTGTATAAATGCATAATAAGTTTTTAACTAACAGCTGACTTTTAAATATGTAGGTTATTTCCAATTTTGCTGTTATAATCAGTGAGATAATGTTGTCAACCAAAAGGAATTTGCTGAATGGTCTGTCTCTTGTGTGAGAAGCAAATTCATGCAATGACAGCAAACAAAATACCTGCCATTAGACACAGGTTATAAGTAAGCTTGTGGATCCTGACACTGGGCTGAAAGGGAGACAAGAGAGCCAAGTCCCTTAGAATCACTTCTTCTCATTTCCCTATTTTCCACATTAAGAACTCATTCCCATTCCATTTCCCATTCTTCACTCTCTGAAGAGTCTGGGGGTTGGGGATCCCAGCCCTCTCCTCCTCAATTTAAATTTTCTGTCTCTATATTTAAATGTAATAACTATGCCTTTAGCAATAGACTGCTTTGAGCAGGGTGCACAATGGAGTGTGCCATGCTTTGGGGTCATCTCTCAGAGGCCCCAAAGCAAACTCTTCATAACTTTAATAAGGTTTAACTCATGGTCTCTTACTTGTATCAGGAACTTCCAAATACTATGGTCATTTTTTTTTTCAACTTACAAAATTGTTCTGATATGGAGAAATGAATTTGGAAAGATGTTTTGAAATGTTTCAGTAATACAAGTGAGAATATATTTTCAGTGTCTTCCAGATTTGAATGCTTACAAAGGCTACCATGTTTGTCATCTATAAATATATTAAAGAATTAAAAGGAAATCCAGAAAAATCAATGGAATATGGAGCCAAAAGCAATAAAGATGAGTAATGATATCAATAGAAATTACTTTGATAGAAACAACATAAGCAGAAAAATTTCAGATTATAAAACCACTGTCATATGAAGAGGCAATCAGACTATTACCTCCCAAAGGAAGAAAAATAGAATGATAGGAGAGTTAGGCAGTTAATTTCAAAAGCCATGTTATTCTTCTGATTAGATTTTGTTATGTGTTCAGATTTGTCAACTTTTAAAAATTTCTCATTCAAAAATTCATTTTTGTACCTAAGTTTATATTCATAAATTTTCCTTTGAAAAAAAAAGAGCCTCCCCACAACTGAGAAGTTCAGAACCTCTCTAACCTGGATTCAACCCCGAGGTTGTCCAAACCCATAAAGTTCAATTGCATCAACATTAATTTACACCAGGAAGGTGTTTGTGGCCAACAAAGAGGTATGTAGCACAGTTGATGATCAAAGAATGGAGAAAGCCTCAAAGATTTGGAAGGATTGGAGGGGAGGGAGTTGGGAAGGAGAAGCATACAGATCGTTCATAGGATACAGTGACTTGGGAAACTCTTTGTAACCAGGTAAAGTAACTTTCTTAAGCAGCATGTTAGGTCCTTAAGTGGTGCTTAAATAGATCACCAAGGTAGCAGATGAAGGATCAGATTATTAGGGAACAACTTGCTTGTAAAACTCAAAGAGCAGTAGTTGATCTGATAACTGGAGGATTCTTAATAGCTCAACACAAATAAACCACTTGTAAATGCCCCTGGGCTGGCCTGCCTCACAACCCTTTTCACATGGCAGTAATATATGGCCAGTAATTACCATAATGAGCCACCAGAAGGCATCTATTTGTTAGCCCTGGAAGAGCTTGCATCTGGCTTTTAGGTGTGAAGCAAGGAGAGGCAAATGACAAGGAGCATTTGAATATATATTTCCTCCGGGCAGCTACTTATTTGAACAGCTGCTTATGAGGCACACAGCAACATTAAGAGTCAATCCAATCGGGGAGGTTGCCTGCATCTTGATTTCTATTTTTTTTCTTTGAAGTACAGGACCAGCCTATTTTCTCCCCGGGTAATAATTTCTCCAAATTAAAAGTGGTTACCCGACTTAAAACCTGTGACAAGTCTATTATGTTGACCTCTACAGCTGGGAGAGGGTGGAGGTTGCCAGGGAAATGGGCTCTAGAAATGAAACGTGGAACACACTCAGAAGTCACGTGCAAAATTGTTTGGTTTTAGATTAAGTTTCATAGGAAAAATGATCCAGAGCTTTCTCTTTCTCTCTCTCTCTCTCTCTCTTTTTTTTTGTCTTTGTCAAAACAAAGACGGTACAACAAAGGCAACATTTTGAGCCATCTCTTGAAAATACAAAAATATTTTCATCAAAATAACAAATTGGTGGTTTGTTGTGTCAGCTTGTACATTTAATAATTCCAAATATAAGCATTCCGGAGATAGTAGATAGAGACACATTAGCCATCTGAAGAAAAGAAAGGCATCTAGGTGCATAAAAAAATGAGCTTAGAAATGACACTGGAGCTGGCTTTGCAACTGGAGATTGGAGACTGGAGAGGATAATACAGAAATGGGCAAGGGGAAAGTCTTTGAATCTTTATAATTCTACAAATAGGGATCAAAACAAATGTATGCTCTCCTTCATCACCAAGCATACTGTCATCATGCCAGGGCTTGATTTTTCAATGCCATATGCTCTGTTTATGGAAATATATTAGAAATGTTGTATGCTTCTTGAGCTGTTAAGAGTAGGTGAAATAATGCCTCGGAAACACTAAGTGGCATAAAACAAAGGTCACAGGTATTTCTATTTACCTTAGATAAAAGAGATTTATGTGGAACTTGGAAGAGGCATATCAGAGTTTGCCTTGACATTCATGGATCACTGAACAGTTCCGAATGCCTCTAAGAAGATTATCAGGTGGTTGTGTTTTCTGAAGTTTCCTGATTTCTCCTTTTACCTGGGGGTCAAAGTGTAGGTTGGTAGCTTACACTTGAGATATTAGCAAGACACAAGATGCAAGCATGTAAATCAAATACAGACCAGTATTATTGATTTCCTGTATAGATTCATCAGCTTGCAACTTTCTTTTGGACTGGGGCCTTTTCAATCTTTTGGCACGATAAGGAACTTTATGGGCTGGGGATGTAGCTGAGTGGCAGAATGCTTGCCTAGCATGCACCAGTCTCCAGATTTGATTCCCAATACCAAAGGGGGGAAAAGAAAGAACTTTAAAATTATGTATAAATTACACATATACACATGGTTAAAAGATCTAGCAGTATAAAAACTCTCTATAGTAAAATATTTCCTCAGCCCTGTAGCCAATCTCCTTGGTCATTTCCTGCCCACTCATCTTAAATAACCACTTATTGATTTCTTGGTGTGTTGTTCCTGGGTCTCTTCTTGTATATCCAAGTAAATGGATAAGATATTGCTCTCCCGTATTTATGTAAAAGTTGCATACTTGGCATACTGTCCCAACTTGGCATACTGTTGGTCACTTTATAATTTATTTGGGCTTATTTTTATCTCAGTACATGATTTCCTCACTCATTTTTATAGCTGCATAATTTCTCTTTGTTCAAATGGACTTTAACTTATTGAATTCAAACTGCAGTATTTCAAGTCTTGGTCATTCTTAAAAAAAAACACCACAAAAAATATGATGTGGCAAACTTTAAGGACTTTTATTTGTATTAAATTCTGAATTAAATTTTTATTTGTCTGTAGCCTAAATTTTTAAGACTGGAAATTCAGTGAACCTGTGGAGTCAGGGATGATTTGAGTGAATAACCTCATTTATGAATTAGCATAAAATGCATGGAATTAGAACACAGACTCCACGGAAAACATTTAGATGTGATTAGTTCTCGGTAGGTTTTGTCCTGAGTTGACAAACACCCCATAGAATATATTTGTCATACTCTCCCTATTTTTAAAAAAATATTGTACAAACATTCAGACTTCCTTTGATTTTTTTTCCCCCCATACATGGGAACAGCTGCCCTACACGGCTTTGTCTCTCAGACCACAGAACTAGAGTTTCCTTAAGGCCTTCCTACCTCTCTGATCCTACTTTTACATTTAATTAAGGTAATCCTTCAATCTACATCCTCTTCCAGACCCCTTTCTCCTTTCTTTCTAAGCTGTTATCCATGTTCCACCTGAAGTAAGAGATCATATTGCAGTTTGGGTCCTAAGCTCATTAAAGAAGAATGCATCTGGCATTTCTCTGGGAGGAAACTGGGCTTTCAAGTTCTAATTGGAAAGATCTGAAGAGACCAGAACTACAAGGTCTTTTTGACCATGGGCCGTAGACCACTGGGTATACATGCTCAGGATGTGGAAAACATGGGGTCTATGATCTGGGTTGCAGTTTTTGTTTCCTCTTCAATAAAATTAGATTGAAAAAAAAATAAATGAAGCCTTCAACCCAGTGTGGGCAAAATTGTGTAGGTATGTGCAGTCTTTTATTGAAATTAACTTTTCTCTTCATTAAAATAGTACGAAGTTTGTACATAACTCTGGAGTATTAGAAAAGTTCAGACACAGAGAAAAATAAACGATATGAGGAAGAAAGAAGAGGGAAGGAAGGAGAGAGCAGAGAAGAATGGACGGAAGGAAGGAAGGAGGGAGGGAAAAGAAAAGAGGGAGGAGGAAGGGAGGGAAACTCTTTGGTGCTGTGGTTGCTGAGATTTGTCTTTGCTGCCTGTCAAGAAGGAAGATTTAGGGTTTTGTGGGGTAGAAGGGCAAAGTATAAGCACTTGTTTTGCCTGCAGGAAAAAAAAAAAAGCTAATTAATAATATTTATTATCTCCCTTTCTGTTTTTCTTAAGCAAAGGTATTGGGGACTCGAATCCTTTTTAGAAACTGAAGTGACAGTGGGCTAGCAGAAAAACAGAGCAACAAACAATACAAAACCCACATCCTCCCAGATCTGTGGCCACTTCCACTCTCATTTGTGCATATCTACGACTTGCCTCCTTCCCAGGAATTCCTAATAAAGATTTCTGATGGCACTGATAGCAAGTTGCGTTAGTTCCCCCACTTGGCTTTCCACATGACGTGATAATGTATCTTTATGATCATCATAAATATTAAGTTATCTTTCTAACAAAGCTTCCTTTCCCAAGCCCTCTTTTTAAAAATGGCATGCGTTTGGCTCTTACAAGACTTTAAAAGAGAACAAGAGGACTAACAGATTCCCTTCCTGCCCTCCTGACCCACACCCATCCTGGGGTCAGCGCCCTGGCCTGTCTTTATATAGTCACTAGAAAATAGGTGCCAGATCCTCTTCTCTGGGCTTGAACCCTGCTCTGCATGTATTTATTTTCACCTGTTGAGAATGCAGTTCCACGAGAGAACCAAGCCAAACATACAGATCCCTTCTCAAATAATCATAAAGGGATTTATTTCCCTAAGAACATCTTAGCTTATCTAAACATCTGCTCTTCAAAAGTGATTACTTGGGAATTTCCAGGTCACACAGAACAGCAGAGTCTGTTGCTACTGGATTCATTTAGACAAAAAACAGTAACCAAACATCTTGGGGTGAGGCAGAGAATGTTTTAAAAATTAGTTTGTGTTTAAGGAACTTAAAATGCGAGTGCTGACCTACTTTGAAATGCCATTCTTGATTCTGTTTGATTTCAAACAATTTGTTAATTGGCTTTTCTGTTAAAGTCTTAATAGCAAAATATACAGAAACCATAAGGCTTTGAAAGATAAAATCTCATGTGAGAACAGCAACATTTTTAAAGAGAGAAAAACAATTTAAAAATATTTATATTTTGTTTTTGTCTCTTCCACATTTTTTAATTGGTACATTATAGTTGCACATAATAATGGGATTTGTTGCTACATATTTGAACATGCACATGATATAACAACATAATTTGGCCGAAATCACTCCTCAGCACTCCCCCTCCCCTCCACCCCCGTCTTCTACTCCCTGGTCTCTTTCCACTAGTGATCTCTCTTTGTTTTTCATGAGATCCCCACTCCACTTTCATTTCTCCCTCTTCAGTTTCCATATATGAGAAAAAACATGACTCTTGACCTTCTGAGCTTAGCTTTTCACATAACATAATGGTCTCCAGTTCTATACATTTCCTCCAAATGACATAATTTCATTTTTCTTTATGGCTGAATAAAACTCCACTGTATATTGATATCACATTTTCTCTATCCATTGATGGACACCTAGGCTGGTTCCATACTTTGGCTATTGTAAATTGTGTTGCTATACAAAGCTACAGAACCAACCTAAATGCTCTACAATAGATGAATGGATAAAGAAAATGTGACACATATATACACAATGGAATATTACTCACCCATAAATAAGAATGAAATTGTGGCATTTGCCTGTAAATGGATGGAACTGGAGAATATCATGCTAAGTGAAATAAGCCAGTCCCAAACAACCTATGACAGAATGTTCTCTGATGTGTGGATGCTAACCTACAATAAAGGGAGTAAAGATTAGAAGTTCATTGGGCTAGACAAAGGGGAATGATGAGAAGGGAGGGGGATGGGAATAGGAAAAACAGTAAAATGAATCTGATATATCTTTCCTATCCTTACACAACCAATGTAACTCCACATCATGTACACAACCACAATAATGGAATTCTAAATAGAATAAGTTATACTTATTCTATGTATGTATAATATGTCAAAATACAATCTACTGTCATGTATATCTAGAAAGAACAAATACATTTTAAAAATTGTACTGTTATAAACATGGCTATGCATGCCTCATTGTAGTATAATGGTGTTAATTCTTTAGGATAATACCAAGGAGTGCCAGATCCTCTTCTCTCTGCTTGAACCCTACAAGGGTTGTTTGGTGGTTCCATGCCTAGTCTTTTGAGATACCTCCATACCGATCTGCAGATTGGTTGTACTAATTTAGAATCCCAACAGTGTAAAAATGTTTCTTTTTCTTCACATCTTCCCCAGCATTTATTATTGTTTGTATTCTTGTTTGCCATTCTAACTCGTGTGAGATGAAATCTCAGTGTAGTTTTGACTTGCATTTCCCGATTTGCTAATGATGTTGAACATTTTTCCCATATATTTCTTGGCCATTTGTATTTCTTTTTTTGAGAAGTGTCTATTCAATTTATCTGCCCATTTACTAATTGGGTGTAATCGATTTTTTTAGTGTTAAGTTTTTTGAGTTCTTTATATATTCTAGATATTAATCCTCTGTCAGAAGAATAGTTAGCAAAGATTTTCTCCCATTCTGTAGGTTCTCTCTTCATATTCCTGTTTCCTTTGCCAGGCAGAAGCTTTTTAATTTGATGCCATTCCATTTATTGACTCTTGGCTTTATTTCCTTTACTTTAGGGGTTCTATTGAGAAAGCCATTGAAAAGATACCTATATGCTAGAGTGAATATGTTTTGAAGGTAAATGCAACAAGGTCTATTGGATTGCATGAGGACAGAGAAGTGAAAAATGATTGCAGAGGATCTGGCCTGAGCATGTTGTCAGCAGTGAGATGGGAAAACTGTGGACAGAGCAGGTTTTACAGGAATGGCCAGAAGTTCAGTTTTATCATTGTCACGTGAGCAATGTCCATTGGATGTCTCAGAGATGCCAAAGGAAAGGTAGATATGCAAGTCATAGTTCAGGAAAATTTCTTGGATAAAAATATAAATTTGGTAGCCATTGGCACAATGATAGTGTTTAAAGACATGAGCATAAATAGCATTTTAAAAGAATGAGTGGAGAGAGAAGAGGACCAAAGACTTTAATGCTAAGATATTTGGAAAATAAGGAATGTATCAAAACATGCAGATTTCTTGAAAATGGAATGATGTGGCAAATATAAACCCACATTTCTGCATGACATCAATCAGCTGGTGCTGAATAATTGATGTGTATTCTTTTCCCTATGCTTCTCCTGTCCTCCCGTAGCCTGACCCATTTAGATATGCTATGTGCAACCCAGCTCACTAATATCGACATCAGACTGATTTTACTTATTTGCATCACCTGCTTGCACTCACAGAGAATAGGCGCTTGCCAATCCTGCAATAGATGCATGCGTAAGGATGGTGCCAATATTCCAACCTCCCACCCAGGGGTAATAACAGCTACTTTGAAACAATCTAGCTTTTCCTCTTATTGTATTTGGGAAATGCAGCCAGCATTATCATGAGATGACATCTGGCCCATTGGTAAATCTATATCTGATATTCTTGCCTAAACAAAGAAGGGGAAAGATGGTACAGAGAATGTCACACAAATTCATTTCAAAGAAAGAATATTTTTATCCTTTCTTTCATTTTAAGAATTCAAAGTACTTAATCTCTAGGGTATATAAAGAACTCAAAAAGCTAAACACCAAAAATAAATAAATAAATAAATAACCCAATCAATAAATGTGCCAAGGACCTGAACAGACACTTCTCAGAAGAGGATATACAATCAATCAACAAATATATGAAAAAATGTTCATCATCACTAGCAATTAGAGAAATGCAAATCAAAACTACTCTAAGATTTCATCTCACTCCAGTCAGAATGGCAGCTATTACAAAGACAAACAACAATAAGTGTTGGCAAGGATGTGGGGACAAAGGTACACTCATACACTGCTGGTGGGACTACAAATTGGTACAGCCAATATGGAAAGAAGTACGGAGATTGCTTGGAAAATTGGGAATGGGATCACCATTTGACCCAGTTATCCCTTTCCTTTATCTATATCCAAAGGACTTAAAAACAGCATACTACAGGGACACAGCCACATCAATGTTTATAGCAGCACAATTCACAATAGCTAAACTGTAGAACCAACCTAGATGCCCTTTAATAGATGAATAGGTTAAAAAAATGTGGCATATATATACAATGGAATTTTACTCAGCAATAAGAGAGAATAAAATCATAGCATTTACAGGTAAATGGATGGTGTTGTAGAAGATAACGCTAAGTGAAGTTAGCCAATCCCAAAAAACCAAATGCCGAATGTTTTCTCTGACATAATAGTGGGGATAGGGAGCATGGGCGGTATAGATGAACTCTAAATAGGGCAGAGGGGTTGGAGGGGAATGGAGGGGTTATGGGGTTAGACATTATGGTGAAATGTGAGGGACATTATTATCCAAAGTACATGTATGAAGACATGAATTGTTGTGAATATACTTTGTATACAATCAGAGATATGAAAAATTGTGCTTATATGTGTAGTAAGAATTATGATATATTCTGCTGTCATATATAAATTTAAAAAATAATTTTAAAAAAGAATTCAAAGTACTACCTCAATGTTGGTCAACTTTGTAATAGCAGCAAGCATTTTAGAAATGATCAAATGGAGGTCATGTACAGTTAGAAGGAAAAAACTCAAAAGGAAATGAATGGATTAAGAAATAATAATAATGAGATGTTAAATCTGAAGATCCAGTTATATCTGAAGAGTTCAGGTCCCAGGCATCAAGCATGATGACTGTGCCTACGTAGTAGCATGAAAGTGTATATTCATTGGAAAATAAAAAACAATGAGTTTATAACCTGACAATTCAACTTGGAATGTGGTCCCATGTATTGCATGAATAAGAAATTGCAAATAAGCCATAACTTCAAAGAAATATGCTAGACTGTCAGGCTTTGTGCAAAAAATTTCTTTTTCATTTGAGACTTCAAATACATTCCCCATGCACTGAGATTCTGTGTTATTAAACGCAATGTTAAGAAACTACTAAGTGGGCGAATGGTTGACAAGCATACCAAATACCTACTATGTGGTTCTTTAGGATAGTTGAAAGAAAGAAAAAAATGAAAAGGATTTGTAGTTGAGGTTTATGATTGTTCTCAAGACTGACTCACGGAGTGGTAGAGAGCTCTGAAGGAAGATGTGGGTAGCCAACCAGTACCTCTCTCCTGCCTAACATATTACTACCTGATTTTTGATAGAGAAATGGTCACCACGTCTTGGGAATCTACACTCCAAATCTCCCTGATAAAATACCATCTTTTCAAATGCAGACAAATAAAAAGGTGTTTTTTTTTTTTTTTTTTCCTGGTGCAAGTTTCTTTTGTTTTCTCCATTTGTTGTGTTTATTTTGTTTGCTACTCCTGTCTTCCTTGGGAACTGATATATTGAGCAATTGGTAAATGGTTCCTATAGCAACAGTCACCAAGTGAAATCTCTCCCAACAGCTCCCTCCCTCCAACCCCACCTCAATGCTTTTTTTTTTTTTAATTTTTAATCTTTCCAGTATTTTACATCAATATGTTTTGGTAAAGCCTCCCATAGACAGATTTTAAAATTCATTCACTATACTCACCACTCACATATTATGGACATTAAAAGTTACAGGAAAGCTTTATGAATATAGGCCTCAGGCCCTCCCAGGTGCCATTAATTTTGCATTAATGGTTGCATGAGAAATTGTAACAATAAAATTTTTAAATTTAATTGAAGAAAAATTCTTTTATATTGAGTTTACCATTTTAGCTTTATTTATGAAGTATTCATTAGGGGACAGATGGAGTTTAAAAACTATGACATGACCAAATATCCATTTTACTTAGCAGCGAGGTAAAGCAGCTTGAACACACGCATGAGAAGGCCACCAATACCCAACTCTATTCAGTGTTCAAATCTATTCACCAGCAGTGGAAAGCTGTGGGAAGACTCCTAAAGAGCACTAAAATATTCCTTCTGTGGCTATTACGACATCAAATGTAAGCAGGAAGCTTTTTGCACTCCCACAACATTCTGGTTTGTTTGAAACAGGTCATTTAAGCTGAGTTTGGGAAGACGTGATGACTGTCCCCAGTACATCAATAGCCCCAGGATGGCACCCTCCAATGTTTCCAGGTTTTGTTGCTTTTGGGGTTTTTTTTTTTTTTTTTGTATCAGAGATTGAACCCATGGGCACTTAACCACTAAGCCATCTTCTTAGCCCTTTTTAATATTTTATTTAGAGACAAGGTCTCTATAAGTTACTTTAGGGCTTCGCTGAGTTGCTGAGGCTGGCTTTGAACTTATGAGCCTCCTGCCTCAGCCTCTCGAGCCCCTCGGATTGTGGGTGTGTGCCACAGCACCCTGTCTAAAGAGTTCTAGAAGCATAGAAGCGTATCAGTTTTATGAGTATTCCAACAGTTGGGCTTAGTTCCATATACATCATAGGCCATCTAGAGTGGTAATGAAGACAATCAACTTTAGTGCTAGACTAGATAAAGTCCAAGTCCAGTTTTGCCACTCTGAGACACTGAGCAACTTACTTGACCCCCACATATGTGCAGTGAGTATAGTACTTTTCTTATATCATTATAAGGATTAAATAAGTTAACATACCATATATAAATTACTCACAATTCATGAATTAAACGGCTTTAATAACCTCTCCCCTTTGCTTTTCCATGTTTCATTCGTAATTTTAAATTAAAATTAACCTGGAATGGAAGATCATCAATTTCTTCAGTCATCTTAGCTGCTCTTTAACTCTCAGTTCCATATTATCATTCATGAGGTACAGAGGCCAAAACTAAATTCAAATGAGCCATGATGTCTTGATCTTTTTTCCAAAATAAATACATACTAGGAAAGTCCATGATAAAAAACAAAAACAGTAAAATCATACAGAGGAATGGAGTAAAATCATATACCTTAGCAGATCACAGTCTATTGTCATAAAAGTAGCTCTCTTTTTCCCCACTGAGGATTATATAGCAATGTTTGGGAGCTGGCTGGGTATCCCCTCCCACCTCATTATGTCTGGTGCTACCCAAAAGTTCTCCAGATATAGGCTAAGGTACAATGGGATTGAGACTGCTTCCAATCTGGGAAAACTATTCAGTTTTTTTTCCCCAGAATCTCCTTCCAAGCTTTATTACCAGTAGAATACATTTATATCCATGTATATTCAGGATAAGGTAGGGGAATTCTTTTCTCTCTTACAATAGATTTCCTACTGATAACTTTTTTAAAATTTTTGATTGTTGCAATAAATATAAACCTAATCAAGCCAACTTTAAATTAGATTTATTCAGGCACAAGGGGGAAAAGTGTGGATAGTAAATACTGTTCAGACTGCAATTATATATATATATGTATATATATATATATACATACATATACACACACACACACACACACACAATTATAAATATAAATATAAACAAAAGTATAATATAAATATATATAGGATATGTAACTTGGCTTTACATAAGATATGTATATAATATATAAATAATATATACTTTAAATATATATTATATATACATATATAAATATATATGTGTAAATATGTGAGTGTATATAGATACATATATATTTTTTTTCTTTTCTTTTTTTCAGAGAAGATGAACCTACCATAGCAAAAGCTTCAGAAACTCTTCCTTCAGAGAAGGCACCCTGATGATGTCACCTGAGCTGAGTTTATTTCTGCCTTTTTTGGTGAGAACTAATGGGCGTGTAGCCATAGACAACAGGTTTATATAGGGGACACAGAAAGACAGAAGAGAAAATTGTGACATAACCATTAGAATAAGATTTATTTATTTTCTACAGATATTTTTCATACAAGTCCAGAGGTGCATAATTAAAATAATGTGGACTTATTTCTTTCACTATATTGAAGTTGAAGAGTAACCCCTGGGCATAAAGTAGGCTGCATTCAACAACTCCTTTGGATTCTCTCCTGGTCCCTGTCTGACAGCCAGGAACCATTATCTTATAGGCACATTTGCTCCATTTTCCCATAATGTGTTATCATCTTACATCAGTCTGCATGGAGATTATTTGCCATTTTTCTGCCCACTCTTATGGCCAAGTTATTTTCTTTTACAGTTTATTCTTATTGCCTTGGTATGTCACTATACAGAAGAGTTTTGTGGAAAATTTTATTCTAGCAGGGATTTTTTTTCTTTGATCATTTATAACAATGATAAGTAAGATTAGGATAAAAGTCATGTGGTACAATGTCTGGGCATGTCTATTAATTGCTCTAAGTCAATCTCTCAGGCTACTGTAAGAATGCATTTGGAACTGCTTTATAAACTGTAAAGTACTATACAGCTATAAAATGTTGCAATGAATGCTTGTTAATAATAGCCATAATTTTGATAAATCATTATACTCATTATATTTATTGTGCATAGGAGATTATATACACAAGATTAGAGATATGGTAGAAATAGTACTATAATATTTTTGTGGGGTAGGAGGAGAAGAAAAGAAAAAGAAAAAAGGAGTCCTGTCCTGTCAGCATAAAAATGTTTTTAAATAATCTAGCAAAATCTATGAGTCATGAATTGACTATTAGATAACAGGTGTGATCAACTTAGGATCCCAATAATATAGCTAAGATGATAATTTACATTAGAGTTGGATCAGCTAGTTCTTTTTATGTCTATTTGAGGTCATGATTTTTAAAAATTATCTCGACAGTTTTCTCAAGTATTTTAAAAAATCAATCTTTAGAGAAATATTACAACTTGCTAGATTTTTCCATTCTGGTCTTGTATTCCTCCTGTCTTTTTCCCCTCCTCTGGGGCAATCACTGACATGAATTTGATATGGATTCAAGCCATGGCTTTATGCTTTTCTTAAATATATACATGATCAAAAACAATGTCATTAGTTTAAAAAAGACTTAACTAGTATATCAATGTGACATTCTGCAACTTATTTTTTAACTCACAATAAACCCTTGAGATTTCTTCATGCTGCTGTAATAGATATTTTTAATAGGTAGTGGTCTACTGGGTTTTTCTTTCTTTTTGACACAAAAATGTCCATTCTTTTTGCCTCCTAAATTTCTGACATCAAAAACTTTAAGGTTTCTATATTGAATTTTTTCTTTACTATAGATTAATTATGCCCATATTTTTCACTCCTTCAATTGATGTCTTTTGTCTTTTCTATGTTTCCCTCATTTGTCTCTTTCTTGTTGTTCTACTTCTTTCCCTATGAGTAAATGCTTGGGCATGCTAAATTCTTCTATTATTTTTGAAGTTGTGGACCTACTCTTCATCTTAACTTCTGTGATTATCTTGATGATATCTTTCTTTCTTCTTTCTTTCATTGTTCAGGTTCTTAGTAAATTACTTAAGTGTTGAACCAACTTACTCTGAGTATTCCTTATTTTTCAAATAAATACATTAAAAACACTGTATTTTCCTTACATTCTACCTTAGTTTTGATCCTTCATGTTTTCAGATGTATTTTATTGTTTTATTCTAATATTTTGCCATTTTTCTGTTTTGATGTCTTGCTTATCCCTGTGCATTTTTTAGAAGCATATTGTTTAGTCTCCAAATATGTAGTCAAGTTTTGATAGTATTTTACATATGAGTTGTGAGTTAATTGCATTGTTGTTGGGAAATGTGGTACTGATTCAAAAGAGTAGACAGGATTTTTTTTGTTTGTTTGTTTACTTGAGACACTTGAAAGACAAGTATTAAAATCTCCCATTACAGTTACATACTTCTCTTCATAATTTTGTCAGTTTTCCTGGGCTATGTTGATAAGTGTGTATGAGTTTGTGGGTATTTCATCTATTGATATACCATTTTTATTATATAATGATTTTCTTTTAAAATTAGTACTATCAGAGGGATTAGTGCTTCTTCCTTAATTTCTGCTGTATCTAATATTACTGTTTTGCTTTCTTTGTTTTATAATTTGATGTACCTTTTTTCATATTTTTTGTTTTCAATCTTTATATGTCATTTTATTTTGTGTGGTTTTTGTAAACAGAAAATAGCTGTTTTTTTTTTAAACAATCATATAACCCGCTTTTTTAGGTGCTGTTAGTCTATTTACATTCAAAATGACTATCAATATATTTAGACTTACAAATACCAATTCATGTTTTGGTTTTTCTTTGTTGTAGTTTTTGTTTTGTCTTTTTATATCACTTCTTATCTTTTTTTTGGTTTTATTTTTATTTATTTTTTATTGATTGTTCCATACATTACAGAGCTCTTGATAAATCATCTTTCATACATTTGACTCCATTGGGTTTTGAACTCCCATTTCTGCCACAAATACAGATAGCAGAAGCACATCTGTTACATACTCACATTTTTACCTAATGGCATATTAGTGACTGTCTTAATCTGCTACCTTTCCTAACCCCTACTATCCCCCCTCCCCTCCCCTCCCACCTTCCCTCTCTGCCTCCTCAGCTGTTGTTCAATTCTCTCCCTTTTTCCCCCCACCCCTTTCCCCTCATAACCTCTTATAATTTTGTGTAACATTGAGGGTCTCCTACCATTTCCATATGCTTTCCCTTCTCTCTCCCTTTCTCTCCCCCCATTCGTCTTTGTTTACTGTTAGTCTTTTCCTCATGCTCTTCCTTCCTGTTCTGTTCTTAGTTGCTCTCTTTATATCAAAGAAGACATTTGGCATTTGTTTTTTAGGGCTTGGCTAGCTTCACTTAGCATAATCTGCTCTAATGCCATCCATTTCCCTGCAAATTCTATGATTTTGTCATTTCTTAGTGCTGCATAATACTCCATTGTATATAGATGCCACATTTTTTTATCCATTCATCTATTGAAGGACATCTAGGTTGGCTCCACAGTCTAGCTATTGTGAATTGTGCCGCTATAATCATTGATGTGGCCGTATCCCTATAGTGCGCTCTTTTAAGGTCCTCAGGGAATAGTCCGAGAAGGGCGATAGCTGGGTCAAATGGTGGATCCATTCCCAGCTTTCCCAGGAATCTCCATACTGCTTTCCAAATTGGCTGCACCATTTTGCAGTCCCACCAGCAGTGTACAAGTGTACCCTTTTCCCCACATCCTCGCCAACACTTATTGTTGTTTGACTTCCTAATGGCTGCCAATCTTACTGGAGTGAGATGGTATCTTAGGGTGGTTTTGATTTGCATTTCCCTGACTGCTAGAGATGGTGAGCATTTTTTCATGTACTTGTTGATTGATTGTATGTCCTCCTCTGAGAAATGTCTGTTCAGGTCCTTGGCCCATTTGTTGATTGGATTATTTATATGGAAAAACAAAAGATCCAGAATAGCAAAAGCAATTCTAAGCAGGAAGTGTGAATCTGGAGGTATAGAGATACCAGAGTTCAAACTGTACTACAAAGCAATAGTAACAAAAACAGCATGGTACTGGTACCAAAACAGGTGGGTGGACCAATGGTATAGAATAGAGGACACAGAGACTAATCCACAAAGTTACAACTATCTTATATTTGATAAAGGGGCTAAAAACATGCAATGGAGGAAGGATAGCATCTTCAACAAATGGTGCTGGGAAAATTGGAAATCCATATGCAACAAAATGAAATTGAATTCCTTTCTCTCACCAGCCACAAAAGTTAACTCAAAATGGATCAAGGAGCTAGATATCAAACCAGAGACACTACGTCTGATAGAAGAAAAAGTTGGCTACGATCTACATATTGTGGGGTCGGGCTCCAAATTCCTTAATAGGACTCCCATAGCCCAAGAGTTAACAACAAGAATCAACAAATGGGACTTACTTAAACTAAAAAGTTTTTTCTCAGCAAGAGAAACAATAAAAGAGGTAAATAGAGAGCCTACATCCTGGGAACAAATTTTTACCCCCCACACATCAGATAGAGCCCTAATATCCAGAATGTACAAAGAACTCAAAAAATTTTTTTTGGTTTTAAAAACATGTTCTTTATGTTATTTCTTTCCTCTTCTAGTTTTGATGCTGTAGATTATATTATTTTAATAATTATTCTTAAATTTTTGACGAGCATGTTTAACTTCATTTTTCTAAAAATGACTATCATATTTAGCATCTCTATTCTCCTCAGGTTATCCCATTGCCCATTATTCTTTTCTCCACCCCTCATATTACCCATTATTATTATTATTACTACTACTACTACTACTACTACTGTCTAGACAAGAGGTTAGCAACTTCTTACAAGCCAAACCCTGCCTGCCACCTGTTTGTTTATAGCTGATTAGCTAAGAATAGTTTTTATATTTAAATATTTTTAAATAAAGTAGGAACAATTGTTCATAACATCAAAATTATATAAAATTCAATTTTGTTTATAAATAAAATTTTACTGGAACACAGCCACTCTCAGTTAATGTGTTATTTACAGCTGCTATACACTGATGCAAGGGCTGAGTTGAAGAGTTGTAATAGAAACCATATGAACCACAAAGTCTATTTAGCCTTTTAATGAAAAAATTTTGCTGAATCCTGCTCTAGACTTTGTAATGTCATTTTATTTTTCAACTTTTCCTTTCACAAACATAAATCAAATATTATGATTGTTTCTCTCCTTTTTTATAGTGATAATTTCTCACATCACATTGTATCTCATTCCCTCTGGGTTCACGTTTATCTTTGCTAAAAGTGCACAGTCTTTTTTACAATAGTCTGTGCTAGTATTTGTGTGTTTGAAAAAAAAAATTACTTTGCTCTCATTCCTGAGAGTTTAGTTGTATACATAATTTTAGGTAGTTATTTTCCCTCAACACTCTGAAGATATCACTCCATTGTCTTCAAGTACCTATTATTCTTTTTTTTTTTTTTGAGAGAGAGAGAGAGAAAGAGAATTTCGATATTTATTTTTCAGTTTTTGGTGGACACAACATCTTTGTTTGTATGTGGTGGTGAGGATTGAACCCGGGCCGCACACATGCCAGGAGAGCGCGCTACCGCTTGAGCCACATCCCCAGCCCAAAGTACCTATTATTCTTATGAGGAAAAATATTTTTTGCCTAACTGCCTAGCTTTGTAGTTTTTATCATTAGTTTTTTATTCTGTTAGCTTTTGAAGTTTTCTTTTTCCTTAATCTTTCAGGTTTTAATTTCAGTATAATAAATCAAGTTGGGATTTTGTTTTTGATTTTACCTTTTTAAGCATTTGGTGTGCACCATTAATCTGAAAATACATTTTGTTTCACTTTTGGAATCTTTCCAGTTAAGATATTTCAAATATTATTTTTCTATATTCCCTCTGTTCTGTCTCCCTGAGATATCTATGGTATAGTGTAAAATATTTCAATGACTTGTGTCTTTGAATATTTATTCATATTTTGCATCTTTTTAATCTTTGCTGAATTCTGAGTGATTTTCACCATATTATTTTTCAATTCCCTAATTATCTCTTTAACAAAGTTCTGTCTATAAATTATTTTTACTTTTTAAGAGTTTTATTGCAAATACTATATTTTTTGTTTTCAGGATTTCTAATTGTTTTTTGACTCTTATCAATTAATTTATTTTCATGATTATCTCTTTATTTTCTATGTTCATTTGAAGATATTGATCATACTTAAAATTACACTGATATGATTTCATTGTTTTTAATTTGTCATGTGTGAATTTATCTACTTATCTCTTGATTTTTGTTTTGTTGGTTTCATTATTAATGTTAAATTTCCTAATATTCTCTAAAATTTTGGCTTGTAAATTCACGGAAAGTTTTTGAATGGAAAGTTTTTTTCTTTGCTTTTTGTTCCTGGTCTTTATTTCATTCTGTTCCAAGCAGTTTTCCGATAAAGTTCTCCAGAAAAAAAATCAGGTCTTAAATTAACAGTTTTGAATTTCAGTTTCAAGACAAATTTTGAGCATAAAAATCTACTCATTCGGCCAGCAGGCAGCTCTGACCAGACCCTGGACATTCTAAATGACTTTTTCATTTTTTTGCCATAGTTTGTATTTTATGCATGTCATAGCCAAAGGCAGCAATATTAGATTTTCCAGCTTTCTTTTCTTAGGTAAGGAAGCCCTGATCAGTTCCTGGTTTGAGGTAGAGTACAGCTCAGGTCTTTCACCAAGACATTGCAAGCTTTGGGTTCTCTGTATTCTCATAGTTATGATACTCTGACTTTCTGTTTCTGCACATGAAACAGAGTGACTGTGGGTAAGCCCAACTCACAACTCTAGGTGTCTGTTCCATTTCCATTTTCAGTCCACATAAAATTTCACCTTGTCTTTTACACAAATATATGATACACGTGCACACACATGCATGCAGACATGATTGCCTTGTTTGGAGAGGAAGAGAGTTTTAAAAGTTTAGGCTTAGAATCGGATTTTTCCTTCTTATGAGCTTGACTTACCTGTGAACCAGATTGTCCTCTGGCTGCTTTTGCAAATGAAGTCTTATTGGAACATAGCCACATTCATTATTTTCATGTTTCACATCTGACTGCTTTCATGCTACAAGGGCAGAACTGAGTAGCTATTAACTACCTTTAAAACTTTGGATGAGTCCCTTATCTCTTTGAAACTCTGAAATGAAAGGATTTAATCAGATGATTGCTAAGGGGCACTTGATTGCATTTACCACTTCCCAATACCTTTTCATCATCACCTCTTTGTTGGTTTGTTTCAAGTCATATCTTTCTTGAGAGTCTGTTATCTGTTATACTCATTCTATGTTATATTTCTCTTTTTTTACATTTTAATTTACATGTTTACATTTTTATTTTATGTTTTTGGATACCCGTTGTGCAATGTTGGTAGTTTGGGATTTTTCTATGTTTTGGGACAGCTGGAAATTGAGTTTCCAACATATGTGTCTTTGGAGACACATCTAAACTGTAGCACACACCATCTAAATCCATCTCCTGTACCAGGGAGGCATTCAGTTCATTCCACATGCCATCATCTCAGAGGAAAGCCCTCGGAAGTCTGCTCCAGATCTGACCTGTCTTATATGAACACAGAAGGTAGGACTGCTATTAAATTTGTATTCATTGCTATTCCTACCCATTTTAATGAGAATCTGCTATGCACAATTTTATCTCATTACATTTTAAGAAAATCTAGGATATGAGGTAGATTTAGATGTTTTGTGCTACAGTTGGAATGTGTCCCCCCAAAATTCATGTGCTGCAAATGCAGTGCAGCAGCAGCGAGAGGCAGGATATTTAAAAGGTAATTAGGTCATGGGGGTAATAGATTAATGTCATCATTGTGGAAGCAGGTTAGCTATTTCTGGAGCAGGCTTCTGATAAAAGGATGAATTTGACCTTTCACTCTGTCCCTCCCTCCCTCCCTCCCTCTCCTATTTTGTCCCTCCACGCCTTCTGCCATGGGATAACAGCAAAAAGTCCTTCATTAGACATGTCCTTTAGATTCTGGAGTTCCTAGCCTACAAAACTGTGAGGCAATTATCTTTCTGTTAGTTATAAATCACCCAGTCAGGTATTCTACTGTAGCTGAAACAAAACAAGACAGACCAAAGGCAGTTTGTGTGTTGATAAGGAGCTATCCAGGAAAGTTTGAAATATTGCTTTCTTTTTATTCAATGATAGTAAGCATAAGCACAAAAAAATAAATAATAAATAAGGATAAGTAATTCACACCCATAAAGTATTCTTGAAAAAACTATTCATTGCAGCATCTAAATAATTGATTAAAGTTAGTAGAACGATAAAGTCTTTTTGTTTTGGATCATTGAATACTTTTTTCAATCCTTTCTCATTCTAAAAGGTCAGCTTCAAATTTATAGTAAAGAATTTGGATGAGTCCCTTAGTCTCTTTGAAACTCTGAAATGAAAGGATTTAATCAGATGATTGCTAAGGGGCACTTGATTGCATTTGCCAAGGAAAGATAGATGTAGAACCAAGATTTGTGAAGAGCTGAACTTTTTCCATGGGTGAGGACAGAATAGGCTGAGTTTATGTTTCCAGCTCCAGGAACCTCATAATTTTACCCTCTCCTCTTCTCTCCCAGTGCTTCTCCATGCTTACCCCCTGCAGAAATGAATGAATAAATGTACCAAAACAAAACAAGTTAAGTACAGACATTAATCAGGCACCACTGAATATATACATTATAGAAATGAAAAGCACCAGAAATGATGATAGCAAATTAATTTGGGTAGAAGAACCTCTAATTAGGAGTACAATAAATTCAGATTTTCTCCCGTTTAAAGCAGACTCTCCATGTATCCTACATTATGGCTTGACTTTCCTATTGTAGATGTTTTACCAAGAGAACTCTGTGTCTCTTCTTCCCTATATCCTCACACATGAAATGCTACGAGGAGCCAGTCAAACTTTTGGTGGCAAAATGACCTCCAGAGTAAGCAAAGGAACATGACCAGTTTCCCTGAGGGGCTAACTTGTCTCAGCTGAGAACCAGCTCTCTGGAGAAGCAAGCCAGTGAGTGTTACAGTCAAGTTCATTGTCATGGAGTCTTGCCTATAACTCAGGCTCAGACAGTCTGCTATCTTTGTTGTGCCTATTGATGTTTTCTTATCTTTATGAGAAAAGGAAATATGCCAGCCTTCTAGTAAAGGCCTTTGGATTAAATGTTCAGAAGGAAACTAGCCTCACCTAATAAACTCAACAGAACATAAAAGGACATGGAAGAAAACACTAAAACTAATGTGCTAATCAGTTCAATAAATGCCCGAAGCAGGCCTTAAATCAAATAAAAGACAGGAAAGAATAACTTGTTTCAGAACTTTGGGACATACAGGAATAAGAAAATGTTTCCTTGGCTTTGAATCACTGGGGAGAAATAGTAGTTGATTTAGAAGAAGTAACCTGGCTGATCCACAGACGACACTGGCAGTTTCTAAATAGGGGGTGTTATTATCCTTTCTGTTTCTTCCAAAGTGAATGGGACTTCTCATAAGTCCAGGGTCTGAGCACCTTAGCTTTCCTTCCCAGCAGCTGCATGATCACTGTCAAGTCTGACTCCAGAGTAGTGAAAGCTTCCCTCCAGTTCTCCAGTTCTGCATCCAGCCTTAGGCAAAGCTAGAAAGTAGGTGAAGGGTTTTGTCTTGTCAAACACCTATTAGCCTCAAATATTCTTTGATCATCCAGTCAGTGGGAAAACTATGTGTATCATAAAATCAGTTCATACCACTGTTTAGCAATGCATTTCCTGTCCAAATGCCTAGAGATACATCCTTTACAAAGGATGCAAGTGACATTTCATGTAAATATAGGCATTTCAAAAGGTAGTATTTTAGCCTCGTGAAAACTGCATGGTATACAAGTGCTTTGGGGTCAGGGCCAGTCTTGACACCTGGAATGGTTAATTTAAAGTGTCAACTTGACCAGAGCACAGGGTGCCCAGATATCTTGCCAAGCATTTATTTCTGGGTATGTTTATAGATATAAGGCCCATTGGTAAAATCCAGTAGGATTTAAACTCATGATCCTAATTACATTTGCAAAGACCCTTTTCCCAAATAAGGTAATATTTCATATTCTAACAAATAGTAATACTCACAAGTGCTGGGGATTAGAACATGGACAAACTTTCTTGGGACCACCATTCCACCCATTACAGAAATGTAATGTTATCTAAAATATAAAGAGATTTGAAATTCACTTTAAAATAAATTAAATAGAAGTAAATATGGGTGAAATAAGACAAAAGATCATTAATTGACGAATCTAGATAGTACAGTATGTGAGAGTCTATTGAACTACTCTAAAATTTTTTGCTTAACATTATCATAATAAACAGAATTGAAGTCCCTCACTTTGTGAAGAAAGTCTCTTTTAGGGAGTTGTTTCAGCACAAGGGTAAGAGCATGCACTTGGAGAAGGAAAGCCTCGACTGACACACTGACTAGCTGTGGGATCTTAGTTCAATTGCTTAGTTTTTCACCCATAAAATGGGATTTCAGACAGTGGTTATATGAATTGAATGAAACCGTGCTCATTAAGCACATGGCACATCAAAAGAAACCAACACCATTAACTATATTCATTAATATATTGGGAATTCCAGGATCTCCTCCTCCTGACTCTGCACCATCAGTTGAGAAAACTTGTAGGAAGGAGACGCAGTGGTGTGTGTGTGTGTGTGTGTGTGTGTGTGTGTGTGTGTAAGTGGGGGAACAGAAAGGTGTACTGACTGTCAGTTGCATAGTAGCACAGGACAGGCTTGGGGTAGCTGCAGTGACTGGGGAAGTAAGGAACTTCTGCAAATAAGGGCAACCCTTGCAAACTTTTAGGCAGTTCCCTAACAGCTCTTGCTCAGCACCCATTTCTTAGTCACGATGCTAAAGGAATTAATGCAGATTCCCAAAATGCCTATCATAACTAGAAAGCTGCTTCAATGCCAACTGACTATGACTCAACCTAAATGGAAATGTTATTTAGCAGGACTCCATCTAAGCTTAAACTCTTATTAAGAGAAACTCCCTCTGCCTCACAAGGAGGTTGCTGCTTTGGGAGTGTTGGAGGAGGCTGTGGTATGATCCTGCCAGGGAACCCCATTGTTCCAACGCAGAGTGGAGCTAGCCTGCTCAGGTGGAGTGTGGCTGCCGCCTTCTCCTCCCACACCTCAGGGTGTCAGTGCACCGCCAAGCAATTCACGTTTCATAGTTAGGGTGTCATTTCATCTTTAGATGAAGAGCATGAAGGCTTTTGCCTCCTTCACATCTCACTTAGTATAATCCCTTCCCTCAAGCTCCTGCTGTCACCAAACATGGGCAGGATCAGGAACAAAAGCAAGAACTATACCAAACATTTAAAGACGGAAACATCAAAAGCAAAAAGGATAAAATGACATCCCTTCAGGGACATGCAACTCCCTGAAAAGATCTATAGGCTTTTTAAAAAACAAATATTTAAATGTATTCCTTTGTGTTGGCACTTTATACGCCCCCCACTAAATAAAAATGATCAACAAATAACAAATTTTAAAGGTTAGGGTCTAACCTGCAAGGCCAAAACAGTAGCAATAAAACTTTAACATGATAAAACCGTCATCTGCAGACAGGATAGACCCAATATGGCTGTTCTAACAGGTGATAATACTGCTGTTGGATCACAGATCACACTTGCAGTTAGAGGGGTATAGAACATCAACTCTTAAATTTGGCCATACTTTTTTAAACTAACTGGGGAGCACACAAAATAAAACTGATGCCACTAAGATTCTTATTTGCTCTTAAGTGTGATCTGGACAACAGAAATTTTAAAAGCTCCCTAGTGTGCCTAATGTTCAGCAAAGCTTGAGAACTGCCAGTAGATTGTTGATTTCCTCAAAATCCTGGAGGGCTAGACTCAAAGTGTTTTGTTCAATCAACATTGAGTAAATCTACTGGCTAAATATTAAAAGTTTCTGAAACAATTTAAATAATAAATTGCCTGGAACTCACTTGGGCTTGTTCAGAGTTAATTGGTTTAGGGGAGGGTACATTCATTGCAATATTTCACATCCCAACTGATTCTTCTGGGCATGCAGGTTAGAAAAAAGTATTTAAGACATTGCAAGAGGAAATTAGAAAACATCTTTGTTATAGGAAAAAAAGCTTGGAGAAGAAAACATGATGATTCTACACATACATATATAGTACAGCCACTACTTGCTTTGCTATTTTGATTAACAAACTTTTTGGCAGATGATGGTGAGGATTGGAGTAGCATTAAGCAAGAGTCTTTGAATTAGCACATCCACTTTGTAAGTCCTCCTTTAATCCCCTTATTTGCAGAATGAAAAATAGCACAATGTGTTGCACATAGTTAGTTCAAAGTTAGCATTGAATGATACATCAGTTAAAGGCAATATTATAATGTTTGCTTGGGTGGCCTCCATACTGAAACAAAATATGGCAGTGACAAGAATGCATTATACTATATAGCTATGAAGCAAAAAAGTGAGACAGGCTTGGGAACACTAAATGACATTGGGAGGCTGCAAAATTAGGTGCTGATGAATATCCATGTTCAGATTGGAGAGACCATAAGACAAACTGTGGTTTGGCGAGGAAGCATTATAGTCTCTTGGTGAAATGCTCTTTTGAACAAAGTATTAAACACACCCTGGGTGTGGTTCTAAGGCAGGGGCAGGAATGGTGCAGGGGAAACTCCTATGTAAGCCAGCTGGTAATTCTGATCAATAATAAGGAAAAGCATAAATACCTGTGATGTTGTGATAGATTTGGTCTTTGCCTTTGGTTCCTGACACAGAGCTTCTAAGACGTGGAATCTCCAGAGTGTTAAGTGTGTCTTTTTGTACCTTAATGAAATAACTGGTGACTAAAAGCTCCTACATAGCTCCAGGATGAAGGCTGGTTGTCAGATGAAATATGTGATTAGAATTTCAATACCACCTCCTGACTTTGGGGGAGAGAAAAGTGTCCAGGATCAAGCTTAATCACCAGAGGTGAGTTATTTAAGAAATCATGCGAACATAAGGGGACCTCCAATGAGAACCCTGAAAAGTGGGGTTTGAAGAGTTGGGTTGGTGAGTATCCATGTTCAGGAGGATGGTGCACCCCAACTATGTGGGAACAGAAGCTCTTGCACTTGGAACCCTTCTAGACCTTGCTTATGTACAACTTCATCTGACTTTTACTTGTATACATAATAATTCTTTATAATAAATGGATAATAGTAAAGTGTTTCCCTGAATTCTATAGCTATTTTATCAATTTTCTGCACCTGAAGAAGGAGTTGTTCAAACCACAAATTTGTATCCAAGGTGCCAGAAGTGTGGATAACCCCGGAAATCCACTACTTTGCTATTGGGAGAGAAATGAAGGGAAATCTATGGGGACAGAACCCTTAACCTGTGGGGTCTGGCGCCAACTCTGGGACACTAAGTGTCAGAATTGAATTGAATTGTCGGACCTCTAGTCAGGTTCACAGGGAACTGGAGAATTTCCTAGTGTATGTGTGTGGGGACCATATACTGTTAGACATGTGTTAAGTAAAAAAATAGGTGTGTTTCTTTTAGCATCAAGTTCTAATAAGGAGTAAACTTTAAAAATTCATCATGCAGTTACTCAGTTTCGGATAGGTGAAATACAACAGAAGATGGCTCTCAGGAAAATATATATGAAATCTTGGAGAGAATTTTAAAGCAAATGTAGGGTATTCCTCTAAAACAGCCATTCCTTAGTTGAAGAAGATAAACACTAGTAGAGAAATACTGCCACATTTAACTGGCAAGCAAATGAGGATGACAGAGGGGCAGCATGGAGCCTGACTCCATCAAAAGATAGTGGCTTTAGAGATAAATGCAAAAATTTATGGGAAGATTTGAGCATAGTGGAACATGTCTGTAATTCCAGTGACCTGGGAGGCTGAGGCAAGAGGATTGATTGCAAGTCTGAGTCCAGTCTCAGCAATTTAGTGAGGCCCTAACAAACTCAGTGAGACCCTGTCTCAAAATTAAAAATAAAAAGGGCTGAGGATGTAGCTCAGTGGTAAAGTGCCCCTGGGTTCAATCCCCAGGACCAAACAAAAAAAAATTATGGGCAGAAATGGTGGTCACTGAAGGATTATCTATAAAGTCAATAAATTTCAAACAGTTCAAATGACCATAGTTTGTTAAATTAGGTCACATTATACATTATGCTAATGGCTGTATTACTAACATACTTCAGTAGAATGATATTGCTATGGGAAACTATCAGCTATTGATTATTGAGTGAAAAGGAGATGTAAACAGTATGTAAAAAAAATCATAACAGTTAATGCATAGAAAAGGGATTAGAAAGGTATAAATCAAATGGTTAATAAAGGTGGAAGATTATAATTGTATTTTTTTAGTTTATCACACACACGTTTATTGTGTAATTTTAAAAATACAATGTCCACAAAGCAAAGTTTGCCCAGATGAAGAGAAAAATATGGTTAGTTAAATGTAAAGTAAGAATTAAAAAGCCCAAATAAGAATATGTGGTGTAGCTTCTAACAATAAGTGGTTTTCTTGTGCCCCGAAGAGAGGGACATTTATGGCACCAAATAAGAATGACAGCAAGGGGTGCAGAATGTAGAGGGTAAGTTCTGATTACGGACACATTCTTCATCACCCATGGTCCTGGGGATTGAACTCGGGATACTCTACCACTGAGCTACATCCCCAGCCTTTTTAAAATTTTTATTTCGAGACAGGATCATGCTAAGTGGCCGAGTGTAGGACAGGTCAAAATGGCTACAGTTAGACTCCCTCGCCGAGGCTTGGGACAGGCTGTTTTATGTAGCCAAGATCATGAAGACCCTAATTCAGTGTGTGACTCAAGATCATAAACATTTTCTTATGAGCATACACCCACTTATGTAACCCGTTGGCACTGATCTGCACATAAAAGGCTTGTGGAAATGACTGGGGCTAAGTGGAGCAGGCTAAGGGACATTACTGCCTCTGAATAAAGAATGTCTATTATCCCAACTGTGTCTTGCATCTTCTTTTACCTGTCTGGATCCCAAATTTGTTTCCCAGGGTCTGAACCTCTACCCAACACTGAGGCTGGCCTTGAACTTGCAATCCTCCTGCCTCAGCCTCCCAAATTGCTGACTTACAATGTGCACCACCATGTGTGGCTTAAATATGAATTCTTGATTTTGATCTTCTCTGAAAGGTGCTAAGAAAAGCTTTTATCAAAGAATCATCTCAAAACTGGTGAATTGGGGACATGTAGCTAAGGAGAGCTCATTTGAAACAGTATGAAAACAATGCCACCTGAGGTTATTTAAAGCTAGCAAACATCAAAGTAGTAGATACATTAAATGCAGGCAGCATCTGCTAATTTGCTGTTGACCAGTAGGTGTTAACCGTGGTTTCTATGACCAGGTTCCTACAGAAGTCCATAAATGAGCTTGCCATTTTCCTTGGAAGATCAGGGAAGGTGATGGTGAAAAGAGGGAGGCTATGAAGTTGTCGAAGAAAGTCTAAATAAATCCAATAACAGAGACAGCCCAAGGTGCACCTTAGAAAAGCCAGGATGATTAGAGGAAAGAAGATGACAACTAGAGAAAGGAAGAGAATGCTTGATTCAAACAGGGGTCACTTGCTCATGCCCAGCTGGTTCATAGGCAGCAGAATAACCAACTGAAGAGTTGCTATAGGAGAGGCATCCCTTTCATCCCATGCAGGAGCACATTATTCTGAGTGTTTGAATTGAGAGTGACGAGGCTCCCCATTATGCTTTGCTAAGAGCCAAACATACTGATATTAAACAGGAAATAGAATCAAGCACATCATCCATTGGCATAAAAACAAAACTAAGTAAAACAGCAATATAAGCAGAGAAACAGAATTTTCTACTAACAAGAAGGGAAATGTGATAAGGTTCTCTGAGAAGCACCTAGACACCTTGCTTGTATTGACTTCAATTATGAATTGAAGACTGAGAGAGCTTGGGACATGCCACTCCACAGCCTGGGAGTGCTAAAATGAGAAGAGAATTCTATTTTTGACCAGAGACCTGGGAAACTTGTGTCAATCTCTGTGTGAAGGTGAAGAACACACTGAGATAGACAGAAAAGACATGTGAGTAATGCTGCTGACATTTGAAAATCTTTTTCTGTATCTAAGTATACCCTGGGAGATTTCACGGTTTTCTGATAGAAAGAACATAGTCATATCCTCTCCTCATCAGATCGTAACCTCTGCAGCACTTGCCTAAGGACTATAAGGAAAGCCAGGGACGGTAGCTAACGATAGCCTAGAGCCATTGTTTCTGAGTCAGACATGAGTAGAATTTTGAATCATTTCTTTCTTGTACCCTTTTTCTTTTTACTCCTCCTTCTCATCTAGAGAACACTTGCCTCAAATGTAAGGAAGTACTGCCCTATCTACTGCACTGAGTGAGATGCAGAAATTCAGATCCTTTTCCTATTCATAACATGTAGGACCAGGTGGACTTTAGATTGAGCAAAGACCAGTCACATGAATCTCCGAAACCCACAGAAATAACAGGCACCATGTAATACAGACAGCTGGGTTTACACCCAACCCCCATTATGTAGTCTCCATTTTATGACCTCTTTCAATAACCACATTTCTTTAAACTTCATCAGAGCCTTCTTTGGTTGGATTCATTCAAGCTACTTAAGCACTGGACACAAGACCAAGACAGAATCCACGGCTGTTTGTGAATGGCTAACTATGGTTTCCTATAGTGACTGAAGACCACACAGTTAGAGACCTTAGGTACACATGCTCCAAACCTATTCTCTATTTAATTGATAAGCAGGCACTCCTGAGGGAAAAGGAAGGGGAGTCTGTGGGGTTGCCCCCAATTCTAACTGCATGGAAGAGCTCTTAGTGTAACCAGAGGATGGTCACCATGTCCTATGGATTTCACCCACAGAATTACTCAATGAGGAACAAATTCTGCCTTACCACTCAAATGACATTGTTCATAGTGATCTAATTGCCATGACCTTCCCTTGGTCAGCCCTTTCATTTTCTGAGTTGTTCTCTAAAACTCTAAGCAGGAGCCAGGAGTTATAAGCCCTTCTTTTGACTTCTAGGTGCTTTGTGTTTTGTGTCACCTTACCACCTTATGTTATAACCCTTAGCATTCTCACATTTAACATCTTTCTAGACTGTAGGATCCCAATGCAATGACAATAATGTGTTGCATTGAATTGATTTAATTTGGTTTTGAACCAAATGACCTGCTAAAAATGGTTCTTTTACATTAATACTTTTGACTTTCTAACTTTTCTCTAATATACTTTTTTAGTCAAAAGTATTAATGTAAAAGACCAATTTTTAGCAGGTCATTGGTTATTCTTTTGAAAGTATTCCTTTCTTTTCTTCTAAAGCTTCAATTTGTTTTTTTTTCCAAATAAGTAATAAATCATACCAAGATCATTTATAATTTTTATTCTCCCAACTGCTTTGAACTGTCATTTTTAACTAATTGAAATAATTTTTTAATTGAAATGGTTGAAATGACATTTTAGTCTTATTGCAAAGGTTGTCAAAGCTACTAGTCTTCGTTTTCTCACCCCCCATTCAATAGGAAACTGGTATCCACCAACTTCATCAAGACTGGTATTTTCAAACAAGGGAATGACTTCCATTTTGTTCTTACTTGAACTCTCACAGATTTAGCAGAGTTGAAATTCTCCTCACTCCATGAGATATTTCCTTCTCTCAGCTTCAGCATCTGGCTGATTTTCCTCCAGTGTCATCAGTGACTTTCTGTCCCCACTCTCTTGTTCCTGCCTTCCAAATATCAGACTCGCCTTTCTAGATCTCTAGCTTATTTAACACTCTCATCTGAGCTCTGGCTTTAAACAACATCAATGTACCAATTTTGCCTAAAATGGAAATTGTGTGTTCAACTTCTCATCAGAATACCACACTTGGGTAGCATATTGCCACTTCCTCAAAATGCCTAAAAAACATCTAAAACTTGCTATGAAACTCTTGATTCACTCTACCAACACCAATCCTGGTTTTCCTCCAGTCTTATTCTTATTATTTTTCAGTTCCTTTAACTTCTAACTAGGAATTACCCTATTCCTTTCTTTCCCTCAGTGCTCCAATTCTGTTATCTGTTCTTCCAAAACGTATCCCAAATCTCTTTATTATTTCGAAAGCATACCACTTAATTGCTATAACTGTAACATGTATTTTAATATCTGATAGGAATAGCAAAAATTCTTTCTTCTTCCTCTCCTTATTCCAGATATTCCAGCCTGGTGTTGCCTGTTTACTGTCCAAATGATCTGGGGACACAGTGTATATTTCTTTATTTATTTTTCATCATTTTCAGCACAAAAATTCTGTGTATATCTTAATAAATTTTAGTTATTTTGTATATTTTTGCTACTGTGAGAAGCAATGTTCTCTACATGAGGAGAGTCCATGCATTTAGGTTACGGACCTTGCCTATAAAAAAAAATCATCTGATATAAGAAAAACTAAAATTTTTCAATGTTTATTTCCTATATAATATTCATACTGTACTCTTTATCTGATTTTAGTGGATCTTTAAAATCCTTTAATTTTCTAGGAAGAATAGCATATCATCTGCTATATTATAAAATAACAATTATTTGTTTCTTCACTTTCAAAGGATTAAACCCTTTATTCTTCCCTCCTCCAAATCTGGTTGCATTCAGTAGAACGACCACAGCCATGTTAAGTAATGATGGGTATCCTGGCCTCACAGATGACTTTACTGTAAATTTAATTATATTCTTAGGTGATGATTTTACATACATTTTATTCTAGATGTTCCTTCCTAGTATCATCTGTTTATTGTCCAAATGATCTGGGAACACAGTATGTATTTCTTTAATCAGTTTTCATAGAGTCAGAATAAATATTTGGCGTATTTCTTATTGATACTAACTAACTATACACACACACACACACACACACACACACACATACACACACACATACACACACACACACACACATTTTTGGTATTGGGGATTGAACCCAGAGGCACTTAGATACTGAGCCATATCCCCAGTACTTTTTATTTTGAGACAGTGTTCAGGGCCTTGCTAAGTTGCTGAGGCTGGTCTTGAACTTACAATCCTTCTGTCTTAGTTTCCTGAGTTGCTGGGATTACAGGTGTGCACCACCATACCCAGGAATACTAAGTATATTGATTGATGCTTATTTGGGGCATATTTTAACATATAATGAACACTATATCCTTCTTTCCTAGCTTAAGTGCTTTCTTTTAAAGTCGGGAATGGAATCTGAATATTACCATATACTTTTTCACAATTATTGAGATGGTATATTGGTTTCTTTCAATAATCTGTTGGCATAAAAGGAAATATAGCTAATGGTTAGAGTGATTCTGGAGCCAGACTATCTGGATGGGAACTTAGCACTGCCCTTACTGATTGTGTGGTTTGGGCCAAGTTGCTTAACCTTCTAATACTTCAATTTCCTCATCTGTAAAAGGGATATAATGGTGGGACCCACCTAATTTATTCCTGTGAGAATTAAGTGAGTTAATACATGAACAGATCTTAGAACACCACCTGGGATGGAAAGAAAGCAATGTCTTTGAAATTGTTTTTAAATACTAAAAGAAAGTTTGCCATGTCCTCTTAATACATTGCTGAGTTTTCTCATTTCTATTTAGAACTAGTTATGATCTCAATTTTTTAATTATTTAATTTGACTTTGCCAGGTTAGGTATCAAATTATATGTCCTTTAAAAAGTTACATTTTTTCATTGTTTCCTATGCTCTAGAACAATTAAAAAGAACTGGGCTGGGGCTGTAGCTCAGTGGTAGAGTGCTTTCCTAGCATGCGTGAGGCACTGGGTTCAATCCTCAGCACCACATAAATATAAATAAATAAAAATATAAAAAATACAATAGCATTATTTTTTAAAAAAAGAACTGGAGATGAACAAAGAGAACTGATATGACCTGACTTCAAGACTTACTATACAGTTACAGTAATTAAGACAGTGTAGCCTTGGCAATTGAATAGACAAATAGATCAATGAAACAGAGAAGATTGCTCAGCAATAGACAACTATAAATACAGTCACTTTATCTTTGACAAAAAGAGAAAGCAATACAATAAAGAAGTAATACTTTCAATAAATGGTGCTGGAACAGTTAAACATCTCCATGCAAAACAAACCTAGACATGGATCTTACACCCTTTACACAAATTAACTCAAAATGGATCACAGATCTAAATGTAAAGTGCAAAAAATGTATATAAGCACATGCTTCTGATTGTTTCCTGCAGGTCTCCTAGAAAATAACATAGAAGGAGACCAAGATGACGTTGGGTTTGGTGATGATTTTAGATATAACATCAAGGGTATAACCCATGAAAGAAAGAATTGATCAGCTAGACTTCATTAAAATAAAAAATATATGCTCTGCAAAACAAAATAAAACAGAAAACACTGTCAAAAGAATAAAAAAGATAAACCACAGACTAATAAAATATTTTTTTAAAGGCATACTGATAAAGAACTATTATCCAAAATATACAAAAAATTCTTAGAATAGAACAACAAAAAGGCAAATAACTTGATTTAAAAAGGATCCAAAGTCCTTAACAGACACCTGACCAAAGAATTGCATAGATGTCAAATAATTATATGAAAAGATACTCCACATCATGTCATCAGGGAAATATGAAGGGAAACAACATACCACTACCTAACTATTAGAATGGCCAAATTCAGAACACTGACAGCACTAAATGCTGATGAGGATGTGGAGCAACAGGAACTCTCATTTACTTCTGAAAATACATAATGGTATAGCTACTTTGGAAAACTGGCAGTTTCTGACAAAATAAACTCTTAACACTGTATCCATCAATCACACTCCTTGGTATTTCACCAAAGGGACTGAAAACTATGCCCATATAATACCCACATACATAGATATTTATATCAGCCTTATTCATGTTTCCAAATATTTGTAAGCAACCAAGATTTTCATCAACAAGAGAATGAGTAAATAAAATGTGATACATCCAGAAAGTTAAATATTATTCAGCACTAAAAAGAATGAGCTACCAGGGCATGAAAACACACGGAGGAAACGTAAATGTATATTATGAAGTAGAAGAAGAAAATCTGAAAGGCTACAAAATGTTTGATTCTAACTATATGATATACTGGAAAAGGCAAGTCTATGAAATGATTGGCAAGGGTTGGCAGAGGAAGGGATGAATAGGAAGAGCACAGATGATTTTTAGGACAGTTAGCATTCTCTGGACAGTATGGGAATGGTGGTAATGGTGGATGCACTATACATTTGTCCAAGCCCATAGCAGTTGCATTGGGTGACGATGATGTATCTGTGTCAGTTCATCAATTGTAACTAACCCATCAACAACCTGCCTGCTATGGTAGGGGTGTTGATATTGGGGGAGGCTTTCCCTGGAGAGAGGAGGTATATAGGTGATTTCCTCTTAATTTTGCCAAGAACCCAAAACTGCTCCTAAAACAAGTCTTTTAAAAAGAAAGTTTGAAAGTAAAAAGACTCATTCAAAATTTCCAAGATGAGATTTTTTCCAAAGTGACTTTTAAAAATATTAAAACTTTTTTCTGTAGTTATAGTTCTTAAATTACTTTTGATGCTTTATGCTTTCCTGAAATTGTTTTCATCTTTAAGATTTTTCTGTGGTATTTTCTCTCATTCAAAATAAATCCACCTTATAACTACTATTATATTTCCTTTCCCACTAATAATTTTGGTTGTGTTTATTCTCTTTTATTCTTTGGTTAGACTAGCTAGAGATTTATTTATTATTTTTCCCCAAGCAACCAATTCTCAAGTTTATTTTTTATCCTGTGATCTTTCTATTTTCTGATATATTAATTTTTGCTTTAATATTTTTGTGTTCCTGTCTTCTGCTTTTCTTAAGTTTGCTTTTCTGTATTTTCCCTAGCTTCTTGAGCTGAATGCTTAAATTATTTCAATTCTGTACTTTAATAATGAGAGCATTGAAGCCAGTGGACTTTGAGCACAGAATAGTACTTCTGTTATCTTCTCATTTTCATAGAAGATATATTGTTTTAAATTCAACATGTACATGTGCAAAAGCATTCTATACTTCTTGTCAAGTCTAATTAAGAAACAAATTACTCTTTTAGGAAAAAGAAAGAAAGAAAGAAAGAAAGGAAGGAAGGAAGGAAGGAAGGAAGAAAGGAAGAAAGAATGAATTAATCATGTTTCCTACCCCTGCCTCCTATCCATGCCCATTTTGCTAATATTGTTTGGAAGTTAAGGCAAGGACCACTGTCTCAAATGTTTCAATGCTACACTTAATTTGTCTTTTTCAGACTCTACGTTGATCTTTGAAGATTTTTTTCCAAGCAAAGCTCATAAATGGTATATTTTTTAAGGCCCTGAACACTTGAATAAAGGCCCATTTCCTTTATATGAAAAAGACAGTCTCAATGGGAAAAATGCTCTAATAAGGTGAATAACTTAATCTCAAAACTATAAATTCACACTGCCCAGTATGTCCACGTGGAGTTATTTAAATTTAAATGTAGTTACATCCCAAGAGTTTGACAGTTACATGTGGGTAGTGGCCACCACATTGTTCAGCATAGATCTAGAACATTTCTGTTATCACAGCAAGTTTTACTGGACAGCAGCCCTTGGGCTACACATTGATCCATTTCCCAGAAAGCAGAGAAAGTTGAAGACACATGTTTTTTATTCAATTGTAGAAGAACCGGATATCCTGTCTAGAGTTATAGAATTTTAAAGTTTCCATTTATAATTATTTGGATTTTAGTTTAGAATACCAATCCACATATTCTGAGTATTCTTGATTTGGGAAAACTTTATTCAATTATGTCTTTAAAAATTGTTTTGTTTCCTCCAGCTAGTCTACCATCTACCTTGGTTTACATTTCTGCTCTTCCTGGTGTGTGTGTGTGTGTGTGTGTGTGTGTGTGTGTTGTGTGTTTCACCTTTGTTTCTTTTACCTTTCCAAGAAAGGTTCTCAAGTTAGTCCTTCACATCATTGAGTTCATTTCCTGTGTACTTAATTATTTTGTTTTCTGTAACAATATAGATTTTAATCCTATTATGCACTTTTAGATCTTATAATTTATTCTTATATTCATCTTATATCTTATTGTTTTTTAAGTGTGCTTTTCCTTTATTACTTTTGCCTCCTGTTTTATAGAGGCTATGTTTTCTTCATTTTTACTGAAAATTTCAAACAACTGTCTGAATTCTTTCCCCAGGATTCCATCCAGTGATAAACTGTCTCTGTTCTTCCAAGTCCTCAGCTGGCCCTTCCATTCTCTTATTTTATATTAATGAAGACAAGAACAATAAAGAACTCAAGTTTGACAATAGAGGATTGGTTTTTGGTCTGCCTCCTTCTCCTTATTAACTGCAAACATATAAATCTTCAGCTAGAAACTTGAGTGATGACATTCACCTTCCCAATCCCAATCCCAATCCCAATCTCAATCCCAGGTGTTAAAGTCTCCATCCCTAATCACCATCCCTCTGTAGTGACTCTACCTCTGGGGTATAACCTTTCACTGGACATACCCTCTTCTGTTCCATTGCTTCTCTAACTAACATGGAATAGAAAGGCAGTTAGCACAATGCTCAAGAGCCCTACCAAAGCAGAAATTGTGTGATGAAGGTGTGACTCCACAATTTTTGGTTGGAGCAAGTTCTAGTGCTCTGGGTTATGGTCTGTCTCCTGAAGCAAAGTTTGGGAATGCCACTGACTAAAGAACCAAGCCTGGGGCTGGGGATGTGGCTTAATCGGTAGCGCGCTCGCCTGGCATGCATGCGGCCCGGGTTTGATCCTCAGCACCACATACAAAAAAAGATGTTGTGTCCGCCAAAAACTAAAAATAAATATTAAAAAATTCTCTCTCTCTCTCTCTCTCTCTCTCTCTCTCTCTCTCTCAATAAAATAAAATAAAATAAAGAACCAATCCTTGTTTATTTGGACCAAGCTCTATCAGCCTTATAGAGTCCAGGTATTGCTTTCAGCTTCTGGCAATACAACTTCCATAAGGCTTGTTTTTCAGTCTTGATAGATTTCTATTTTTTCTTTGTAGGCATTCAAGGGGATAACTAGAAGAGGCTACCCCAGGACAACCAGTGCTTATATTTTCAGGATAACTGTCAAGTACAATATCTTGAGATCAGGAAGGACTATCCAGAATATTCTGGGCTCTGCTCCCATCCCTTATAGAATAGGCTATCTGGCAATCATGTGGCCCAGGGATCCAAGTTTCCCCAGGGTATGAATCCAAGGGTGGACTATTTTGGTGATCCCTCATCTGTGATGCAACATGGGACATGCCTGTTGAGACTCTGTTCACCTTGGGCAGACTCCTGGAAGCCAGGCACTCACTCATGATGAATCCTCACCTTCTGTTGTCTCCTATCCCCTGTTTCTGTGTTGTAAAGTTGCTCGATAAACTTGTATAGATGTTCTGTCTTAGTGCATGCATGTGAGTGGTGGAATAAAAATCATGTGGTGAAGCTTTTCATACCAGTTAGATTCCATTTTTAATCAACTGCCAACATTTTTATATACTTATTTATCTCTTTTTGCTGTTTTTATTATAAAATAAGTTCATTTAAACATAGAGTATATAGTTGAATAAAAAGGAAAAGACAGTAATTTATAATCCTGTAATTCAAAGATAACCACTATTTAGTCCCTTGAAACATATCCCACTTTTTCTTAATGCTATCTTTATGTTTTTATAATACAAATGTTAGAATATAATAAAATTATCTCAGTGTTAAAAAAATAGACAACAGGATGAATGTTCAGTGATTAATGAATTAATTTTTAAGTATTTATCAGTTTTTTAAAATTTTTTTTAGTTGTTGATGGAACTTTATTTATATGCAGTGCTAAGAATCAAACACTCTGCCTCACACATGCTAGGCAAGTGCTGTACACTGAGCTACAACTTAACCCCCTGTCAGTTTTAAAATTATCAGACTATGTGTTGAGGGTACAGGGAATAAAAATGTACTGGTTTTTCCAGACAAACACACATCAAGAAAAGAAAACTTTAGACCCTAATCCTGATGAAAATAGATGCAGATATTCTTAATAAGCTACTGACAAATTGCATGAAAAGTATTAAAAAGGTAGTGTACCATGTCATGATTATGTCTTTAAAAATTGTTTTTAAAGACAATCATGTGGGGTACATTCAAGGGATGCAAGGTTATTTCAACATACAGAAATCAACAAATGTAATTCATCACATCAATAGACTTAAACACAAGAATCATATGGTTATCTCAATAGATGGAGAAAAAAGCATTTGACAAAATTCAGCATCCACCCATGCTCAAAATGTTAGAGAAACTAAGGATAGTAGGAATATACCTCAACATTTTAGAAGCTATATATGCTAAACCTAAGGTCAACATCATTCTAAATAGAGAAAAATTGAAAGTATTCCATCTCAAAATAGGAGCAAGACAGGGAATGCCCTCTTTCAACACTCCTATTCATCATTATCCTAGAAACCTAGCCAGAGCAATTAGACAAAATAAAGAAATTAAAGGGATATGAATAGGAAAAGAGGAGCTCAAACTATCTCTATTTGCTGACAATATGATTCTATATTTAGAAGATCCAAAACCTCCACCACAAAGCTTCTAGAGCTCATAAATGAATTCAGCAAAGTAGCAGGAATTAAAATTAATACCCATAAATCAATTGCATTCCTATACACCAATGACAAAGAGAAATGAGGAAAACTATCCCATTCATAATAGCTTAAAAAATACTTGGGATTCAATCTAACACAAGAGGTGAAAGAAGACTACAATGAAAAGTACAGAACACTAAAATAAAGCAATTGAAGAATACCTTAGAATACGGAAAGATCTCCCATGTTATTGGATAGGCAGAATTCATATTGTCAAAATGGCCAGACTACCAAAAGTGCTATGCATATTTAATGCAATTCCTATTAAGTTTCTGGTAGTGTTCTTCATAGAAATAGAAAAGGCAGTCATGAAATTAATTTGGAAAAATAAAAGGCCCAGAATAGCCCAAACAATCTGTGGCAAGAAAAGTTATGCAGAGCTATAGTAACAAAAACAGCATGGTATTAGCACAAAAACAGGCATGAAGACCAGTGGAACAGAATAGAAGACATAGAGACAAACCCACATAAATATAGTTATCTCATACTAGACAAAGGTGCCATAAACATACCTTTGAGAAAAGATAGCATCTTCAAAAAATGGTGCTGGGAGGGCTGGGGATGTGGCTCAAATGGTAACGCGCTTGCATGCGCGGGGCGCTGGGTTTGAGCCTTAGCACCACATAAAATAAAAATAAAGATGTTGTGTCCACTGAAAACTGAAAAATAAATATTAAAAAATTCTCTCTCTCCTCTCTCTCTCTCTCTCTCTCTCTCTCTCTCTCTCTCTCTTTAAAAAATGGTTCTGGGAAAACTGGAAATCCATATGTAGTAGACTAAATTGAACCCCTATCTCTCACCCTGCACAAAACTCAACTCAAACAGGATCAAGGACTTACACAGTAGAACAGAGACCCTATGCCTACTAGGAAAAAAAATAGGTCTAACTCTTCATCATGTAAGCTCAGGAAATGACTTCCTTAAGAAGATTCCTAAAGTGTAAAGAGTAAATCAAGAATCAAGAAATAGATGTTATAAAACTAAAAAGCTTCTTCACACCAAAAGAAACAATCAAGGATGTGAACAGAGAGCCTACAGAATATACCTCAGACAGAGCATTAATATCCAGGATATACAATGAACTCAAAAAACTTACACCAAAGAACCAAATAACCCAATGAATAAATGGACAAAGGAACTAAATAGGCACTTCACAGAAGAAGAAATACAAATGGTCAAAAAATATGAAAAAATGCTCAACATATCTAGCAGTTGGAGAAAAGCAAATTAAAACTACACTGAGATTCCATCTCACCCCAGCCTGGAAGGCAATTTTCAAGAATAAAGTAACAATAAATGTCAGCAAGGATGTGAGGAAAAGGTTAGCTTATTCATTGCTGATGGGAATGCAAATTGGTGCACTCTGGAAAGCAGTATAGAGATTCCTTAGAAAACTTGGAATGAAACCACCATTTGACAAGTTATCCTACTCCTTGGTTTATACCCAAAGGACTTAAAATCAGCATAGTACACTGATGCAGCCACATCAATGTTTATAGCAGTTCAATTCACAATAGCCTAGCTATGGTACCAAAGTGCCCTTCAACTAATGAGTGGATGAAGAAAATGTAGTATATCTATACAGTGGAATACTACTCATCCCTAAAGAACAATGAAATTATGGCATTTGCTGGTAAATGGATGGACCTGGAGAATATCATACTAAGTGAAATAAGCCAATCCCCCAAAACCAAGGGTTGAATGTTCCCTTTGATATGTGGATGCTAACCCACAACAAGGAAGGTTAGGAAGGGAAAGAATAGAAGTTCATTGGATTAGACAAAGGGGAATGAGGGGAAGGGAGGGAGATGAGAATAGGAAGGACAGTAGCCTGAATTGGACATAACTTTCCTTTGCTCATATATGAAAACACAAGCATATTATGTACACCGACAAGCATGGGATCCTAAATGGAATGGGCTGTACTCTATGTATGTATAATATGTCAAAATATACTTTACTGTCATGTATATCTAAAAACAACAAATAAAAAATGTGATGGTTTTGGCCCTCAGGGAATTCAGGTCTGGCAAAAATTCAAAGAGTAAATACAATATAATATGATGTATGTGCTGTTACAGAGGCAGGCACAAAGCACTAGGAACAGGAAAGAGGGCACAATCTCCAGGCCCTTAGGTTGGGGAAGTATCCCAAAGAGGGAAAACTTGGAGCATGTCTTTAGCATTTCTCAGGTGGACAAGTGAGGTCATGGGAGGATAGAGATGACATTCATTCCAAGTAAAGAGGATGGCTTGTACAAAGCATGAAAGAGACCCCAAAACAGGCTCAAGGAACTGCCAATAGTTTGGGATGACTGGAGCACAAAGTATGGGCACGATATTGAGGAATTAAGTTTATGTGCCATACATGAAAGTTTAATTTTTAATCTTGAAGCCTATGTAGAGCCACAGAACAAGTTCAGGAGGGGGAATAGACTCAGATGTGTACTATACATGGTCCCTCTGGATGATGGATTAGAGGCAGGTAAGAATAAGAAATTGATCCGGGTTTGGGAGAAGCTATAGTAGTCCAGGTGTAAGTTGATGAAGGTTTGAACTCAAAGAATGGAGGTGAGCATCTTCTCAGTTCAGAAGAAAGCCGTCTTTCACGGGCAGAGGTGCTGCTGCTGCTGCCTTTCTTAAGAAGAAAATATATTCTGTGAATAGTCACACAGGGTTTCTTTCACACATGATAGTTTTTCATGAAGTTATCACTTCTGGCCCACTCTTCACTGTCCCAGGTATATATCCTTCCCTATACCTTTGAAAAATCCTCTTTCCTGTAATATTCTCCATAGTCTAGACCAGAGTCAGCAAACTATAGCCTCCATGTCAGATGTAGCCTGCAGCCTCTTCTTAAATAAGTTTATAAGTTTTACATAGAACACAAAGTTTTATTAGAACACAGCCCAGCCCATTCATTTACCTCTGCCTATCGTTGCTTTGTACCACAAAAGCAAAGTTGAGTAGTTGCAATAGATATGTGGCTCACAATGCCTAAAATATCTACTACCTGGATATTTATAGGAAAAAATTTCAGATCCCTCCTGTACCCTATAGATTTATCTAAATCCTGCTCATCACTAAGAGTACATTTCAAAGTTCTTGAGTCCCTAGACCAAAATGATATTTCTCATTATCCTCTGAATTAGTACCATTGTTGTCTGGACCATACATTATTTTAATTCTCTTATTATATAAGAAAATATGTATTCTTATATATATATATATGTATTACTATTATGTAAATATGTATTATTATTCTTATATATAATATGTATTATCCTTGTATATTATATTCTCATATATAATTATGTATATTATTATATAATAAGAATGTATAAAATATATACCTTAAGTTTCTTTTCTTCCTAAAGACAGATTTTTTTATATATATATAACCATTATAAATGTAAGCTCTTTTGGAAACAGAGACCAGATATGCAATTAATACTTGCTGACTGTATGCAACGCATAGTTCTAGGAGATGTGGGGATGCCTCTAGATTCCACACTGTGGTTGCTTGCCCATTCCCACCTCCACTCCCCGCCTCCATTTTCTCTCCAGGTGTGTGAGCTACACAATTTTGAGATGCCTGCCACAATGGCAGTATACACTTTGGAGACAGCTATGTGAGATTAAAGATGCAACTGGAGATCAATCAAGAATCTACAAGAATCTACAGGTTTATCTCTTCTTTTGTTAACAGCTTCAATGAAAAAGATGAATTAGGGACTGGGGTCGTGGCTCAGCCATAGAGTGCTTGCCTAGCCCATGTGAGGCACTGGGTTTGATCCTCAGCACCACATTAAAAATAAGCAAAACAAAGGTATATTTTAAAAGGATGTGTTAGCAGATATCTGTAAAGGTTAATGCTCACTAGCATCAATACACCTCAAAAATTGTCTTGGTCTATTCTCTAACCATCATTGGCACTGAAGGAACTTATCAAGCTATAGGTAGGGTCACATATTAAATATTAGGAAAAACTGGAAATGGATGCAAATACTCTAAGCATGGTGTAAGTATTCGGGAAATTATAAGGAAGTCACATGTTTCAATCTTTGTGTGGTCTCCAGCATTCTCTAATTCTTCTTTGCTTTCTCAGTTAAGCTTGCTCATGGACTAAATAGTAAATAGTAAAGGGTGTGAGGTACTAACATGCATACTCTTATTGGTGAGACAGTATTGCAGAGTGAATTCCAGTGCTGAAGTCAAACTAAATAGTACTATCTTAGAGGGGTGGTTGTGAGGACTTCATAAGATAATACGCCTCAGGTTCTTAGATTAATGTCTGTAACACTATAAGCAATAAATCAATATTAGTTGTTTTTATTGTTGCTCTTATAATATTATGAGACAAGTGCTTTTTTCTTAGAAAATCCATCCAGTGAATATTTAGTCATGTATAGTTTCTGTCAGTCATAGGTTTGATGGGTACTTGAAATGATGCTAGTGATCCAGGGTCCTTTTGGTTGATGCATTAGGAAATAAGAAATAAGAGCTCTTACTTTGAAACCAGTTGAATACAAAATCCTCTCACAGTGGGCCCCTAATCCCTATTTTATTTTAAATAATACAAAATTAAAGACAATGAAAAATAAACTTCCAGTGCTGACATCATATCTCATAAACACATTGCAATTGTATTTCTTCTCTTTTTGAATAACAAGACTTATGTTAATGTAGCCAAAGACAACCTGGAATGTGCAATCTGTACAGGAACAGAATTGCAAATGTTTGATCAGGATAGCAGGAAGCACACATTCTGCCACTCTGCTCCCAAAATAGAAAACCTATTTAGCACTTTATAAAACACGCTAAATGAAGTTTGCTCTCTCCTGCAGATAGAGATTTTACTTCATTTTGTGCCAGCGAAATTTTTGAAAATTGCATGAGGAGAGAGCAATTTTTGGCACTTTGGCTAGGAGTACAAAATGTTAGCAAATGGTGCTGAAAGGATCTTAAGTGTAATGTTGGAATAATATTCACACAACACTGGCTGCATCTTCATTTTTAACCTATTTACATATTCACAGGAAAAAAAATGCTTAGCAGTTATTTGTCTAAAGGGGCCTATTTAAGGGGAAAATGGCATTCACAATTTTTGAATGCATTAGCCAAGAAGGTTGCTGCGAATAACAATTCATAAAGAAAAATATCATTTCAACTATCATAGAAGAAGTGGAAGGATATAGGCAGAGGAATTCTGGATATCAGTATTAGCTCTTGATACAGAAAGAAAAGGAAGAAAGAAAGGCGCCAAGAACTACACACTGGAAATTTCCACAGATTAAGTGGACATTGAGAGAGCCACTAATGAAGCTGCCCGAGATTGACAGTCAGAATTTCCACAGTGCTAGCATGGCTCTCCTAATTTGTAACCACTTGCTAACTACAGAAATACCTCTATAATAGAAGTTTGCTCTCCATCTACATAAAAGGAATATGCTTTCCTTCATAATATATAATAGCTATATTTTTCTATATCTATGACACTGCAATAGAAACTGGCATCTATGTAGAAAAATCTCTATATTTCTTGCCTACATACAATCAAGTTAGAATATGCTGTATTCATGAAGCAATGAATACACATTTCAGAAATAAGAGAAAGGAAGCATGGATCTCTGGATATAGGTTGACTTCTCCAAAAGCACACCTTGAGACAAAATTTGGAATCTACACTTGTGAAAAGAAGTGGAGGAAGTAGGATTGAACATACAACAAACAGCAGTGCTTTTGCAGACCTGACAAAGCTTTGGCCCACCTGGTTGAGGGATAGAACAATGAAACATGTGTTGGCTCTCAGAGCTTTCTCATACTGAGCCAAAATGGTTGTCTTTTCATCCCTGTCTGGAACAGTCAAAAGACAAGAACCATTCTGAGAAGGGTGTTATCTCCAGTAAGGAGGCTCTCCACGGTTGAGGTGGAGCCTCCAAGGCCTGAGAGCTACAGGCTCCCTGTAGATGGGCCTGCTCACTGTTAGGCAACAGCACATCCTGGAAGGGGCTCTGAGCTCTTTGTAAAGCTCTTTGAGAACTCCAAATTAAAACATCCATTAATGAAGGTGAATGGAAAATAGAGCAAAGAGATCTAACAATAGACTCACGAGGAGAAACCAATATGCAGCTGTATGTACACAGTTTAGTAGAGATAGCTTGTAAAATGTGTCTTAACAACTGTGTTTTATCAGGATATACCTTGTATTTACCATAGCCCACTAGTTCCGTGAAATATTAATAATATTTCCCCTGAAAAAAGATCCTGTAGTAAAATTTAGAGAAGTTATAAAATTTAAATAAAAATTTTAATTATGTATAAGAAACTATCCAATGAGTTCAATCCTTTCTGATTTTAAGATGGCCAATCTTAACCAGTTTTGAAGACAGCCAACTTAGTGGCATAGAAATATTCATATACTTAGCTCACCTTAGCTCATTTGTAAGGTGCTACTTCCAACATGTTAAGATACCAAACAGCATACCTGTGCATGTAAGACAGCAGCAACTCCAATAAATCACTTCTGTGTCAATATTCCATTTTTTTTTTTTTTAGGTCCTAGGGTTCATTTGTCAAGGAGAGTCTGATTCAACCAAAGTGGTACCAAATACTAGTCCCATGTTCTCTCACCCATTGGCTCCTTTTGTTCCCCTTCCCCCAACACTCTGTGTAGTAATTACTATCATTTCCAATTTTCAGATGAGGAAGTGGAGAATGAGAAATGAGCAGAGGTAAAAGTAAAATTCTGTGACTTCACATCCATTGTTCTTCCCATTACACATTTGATCCATTCATCACTATGTTCTGGGTGTTTTTTGTAACCCACTAATTCCATGAAATATTAATAACGTTCCCCCCCCCAAAAAAAAAAAAGTTCTGTGGTCAAACAAATTTGGAAATCACTAAGCTAAACAAAGTTAAACAGAGTTCTTTTTTTTTTTTTTTTTCTAGACACAGGAAGTCTCAGGACATGTTCATGCTAATATGCCCTGTGAATCTATAAATAGCTCAAAGGCAGAGGTTTCCAAAACTGACTTAACCACAAAAATTTTTTTCCTATGGGCATCTTGCAAAACTGAAGATCCACAGAACAAACTATGGGAAATTCTGCTATACAAGACTCCAAATAACCCTCCTTCAGCTAGATGTTAGGAGAGTTCTCTTTGGTCTGGAGTTGCACTATTGCTGAATTGAAGATGGGTTTTCATCCCTGAGAAGGAATAGGTTCCAGCCTCTTAGGCATGTTCTCCCAGAATCAGGGGTCACCTTATCCAGCAGTCCTTTATCTGACTCAGTTGTATGAAGGCAATGCCAGGAGACATAACCATTTGGGGAGATTGAGTTCAGGGCTTTTTCTGGCAGCTTTAACACAAAAGGATAGAAAAGTAGAAAATTTTGAAGAAAAACAAGATTTATAAATAACAGTAACAACATTGTAGGTTTGTTCTGTCTCTGGAAGGTATTGCTTAGAATTCCAGTGAGAACCACCAACTTTTAAATGAAAAAAGCAAATGGAAGGATTTACACATAAGCACACAGACTTGGAGCTGAAGATTTAATCCAAAATTCACACTAGGTAAAGAAGTGCTATGATGCCAACAACCATTCACAAAACATATTTGAGATATATAACTTCTCAATTTCTCTTTCAAATTTATTTTCTGTTTAAGGTTACATTTATGCAATTTGATAGCAACTGCTTCCCAGAGTTAATGTGGCTATTAATTTGCCTATGGTATTTTTAGGCGTTATTCCCACCTGATTGTTATCTTTGGATTTTGTGCCTCCAGATTACTAGGACTGAGAGGAAAGCAGTTAAATTACTCAAGGAGAAAAATGAAGGGTGATGGATGAATAACAAAAATCATTAATCTAGGACACCAGGGTCTCCTCCTAAAGAATAGTTTTAAACAGCACATGGGTAGCAAGTCCTATTGGTTTTTATTAGGATTGCCATAAATTTGCTAAGCTTTGTAGAAATGTCACCTTTTGGGGTCAGGGTGGTAATAAATTAGAGATCAAGAGTACTTAAAATTCCATGCTGAAATGCTCTTTATAAGTATGATTTTTCATATTTTATTAAGTGGCAGAAGACAATTTTCACAGATAAACTATTATTACTCAAACTAAATGAGAAAGCAAGTGAGGAGGTCATTCTGGAATTTTATACCATCAAATGCAACACATTGAGAGAAAAATCTAAAGGCAGAGTCAGACCAAGCTAAAGTCAGAGCCAGATCTCTGCTCATGGGTAATGGCATTTGTGATTATTAGAAATTCAACCTGCAGAGCTGATGAAGAGCAAGATGATAAAGGGTTTCAAGATGTAAGATGATAAATCACAAGTTTTACCAAATTCAAGTCTGGAAATTTCTGTATCCAGGTACTTCAGAGCAGAACAGATGGCCCTCCTATTTGAATATAATTTAATATGTACCATTTCTCATTTTATTTCATACTTCTTTCCATTTCTGTTTACACCCCTGCCTCCCCCACCCCTGACACCACTGGTTTGGGACAGTATGTAAACTAGAGATAATAACATTGATTGAAAAGATAGAATACCTCTTAATCTTCATGTTCAGTTTATTTTTATTTTTTATTATTCTGGTACTGGGGGTTGAACCCAGAGACATTTAACTACTGAGACATAATCCCAGCTCTTTTTATTTTTTATTTTGAGATAGAATTTCACTAAGTTTTTAGGGCCTTGCTGAATTGCTGAGATTGGCCTTGAAGTTAGCAATCCTCTTGCCTCAGCCTCCTGAGTCACTGGGATTACAGGTTTACACCACTGTACCCAGCTACAGGTTCAATTTAAATTTTAGTAATCATGAATTTAATGGTTAAGTACATGCTCAAGTCAAATCGACTTTTTATATTAAAATAAAATTTATTGCTTTATTTATGTCTAGTGGTCATTTGTATTTATGTTGTGAATTGCTTGTTCATATCTGTTGTCCATTTACTATATGAAAGTGTTTATATTTTTATTATTGATTTTATGAACTAATTCTATATTAAAGATATAAATCCTTTCTCTTCTATATGCTGCATATGTTTTGGTACACTATTTTTGGCATATTCAACATAATAAATATCTCCTCTTTCTATTAAAATGTGGAGGAAAATTACAGAAAATAATCACCAACCCAAAATGAATGGGAATTTTTAAAAATTTAAACTGATATTAAAATATATGCTGCATGAATAATCCAATCCATTGTTTGCATTACTTTAATTTTTATGTTAACCAAAAAATAAATTCTTAAAAACTTAGGAAGCATAAAAATGTTGTATACAATACTCTCTCTATAAAAAAAAAAAATCCCAAATAAAATGTAAGCTATCTTAGAAAAACTTTTTTTAAAAAAAAATCTTCAGTTGTGTTTCTTAAAGAACAAAGTTTAGTTTTTCCTTTTTGTTCTCAAATTGCTTGAGATGTGAAATGAAAAGCTAATTGTGTGAATTAAACTTAAAACACACATACTCATACTGATAATCACTCAAGCATGCACTGAAATGAATCTGTGAACAGAATAAAAATGTTTCCCCTTTTCTCTTTTTGTTTCTCTCCACTCTTTCTGCAGTTTTGACAGCACCATTAGTGTTGTCATGTGAGCACAATTGGGTTGGATTCTTCAGCAGCTACAACACCATGGTTTTGGAGATTCCTCCATTCTAATAACAATGGTGATAAAAATGGCCAATGTGCCATGCGGGAGTTACATGCTTTTTGAGCATTATCTGATTTAATACAATTTTATGCTGGCAGATACTGTGATTTTCTCCATCACCCCAGGGTTCAAGTCATTTGACCAACTTGCACAGTAGTAAATGGGGTCATGATTCCTACGCAGGCCTTTATGACCCATGTGGTGACAAGTACGGTGCACTGTCCCTCACAACACAGAACAAAAAAAAAAAAAAAAGAAAGAAAAGGGGGGAGATATTATTATACTTAGCTTTTTAACATAGGAAATAGATTCTTCATAGAAAAAAAAAGGGAGAAAATCAGACTTTTCCAAATCTGATATGCTTAACAAATTACGTATCAAAGAATCTGGATTCTCAGTTCAGATTCTAACAGGGGAAATAGATGCATAAATAAATATATTTTCAGGGGAGAAGTGCCCTTTCAGGAGAGAAGAGGTGGGGGAAAAGTGATAGTTCTAGCAAAGACCCAGCAATGGAAACAGAAATGGTGTCAGGAGGACAGATGGAGCTAAGCTTACAAAGGAGTTGTCATAGCATTGACACTGTTTTAGTCAGCTTTTCTCACTGTGACCAAAACACTTGACCAGAACAACTTAGCAGTGGAGGAAAAGTTTATTTTGGCTCAAGATATCACAGGTCTCAGTCCATGGATGGCTGACTCCACTGCTCTGAGCCAGTGGTGAGAAAGTGTATCACGGGGGAAGGGTGTGGTGGAGGGAAGCTGCTCCCCTCCTGGCAGCTTCCTGGCTGAGACAGGGAAGGAAGAGACCAAAGCAGCTTCCTGGCTAAGACAGAGACAGAGAAGGAAGAAACCACAAGGAAGATGCATCCTTCCAGGGCATGCCCCCAGCAACCACCTCCTCCAGCCACACTCCACCTGACTACATTACACACCAGGAGTCCATTCAAACAAGGATGGACTAATTAGGTTATAGTTCTCACAATCCAATTAATCATTTCATCTCTGAACATTCCTGCTTAACACAGGAGCCTTGTGGGGGCACCTCATATCTAAAACATAACAGATACTATCCTGTATAAAGTGTTACCAACCAGCTACTGTGTTAAACATTCACTTTCTCATTTATTCCTCCCAGTAGACTATTATTATCTCTGCATTACAGATGAGTAAGTTGAAATAGTTTAGGTAATTGACCCAAGTTCAGCAAGCTAGCAAGCATTGAAGCAAGATAGGAATCTCAGCCAACCTGCTCCTAACCATTATACAGCACAGTCTTCTCTTCTGAAAAAGGAAGGAATGAAGGAATAGTGGGAAATGATATACTTTTGTCTGTGGGAGAGAAATTATACTTACTGGTATCTGGTTCTCTATGCAGTTGGAAGGTAGGCTCTTTGCCCAAAATGGAGGAATATGATTGGATGGGAGACTTGAAGAGAGCTGTAAACATTCACATCCAGCTAGAAGCTGACTAAAGAATAATTTTAAATGGTTTGCAGAGCAATGAGAGTGTAGATGAGGAAGGAAACCCCTTTTTTAGGTAATGGAACCCATCCATGTATTCAGATATTGTAGCATTCAGTATGATGGTACTGGGCAAGAATTATTGAGAGAGCAATTTACTAGGTAAAACTTATGGAGGCAGGATAATAGGTCCCTACCTCTCACAGCATCATCTAGGGTCCTTGCAGGGGAAAGTTTCTAACTGGGGATGGGGGGGAAGACCTGAATTTTGGCATCTGAAGTTTTCAAGATTTTCATTAGAAAGCATTGTCCTTCTCATGAACAGACATTTCTTAGAAGAGGATATTCAATCATTCAACAAATATGTGAAAAAATGTTCATCATCTCTAGCAATTAGAGAAATGCAAATCAAAACCACTCTAAGATACCATTTCACTCCAGTCAGAATCGCAGCTATTATGAAGATAAACAACAATAAGTGTTGGTGAGGATGTGGGGGAAAAGGTACACCTCATATACTGCTGGTAGGACTGCAAATCAGTGCAGCCAATTTGGAAAGCAGTATGGAGATTCCTTGGAAAACTGGGAATGGAATCACTATTTGACCCAGCTATCCCTCTCCTCGGTCTATACCCAAAGAACTTAAAAACAGCATACTACAGGGACACAGCCACATCAATGTTTATAGCAGCACAATTCACAATAGCTAAACTGTGGAATCAACCTAAATGCCCTTCAGTAGATGAATGGATTTAAAAATGTGGCATATATACACAATGGAATTTTACTCAGCAATAAAAGAGAATAAAATCATGGCATTTTCGGGTAAATGGATGGAGTTTGAGAAGACAATGCTAAGTGAAGTTAGCCAATCCCCCAAAAAACAAATGGCGAATGTTTTCTCTGATATAAGGTGACTGATTCATAGTTGGGTAGGGAGAGGGAACATGGGAGGAATTGATGAACTCTAGATAGGGCAGAGGAGTGGGAGGGAAAGGGAGAGGGAAGGGGGTTAGCAATGATGGAGAAATGTGATGGACATCATTATCCAAAGTACATGTATGAAGACATGAATTGGTGTGAACATACTTTATATACAAACAGAGATATGAAAAATTGTGTTCTATATGTGTAATAAGAATTGTGATGCATTCTGCTGTCATGTATTTAAAAAATAAAAGCAATTTTAAAAAAAGAAAGCATTGTCCTTCCCCTGGTATAATCAGGGGCTGATAGAATATTTATGTAGTATGATGGGACATTGGTGTGGGTATTTCCTGCTTGCCCAGGGTTCATAACTGGGGGCTTACCAGCTTCCTCTCTATTGTGGTGGGGGTCAAGATCCACACTTTGAAGTTACAGCTATACAATATGGTAACTAAGCAGCACCCAACACAGCAGTGTTCATGGTGTGAAGTGCTGTCCTGTTCCTAGCAGGACAAGGAGAGGTTGGCCTCCAAACTAGTAGTTAGCCAGGATGATTGATTGCTATAAGCACTAGAGCCTTCTATTTCCATGGAACTTTTCAGGAAGTCAACTTCTTTTTAGGGAGGCTAGCCAGCAGGGGTTCAATCTTGCACAAGTTAACCCGTAGTACTTATTCCAGTTTCTTCCTGAGAGGTAAACTAGGGGTGCCAGAGATTAGTAAACTTTAAATTTACCTTTCCAGGACAGGTAGTGAAGAAAGAAGAGAATAGAACAGTCTTGTTGACAGTAAAAATACGCATGAATTTAGTAACCACAACTCTCATTTTCACTGATTTGAAGTTATACAAAAATTGTCTTATTTCCACTTACATTTTGTCAACTGTTGGTGCCACCAGTTATTTTGTTTCTTGAATAGCTTTATTGAAGTATATTCAACATATCCCAACTGCAAATATCTAAATTGTACAAACAGTAGTTTTGAGGCATGTTCACACCTGTGAAACCAGCATCACCAGAAAGATAATTAACAAATCCAACACCTACAAAGTGTCATGCCTCTGTAATTCAGCCCATTCTTCATCACAGCAATGTCTGTTGGGTGTTCTGTTGTTTGTTCTCCACCTAATTCTGAACTCAAAATTAAGTTTCATTCTTGCTGTTGGCAGCAGCCAACAGATGTTGCCTGATTTCTCTGGTCTCAGTTCTTAGACTTAGTTGCTCAAACTCACTAGTCCCCAGTTTCTGAGCCATAGTCCTCATTCCTACCACCTGAAAATTCTTTCCTCACTGCCTAGCTGTTCTTCCTGAGTTGGAAACCTTTGCCTGGTCATAGCTGTCTCCACTGAGTTCCAACTTGTATCGACAAATATGCAGAAAACATCAGCCTCCATCCTACCCTGGCCTCCCCAGCCTACCTGGTCAGCCTACTGAAATCCTATCACTATAGTTTAATCCCCATGTCTTTCCTCCTATGTTCCTATTAATTTTGTATTTAAGTGGCTTCCATGATAAATTATATATATTTTTTCTTTAGTTCTCAGAGTTCAGAACCTAGTAAAAACCTAGTTTAGGTTTAGAATCTAGTAAAATAAGATTTTTCCATTTAAATTCAGGATCAATGTTTGGAAAATTATCTCTGTACAACAGAATCATCTACATTTATTTAGTTAGTGATGCAAGATGAATGCCATTAGTTCTGGAAGTGAGAATGGAATAAAGAAGAATACCATGCTCTAGAACTTTGGATATAAGCACTCTTGAATGGGACTGAGAAAGCCCAGTTGAAGAGTGTAATTACAATGGGGGCTGGGGAGAGCATGGGAGGAATGGAGGAACTTTAGATAGGGCAAAGGGGAGGTATAGGAAGGGAGGGAGCATGGGGGTAGGAAAAATGGTGGAATGAGATGGACATCATTACCCTAAGTACATGTATGAAGACACGAATGGTGTGAGTCTACTTTGTACACAACCAGAAACATGAAAAATTGTGCTCTATATGTGTACTATGAATTGAAATGCATTCTGCTGTCATGTATAACAAATTAGAATAAATAAATTTTTTTAAAAAGAGAGCACTCATTAAAAGTACATATATTTAAAAAAATATGTATAAGTTGGACTTATTTATAAGTTAGGCCAATTTATGATGAACTATAGCTGTGACTATAAAAATATGCAATATAATATTATGATTACACATCCTAAAGAAATATTGTCTTTAAAATATGAAACAACTGTTATTCCTATCAGAAGAGACAAGAAATTTTAATGGCAGCAAGAACACTTAAGTTGGATATATTAAATAACATTGGAACAGTGCGAATGGTTTAGGCAAGAATCTTTGAGTCTCACTGATGACATGAGCATTTTTTCTTAGATGATTTTAGAGATGCCATTTGTAAACTGAAGGCTATCAGAGTTAGGGAAATGGTTATAAGTTGAAGTTGGCTTACACTTGTAGGCTGTGTATTTCAAATGGGAGTATACACTGTAGACAGAGATGTATGGTGAAAAATAAGGTATTTACAGGGATGAATGAATGTCACAAAATTAAATTTCACATGCTTTCAATTTGTGATCCTAAATTTCAGTATCTTTATTCAGACTTGATGATACTCTTTCAGATTTTGGTTCAGGCTATTTCCACCTTAAGTAGAAGAGGGATTAAAATGGAGGGAAAGGACAACCACCCCCTGTGACTCCAATGTTTTTTCTGAGCAAAGTGGCTGCTCTTAGTTTCACCTCTCACTAGTGAAATTCAACAGAAAGAATTTCAAATTCTTTAGGGCCACCTCTAGTGGGTTTTCTCAGTTGGTTGAAAAACCTCAAAGTGAGGATTTAATTAGGAATTTAACATTGGCTTCGAAAAAGAAGTCTCAGTATCTAGGTATTTCACAGAGGGGAGAAGTTGAGCCACTCACAAAAGAGTTTCCTGCTAAAAATTCTTCAGTGGCATGGAGTGTGTCTTGCTAATTGGGGTGATGACCAAGATGACGCCAATGGCCAGCCCTTTGCCCAGGGTGGCTGCCTCCATTAGAAATGGCAATATACCCTTTTTGTATACTCTGAAAGGCGCCCAGTGGGGAGGCCAGAGGAGCTACTGGCAGCCTTTGTGGAGAGGGCAGGTCTGGGCAGGCCATGGGCCAGCAGGTCTGAGAAGCCACCTGCTGACAGGGCCTTTTTTCTATGAACGAATCCAAGGGATTCCATTAGAGAAAGTGCTGCTTCAAGCATGCCTTGGCCACCTTTAATGATTTCCAGGGAAGGAAATGAGTCTCCCAAATCAATTATGACACTCAATTAGGTTATTTAGGCTGATGTATCCCAAGTGAAATCAGAGGATGGGATGTGTGATTTAATGGCCTACAACTCTCTGGTCTTCAGGGCCCAGAGACTTTCAGGTTAGTCTTTTGCTAATATTCCTATAGTACTGGTGAAGTGCAGCTCAGTGCCAGCCCAGTCCTGGACACAGAGTGAGTGCCTTATTAACCCTGTCAGAGTGCAAATCTCAATGCTTCTTTTTTCCCTGGATTTGGTTGGTATTAAGCACTTGGGAGACCAGGAGAGCTAGGTGTACACATTTGACATCATGAAAAGATACTAAAGATGTTTAATATACATTTTAAATTACTGATCCACATTCTAAACCACATAGGCATTTTTTTTTTAGAGAGAGAGAGGGAGAGGGAGAGGGAGAGAAAGGGAGAGAGAGGGAGAGAGAGGGAGAGAGAGGGAGAGAGAGGGAGAGAGAGGGAGAGAGAGAGAAGTTTTTAATATTTATTTTTTAGTTTTCGGTGGACACAACATCTTTATTTTATTTTTTATGTGGTGCTGAGGATCCAACCCAGCGTCCCGCACATGCCAGGCGATCGCATTACCGCTTGAGCCACATCCCCAGCCCAACATAGGCATTTTTCAATAGCAAAAAATTATCAATTGATTTGTTATTCTATGAGGTCCTTTGATAAAGAATGCAGGTAGAGGGAAACAAAGAAACAAAGCTAAATCAATGCATGGGAGACACACAATTCCTAGAAGATAATATCCTTTACTCCTCCCAGTATAAGAAGATGCTACTAACAGGGGCAGAATGTTTTTGCACAAGTATTATATAGGAGACCAGCCTGTGACCAAGTTGTCTTTCCTAATGCACTACATGAAGATTCTCTTGTGGTTCTGTAGCTTTCTTATGTGCTTCTTATCCTAACAATGTCCAGTGTCTCACAGCTACTACAGGTCTTATCATTTCAGGGGTGCTATAAATGGTCGTTCCAATGTGTTCAGCTAAAAGAAACTCAGTTAAGGGCATAATAGAAGACTAAAGCCCAACTCTAAAACTGACTGACTCCTTAAGCCATGATCATTGCTTACTAAAGCAAATGCTCCATATTCAACTGAAGGAGATGCCTTTTTCTAATTTTACAAAAGTATCATATGACCTATCAGGTATGATAGGTCTGGTAGTTGTATATAGTTGTTTTTTTATGGATGTCTCTGAAGTACTTATAATAATACAACAACTTCACTGAAATTGTTTGGCAGGGTTATACCAGAGCAAACCTCAGAAATAGACAAAAAGAATAGGAGAAATGCAACTTCTAAATTAAAGGCCCAGTGTTTTCCAGAATTGAGGAAACATGAACTCACAGACACAAGAAGCATGATAGATGCCAACCAGAATAATAATAAATAAAAATCCCACGCCTGGATATAATGGTGAAACTGTAGAACATCAAAGTCAAAGGGAAATTTTTTTAAAGCACAGGAAAGAAAGATATCCACAAATTACAGGTAGAGATTCACCACAGCAATAAGGAAAGCCAAAACAAAACAAAACAACAACAACAACAACAACAAAAACCCAGTGAAATAATATTTTCAAAGCACTGACAAAGAATAACTGCCAATTTACATTCTCAGTACAATCATCCTTCAAGAATAAGAGCAATACAAAGATATTTTTGGCAAACAAAATTTCAGGTCATCACTAAGAGATCTTTACTGGCAAAATTTCCAAAGGGTGATTTAGAAAGAGAGGAAATAATTCCAGAAGGAAATCTGAGACACAAGAAGAAAAATGGACAAGGAAATATTAAAACATGGAGATAAATCTAAACATCATCATTTGCATGAAATAATAATAAAAATAATCTCCAATTTGATTATTTTAAAAAAAAAGAAACATTCAAGATGGAAGAGAGGGTAATTAGAATTATAATAATTTAAGTATTAAAGTATTTAAATATTATAGTACTTAAAATATTTTAGAATTGTTTTAGAGATTTTCCTTGTATTCTCTTAGAAAGATAAAGTATCGATTACTGATTTTGTTAGATTTACTTGCAAAATTTCAAGGGTAATCGCTAAAACAGAATTAGATGAATAACAGTAAATCAATAGAAAAAAATTGAAATGAAAAATAAATACTTAATTGACCCCTTCAAAAAGCAGGAAAATAACTGGAAACAGAATAGAAAATGTAAATTAAACAGAAGATACAAAGCAAGATATTAAAAAAATAAGCTAAAATAAATTGGTAATCATAGTGTAATTGTATTAAACTTGCCAGTTAAAAATAAGACTATCAGACTAGATGAAAAATAAAACTCACTACATATTGTCTATCATCAGTGCAACAAAAATATATCTAAATACATGAACGGTTGAAAATAAAAGGAAAGAAAAGAAAACTATGTAAATAGTAATAAAAATAGAACTGGAGAAGCTATAATAATGGCAGACAAAATAGACTTTGAGACAAAAACCATTCTTATGGATAGAGAGTGTCCCAAAATAATGGCAAAGTTTCAACTCTCAGGAAGATCTAACAATTCTAAAATTACATGTAACTAATAAAACTGCTTCAAATTATATAAATGAAAAGTTGTTAGAAACAGAGAAATGGACAAATCCTTTCTCATTGTGGGACACTTCGAAATGCCTCTCTCATACTTGGTAGGGCAAAGAGATCTTTAAAACATTAGTAGAGATGTTGAGGTATTTTGTTGTTCAATAACTTCATTTTTTAATGAAAAGTATATGTAAGTACCACTGTGAACATAAGGAATTGATCTAATTCCAAGAAAAAGCAAAGAAATCTTATGCTTTATTTAAGCCAAAAAGCCACATTCTTGTTATATATATAATTTTCATTATGCATTTAGAAATTTTAAAATTGTTTAGGGATTTTCTACATTACTATTCTCAATTTCATCCCCTGATCTGGTGAAATCTATATACTTTAAATATAGTAATACATAAGACTTGAATAACACAATTCAGAAGTTTGATTTAATGAACATATAGAGAAATCTGTAGCCAATAACTTAAGGATACATACTTCTATGAAATTCATAGAATATTTATGAAAATTGACCAAACAGAGCAATTCTCAAGAAATTTCAAACAAATTGTATCTGACCACAACAGAATTAAGTTTAAAATCAGTATATAAAAATCAATTACATGTATTCAGAACTAGAAAAATGTAAACCCTAAATCCTACTTTATTGAACAGAATAACAAAGAAAGCTAGAATAAGTAATACTAGCAGCAAAAACTTGCATGATTCTTACTACTTACTGACTTGTTTCTATATTCCTTACATATATTAATTACTTTACTCATGACAATAGCCCTTTAGCAGGATACAGATGTGATCTCCATTTTAATGATTAAGGAACAGGCTCAGAGAAGTTACCTAAGTTTGCACAATTAGCAAATGGCAAGATTCAAACCCAGTCACACTGGTGATTCTACAGTCTTTGCCACTATTCTTTATTATGCATTTCTCACAAGACGTAAAAGATCTTTGGGAAATCTATAAAACTTTATTATAAGACAGTTACACCTAATGAATGTCTTATAATAATGTCTTCTAATTGGAAAGTCTACATTTCATTAAGATATCAATTCTCGCCTGTAATTATTCCTCAAATTCAATGCAATTTCAATCAAAATACTTGCAGATTTCTGCTAGAAATTCAACAAATTGACTTTAAATTTTATATGAAAAGAACAAATGGTCAATAAAGCTAGAACAGTACTCCAGAGGAAAAATAAGGTGAAGAGATTTGCCCAACTTGTTATATATTGTTTTAATTAGCTAGTGTGGTATTGACACAGAAATAAATTTGACCAAATGAATTACAGAGGAAAGAGAAAGAGATTCACACAATAATTATCTAGTATATTATAGAAGTAGTACCACATATCTTTGGGTCTAGAACAGACTTTTAAATAAATAGTATTTGTATATTCATAAGGAAAAAATGAATAGATACTTCATATTATATGCAAAAATTTATTCCATATGATTAAATTTTTAATGTGCAAAAGCTAAAGACTAAAAAAAAATTAGAAGGCACCAAAGAATATTTTGTTTGATCATATGATTTTAGAGAATTTCTTAAACAAGACATAGAAGGTATGGATTATCCAACTACATTAAAACATTTGTATTCAACCATAAAAATTTGAATCCAGATTAATGATTAAATAATACTAAGGAATTCATAATTTTATTAAACATGATAATAGTATTAAGTAGCTTTTGTTTTTATTTTTTAAGAAGTTTGCTTGAGAAATATTAGAGTATGTTCTAGTGAAATAATATAATATAAAAAGGTTGATTTCATAGAAATAGCAAAATAGTGGTTACTAGAGGTTAGAAAGGATAGGGAGGAGAGGAGATAAAGAGAAGTTGGATAACAGGTACCAATACAGTTAAATGGAGGAATAAGTTCTACAACAGTGGGGGTAACTATAGTTTACAACAATTTATTATACATTTTATAAATATCTAGAACATTTTATTACACATTGTATGCATGTAAAAATCATCACACTGTACCCCACAAATATGTAAGGTTATTATGTGTCAATGAAAAAATACTAATTTCAGGGAAATAATAGAAGAAAACACACAAAATGAGATTGGAAAAAATATTGATAGTGATTAAACCTGGGTGGTGGGTATATGCAAACTGTTTTAAACTTTACTTATTTTTGCATATGTTTTAAAATTTACATAATAAAAAGGAAAGAAAGAGGAGGTAAAAGAGGAGAAAGAAGGATTCTAATTCATCCAAAAGCACGGATGGTATTAGTTTCAGTTCACTAGGTAGTAGAAGCCAAGATGTAATCAGAAATAGACTTTGGAGAAAACATCTGTGAAGAACAAAGACTAAAACAGCAGGAGTATGTGGGCAGAACCTTGGATCATGATGGAACTCTGTTACCTGGGTAGAAGGCACCTTATGCTTCAGTGCTACGCTGAAAAAGTTCTGATCAGGTTTTAGTACCTACAACATGCTCAGTCATTGTCTTGGAGCAGGTGATCCCAAAGGTGATATATGAAGCTTGTCAACAAATTACCTTTCTCACAATAGGTTTTTTTCTTGAAAAAGGTACTGCCATGGTTACCACAGGCACCAAAAAGAAAGTGAAAACACAGAGGAGACATTTTCAACACTATAAAGAATTCCTGAAAAACTAATAAAAGTAAAACAAATACAGCACAGAAAAGTAGACAAAAGACAAATAGGCATTTCACAGAAAAATATGATACATATAGCCCATAAATATATTAAGTCTCATTAGTAATCTGGAAAATGAAAATAAAATGAAATTCAATATGAGTTCATACTCCCAAGAGTGATTCTGAAGTTGAATATACCAAAAGTGTGCAATGTTATAAAATAAAAGAAACACTCCATCTATTGCTGGGGAGGGGGTGCGATAACTGCCTTTGGAAATCTGGGTTTAGTTAGTGAAAGAAGTTGAAAACAAGAATTCGCAACTCAATAATTCCACCCTAAGTTATGTATCTGCATTAGTTTTCTATTGCTTCTATAACAATTGACCTCAAACTTGGTGGCTTAAAACAACATGTATTTATTAATCCTATGAGACAGATGTCTCTATGGATCTCGCTGGACTAAAATTAAGGTGTTGGCAGGATGAGTTCCTTTCTGGAGGATGTAGGGAAGAATGTTTTGTGACCATTCACTTTATTGGCACAATTTGGTTCCTTGTGGTTATAAAACTAAGGTCCTTATTTGATTGTTGGCTATGCAGACTGAGAGATCTTTCTGATTTCCAGAGGCAACCACATTGCTTGGCTTGTGACTCCCTTCCTCCATCTTCAAAGACAGCAATGATAGGTTGAGAACTTCTTGAGAAGCTCTCTCTGACCCATTCTTCTGCCTCCATCTTCTGCTTTTAAGGACTCATAATTAGATTGGGTCCACATGGATAATCCAAGTTAGTCTTTTTATCTCAAGGTCCTTAACGTTAATTGTATCTACAAGTCCTCTTCTGTCATATAATCAAAGTCTGGAAATTAGGACTTGGATATTTTAGGAGGCTACTATTTGGCCTATGCAGACATGTGCTAGATGACATGATCAGAGATGTTCATAGCCATGTACTTCGTGAGAATAAAAACTGAAAATAATCCAAATGTTCATTAGTGGTAAGATGACTGAATAAATTGTTGGTAGTTCTATCAGTGACTCTTCCTTTTTCTCACCTGTCTTCTGGAATGGTATATAAGTCTTTAACATATAATAGAGGAGTGATCAGTAAGTCAATTGAGGATTGATAATAAAATGAATTAGAGAGGAAAACAGTCAGATGACATTACTCTGGCTGTATCCTGGCCTTAAAGAATGCCTTGAAAACCCAGGTCACACAAAACAGCCTGATTCAGGAATGCAGGCCCACCTGATGATACTCATTAACTGTATGATCCTTACTCTGGATTCCCTTTCTTTATATGCTACCTGCTTGTTACCTGCCTCAGATCTACTGGTCACTTTCTCCATAATGCACTCTCACTCACTGCCCAATTCCTTTCTTGGCCCCCAGGGAGCCCTTCCTCTCATACCCTATTACTGGGACCTTTCTTAAACATCTGGTCTGACTAGTCCACCTGCCTACCCATTCCTATATAATCCAGAATAACAGCTGGATAGGAGCCCACAGAATAAGTATGAAAAGGACTTCTAGACTATGTAGATTTTTTAATATATCCTAGACAAAAAGCCATTTCTGTGCTTTTGTTGGCCCTTTGACTTTTTTTGGACTTAATAGCCAGTGTCAAGTGCAGGATGATACATAAAGGTTTGCTCTATGAGTTAATAAAGCATTCATCATGTTTACTTATATTCACACTGAAAATGAAAAAAACTGCAGATTTTCAGTTTGTGTTATGAACTAATGAAGTATGATATCTGCCCATATACTAATTAGAAATAAATAAATATGCTAAATTCTTTCATGACTTAGTGAAAATTCTTTGAACTCTGAATTAACTGTATATTTTCAAAGAAGTTTAGTCTCACAAACAAAATTTACTTAATTTCTCCTACTACCTTGCTGGGAGATCGCTGCTGTTAAGAGCTTTCAACTGTTGCAGTCATTTTCCCTCTGAAATATCAAATGATTTTGGTGAATAATCTTTACCTATATTATCACAAGGATGGTCAGACACTCATTTTGGAAATTATAATTAAATCCACTGAGACAGTGTGGCCAGTTCTAATTTAGGGGATGAGAGAACTCCTAGGCTCTCATATAAAGGAGTTATGTAATTTTTTAAAATCTTAAATCAGGATAACTTTGGGATTAAGAGGGAACTCTATTTAAAATGCCCCTCAATCCAGGATGAATGAAGGTTCCCCTTTCTCTATTCTATACTCTTTTTATAATCAATTTGTTCTATCACTTATGCCAACTATTTCTAGGCCATTTGAAATTTTCAAAAAAGTATCCAGTCAAAATGGCAATTATCAAGAATACAAACAACAATAAGTGTTTGTGAGGATGTGGGGGAAAAGGTATACTCATACATTGCTGGTGGGACTACAAATTGGTGCAACCACTCTGGAAAGCTGTATGGAGATTCCTTAGAAAACTTGGAATGGAACCACCATGTGACCCAGCTATTCTGCTCCTCGGTTTATAACTTAAAATCAGGACTTAAAATCAGCACATTAAATGACACAGCCACACCAATGTTTTTAGCAGCTCAATTCACCATAGCTAAACTATGGAACCAACATAGATGCCCTCCAATAGATAAATGGATAAAGAAAATGTGGAATATATACACAGTGGAATATTTTTGCAGGTAAATGGAAAGAGCTGGAGAATACCATGCTAAGTGAAATAAGCCAACCCCCCCCAAAAACCAAGGCCAAATTTTTTCTCTGATTATGTGGATGCTGATCCATAATAGGGTGGAGGGGGCTGCAGAAGAATGGAGAAACTTTGGATTGGGCAGAGGGGAGTGAAAGAAGGGGATGTGGGGTGGGAAGAATGATGGAATGAGACGGACATTATGTACATGTATGATGCACAAATAGTGTTATTCTACCTCATGTACAGCCAGAGCAATAAGAAGTTGTGCTCCATATGTGTAAAATGATTTGCAATGCATTCTGCTGACATGTATAACTAATTAGAGCAAATTTTTTAAAAGTATTGGTCATAGAAAGATTTAAGGATCATGAAAAACGTCTTTTTTTCTGAAGAGCTCACCTTGACCATTAAGCCAAACTGACACCTAGAAAGTAGACCAGTGGACATATGGGGGTATTTGAAATAGTCATTCTGTATCCTCTTTACTTGCTTCCACCCTGCTCTCTGTTCAACCCAGTTCCCTTCAGGTATCCCACATTTACAATCCCATAATTTGACATCTGCTCCGTAGACTCAGCATTGGCATCTGAGCGCTCAGTTATGAACCCTCAGGACTTCACAGGTGTTGGCTTCCATCTTCCCTCTGGCTCTCCCTCAGAAACGTACCTCTCCCCCAGCCTCCCTCTCATAGCCAGCTGCTAGCCCAGCCTTCAGGTTGGACACCCCCTGGCCTGCCAAATAGTGGAATCAGATATAACTCTTAGACTTCTCTGCAACCTGAGAGCTTACTGAAGGGTGAAAAATGTGTATGTGGTAGTGGTGTTTCAGGCAAAAAGAGATAAAAGATGATATGTTGTAAATGTATATAACCACTTTAAAATTATGCACTTGGGTTGGGTGCAGTGGTGCATACTTGTAACTCCAGTGGCTCGAGAGGCTGAGGCAGGAGGATTATAAGTTCAAAGCCAGGCTCAGCAACTTAGTGAGACCCTGTCTCTAAATTAAAAAAAAAAAATTGAAAAGGCTTAGGATGTGGCTAAGTGGTTAAACACCTCTGAGTTCAATTCTGGTACAAAAAAAAAAAAAAGAGAAGAAAAAAAATCCTGCACTTGGATTCCCATTTTTGTTCACTGCTCAAATTATACAGCTAAACTGGAAGTGTAATATAGAAGCTTTGAACTTTGGGGAGAGTAAATATAAACAGTTAACTGTCTTTAAATAGGAAAATACTTTTTGCGAGGTGGTACTGGATTGAATTCAGGGGCACTCAACCACTGAGCCCCATCCTCAGCCCTATTTTTTTGTATTTTATTTAGAGACAAGGTCTCACTGAGTTGCTTAACACCTCGCTTTTGCTGAGGCTGGCTTTGAACTCATGATCCTCCTGCCTTAGCCACTCATGCATCTAGGATTACAGGAAAATGATCTTTTAATACTTAAGATTTACTATAGTTATTTTTATTCAGGAATTTCTCCAATTATTTGATATATGGAAGATCAGAATCATCTCCACTAAAACAAGAGAAAAATATTATGCACTATTTATGTGTTGGTCCCTAACAATGGCTGCACATTGATTAATAAAAGGAGATTTAAACAAATACTGATATATGTATCCTGTGCCTAAACATTCTGAATTAATTTTTTCAAATATGTCTGTCTGAGCATCAGGAGTTTTAACACACTCTGAGTGCTTCTAATGTACTGCTAAGGTTGAAAACTATTAACAACAGCCTGAATATGTGTACACAGGTCCTCACGACTCCTCACAACAATCCTATGAGATGCCAGCACTGCAGATGAGGAAGCTAGGGCTCAGAGAGTTTAAGTAATTTACCCATAACCATGCAGCTAGTAAGAATCTGAAACAGGATTTCAAATCAAGTCCATATGACTTCAAAGTCCATGCACTTAACCACTAGTAAGTGAGGAAAAGCTGTCATTGTGGGGAAGGACAAAATTAAACATGGATAAAGACCTGCTTAGCAACTTCAATTTCCCAATCCAGAGCCATTACATTCTTACTCAAAGTCACAGTCACATCTTAATCTCTAGGACCAATCTTGACATTGAAAGCCATATTAAAAGTTTACCCAGTACACCTATCAGCATTGAACCTTTGATCTGGAAACTGAACTCTTGCCTTGTGCCTATAAACTAAAGCTCTGATGTGCTCCATACCTTAGTAAGAATGAACATAAAATATGTGCAATGGAATTGGGAGTCCCAGGTTTGATGCCTTCTCCATCTAATGCATCACTGTGACATTGGGTAAGTCAATGAACCCCTTTGAGTCTCCACATCTATAAAATGTAAAAGTTAAAACCTACATTGCAGAGTTATAATGAGTAATGAAAAGGTAAAAAATTTAAAAAAATAACATAACATCCAGATCATAGCATGCTCACTAAAAAGTATATGTAACCAGGTGTGGTGGTGCACATCTGTAATCCCAGTGGTTTGGTGGGCTAAGGTAGGAGACTGTGAGTTCAAAGCCAGCCTCAGCAATTTAGTGAGACCTTAAGCAACTCAGCAAGACCCCATCTTTAAGTAAGTTATTAAAAAGTGCTGGGGATGTGGCTCAGAGGTTGAGTGCCTCTGGGTTCAATCCCTATACTGGGGGGGGGGAGTAGATGCAGTATGATTTTAAAAATCAATATGTTTGTTTTCACCTGCTGTCCTGTAAGTAAGACTGTTGTTTTACTCTTTGAAAAACAGTCAGACTACAGCCATTTAAACCTAATTTTTGAGTCTTAACTCCAAAGATGTACGGCCCAATCCTGTGATGCCTGAGGCTTTCCTATCAGAATGGCAGTCTGATACTCATAGTCAGACCATACCTCTTCCACACTCTTTTACCATGCTCCTCCTGTTTGCTTTCTAGATATACTGGAGGATTTCTTGATGCAGGGGACATGTCCATTTAAATCCTTGCAGGTCATCCATCTCAGGACCTATCCAGATCACCCAGGTGGCCCCAAGAAGAATGCTTTTTCAGTTTCCAAATTTCCAGTTCTCTCCTCTCTGCCCAACTTAATTTTTCCATCACAATACATATTATGACTTCTGCCAAGTATAAAGCACAATGTTAACACATTGATTTGTGCATCATAAACTCAACACAATTAGTTTAAAATTTGGGCTGAAGGGTAAGGCAATCCTTCCCAGTTTCCTCAGAGGGACCTGGCCTAACCCAAAGCCACAAATGTGGTGGGGGCAGAATCCTCATTTATTCCAATCATTGCATAATCAACATAGATAAAGAGACATAATTCTCTTGAGAGATTTTCAAGGTCCTCCTTAAAGTGTGTTTCCCTCACTACTGTGGTTATAAACTATGGCCACAGCCTCAAGACCAAATTATAGCCTTTGGTGGCTGGTTTCAGTCTGGTGGTTTCAGCAATGAATTTGGAGTCAGGAATCCTGGAGTCTCAGCCAACTATTCCTTGGGTAACCACATGCAAGTTAGCTGCCCTTGTCTCAGTTTTTCTATCAGTCAAATGGGGTAATTTTTCCTTCATTCCATGTACTTCAAAGGCATATGTAAAAACAATTAATTACCCCAGAGCCACATAAACTTGGAACTTTCTATGCAGTAACAATGCTATTGTCAGCTTTTTCTTTCACATTGTAATCATTTAATCTTGGGATTATTTTAGGTTTGGATGGCTAAATGTCACAGCTGGAGTTTCATTCAGGGGTGTTTTTCTCTAGGGTCTCTGAGCCACATACCCAACTGCCTTAGTGCTGGCCGAGGGAAGCAAGAGCATCTTCCAAAACATTAAACCAAAAAGCCTGGATTCAGCCCAAGAGAACAACATTGCTGAATCACACTGGCGGCTTTCTTTAGTTCCAACCACTCAGTCTTCCCCATAAAATAAGCATTTGCCATTTGCAAAATACTGTAAAGAATATAGTTTGGGAATGACAGGTAAACAACACTGGTTAAAAGTTTTCCATTTCCTCTTCCTATCCTTGTATAACACCAATCTATCTTCATCAGACCTGTTGCTATTACTTACACTCCATATTTTAATATTTAAATACTGAGAAATTCTATTAGCTTCTTGCCTACAACTATTAACAAACCTATTGGAAGTGGGAACCAAATAGTACTTTTGGAGTAACTTTGAGAAAGAAATAACTAAGCTTGAGTTCTTATACCTAGAGAAAAGAAAAAAAAAATTCTTCCATTAGTAGATATATTTAAAGGTACTTAAACAAGTTATTATTTATATTAGATTTTTCCTCTTTTGTATTGCTTTGTGAATGTCATTCTGAATAAGAATATAAGCTCTTGACAGTTTAGTAAAATATATTAAAGTGTTGCCACATATGTAAATTATGAATACATTCAATTCTGGCTTTAAAATGGTTTACTGACAACTGAAATAGAAAGAAGAAGAAATAAGGAGGAGGAAAGAAACTTCATTGTACTCATTCTTTCCTGCTGTAAATAATTACAGTACTGGGGATTTTAGCCACTTATAGTTCACAAATTTAAAGAGTGGGTTCCCTTATTAATGCTTAAATAGACATGTCCAAAAAGGACTCAGTAAAGTATTTCATGAACATTAGATATGGAAATATTTATTCATTTTTAACTCATGTGGCATAGTAGATCATCAGATCATCAATAAGTTATAGGTTCAGCATCCCAAGGTCTTAGTACTGCTACTAACTCTGTGTAACTTTGGATAAGTCACTTAATATTTTGGGGATTCAGTTTTCTCATCATTACAAGTTGAATTGTTTTCCTCCCTCCCCCTTTACCCAAAAAAGGTAGGTCGAAATTCTAACCCCAGTACCTCAGAATGTTTAAGACATTGAAAATGGAGTCCTTGCAGATATAATTAGTTAAAATGAAGTAATACTGGAGTAGATTGGTTCCATGATGCAATATAAGGACTGTTGTCTTTATAAGAAAATGTTCATGTGAAAACAGAGACACACAGAGAGAATGCCATGTGACAACAAAGGCTTGCATAGCTGCAAGCCAAGAATGTTGAGGACTGCTAGGGAACCATTGGAAGCCTGGAAGAGGCAAGAAAAGATTCCCTTACAGGTCTGAAAAAGAGCATGACCTGAGGACACCTTGATTTCAGAATTCTAGAATTTCAGATTTCTAGTCTCCAGTATTGTCAGAATTTCTGTTGTTTTGAGCTACCAAAATTAGTGATTCTTTGTTATGGCAGACCTAGGAAACTAAAGCACCTATTTTTCAATTGAAAGTGCTGGACTATTAAAGCCTCATCTGGAAATATATTTGTATTCTAATTCAGGGTTTGTATTCTAAACTTTTTCCCTAAAGAGTTACATAATATATAAGTAAGGTTTTGCATGTTATGTATTTTCTGTCACAAATATTCAACTCCTGCTGATTGAACACTGCCATGAACAACACATAAATTAATGAATGTGGCTGTGTTCCCTTAAATTTTATTTATGGATGCTAAAATTTGAATTTCATATAATTTTCCTGAATCGCAAAATACAATTTAAAAATTATTTTTCCTATCACTTAAAAAAATGTACAAACCAGGGCTGGGATATAGCTCATTTTGATAGAGTGCTTGCCTCACATGTACAAGGCCCTGGGTTCAATCCCCAGCACCACAAAAAAAAAAAAAAAAAAAAAAAAAAAAAAGTATATACCATTCCGAGCTTCCAGGCCATACAAAACCAGAATGGGGTCTGGATTCAGTTTGCAGGTGCAGTTTGTTGAACTCTTTTCCAAGTTGTTGACAAGTATGATGCACTTGATAGAAAGCATCATAGAAAAGTAATATGCAGCCTTTTACTAAGGATACCTGAGTTAGGTAACCTGACTTATTATGGGTGATAATTATTGTATTCACTAAGGGGTATCTCTCTAAAATAAAAACATTTGTTTTTTATAAAATCATCTGAAATAATATTTCCAAATGTAAACAACATTAGTAGTCTTTAAAAACTTCATTTCATTACTTTTATCTCTAGCACTCAAAGTTTGTAGGAGCATAAATATGAATAACAAAAAGGATCATCATTTATTGAAAATTTATAGAGTGACATTTTGCTAAATGCTGTACACAATTATCTCATTAATCCTATAATAACCTACAAATTACTAGCCCCTTTCTTCTGATGAGGCTTAGAAAAGTTATGTGCCTGAGGCCAGACAACTAGTACATAAAAGAGCCAGAAATGAATCAGATGATTCTAACATCAGTTTCTTATATAAACCACTATCTATACTATTGTTAATTTCTTCTTAGGGTTAATTTTAAATTTCCACTCTCAAGAATATAAAATTAACAATAAAATCCACAACCTTATTACTAATAATTAATAGAATCTGTAATTTATAACAATAAGAGAAAAAATATAACACATTCTAACATTAAATTAGATCAAATAAAAATTTTACTTATTTGTCACAAATACTGGAATTATGTGAACAAATGACCTAAACTTAGTCTTAAAATACTACTTAGCCCTGGGAAAAACAGAGTACAATATAAAACTAGATAGTGTTTTATAATATACTCTTGTCTTAACACCCAATGAAAGAGAATGTTGAAAAAAAAACAACACTAAACCTGTTGATAGCATGGGTGATTAAAGTCTTCATTCAGATGTATTGACAGATGGCAGAAAAGAGAAGAAAGGATCTAGATGCCAGGGAGATGGAGGATGGTGTAATCAAATACAAAACCATCTGGATCCTGTCTCTATGTAACCTAGTGTTTGTGTTTAAGTTAAGCCTTTTGTATCATCACCTGACAGATCAGACTGAATTTCTAACCTAAAGAATTCTTTCAGCACACACAGAAGAGCAAGATATTCTTTGAGGAAATTATACTTAATCTATATAAAGGTTAAGTCAATGAAAAAATTATTAAAATGGTAGAACAGGATTTGAGGGCTTAACCTGCAAGGATGCCATCATGACTGGCACAAGGAGAGCATACAATATGTCCTATATACAATGTTCACAGAATGCAAACCTAGCAATCTGCTTTGTGTTACTTTCTAATAAATGTCAATGGGGCAAATGTGTTCATAACTTGAAATAGAGGGGAGGGAATTCAGTAGCTTGCCACATGGAAATACATACTCCCTGTTGATTGTAGGAAAATGTCAAATCAGTTCAACTGCTCCGAGGCTTTTGGTCTTCACTTCTCCATTGATTAAGCCACAAACACTAAGAATAGCAGGACTCATGGATTTCCATGAACACAGTATTTATAGCTATTTTGCAGCTAGACAAACTAAGACACCTAGAATAGACAACCTGCTTTAAAACAAGTTAGAAGTGAAAGTTGGAAATAAGATTCCAAGTCCAGCTTTGGTGCCTTTTATTTACCTTTCTTGAATGGCTGGATTAAATAATTTAATTTTGGTTCACCTGAGTCAGATTGCCTAGGTTTCAACACCAGCTTCTTACCAGTTGTGGACTTGAATTAAATCACTTATCCTGTTTGCCTGCTTCCTCATCTGCAAAAAGGGAATATTAATACTTAGAATTAAATAAAATTTAATTTAGATCACAAATTTATCCAGAGGCAATATGGGTTAGTATATACTGTTATATATAGCTATGTATGCTATTTAACTATATGCTACAGTTATTACACATAATAATTAATTAAAAGTTACTAGTTCTTTGCCTTCTATCTAGGACTCTAAAATTAAGAAGTCTATCATTATTGATTTTTTAAAAGAAGATATAGCTTTCTACTGAACTCTGGTGACTGGAACAATAAATGATATCACTTGCCAGTAACCCTCTTCCACAAGGCTGCAGGAAGTATTATGACCTCGTATGCTAACCATAATCCTACCTGAGACTCATTTTCACGCACTTTGAGATAGAAATGACTACTGCTAACTCCTCCCTGTGCATCCCAGTCCTTTGTAGTTATGTGGTACCATGAGTTCAGTCATGTCAATGGCCTATTAATAACAGAAAAGCATTCCATGTCCTTCGCTTTTGAAGGATACCAGAGTAGACACATGTGGAGATGGTGATTCCTCGATTGGACTAAGTTACGAAAAAAGTACAGTTACCTAGAAGAAACTGCATAAACAATAAGCTTTAAGGTATCAAACCATCATGATATGGGTGCTGCTTTTTACCACAGAGTAATTCTAGTCCATCCTGAAAAGTACAAAGCACTTAAATTCCACCTGAACCTCACATTGCTTCTCCCTTCTCCAACTTCCACCTGCCCCATCCCTTTGTCTGACAGGTTTCTTGTTAATCTGAGATTATGACTCCTCTGATACTCAGAGAAGCTTACTGGTCATTTTTCTAAGTAGATCCTATACCAGAGCTGCTATACAGTTATGAAGGTTGTACTCTGTACGAGAGAATCCAGCAAAAACTCAACAAACAAAAAAAATCCACAGGGACTGAAATCTATGCTAGCTCTACTTGCCAAATTCAAGTAGATTACATTTTCCTAAATGAAGGAAAGACATATTCTAATGTACAGAGAGACATTGCATAGGGTGGAAGTGGCGCTGCCCCTACTGACACAGTCCCACTTTCCAGCTGTGAAACAAAGGCCTAAAGATTCAGTCACTGACACTTAAACTATGATTACAGTAATGATAACTATGATATGGCATGGCTATTCTGTTGCCTCTTTGCCTATTGAGTGAATGATTGAACTACCTAGATATTCCTGCAAAGAAAATGTAATTGAAGAAGGAAACTGTTCTTGCAACAGTTCATTCTCCTATGATAGGGCCCACCACAGTCTCAGTTACCTATAATTTGCCTTCAATTATTTTTGAATTGGAAATTAAATTTAAAAAATCTTTACAACTATCTAATACCTGCTGCTATGAATTAACCCTTTACACACTAGCTTAAGGAAAAAAACATAAGAACTTTCCTTTAATTTCCTTCAAGCTACATTTTCCAATTTTAGAGATGTTATAGAAAGATAAAGATCTCAAATTATGCTACCCAGTGCCTTATTCTACCTATTCAGTTTTCTCATGATTGTTTTACATTTCCCTTGTCCTTTTCTCCTGATTTAGATGACAAATTTATCCAGAGGTAATGTGGGATAGTATATACCATGCCTAACAGTGAACACATTTATTGTTAAAAAGGAAATTAGAGAGTCACTGCTCCTTCCATTAGGAATCCAACAGTTATGCTTCCCTTCCTTTACAGAGTTTCCTTTTACCACATTAAATCCTCCAGTCTTCCTTTCATGTTACTTTAAGACACTGATCAAAATCTTTTGTTCCTATTTCCTTTCCCTATAAAAGAAAATTAGATTTGTTTTCAGGCTTTAATCCTGCTAAGATAAAGTGAATCAGCTCTGTTTTCATTACTGTCCAGTCTGTTCCATCAATCATTGAAGGGAATCACTAAAAGCAATCAGTGAACAAGGTCAACAGCACTCAGCAGAGGGCCAGTGCAATGGTACTTTAGCAGATCAAAATGAACACTGGCAACAGGATGACAGTGCTTCACAGCCCTAAGAGGCCCAGGACAGCTTCTTAGGAAGTCGTCTCTAAATGGATAGAAGATAAGCGAGGAAAGGAAATTATCTTTATTGCATAACAGGTCTCCTGATACTAAGCTTATTAATTTAACAAAGAGTTAAAAGGTTCACTTGGGGATTAGGGTTGTTTTCTTGGTACAGTAACTCAGGTTTGGGACTTTGAAACAAAAAGCCTATACTCATAGATTCTGTTCTTCTCTAGCAGTTTGTGTTGTCACTTCAAACAAAGAGTTGCAGAATCACAGACATAGGTGATCTGTGAGGGTTAACTGTTTGCAAGTAACACAAACCAACCCTCACTTTTTTTTGATAAATGTTTTTAAGATGGGAATTTATTGCAAGTAAGAATTATGAGAATTGGTGATGAGGTTGAAGAGTCAACTTGAAAAGAATAGGATGCAAGATACTCTAGTGGGGAAAGGCTCTGAAACTATTCAGTGGTCTGGGGTGAATGAATTCTGACACTTTCCTCCATATTTGAATCCTTCCATTTGAGAAAGAAAGTCTCACGATAAAGTTTAATTGCCCTATCATACATAAGCCTTCATTCTTTGGTCAGGTTTGGATAAAAGACCTTGATTTTTAGCCTCACCAATACTGAAGAAAAGGTGTTGAGGAATAGAATGGGGAAGGGAGGTAGTGTTAATTACCCTTAAGGAAATCAGGGTTATTATCAACATAAGTCCCTGGTAGCCAAGATGAAACCAATGTCCATTATGGTATCAAAACAAATTGTTTTAACCCTAAAGGCCAGGAGTCTTCTACTAAATTCAGCATTAACATCACATAAATCACATGTAGATTTTTCATGTGTAAACTACCAAACGAGTTTCAGTAAGTAGTATAATATTTGATGCATGGTGGCTATTCAATAAGTATTTATTGAATGGGTATTATTCTCATCCTTTCCTTTATGTCATTTCTATTTCCTAATATCTAGCATATACTCTGTATTCAAAACTGATAAAATAGAAATCACTAAAAGACAAAGCTTAATGCAGTGGGAAGAGTGCTATATTAGAATCCTTTCTTGCTTCTACCCAATGTGACCTTGGGAATGGGTCACAACCATTTGGGTTTATTTCCTCATCTATAAAATGAAGTGGTAGAGGTAGATGCTTTTAAAGAATCTGCCGAATTCTGTAAGTCTAACATCATGGTCACAAATATATAGATGACAGAGACTTTACAAACTTAGAAAAAATGTTTATAATTTTCACAGTATGAAGTAGCTTTACCCTGAATCTGGAAAGAAAGTAAAACCTAACTTTCTTGGTGGTATTTAGGAGAAATTGCCAATATTGTAGAAAATCTAGATCACTGTTATCAAACTTTAAAAGAAGGGCAGCAGAATCAATTTTTCAAATGAAATCTTACATTGAATCCCAATGTCTAAAACAAATAAAGGTCAAAGTACTCTGAATGAAACAAAGGAGGTGTGCCTGAAGTCCTAGTCTTGTACCTTTTCTTACAAGTTCTGGGAAATATCCTTTGCTGTCATCATTCATCTAATTCCTGATCATCCCTAGATTTTTCTGTACTGTGAAACAATTTTAAGATGAGATTATCAATTTCATTCACACAAGAAAAATTAAATCAAAGCTTTCTATGGGAAAGTAGAGCCAATTTTGTGGATCTATCAAAAATTTTAACTTGAAAAACAAAGTAAAATCTAACAATAATTAGTTAAACCCCTACATTACTGACTAGTAATATGTAGACTATTTTATTAAAGTTAAGATTTTGGTTCCAAATCCCCCAAAATAACACAAATTACAAATACTTATTTAACACATTATAAAATATAAAGAAAACTGCAACATATAAAACAACAGCTTTTAAATTTTGTTTACAATTTTGATAGATTTTAGTAAATTAAGTCAGGCATGGTGACATATACCTGTAATCCCAGTAACTTGCACAGCTGAAGCAGAAGATTCGCAAGTTCAAGGTCAACTTCCACAACTTAGTGTAGTCTGTCTGTAAATAAATAAGTGGTGTGGGATGCATCTCAATGGTAGAGTGCTCCTGGGTTCAATCCCTAGTACTGAGATTTTAATAAATCATCTTTCTATATAATTTTTTCTATAGTCCTACTTCACAGAAATGATGCATACGCCTCTGAAGCCAAAGTAGTTTCATATGAGGCCTTTTAAAAATCATCAAGTCAGAACTTTTCTAAAAAATATTAAATGACATGACCCTCTCTGGCTCATGGTAAGGATCTTTTTGGCCTTAGCAAAAATGAACACTTGCTCTGATTATAAAATCAGTGTTCTATCCATTCCTATACTTGTAAGTATCATCAAAATCATTAAGACCCATACTACTAACTTGAACTAGGGTTTCACACAAAACACCAATGAGTCCTTGAGAATGAACTTTGTTCCTAGTTAAAGTCTTATCCTTGTTAAAGTCATCTTTATTTACGATTCTAATAAGATAAAAGCACATTGTTTTACCTTAAGGGATTAGGATTGAAAATATAAACAAGAACCATGTGATCAATTTGTTGAATAGTTATTGAGCTTTAATGATGCCATATTTTGGTCAAAGTAAAAAGCTATGATTTTTCTCTGAGACATTTCACCACAGGCAGCAACAAAAGTATACTTCATAGTCATTAGGAATCCTACTAACCTCTTTGGCAAGGCATAAGGTTTGAATTATCTAGGTACAACCAATTAGATATGAAATGGCTTGTTATATGGATATGTGCCTTATAAACAAGAAGGAAGACAAAAGCCATCTCTTTTGTTATAAAAGGTCTTCACTGTTTTCCTTTCTATACTAATTCTGCCAAATTTTCTTGGTCTCCTGGTTTTAAGAGTCACTTTATAGCAAATATTTAAGATATACCAAGTATAGCCTTGAGATATAACAAATGGTATTGATGCCCTGCCCCAAATCCATCCCTTTACCCTTTCCAGGGAGAGGAGCTCCACTTTCAACTGTCAGCAATTTTAAGTTTCTGCCTGAACACTTTCTCTGGTAGTAGAACCTACTCTGCTTTTACATGGGCCATACCAGAAGATGCTGGGGGTAACTTTTCCTTCTCAGAGAAACCTTCCACCAATGACTTGACTGAAATTGGTAAATACCCTATCTCCTTGGATGGGATAACTCTAAGTTATATTGTATATGGCCTCCCAAAGTTCCAAAGTAGAATTAAGGTATAATTGCCTAAAATGGTAATTTGCTTCATCGATACACATTAGCTTCTTTCTTTCTCCTTCCTCATCATCTGTCACCTCTGTAAAAAACTACATTGACTCCTATCTCTATTCTAAGTTTACTTCTAAGATAATCCAAACTAAGACAAAGGGATTTAAAGATGAATACAATTTGGATTCTGCTTTTAAGAATTTCACTCTGAAACAGGAAGCCACTAATAAATACTACAAACCGACAATAAAAATAATAAAAGAACTACACAGTCTTAACATGTAAATACAGGTGTTGAAGATGATAATATTGCAATTTTAAATGTGCTATGTATCATTGGAATGTTAGCTAATGGTCCTTCCCATAATTTTAGATATTATTCTCACTAGGGAAAAGCTGCAAGACTACCTTTAACAGTTATCTTGATTAAGAAGCCGTTTTACCTTGTTGCCATGCCATATTGTTTTAATACTTCCAGAATTCTGGACCATAGCAAAAAGGTAACAACAACGGTAGGAGTATTACAAGTTTCAACTTCATGACAGCTATGAAACAAAAGGGAAACCAGAATAATAGTGATTCTACCTGATTAGAGAACGCATATATAGTGCTATAAAGTGAAATTTTTCCTTACATCAAACTATTGATATTTCATCAGTCTCCAATGCAACTATATGTAGAACAAGATGAAATCAATAACCTGACGAACATCATTTGTTGGTTTCTGACACTGAAGGAAGTTCATTTACAGTGAACAACAAAAAAAACAGGTAGTATTGCTAAACATTTCCCAGAAAACAATGTGTCATGAAGTAGCATCTTAGACTAGATGAGGACAGCAGGCATTCCAGGGAAAAACTGGTGCAAAAACCTGATTCAAGCAACTAGGTATTTGAGTTGCTGTGAGTTTACTCACTTTCTGCTCAGGTGACTTGTTTACTAATTTATGTTTTACTCTTCTGAAGTGATCAAACTAAGATACTACGGAAGTCTGAAACTAGAATATGGCTCTTATAAACAGTTTAGATGTTTCTATTGCTTTAAGAAGCACTGACAGCATTTAAGAAAAAGGGTAACAGGGTCTAAATTTCAGAAAGACCCCCACCACTTTTTTTCCAGAACAGATTATAGAGAGGAAAAACAATAAGTGATCATTGGAATAGAACCTAGTGATGATGGTTAGATTAGGATACTAGTAGTAGAGGTTGATTCTGGATAAATCAGATAAAATGTTTAGGGATATAAATAACCAAATATCCAACCTAAGGGTATTATATATTTTAAAGAAATAGAGCTGGCTCAATGATATCCTTAAACAATCTTGTATTTCCAAACCTTTTAATCATTCTCATTATCAACCTGGAAGGGTTGTTAGATGATAACCACTAACAATGAAGACTAAATGCCCTCTTATTTACATTTAGAGGGAGAGGTTGGCTTCATATAGCTATTTTATGAGGTAAGACTACTTTTTGCCAAAGATTTTAACACCTCTTTAGTTCCACTGGCCCACAGTTACTTAAATCTGTTCTCTGCTCCGTCCTTTATCCAAACACTTGCAAAGGAGGTGATGGTTGTTAGAACTGGCTGAAGATAAAGTAGGTCCCACCCAGACTTGGGAATGGTTTTATATCATGTGCCTATGTGAAAGGATGGATACCTAAGTGGATAAAAAGATTAAGAAAAAGAAAGGGGGAATGGATGCTGAGTAGGCAAGCAATGCTATTATTAACCATATGCTTTGGAGGTAAGAGTTGACCAAGTTTGCCAATGGATTGGATGCAAAGAAAATGGAGAAAGCCAGGAACGGTGTGGAACATCTGTAATCTGAGACAGAAGGATTACAATTTTGAGGTCAGCCTCAGCAACTTAGATCCTGTCTCAAAATAAAGATTAAAAGAACTGGGAATATAGCTTGGTGGGAAAGTGCCCTGAGTTCAATCCCTCATACTCCGCCACCACATCAAAAAAAAAAAAAAAAAAAAAAAAAAAACAGAACAGAGGATTAAAAAACGGTTCTTATATATTTTTTTTTTTTTTTGCTTCAACAACTGGATATAAAAGGTGACATGGGGAAGTCTAGAGAAAAAATCAGGTTTGAGGACAATCAATTCTGTTTTCACCAAATTAACTTTAAGATACTTACTAGACTTTGCAGAGGCAATCAAAGTTATTAGCTGGATATAGTTTGGAGTTTCAGGGACAGGCCAAAACTGAGAAGATGGATTTGAAATCATGTATGTTTTTTTTTTTTTTAAACAATTAACACTGATGACTATAGAACATATGGATAAATCAAGAAGTAAATTCAGGACAGTCTAAACAAGTCAAGATGTAGAGGTGGAGTACAACAGGACACTTCAAAGTACAACAAAACGCAAGACCAAACCCACACACAATATCATATATGTGAGTAGAAAGAGGGTGGTGTAAATTGTCAGCTCCCTGCCAAAAGAGTGAGATTCATTGCTCCTCTCAACATGGAAGTGTAGGACAGAAAGGCTCTGAGTAAATTTTATAAATTCACTGTAGACCAAAACACAAGACAAAGCAAGACATTAGTAAGATATCAAATAATCTTTCAAAAAGGAGTTGGTTCATTATGGATAGTCCTCTAAATTAAACATTTAGTGAGAATGGGATAAAAAAATATAGCATCCTTTGCCACCTCTAAGCCAAGACTGAGAGAAAATGGCAATAATTACATCTACAATTTGATTTCAAATGAAATTGAATTAATAGAAAATTATTGGGAAGTGGTTAGAAAAATTATAAGGCAAAAGGCGAGTCATCAGTAACAGAAATATTTACGTCTGCATCAATAAAAACTTCTACAATGGAGCAAATTTGCAATAAACATTTCTTCTGTATCTACTCAGCTAAAATTTAAGCACTTATGTTTAAAAGACTATAATAATGCTGTTGAAAGAGAAATCCAAAATTTATAGAATAGTCACTATCCTTGGGTTGTTTTTAATCATTTCATAGCTGAGTGAGATTATGGGCAAACTACTCACCTTGGTGCTTCAATTTCCTTATCTGTGAAATGCAAATGACATTGTCTCAGAGTTGTGAAGATTAAGACACATAAAAAACTTAGAACAATGCCTGATACATAGTAAAAACCATGAAAGCGTTAATTATTATGGGGAGGTAAGGAAACTTCCATATAAGCAGTATCATGTATGGGTTTAAAAATAAAACAAAAAAACTCCAAAGAACTTACCAATCAATCATCAAATGTTATTTAATCTTTAGTTAAACCCCAAATACTTCACTTTACAGAATAGGAAAACTGTTGCCAGTTGTTTTGAAGCTTGCTCAACAGAACACAAAGCTAATAAGTGGCCTAATTATGTCTCCAATCTTGATGTAACACCAGAACTCTTGTACTTTCCAAAATATTCAGGAAACGTGGACTCTAGTTCTATATGTACAGGATTGCTAACTAGGCAATCCTGAGCCCTTTCACTTCCTTAGTGTCTGTGAGACTGTTTTCTATTTGTTAAAATAGAAATAATAGGTTCTTCCTGCCTGCTTCACAGGGTTATTGTGAAAATCAAAAGTTAAAGAAATCTATAAACTGTAAAATTCCGTAATTTTTTTCAGATGCCAGACTAGTCTCACTTCCTACCTCTGATATGCTTCACAATCCTGATGCCAAATACCAATTTCCAGGTACCCAATCCTTAACAAAGAAAATTGATGAAACCATATTATGGATAAAACACTTTGGATAAAAACAGATAACCCATTAAAGTCTGCCCAATTCCTATGAGGTTTCAAAATTATACCTCATCAATTTAAACTGAAATCACATAAAGTAACCATCACTCTGGGTCCTGATTTGACGTTGTCAAGGTGACCACTGTTATGAGATCCAACGGTGACACTATCCGCTAACCAGAACACCAAAAAAATAGACCTCAAAATATTTCTTAGAATGTTGCTACATTAACATGACTGAGCTTCACTATACTTATAAAAACATAACTTATCTGTACAGGACTTTTACACTTCCCAAAGTTCTTCTGTGTTCCACATTCTACTTGATCATCTAGTAGTTCTGTCAGGGAGCCAAGGCGGGTTTATTCTATCTTAAGAGAAAACATACTTATATTCAAAATAATTTTGAGGCATAACATATGTTTAGGTCCTATCTTGGTGTCTGTTTACTGCATTGAGTTACATATGCTTTACATTTGATATCACTCACCAGTAGTGAGTAATTCTATTGAAGTAACACAAGTTTGAAAATATTCTTTTAAAAAACCCTGTACATTAGTGTTAGTTTAAGTTTTACCAGAAAAAAAAAAAAATCCTTTTCAAACTGACTATCCTATTGACAACAGTATAGTAATAGCAACACTTTGTAGAATTTTCTCTGCAGTACCTGAGAATATATATATGTTGATAAAGTATTTTGAGCCCACTTCCCAAATGTTAACAGAAGATATTATTGTTACAACTGTGATCAAATATATAAATACTAAAAATACTAAACCATTAATAATATTGATTGCTCAGGAACTACATAAATTATAGCAATTTAAAATGACTAATATTTTAGAAACATGGGTTCTGAGAGGTCATCTTATAAATGTCAGTGAATACTGCTTAAGCTATCAAAATATAGAATAATGTAATATGTAAGAGGTACTTCATAAAACTGAACTAACATTTAATTGATGTGGCTTAAGGAAGGTACTGGATTGGGAACCAGATAAATTCATTTAACTTGATTCTCAGTGAACCAATTTTTTTTTTTTCAGTTCATAATATGAAATTTTAATGTCTCAGTACAATAAGGTTCTGGAAAATCATGACTACAGTGAAAACATCAAGAAGTCTGAACCAAATCAAGATTAGATCAAAACATTTATTTTTGTGATACAAAAACAAAAATAAATTCAAGCAGATAATGAAATAAACGTTTTCTTAAAGTATTTCGTCCTTGGTTCTCTGTTCTAGAATTTAGTATACAGTTCAAGTGTAGGGTACTTCAGCACTTCTTTTGGATGCTATGAAGTCTCCATCTTATAACCATGTTTCTCTAGTTCAGCTCTGTAACAGAATACAAAGAACAACACATCTGTAGGCATTTTTCACAATAAATCAAAGAAACATGATAAGAAATAATACCATTAATAAATAAATGAGTTAAAACGGGGCATTAGCTTAAAATATTACCAAATTGCTTTATTTTAGACCCTAAAAATAAACCTGTAAGAAGGAAATTGGATGTGGATCACATAATACTAATAAAATTTTGCTTCCATTAGTTAATTTTATCTCCCTTAATTTTCTTACATATCATTTATGGAGAAACATGAGAGATTTATTATTATCCTCTAAATACCTTCCAAATACCACACAAATATTCTGTTTCTAACAAATACTTAAAAATACATTTTTGTTTGCTTGTGTTTTAGTGGTGCTAGAGATTAAACTCAGGGACTCAAAAATGGTGAACTACACTTAGCTCCTTAAACAAATTCTTAGAATAATTAACCTATAATCATCATCAAAGTTGTATATATATGAGAATAAACACACTCCTTTCCATACTGACATATCATATCAATTGTTCTAACATAGGAGAAAATTAATCAAATTTAAGGGTGTGAGAATTTTCTGTATTATAAATGTCATAAAATGTTAGACTTTACTTTCCTAATATTAAATGTGAGTGAACATCTCAAGTTTAAATTGGTATAAATGAACACACATTAAAGAAACATTTTTTGTCATTCTATCTATTTATTTTCGGGAGCAGGGGATTGAACCCAGGGGCACTTAACTACTGAGCTACATTCCCAACCCTTTTTGAGACAGGGTCTCACTAAATTGCTTAGGGCTTTGCTAAGTTGTTGAGGTTGGTTTTGAACTTGTGATCCTCCTGCCTCAGCCTTCTGAGCCACTGGGATTACAGGTGTGTGCCACCATGTCTGGCTTGTCATTTTAAATAATTTATCCAACTTGACATATTAGTCATAGAGAATATCAACTGCAATTGTTGATTATCCTTCTATAAAACATTTGCACAAAAAAGTTAAATCCTATAATCAACTTTAATTATTTAAGTGACCATTCCAAATATTACCAGCAACTTTCCTACCACAATTCAGATTTTATAAAATTTTGTGATAAAATTATTGGAGGAACAGTCTGATATAACACTTTAAATGTAAAGTATGGTTAATATGTTCTATATCATTATATCCAGAAAGAAAAAAAATGTTATCTTGTGTAATATGGCTTAGATAATATTATATTGTCCAATGTAACCACAATGCAAAAAAACACATGGTTAAAATGAGTATAATATTTATTATTCATTTTCCAAAATTCCTTTACTTAAAAATTTTATAATACAAATGATGACCTTATTTCCATGAATTTTATTAAGACCAGAGATCATCAAATGATTGAACTTTGTTTTCTGCTTAGGTGTAGAGTATAGTGTTAGCTGGTGACATAAATGCTGAATTAGAAATTAAGAGCCCAGTGCAAGTCTCTAACTCTGGCCCTACTTTTGTGAAGTCTTAACTGAATTGCTTCATTTGGGCTCTTTCCCCTTCCATTAGGAAACTGAAAATTATAATATCTATTCTTTATATATAACATCATATCTCCTTTGCTTTGAAGGTTAAATAAGAGAAAATTATACAAATGTAATATAGCATTAACATAAACACTAAGGTTGAAGGAAAAAGCTATAAAGATTTCTATTTTTGCTCATCACAGAAAGCTCCTCAAATGTTTCCTACAAGATTTTTGTTATAATTCTAAAAGAAACATGATTATCTTTGAATTTTATATCATTCTAAAATGTAATATTTTTCTTACTTAAAATGGAAATAATTTTAAAACTCAATTAAGTTTTCTATTCCTTTTTAACAAGATCACTATCAGTTAATCACTTTCTCTTACTTTAATAACAACAAAGCCCTGGGAGTTCAACCTAAGACTTAAATAACAAGTACACAAAATGTATCCTTCAGGTTCATGTCTATCTGTCTTACTGATAGGAAGTGGTCATCAATTATATTTATAAAATTGTTTATGAACACAGATGCTGAGAAACCCCTATAAATGAAATTCTTAGAGAATATGCAAAATTCTTTAAGAACTTAAAAGTATAACAAGCCAGAAGAAAAAAAACATTGAGGTCACTAAGTATAAAACAAAAACACAGTAACAGCATGAGATTGCTGAAGGGAAAAATCCAACAGAGACCAAAAAAGGGGGGAAAGAAACCTGCACAACTGGAATATTACAGAACACACAGTGAATATAGACTATTTAAAAGACTCAGTAATAGCATTCCTTTTGCAAACCAAACATGAAAAAAGACTAATAACAACAATTAGGTTTTCAGCTTTATTACAGTGGCTATTTCTGATCATTCAGGAACTACGAATCTTCTTGGGATTTTCATATAAGGTGATAGAGGATTGGAAAAATCCTCATGATACAACCTATTTTTACTGATAGGTGGAGAAATTATATAAAGTCAGGAGGAGCAAAAAAATACAATGACTTATTTTTGGAGACAAAGATGACCTTATGCTATTTGTTTAAAGTCATCAGACTGAAAAAGGAAAAGGAACATGGAAAGCAGGCCTACTATATTGAGTTTTTGTTTAACATACACCATAAGCACTTTACATATATTAACTAATTTATAATAAACCTATGAGTAAAGTAATAATTATTATCTGCATTTTATATCTGAGAAAAGTTAAGTCAAAGGAAATTTAAATGACTTGATCAGGGTCCATGTAACCATGTAGCTAAATAAGAGGCAGATCCAGCATAGGAAAACATAGGCAGAATGAATGAATCTAAAGTCTAAGCTGCCTCTCAAAGTTAGATGAGATTAGGGCTCAACAATGATAGAAAATAGTAAAATGTGTCCTTTACCATGATTCATGATACATTGAGGTTCTCCATACATTTTACAAAGACCAAAAATAACATTGTTGCAGGAGACTTCTTAATTAAAACAAAAGTTTTAAAACAAAGATTATCTGTTATTTAATATAACAGTCATAGTGACTATTTAAATTAAAAATTTAGTTCATCATCTGTGCTAGCCAGATTTCATATGCACAATAGCCATATGTGACTAGTAGCTTCTGTTATAGATTGTGTAGCTCAAAGAACAATCCATTATTATATGTAAGTTCCCCTTAGTAGGGGGAAAAACTCATAATTCAAATGGAGAAATAAAAACACTTTATCACTAGTGGTCATATCACAATTTATTTACTTATGGAAATTAAGAAAACAAAAGGCAAAAACACAACAGAGCAAATACGAGCACCTGGAGGCATATTATAAAAATAGTAAGTCATAAAGAATAAGAATATATGGATAATGTTTCTAAGCCAGTAAAAAAAGGGCAAGAGGTGATAGTGATGAAAAATTCAATTACTGATACATTTACTACTAAAACCCCTTATCATAATATTCACCAGTCTTAAAATTTTTAAACGAAAGATGTTATTAAATGACTAATGAAAGATAGAAAAGAAACAAAATCTCATGATATCTGATCTTTTTGAATGACAAAGGAAGAAAAAGTCATTTAGCCTCAAATTTTTAAATTTCTAGAAATTATCAGGAAAGAAAAACTGTTACATAATTAAGAACATGGACTACAGCTCAACAGCATTGGAAAGCCTCAAAATAAGCATTCTAATAGGATAATATGACTCCAAGTGGGAAGGTGCTTACTGTACAAGAAAAGTGGCAAGGCATTCTCTAATGTAGTTCAGTTTTAAAAGGATATAAAAACAAAGATTAATACAAAAAGAAGGCATCTAAACTCCTATATATAGAATAAACTCTAGTTCAGAATGGATTAAGATTCATAAAAAGACCAAAAAAGGGCTATTTTAAGAGGCATATACTGATCAAAGAGAATGAGAAAGGATAGGTCCAAGGACCTACAATGTAATGTTAACAGATTTTAGAGAAAAAGCAAGACTGTTCAACAGCTATCATTCTTATTTTGTCCATAAAACTATAAAAGGAAAACATCATTAAGACAAAATTGAAAACCAAAGTGCAATAACTCCAAACAGTATAAAAGTAGTTTATACTGGCAGAATAAAAAGATAAAATTAAAAACCTGAGTCAGCGATCTTTTGAGAAATCATGGAGAACTATAAACATATTAGAATAACAGTGAAAAGTAAATTGTACTATTTCCAAAAAAGAGAAAAAAGAAATGGATAAATTTGTTATTAGTCTTCAGTAAAATTCTAAAGAGCCTTTAAAATGTAAAGGTTTTGAACCCATTAAAAAACAAAACAAAACAAAAAACTGCATTGCACAAAAAGCAATATTGTATCACTATTAAAAATAAATTTTAAACCAGGGAATGACCGTGCATGCCTATAATCCTAGAGACTTGTTACATAAGCAGAAGGATCACAAGTTTGAGGCCAGGCTTAACAATGTAGTGAGACTCTGTTTCAAAATAAAAATCTCAAAAGGACTAAGGATGTGGCTCAATGGTAAAGCACCCTGGATTAAATTCCCAGTACCATAAATAAATTAATCAATCAATAATTTTTAAAAATTAATTATAAAGTTATCTTACTTTCCTTTCAAATAAACAAGAGACCTTCTTTCTACATCTTGTTTTGAGCAAAGCATGTGACAGATTTAGATATCCTTATGGTCAAGACAGATAAATATAAGATGAATCAAAATTAAAATTAGAAAGAAAAGAAATGTCTATTCAACAAATGGTGTGAGGACAGCCAAATATATTCACATGCAAAAGAATGAGACTTCTACTTCATATCATATATGAAAATTAACTCAAGATGAATTGTAGCTCTAAATGTAGCTAAAACTCTTTTGCAAGAAAACAGGGATAAATCCTCATTATCTTGAATTTGGCAATAAATTCTTAAATGGGACAGTCTTAAAAGCATCGAGTAACAAAAGAAAAATAAACTGGGCTTCATTAAAATGAAACACTTGTGCAAAGGACACTATGAAAAGACAACCCAACAGGAAAAAAAGTATTTGCAGATCACGCATCTTATAAAACTTGAGTACCAAGAATACAAAAGGAAGTCTTACAACTCAACAACAAATGACCCAATTTTAAAATGGGAAAATAATTTGAATAGACATTTCTCCAAAAATGGTTAATGGTCAATGCTAATGGTCAAGAAGCACACTAGAAGCTAAGTCATTTAGAGAAATAAAAATCAAAAGCACAATGAGGCCAGGTGAAGGGAGTATGGGGGTGGTGGGGCATGCCTGTAATCCCAGCAGCTTGGGAGGTTGGGGCAGGAGTATCATGAATTCAAAGCTAGTCTCTGCAACCATGAGGTGCTAAACAACTCAGTGAGACCCTGTCTCTAAATAAAATACAAAAACAGGGCTGGGGATGTGGCTCAGTGGTTGAATGCCCCTGAGTTCAATCCCCGGTATCAAGAAAATAAAAAGCACAACGAGATTCCACTTCACAGCTTTCACTTATAAGATGGCTGTAATTTTTTAAGAAATTAAAAACAAGTTTTTGTGGAACATTTGGAACATTCATACATTGTTAGCAGAAATGTAAATTATTCAGTCACTGTAGAAAACATTTTGGCAGTTCTTCAAAAAGTTAAACCTAGAATTACTACAAAACCCAATGATTCCACTTCTAGGTATATACCCTCCAAACATGAAAACAGATAAATACATGTATATCCATGCTCACAGCAGCCACTATTCATAAGAAATAAAAAGTAGAAAATTTCCAACAACTGATAAAATCTATAAAATATGGCATATCTATACAATGGAGTATTATTCCACCACAAAACAAAGTATTGATACATGCAATCATGTGGATGAATTTTAAAAACATTATGCTAAGTGAAAAAGATGAACACACAAGAACACATTGTATGATTCTATTTATATGAAATGTCCAGACCAGGCAAATCCATACAGATGGAAAACAGATTAGCAATTGGTAAGGGAGGGGGAACTCTGCATAGTTACTGCTTAAGGAGTATGGTATTCTCTTTTGGGATACTAAAAGTACTAAAACTAAATAAACTAAGGTGATGGTTGCCCAATATTGTCAATGTACTAAATGAACTGAATTATAAACCTCAAAGTTAATGTAATAAAGATTAAGCATCTTTTGAGAGGTCAATTATCTACATAAGTTATATATTCTATACTCAAAATTAATACCAAGCTATAATAAAAATCTGGCTTAAAACTTACCGTAACTGATTGGAGAAGTCATCCTCTACGTTGTCATCATCCCAATTATCCTCCCAGACATGTGCATCCTCATCTTCATCTAAACCAGCCCAGTCTAAAAACAGAAACAGATGTTAAATATCTTTCATACATTATTTACATAAAATGAAAACTTCAGAAAGTGTGTCACTTAACATTCTTGCAATTCAAAAACTGTTAATAACATTTCTATGAAAAATGGAAATCTTTCTCCTTAAATTTCAAAGTTTTTGCTTTTATTCTCTCAATTCTTAAAATTGCAGGTAATCCAAAAAAATATTACTTGCCATGAAAACTTTTAATTTCAGAAGGATGCTTACTTCACTGATTTTTATTTTAACTCATTTTTATAAGGCCTATTTTACAATCTTTCAAAATCTTTCTTCCCTTTTGGTGGTAGGAGTGATTTAGATTAAGATTTGAACTTTTCTTCATAATGTTCAGAAAATACATATGTAAACTAACACCTTCAGGAATTCTAGGCTGTAAATAAGGAATATCTATTGGGAAAGTAACACTAAGAACACAGAAGTTTTCAACCACTAGGTACACAAAAAGAAAGGAATATCTATCTATAAGGTGGTTCTCCTACAACCTAATGTCTAGTTATTACTTCTGTATCAAAAACCAAGGCAGCAAGCTGGATGTGGCAGCATATACCCATAATCGCAATGACTCAGGAGGCTGAGGCAAGAGGATCTCAAGTTTGAGTCCAGCCTTAGTACCTTAGTGAGACCCTATCTCAAAAACTAAATAAAGGTTAAAGGTACAGCTTGGTAATAGAGCACCCCTGATTTAATCCTTAGTACCTAATAATAATAATAATGATAATAACCAATGGGCACATAGGGAATTATAAGTTGTCTCCCAATATTCCTTTCCTTACGCTCTTAAACACTAATTCTTTATAACAGAATGTCTGGATAAGGAACGCATTCCCAGTCCATGCCCTCCTCCCTCAGTGCTTCCCTAAATAATATATTTTTTTAAGACTACATGTTTCATCTCCAAATCTGAATGCAGAACCCTCCTGTGAACACTATAATTCTACATACAATTGCTAACTGGACACAAATTCAACAGAACAAAAATTTAACTTTCTTCAGTTATCCTCACATACAACCAATACACTTCCCTGGAAAAACACAGAAGCATTTCTTCAGTCTTACCATGTGCCAGGAAAGTCACTCCAAATTTCCTTCTCTATCATGACCAGGTCTGGTCCATTTCATTCCATAAATCATATTCAAATTTATTCCTGTCTATCCCCATTACCTCTGCTCTAAATTAGACATTCACATCCTTTCTCACATACATACTGTCATATTCTAACAGGTCTTGCTTCTACTCTCTTGACTATGATAAAAATTTAGTTTCCAAGGCAATGTCACTATGTTCTCTTCATTTTAAATTAATTCATCCTCAAAACAAAAGATTTTAGGCATATCCTGCTCTTCTTCCTCTTAGATGGATCAACTTGCTAAAATCTTGACATAGCTTTGTTTTACACCCCACCATCCTACAAAATAAAGATTATTTTAAATTGTTTAACACTCAAATCCAGCAGGATAACTTCCTGATAGTTATGTGACTTGAGGTACTCTCTCATATGCATTCTTGAAAACTGTATGATGAAGAATAACCAATAAGATCTTCATTTTTATTTAGGCCCTAATTTTTTACCTCATGTTTTGAAACTGCTATGATTTTCTATTCATCTAGCACTTCATGTTGCTACTCATCTGTCTAAGTGCCACTAGTTGACCTGATTTATACTTATCTTGAATTTAGTTTGAACAACATTCATTCATTCTCCCTTTGAATGAACTCTAGCTCGACTATTTAGTGGATTTCGGATCTGAGAAATGGAAAAAACAACATAAGTCAGGGATTTATTTTTAATGCCAGAAAGCACATCAAATGGTGCAGAAACCAACTTAAAGGAATAACACATTGAATATAAAAAAAAAAAATCCATGAGTCTATAGCAATACTAAAGAGACAAAGAGAAGATAGGACTGTTCTTGTTTATACCTACTATAAATGTTAAGAGTGACAGAATTAGAAAATCACCATCTGGGCATTAGAGCAGATTATGCTAAGTGAAGCTAGTCAATCTTTAAAAAACAAATACCAAATGACTCCTTTGATATAAGGGGTGTAAACAAGGACAAGGTAGGGACGAAGAGCTTGAGAAGAATATTTACAGTAAACAGGGATGAGAGGTGGGAGGGAAAGGGAGTGAGAAGGGAAATTGCATGGAAATGGAAGGCGATCCTCAGGGTTATAAAAAATGTCATATAAGAGGTAAGGAGGGGTAAGTCAAGAGAATACAAATGGAAGACATGATTTACAGTAGAAGGGGTAGAAAGAGAAAAGGGGAGGGGAGGGGAGGGGGGATAGTAGACAATAGGACAGACAGCAGAATACATCAGACACTAGAAAGGCAATATGTCAATCAATGGAAGGGTAACTGATGTGATACAGCAATTTGTATACGGGGTAAAAGCGGGAGTTCATAATCCACTTGAATCAAACCGTGTAATATGATGTATTAAGAACTATGTAATGTTATGAACGACCAATAAAAAAAAAAAAAAAAGAAAAGAAAATCACCATCTGCAAACTCTCAATGAAACTTAGGTAAAGATCAACAATGGATACTAAAATTATAGGGTGAAAAATGGTTGGGTAACAGGATAGACAGCTTACTCATTACAAAGGAAGAAATGGAAAGGCATAGTGGCCATAATCTTAACCAAGTGAGCTTAGCATCATTAATAACTGGGACAACTTGACACGGGTCCTTGATGTCATGTAATAAGAAACACTCATCACTTCTATAGTACTCTAACAAAGTTGTAACTGAATCTAATCATGAGAAAACCATAGGACCAGAAGGTGGGACTTACTACAAACTAGCTTGTTCAAATAAGTCAATGTCATAAAAAAAGAAAAAACATCTAACAGCAACTGTTAGATTTAAAAGCACTGAAGTGATGTAACAATCAAATATAATATAAATATAATATGCAAATTAACTGACCACAGGGCTAGAGGAAAAGCAATAAGACTTCTAACAATTAGCAAAATCTAAATATGGACTGTGTATATTTGGATGATATTAATGATTTTATGTTAATTTTCTTAATCATGATTGTGAAATAATTTTAAAGAAGAATGCTCTTAACTCTAAGCATTCATGCTAAAACATTTGAGCCAAGTGTCATTTTGTTAACAGCTTTCTTATATTTTATATATAAATCTATACATGTGTAAAACACTTATTATTGAATATATTTTCTAACATGAGAAAATAGGGCAAAGCATTAACAAAAATTCATGAATCTAGGTGTTAGTTGTCTTTAACTTTTCCATAATGTTAAGTTTCAAATTTTAAATATGGGGAAATTGGTTTAAAAAAAAAATCATCCTGGAAACCACTTCTTCTGTTTTGTGTATCTCTGTATCACAACACTGATAATATTGTAAAATCATAATTATCAATCAATATGTTCATCACTACCATTTGAGTTTCTTCAGAATAATAATTCTATCTTATCTTTGGAATCCTAAATTACAAACAGAACCTAGCACATGCACAATATGGTTGTGAAAGATGGCTAAATCACAATTAACAATAAAATCAGATCTTGGAATATTTGTTTGACTCCTCTCCCCTCCAGTAATTATGAGTTATACACTCTAAGCCATTAGTTTCATATTAGTAGTTACCTATTAGAAACATAGCTATAAACATTTCAAAGTTAAAGGAAAAATAACTAAATAACAAAAGGTATGATTTAGGCTTTTATTATTATATACACGTAGAGTTTGAGCTACTTCATGGTTTATAATATGGGCATTTTATTTCAGTTACATTATATATTTAACAAAAATTTAAAAAATGGGGTATCATCATCATCATTTAAAAATAGAAGTATCTCCATTTACCTGGTCTCCCAAGACAGAAAAGAAAAACTCTGGAAGCCCTTCAACTATCACAATCAATGATTTTTTTTTTTTTTTTGGTAACAGGGATTGAATTCAGGGGCACTCGACCACTGAACCACATCTCTAGTCCTATTTTGTATTTTATTTAAAGACAGGGTCTCACTGAGTTGCTTAGCACCTTGCCATTGCTGAGACTGATTCTGAACTCTTCTCCTATCTTGGCATTTCTATTTCAATGCATCCCCAGTTTCTCACCTCATCTCTGTTCTTACTGCTACTCTATCAATTTGAGATTATTCCTTTGAGTGGTCTTTTTTCTGTTCCAATTTTATGTATACATGAGAGGAACATTAAGTAAAGACAGTATGGGGGAACAGCCCAAGATGAAATTTTAAATTAAGAAGGAGCCTTTGGGCTGGGGATGTGGCTGAAGCGGTAGCACGCTCGCCTGGCATGCGTGCGGCCCTGGGTTCGATCCTCAGCACCACGTACAAATAAAGATATTGTGTCCACCAGAAAAAAAAAAAACTATAAATATTAAAACATTATTTTTTTTAAAAAAAAGGAGTCTTATATAAGACAGTAGATGTATTTCTGTGCAACATTAAATCAACAAGATATTTTAATTTTTAAAGTTAAAAATGAATACAGCATTTCAAATAATCTCAAATTTATTCTTTTAATTTGCTTTAATAAGTTATACATGACAGCATAATGCATTTTGATTCACTGTACACAAATGGAGCACAACTTTTCATTTCTCTGGTTGTATACAATGTAGAGATGATCATGCAGTGCAGTCAAACAGGTACCTAGGGTCATGATGTTCATCTCATTCCACCATCTTTCCTGCGTCCTCAAATTTATTTTTTATTAAAAGAAATCTAGATTCTTGTGTGTCAAACTTGTAATGGCACTATTAATCCTTTAGCAAAATAGCATTTATGATACGAGTAGTTGTGATACTTCCTGCTAATTTCCTCCACTCTTGCTATAACCTATAGCTCTGCAGCTAATAATTTTACTGGACAGCTCAGGATTATATGTTTTTAGTTTTAATAACACTAAAATTTTCCTATATAGAAAGTGCATTTTATATTGCCATTAGAGCAAAGTTTGGCTTTATACTTCAAGATTTTATAAAATGAGAGGACTTTCTATCATACTCCTTTTTTTTGGGGGGGGGGGACTAGCACCCTTATCACTATCAGAAAACAGATAAGAAAATATTTTATAACATTTTTTCTACCATCATTTCCCAATCTCAAACCCCAGGTTTATATAAATATGCTACTTGGGTTCAACCTAGATACAGGAAGTCTCCAAAAAGTATCTAAGGAGTCTTTGTAAAGATATCTAAAGGAGTTTAATGTTCTAAAAATATTGAATAAAGACTGTATTTACATTCTTGAGTAAAAGGGATGAGACAGTCAAGATAGGAACTGTTTTAAGATTCTAAGTCTAAACCACTAGCAACTAAACAGGCTCCCCAAACTGTTAACTAGGTAACAGTTATATATATCATTACAGATGTTTCCCATCTGTAATGATATATAAAAAGTAAATGATCATGTCACAGATTAGAGTTTGAAATATATTTGACAATTTTCTGCTAACCTTATAGGTCTTTGAAAATATACTGTAGAGCCTTAAATGTCTTTTAAAGCCTTTTTGGAAACAATGAAATCATAGTGTCCCAGAAACTTTTAATCTAATCATGATCTTATTTTATTTTTTTTGAAAAAAAATGCCGACTTCAATATTATTATTGATTTAAATGTCTCTGTGCTATTTTTATTTGTTTTAATTATGAGAGAAAAAAAACTTGCTAATTTGGACCCTAATGCCTCAGAAAATCACCAACAACAAATATAACTGAAGTGGGGCACTGTGGTACAAGCCTGTAATCCCAGTGACTTGGAAGGCTGAAGCAAGAAGATCCCGATTTCAAACCCAGTCTCAGCAACTTAGCAAGGCCCTAAGCAACTCAGCGAGACCTTGTCTCTAATAAAATATATTTAAAAGGGGGGGGGGCTAGGGATGTGGTTCATTGGTTAAGCGCCTCTGGTACCAAAAAAGAAATACAATTGAGCCAATAACTTTTTTAATGGAGTGGCTACTTAATTTGAAAAAGTCAAAATTTTTAACAATATAGGAATGAGTGTCTTCTCTATTCTCTCCCATTCCTTTTCTTCCCTTTTAAGATTGCTGCAATTTTTAGTTCATCAAGCTGAATTTCGATGGTTATTTGGCATATATATATATAAAGCATCTCTTCTTCCTTTAACAATAATCTGGTACTATTTTTTGACAGGAAAAGGAAAGAAATAGGTAAAAGTTGCATTCTAAAAAAAAAGAAACTGGCTCATGAAAGAGGGAAAAACACTGGGGAAGGTTTTAGGAAGAGTGCACACAAAATTATTTATAACAATAGCTCTACACTTCTTTGGCATTATTATACAGTATGCTATAACTATGATTCTATTATATGAAGGTAGAAATGCTAGATTAAATTGTTCATTAATCATCTTATAAATGTGAATATACTTTTTAACCTTAATACCTATCCTAGGAATAAGATGCACTGTAGTCAAATACTACCATACCATTCTTCCAATTGCCATAGATAAAGAACCAAGAAATAACTTTTCTTATGAGTGACCACTTATTAAGCATTTAAAGTTATTTAATAAGAACACTTATTATTAAGAAAAGTAATGTTCATATTAAATCAGAATCTGTTATCTACTTTAGAGGGAAACTTTAAATATTCTTCTTAATTTATTAACTAGGATCATGTACTGAATTTATTATATAAAAAGGTTAAGTGATGGTTTAACACTCACATCCAACAATCCTCCATACTACACAAACATTACAATATGTGTAAATTATAATAACTCTAAACTCTAAGCGAGTACATAACATAAAAAGTTACATGACTATTTTAACTACTAAAGTTAGGTGATATCTCATAATAATATCTAAATTTTGTTTTGATTTTCAATTACAATATTGATAACCAAGTAATTTTATTTAATCACTCATTTTTACAGCGTTAGGTCCAGAAATAGCTTGTTAAAAAAAAAATGAACAAGATACATGACCCATGACTAATGCCATCCTTCAATAAGTAAAGGACCTTATAAAATACATACTTTACCTTTAACACTAAATGCATTGCCAGAATTGTGATGATCAATTAAATAAGCACACCTGTGTTAGCTTCAAGGTGTTGGCCTTCCAGATGTGTATTGGTGAGAAAAAAAAAGTACCATATTTTAAAGTCAGATTGCAAATAACCAATAACAGACACCTAATATACGTTTCTAGTAATTCTAAATTATTTAAGACTTTTCTTCTAAGCTTTCTTCACATCTGCCAGTGAAAAATTACAACTGTGACTAGCTTTAAATTTCAAAAATCCAAGCTATCAAAGCTCTTACATACTTCATCTTAAGTATTACCTTGACCTCAACTTAAAAATATTTTAATACTCATCCCCACACTTTTCTTTTTCTTTCTTTCTTTTTTTTTTTTTTTTTTAGTTTTAGGTGGACACCATGTCTTTATTTTATTTTTATGTGGTGCTGAAAATCGAACCCAGTGCCTCATACATGCTAGGCAAGCGCACCACTACTTGAGCCACATCCCCAGCCCCTCACACTTCTTAAAGGCAAGAAGTATAGCACTCTAGAGAAAAATACAGAGGAAATTCTAATTATTACAATAGGGTTGCAAAAGTAAAATTCTATATCAGTTTTCAGAAGCATCAATCTCTCATTCTATAACAATAATGTTACTCTAAATATAAACAAATCAACTTCCTTTAAATAAAAATGTGCACATATATGCAGAACATTAGATGAAGAGAAATACACTAAACCAAATACCATCATAGGAAAGCGTAAGAGAACAACAGTTACAGTTTTAATTACACTCATTAGTATGACAATAAAACCAAACCAAATCTGACCATTCTGAGATTAATTTACACTTGTTCCTGCTTAAAGTATAAAGCATATTAGTTTTTTCTAAGATTTCATTTCTGCAAGTTATCCCAATGCAAACACACCTATACCTTACGTATCAAGTAACTATTTAGCAGCTGAAAAATCAGTACTTAGTAAAGCACAACTGTACTACTATATTTTCTCTAGAAAGGACCAAATTGTCAGTGGGGAACTCAGAGTAGACAAGCAGAAACAAGTAATAAATGATGTTGCTACCAGGCCATTGGTAAATTTTCAGTTATTGGTGGCAAACAATCTAAAACCAAGGCTAAAAATAACCTGCATAACCATTTATAATTATTTCTGTATTTAAAAAATTCAAAACCAATTCTTTTTCATCAGTGAAAACATAATGTTTCCACATTTTTGGTTCTTTATTAATTAGTCCTTTTATTTTTAATTCAATAAAAATATAAAAGCCCTTACTTTCATCTTTTCCATGCCTTTATACCTTAAACTCATCTGTTTCCTCATTCTAACCCTGCTTCACATTGTTCAATAGTATCCAATCTGCACTCTACCATCCTTATACTTAAGACATGCAAGTGCAAAATCATAACCCAATTTTCTTCTTATTCCCAACACACCATATGAGGCTAGATGCCTAAGGTCCATCAGTTCTACCTCCCTTGTTATTCTTGTGCTACTACTCTCTTCACTTCATTCCTAATAATAACCTCAAATGAACCTTAGACCTCATCTGAATTATTTCAACAATTTGTTGACCAGTTTACTGGTCTGTGGTCTCTGATCTTTTCAAATTAATTCTGCTGGGTTAATGTTCCCTAAACAGCCTATTGCTGAAAGAAAACTCACATATCACTGTCATAAGCAAAACAATCAAACAAACAAAATACTTCTTCCTTGTTTTGGAACCCCCCTTTCCTGGATTTCTATTTTACACAGCTTTGTTTCAATGGTGCTACCTCACATAGTAAATAAATAGAAATAATTTCTTTCTTTTGAACTGCTGCTGCTGACTTTATCAGATGTTTAACTTCCCCCTCCCAAACAAACACACACACACACACAGAAGAAAACCAAAGTACTCAAAAGCCCAACAGATGAGACAGACAAATACAAAATTGCACTGGTTTAACTGGGTTGAGAAGGGAAAGATTTAGAGTCTCAATCCAGGATAACCATTTTCAAAATACTAAAGATCTTCAGTTGGTGTGAAAACCACTGATACTTATCTCCTCAGCACTTATATTATTTACTAATTTCAAAGAAATACATAGGGAGCCAAATTTGTTTCAGTATACCCTCTAGTTAACTGTGACCTCAGATGAGTTTTTCTTTCTTTCTTTTTTTCCGTGTCCAGATATAAAACCTATACCTCAGAGAGCTGCTGTAAGGGTAAAATTATGTATTTAAAGCAATTAGTACCAACAAGTGGCAGCTAATATTCTCTCTGCATCCCTCAGTACCAGATTTGTAAGAAACAACAGGCCTAGCATGGTAGCACAAATCAATAATCCCAGCAGCTCAGGAGGCTGAGGCCCTAAGCAACTCAGTGAAACCCTGTCTCTAAAATCAAATATAAAAAGCTTGGAATGTCGCTCAGTGGTTAAGCACACTGGGTTCAATCCCTGGTGCGCGAGCGCGCGTGCACACACACACACACACACACACACACACAAAGACCCAAATAGCCATCAAATGAATTAATCATTTATTATATACTAACTACTACACAAAGGAATTTATGATATTAGAACGTGTTCTAGAATAAATACAATAATAGTTTGTCAAAACATTACAACAGAGCACACAACTGGAAAAAGACATTTGGTGAATTTTAAATACTTAAACTATGTAGTTTTAGAAATTTTTATTTTTTTCTCAATGTTCTCACAGTTCAATCACATCTTTCAATGAATAATCTTTAATAACCAAGTAGTAATATCAAACACTATTTAAATCACAATCACTTGCTCATTCCACAGAACCACCAAAATAAATAATCAATTAAGTTTTTCAAAGAATTTTACTGCTTAATAACTCCCAACCATCAGAATCTAGATCTGGGGATTTTTCATTTTCATCTGTATGCATCCTAAACAATACATGCTATATACATACATATCTTATGTGTGTTTATACTATATGTATGAATAACTACACTATTGTTACTGTTTAAAGCACTTCTGGAAAAACATCTAATGGCAGTATTTCATTTTTTAACTTAGAATTTTCTAATACTAAAATATTAATTATCAAGTAACCTATAAAATCAACAAATTTAATTTGGGGTACACCCAAAATTAGTAATGGAAATGTCATAGATAGTTCAAATTCTAAATAAATACCAAACATCATGCAAATCCAAACTCCTAAGTACAAGAAAGAAGAAAAAGCACTAGTGTTTATTGAATACACACTTCGTACCAAACTCTATGTGAGGCACTTTATATATTTTACATACATCATTGTTATACTGAAGGTATCACACCAAAATTCATATGCTGAAGCCAGCCCTTTCCCAGTGCAATGGTTTTTGGAAATGGACCTTTGACAGGTAATTACGACTAGATGAAGCCATGAAAGTGGGCCCCTCATGATAGAATTAGTGGTCTTGTAAGGGAGACACCAGAGAAATCATTTTTTCTCTCTCTCTTATGAGAGAACACAGAAAGATAACAGCCTTCTACAAGGCAGAAGAAAGAGAGCCCTTACTAGAAACTTTATTTGCTGACACCTTTCATCTTGGACTTCCCAGCCTTCACAATGAGGGGAAAAAAAAAGTTTTGTTGTTTAAGCCACCCTATTTATATTATCTTGTTATGGAAGCCTAAGCAGATGAACACAATCACATAATTCTTTCATGACTCAAACATCAGTATCCATAAATAACAGATAAAGAAACAGATTAAGTGGTAGTGATTCAAAGAAGAAATAAAATGATCAACCTCAAAGAAATCAATCCATATTAAAACAATGCGGTTTCTACCTGCATCCACCAGGTCGGCAATAACTCAAATGTGTAAGCATGCTTGAGAGAAAAAGTGAACTGTAGAAAGAAATGTAAATTAGCATAATCCTTCTAAAAGGCAATTCAAGAATACATGTCAAAATTTAAAATGTGCCTAGTTCCAGATAATGTGTCAGAGCCCAAGCCAATTGAGCATTCTGTGGAGGGCAGTATGGTGTGATGTGAAGAACCTGGAGAGGATGAAGAGGTCACCCACACTATATGAAAGGAAAAAGGGTGGCCTGGCGAATACTGAGACTAAGTAAGGTAAGGAGGGTGGCAAAAACTAAGTAAAGAGGAGGATAACCAAAGAGACAATATATTTAAGAAAATAGTAGCCAGGTTTCTCACCACTGAAGGAGGAGTTACAAAGGTAAAAGGGGGGGGGGCGGGGACCAGAATGAACCCTGTGGTGCTGATATGAAATTAGAGATGACTGTGTGAACTCATGGTTTTATACATACACACCCACTTCTGTATATTCTCTAGTTTCTTCCACTTAAGATGGTCTGGAAGCAGGAATATCCTAAAAGCAGTGAGCATAACTGGCATCAAGATTTGTCTTCTAAATATCATTCTCTACTAAAAGGTAGTTGCTCTGCAGAAACAACTGATTGTAGGGCTGAAGCAAGAAAAGCAAGATTAGCTTGTAACACCTGTGTCAGAATGCTAGGAAATGCAGAAAGAATGAAGGGGACATGCCAAAGAGACATAGCTGACAGTTTGATGGGATTCCCTCATGTTCAAATGTACAATTATCCTATATAATGTACTTTCACAGAAGTAGCTAAGTAATTAACATGAGTCAATGAGCTAAGAGTTTATGAACAGATTTTGAACATAGGTCTGATCTACATTTATCATGCTTATTATTCCATAACCTGGGGTTCAAAAACTTTCTTCTTTCATACAATTACCAATAACAGACATTTAATAGGTACTTTGCCTTTCATGATGATGACTAGTTTTTTCTTTCAAAATTTTAATGACATGAATTCTCTCCATGTAACTAACGGAGATAATGTTAAATGTTTGGGATACTATTTATATGTCCACATTATAACATTTAATAATGGCAAACTACAAAGTCCCCTGTAGCACTAGTTAAACTGGCACAGTATCTGAGTTGATATTGCTCCTGTCTATCTTCTATATGATTCTAAAGAACCCTTTTATTGATTATCTATTCCAGATAGTATACAATGTTCACATAAATAATTCTCAATGGCAATTCGTCCTTCTGCAAGACTGTCTATGCATGAGCACATATTCCTTGACTTCTACCCACTAGTATCCTAAACAATACATGCTATATACATACATATCTTAAGTGTGTTTATACTATATATATGAATATAGCATAAACACACTAAATGCTGGCAGTTTTTTCATTCCCACCTGTCAAGTGAATGTGACATTGCAAAACATCCCCCTGGTGTCTAGACCACTGTTTAAGATGTCCTGCTTTGGTAGGGACAAGTGAGAGAGCCTTAGTTATTCCAGAAAACTGGCAGCTTGTTCTTGTTAGGGGACCACCAGATTGTTGTCCACCTCAAAAAAAAAAAAAAAACCAGATTCCCCAGATTCCCCAAAATAATAGTGTCTTATCCAGGAATTTTTTCAAAGGGGTCAGGGATAGATGGGGAGGTAGATAGCATTCTATTCCTGATTTCTTCAGATAATACAGTAGTTTTCCTGATTATAGAAAAATTATAGAATTCTTTATAATAGCACTCTCTTGCAAATACTAGTGCTCCTTTGGCAAACTCAATTTCATTTTAAATATCCTAAAAAAGCAAAGCAAGACAATCTTGCTGGCACAGAAGAGAATAAAAGAATCTAAAGGACCACTTATTTTCTTTCCACTTTTACTTTCATCCTCGTCTAATTGTCAGAAAAAGGAAATTAATAAAAATATTATTACATTCTTTCAATATCTGTCTGATATGAAAAAATATTCAAAGTTTCAAATAAATTATGGAGTACTTCAGTGTTAGGTCCCACTCTGCTACTAATGTATGATGAAAACTGGAATCTCTAGGCTACGATGCTCTCTGGTTCTAAAGCCCCCAAAATATCAATCATGCCCAAGACTTCGAATATCTCCCTAAAAAAGCCTTTTCTCAGTTTAACGAAATAGTCAAGAAGTTGGAGAATGCACTTCACAAATGTCCTAAACATGATTTTTTAAAACCTCTCCTGCTTAATGACCAATATATTACATACCCCCTTCCATTAGTGTGAGAAACTGCCAATGTAACAGATTCAGAACAAATAATGGGAGGGAAAAAAAATAAAAGGAACATTTGCTCCTTTGTACCTTTAGATAATCATTCCAGATGTTATACTTAACATCAAAAAGAGCTAGTAAGAATAAACAATGAGGCCTCCACAAAAACATATCTTAATTTCCTTTTTAAAATAAAAATTCCCTTTCTTTAAAATCCCTAAATTGACATTCTACCAAATACATTCTTATCTAGGATAAGATGTAGCAACAACACTCCCCAAAGTTGGACAATGAATTAGTTAAACCATGAATACACAATTTCAATAACAATTTTTATGTGACAGACTCTAAACTACAAGTTATTCCAGAGAGCAACCACAATTCTCTTCTTATCACCTCCAGAAAGCCTACATAATAGTAACCTCCTTTTGTTATAAAATAAATATATGGAAATCCTAGTCATAACCATTAGCCAATAAAGAAGCCAATTTTTAAAACCTAACTGGCAAAAACAATCTAGCAAGTAGAAGGTGTAACAGCTTTAGTTTGAACAGGTCAATTTCAGGTTGATCATTTCCAGCCAGTTAGGAGACAATGGGCCTGTTCCTTTATGGTTCCAGGGTTTTATTTCCTTAGCTGAAGAAAATGACAATACCAGTATCCTCCTCCTATATTTGTGAAAAATGGAGTGTTAATACAAGCACAGCATTTATGTTTCTGCGAACACAGCAGCCACTCAATATTAACTATATGCTATTACCTACAATGAGAGAAATAAAGTTCCTCTTTAGTTTTGAAGTTAATAAAATTGTGTAGGTTTTAGAGCCTTAGAAAGCCTAAACGTTTCTCAGGTCAAAGAGACCAAAACAGACGAGGAACAGGAGTAAAGCAATAACACGTACTATGCACCCAACACATGGTCCTGAAATCCTACCTAACAGGCTTCATTTGTAACGTCCTAATAGTAAGTAGCAATGACAAGACTAGGGACAACAATTTAATTTCGGAAAAGTTTAAAGCCACAGGAAGGCTGTTAAACCAAAGGAAAATGGGTTCTTATATGAACGAGGTGGTGGTAACCAAGATGAAAAGTAAAGGACCCCGGGTGAGGGGCCTAGCTTCACCGCGGTTCCTCCCATGGAAAAGCAAAACCAGTGGGCCTCGCCGCTAAGTCCTATCGTGACACCCCACGCCCGAAGCCGTGGCACACGGCAGGTCGTGCGTCAGGGGCTCCAGTGCCGGCCGCGGGGGTGCAGGCTTCCTGCGGCGTCCCCGAGACAGGCCCAGGATCCCGATGGACGCCTGAGTCACCGTCCGCGCGGCCTAAAAGCCGGCGCACTCAGCCGGTTACCTTCGGCGGGGAACTCCTCGAACTCGTCGTCCTCCTCTAGGAGACCCAAGTCTACCGGCTGTTTTTTCTCTGACATCGCGACCCTCCAAGCCCAATACCGCCCAAAGCGGTATGAAACTTGGAACCCTCACTCCTCAACGGCCGTCGCTACCGCCGATGTCGACGCCGGCGCTACCACAGAGACTCGGGGAAAGAGCTACGAGACCAGCGCGAGGGATGCTGGGATACCGGAGGTCCTCCCAGCGCTTCCTGCGGGTTTAGCTGGGCTTCCGATTTAGGTAGATTCTTTTTTGTTTTTACTATATTATTCGGACTCGGAATTGACCAAGTGGACACCAGTGTAGATTTCCCTGATTGGAAAAGATTCAAAATGTGTAAAAAGTATTAAGCACCTTTACTTAGTTTACGACTTAGGAATTCTGTAAAGATGTAGAACGACTGCTAACATTCATCAGCCTTCCAAGTGCCGGACCCTTAAGGTGCATTACTGCGGTCTTTGAACCAACCCCCTAAACTTGGCATTAAGTATCTCCGCTTCACAGAACACTCAGGTTCAAAAAGGAACAATCAGAAACGGCACCGTCGCTCAGGTAGTGCTAGGAAATCCAAATGCAAATCTCTTTGCCTGACTCCAATCTCCAAACTTGGGGATTACTTAGTGGCAAATGGCCTATTAATAGAGTTTGTGGGTGTGTGTAGAACTCTAGTTTGAAGATTATTATAAAACAATAAGTAAAAATGGATACGGTCTAACATTTTATACTGTTCAAAATGTGTCATTTGGGACTTTTTTAGTATCATTTTGAATATGGTGTTGAACTGTCTGGAACTCCGTATTTAACAAGAGAATTTATGGATGAATATGAAATATATATGTAGATTTTTAAAAAAAATTTTAGTTGCATATGGACACAATGTCAACTTATTTTTATGTGGTGCTGAGGACCGAACCCAGTGCCTCACTCATGCTGGGCAAGCACTCTACCACGAGCCACAACCCCAGCCACAACCCCAGATAGATATTTTGTAAACTTTGGTACACAATTAAAAAAAAAAAAGTTTAAATCCTATTTCTTCATTCAATAACTAGTTTATACCATTTACCAGGCATGGTTTATCAGTATCAAACATGTATAGACAAGGTCCTTTTCCTCAAGGAGTTCATATTCTTTCTTTTCAGAGACATTTAAACATAAATGATAATGAAACAGTAATCCATTTGAATCTCCTTCTTAAAATAAAATTACAGGAGAAATGAACAGAGTGTATGGGATAAAAGAGAGTGAATCAACTAAAGAACAAATTTGGATGAGAACTACAATTAAGACATAATTTTTTGAAAAGTAACCTTACCTTTATAATACTATATTGATTTCTGAAAATATTGGTATCTCACTACAAAAGAAAAGGATAAGTATGAGAGGGATTGCATATTTTAATTGCTGAAAATATTGGTATCTCAATACTAAAAAAATAAAAGGATAAGTATGAGAGGGATTGCATATTTTAATTAGCCTGATTTAGCCATTTCAAAATATTTCAGAACATTGTGTTTTATACCATAAATATACAGGTAGTCTCTGACTTGATGGTTCAAATTAATGATTTTCAACTTTATGATTATGTTAAAGTGAGATGCATTCAGTAGAAATCATACTGTGAGATTTGAATTTTGGCCTTTTCCTGGACTATCAATGTGTAGTAAGATGCTGTCCTGCTTACTGGGCAATGACAACAAGCCACACTTGCCAGTCCAATAACTGTACTGGTTCCTAAATTCCAGACTGCTGAAATTATTTCTCATTTTAATTATTGTGGCAAATGGAAAAACTTTGGAAAATGATAGATATTAAAGTGTGAGAGGCATTATTGCTTAGTTAAATTAAGCATATAAGAATATGTATTTGTAGAGAGCAATATAAAAATCTAGGCCCAATTCCTTCTAAAGAGTGGACAAATTAACTTCTCTGTAGTATATTTTGGTGTTTGCAGTGCCAGAGTTAAGATTAAATGAGATTATCATAACATACCTATCTCAATGCCTGCTTGGTAACTATTAAGAGATCAATACATGATAACTGCCATTAAATAAGTGATTTATATTTTTTAAAATCTCAAATCCTTCCTACCAATCCTAAAAGTCTCCAAGTGTGGTTTTGGTTCCTTGATGCAATCTTGTTGATACTTTCTGAGGAAGTTAGTCCCTCCCCACTCTAATAATAAATTAATAATAATAATTTGTATTTAGTATTTACTTTGTATTAGGTACTGGGTGTTTGTGTATTTACTCATTTAATCCTCTGCACATCAGCCCTATTAAGTGAATACAATTAAAACCTTTTTTATACTGGAAGGAACTGAACCATAGAGGGCTTGGTTATGTAGCCAACATCAAATGCTAACAAGTGGTGGAGTTATTATATTCTAACAGCTTTCCTAAAGAATAGAAAACAAACCCAATATGGAAAGAGGCAGAATTTTGTCCCAATAACACCACCCTTCCTAGCCACTGGGATTATACATGTGTGCCTCTATGACCAACCTAAAACTATTATGAGAAGTATTTGTGGTCAAAACTTGATTTTACTTACATATATAATGTCTATAATTGATCAGTTTTAACTTTAGAGTTAGGAAATCAAGTTAGCAGCATATTTTATAGTTTTTTGTCACAAGTAAATCTGTTTTATTACTGAAAGTTTCATTGGACATTCCCATGATGTTAATTACATCACAGGTACCTACATCCTTAAATTTGGAATAGACCATTTAGTCATCAGGAAGAATGGAACACATCAGATTTACTTTTTTGTCTCTATGTCTATCCAAGGAAAAATGATGAGAAGCTGTTAAATAGTCTATGTGTTGAGGACAAACTGATATCAAAAGTATCTTCAATTTGATTTCAGGAGGGTAAAGCTAATTAGCCATAAAGTTTTATGAAAACTGACCTACACCACAATTTCCCTGACCTCCTTTCAGAATATGTAAAAAGCTTGGACTTCAGAGTCACCTAGGTTGTGTGCTCCTAGAACATTTCCTTTTTTTGCCTCAGTTTTCCAATCTTTGAAGTAGAATAATAAAATTGCCTTCCTCATAAGGTTGCTGTGAGTATTAAATTAGGAAAACACTCAGAATGGTGACCTGCATATGATGGAACACAATAATTGTAGTTGAAGTAGAAAGAGAATGATAATACTTATTCCCACTCTGCAGCAATGCATAAAATTCTTCAAACTTAGAAGGGAAGTTGACTATTTTCAACAGTGTTGATTCTTTTTGTCAAGAAGTACTGAACATTTGTTATGGTGAATACTATAGCTACCTTTTTATTTGCCTCGTGGAATCCCCAGAACATTTGTTGTTGCCTCTTTCTGAGTCTCCAAAGGACAGGTTCTCAATGAGATTATATCCATAAAACTGGTCAGTAGAACACTTTTTGAAAACCTATTTTCCTCACTAGATCAGAATTTAGGCAGCTGTCAATGTTACCATCAGAATTCCATGTATCTGCAATAAATGCAAGTATAACTCTGTTAGGGGCAAATAGAAATTGTAAAGGGTTGGGCAAACCAATCTAAATGTAATTTACAGGCATGGAAATGAATAAGGGAAGAATATAAAGGAGGGATTATTAGAAAGTAGAGACTAGGCTATCTTTTATAGGAAATCTCTTATTTCACACAAACCCATAGCTTCCTGTTCAAATTTTCTTTCTTTCTGGATCTTTAAAATTGACTTATATCCCCCTAAAGAGATCCTGAGGACTCTAAGAAAAGTAGACGATGGCTATGCAGGTAGACTCTGGATATGTGAAGCTAGCTCTAAACCCTACTGTGATGTGTTTTAGGTTATTATTATTATTATTATTTATGTATTTATTATTATTTATAATATTTTGGTAAGAAGCCAATGTGAGATCTAACCTCTTAAAATTTTAAGTACACCTTACCGTATTGTTTACCATAGGAACTACTATGTTCAGCAGATCTCTAGAACTTACTCATCTTGTATAACTGAAACTTTATAATCACTGAACAATGACTCCCATTTTCCTTTCTCTGCATCTCCTGGTAAACACCATTCTACTTTCTAAGTTTGACTGTTTGGGGTACCTCATCTTATGGTCTGGATCTAATATGTCCCCCCAAATCCCCTTTTGCTAAAGTCTTGGTTGCCAGACTGTGATGCTGCTGGGAGATGATGGAACATTTAAGAGATAGGACCTAGTTAAAATTAAGGATTGGGGGTGTTCCCTCAAAGAGAATATTGGGACTCTGGCCCCTTCTCTCTCTTCTTCTCAATTATGAGGTAGGTAGCTTTGCCATACTTCCTACTCTCTGTCATGATGATCTGCCTCCCCAGAGGCTCCAAAACCACAGAGCCAACTGACCATGGCTTGAAATTTCTGAAGCCATGAGACAGAATAAATCTTTATTTTAAATTGATTTTCTCAGGTATTTTTGTCATAGCAACAGAAATCTAACACATCTCATTTAAGTGGAATCTTGGAATGTGTGTCTTTCTGTAACTAGCTTATTTTACTTAATGTCCTCTGTGTCCATTCATGTGGACACATGGCAGGATTTCCTTTTCTTTAAGGTTGAATAATTTCCTGTTGTATGTGAATACCACATTTTCTTAACCTATTTGGCATTGAGGTTGTTACTGTATCTTGGGTATTATGAGTGGTGTCTTGAACATGGCAGTAGACTGATATCTTCAAGATCTTGATTTCAGTTTCTTTGGATATATACCTAGAAGTGAGATAACTGGATTATATGATAGTCCTGTATTAATTTTTTGAGGAATTTCTATTCTGTAGACACTGTCTCATTTTCCACCCCTACTAATAGTGTACAAATATTCAAATTTCTCTACATTCTCACCAACATTTGTTATCTTTTTATTTTTTTGAAATAATAGTGATGAATACTTCTAACAGGCATGAAGTATTATCTCATTCTGGTTTTGATTTCCATTTCCCTGATGATTAAGCAATGTTGAGAATATACTTCGTGGCTATTTGCATGCCTTCTTTGGAGAAAAATCTATTTGTTTCTTTGCTACTGAATTGTAGGAATTTTTTATGTATGTTAGATAATATCCCCTTATCAGATGTATGGTTTGCCAGTATTTTCTCCCATTTCATAGGCTGTCTTTTCATTCTGTTGATTATTTTCTTTGTTTGCAGAAACTTTTGAGTTTGTGGTCCCACTTGTCTATTTTTGCTTTTGTTGCTTATGATTTTGGGATTACATCCATGAAACCCTTACCTACAACCAATGTTATAAAGTTTCTCCCCTATATTCCCTTCTAGGAGTTTTACAGTGTTAGGTCTTAAAGTTAAGCTTTTCATTCATTTTGGGTTGTTCGGGATGTGTAATGTGTTTAATGGCTTGGTTTATGGGAACGGGGCAGTTAAAATGTAAGAACGTTTTCTTTTAAAAACATAATACTTAAAAATATGTCAGTTTTGAAATAAAGAGATTTTTTTTCCTTCTTTGTTCCCAGAATTAGTGAACATTATTCATGGATTCTGATGTGAGCTATACACTGCAGATGCCACATGAAGACATGACCCCTTCCCTCTTAGAGTTTACGTTCTAGTGGATTTTGTTAGTTTCCATCATCCTATCTGGAATAAGCTTCTAATACATTCCTAAAGCAAATAGTTGGGGCTAGCTATGTTTCTAAACTTTAATGTGTGTTCAGATCTCTAATGATCTTCTTAAAATTCAGATTCTCATTCAGTGGGACTATGTATGGCCTGAGAGTCTACATTTTTAATGAGTTCCTAAATGACGTTGATGTTACTGAACTGGAGACTACATGTTGTAAAGCAAGGATTTAGTGGAAATCAAAATAAAAGAAAATATATGCATTTCAGCTAGTAATACTGTGTGATTAAGAACTTGTGGTTCTTTCAACAGCCATAATAAGTATAAATATTTGCTTCTCAGCAGATGTTCTTACTCCTTAAACAGAAAGTTTAGGTCTTCTTTAAGGTATGCATATACATACATATATACACACCTGCAAACAGCTCACACTCACAGCTTCATTAACATTATAAGTCCTCTGTACCCAATGATTGATTCTGGACTTAAGAGAAGAATTAAATTTCCAATAAAAGAAGGCTTTTTTGGCTCTTTTATCATGACAAGATGCTTGGACAAATAAAATATGAAAAAATCATAATGGTAAAATAACCTGAAAATCATAATTGTAAAATAACCATCTACAATATGTAGATCTTACTGTAGAATAATTAGTAATGAATAAAGAAACTGTTATATAAAATCCAATTGCTAATAATGAGAAATACTTAATCTACCAGATAGTTAAAAACCCAGCCCAAAAAGACCCATCTTGTACCAAAAGACATGTTTAAAAATCGATATTTGTATGCCCAAGACTTGTTTGAAAAGGCGATTATGGTCTCACAAGTAAATCATAAGAATTTTTAAAATTTTGTAAATGCTGTATTTATATGACAGACAAGAACCACTCTGAAGGAATCATTATGGTTTGGGAAATGATATGCAATTTCAAAATCATCTAAATCATTTCAATTGCCTGTATTTACATTTATATAATGGGTATTTATAATGGTGATTATTTTAGAACTTACCTTGTTTTCCAGGATCTCACATTGGTTTCTATGGGAACAAGAATGGCTCTGAAGAGGAGCGTTTTAAGAACTCTTTTCACATTCAGTGACTGCTAACTGAACTGTAAATTCTGTTTGTCTGTTAAAGGTTTTTAACACTTAAATTTTAACACTGAAATAAAAGTTGAGAATTCTAGCTTCATAAATCATTTTAAATAATAAAAATTATTTTTATGAAACATCTGGCATATTGAAACATTTTTAAAAACAAAATAACTAGCTTTAGGAGCTAATAATCTGTTCACTTTATTGATTTCATTAGTGATTAATCCACGTTGGCCATGTGCTTGCTCTTGAAAAATTGTGTAAAGAGAAACCTCATCTTATATATTGTTTCAATGCATTTTCTCTGCTATTGATATGTGTATACCTATGTTTTCTTACTTTTGTAAAAATCTGTTAGAAAAGCAGTGTAAAATGTTCTGCATTTAAAGTTTCCCTCTGCCAACACCTCACCCATCCTGTGCTATTATTTACCCTGGTACTATGTTGTACCTTGACTGTGAGGTGGGACTCTATCCATGTTCTCACACCAGCTGGAACTTATTTTTACTATTTTTTTAAAACAAGCTCATAAGTCTTCAAATTTCCATTTTTCTTTTTCTTGGAATAGATTTTTAGATCATAAAAAGCCCAACGTGTAACTTACGCATTACATTTGTTCAGTTTGCTGTATTTAATATTTCCCCACATTTCATGTTTTCCCATAAACTTTATTTAATTCCCTGGAAAAATGAAATTTCAGTATATTTTTATTCAATTCCCTCTCAAAGTAATTAAAACCCACTAAAAATAAGAGAAGCCTATTTCAGAAAAGAGTACTAAAACTTTGAAATTTTTCTTCTACTCAAACTGTAAAAGATGCCAGTTGAAAGCACATGGCATCCCATAAGCAGCTTATGTAATAACTACTCCAGTCATTACTGATATATAATCTGTGTTTTAAATTCAAAAAGTACAGGTTGATGGCAGAGCGCCAGCTAGGGTGGAATAAACGCTGGGTTCTTTTTGTCTTCCTTTGGATTAGTGGGTTTCTGCCTGCCTTCAGCCTAGTTCTGACTTTGGATTACCAGAAACTCATGACCATTTGAAAAGCAAAGTAGCTGTCATCGCTGTTACCAAAAGATTGTTCTGTGATTCATAGGCAAGTTGGAAGCTCCAGTGTTTCTCATATCATACTGTCATACCATATCCTATAAATATGTACAATTAAATAATATTTTATAAACTTTTTAAAAGTATTTTCAGTCTGATTTTATTTTATAAGATAAATTAGAGATTGTCTCACTTTGTAAATGGTGAAGACAAATGAGAAACAGGTAACCAAATGTTTGGGGGAAATGATTAATTGATTGACTATTCTATTTTTTAAGTTGATTTTAAATTGAAGAAGAAAACAAATTGAAAAGTAAAAGCAAGTTTAATGTTACCCTTTAGAAGAGAAAGTCTTATCTTGAAAAATATTTAAAACCTATTTACTTATATATATGTACCAGTGATTGAGCCCTGGGGGGCTTAATCATGGAGCCACATCCCCAGTCCATTTTTGTTTTTTTATTTTCAGACAGGGTCTCACTAAATTGCTTATGGCTTCACTAAATTGTTGAGGCTGGTTTTGAACTTGAGGATCCTCCTATCTCAGCCTCCTGAGCTTCGGGTATTACAGGCATGAGCCACCACCACAGGCCAAAATATTTATATGTTAATGTAATTTTCTAGTATAGAGCTGCTCAAAGTGGGGTCCACAGATAATCCAGTGAACATCTAAAACTACTACAAAAAGCAGAATGTAAGTATTTAGAAACTTTTACAATTGTTTGACACTGCACTTCATCAACCCTGCGATTCTGTATTTTATAAAAATTAGTCCATGTTGTTTGAAAATTTTTAAAGATTTACCCTTTATTAAATATAGATGCATTGATTTAGCAAATTACTGTAAGCCAGGAAAAAAGAGTGTCATTTGAACTTTGTACTATTGAGAATGATTTATCCTGTGTGATTCTGTCTGAAAGCTGGGAAGTGAGGTGTTTTTATCTCTGAAACATCTCTTTCTAGCCCTCAAATAACATATTTATTTTCTTAAGATTACAGCCAAATAGACTGAAGTAGATGTTGTTCTCTCCTTTTGCAGATATAAAAACAAAGATACAAAAGGCTTAAGTGCATTGTCTGATATTACACAATTACCATCAAAATTTTAAAGTCAAGTTAAGTGAACAGCATTGCATAGAAAACTTACTTCATATTCTGATGAATAAAATAAAAACACCCTGGGTCGATTATGGCAGAAAATTGGTTATATTCTCTGCTTCATACAGCAGTGCTTTGTCTTAAGGTTTCAGAAGGAACAGCATTGTGTTACAGTCGTTCAATGGGTGACTAGTGAAATTACACATACTGCAAATCAAGGTGAGGAGTTGGAAGGAATTCAATAGCCAAAAACAAAATTAAAGAGAAGGAAGAAAGATTAAGTTAGGAACGCATATGTAGTTTGGCTAAAAAAATAAAAAAAAAATCGAGAGCAGAAATATAAGTCCACAACTCTCTGAAAGTATAAAATGCCAAAAGAGAAAGGGCTTGCTCCCTTGGACTGTAAATAGGAGGAATAAACTGAAAATAAGAAAGGAAAAGTTTAGACAAAACACCAAGAATTCTTGTTAATTGTCAGGAGTATTAGGTTTGTTGAGTGGGCGCCCATAGAAATCTCTGAAGATATTTAAAACCTCATTGAACAAAGCCATGGACATTGTATTGTGGAGAACAAGACTTAATGGCAAGGGGGATGGCCTGGATCAACCATGAGAACTTTTTCCAGCTCTGATTTCTTCTCCTTAGCTCTCTGAAGAATAGTTGCTAAATTGCTTGATCAACCCAGACAAATAGAACTCAACACAAGAATAAAACCCCAGACAAAACAATAAAGTCAGCCAAAATTGAAACACGCCCCTCAAAAAAAAAAAAAAAAAAAACTAAATCTTGCATCATACCCCAAAGATGACAACTTCAGTCTCTGGCAACCTGCCCAGAGTAATAAATTCCAGAGACAAGATCCTTTCCTGAGCAAGCCTAACCAACAGGTTGGGAGAGTTTGACACGCTTGTGGAACCTCCCAGATGATTGTAATTCTAGCGAGGGAGTAAAAGTGAAAGGGAAAAGAAATACAGAGACTGGTTTATCAGTAAACTCATTCATTTACTCACTTTGCAAGGACTTATGAAATTCTTTTTATCTCTAGCAATTATTCTAGGGTGGGGTACATAACTGAGCAACAACAAAAACCCCATAAAAAACAAAAGATCTATCTTTGGAACTTTCTAGTGTAAGGAACAGTGTGGGCATGCCACATTTTGTTTAATGCCTTATCAGCTGAGGTATATTTTGGGTAGTGTGCATGTATGCCAAATCTTAAGTAATGAGGTGGTTCTAAGGAAGGTAGGAGGAAAGATAAACAACAGGGAGGGAGGGATGAAATTGAGTTATTTAATAATGCAACCAGAGTCAAACTCATGGAGGAGAGACCTTTGAGCAAGACTTGAAGGAAATGATAAGAGATAGCCAAGAGAATACTGGGGGAAGAGCATTCCAGGAAAAGAAAACCTGCCAACTGACATGTTTGAGGAATAAAAAGGGGCTGGAATGCTAGGGGGAGTAAACACAAGAGAAGAATATTAAGAAATGAAGTCAAAGAGTCTTTGTAGGTTATTTAGGATGACTTTGTCTTTTACTACAACTACCCACAACCTCTGGCTGCAAGAACCCAAGGAACTCGGTGAAGAAATTATTTCATGTCAAGTGTCAGCTTTCCTGGGAAACCACTCGCTAGCTTATCAGTGGTGTTTCTGTGTGCCCCTTCAGATTGTCCAAGAGGTAATCTTTAATAATGTCAGCATGATTCAGTATCTTGGGTCCTAACCAAATAATTATGAAGTTTAGTTATTGTCAATGAAAACATGGGAACAATAATAAATATTAGAACTCTAAATATTCGCTTCCATTTCTTCTTAAATCAACTACAAAAAAAAAAAAAATCCAAACAAAATTTTCCTTGTGATCTCTGTAGGTGTTTGTAAACATATGGAATATATATTTTGTCACGGAAAAAGTCCTAAGTATTATAATATTTTATTATAGGTTCATGTCCTATGAAACCTGATTTTACTAAGGGCTTCGTAAATGTTTAAAGGTAACTAGGAGTTTAAAAATCAATTTAGAAGAACAAAATGGATCTTTTTGTGAGATGTCATGATAATATTAAAGGAGTTATTAGGTGTTATCAAATATTTGAAAAGAAGGTTATTAAAGGTTAAATGAGAAAATCACTGTTGGTGTTTATTCATAATTGAAAAAAATTTTGTTGAGTGCCTGCTATGGGCCTTGCATGATTTTTAGGCTCTATGGATACAACAGTGAGCAACACACAAGAGCCTGGTATCTAATATTCAACTCCATTAAGATTACTCTTAAGTAATTCACTTCTTGTATGACAATGACTGAGGAGATGGATCAGTGTGAGGCTCATTTGCAACCCAATATCACCTGTTAAGGTAGCCAGAAAACAATGCTCCATGACCTGTCCCCATCTGGCCAAATCCTCAGGCAGAGACTACACCCCTGGATATTCACTAACTTTATAAAGGGAAAAGAGCACAGTTTTTGAGTTAGAGCTATCCAAAAGGACAGCCACTGGCTACAAGAAGAGATTGAGCAAGTGAAATGTGACTATCCAAACTGAGATATACTCAACTATAAAATACACTGGATTGCTAACTTGGCCTAAAAAAAAATGTAAACTATCTCAAAATATTTTATGTCAATTGCATATTGAAATGGTAATATTTTGATAGGGTTAAATAAAATTATAGGATAAATTTCTTCCTTTTACATTTTTTTAAAAAATGTGACTACTAGAAAATATAAACTTATATAGTATGTTACATTCCACCAAGCTAGAGGATCTGTACTTGACTCCCAGATCAACTCAGAACTGTTGCAGAATATTAACTGACAATTATTGAATACTCATTAAATGTCCAGCCCTCTTCCAAGCATGTTACCTTGTGTTAAAATGTTTAATCCTCACAATAACCCTCGGAGGAATCATTTTTCCAGATGAATGATTTAAGCCTTAGAAAGGTCAAGAAACTTGCCAAAGGCTGCAAACCTAGTGAGTGGAAGAACAATTAGGCTCTTAAAACTGTAACTAACCCAGTGGCTCTCAAACCTGAATGTGAATCAGAATCACCTAAAGGGCTTTTTAAAACATAGATCACTGAGCCCAGCCCCAGGGATTCTGACTCAGAAGATATGGTGTAATCTGAGAATGTGCATCTCTAACACATTTCCAGGTGATGTCGTTGTTGCTGATCTTAGACCACATTTTGAGAACCATTGGTCTAATCAAGGTACCATATCACCACCTCCCTTCAATCTTAATATAAATCCTCAGCCCTTCTGATTCAGTTTCTTTGCCTTAAAGTGTGACTAGTTCTAATACCTACATTATGTGCTATAAAATTTGCCATTTTAAAATGTATACCTTACTTGCTTTTACTGTATTTACAATTTTGCTATAAGTTATAACTACTAATTCCAGAGCATTTACATCACTGAAAAAAGAAACCTAATACTGGTTATCAGTCCTCCCCACTTCCCCCTTAGTCAGGCCTAGGCTACCACTAATGTACTTTCTATCTCTATGAATTTGCCTTTGAACATTTCATATAAATGAAGTCATATGTGGTCTTTTGTGTTTAACTTCTTTCCCTAGCATGATTTCAGGTTTCATCCATGTTGTAGTACATGTGAATATTTCATTCCATCTTATGGCCAAATAATATACAATTGTATGGGCATACCACATTTTGTTTATTCATCAATTGCTGTCATACTGGGTAGTGTTCATATTTTGACTACTATGAATTTGCATGACATATGTTTTCATTTCTGTTAAGATAAACCTATAAGGGTGTTCAGTAGGAATGAATTACTGGCTTTTGGGAAATATGTTTAACTTTTTGAGAAACTGCTAGATTGTTTTCAAAATATTACATCATTTATGTTACCATCAACAATGTATGAGGGTTCTAGTTCTTCACATTCTTGCTAACACTTGTCATTGTCCATTTTTGATTATAGCAATCCTACTAAATGTGAAGTGGTATTTCATTGTAGTTTTGATTTATATTTCCCTAATGACTAATTTTATATGCTCGTTGAAAATTTGTATATTGCCTTTAGAGAAATGTCCATTCAATTCTTTTGCTCATTTTTATTTTTATTTATTTATTAGGTACTAGGGATTGAACTACCACTGAGATACATCCCCAGTCTTTTATTCTATTTTATTTTTTAATTCAGAGGCAAGGTCTTGCTAAATTGCCTAGGCTGGCATTAGACTTGTGATCCTCCCATCTTAGCCTACTGAGTCATAGGACTGCAGGCTTGTACCAACACACCCTGCCCTTGCTCGTTTTTAAATTGGGTTATTTTGCTGTTGAGCTTTAAGAGTTCATTATGTATTTTGCATGCAAGTCCCTCATCAGATAAATGATTTATAAGTAATATCTCTATTTTATGGATTGTCTTTTCACTTTCTTGATAGTGTCCCTCGAAGCAAAACAGTTTTTAATGTTGTTGAAGTCTAGTGTATCTACTTCTTCTTTTATCACTTGGGCTCTTGGGTCCCATCTAAAAAACATTACTATTAGGCTAGGAATATAGCTCAGTTGGTAGAGTGATTCCTTACATGCACAAAGCCCTGGGTTCAATCCCCAGCACCCCCCCCACACACACACACAGTTGCTATCCAAGATAATGAATATTTTACTCTTGCATTTTTTAGTATGAAAATGTAGTTCTTATATCAAAGTCTATGCTCCATTTTGAGTTAATTTTTATATGAGGTATAAGATATGAGTCCAACTTTATTCTTTTTCATGTGGTTATCCAATTGTCCCGGCACCATTTCTTAATCATAGGATCCACTTAAAACTTAGGCAAGAATGTTTTATAGACTATATTAATCGTTTATAAATGCTAATTAGAATACTATTTTTTCCTCTCTACATATTACCTACTCTGCTGTCAAACTTTTTTAAGCACTATAATTAGAACAAAATAAATGTCTTCTGAATGAAAACCTCAAGTTAATAATGACTGACCACAGGTAGGCTTGTTCAAATGCACCCCTTCATTTATTGTTAGATAATACAAAATGCTAAGTTCCTTACCATTATGTCATCCTATATTAATCCTCCCATTCACTTGAATAGAATGAGAAACAAAGAAATGTTTAGCCTATATGAATCATAAATCCTTAATGATTTTTGTTGTTATCTGTGCTTATGGAGCCTCATCAACTGATGCTATAAATACAAATGTAATATGTGGTAAGCTATTTTTGCATATACTATTGTAATAATTGGATTATTACAGACTCAAATAGGATGAATAGTAGAAAATAAGCAAAAAACAAAAAAAGGTGAATCTTATCTGATTAGGGCTGGTAATCATTGGTAAATTATGTACATGAATTCTTCCTTTCCATAGGAAGTCAGTAAATGGAACATAAAACTCAAAGGAGACATTGCCCAAATGTTGCAAAAAAGTTGCAATGAGGGGTGAAAATGTAGAACTTGAAAGATGTGGAATCGTATAACATCCAGAAAACTGATAGTTATAAGGTAAGAAATTTTGTTATGTCCCAAAACTAAGGGCATCCAGACTTGTGACAGTAATATTTGGGCTCCTGGATGGCATAATAATAGGAAGAAAACTCCAGGAAATTCTCCCCGAAAGGAAAGTGAGAAAGCAAGAGACGGCAAACGAAAAATGAAGGACGGAGACCAGGCCGAGAGCCTCACGAAAGTTTATTTGTCAAAGCTGACAAATAAAGTCCATCTCTCTATAGAGAGGAGAGAGGCCCTGTGATGTTTGAGTGTTCAGCTTTTGTAGGGTAGGGGTTTGGAGTTGTGGTTGTGGCTCTACAGGGTAGGCTCGAGGGTGCTTGCATCAGAGCTGGGTGGGTGGGGGATAGCACGGGATTGACTTAGGTTGATCGCACCAAGGGGCTTTCCAGAGCAAAGGGGTCACCTCCTTCTGGAATTGGCTTAGGGTTATGGTACCATGGGGTAGGTCACTAATGGGGGTGGGAGAAGTTTGGGTAGGAGGAAGTACAGGAAGGCGAAACTTATCTCATAAGATGGAGCTTAACATTTAAGATGGCTGTTCAGATATTAATCAAGACCCTATACGCTCAACTTAAGTCAGCTTACAAAAAAGATACCTGCATACCCATGTTTATTGTGGGAATATTCACAATAGCCAAGACTGGAATCAGTCTAGGTGCTTGTCAACAGATGAATGGATAAAAAAAAAATATGGTATATATACATGGTGAATGTTTTAGTCAGTGTTTTCACTGCTGTGTCTAAAAGACCTGACAAGAACAATTTTAGAGGAGGAAAAGTTTATTTGCAAGCTCATGGTTTCAGAGGTTCCAGTCCATGGCTCCCTTCCTGGAGACTTGAGGTGAGGCAGAACATCATGGTGCAAAAGTGTGGCAGGGAAATGAGGCTCACATGGTGATCAGGAAGCAGAGAGACTCCACTGGACAGATACAGAATAAATGCCCTAAAGCCACGCCTCCAATGCCCACCTTCTCCAGGCACACCCTACATGCTTTCAGTTACCACACACTTAATCCCCACTAGGGGATAATTCACTGATTGGGCTAAGGCTGTCATAACCCAGTCATTTCACCTCTGAATGTTCTTGAATTGTCTCACATATGAGTTTTTAGGGTACACATCACATCTGACTATAACGGTAGAATATTATTCATAAAAAATGAATAAAATTATGGCATTTGCTGGAAAATGGATGGAATTGGAGATAATCATGTTAAGTGAAATAAGCCAGACACAGAAGTAGTATCACCTGTTAATTCTCATGTGGAAACTGGAAAAAGCAGCAGAATGACAGACCTGAAATTAGAGTAGAAATTACTAGGCAAGGGAAAGGAGACTTGGGAGAGGGGGAAAGAGTAGGGAGGGCACAAGAGGATAGAAAGGAGGGTGGACAGGATCAAAACCTGATATGGAACATGATATATGCACATATGCATGTATGTGAGAGAAAAACCCATTAATTTGCACAGTTCATATGAGTTAATGATTCTAATTAAAAACAAAAACATTCTCTTTTCTTTATCTCTGGCTTCATAGTCATTAAGCCTACTGCTGTCCTGAACTCATCTCTGAAGTTGTTATCTGGAGATAAAAGAAAATTAACTTTCTGGGGATGGGTTGTGGCTCAGCGGTAGTGCTGCTCACCTAGCATGTGGGAGGCACTGGGTTCGATTCTCAGCACCACATAAAAATAAATAAATAAAATAAAGGTAACATTTAAAAAAAAGAAAATTAACTTTCTTAATATAAATACTTTGCATCAGAATTTCATAAATAATTCTTGTAACTTTATGGTAGATAATGTAAGCCCAAACTGTCAGATTAACTTCTGACCTGAGGAATGAATAGGGCAGGAAATCTTGGACCAGCATTGAGTCCAAGAATCATTGCTAAGTAAAGGGATGGAAAGGAAATTAGAAACAAGGCCACAAAGCCTTGTGACTGTGCTCCAGAGTCACATTTACACTCAGTAGAATTCTAGGTAATTGCACTCCAAATCAGCTATTAGAAATAAGATTTGAAGTCATATTCTTCTTTTTCATGACATATTGATTAGATCAATTAACTCCATAGTACTCTGAGAATTCTGGATAGGAATGTAAGTAATCCAAAAATATATTCACGGGGAATGATTCCTATGTTGTAAAAATGCCTACTGCGTTTAGTAACACACACTTGGAAGTTTCTGAAAGATAAATGTTACCTGTAAATAGGAACCTGGTCAATATTTTCCCTTATTTATCCTGAATTTCAAACTTATGAACAAGAACTGAAAGCCAAAGGGTGTCTATCATCCCACAACTTCAGGCTAGGGACTATGACTGAAAGAATTCTATATAGTTTTTTAGTCTTTACAGCTTCTGTGCTTATTACCTTCTTTTCTGATGTCAGCATTCCTAAGGTACTTAGTGGGAATGACATGCTTGTCTCTACTGTTATTGAGAAGGTATTAAGGACTAGGACTGCCATCCATGCAGCCATCTTAAATTGAGTACAGAGTAGAATCTCTAGGAACAGAAGCAATAGAGGTTTATGAAAGAGAAGGAATGCAGACTGTGGAACCTGGTCATACAACTTTCAAGTCACACAGTATTTGAAGTCAAGCCATAGAACCTGATGAAATTATGCCCTATAAAATTCTTTTTAGTAGCAACCATGAGTCGTAAGTCTTCATCACCATGAGTTCCTAGAGCCTACGTGAGAGAAGGGAAAAAGCACTTGAAAATTACCTTGGGCAAGAGCCTAGACCCAGCATTCCTATTTCCTGTTGAAGGTTGAAGTTCTCTTGAACCAAGCACCAATGGCCCAAGTCCTAAGAACAATGACATCACAGAAGTGATAACCACACTCTGCCCTTGCCTAGTTTCTGGCATAGCCCCAATCACATCTCCTTTCAGAGCCTGCAGCCACCCTTGCTGTCTTGGAACTGTTTCTGATTTCACCTGGAGTTGTTACTACACACACACTTGTGCTTGAGTTGAACAGGTGATTGACTTACCTCACATTATCTGAAGAGATCAAGCAATGAAGTGTTAGTACCTGGGGCTCAGTAATTGTGCATGTAGGCAAAGCTAACACAAATAAGAAAGACAGCACCTACCATTGCTGAGAGCCATAGCCAAGTAGGAATGACGCATGGCATTTTTGGTTGAAAGGTGACCCCAGCAAGCCATTGAGATGATAATGATCATGTTAAGATGCACATTCAATTGGAGATTAGACCCCTGCTGTCTGCCTAGGCCTGCTACTTTGGAGCTCTGCGGGACTCCAGGAGAGTTCCCATTGGTTGGGGAAGTGTGCTTAGGAGGGAATTCCGGAGGAGGGATTTCCTGTTGGAGTAGGGTGTCCCGGGAGGAGCCGCGTGGCGTAGTTCGGCATTTTTTCCTGGGAGCGTGTGTGGAGTGTGCTGGTGGAGTTCAGAAATAAAGTTTGTTCCTGCTTCAGTGGCTCGTGATTTGTGCCCAGCCTGACTGTGGCATACCATCTTAGGGAAAGCATGCATTGTTAGGATATTAGAAAAGCAAGCTATAGTTGGCTTAATTCTGAATGCTGGGGGCTAATTCCAAGCAGAGCAAAACTCCCTATATCTTGAACAGAGCAAATCCGCAAGTGTGGTGACCTTGATGTCTTCCCCCTAGGTAATCATTTCTCTCACCTTGGAGGAGCATGGCCAGGTCACCAAAGCTGTTTTCCCTCATATGGAGGGGCTGATTCATGAAGCAGAGACTTGTACATATTGGTCACATTGTGTCCTGTGATTTTGAGGGCTGAGTGGAGCCAGGGTGTGGACCATCTATGCAAGTCAGCCCCCGACTTGTGTTAGCATGTCTTGGTATTAAAGCAAAGTTCCAATGTGTGCTCATTTGTGTGAAGAAAATTTTAAAAAGAAATAAAATCATTATAGGCCTCTTCATTGACAGGCAAGTCAAAACCCATCTACATTTGAAATTGATTAACATTGCTTATTTTAAAAGCTCATATGTTAGAGTATTAGATCTAAAGTAATTATTTTTATGCACTATCTATTTCATTTCATTGGCCTTTGTAAGCCTCCCCCAAAGTAGGATTTTATCTGTTTTACAAATGTAAAATGACTTTTTTAAGACCATAATTGATTAGCAACAAAACTAAAGAAAAATAGCCTTGAGTTTCTTAATCTCTATTTATGAAAACAAGATGGGAGAAGGATATTACACACCTATTATACACACTGATAAACACATACTTCCCATGGATTTTTTTAAAAATGCTTTTCTTCCTCTGTCCCTTAGATTTTTTCAAGAAATATGAGCATACAAAGGAAAGTACTATTTTAAGAAATTTATTCAAAGCAAATTCCTACTTACATACCCTTTTGTTTTAATTTTTAAAAAAACTTTCTCTTTTAGAATAACTTTAGATTGTTTAAAAATTATGATGATGGCATAAAGTCTCATATGCCCCACACCTGATTATTCATAATTAATAAATAAGTATCAATACATTATCTACAAGTTCATAATTTATTCAAACTCGCTCAGTTTTTCCTTGTCCTTTATCTGTCCCAGGGTTTCCTCCAGGATATCATATTGCATTTGGTCATCATGATTATGCCTTCTTAGGTATGACAATTCCTCAGACTTTCTTGGTTTTTGATGACCTTGACAGTTTTGAGAAGCACTTGTATTTTTGAGGTATATATTCATATAATAACCTGTAGGCAATCTCTCTACTGAGGTTGTTTTGAGGTTTTTCTCCTAAATAGTCTGGGTATGTGTGTTTGGGAAGGAAGACAACAGAGATAAAGTGCCATTTTCATCTCATTATATTAAGGATAATATCAACACATCTTATCACTGTTGATGTTGACCTCCATCACCTGACTGTAGATACTTTCTGTAGGTTAAATGTGCTCTTGAAATTTGATGACTCAGCATAATCACTTCATTAAAAATATTAAATTTAATTTTAAACATCATTTATCCAAGCATCAGTAGCATTAAAATGAGTTCTCACCTGCACAGGTTGTACTACTTAAGAGATGACACTGCATATTTAAGAGACAGACAGGGGGAGGAATTACACACAGGAAAACTGGTTTAGTCAGTCTTAAAGTTCATTATGTGCACAATTCCTATGGGACAGGTTGATACTATCAGTTCTTCATTAACATATTTTACTTTTCAAAACATGATACAATCATTCTTTGGTTATTTTTTCCCAACATCATTATGAAGAAGCAAAGTAGAGCTTCCTTCCTTTCAGTGGATAAGGCAGACTTTGAAGGAAGAGAGACTTGAATTTGATTTTGACCTTAGCCACTTTCTACTGCCTGACTTTTGGAAAAGCCTTTGGAATGCCTCATCTATAAAATGGGCATAATAATGCAAACATGATAGGTAAAGAATGTATGGAACCCTTTGACCAAGCTTCTCAAATACACACAAGACATTCAATAAGTCTTGATTCCCTTTCTCTTCCTTCTTTCTCTTTCTCACTCTCCCTTTTATAATCCTTCAAACTTATAAATAAAAACGTAAGAATTTGGGAATTATAGTGAGTATTAAAACTGACCATCGACTTTAATGAAACATATAAGTGTCAAACAAATGTTTGACAAGAAAATATTTGACTTCAAACCTGTGGAACTCTTGTGGGAATACATGAACTCAGTTCCTATGTCAACCCAGATGATAGTGGAATACCAGCACCATGGTCAGGAGGGAACAACAATTTACAGTGGTGCTTTGTCATAATTCTAGATCTTCTGGGTCCTACAGAAAGTTTTCTATACCTTATGAGTAATGAAAAAAAGGTAAGACTCAAAACACCATAGAGTGTTTAAATATTGAATATTGATTTTCATGCTATTATGTTGTTGAGTTTACCCTAATATGGTGTCTTTGTGATCAATAATAATGGGAACCCAAATTATATGTAGGGAGGTTACATCATGTGTGCATGTAACTTAATGCAACTTACATATTCAGGACAAAAATAAATACGCTTGTCCCTTGGTATCGGTAGGGGACTGGTTCCAGGACCCCCAAACCTGGGGTTATATAAAATGATGCAGCATTTGCACATTACCTACATACATCTTCCCATATACTTCAAATCATCTATAGATGACATATAATGCCTAATGCAATGTAAATGCTATGTAAATAGCTGATCCACTGTATTGTTTAGGGAATAATGACAAGAAAAAAGTCTACGGGTTCAGTCCAGATGCAATGTTTTTTTCAAATACTTTCAATCCATGATTGGTAGAATCCATGGATATAAAGGGATAATTGTAAACAGAGAGAAAGGGAAGGAGAAAGAGCAATTCCATCCATCATTCTCCTCAGTGAATGGAGACCTTCAAGTAAGCATGAGCTAAACCATGAACGTGTTCTTCCCACAGGTTGCCTCACTTCTATCATGCCTCTCATAATTTCCAAGCCTTGGCATACCCTGTGTTATTCTAGTACTTCAACGAATACATTTTTCATATAACAAAACTCCTAGATCTAAGCCAATGACTCATCTGGATATTAAATTAAATAAATTGAAATATGATCCAAAGATGGAAAGTCTATGTAAGAAGTTTTTATTTCTAATGTGGGCTACTGAAGGTAGCCAATTTTGATGATAAAAAGTATGAGATATACTTCGCCTTATAATATGTACTTACCTTAGAAATTAATGCCAACATAAAAAACAACTCCACTGTTTCTATTATTAAGTTGTATTTAAATACAAGTTTCTTCCTTTTGGAAGTTATTTGATAAGAATAAATTTAGTTGAATTGGAGCAGACCGTATAGTGTACCTGGTTCCTGGTACCCAGGCAAATAATGGTTTCCCCTGATAAGGGCTGCTTAAATCCCATCCCCCCCCCCACCTTGCCACTCAGAACATCATAGTCATGTACCTCTGTGGATGCTAAGCGTGAAGCATCATCCTGGCTCTGAGCCTCCAGCCCAGACCCAATGTGAGCCACAGGAGAAGAGCTGCTAGGACCCTACCCCTTTTCTCCTCCTGCATTAATGTCAGGAAGGTTGAGGTGAACAAATCTTTATTCTACTGGGAATCAGAGAAGCAGGAGGGATAGTTCTCTGAACGTTATGGAATATCTGTGGGGTAGGTAAAGAAGATTACTCTTCTCTGCACTGTGTAAAGAAATGGATATATTTTCTCTCTTCCTGACACTAGAAAAGGTTTATCCAGAGATGGTAATAGAGAGAGAACCTTGTCTTCATTCACCTTTTCTTTTCCTGGGCTGGCACGTTAAGGTGGTACCCAGTGAAGTGGTTATGATAGGACCAAAGGGAAAAATATGAACACATACAAAAATAGAGAAAAGAGTGATACACATAGGTTAGAACAAGGTGACATGAATTTTATGACTCGTACATATATTCATGAACATGCTTGTTCTTATGCCCATATTCTTTAAGGTGCAACAGAAAATAGAAAGCTATTTTTCTAGGGCCTTGCAGTGTGTTGGAGAGACTCAAGCCCACTAAGTAATCATTGTATCATGTCATAATCAAGTGAATGACATTTCAAGAGTTCAATATTTACAAGCAGAAGACCTAGGCGTGTTTCCTGAGTCTATCAGTTTCTACCATGTGGTTTTGGGCACATTATTTAACTTCTTTCAGTCTTGTCATAGTCATCTATAAAATGAGTATAATTGGGGGGATAAACTAATGCATCTAGTACATTGGTGATGTTAATTCACTCTGAATTTTAACAAACTATGGAGAAGTGCAGAGTCTTGCCTCTAGAATAACTGGCAGAAAGCTACATAGCATTCATAGCTTGCACTTTTGGAGAAGGAAATGGAGCTCATAATATCCTACTAAGCCTCCTTTTGTTTAAGGCTAGTTCCTAATTTGACTCAGTTATTTGAGGCAAGAATGTTTTCAAAGACCTAAGTGATATTATTAACAAATGGGTTACATCTTCTCTTTGCAGAGTTAAGCCTCTAATTATATGTTGAGCTGATTTATTAGCACTACAGGCTTAAACATTTCCTACCTATTAACACTGACTAAAGACACAGGATAACTGTCCACATGGAAGGGATCTGAGTGGCAAAAACACTGCAGAGGAAGAGGTGATACATGGTGGATGAGTCACAGGGAACAGCGCAGAGAAAGGTATTAATTAGGGTAATAGGAAATTATAACAAGTAAAATATGGGTTAAGTATCAGTGAATTTCCCTTAAGGACATACTTCCTATGATAGTAGGGAAGAGTCTTCTAAAGGAGGTGATTAAAGCTTCCAAGCTTAAGGCCTTTAAAACTAGACTGAACAGAGTCCTAATGAACACACCAGAGAGAAGAATCCTACCCTGGTTGGGGGTGGGGGAGCTGTAGGTGATCTAATACCTTTACCTTTTGCATTGCTAAGGGCCTTGATTTGCTGATCTACCCGGTAAATGGATACATTGGAAACCATCCAGTAAGTACACAGTTCTCTCCCTCAAGAATGTAACTGTCATTTCCTATGGCACTATTCTTTTGGGCTGAACCTTTTGATATCACTAATGTTAATATAAAAACCATACAAATCTGCTTTCATTTTTAAGATCCAATATATACGTTGATCATTCTGCCAGCACAGGAAGTTTTCTTTGTCAAGACATAAGAATCAAATACTAATTTTAGTTTCCTCAAATTGGTTAAAATTAAATTTTAAAATTTTAAATTAAAATTTCTTGTGCAAAATTGACTGTAATTCTTTTAAATTTCATTCTTTGATGTCTTGCTAAATCGAGCACTATTAGTTTGGCATCATCAATTGAGCAGAAATAAGCTGTATCTCTCAGAACCCCTTCCCATGGATACGGTGTAATGAGAAACTGTTGTAGTTATCACTATTCTATAGTGATAATTGAGATATTCTCTCTCAATAAAGAGAGAACTCAGAGATTCATAATCCCATTTCAGCAACATTGATTTCCACCTGTGGTTACAACAACTGGACTGATCTGGATCTTAGACAACATTGACCTTACCACTCCTCCCAGGCCCAATCTGGTTTGAATCTATCCTCTTCATGGGGGTGGGATAGGTGGTTACCTAAGTAGAGTGACTTCATGGGTGCTGGAAGATCCTCCTTACCTGTTTTCTTGGTGATGTCTAAAACAAGTATCATTCTTTAGTTAGCATCAAGCTTCAATGTCCTCCTTCTCTCCATCATCTCCCTGTTCATCCTATCTTCTCCCTCTTTACACTTCCCCACTTTGCCTCCTCTCCCTTTCAGGCACCAGGAAACTGGATATACTTTACCACTTTTCTCTCTCGTGTACTTATTCATTTAATATCTAAGTCTTTATTTCATTTAAATCTACTTCCAAATATTTCTGAAGTCATCTACTTTTTCCTCAATTACCTTAGTTTAATTCACACTCATGTCTCTCCTGGATTGTTATAATAGCCTCCTGAACTAGTCTTCTTGCTTCTTGTCATGATTTTCTCTTATCCACTGCCTGCTGGTGAACTTTTAAAACACTAATCTGAACATGTGATCCTGTTTAAACATAAAAATAGTTCCCCGCTTCCCAAATGTGCCTTTCAACTCATACTAAGCATTCTATCATCCCATTCCATCTCACATGGAATACTGGCCATTCTGAATCATGGGCAGCTCTCCAAACATGCTGGCTCTTTCCTTTCTCCCTAGCTTCTTCTACCCTGCATACTCTCCACTAATCTTTTTTCACTGCAATAACATTCATTCATCACACAGATTTAACCACAGATAACTTGTTCTCAAAGTATCTTTCCATAGTTCTCTAAAACAGGATTAAATCCCCTCCTGTATAGCTTATGTTCACCCCATACAGCACTGTCACATCATAATCTTCAAGAGATTGTCATGACCATGTGATCACAGACTGAGTTTTTTCACTGTGTTATCTCCGACATTTAGTACAATGCTGGTGTCTAGTAAATATTAAGAAAAACTTTGTTGAATGAATAAATGAACAGAAAAATCTCTGCCTGCGACAAGTGATACATTGATTCAGTGGTACCAAAGAGAGATAAGTTAGGGGAAATAACCTAGGAAAATTTTATGGAGCAGAAGTAATTATAACTGAGGAGATAAAGGAATGTTTAGGACTAGAGAAACTGGTAACCAGATAAGGATAGATGGTCATGAAATAATGAAGAGTATGTCTTGATTAGAGGGGAGGATATGTTGAAGAAATGAATGGTCAAATCTGAAGGGTTCTGAAAGAGGAGAAAGATTTTAAACATGATTATAGTTGGAAATAGTGTCTCGTTTATGACTTCAGGACAGATACATGACATGATAAAACTGATGTTTCAGGAAGAGTAATCCAGGAAATGGATACAGGAAACAATGGACAAGGAAGCTTCATCAAAAACTACCAAGAGGCTGATGTGCTGTAATATCCGAATAAAGGGACATGGTAGGATAAATTGCTGTTTTAAATATTTATTACTTTTTCTACCATCCCATGCATTGTAGTCCTTAGCTCTGGATTTGGTCATGTGATTCACTTTGGCCAATATAATATTAGGAGGATGAAGTCAGAAAAAGCTTGAGAAGCACTGTGTGCCTGTGTGATTGGGCTGACTTTTGCCATCACCAAGAGAAAAACACATCTGAGTTAACCTGTGGAGAGAGCTGAGGAGCCATAGAGCCCCAGCTAAACTCAGCCTTGATCAGCTAGCCTCCTGCCAGCCCACAAATACATAGTGAATACTAAATAATTGTTTGAAGATTGAGTTGTGGGATGTTTTTTGTTATGCAGTAATAGTAACTATTGTAGGGATAAGGATGAAATAGTGATATAGAAAGAAAGGAGGGATTGATTATGAGGAGTTCTTTGAAGGACAAATTAATAGTTCTTTGGTGATAACAGATATTGGAGTGGAATGAGAATATTTCAAAGAGTACTCAGTTTTTATCTCTGAAGTAAAAGAGGAACAGTCGTATTTCCATGACAGAGAAAATAAGCGGCCAAATTTTATATTTATTGAATTTGAAGTGATAGGGGAGGATTTTAGGGGGCAGATATAGTAGGAAGTTAAAGAGATAGTAGGGAATTAAGGAAGATAAGGAGAAAGCTTGAATTAGAGGACAGAGGGATATTTTCAGTCATGACTTGCTATGGATTGAAGTGCATTCCCCCAAATTTATATGTTGAAGCCTTGAGCTTCCTCCAACACCCCCCCCCCCGCCCCACACAATGTGACCGTGTTTTAAGATAGGGTTGTTGGGATAATTAAGATCAAATGAGTCCATAAGGGTGAGACCCTGATCCAAAAGAATGGTGGCCCGAGATTGATCTCTTTCTCTTTCAAACCCCCCGCAAGCACCCAGGGAGAAAAAGGCCATGTGAGAACACAGTGAAAAGGTGACTATCTACAAGCCAGGGAGACTTCACCTCAGATCTTGATTCTGATGTCAGACTTCTGGATTCTAGAGCTTAGAGAAAATGAATTTCTGTTGTTTAAGCCATTTCTGTTGTTTATGCTATTTTGTGATAGCATCCTGAGTTGCCTGATAGAATTCTAGAAAGAGCTAAAGAAGAGTGAAGAAGAAGAGCAGAGGGCCAAGGCTGGTGTCTGAAAATGCCACAAATGAAGTAGGTATATGGATGGGGGATGGATCAAAGGAAAATGGGGTCATCCATGCGAAGGGCCAAAAGCACATTGTATGAAGTGAGCGTATCAGTGTGAGCAGGTGGGGTGTACAGCACGGACTGAAGAGTCAACATGACCTAGGGTTGAATCCTTCCTCCCTACCTGGGACCCTTGAACAATGGCTTAACCCCTCTAGTCTTCACTACTTTATTTGTTAACTGATTGCAATCAAGTTCTCCACCTCGTGTGGCCATTGGAAATACGTAAAAATTAATTCATACAAAATGTGAACTAGTGTGCATGGCATACAGTTAACTCTTAGTTATAATAGCAGGTATTATTTCAGGACACATGATATGTATTTGCAGTATCCAATATTACAGATGGGTCAAAGTAAAAGACAATGAAGTAATTTGTTATTAGAGACAAATCTTTAATGACCATTGAGTGTTTCAGTACAGTAGGCTTAAGTCTGGGTATGTGTGTGGGGGTATGTGGAAAAGGAGCAAGAAAAGGACACCAGTTTGCAGAGGGTAAGAAAGTGTGGGCAAAGTGATGTAATTGGTACCATCAGAGTTTAGAAATGAGGGTGCATTCAATAAAAACACCATGGAATAAAAGCTGAATAGACAGCTGTGGTGGCTAAATTTATGGCATGGCTTTTATTAAGAAAGTGGAAACACAGGTATATGTAATGTCAAAAGGGAAAGACAAATCAATAGATCATTATTGCCAAACTGCTCATAAAGCTTTTGATTCTAGCTCTGTGTAACTCTAGAAAAAATTGCTTCTATTAGCATAAACAGTCCCTAGTGTTTAGCCTGTCTTGACAAGACAATTTGTTGATCTGCTATTTACTTCTTGGATCTGTCTCTGCTATTTGGTGCATTTTGAAGCCCAGGGAGATTCACATAATGAGTTATAGATGGACAACTCCATTTTCCTGGCTGACCCATGGAAGAGTCTAGATGGAGGGTAAGGAGTGATACCAGGCAGAGGCCATAGCAGAAGCAAGGATTATTGGCCTCCCATTTCAAATTTATTAGTTGGACCTGGGATTTAAAACCATTTTTCTTTGTAAAGCCATTGGAAATATCTGAACAAGAAAATTTTAAGTGAATGAGTAACATTATTATTCCTGAGGCACAGTTACTTAGGTATATTCTTTCCCTTTTGGGGGTAAATTTATTTTTCTATTCAGCTTGCCACTTTGTGCATTTGCATTCACAAAGCCCCTAATTTGGTGAAATCCTTCTTTTGGAAAGTGTACCCGTCAGTTAATTATCTACTTACAAAGGAGGAAAGATGATGTCATTGAAAAGCACTTATTCTTGAGGATTTACATAAATGCAGAATGCAAATAAAATAACATTTTCTGAATGTTCTTAGCACATTTTCACTTTGGAAGCAAATAAAAATTGACTGTAGATTTCTGGTAATTTATTTTTTTCTGTAGACTATAGGTAATTTGGAGTGACTAATCTAGCTGTCTTTATTCAATTACATGGCTTGCTTCTGGCAAAAGGTGTGCTAGTGGTAGAAATCAGAGGGGACATTATAATTATAAAAGCAAAGGAAAACCAAATAATGTTTTGGTTGTAAGAATCGCCTTTTGTTGCTGGAAAATTGCATTGTAGCATTTTAATTTCAGAGTCAGATCAGTCAAAACATAATCTTCTAGACATAATCCTTTGACCATGGTGGAAAGTGTTTCTCTTTGCCTTTCCACCAAACTTCCTGCTGCAAATCTGCTTTTACCTGCACCCAACTGTGTGGACTCACATCTCGATGGGCAAGTAGCTGCTGATTATTTTACATGCTGAGAAAAAGAGAGGGAGAGGAAGAAGTAAAAGGAGGAGGAAGAGGAGGGGAGGGAGGAGAGGAGGAGGAAAGAAAGAAAGAGAGAAAAGAAGAGGAGAGGAGAGGAGAAGAGAAGAAGGAAATAAAGAGAGGAAATGAATGAAAATATGTCTATAGAGTTTCTGGAAGCCAACAAATGTGGCTGAAGTATATAAACTTGTGGAAGACTGTCTTGCTGTCTGGCCCTAGTTATGTTCTTTCTCAAATCTTGGCACAAAGCTGTTACCACAAGTCTATGAAATGCTTTCTATCATGAGATAAGACTTTCTGGGTTGAAGACTCAGCAGTAACATATTTCTGGGCAGATGTGTTTTATTAGGTATGTTTTTAGGCCAGGATTGATGTAAAGCTAGAAGTTTCCAGAAAGTGATTGGCTGATCCTCTCAAAAAAGTGAACTAACTCTAGGTGGGATTTTCTCCTAACCAACCCCCAGAATGCTGAAAGAGGGACAGAATTGTTGAGGAATCAGAGAACCTCACATGGAAACTGTGGTTTTAGGGAGGCGGAAGGTATCAGGTCCTGGTGTAAGGCCCTCCAGAGCTGAGAGCTGTCCTGCATTTTGGATCAGTCAGCTGCATAAGAGTTTAGGAGAGCAACAAGAACACATGGGAGGCCAGACTCTAAGCATTCTATCCTCTTTTTCCCCTTCTCTTTTCAACACCCTGTGGAATAGATGATTGTGATTCAGAAGGAAGCTCTTGAAAAAGAGTAGTTCCGTCAGCCAAACGGTAGGAAGCTTTCAAGGAAGGTTGCCTAGTGGGTGGTGGGGAGAACAGCAGAGTGAGTGACAGAGAGTGAATTATAACACCCAGGAGGATTCCCTCCTTAGTGCCAAATCTACTGTGGTGGGCAGAGATAAGGCCTAGGCTTTTACTGCTTCAGAGTGGAAATATTACCAGCCAAAGTAGCAATTCTCTGAGGTACAAGAAATATGAAAGAAGACAAACTGAACAATTTGTGCTAGGTGAAGCACTGTTAATATACCAGATAGAACAATTTTTTTTTAAAAAAAAAAGCATGAAAAAAGTCCTCAAAGAAATAAGGGGAATTATCGGGAACACAGAGACACAAATCATTACAAGAATGAATTAGTGAAAGAAATGGGGCATCAAAATATGAAAGTTGAAATAAAGAAATCAATATATTCAAAGAGGAATTAGTGCACTAGATGATCAAATAGGGATCTTTCCCTGGAAGCATCAGGCAAGATATTATGATATTCATAGTGATATAAGGATAAGAAAGTTTTTAACTTATAAGATTCTTTTTAAATGTATGCTTGGATAAACATTTCTGGACAAAAGAGAAATGTATGATATGAGACATATAAGAATAAAGTTTGATTTCATGTTAAAATGCAAGGGTAGAAAGGGTCCCCCTGCACTCACCAGGTATGATGCTACCACTCTGGGAAAGGCTACCTCTCAGTTACCAAGTGGCCAGGAGCAAGGTGGCCTGAGAAAAGTGAGTATACACTAAGTTACCCCTGTTTTTTGGAGAGGCAAAGGTAGCAATTGTAAATATTATTAGCTCTTGGAAGAAGACCTATCAAACAAATATGAAAGCACTGGAAGTAGAATTAGCAAACTAAAATTGCTATGATGACTTTCAGTAACTGACCCACCAAGAGTCAAAAATAAGCAATGATTTAAAAGACTTAAACAAAAATTTAAACCAATACTTATATAAGTTTAGATCCAACAAACAGAAATGCATATTATTTTAAAGCCCAAAGAAACACAAAAAATAATTATGCCATAAATGAAGCAAATTCCTAAACGAATGGAATAAATTTAGATGTTAAATTTCTCTCCATTTTACACACACACACACACACACACACACACATAAAATCTCTCTATATATGTTTGTGTGTATTTAATGTTTAATCTTGTTAACTTGGATTGACAGATGCCTAGAAAATTAGTAAAGGACACTTATGTGTGTGTCTATGAGGGTGTTTCCAGAGACAACTGGTGTTGGAAAGTGAATTGAGTGGGGGTACCCATCCTGAATGTGGGCTACACCATCCAGTAGAACCTGAATGGAACAAAAGTGGAACAAGGAGGAAGTCTAACATGCATGCAAGTTTGATTCTTCTTTAGCTATGTGTTTTTTTGCTGCTGCCATTACCTGTGGACATCAGATTCACATCAGTGACTCTCTGGGGAGCTTGTAGACTTTCAGCCTTGGACTAGGTCTACATCATTGGCCCTTTGTGTTCTGAGGCTTCAAGCTTTTTTATTGTTTTGCTTCCAGCTTTTGAATTGAGCAACCACATGGTTCTCCAGCTCCCCAACATGCAGACAGCCATTTTGAGACTATTGATCTTCAGATGTGTCAACCAATATGGTAAAGATGCACTTATAATGATATCTACATTACATTGTTTTCCCCTCTAGAGAACCTTGACTAATACCCCACCACACACACACACACACACACACACACACACACACACACACACAGAGTCAACTATTGAGTTAAAGAGTCAATCATAGCCTGAGGCAGGAGGATTGCAAGTTCAAAGCCAGCCTCAGCAACTTAATTAGGCCCTAAGTAACTTAGTGAGACCTCGTCTCAAAATAGAAAATGAAAAGGGCTGGGGATGTGGCTCAGTGGTTAAGCAAACCTCTGGGTTCAATTTATGGTACCAAAAAAAAAAAAAAAAAGTCAATCATAAGGAAATTTATAAAATACATAGAAATCACCTTATATCAAAATTCCTAGGATATAACATGTAGTGTGAGGCTTGAAATTAAGAGTCAGTATTTATGTGCTGCACTGACATCTGATACAAGAAACCAAGAGTCCCCCTGCACTCACCAGGTATGATGCTACCACTCTGGGAAAGGCTAGGTCTCAGTTGGTTCCTCAACCTGCTAGACTAGCTGATCCTGCATCCCATCTGGTCTTCAGCCCAGTGGGTTTCAGTCCTCTGTCAACCCAGGAAATTATTTGAACAAGCCAATCATATCCTCCTACAGGAACTAGGGGTCATTTACCCTCTTGCTACTATAAAGCCTGCCTTCCACTGTCCTGCTCATTCTCTCCATTCCTTACCACAACCTTTTGTGGCCCTGCATAACCTGTGATATCCTCTTTTCCCAGGCTGATATTATATGCGACTAAAATGATGCTTTCAATCTCTTCTGTCTAATATCATGATCCTGTGCTAGGTCATCTCATGCCATTTAGGGCAGAGGACTTCCTCTCTCACCAATGGGGGATATAAGAGGCAATCAGAAATATAGCTAATGTGGAATATAGAGGAGTTTTTTTTTTTAATTAAAAACATTTTCAGAAAACAAGAAAATCTGAAAATAAATGAATTAATAATTCAACAGAGGAAGCTGGAAAAGGAATAAGAAGTAAACTCAAAGCAAAAGTGGGAGGGAAATAGAGATAATGTTTTTAAAAAAAAGCTAAAAAATCAACTAGGTAAAATATATAAATTTTGAGAAAAACCATAAAATGTATAATTGGCACAAGAAGAAATAGGAAAGTTTAACAGACTAAAACAATTAAATTTTTATGGTAATCAAAGCATTTTTAGTTTTAGAGTTGAGTTTTACTAAATTATTTTAAAAACTGTTAAACTTTATATGAATTATTCCAGGGGAGAGGGGAAAAAAGGAAAGCTAAGTAATTTTTTTAAAGTCAGTAATACCTTGAATTTCAAATCCAGATGAAAATAGTACAAGGAAACAATATCTAGGTTGTGCACAGATGAGAAAAATCTAAATAAAACAATTAGCTAATGGATACCGATGCTCCTCAGCTGGCAGTGAGGTTTGATATTGATTAACTCATTGCAATATGAAAATTCATTTAATGCAAGGAACCTACCCAGACATCTTAGTTTAGCAACACAGTATCCTGTAGAGTGTCAGTTGTTTACCCTGGTGATGGCGTGGCTAACTGGGAGCTGCCACTCATGAGAATATCACATTGCACATCATTAGCCTGGGGAAAAGTCAAAATTCAAAATTCAAAGAAAATCTACTTACCTCATGACCAGGAAGCAAAAGAGACCAGGATCTTACTACCACCTTCGAGGGTACACCTCCAGTGACCTCAGGACCTCCCACTAGGCCCCAGCTCCCAAAGTTTCCTCCACTTCCTAATAATCCTAAACTGGGGAATCAGCCTTTAACACACGGGCCTCTAGGAAACACTTAACCCCAAACTGTAGTAGGGACCACCTATATTGTAAGAGCAACATTGTAATCAAGCAAGTTTTATCTTGGGAATGCAAAGGTATTAACATAAAATCTATACATTAAGGAAATAAAGGAGAAAACATCTGCAGACTTTTAGCTGTGGAAAAAATTGGATAACCATGTTACTAGAAAGAAATTATTTTCCCTAACTAAAATCTATCAATTAAAAATTTACAGCTTCTTGAAAAATTGTGCTCTACATATGTGATATTAAATGAATTGCATTCTGCCATCATGTATAACAGATCAGAATAAATAAAAAAAATTACAGCCAATATTATACTTAATAAGAAACTTTGAATGTAGGTTACTATGACCATGATAGTTTGATGTGATATGAGAACTGCTGGCCAAACCATAACATTAAAAAAACAAAATAAGAGCTGAGTATGGTGGCACACATCTGTACCTTCAACTACTAGGGAGGTTGGAGCATGAGGGCTGCTTGATCCCACAGTTAGAAACCACTCAGTAACATAGCAAAACCCTGTCTCGCTGGGTACAGTGGTGCATGCCTGTAATCCCAGCAGCCTAAAGACTGAGACAGTAGGATTGAGAGCACAAAGCCATCCTCAGCAAAAGCAAGGCGCTAAGCAACTCAGTGAGACCTTGTCTCTAAAAAGCAACACAGGGCTGGAGACGCAGCTTAGTGGCAAGTGCCCCTCAGTTGTTCAATCCCCAGTACGGGAGCAGGGGGAGAGAGAGAGAGAGAGAGGACTAGAAAGAACAAACAACTGACATTTTTCATTTTTCATGGCTACAGAAAAAAACAACCACAACAAGAAGAACTCAAAGGGATAAGCAGACAAATATTAGAAGTGTTAAGAGAGTTTAGCAAATTGGCCAAGTGAAATCTGTTTAAAATTTTAATTCTTAGCCAACAATATTTAGCTAAACACATTAAGAGTAATAAACACAATTGTCTTCTAGTGTCCAAAAGGAAAAACAGCATTTACAGTAACAATCCAAACTACAGAGCCTATGAACTAACTTGAATATATAACTGCATGCAAAATGTTCAAACTTTGAAAAATACAGAAGAAAATCTGAGTAAATAGATAATGTCTAATTATCACATGACAGGATAACATTTTTCTCCTAATAATGACCTGAAAATGTTAACAAGAATTTAAGCAGATATTTCTCAGGCTTTAACCAAATGAATAAATGATTTATAGGGAAGAATATAAGTCCCCAACTTGCTAGAACAATTTTGCAAAAGGAAGAGAAAAGTTAGTGGATACTCTTAGACTTTAAGACAATGCCCACTGACTCAGAGTAATACAAACAACTTGATGTTGGTACACAAATATACAAATAGGCCACTGTGATTGAACAGAGGGCTTATAAACAGGCCCCTGTGGTATGAAACCTCATATATCATTGCAGAAGCATCACTAATCAGAAAATAAACATAGAATTGTAATAAATGGTACTGTCCAAGCTGGCTTTCCATACAGAGAATAACAAAGTAATCCTCTACAACATACATAACGGTGAACTCCAAATGAATTGAAGACCAAGAAGTTCGAGGTAAAATCATGATGCTGATAAAAATACAATGTAAAGGAATATTTTCTAATTTCATCCAGACGATTTTGTTCTTGAATCAAAGCACAAATAATACTGCCCCAAACTAAAAAAATTAAAGATTTTTGTTCAACGAAGGGCACCAAGATAAAGCTGTCAAAGAGGTCATTGGAAGAAAATATATGCTAGCTCTGAAACTATAATAACAAAGATATCTAAGACATTTAAAAAATGGAAATAAAGAACCCCGAATTTGTGGCTAGAGAAGTAAAGCACAAAATGAAAAATCCGAAGAGCTTATGGGTATATGAAGAGATGCTTAGCTTTACTAGCAATTGAGGCTGAGGGCTTGAGGAGGAAAAGCAAATTAAGAGAACAATAAAATGTCATGTTTTATTTATCAGAGAAGTAAAATTAGAAATTGGATAACATCAGGCATCAGTAATATCTGGGTAGAAACATCTTAGTGTGCTGCTGGTAGGGATTGATACAGTAATGGTGATTCTAGATAATAACTGTTATTACTTACATTAGTAAAAAATATCTGTGTATATATATATATATATATATATATATATATATATATATATAAATTTTACATATAGATATATTTCCCTCTATTTGGTGACTTATTCATCCCACTCCAGAATTTATATCCTAGAAGAAATATTCACATAGATTTATAAGTAGTCATAGGAGAGGATGCACATGAGGTGGTATGTGGTACATAAGTATGATTTGGAGGTAACAGGACCAATGACTCAGAGAATATATAAGTAAGTTGTATCATATGTATGTAATTTAGAATTCCACACAGCAGTTAGAAGCAATACAGTAGTTGTATATTTAGAAATATGAATAGATCTTAAATTCATTGGGCTGAGTGATCAAGGCAATACACATATTAACACAGTTCTCAAAGATATGTGCATATCTAAGGACATAATTAAACACATTAATTGTCTATTAGAGTGACTGTCAATTGCTAGATGGGCATTGAAGTTGAAAGGGGGGAAAATAAACAAAAATAAAACAAGACAGAAGACCTACATACAGCTAGAGGTCCAAAGGAGTAATAAACACAATTGTCTTCTAGTGTCCCAAAGGAAAAACATAAAAACAAAAGCAATGCCTCTTTGTCTAATTATTCATACAAATTCTCTCATAATCCCCAAATGTGGGATATGTACATATGCACATAGACCCTGAACAAGTCAAGTCAGGAAAATTTGCTTTTAAAGCCTTTACTGGAAGAGTTCATATTTTTTTCTAACCACTAGTCAAATCAACGAATGCAGTGGAGCTGGTTTGCGCTTTTTATTTTTCTCCTCTCCTTACACAGACTTCTCAGTGCTGTTAGTATCGCCCATCACTTTACTCCTCCACAATTTTAGAGGATCGATAACATCAAGTGCTGAAAAGTAACTTGAAAAACTAAGGTATAATTAAAATTAATTTAGCAAAAAACATATCCACTTCATGAACTGAACTTTCTTTGCAGATTAATTGGAGAATGGGGTGATTAAGCAGCAATTTTGATTGTAGTTTGCCAACATGAAGTTAAACCCAAGCTCTACCCTTGCTCACTGGTAAAATCCTCAAGAAGAAATGTCAAGGAGAGGTTTCATCTAAATTATTGAGAGAGAAAGCTCGATTTCTTATTCATTAGCTTCCCAAGAAACTATAAAAATATAATAGTTAGCTGGAGTACTGTTCTACTTCAAAATAAACTCGTTAAAATATTCAAATGTTAATGGTTAATACTTATGAAAAGCTCACTTGATCTCAGGCAATTGCTAAGCATCCCACATGCACCCTGTGAGGTGGTCTCTGTTATTATGATTATCTTTTTATTGTTGAGGAGACTTGCCTTAAGATAAAAAGTATCTAGCTGAAGATTGCCCAGCTACTACATGGTTTCAAAATGGTAAAAGGGGGTCAGCTTTAAGAGATGCTTCCTTTCTCGTGGGACTTTTTTTTAATTAGAGCTTTATAGTTATACATAGTAGTTGGGTTCATACCAACAAACTCATCCATACATGGAATTTGATTTCAGTTCATGGTCCTCCTCTTTTCCTTCCTATCCTCCCCCATTCTCCTTCCTCTATTCTATCAGACTTCCTTTCACTCATCTATTGATTTATATTTGATTGTTTTTTTTTTCAGCTATGCATAAAGGTGAAATTCTCTGTAGGAAATTTATATTTGCACATAACTTTTTTTTTAAGAAATCACTTTGCGTTGCCTCTCCTCACCCATCCCTCCACTCTGTCTCTCAATCTCCTTCTTTTACATTTCTGACCTTCCCTTTATCTTCATGTTATCCTCTCCTTCCCTCTACGTTACCTTTATTTTACGCTAGCTCCTGCATATGAGAGAAAACATTTGACCTTTGAGTTTGATTTAGTTCACTTAGCATGATGTTCTCCATCTCTATCATGGATCATGGGACATTCTTTATGTACACCTGTAACAGGGGCAGGAAGCCAATTCTGAACTGCAAGGGTTAAACCAGGTGGAATTATGATGTGATGAGACATGTCTTTTATATTGCCTGGTATATTGGGGCAGATAATTTCTAATGTTCCTATTAAAATTTAATGTGGTCCTGACCCATTGACTGCATAATTAGAAACAAGATGGGATAAAATTAGTAAGAAAATGCTCTGGATACAATAGTTGAAGGCTACCTACCTGTCAGCACAGTGAACGTGACCTAAGGGTCCAAAGAGTATCAGGACAATGAAAAAGTCAAACTCAGGAGGCTCTGGGCTTAAAAACAAGTTCTTAAATTTAGGTTAATGAGTCAGAAGCACAAAGTAATCCTTTCACGATAGACAAACCTCCCTCAGAAAGGGAAGCAGATGCTCTAATTCTCAAGGTACAATTTTTAACTGGTGTCTTAAAAGTGGTTTTTCGTATTACTGGGGTAAAAATAAAACTTCTTTGAGAATCTGAAAAAAATTCCACAAATATGAGCAGACATTATTTTTCACAGAATTTTAGAAGTTCATTGACCACAAATTCAGCCTTCCAGTTAGTACCTATGTCATGCAAAGGGTTAGCTATTTTTTCCCATTGTCTTGATGATTATGACAGAACTCATAAATTCATTCATTCATTCATTCATTCAATACTTCAACAAATGTACATTGGTCATCTACTATACTGGAAATACAAAATTGAAACACATAATTCCTGCCTTTCGGGATTCTGAATAGTGAGAGTGAGAAAGCAAAGTTAGAGGCAGTGTATGCCTAGGGCAAGCTCTCTCAGTCTTGGCACTACTGACCTTTCAAGCCAGATGATTCTTTTTTTGTGGGGGGTGTCCTATGCACTTGCAGGTGTTTAGCAGCATTGCTGGCCTCTACCCATTATATGCCAGTGGCACCCTCCCTTACAGTTGAGACACCCAACAATGTTCCCAAACATTGCCAAACGTCACCTGGTGGAAAAAAACCCACCAGGCTGAGAACTACTGACTAGAGGAAAGCACAGAAGTTAGAGGAGGATACACAAAAGAGTGAGGTGTGAAGAGTGTTGCTTTCCTTTCTTCCAATTCTGGTGTCCATGTGGAAGGCTTCTTTGAAGTCCATTCCTACCTCCTCTCTGCTCCTTTTGTCACTCTGTTCCAGTGAAAATAAGATGACTTGCCTAATGTAAGTTTGCACCAGATCACTGGACTTTCCAGTGATCCTTCTCTTGGGATTGGCTCCCTGTGATGGGCACATCTCTTTTCCAGGGTCCCCTCAGTTTTATCCCCACTCTGGAAGTGGGGAGGTTTATCTGCATTCAGAACTGCTTCTACTAGTTGGTGAGCTGCCTCATTCTGGGGTTCTTTATTAACATCACTGGGTTCACAGACCCATCACAGGCCATGACGGGTGTCAGTCCTCATCCAAGTGCTATTTTGATGGCCTAATTTCCTCATTATTGATTTTATTTTTCAATTTATTCAGAACTTAGATGAGGTAGAAGGTGTTCTGTAGTGTCCCTTCAAAGACCAACCCCGTTCCCAAAAGATGATTATCAGCTAGTCAGGTAGATCATCTGGAGAATATCATCTCAGCAAAGGGCACATCATAAACAGAAACAAGGAAGGAGGAGATTGTGCACACTCAGGAAACTCCTGATAGTTCAGGAAGCAAATCTAAATTACAAGGCCTTGGAATAGTAGGTGATGAGTTAAACCAGAGAGGGAGGCAAAGGCTAGGTCAAAAAAAAAAAAGGGGGGGGGCTTCCCACGCTACATTGAGGAATCTAGATATTTTCTGAAATAACAGTGGGTCAGTGTGGAGAAGAACTGGAGAACCTGAGAACCTGAAGAGGCTGTATTAAGTCAAAGAGACTGTTGAAGTATCTAGTACAGAAAGGATTGACAGGAAAGGATTGACCCTCAGTAAAGGTAGGGGTGGTTTAGATGGAGCTGTTTATATGATAACTATGTTTGTACTTTTGGCACCACCTTTACATGTTGTTCCCAACTGACCTCAAGAAAACACCATCCACTGTGTTACAAGGCAAGTTTGTTGTCAAAAATGAGAATGGATGGGGAAGGAGTCTCCTTTGGTGTTTTTCTCCATTGCTTTCATTGAAGTGGCCTTTTGAGTTATCAAAGCTCACACCCAAGAAAGAATTCCTCACTAAAAAGAATACAGAGGGACTGGGATTGTAGTGCTTGCCTATCATGTGTGAGGCACTGGGTTCGATTCACAGCACCACATATCCATAAATGAAATAAGGATTCATGACAACTAAAATAATATTTAAAAAAAAGAAAGAACACAGAGTTTGAGCATGATTGACAGAAGAGCAACAGAATCGTTGACTAAAGAGTTGGCAAAACCAACCCTGTAGGAAGTTAGGGGGAACGGGAGTGATTCAATTCAGGGACAAAAACATTCATAAAGGTGGCAATTCTAACCCATTCTCATTAACGACAAACATGACAAAATGGGTTTAAACAGAAGCTTAAAGATTCATCTAGGCTGGAATAATGAAAGATTTTGATGATGAGAACTAAACATTGGAATAACTGAGAATTGTGGCATCTCCCTCTACAGAGACCTCTAAAAATAAGGTGTCTAACTGTAGTGTATAGTGGAAGTGAGACCATTTAAAAGATAGATATGCAATATCTAAATCAAGGTGCTATGCATATAAGCTAAAGCAATGATTTTTTTTTCCCAGAAGGAAAGAATAGTTTTATTTTTTAACTGTTTATGTGGCAACAAGCTCATGCTGTGTTACAGGAATCCAGATTAAAGCTTTGATTTTGATTTGGTTTAAAAATAAAAAGATGATTTTGAACTTGTAGTGCAGCAACACACAAAAAAGCAAAATACATTGTACTCTGATATTTTGCTAATATTAACTTAAATCCATTCACTCAACAATATTTTGCACAGATGTATACACACATACACTAACTCTTCTAGACGCTGGGCATACAGTACTGAACAAAACATATAAAAATTGATGCCTACATGGAGCTTACAATCTTATTTGTCAAAAATTTTGAAGTAAATTAATAAAATATATAGGGTGTAGATAAATGTCAGTGCTAAAGAGCAAAATTAAAGGAGAAAGAGATGTGTGACTGTGAGTTGTGTAGGGGTATACAAATTTAGATACAGTGACTAAGGAAGGCATCATTCAAAAGGCAAAATTGGAATAAAACCTGAAAATTAAGTGAGAAAGCATGCAGATCTCTGGGAGAACCACACTTCAGGAAGATAGATTAGCAGGTGCAAAGGCCCTGAGACAGAAAAAATGCTAGAAGGTTAGTAGAGTGGATCAAATGAGTAGAAGAAATAAGAGAAAGGTAAGGGCAGATCACATAGGACCTTCAGTGTCATTGGAAGGGCTTTCACTTCTGTTTTATTTAGAGATGGAGAGGCAATAGATTTTAAGCAGAGTAGTAACCCTGGAGCACTATGGTTACCCTCAAGAGTAAGCTGTAGGTGTTCAGAAGTAGGAGACCCAGAAGAAGATTATTGCTGTAACGTAACCCAGTGAGACATGGTGGTGGTTTGGACTAGAGTATAATGAGAAATATATTGAGCAGCGGATGGATTATGGATATTTTTTGAAGGTAGAGTACATAGAATTTCTGGATGGATGGGAAATGGGTATAAAAGAGAAGTTGGGGAAATCCCCAAGGATTTGTAACCTGAGCAATGGAAAGAATATAGGTGACATTTATTAAAATGCGGGATTTTATGAGAAAGAAGACTAGAGGTGGCGTCTACAAGAAATTAAATTTTAAATAGATACAGTTTGAAATGTAGCTTAGTATAGATACTTCTCTACTACAAAGTATTAAGAGAACAACAGATTATCTAGCTATTCCTGTTCCCTACCACCCACTTTATGCAACCTACCATTGACCTATTGCTATAAAACAAAACAAAAAACCTCTTTGATTCCAAATTTTAAAACTCACATGACGATTGTGCTTTGCTTTAATTTCGTCCCTTAGTTTTATTTTGTCTAATAAAATGAAATATGCATTAAAATGCCTGGCACATGGTAGGCGTTGAATAAATATTTGCTGAATGAATGAATGGTAGTGGGGAAGCCACAGAGTAATTACCCTTTCCTGAAAAGACCACACAGGAATGGAGGGAGAGCATGGCAATGTTTTTAGAGTCTAAATAAGAACCACTATATGTCTCGGCATTTCCAGAAAACCAAGGAGAGATGAGAAATCCAGAAATCCTTTACTGCTATAGACCCCAGAGACTTGGACAAAAGCCTTCACAACATATTCCATTAAAGAAAGAACATTTGAAAAGAAAAATACTATGTTTTTTTTTTCCTTTCCTAATCTCAGCCTTGCAACTCAAACCAAGCATAAAGAATTGGCAGGTTTTTTCTTCTTTAAAGCCTTCCTACGATGAGAGATTGAAAACTCAACAGTGTTCCCAGCCAACAAGAGAGTGGTTTGCAGCATGATGGGCAGATATATTAATCTGGGGGCTGTGCAGCTGTAAATGATTCATGGGTAAAACACAATGTGGTCTTAGGGAAGAGAGCTAAGGATCCTTATGCAAGACAAAGACTTTCAATGGAATTTGTCATCCATGCATAAGGACCCTTCAGCATTCCCTTCTGGAAAAAGAGGCAGAATCTCAGACAGGAGCCTTCAGAACCAAGGTAGGATGTGCCAGGGCTGGATACAATGTTTGAGGATAGAAAGAGCTCACACTTTTAAGTGTGACAGGCATTGTTAAAATTTGATGGGCATGACGGCGAGGGTAACTGAGGAAAAGATTCCAGAATATTGCAAGGTTGTCAGTTGTGTCTTCCAAGAAGCAGATGCTGAGGTGGAATGGAGTGCAAGTGGCATACTAGGAACAGTGGAGAAGATGAGGTACACCTAAGAAAGAGAAGGCAGAATCAAGCAGGGAAACAAAATCGAGCAGGGAAAGCCTGCAGACTGAGATGTAGTTCTGACATCTGTGAAGGAGAGGTTTCTGGGGAAGAACTTAGCAGGATGAGGGCAGACCAGGACAGGCATCCAACAAAGTATTGGCCAATCAACAGGGAGTTCTAGAGTAAAGCTAACTTGTTAGAGACCCTACAGGAAAAAAATTGCAGACCTTAGTACCCAGACTGTGCTTCATGATTGGCTGAAGAATTCTTAGGGGGACCTCTGACTCAGCTCAAAAACTGTAGAGGATACTGAAAACTCAGCAGCTACAAGCTGTTAAAGAACTGCACTCCCTGCAGATGAATGCAAAGCTGTGTGATACAAGATTGTAATTATCCTAAATTATGAGGGCACTTCACTAAGTTAGCACAGTGGCCCTCATATATGCTGATTCCATATCCACACATTCAACTGTCATGGATTGAAAATGTTTTTTCCAAAAAAATTATGTCTGTACCTGTAATAGTTAATTTGAATTGTCAACTTGATTGGATTAAGAGATGCCAAAGATTAAGAGGCTTCTGCCTATGTTCATGAGGGTGTGTCTAGGAATGACTGGCATGTGGGATAGGGATCTAAAGTGGAGACTCTCCCTAAGCATGGGCAGCACTGTCCAATAAATTGGAGGCTTTGATGGAATAAAAATTAGAAGAACAAGGAAGCAGCAGCAGATGCAAGCTCAATTCTTCTTGAATTGGTTCTTGATTGCTGCTGTGATCACCTGAGGACATCAGACTCTCATTCCTTCACTCTTCCAAAGTGGACTCTGCCAGTGATTCTCCAGGGAGTTTCCAGAAGTCTTCAGTCTTGGATTGGGGTAGTACGGTTGATCCCTCTTCCTGTAAGGCTTCAGCCCCTTGGACTGCGCAGCTACTGGTTCTTCTAGTTCTCCAGCCTGCAGACAGCCATTGTGGACTATCCAGCTTCTGGTTGTGTAAGCCAATATAATAAATCCCCTTTTTATAATCCTACCTTGGTTCTGATCCTCTAGAGAACCCTGACTAATATGGTACCTGATATCTTTCCTTGCCATTTCCCTTAAACAGTACATTAGAACAATTAATTATATAGAACTTGCATCTTCTTAGATACTATGTTATCTAGTTATAATTCACAGCATACAGGAAAAAGAGTGTGTGATATATGCAAATACTACATCATTTTATATAAAGTACAAAATGGAGCATCTGTGGATTTGGGTATCTACAACATTCACGGGACCAATCCCTTATGCAAACCAGGCATCAGCTGTACACTGTGGGAGTCAATGTGCTGGAAACCCAGCAGATGTATTAAAAAATACAATGCCTAATATTTTCTGGAACAAATAAATCACACTAGGTCCGTTCATCCATGTTTTTGAAATGGTGCTGTTCTACCTATTTAAAGCTTTTTCCCCTCATACCAATAGTTTTTAGATTTGTAAGTTAAAAAGGCATAGCAACATACAATTGGAAAATGAAAATTTAAAAATACCATCACAATAGCAACATAAAATATCAAAGATCTAGTAACAAAGAATTGTTAAACTTCTACTAAGAATGACAAAACTTCTACCGAGAGAAATTAAAGTAGAACCCAATTAAATAGGAGAGATAATCCATCCTTGTGGACTGGAAGACTATGTTTTTGAGGTATCCATTCTTTTCAAGATATGTCCAGATACAATGCAATCACAGCAGACTTTTTTTAAAAAAATCAATTTTATCGAGGCAAAATTAATATGCAATAAGATACACACATTTTGAGATATCATTTCAATGGATTTTGACAAAAGTGTACTCCAATGTATCCACAACCAGTATCGAAACAGAAAACATTGCCATAATTCCAGAAAGTTCCCTCTTGCCCTTTGCAACTAGTCACCACTCTCTGCCTTTAGTTCCAGGAAACCACTGATTTGCTCTTTTTGTTTTATCTTTCTTAGACATTCATGTAAATGGTATCAAACACATATTTATTTAAGCTTTGCTTTTTTCACTGTCAAATGTTTTTTTAAATTTTTATCCCTATTGTTACATATTTTATATTTCTGGTTTCTAGAATATTGTATAAACATACCATAATTTGTTTATCCAGTCACCTATTGATGGATATTTAAAATTTTCCATTTGAGGGCTACTATAGGTAAAGCCACTAAGAACCCACATTTACCAAATTTTAGTGTAGGCCATCGTTTCTCAACCTCAATGCTATTAATTTTTGAGGTGGAAAATTCTTTCTTGTATGGGGTTGGCTCATGAAGTGCAAGGTGTTTAGCAGCACCCCTGCCCTCTACCATTAGATGCCAGGAACACTGCCCATTGCAACATCGAAAAATGTCTCCAGACATTGCAAAATGTCCCTTGCTGGGTTGGGGGAGGAACTGCAGTCATTGTTCTTGGGTAAATATCTAAAGTCAGGATTACTGGGGCACAGTATAAATGTAAGTTTAACTTTTTAAAGAACTGAAAAACAGTTTTCCAAAGCTGTTGCTTCACTTTACACTTCCATGAGCACTATGAGAGTCCTAGTTACCTATATACCTGTCTACATTAGGTGCTGTCGATCATTTTTATGTTAACATTCAATTTAAAGCAAATATATTGTTCTAACTTAACAATTAATGAGAGATGATATTTATCATCTTGCATTTATTAACAATCTATCTTTCTCCTTATGAAGTGACTTCAAGTCTTTTGATCACTTTTAACTGTTACTATTCTTTTAATTCTCGGTTTTGTAGAAGTTCTTCATATATTTGGCATATGACTCTTTCCTCAGATATATATGTTGCAAACATTTTTCCCAGTCTGAGACTTATTTATTCACTTCCTTAATGATGTCTTTTGAGGAAATAAATTGCTTGATTTGCCAATGTTTTGTCTCCTAAAAAAGTCTTTGTTTTTATCTTATCAAGGGTGTGAATATATTCTCCAGTGCTTTTGTAGAGAAGCTTTGGGAGGTTTAATACTTTGAACCACAATCCATTTTTAGTGTGTTTTTGTGAGTGGGGTAAAACAGAAATTGAGGTTCATTTTCTTTCTTTTGAATATGCAGTCATTAAGTCACTATTTGTTGAAAACTTTCTCCTTATTGGTGGCTTGACTGCTGTGTATGGGTCTGTCTCTGCATCTCTATTCTGTTCCATTTATCTAATTGTCTATTTCAGTGCTTCTGAAAACATAAAGCATATACTGCATTTTGCTTATCCTCTTTTATCATCACCCCTCTAAGGAGGCTTTCTGGACACTTTCATTCCTAATTACACTTTTCCATGAACTTTTCTCCCCATTTTTTTTTAATTACATGTAGCATAAAATTTACTATCTTAACTATTTTTTAAGTGTACAGTTCAGTTGTATTAGGTATATTTATATGCAGTCATTGCCACCATCAATTTCTAGAACTCTTTTCATCTTGTAAAACTGAATCTCCATGTCTGTTAAACAGTAACTGCTCATTTTTACCTTGACTCAGCCCCTGACAGCCACCTTTTTACTTTCTGTGTCTATGATTTTGACTACTCCAACTGCTTCATACTACATTGTCTTTTTGTGACTGGAATATTTCACTTAGCATTATGTCCTCAAGGTTCATCTGTGATATGGTATATGCCAGAATTTCTTTCCTTTCTAAGGTGGGACATTGTTCCTTTGCAAGCATATACTGCATTTCGCTTATCCATTCATCTGTTGATGGCCAAATGGCTTGCTTCTGAATTTTAGCAATTGTAGATAATTCTGCTATGCACACAAAAATCTTTTCAAGACCCTGCTTTTAATTCTTGTGAGTATGTGTCTAGAAGTGGAATTGCCAGCTCAAACAGTTACTCTATTTGCTCCCTGTTGCTGGGTCTATAGACTCTACTGTCTTGAGAATATATATTTCTAGAAAGTTCCCAGTTGTTTTTGCTGCTGCTACTGCTCCAGGGATCACACTTGAGAACCACCGTGATGATATTTAGTTTTAGATCATAAAGTTAGCAATAAAGTTAAATTTAGCATTTGTTTACTTTGTGATCTTGGTTGTACTTCTTAACTTCTAAAGCCTCAGCTTTTGTTTTATTCATAAAATAGGGTTGATGATGATGCTTACCTCATGACTGACATGAGAAGTAAAAGGATACATTATATCCAGTATTGGGACAAAGTTAAGTATGCAATAGAAATAAGCTACTTTGTTATTCTTACTGTTGCATATACTGCTGGCTATCATTACTTTTATCACTAAGAGCAAACCAATATTTCCTATATTTATTTTGTGGCCTCAAATTAGCTGGCATTGTTGTAGTTAAATGTGAGAAAGCCTTACTAATCCAAGTCCCTTTTTCTTTGTTTATACAACTGTCTTCCAAAATATTCCTTTGGGGCTAAAATTTTCCATGCTTGGTTTAAGCCAAAAGATTATTTTTTTTCAAGGCAAATGGACAAAATCAGTTAAGCCTTGCTGAGTTGTGGGAAAAGGGGGAAAAGAGGAATATTTTTCATTGCTTTAGAAAAGGAACCCCATAGAAGTATCTAAAAATTAATATAAATGTAAGTTCAGTTTGGGTATAGTGATTCTCAAGGAGAAAATTTAAATTAGCAAGATTGGGAAAGCAGTTTTTAGAGTCTAAGATTTTTTGACTATATATTAATTACATTTAAGCTTTTGAATACAATTAAGTGGTAAGATAAGGTATTATAGATGACAGAAAGAAAATCTCAGACAGCAACACTATGCAATGGAACAATTAAGATACTAGTGAGAAATTAGCTGCCCAAGAAGAAATATTTTCCCATACAGGAACCAGTTCAATAGCATTTCATTCAAATAAAATTGAAAGGAGATTTTGATATAATGGGTTAGTCAACCCTTTAAAGAATAGATCTAAGATACACCATTGATCAGTTTCTAATTCTGACAATATAACTGGGTCAACATATGGTGTGGTGGATAAATCATTATTTAAATATCCATGATGTTGATATCTAACTTGGTGAGGTGACTAACTTTGGCCAATGAAAATTGAAAAAAAAAATTACACATGCCATTTGTGAACCAAAGCTCATATAGCAGTGCCACATGATGAGTACACAATGTTCTAGACCATTCCTTTAGTAGGAGTCCTGGAATGAGAACAATAGGGGGCAGAATAGCAGATTATCAATGAGAATAATAGTATGAGCAAGAAAGAAACCTAGTGTTTTTTTGTTCCTTTGTTTTAGGATTTTTTATTTTTTTGTTTGTTTTTATTTTGTATCACTTAGATTTTGGAGTTGTTTGTTATTGCAGCATAACTTAGTCTAAACCAACACACACACACACACACACACACACACACACACTCGCACAAATACATGCATGTACTCATACCCACACACATGCATAGATAATAATGTTTTCTGGAAAATTAGGTATGTGTTGGCCACCTGTTGGTGTATGTATCTCAAAGAAAAAAAAAAGTTTCTTTTTTCTTCAACCACAGCCTCAACTGGGGGAATGAGAGACAAGGCAAAGTAAATGAAAGGATGCTGTTAGTAGGTGGAAAAGACCAGAATTCTGACTCTACTTACAAGTTAAAATTTTTGCCACTTTTGAGGAACTGTAGTTCATTTAAATATTACTAAGTGAGCCCAGTGAAGAATGACTGTACCTATCTTTGTACAACAAATAGGCCTAGTCTTGCCCTGAAAAATAGAGCATAATTAGTTATGCCTGGGCAAATACATGACTGATAATAGTAATGATCATAAAAACAGGCATTTTCCTCCCTGAGCAATGATGAAGCCACAAAATTAACACCGTATGTATATGAGAATATCTACAGGGACATAAAACAAAAACAAAAGCCGAATAGGAAAGGGAGAGTTGGGAAAAGATAGGGAGACCTTGATGGTATCATCCAAGGGGTTTGGATTCATTATGTGTCTCTGGATAAAACAAACTTACATAGTAGAAGACAATGAAACCTAACAGTTACTAACTAGCTCCTTGCAGACAGTTCCACAAAGTGCCCAGATGGTCTATGGAGATTTCCAATAATAAAGTATGTCACTGTACTACTATAAAGAGACTGAAGAAGGTCCATAGCTCACAAAAAGAACAGGACTAATGGTATTAGGCTACATATAGCATTTGGGTTACAATTTCATCTTGGATTACAATTTCAAACAGTTCTATGAGTCTGGAGAATCTGTCAAGTAAATTATATGAACTCTTTGAAAGTCAAACTGTTTATTAATAATATTTTATAGAAAGTTAGAATTTGAGTATTTTATTAAATATCATGTTTCTCCTTAATTTTTTAAATTATATTTTAAAAAACCCTGGTTTGGGCTCATCAAGCAGCTTAAACTATTTTTGAAAAGTTTGGGTTCAATAAAACCCAAGCTTCTTTTTGCCAAGCACCTTTCCCTCTCATTTTAAAAGCCATATGTATTTTAGAGGAAATTTAACCCATGTGTTTTTGATTTACTTAAATTTAAATAATCAAAATGGTGTTTTTTTTTTGTTTTTTTTTTTTACAAGACAGTTGATGTCAAAGAAGGTTTTTGAGCCTTTTAAAGAGACTTTTATTCGGAAAACAAGAAGCGATGCTTTGCCAAGTGTAAATACATTTCAACACCAAGAGGCTCATATTAGTTTGTAACTACAAATGCCTGATTCTGAGTCCCTTCTGTATCTGGCAGAGAAGGATGATTCCAGCTCAGACCGGCCTTCGACTCCCCAAAGTTAGCTGCCTTTCTTATAAAAATAAGAAAAATGGGGATGATTGTGTAAATGTTTCAAGAAATCATTTGGTGGTACAAGAAGCTGTGTAACTAAATGTAATCATTTTTGTTCATCTGCCGGTAATATTGAGTTTCTATTATGGGCATGGCACTGAGTAATGGGAAAGATGCTTAGATCAACCAGCTATGGTTCCTTACCCCCAAATTAAGAAGAGTAACCATAGAAGTTTGCTTTCTTGACTTGTTAGAATAGAAAGAATCCTGAGAAGTCCATTTGAGTGGCATTTCTGTGAAAAGAAAAAACAGATTTCAGTGTCGGAGTTTTCAGAGATGAGAGGAATGTTCTTAGGGAATTTGATTAAGAATGGGAGGAGTTAAGAGTTTGGGAGATGGGTGGTACTGCTTTTTGTCTTTCCCATCTGTCCTTCACTAGGGTAAAGAAGTTGCTAGAATGACTATGAGGGTTAATTTTAGAAGTCCACTTGACTAGATTAAGGGATACCCAGATAGCTAGCTGACAAAGCTTTATTTCTGGTTATGTCTGTGAGAGTGTTTCCAGAAGAGATAAACATTTGAATCAGTGGACTGAGTAAGGAAGATCTGCCCTCATCCCATGAGGACAGGCACCATCCCAGAAGGAACAAAGAGCAGAAGAAAGGTCAATCTGCTTGCGCTCTCTCCTGGAATCATGGCAATCTTCTTCTGCCTTTGGTCACCAGAATTCAATCTTCTTGGCCTTTTGGACTCCAAGACTTGCAACAGTACCACTGAGTTCTCAGCCTTTTGCCTTTGCACTGAGAGTCACACCGTCAGCCTCCCTGGTTCTCCAGCTTGCAAGAGGGCTGTTGTGGGACTTCTCAGCCTTTACCAACACACGAACCAATTCTTCTCAGAAACCTCATCTGTCTTTCTACCTATCCACCTGTCTATCTTATCTTGACTCTCTCTGGAGAATCCTGACTAATACACTGACCAAATCATGATTTCCTATATTATGTATTGAAGCTTAATAGATACTTACTTTAAATCTTATCCTCTCTGAAATTGGAATTGACTTAAATGTCAGATGTGCAGGATCTTGACTTCTCTTCACTCTGGTACTCTGTAGCTGCTTCTTTGGTCCTATAAATATGAATAGCACTCAACCTGTGAATATTTTGGGAGATGGTTCATGTACCATTTCATTCTTTGCTTCAGTCTCTGGAAATTTGTTTGAACAGAGAATTATTTTATTGCTCTTCTTAGACAAGTAGGAAAGAATGAAGGTTAGGGGGAGAAGAGAGGAAAGGTCTTGCTCAATAATTTGACCTAACCAAATGTGAAGGTAAAACTAAAAAGACAAGACTCTAATTTTCATTTCTTAGGTTCACCTTGAGCTGTACGTATTGTCAAAAGAAAAAAATAAAGTTATCTATTGGCTTATATAAGCAGGACTGCCACATATGATTATGCAGATTGTGCAGCACACACCCTATGCAGCTGTGAGGTGACTATGTAAAAATGAGCCATCCTGGGAGTGATCTCATAACTCACTGGTTCCAAGGGATCAAATGTTGGCACACATGATCTTTATCCCTCTTTCCACGTGCATGTGTGCACAAACATACACACACTCGCACACACAAATACATAATAAAAATAATAATAAATGCATTTACTTCTGCATCAGGAAAAGCATTGAGCTTTGTTATTTAACACAAGTGTTTGCTGAGTGTATACTGTGTACCAGGTACTAGGATGTGCCGATGAACAAAACAGACACAGGCTCCTACCCCTCTGCCCTTTCGAAGTGCATATTCTGGTGAAGTTTGCATCCAGTGTGATTGAAGGCATCAGGTTCTTCTCTTGAGCAATACATTTAACTCAGAGGGGAAGAGATAAAAGTGGAGAAACACAAAGAACATGATGTGGACTAGTGGCTTCTCTGAGAGGAGAACGAATAGGTAGAAAGAAAATGAATGACAGAATTCAATTCAACCGATTTACAGTTTTGCTTGGGATAAACCATTTATCTTATTAACAAATATGGGGAAAAATCTATTAGAAAAAGTACGACACATAAAAGTGGGCACATTTAATAAAATGATTTGTCCCCTCCCTACAAGTCTGCTTCTGCTTTTCATGTTATAAAGTGATCTACCTACCCATCGGTCAGTCAGCACGCCATGCTCAAGAGTTTTACAAGATAAGATCCCATTCTTTCTTTTTTCTTACCTGGTTTCAAGAGCTGTCTGACAGTCAGGCTGTTGAATTGAAGTCAAGGATGCTTTCAGATTAGTGCCATGAAACAGGCAATTCACCGTATCTCCATAAGGCACATTACTGTCCCCCAGTGAATGATATCTGACAGAAACAGTAAAGAGCAACTTATCTAGAATCTAACAAGCATTTCTTTTCCAAGAATGGGTTGAGAAAGGGATGCTGAAGGGAAGCATTGCATGTAAGTCTTAGCATCACTGAGTAATCACAATGAGTACATTGTGAGTCTGCCCACGCTAACCATTGTAGCTGGAAAACCTATACTATGGCACCTGTCCTCAAAGAACTCAGACAAGTGAAATTCCATTTCAAATGAAATAGAATAAAAAGTCCAATTTTCTGCAAACTCCAAAGAGAGAGCCCTTTGTAGGTTTATTCCTGGGGAAGAAGTAGCCCCTGACACCATGCATGAGACCAGAATATATTTTTATTGGCAGACTTTGTTGTCTAGTCTGTGGGACCACAGAACCAAAGGTGCTACTGGACATTCATTGGGCAAAATATTGTCCTAAGTTTTCCACTCAGTTATGGGTATGGTCTGTCAGAAATGCCATCCAAGTGCTATAGCAAAAAGAACTCGCACATGGGTAATTAATTTTTTTGCTGGAAACTGATTGAAATCTCAGCATAAGTAAATAATTTCATCCTGAGACAGAGGGACATATTCTTAGTCCTTATGGTGTCTCTTGGAGCTTATTTTAGTACTTATATGGTGTCATAAGGTGGACATCACTGGGAATCGGTTTCAGATTGCCAGAGGATTCTAGACTGTGAAAATTGCTACATCAATGGACAATGAATTAGTTCACACTTCTTGGGGGCAGGAAATGTCATCACAGCGGTTGTTTCCCACCTTATAAACCAGTAAGAATTTTTTCATAGAAAATTGGATACACATGTAGCTATGACTAGCTTGATGTTTAATTTTTCATATTAAAAAAGTCTGAATAAAATGTCTCTTACATACAGCATTTGTGTTCCAGTAGCATTAGAGAATGGATTTGGGTAGGAGTGATACCCTTTTGAAAGACGACTGTCAAAAATTTTTATGGAGTGAATGTTCAAGGCAAAAACCTTTTCCTGAAGGTGCAGATCCCACCTAAAATTAAATCCTCAGTTATTTCACTGTGGCTAGAAGTGCTAATCAGAGATTAAGTAGATTTGCTTCACTGGGGCTCCCCAGTTACCACCAGAGCATCTCTACTCTCTGGAGTGGGGCCCTTTCCTATAAAGTAACTCATTTAGTTCTTTCACACTTTACATCTTCAACCCCAACAGATTCCTGTGGCTTTTGTGTTACATTTTCATCATTCTGATTGAATAATTATTCCCATATCCCATCTTGCTCATGCTTCTTCTGCATCATCTCTTTTGATGCAGATTTAAACTTGCATGCACATTCTCTTGTCTGCTCCCTGGTAATCTGCCTGGGAATGATTCTGCATGTGAATAGAAGGTGTTGACTGTTCAATGTGTTTTTTTGTGTATTGTCAGCTGCTTTAGTGCTGCCTCTCTCCAGTTCTTTGCCACTACGAAGCACATGGAGATGTTCATTTAAATCACCAGGCTTCTGTCATGTCACAATGGAAAGGAGCCTGGAGCAGGGCGGATGCTTTGAGTAATACTGAAGGCTGTGTCTAACTTGTGTCAGCAGCAAAGTGGGAAAGAATACAGCAATGCCCTTGTCAGAGGGTACAGAGAAAGCCTCCTCAGTGTGGAAACATTTTCCCAGAAATACCAGACTCACTAATTTCTAGAGCCCAGGGACTTGCAATCATGGTGAATGAGCTTGAAGTTTAAGATTCTGTAATTGTCCTTCAAGAAATATTGGACATCCAAGATATATTTTCAGTCAAGCACATCAAGATATATTCTCAGCACAGTCTGAGATCATATCTGAGGCCATTCCAGGCCCCTTTTCTCTGCCTCATGTCTGGCAATATCATATGTATGGTCTTTTTGGGACTAAACTTGGATTTGAGTCCAGTGAAAATCATTGAAATCTGCAGCCATTAAAAGGAGAGGGTAGTACATTGTGACAAGGAAAAATGTTCCTGCTATCTTGTTAAATGTAAATGCAGTGCATAATGTGTGATAGCATTTTATTAAACACATGTGCAGGAGCGCATGCACATGCACACGCGCGCGTGTGCGCACACACACACAGCCTGTTGGGGTTTGGATGTGAGGCGTCCCCAAAAGCTCACATGTGAGACAATGCAAGAAGAAATGATTGCATTGTAAGAGTCAAAACCCAATCAGTGATTTCATCCCCTGATAGGGATTAATTGAGTGATAACTAAGGTAGGGTATGGCTGGAAGTGGTGGGATTTAGGGCATGGCTTTGGGTACATATTTGTATCTATTGAATGGAACTTCTCTCTCTGCTTCTTGATCACTATGATGTGAGTTGCTTCCTTCCACCACCCTCTCCCACCATGATGTTCTGCCTCACCTTGAGCTCCAAGGAATGGAGCCAGCCTGCTATGGACTAAGACCTCTGAAACCATGAGCCCTCAAATAAACTCTTCCTCTTCTACAGTTGCTCTGGTCAGATCCTTCGGTCACAGCAGCGAAAAAGCTGACTAAAACACAGCCCATTCAAAGAATGAAATCAAATTCAACAAAATATTTGCTGGGGATATATCTCTAAGTGCTGGGATTATAGAAGAGTCTCACACATTTTTTTATGATCATCTTTACTTTTCTAGTGAATGAATGTTATATATTATGAATTAAACCACAAGTAGTTTGATTTCATATATGAAGGGCCCTCAAGGGGATGGGATTTACATGAGAAATAAGCCAACAACACAAAAAGTCCATGTTATAGCTATATAATTTCAAAAGGAACAACTTAGTGGTTTTCATAATGATTTACTGATTCTGAAAGTGGAAACAAGTTCTGATAGATTTCAAATTAGTTTAGTTTTCACTGTTGCCATTCACTATTTCATTTTGTGATTTACTTGTGCCTAACACTATTATCAGATGACTTCAGAGGGAAAAACACAAAGATTTTTTTAAAAGCAGTGTTATCACATTGGAAACAATCATATTTGGAGACAATATTTTACTGTGCCCTTCATTTTGATGTATTTAGATGCCCTCCTTTTGATGTATTTAGATAATTTTCCCTGCTTCCCCTTATGCCTTTTTTCAAGTTTTTTAAAAATCTAATGTTTTTTGATCTCCTTCCAATAGTTTTATGACAGCTGAATTTAAGTGGTTGCTTCAGGCTACAGAAGTCAAAGATGAAATTCGATTATGCTTCCAGGCTTGGCATACAAAATCATGAAAAATTTCATTAATTATGATTAATTAATCCAGAAACACAGTGGTAGTATTATGATTACACTGTATCTGGAACTGAACATATTTTCAGCTGACATTTACATGGTAAAGGAGAAAAGGGGAACTGTGACTCTGTGCCTAGCGTGTCACTCCATAATAGTCTGGGGAAAAAGAAAAGGAAGAAAAGGGCAAACAGGAGATCAAGAAAGAAAAGATGCCATATATTTTGTGGGGAGTGGAGGTGAGGGTCGTTGAGAGTCCTGTCACTATTGAACTGCTTCTCCTGGAGAAATCGAATACTTTGGAATGATGAATGGCTTGCAAGTCAGAGTTACCCTCAAACCCAGTTTTACTATGCCTCAATCTGGAATACGCCCGTGTTACAGGGGAAATTACTCATAATGGTAATGACAAACACTGGTGAATAATAAAAACATTTCCAAAATGACTCTTTTGTAAGAGGCATTACTAACAAGCACTGTCTACTCATGTCCTTTTATATGGACTCCCCTCCTTTGTCGTGATAAACTTTGTAAGTAGAAAACTTGGGATTTACATTTCTATATTAGCAGTTGGCTGATAAAACTATGAACCCAGCAGGAACTGAGGAGGGATACTTCTCAAGGATGAGAAAGATGGCCCAAGGGAGGTAGAGAGAGAAGGAGAAGAGAAAGAGGATTAAGCATGAATCAGTTAGCTACTGCTGCAATAAGACCAAGTAACAAACAATTGTAAGCAAAGCTGTTCTCAGTGACATTCAGCAATAAATAGATACTGTATTTACCATGCATCTGTGGATCAGCTCCGCTGATTTCTGCTAGGATTGCTCATACATATGTAGATAACTGAAGTTGCCCTGGCTGGGCTGGATCTACTGGGAATCTCTGCTTCAAGAAGCATGTCAGCTAGGGGGCTCTGTTCTCAATGATCCTTCAGATTAGGTGACTGCCTGGGTCATGTTCTTCCTATGGCAAAGGTAGGTGCAAGAGAGAAAGCTCAATTGCCTAAATGCTCTTCAAGCCTCTGCATGGAAGACATCTGTAAAATCCCACTGGTCAAAGAAAGTCACATGGCCCCAGTGACCATGGACAAAGAAACATGAGACCCGGGTGAGAGTGTATGTGATTCTACAGGCAGTAAAGAACTACAAGAAGTGACTCTATACCCACAGGGTGAGAGAGGGGAAGGGGGCCTGAGAATGGGACAGACACAAGGGACAACACCAGCAGCTCCCTTCAGTTCTCCCTTGACTTGTGGCCAAGCAAATGAAAAACTCATCTTGGTGATGATTTTGACTTTTCAAGGTGTGGTTGCTTCTGTTGTTGGGAGCAGCGTTAGAACTTATTTTGATGAATTCTTGAAGAACACATTCTGTTGTAAGCCACAGTCCCACATCATAAGCAACTTTTTCCCCCAGTATATTGGCATGGAGTTTTTTTTTTTTCTGAGCAATGTAGATAAAAGTTTCTTTATGGGGGCCTGTGAATTTCCATTTGTCATTAATTTTGAATCATGCTGTCATTGTGACAGCTCAGGGGCCTTACAGATGCAAACATCAGCTGAGGCAAGTAGGTGGAAGTCAGGTTGCTCTTTGAAATGTACTGTGCATAAATGCTATATATGGATAAAGACCCAAAATATACCTCATATATAACAAGTCTGCTTAAAGATAAAGAGCATTTGAGTCAGTAAGAACACTTCCAGAAGACTAGTCTCTATGTCTGGTTCTGTACCCATTTGTGTGACTTTATGCAAAGGAAACCCTTTATCCTCCTTGAGTAACCTCATTTTCTATGCTAGTAGAATGAGATATTTAAACCATATGGCAAAGTTTACCTATACAACTGAGAGATCTATACTGAAAAATTTAGATATATAACTATGACAAAATTAAATATGCTATTCTTTTTACAAAAGCTTTGGGGAACAAGTATCTACTCCTAGAGATATATGACTTCTAGGCAATAGTCAGGATCAAATAGACACCCTGGAATAGACAATTGGTATCTTTTGTCTGCACAGTACTGTCTTCTTTGGACTGTAGGAAATAGGAATTGGCAATCAGGGAACCCTGCCTTCCCGACACTTGAGATCATTTGACCCTAGCAACGGCAATGAGACTCTTCCTCCTGGACATTGGTATCTTGAGCAGGGACACACAAGGGTAGAATCCTGTGAATATATATAGGGAAGATGGAGTTAAACCATTCAATGGGAGAGCACTAACCAGAAAGGAAAGAGAATTCTTTATTTCTATTACCTAAATCCTCAGAGCTGCTCTGGTTTCCACCATTTCCAAGCAGCGAATGTTTCTTCCGTGGCTATTAATCATTCTCTCTCACCAATAAATTATTTTCTTTAAAATAAAAGTCATGTCTTTTGTAGACTAACCTACACACAAAAAAAGGTGCCTCTTTACATTCTATAACAAGCTAGCTCTATTATAAATGGCTGTAGGCCTGAAAGCTTGTGCTTATCTGCACAGCTGATTTAAGAATAAGACAGGCATATTGAAGACACTGCCCCCTGCCCTGGGAATAATCTCATAAAAGGAGGCATCTAACCTTAGCTAACCATGTGAAAGCAATAGGTCTCAAATTTAGTAGATCTGAGGTTTAATAATTAGTGTTGAAACCTTGGTAAAATTTCTACTTTCTTATATTCTGATTTTCTTGTCTGTAAAATGAAGGTATTGTGCAGAAGGATAACTACAAGAAAACTGAAAATCCAGAAAGATAGGCATTGAGCATCAGGAAAATTCTAGACCCTAATTGTAACAGGAGGCCAGGGAGGACAAAGTAACAAAAGCATGACAGGGCTCCACTCTTAAGAGAGACTGAGTATCTATCTAGCAAGATCAAAGATTATCATCCAAGGAAGAAATTTATTCACTAGTGAGTGGAGATAGAATCTCCTAAGCAAGATAAAATTCCATTTTGCAGAACTGGGATCTAAGAACAAAGTTGCTTTCGCTGAAAGAGTATATGATAGTCCTCTCTTATTCATGGTGTCATTTTCTACAGCTTAAATTACCAACCATAATCTGAAAATATTACATGAAAAAAATGCCAAAAATAAATAATGCATAAGTTTAAAATAACTTTTATTACAGTATATTGCTATATTTTTTTCTAATTTGTTATTACTTATTATTGTTACTCTCTTACTGTGCCTAATTTATAATTTAAACTCCATCTTAAGTATGCATTAAAAAAAAAAGCATGTATATCTGGAGTTCTATACTATCCAGTGTTAGGCACCCACTGGAGTCTTAAAATGCATCCCCAGTGGGTAAAGGGGGACTACTTTAATGTGCTACGCATGTGCCAATGCTCAAGAAAGCATGGAACTCTTTTAACACTCCTGTTTCAAGTAGTACACTGATTGATACTTGTGATCAAGAGAGCCTAGTCCAAGCGATGGAGACAAGGAACTCTGTAGGAATATGGGAGCAGAGACTTGGGAACAGCAACCTAATAGGGCCTTAATTTCAAGCCATTAAGACTATGGCTTAAAGTAACCGACAGAAGGGTGAAGATTTCATTAGCACTTCGGTAGAACCAGAAAACATTGTCCTAGGCAGGCTTTATGGCTGTCAGCCCAGAAACCTCAGTGCAAATCATTTGGAAAATCATGTTTGTCAACAGAAAATTAAAAGGCCTTCAATGGTAGTTGCTTAAATGTCATCTCTTGTTTTTACCACAGCCTCCTTTCCCGGGAAGAAATTTTCAAATTTGTCATTATTATCCCTTCTTGGAAGTGGCTCAAGGCAGTTGTTGTATGAAACATAACCCCAAACACAACAATCAACTTCCGAATAGGGTGCCAGTGTCTCACATGGAAGCATCATGTCGGCCACAACGGGAGGATTGGAGCAGCAGATTTGTCAGGTCGCCAGTGTCTACATTCCCACCACCAGATCTGCCTTTAGAATGTTTTTATGTTTTCCCAAACAGACCCAGGGTTTTCTGAAACAATGAACAATAATACCCTGAGCAGCAAAATCTTCATCAGTATTCCTTTGAAATTTGTAACAAAAAATTAACTAGCTGGCCCTGTTCAGGTTAAGAACATGATTATATGATAATGTTGTTCATTGTACCCATGGAAAAGTCCCGGAGCTGTTAGCTTTTTTGAGTTGTTTGTTTAGATTCCCCTTTTCAGAACTTGGTTTATCTGTGTTGTTTTCTGTGAGTTAATCTCTATGTCTCTGCCTGAGTTTCAATACAGGATCCTGGTGTGAAAAGGATGTTGGATTATGTCTCATCTTTACCACACACTTGCAGAGAGCTATGGAGTCAGTCACTTAAACTTTCTGAGACTCCCTCCAGGCTGTAAGTCAGGATAATCATGCCTACTTCACAATCTTGTCATAAGGAATAAACCGAGGGAACTTCTGTGCTAGGCTTGGCACTAACACTTAACAAGTGTTAATTTCCTTTCTTGGTCCACAACTGACCCCACCTTTCCTATTTAACCACATTTCCTACTCACTTGTGAATCCACAACCTTCACCTCAGTGAGACAAGTCTCCTTAAATCTCCTGCCATACTAATTCTCACTTGCTACCTTGACTTATGATCCTGTGGCCCCATTCTATTTTTTCCCCTGCTATTTTGAAAATTTATATATTTATTTATTTATTGCTCTTTTTAGATATACATGACATTAGGGTACATTTTGACATATTATACTTACATAGAGTATAACTTATTCTAATTAGGATCCCATTCTTGTGGTTGAACATGATATAGAGTTTTACTGGTTGTGTATTCATAGATGAACATAGGAAAGTTATGTCCGATAAATTCTACTGTCTTTCCTATTCCAATCCTCTCTTTCTTCCTCTTCATTTCCCTTTGACTAAGAACTTCTGTTCTTCCCTCCCCCACTTATTGTGTGTTAGCATCCACATATCAGAGAACACTCAACTTTTGGATTTTAGGGATTGCTTATTTCACTTAGCCTGATAGTCTCCAGTTACATCTATTTACTGGCAGATATCTTTATAGCTGAGTAGTATTCCATTGTATGTATATATGTATGTATGTATATATATATATATATATATATATATATATATATATATATATATATCCTCGTTCTTTTTAGTCTAAGTCTACTCCTCTTTCACATCTATGAAGGCAAACATGGCTACATCTAAGTATCACATCTAAGTATCTACAAAATGGAGGTGAATTGTGTCCATTTATTTTACTCTTAACTTTAATATATTTTCTTGGCTACACATTTGTGTAGACATTTACTTAATTTGTGAATATCACATAGTATGCCTAAAATAGACTTGCTGAAGTTCATCTATGCACATTTATTTTCAGTTTCTACAAATATTTATTGCTTGTCTACTATGCAGAAGTTATAAAGTTGAAAAAGAATGATTCTTTTTTTCTGGTGGGCTATTAGTCCCTTAAAGAAAAAATTTCAATAATGCTACATGTTTTTTTTTTCACTCAGCTAAGATGGTTATTACAAAGTATTTTGTGTCTTTATGTTTGGTAAAATTTTTGCCATAGATAGCTTTTGCTTGTACTTTCTGGATAGTAAATTTGGATTATGGAGTTAATGCTTTAAATAGTATGGTATGATTTTGAACAAAATGCTATAATTTTGAATCTAGACCATTTAAAATTCATGTTGAGGGGCTAAGGGTTTAGCTCAATAATAGAGTTATATGCTTAGCATACGCAAGGCCCTGGGTTTGATCCCAGTACTGCAAAACAACAACAACAACAACAACAACAACAACAACAATTACATATGGAGACAAAAATAAACTGGATTTTTGAACACTTTTACAATAGCTTATAGCTTGGTAATTGATTCATTAGGAGTTAAACAAGAGCAATATAACCAGAACATTCTCAAGAGTTGAGTTACATTTATCAATCAAATGAAAAGTGTGTGTTTAAGTACTAGAATACATGTCAATCCATGTGATTCCTTGCCTTCAGTCAACTCAGTAAACTTGGTTAAAATATGTTTGAATATAATTTGTCAGCTTTGTGTTCATGGTTTATATTTGAACTCAAAGCTACTACCTTGAATTATTAGTTATGGATATTTATACTTCTCTAGAAATTCTTCTTGTATATCATTAACTTTACTGTCTCATAAACTGAAGTTTACTTCTTATGCTCATGAAGCAGACCTTCTTTTTCAGTAGATAAAAAGGAGTCGAAGATCCTAGCAATGTTTAATGTGTTTAATGTGGGCTGATATGGTCAGGAATTTTTACTGATTTCTTCAAGATAAAAGAGAGATATACTCTCCTCATGTTAGGGAGCAAGCATTACATAGGAATAATGGTCCTGGACCTTCAAGTTGCCCAGGACCTGCTGAGCATGATTACGAATCATGAGTTGGGCTCTGGTTTTCCCAAGCTGGCTGCAGAGACGACTTGTCTAGGCTCCCAGTGAATAGCCACAGCCCACAAAGAATGTGTGTTTACCCAGACCTTCTCCATGGTTTACTTCTGAAAATTGGTTCGACCACATGGGAATCTAGTTAGACTCTTGGAATTATAATCTTTGACTAGTACATAACCCAAATGTATTTTTTATAGGATTTGAAAATCAAATTGAAACATAGAAAAATGAGGGAAGAGCAGAAAGTATCCACATGTAAACCTCTATGAAGTCCACCTGAATTCTACCTTTTCCAACATGGCTTCCCACCACCATCATCCATTTTTACTGATGTAACAGCAGGAAGCAGAATTTTAGTGAGATACTGTGAAAGGTAATTATCAGTCCTCGTGTAGTTAACTTGACAGCCAAAGGTATGTTGAGATTTCCCTCATGTATGAATGCCTATTAAACTAGCTGCTCAGGAGTATAGATTTTTACAGCATAAGGTTGATCTTATGACATACATCTGTGATTATAACTGAGAATGAAGTGTAGGTTAATGAAACTCTTATCTTTGAAATCTTCTAGTCACTATATCTGCATTTCTAAGTGCAAGAAATGAGTAATTAAGACTGATCCTTTATTTGAAACTGCAGTTTTCCTTGTTAAGAATACACATAGTAACTAATAGAAAGAAAAAACTTACCCATCGTAAAAAGCTAGCAAAAAACTTGCTATGCCATGAAGAACTTGCCTTTTCTAGTACTAACATTCGGTAGCTGAAAGCAGATCATTGCCATGAAGAAGTATTTACCAATATTAAAAGGTCTTGGCCCATCATAGCTAGTGTTAGATTTGGAATATAGCTTTTGTTGCCAAGGTGACAAACACTTATAAATATAACACATCTTCTAATGTGCTTTTAACTTGGTATTTTTATGGCTTTTAAATCAGATACCATTAGCAAATATATTAGGTAATTTAGCTGAAAGACCATTTTCCTCTAACACTTTTTGTTACATTTCCCCAGGTATTTCAGTAAATGTCTGTTGTGACATTCTACTCCTGCTAGGCTTCCAACGTAAGGGGATATATAAAGTACATCTGGTAAAGATTAACATATATTACCTTGCCTTTTTTTGTATCGATCACTGAAAAAATGTATAAAAGAGAGTTAAATTTGTAGTCTCCTTGAAGAGCAATCATCATTCCTATTGTTATTTTGGGGTTTGTACCTCCTCCCCCAAATAACAATCTGGCTTTAAAATTCAATACACAGAGGAAAGTGTTTTTGGGACAGCATAATAACTATATATTAACACTCCCTAAAACCTCCACACCTAAATACTTCTCCTTTGATGTGTGTGTGTGTGTGTGTGTGTAAAATAATTACAATAAACCGTTTGGAGCCCTAGTATTTCTAAAAGCCCAAGTTTATCGTTCCAAACAATAAACCCAATAGCCCAGGCAGGGAAAAAAATAGTTCTATATATACTCAGACAATTCTTAAAAGAAAGCTTGTGAGGTGGACATATTTGTCACAGCAAAGATAAAATCAGATGAGACATATTTAGTTTAAACCTCAATTTACATTTATTGTTACCTTGTCAGAAATTCTTCTTAGAAGACTGTCCATTAATTCATTCATTCTTTCATTCATTCAACCAACAGACATTTTTAAGAAGCAGTAACCATATTCCAGGCACTGCAGACACAAAGATGAATAAGTCCCAGTCCTAAAGAAGAGTACAATGTCAGGAAAGAGTCAGACATAGAAATAAACTATTGCAACACACTATAAATACAGAGGCAAAGACTACAAAGTTCAGAAGAGTGTCCTGAAAGGGGGAAGACTTGGCAAATTGCTTTTAGACCATCAAGATAAAAAAAAAAAAAAAGAGGAATATATATTTTACTTAAACAGCAAACCTCTTGAGAGCAAATGCTTTACACAGCAAATCCAGAGATGCTATTTCCTTGCTGTGTGATCTTGAATGCCTCTCTGTGCCCTGTTACCCCTCCTATGTAACGCAGATAATTATCCTTGCCACCCGCACAGCTCACAGAGGACTGTTGATAGGAATAATGGGACATGGGTGGTGTAGCTATTTGAATTCTTTGGAGAAGACAGATGCTATGTAAACACACAGCATCCTTATTGTTCCAAGCGGTAGCATTTTGGATAATTACTGTATAATGCTGCACCTGTGTGTGTGTGTGTGTGTGTGTGTGTGTGTGTGTGGTTTGTTTCTTTCTTTATAGAAAGGCAAGTGCTAATGTTGAGTTTCTCTGATAACTTTGGAAGCAATTTTAATCCAGCAGACAAAACATAATAATCTTTAGAGTAAGTTAAATCCCTTTGTATTTGAGAAGATTTTGTTATTTACTGAGGTCTTAGGCAATTTCACCACAGTTATGAAAAGCAGGGCCCAACAATCCCTGGTCTCTCAGCGAGGATCTGAAAGACACTGTTGCGGACAGGCAGCGGCTTCTGCACAACAGACACAGCTGGGAGTATGTGTGAGTGTGTGTGTGTGTGTGTGTGTGTGTGTGTGTGTGCGCACACGCACTGGAGCCTGGAGCTTGCCAGAAAGAGCGGGGAACGAGCTGAGACTGGCTAGCATACCTGAGGCAGCTGTTGCTCTGTGGCGCCTGGATTCTTCCCTCAGACTCCAGCCTGGCTCCCCTGCTCCTCCTCCTCCTTTTCATAGTCTCTCTAACTGTCTCTCACCGTCTTTCTTCTTCCTCCCTGTACCTGGGTGGGAGATTCCCAGGGCCAGAGTCTCTGGCTTAGTCCTGCTGCCAGACATTCTGGGACTGTCTGGCTGGGGTAAGAACCCACACTGACCCGGGCATGAAGGCTCAGGAGAAAAACGACCCTCATCACTCTTATCCGTTTCATCTTTCCTTTCTCCCATTCATCCTCTCTCTCCTTGCTATTTGATTTCTGTGCTGGAGATTAGCCCATGAATTGCCATGGCAACCAGAGAAAGTGACAGTTCAAGGAAGATCTCCTCTTGGGTCCTGAAACTGGTTTCAGACTTTTATCAACCAGACATTGTCTGTCAACTTGACCTGGGGTTTGCCAAAGCACCAGTCATTCCCCAATCAAAGGGGCAGTCTGTGTAAGGATACTGTACACATGTCCCTGTAGACCTTCAAAAGGGGACCGCTTAGAGGGCTTCCTCCAGCAGAGGCCAAAGAGCAGTGGGGTTGCAGAGAATATAAATCCAGAGATCTTTTTTAAAATTATGCAAGAAATCTTACTTTTTTTTCATTTTAATCTGACTTCTTCCAGTTTGAGGTATTTTTTCTGTATTTTCTCACTAGGATTGGACAGAATGAGTAGAGCCAACCAGGACAAAATTTTCCCAGGATGAAAAGATGCCAGTGTCAAATCAGAATGGAAAAAGCAAAGAGCCCTAGATGACTAGAGACTCCAGTGCCCATGACAGGGTAAAATATATGTATCATCTATGGAAAGGCCAATGATATTAATCCTAAGAGATGGTCTCTGGTTACATTTCATAGACCCAGGGCCCATCGACAGAAAAGAGCAATTACTTATAGTCATGCTTTTAAAAAAAAATTTTGACAAAGATCCCAATCATGGTGGATTAGGTACATTTAATATCTCAATTAATAAGCCTTCTACAATAGTAACATGTCAACTTTGGTTCAAGAAATCCACTCCAGTTGATAGTCATCCAGGAAATGTCTTTCATGCCCACATATTAAATTTAATCTGCCACCCTGTTTTATAAGACTTTGTATTCATGTGCTGAAGAAAGGATGCTTATTTTATCATTCCAATTTAACAGCTTGCTTAGCAAAGTTGATAGGTAGGAGTTTAGAAGATATTCATTGAATACCTATTTTGTATATTTACAAAAGAAGTAGATTTCAGGGAGTTACCCACAAGCAATATTTTTTTTGGTCCCACTGTTATCCTATTGGTCTTCCTTTCATTCAGCAGATTTATCTGTCATGAAGAATTTAAGTTTCATATTTTCCTCTGTCAGTTGTGAAAAGGCCTGTCAGCCGGGGCTTACACTACAGTTTGCCAGGAGGCCTATAGCATACAATGACAATACAATCTTATATTTGTGCTCCCAGTCTCTAGATAATCCCCCACTTTCTTCCTCTGCAGCCCAGTTATGATCAGGCTTAAGTTGCATATTCTGTTTTTAGACAGATTTTGCTGATAAATGCTATCAGCAAGACTGAAATGAAATACAGCAGGTCTAGCTCTTATTACCAGTGTAGAACATGCCTTGGGAGTTTTGTATAGTTTTGTAATATAGAGACCGTATTTATATAAAACTATTTAATTCACAAAAACAAAAATAAAAAGAATGTTGATGATATTGGATTTTTGTCTGTTAAAATGTTCATTTATTTATATATCTGGAAATACAGCCCTTGAAGATGTGCCTGAGAAGCCAAGCAATTTCCCATATTGTTCTTGGTAGGAATTAAATTTTTGAGAGAAGCCATGCAAAGCCTTAACATTATTTGTCAATATCCTCAAACCCAAGACACTTTGTTCTAGCCATTCACAAATATCCCCAAACTAAAAAAGATTTATATTTCCCATACCCACGCAGAAGCTACCACATCTCATTAAATGGAAACCATGTAAGTATTCCGAGAACTGCAAAACATTCTTTTTATAACCTACTGGGTCTGCAGAAAGTAAAATGTGAAGAACGGGTGCATTAGAAAAATGTCTCATTGCCTCAGCCAAGGAGAGGGAAGGGTTAATCATCATTCCTAGAACTCTGGAGTGGAACAAAAGCTAGCAGCCTGACACCAAAATAACATCACAATGAAAAGTGAAATTGCTTCTAAGGCGAAATTGCTTCATTTGAAAATTGTAGTGATACTGAGAACAATTATGTCACTTAAACTTTCACAATTTTGTTTTTATAAATCAGTTATAAAACTATCATGTGGTTTAAATGCAATTATTTAATAAGGGCATTTGTAATTGTCCAACATAATCAATTATATTTCAATCAGGCTCTTCTCTGAGACTGTATTTTTGTTAGCATCCAAATCTTTCTTATGGTAATACATACTTTTTGAAAAAGCCAAATAAAATCATTGTTTTCCAGAAAAGTTCTTTCCCCACCTCTGATAGGGAAGCACTTCCCCCACTGCAAAGTGGAGTCTCTTGAGTTCTTTGTTTTCCTTCCCCCTTGTCTTAGAAACTAAACATCACTGAACAGGGTAGAAAGGAAAACACACTGTTAAATAATGGGAGAAGTGAGAGCAGGTTCTCAGAGTTGTGGTGGTGATTTTTGGAGCTGGGGCAGAGGCTAGCACCCATGGAACATGGAATGGTACCTGTGAGTTATTGGTAGGACAATGTTGGGGCCACAAGTCGCAAATCATGACTTTAGTTTCCTAAGAAGTAGAGGGTTAACAATGGGCTGCATCTAGGAGAACTCAGGTTTCTCAGAAACTAGAATTTTGGTTACTGTCTTGTGCCATATGTGAGCTATTTGGTCTCCTTTGGAAAACAACTGTTTTCTTTCTAGATCTCAAATGAAGTCTCTGCTGATGCCCTGTCCCCATGTTTTGCCTGGCTCAACCTGATCTCTGTACCCACTGGATGACTTAGTAGCCAGGCTCTCAGCTTGTCTTCCCCCACTTCCCATTCTTTTTTCTATTCTGTGGACAGACTCTCCCTTACCTTGACTCCTCTTCCATTTCCCTTTTCTCTACAGACTCTCACTCCCTGGACTCCATCAACCCTCTTCTTCTCTTTGCTGTGCAACCTGCCATGAAAACAGACGCGCCTAACTTCCAAAGGGTTCCTAGTTTCAGACACTCTTCATGAGAATAGGTGAGAGTGGCTGTGAGATATTTCCCATCAACCACAGGGATTCAGCATAAATTGGTGCAGGGCTCCCGACAAAGACTTCACCATCCAGGGGCCAGTGAGTTTGTTGCCCAGAAACCCAAATATGACATGATTTCTTCTCATTAATAATAATATTAATATTCATTTCCAGCTTAATCATGGCATTCCCTTATTTAGAACAAAAGCCAACTGTTCCCTATGTTCTGGCCTATCTAATTTCTGAGTTTTTCTCACACCTTCTTTCCCTCCACCCTTTGTTCTAGGTGTAGGGTCCTTCTCCCCTCATTATCCCCAGTCCCAGGACTGTCCACTTGATGTTTCCTCTGATGCTTCCTCACCCCCATCTCACCCTAAATCCTACTTCCTTACCAGGCTGTCATTAATTCCCTTCCCCTTCAGACCAAGCATCATGGCAGGAAAATCAACCCTGATGCCCTGAGCTGGGCAGGTCTTCCTCTTCTATGCTCTTACAAGACAACAACATTTTTCTCAATTTACTTATTTTACTAGGATTGTCATATTTATTTGCATTATCATTTGATGGCTCTTCTAGTCCAGTAGCCCCTCTTTGAGGACAAGAACTTTGTCTCTGCTTTTCCTAGTATCTCTGTATTCAGCAAGCACTCCATTTATTTCTGTTGAATTCAGGAACTCTTTGGCGTTCATAGAAATTTTGCATCAAAAAATAAGAAAAACAGGTTTCCTAAACCCGGATGAGGCAGCAAGGTTTTGAGAGCACCTCACACAAGTTCATGAAAAGTGTTCATGGCAAATTGAAACCAGGCTAACAGCCAATGAAAGGGACAGGTAAATAACTTGTACTGGGTTCATAAAACATAACACTGTGCAGCAGTTAAAATTAATGAATTAGTGCCACATGTGTCCACCTGGATAAACTTTCAAAGCACAAAGAAAATGGTGATAAAAAAAAATACGTGTTGATTTATTTTGCCTGGAATCCATGGACAGAGTAGTCAGAAACCAAGACAATGGCAACTCAAGGAAACATAAAACTGGGGATGAAATTGAGGACGTGTGGGAAGAGGAGGTCTTCAAAATTCTTCCCTTCCTTTCCATGTCATTCCCCAGGCGCATTACAGTAGGAGGGATGTAATCGATCCCTGCCCTTGTTGTGGCCCATGTTTGTTGTTCACTTTCTGGGGCAGTCTTCAAGTGCACTTGGGACACACATATCTACAAAGAATAACGAACAGAGAATCACTTATTAAAGAATATGAACTAGATTATAAGAAAACAATACATAAGATACCCAATAATATACAAAAATATTGAAATATTCTATATGTTTTATTTTCTCTTTTGAAATATTCTATACCACCAAGTTTGAAAAAAAAATGAAACAAGCAAACAAACACAGCGAGATTTGCAAGATCCCAGAGGCCTAATAGAAGCTGAAAATTCAGTGAAATAGGTAAGAATTCTCTAAGACGCAGCCCTCAACTTTAGACAGGGAAACTTTAAACAGCGAAAAATCGAATGCAGTAGGGCCTTACTCACAGTGTGCACTGCCTTTCTTGTGTGTGTGTAATTGGAAAGTTTGAGAATCTCTTCCCCTGTGTTTCCCTTACTCACTTTGCTACAATGCTTCCACAGCCACTTTCCACATTGACTCTGAGTCAACATGTTGAAGACACTCCTAAAACCACAGGATTTTAGAATGACAGGCTGTGGGTTTTTTTTCTTTTTAGATTAGACAACAAATGCTTGGAAATCTAAGGTAACTTTCTAAGGCCATCCAGCTGATACCTAGCAGATTGGGATCCAGAGCTCATGATTCTGCATTCTGGGCCCATTGTCTTTCCTAACAAGTGTTGTGTCTGGGAACCATCATCTTAAGCCTGTATCAGTGACTAATGCTGCAGTTAGTATTTGTTTCGTTAGGCAGTCACCCACCTGGTACATGAAGAAAGAAGAGAAAGGGAAAATCAGAACAGTAGTGCATGCATACACTAGAATATTATTCGGTCTTTTAAAAAGGAATGAAATTTTCACCCATGATATATCATGAACAAACCTTAAAGACTTTATGCTAAGCCAGATACAAAAGGACAATATCCTATGTCCACCTGTATAAGGTACCTTCACAGAGACAGGAAGTAGAATGGTAGCTGCAATGGGTGAAGGAAGGGGATGACTCTCAGTATTTAATGAATGCAGAGTTTGGTTTGGAGGATGGAAAAGTTCTGGAGATAGATAGGTGGGATGGCATTCACAATGATGTGAATTACTTAATGTCACTGAACCAAAACACTTATAAATGGTTAAAATGGTAAGTTTTATGTTATGTGTATTTTGCCACAATTTTAGAAGATGAAAAAGAAACCAGATAAAGATTCATGAATTGTGGATCCCATCCCAAGAAAGCATGCTCAGTGGGAATTCTAGGCATCACTGGAAAACACTATGAAAGTATGGAGGACTTGAGAAATTTGGAGAGAAGAAAAGAGAGAGAACTTTTGTGTAGTCCTGATTCTCAGGGGAGGTGCTCCAAGACCTCCAGTGCATCCTGAAACTATGGGTTGTTCTGAATTCTATAACACAAGCACTACAATACTGCAACAGTGGATGCTTATTAGATCATGTGTTAGGTATGCTAAGCGATTCCTCCCAGAGACTGGTCATGTATTGGCAGGAGAATCTGAAGACCTCTAATTCAACAGCAATAAAGAGGACTAAACAATGGGATCCATGCCCCAGGGTTTGGCATGTAGCCTTAGCAAACTAGCATAGTAATGAAAGCACCGGCTTTGTAGTTAAACAGATCTGTATTCAATGCATCTGACATTGAACCTTCATTCCCCACTTATGAGGTGTAAACTTAGGCAAACCCCCAAACCTCCCTGACCCTCAGTTTCTTCCTCTGGAAATGGGAATGTTAAATACCTATCCTAGAGGTTTGTGGTGAGGATTAAATTATAATAATGTTGGTGAAGTATTTAGTTTTTATTAAGTACTTAACAAATATTAGTCCCTTCTCCTTTCTTTAGCCCTTACCCTTACTAATGCCTAGACTTGCCCAAGAACAATTTTATTTAACCAAATTGCTTTTACCTAAAAATATGCAAAGTACTCCTAACCACAGAGGTTCTAAAATTCCTTGAAATCAGGGACCATAACTTGTACATTGATCAATCAAATATGTACTGGACATTTATTATTTTCCTAACAAGCTATAGACTATAATAACTTGTAGCACAATGCTAGGTACACAAATAAATGTACCATCAAATAAATAAATGTCTCCTATATTGAAGAGGACTGTAGCACAACCAATAAAAATAAGCATAAAATGCTTTATAATTTAGGTTGATACATAATCACTTGGTAAAAATCTTGTTAAGCCTATTAACATCCATAGGCAATAAGCATATCATTTTATAAGGAAAGAGAAATGAAGGTTAAGCTATTTGTTCAAGTTCACAGGAAAAAAAATATTTCAAGGCCAGAAATAGACAGCAGTTAATCTAACAGTCAGTAAATACGGGGAAAGCTCCCAGTGGTATTTCAGTTATGGGCCCAGTGAGGCGTGAACAAACCATCCCTTAGGATTTCTAATGCAAAAGGACAAACATAAAAATAGAAGACTGCCTTTCATGTAGTTAGTCCCAAGTTCTTTAATCGTTTTCTAAGCAGCACGGAGGGCTTGTAGTCAAGGAGGAAGTGGGTTTGGTTTGGTGGGAGCCTGGGTTCAAGGGAAAAGAGTACAAATTGTGCAATGGTCTGCATCTTTGAGGTCCAGTTTTATGACTGTGCAGAAAAACAAGCTGGTAGCATCAAGGTTCCCCAAATAGCACAGGAGTATGGCTTTTTATCTTTGGAACTTTTTTCCTAAATTGATTGGAGAAAAAGCAGGGGTTAAGCCAGAGACCAAGGTGGGCCCAGCTTTCCCAACTTAGGGTTTTGTAAGTTTTGCTAATAGGTGTAAGAAGCAAAGCTGGTGTGTTGGTGAAAAGCACTGGCATCAAAACACTGGCTGGGATATGAAGGAAAGGAAGAAAGATAGTAAAGCAGGAAAGGAGGGTGAGGTGGGCTAATGGTCAGACTGTAAGATGGAGTTATTTGTGGTATGCTCCAGTTAGAAACTTCAAAAATAAAGGCAAAAATAAAGTTAGACTCCTTTTGGAAGTAGGCCAGAAGGGGAAAGTTTTGAACCCTCTCTTCATTTTTAAGTGTGTGTTTTGAAAATGCATATATAAAGAGGACATCCTCTGTGATGTCTACTTCTGAAAAGCTGTGGCTCTGTTGATCTTAGAGACGCTGATGGGGTTGAGGGATGGCAGGGTAGGCAATTATGTATTCAGCAATCAGAGGGTAAAACCTGAAAAGTGAAGACATTAGAGGTAGCCCAAGACAGATTACACAGGTGGTGTTTGTATTGTACGATGGGTTGTGTCTCCCAAATGCTATGTTCACATCCTGGCCCCTAGTACCTGTGAATGTGATCTTACTTGAAGATAAGACCTTTGCTGATTTAATCCATTTAATATGAAGTCACAATGGATTAGGTGAGCTCACAAGGTGTCCATGTACAGACAGCAAAACTTGGATACACGGGTCATGTGAAGACCAAGGCAGAGGATGTAAAGACACAACCACAAGCCAAGGAACAGCAAGGACGTTGTCAACCACTAAAAGCTAGGAAGAGGCAAAAAGAGATTTTCCCCTAGAACCTTCAGAGAAAGAATAGCACTTCTAAGACCTCAATTTTGGAACTGTAGGCTATAGAACTCTAAGGAATTAAGTTTTTGTTGTTGTAAAACAACCAGTTTGTGAGACTTTGTCATGGCAACTCCAGGAATCTAAAACACCTTGCTCTTTGAGGATGACCTTCGACTGTGTGGTTTCCAGGTTTGTGAGTCAAGCTAGTCTTGGCAGTGCAGGTCCCTGCACCACACTCACCTCAGGCCCCGCCCCTTTATTCCACCAGGTGAGTAATCCCCTGGTAGAGCCAGGTTTCCTGGGAGCTCAGGTCATGGGAGACTTCTAGGTAGATTAGAAAGTTCAGGTTGCCTTTCTGGGCTACATCTTTCCTGGGTTATAAAGGCCAAGATACATCTCCTTCAGAACCAAGAGCCCACAAATACCCATACTTCTAGTTCTTTCATATTTACTAGTGTAAGAGGAAGGTATGTTGTATGGTCAATTAGGTGAGTAATCACTGAAATAAGTAATAGACATTTTTGAGTCTAAGGAAACCAATACATCTGTGGTAGTGCTTTAGAGTTATTGAGAGGTCAGGTCTTACCTATAGAAATTGGGTACAGACCTTTTTAAAATGCCCCCCAGTATATAGCCAAGTTGAAAACTTGTACTCAGTGGATATCCTAGGTGATACCCACTTTGGTGGGTTTACTCAGTTCCTTACTAAGTCATTTAGAAGGAAAGTTACTAAGTGATTAGTTGCTCCTGGTTTCTGTCAGGGTTCTAACAGAACTTTTCTGTTTTAAAACTAATAAACAAATTTACCCCAAGTTAAAGTAATCATCATCTTCTCCTTCTTCCTCCCTCACGTCCAAACAGTCACTAAATTGTCTTGATTCTACTTTTAAATGTTTCTCAAATGTACCCTCTTTTTTTTATTCCTTAGATCGCTACCTTAGTTAGAGCTCTCTTCCTTCCTTTCCTCTACATGACAACTTACTAACCTCCCTCATTTCCAATTCACTCTCCAGTGTTTACTAAGATGATCCTTTGAAAATACAAGTGTCAATGTCTATTTTTCCTCCACTTCTTTCTTCTTCTTCCCCTCCTCTTCCTCCTCCTTCTCCTGGGGATTGAACCCAGAGGCAGTCTACCACTAAGCCCTAGCCCTTTTTCTTTTTTATTATGGGACAAGGTCTCACTAAGTTGCTGAGGCTGGCCTTGAACTTGTGATCCTCCTGCCTCAGCCTCCTGAGTCTCTGGGATTACCAACATGTACCACCATACCTACACTGGCTATTTTTCCTCCTCCTCCTCCTTCTTCTTCCTCTTCCTCCTCCTTCTTCTTCTTCTTTTTCCTCTTATTATTCCTCCTCCTCCTCCTCCTTCTCCTCCTCCTCCTCCTTCTTTGATGCCTATAGAGTCACTTTTGAGCTGGTTACATTATAAAGGACTCTCCACAATCTGGCCCTTGCTCCTCTCCAGCATCTTCTGTTTTACTTGTTCCTTGATTTAGTCTTCATCACTAGTTTATGCTTATTTCTGGCCTCAGTCTTCTTATATACTACTGGGCCTTTGCTCAAGGTAGGGTTAGGGAAGAATTTGTTGGGCAAAGGCATGAAGTGTTAAGTAGTCCACTCCTTTCTGCCCTGTCTCTGGATAGATTACTCAGTGTAGATGGATCCCCTAACTCCTGATCATAAAGCACCTTATAGACCTAATCCTTTCTCTATTCTCTGTTGAGTTTACACTGCTCACGTTGTCCTAAATAGAAGAGTTTATTAGCGAACATGAAACTGTTGATTCTAAAAGTTTGAGATATATAGAAAGCAGGCAAAGTAGAGGCAGCAACATATTCAGCAAACAATAGATGAAATAGCTAGCTCTTTCGTGAGCTTAAGTATGGGATGGTCCATGCCAAGTTTCCAGTATGATCTCAATCTCCAAGCATATCTTTTTCCAGTTTGCTTTTCTATTCTTCAAGGAAGTATGATAAAAATAGAACTTAGAAGAAGAACTTAGATTCAGTATTAAGAGTAGCCACACTACAATGTTAAACTGATCAATTTTCACCAGGAAGAAGTCTTCAGATCCTGGTAAAGAAGGAATGAGATAGAGGCAAACAGTTTCTTTAGGTCTTCAGATCTGTTAGGCCTTGGACTACAAAGAAAGGGCATAATTATTCTTGTGCTGAGGAATGCAGTCATTGTGAAGAAGTAGGATTGGAACTATTTGCATTAGCCAATGAATCAGCATGCTGGAGCACCCTAGGCCTTAAGTTGTTGGAGGTAAGGGTCTTATGGAAGACAACCTTATGACCAGCAGGGTAAAGCTGTGTCCAGAACCAAACTTCTGCCTGGTCAAGTAAACACTTCTCTAGCCCATCTTGTACTGTTTGTACTGCTGAGGACTGGCCCAAACCACGCAGACATGTATAATATGCTGTACTAGGTCCTATAGCTCAAGATAATATCAAAGTGGTCTTTTATAAACTACTGGAGGAAGGCCAGTCTATTGCATCAATCCTAATTATATTCCACTCATAATGACTATGGAATCTGAAGGTAGCTTTGTTTTTCCCTCACACTAGATTCAAACTAGTTTGTGCCCCCCACCCCCAGGTCACTTAGTGTCAGTGATTCATGCACCTTATTGGTCTTACAAACTGGAGAGCCTTAGATGATGTTGGTGTGAGCCATTGGCCCTTATGTGACCTCATTAGCCTGCTTTTAAATAACATGAAGATCAGAACCCAAGAAGGGAGTGAGAATGGCAAGGGAGCCCTCATTGAAGATCTGCCTCAATAAACTTCAGGAGTTGTTTTGTAGCTGGCTTTTCTCCCTCCTAGTTAACCATTGATTGATGTTTACCCTGGTTTAAGGCACTATGGTAATCTCTTTGTATATATTGCCTCATTGAATCCTTACAACACCTCTGAAGAATATGTCAGTAGAAGCTCTGTTACATAGGTGAGGAGAGTTTGGAATTTGTTAGCCAGTCAGTTCCATAAGGGGACATACAGAACTTCTCAGATCCATATCAGTCTCTGTGCCATGGTTGTGGTAAAAAATACGAGCTAGAATTCATGAGGAATCCAAGATAATGTCCATGTACAGCTTTTGCCCATGTAGATGGGTCAGTAATAGCCAGGGGAGGATCATAGCTCATACTTACACAAACATAAAAGCCAACTTTCAGGAATGTCATGCTAGGGGATTCCAATTATGAAGTTAGGATTCAAATTCAAGGAAAACTGGGAAGAAAGGGAATTAATGGCCCAATCCCCTCTTGTTGGTGATCATCATTAGATTCTGATCTTTAAAAACTAGCCAGAGGATGAGGATGATTTTTATAAGTCAAAGACCTTCTCTAGGCAGAGGAGGCCAAAAATCTTTGGACCCAGCATGAAAATTTCCCCCTCAAATTCTCCCAAGTCAAAAAACTCTGAGAATATCTTGTGGAAATGTGAATAGGGTGAAAGACGAAAGGTGTGTACATTCCTATTAAGCTTTAAAAACTTTTAAAGCATCCAATCAACTGCAAACTTAATTAAAAGCAAAAAGACTAAGGGCAAATGGAAATTGTTTTAAGTCAGCTTTTCATCATTGTGACCAAAATATCTGACAAGAAGGGCAGCAGAATACAACAGACATTAGTACGGCAGCATGTAAAAATGTGGATGTGTAACCGATGTGATTCTGCAATCTGTATTCGGGGTAAAAATGGGAGTTCATAATTCTTGAATCAAATGTATGAAATATGATATGTCAAGAGCTTTGTAATGTTTTGAACAACCAATAATAATAATAATAATAAAAAAGAACAACAGAGGAGGAAAAGCTTATTTTGGCTCATGACTCTAGAGGTTCAGTCCACTGTGGGCTGACTCCATAGTTCTGGGCCCGAGAGGAGGCAGAACATCATGGTGGAAGGGCATGGAAGAGGGAAGGAGCTCAGGACATGGCAATCAGAAAGTGAGAGAGCCATCTCTGCTCACCAGGGACAAAATGTATACCCCAGAGCCCTGCCCCCATGAGCTGCTTTTTCCAGCCACACCCTACCAGCCTACAGCTACCACCCAGTTAATCCACATCAGGTTACAGCTTTCATAATCTAATCATTTCACCACTGAACATTCTTGTGCTGTCTCACACATGAGCTTTAGGGGGACACCTCACACCTAACCCATATTACAAGTATTCCTTTGTCATGTGTGTTGTGAACAAATATCCTGTGGGAGATACTCCTCGTTTGTCTCCCTTGTAACACCTATAGTCTGAAGTGATTGATCAACCATTGCCTTTTCTCTTCTTTTGCTTAAAGTATGAACTTAATACTTCGTGACTGAGGTTAACCTAGGAAGTTGGAATGAGGAGGCTAAAAGAGGACTGAATCAGAAGAGTTGTTCAATGACTTACATATCAAAGACTTCTGCAGAATGCAGCTCACATTGGCTCTTCTCTCTTATAAGACATCAAATTCAAGGAGGGTAAGAAGTATGTATTGGGAAGATGCTGGCATTTACCTTAAGACAGAAGTTCGATTTCTTTTATGCTCAAGTTGTACTAGAAAACACTGTAAGATTTTAAAGCACACTATAATTTGCTTCAGTGGCTCTGTCTTTATTCAGTATTTCATTAGAATTGTTTGAATCCTTGGCTTGAAGGAGTCATTCTGCTTTTCAATTTCAAAAAAGTCAGAAGTAGCTGCCAAAGACATGAGTATTGTTAAGCACAAGCAAACCATACTTGCATATATTCAAATGAACTGATTCAGAAGCAGGAAGGAAGTAAATTTTAGAAATAAATAAACATCAAGAAGGATTAAAGATATTATCAGCCTGGAATTCACCTAAAACTTGCTAGAAAGTCCTTTGGGACAGCACATCTTTTCAAAGAGGTACTGGTTAAAATTTTAACATGGATCTTGCACTAGTAGTATTATGTATAATAATTCTTATTTTTGTCATTTACTTAATCTAGAAGATTAGTTCTCAATAATTTTCCCTTGGAACATGCTGAACTTACATTTTCCTTCAGCTAATAATCAATCAACAGGTACCTTTTCACTCTGGATGAAGAAAGTTATTCAACTTTTTCCTAATTTTTTATTTACAGGTACTGTTTATCTGCTCTTGAATGCTAATAGCCAAGAAATAAATGAATAAGTCACAAAACACTGGAAACAAAATTCCTCGGGAAAAGCTTGTCCTTGTGTGCCAACTTGGCCTCTTTGAGATGTGAAATTACAGTGTGTTGTCATGTCACATACACAAAATGTCATGTAATTTGGCAGAGTAAGTGTTTATATGATAGAATTATCTTTAGCAGTTTGTAAGAAATTTCTCCAAAGAGCATCATCCTATACTATGTAAATGAAATGCATGGGGCAGGATGTAAAGAATGAGAGGGAGTCTTAGGAAAAGGTCAAGAATGGTACACACCAAGGTTGGGTTTGTGGCTCAGTGGTAGAGCACTTGCCTAGCATGCATGAGGCACTGAGTTAGATTCTTAGCACCATATGAAATAAGCAAATAAAATAAAAGTCCATCAACAACTGATAAAAAATCTTTAAAAAAAAGAAAAAGAATGGTATATACTAGCCTTCAGGTAGGAAGGAGAGCTTGAACAAGAGATGGAGGACCTGCAAGAACACTATCATACCAAAAGTTTGCTAATTGCTGATCTTAAGGGTTCTTTGCATTTACAGCACACTCTCATGCCATTTTTTTGTGTGAGTATTCTGGCCCAGTTTTCTGCTTCCAGGTATCTATCAAATCTGCTGCACAAAATATTTAAGTAAATGCACATGACACTAAAGCATCATTTGTATATTGAAGAATTGCAAACAATTCAAACATTGTTTTGATACATTTGAGGATGTTCCTACAGTAGTTTCATAAAAGAGAATTGTTTGTATTGGTATGGATGACCTTTAAGACAAAAGTAAATAAAAGTAAGCAGGAGAATAATCCATATATATGATCCCTGTGTATGCTATACATGAGGCAGGATGTAGGAATGAAAAGGGATCTTAGAAAAAGGTCAAGACTGCTACATACCAGTAGGAAAGAAGGTGAGGTTGAAAGGGGGAAGGAGAACTTGAATTTTTAATCTACATATTTCTGTATTGTCAAATGCATTCATGAATCATTTGTGTATTTAAATAATCAATTTCAAAAGAGAAATCACATGCTAAAAGAAAAGCACATGAGAAGAATTTTTCTTTTAGAACTTAGTGCTAGGGAAAAAATTGCTTCAAAGAAAAATTTGTATGTTTCTTCACTTTTAATGAAAATAATTTAAGATGTTTCTCATTTAGGTCTGCCTTTCAGGAAGCTAAGAATCACAGTGATGCTTAGAACAGCTGTACCAGCCCATGATATTAGTAGATTTGCTTCCACCTCTTTCCACAGATCCCATTTCCAATCCCTGGGTTTATATTATCAAACTTATTTTATATACAATCTTAGTTATAAACCATTTCAGATGTAGTAAGAAAGAAACTAGGAATATATAAAGAGTAATCAAATAATTATTTTCATTGAATTTGAAAGTCATTTCAAGTTTCAGAATTTCAGTTAGTGATAGTTTACTTCTACCTAAATGTAACTTAATTTTAGACTTTCTCATTCTATACTATGAAACTCAAGACCTTAAAGAAATAATCAGAGGGCTCCAGAATCCCAGAAAAAATATCTAGAGTATTTTACTTTTTCCTTTTCTTACTGTCTGAGGTAGTTGTTTAGATCTACTGAGCCATCCAAGTTAATTATACCCAAAGGAAGTACACAGACCTCAGGGATTTGATGGCAGTGTATCTATTTATTGAAGTCCTCAGTGAATCAAGGAAAATAGTCCTTGAAGTATATTAAATGGAAAGACCCCAGTACAGATACAAGCATAGGAAAAAATAGTCTACTTCAAGTAGTGAAGTTTAAAAACTATGCCTTCTTTAGAACACTGTCAATCACATACACAGGCACTTTCCAGCCACATCCCCAGACCATCCAAATTTACTACAGTATTCTATTTTACTGGTCTCAAGCTTGGGTCTAAAAAAAAATTTTAAAGCATTTTTTTTTGGCGACTTTTTAATGTGCACTTTGTTTTGAGTATCACTTGAAACACATCTTCCTATGTTCCAGAAATAAATGGGCAGTTCTCTCTCTCTCTCTCTCTCTCTCTCTCTCTCTCTCTCTCTCTCTCTCCCCCTGCCCCCCCCCCGCCCCGTTGAAACTCCAAACTAGTCAAACAAAGCCACGAGAAAGTGTTTTGGATAAGCCTTTTCCCAACTAACAGCTTGAATGTGCTCTGGGAACACTAACATCATTTTTTAATTAACATTAATTCTGTTTAGCTTCAACTATGAAAGAAACGGGGTTTCTTCAAACACCAATTAACAAAGCAAACCCCAATAAAGGGAAAATACTCTCTCCCCACCTCCAGACTCCAACAGGAAATTCCCCCCTGTTGAGTTTTCCCTAAGGTCTCTATAAAGTTTTTCTGATGAACTTTCTAGAGCCTTAATGAGAATGAATCAGTACAAGATTTTCCATCATATAAACAGAAATATTTAATTTCATGAAAGGGGACAGCATGTTTGACTATGTCCAAACCATTGCATAATATCTTTAATATTCTCTCCTTCCTAGTAATTTATTTCTCATAGTATTTTCATTAGAGTAATTCTTTAGGGTTTCTCAAACCAGAGACCTATACCTAAGCATCATAAATGAAAATACTTTTTAAAGACTTAAGTTTTTGCTTCATTGACCACTTCACTTTCTTACTTGAAGCAGAGGGAAAATATTTGCCCTCTTTGTGTTTGCTTGGAATTAATTTTCCTGCATGGGCCACTCCTAGGACCCAGAGGGACAATCATACTTTCAGACATGCCCAAGGGGCAGAGCAACACATCCAAAGATCCCACTAGGACAATGTTTCTCACACCATGTTCAGAGAAAACACAAGATGTTATTATGTGTACTACCCAAAAAGGGTTTTATGGTCAAATAAATTTGGGAAATGCTACAAACCATATTCTTTTTAGAGATTCACAAAGCACATTAGCATATTAAAAGCTCTGAGAAGTTATGTGATTAAGCAGAAGTAGCTTTACTTAGTTCACTTCATTTTTCTAATTAATTTGATCACACCATTCTTCATGGAAAAAAAATCACTGAGAAAAAGTAGGAAAGAAATAAGGACTTTCTTAGCCCCAACTCTGTGCATTGATTATTTGGATTAATTCTCATGAGATAAATATTATCATCCTCATTTTACAGGTTAAAAATGTTGAAGTTTAAAGTGTGTATATATATATATAGCATTTAGAGAGAGAGAGAGAGAGAGAAACACTGGCATTCAAATCCAGGTCTACCTGACTCTAAGGACTCTGTTCTTCCTTCTACTATGTTTAATATTTTGTCCTCAAACTACCTTTCTGTAGTGGCCAAATGTGACTTACTTCTTGCCTATTATTAACAGCTCAGCTCTCAGTGAGGGCAGATGCCATGTCTTGTACTCATCTGTGTGGCCACAGGGCTCACTACAGTGCCTGGTACTGTACTCTCAACAGCTCTGGGCCAGAAGAATGAACTTGGCATAGAGAACAAGTGAAGGAAATAAAAGTTGTCCAAACTGTGCTCAGTTTTAACATGAACTACAAAACTCTCCAGAGACAGGATTCCAGATGAGTGAGGAACTTTAAATCTGTGTCACAAGAGGGTGAAAAATGACCATGTTAACTTAATTTTAGTTTAAGTTGGAGGAGTAGGGTGGCGGTGGCATGATATAATGATGTCTTTGAATATTTTAAAGATAAGACTCAATTATTCAAACTCCAGGTGGGGTGACTGTGTCCTTCAAAGTCCCATTTGGGTCTGAAACTTGATGACATTTCCCAGCTGTTCTTGAGGAGAATGCTTCACAGATATTGGTAACCATTTATGTTCCTGGAGGCTGAAATCTAGACTCATGTAAGGTGACCTTACAACTAACAAACATAGCTGAGGAAAAGTAGTTTCAAGGCCACCAATACAAGAATATTCCAATTAGGTAGAAAGAATACCAATGGTTTTATGGAGGAAAACCCAAAGTTTTACTGTGACATAATTATTACAGAATGAAATTTGCCATAACATGATCACACCTCTTTTGGGACTCATCCAGTGACTGTTATTTGTAAGAAGTTTAAGGAAGAACCTTATTATATAGTATGTGTACCCAAAAACATCATACATGGTTCTATTCTGTAAGAAGGAGTGTTATAACAAGCATGTTAGAGCATAAGGAGAGTAAGTTATATTTCAGACTAGAAATATCTGAGAAGCCTTCTTGCATAGTTAATTAATTGCAATATTTATAGGAAGCCTCCAGAAAGCACAGAAAGGTACACTGAATGTCGGGGAGGAGGAAGGCTCACAGAGTGAATTGCACAGGTAGAGACAGAGATGCATTCTGACTGAAAAGAAAGAAAAAACAGGAAGAAATTATATTAAATAAAATATTTGCATATTATTATAGGCATGTATAACACCAGTAATATATTTGCAAAAAAATTCAGAGACCACAAACATGATGAGCAGCTATGTTCTTTGTGCAAACCTGATAATGATTTTTCAAAAAGACCAGTGTGGAAATGTATGGACAAAAACCAGCTCCATGAGTTAGGTTCACCTATAGCCCTATGTAAACTCTCCTCTCTGGTGTTAAAGCTAGAATGCCTGATTATTTACCGGGAGTTCCTCCCTTGCTCTTAGTCCAGTTTATTAGGGATATTAACAGTGTTTTAATATATCTGCTAGGAAAATCATTGGAAATTATTCATACATAAAACTGGTTGTATCTGTTAACTTCTTTTTGTTTGTTTGTTTGTTTGTTTTTTGTTTTCAAAGCGCAAAGTCGAATATGCTTTAGATGACTTGGAAGTCATTTATTCAGCAAAAATGTGCTGAAAGCCAGCAAGGTACAGGGAATCCGGGGGACATAGGAAAGAATAAAACAGACTCATCTAAAAGAGCTCATGCTTGAGAGAGAGAACATTTAGCATTAAGAATAGTACAGGGCTGGGGATGTGGCTCAAGCGGTAGTGCGCTCACCTGGCATGCGAAGGGCGCTGGGTTTGATTCTCAACACCACATAAAAATAAAGAATAAAGATATTATGTCCACCTAAAAAACCCTAAAATATAAATATTAAAAAAAGAGAATAGTGCAAAGTGGACCACGGCAAACATTTCAAGAGAGATGAAGTGCCGTTGATTTTAGAGGACAATACCTATTTATCAACATCATATGTGTTTCAGGACTACAGTCAACTGATTATCATGGTTTTACCTCTCATATCATTCTGCCTTACACTGAAGTTCTAACCAAATTTGCAGGATATTCACAAAATCTACAAATATAAATATTTTATTTTTTCAGGTTGAAGATATCCTGGGTAACATTATGATGATTTGCCCATGTTTTTGTGGTGTGGTATAAAAACAAAATGACCCTGTATGTAATCCATTCAAAGTGTTGGGGAACACAGAAGTGTCTTGGAATTCTAGAGAACTCCCATTGTTCAAAATGTAAATGTTCCCTTAATTTGTTCACCACTAATGAATATGAATACCTTATAGAGTTGATCACGAAAGAAAAAAAATAGATGTTTTAAGCCTTAATAATATATTACGAATAGGCAGACTTAAGAGAATAGCCTTTTATTTTTAATTCCTACTGCTAAATTCTATATGGTTTTCTAAATAGGTTCATAAGAAACTAGAGATAAATTACCTTCAAATGAATAGCATGTATGCTGTTTAATTGCCAGGAACTAATAAGCATTTTGAATCAAGTAAGATTGAAGGTTTTTAATTTTGTTTCATGTTACCTTAAATTTGTTACATGCTTTAGGTTAAAAAACATAAAACTTTACTTCAAAAAATCCTTTGATGTTTGGAATTAGTAAATGCATGAAGCATAGAATAACTCTACCTTCTCCTAGCGTCATCTTTTCATTCTTTTTTTTCCTATGACATAAGGTGACATATCCAATGCTGGTCCTTCGTCAGATGTTTCTGTGAGCAGCAGAGCAGAAAGCTCTAATATCTATTCATTCGTAGTGTGTCATTTTGAATGTATTAAGGACAATTGACTTCACATGTCATAGGTAATTAGAAAAGTCACCTTCAGCTCCAGGTTTTTAAAGTATCACACATGAGCACATGTATGGATGTCTTTCAACATATCTGAATATCTTTCTACCTCTCATTTTTATAGTGGACAAATTATCTCCATGGCCGTTTAATTTAAAGGATTCATCTAAAATATATTTTCTCTTATTTAATCCCTTCACTGAGATTGTGCAATAGAATTTTATTATGTTTTTTTTTCTTGTAAACTAGGGAATTAATTTCTGTCCTGGGATTTAGTGATCAAGAATGTTCTGCCCCCTAGAAGTAAATTTTAGGGGCTCACCTGAGAAAACCAAGAGAATTTAATAAGGTGTAGGTGAAACATTGAAAGTTGATATGTTCCTGACCACAAGAATAGTAGGCAAGAACTTACTTCTCATGAAGATTGTGCCTTTTAGGAAGGACACAGTTCATTCAGGTGTGAATAACCAAGTTGACTCTCTAAACTTAGTGGTGATTCACAGAACCTATCCACTGTGGCTGAGCAAGAATCACCCCGGTGGCCTGGCCTGCAGAGATGTGCGGATCAACACTCCAGAAGTGAGTAGTGCTTTTCCTGCTGTTCAGAGGCATGGGTGGGCACCATTCAGACTTTTTGAACATATAACCCTTCATTGGCAGAAGATGGACATTTAGTACACATTTATTTTCAGGTAAGATGCCTTCATCATCCTAATATTCTTCTTATAGAATCCTGCCTCCAGGAAGCATCTTTGCACCAACCCAATCATCAAGCACATGTCGGGGTTCAGGTCTCCCTTGCCTAGCCTCTTAGCAGCAGGAAACCTGACTGATCATGGTCTTGTGTCTCAAAACACTCATTTCCTTTGGTTTCTCTGACACCACACTATCCCAGTTTTCCTTTTATTTCTCTGTCCTCTCTTCTAAAACTCATTTGCATTTGCATGTGCCTTCTTCTCTAAGCAGCCTTTTAAAAGGTACCATGGATGCACAGTCACATACAAACCATAGTATTACATGATCAAAATAAAATGTTTTTGCCACTGAAAGCAATTAGATATTCATAAATGTGTATGAGGGGTGTGTTTGTAGTGGGGAGGAGGATGGCTGAAATGCCCCTGAGCTCCTTTCCCATTATGGAACTGAAACACTCTTGCCTATGACACTAAGTGTCTACTCATGCTCCCCCGCCCCCAACACCGAGCCATGCAGCAGTGCTGTGAGCCATGCCCAAGAGGACCGTGCCAATGCTGTGTGAGATAGGCTGCCTCAGGGAACTAGCCCCCCTCTTTCCTTCCTGTGGAATCCAGGCAAACTACAATCTTAGTATCTTTCCTCGTCCTGAACATGCATCTGACAATGATCTTTCATTGTAATAATTGCTGAGGAAGTAACTAAGGTGTGGCTTTGGAACAATCAGTTCTTTCAGAATTGTAGCTACTCTAAGGAAGCCTTAATTTTGATCCCTGGAATTAAAGGGGGAAAAACCTGCAGTTTCAGAAAGGTCTTTGTTCTAAACACATTCTGCAAGCCTCTCTCTCTTATTAGTTTGCCAGCAACTGTGTCTAGACCAGGGAGGTAGGTGTTCCTGCTCAGTTGGTGATGCCTGGCCTCTCAGTCTGACTGTAAAATCCCACCCCTGACTCTGCAGTGTTCTATTTTGTCATTACGTAATGTATTTTTATCACAAATTTAACTTAGTGATTAAATTCCCTGACAACAGAGGCAAATAGAAAGAGAGATAATACCAAATCTTTTATTATGAATTCAAGGCTGAAAATGTATCTATAACTCATATCAATGTCCCCAAATATCTGGAGAGACATGAAGGTTCCATCCCTTTGTGGAAAGAAAACATTTCTACTACCAAATCCCAAGCACAGAAAGACCCAGAGGAGAGTGTAGAACCTGCCATCTCTTTATTTCAGGTTCAGACCACGTTGGCTGCAGACAGACTTCCAGGGCCTGCTGTTCTCCCTGATCTCCTTCTCTCTCTACCCTTTCGGCTACCTCTACACCTTGGACCTTAACTGAAAGGCCCAGTTTCCTTCCTGTGGATGCCTCACATACTCAAGTCCACAGAGACCAGCATTTCTAAGTCTTTCCTGGAGCAATAATGGTATCAAATAGCCTTGTGGGCCATGGAATCTGGAACCTTCTAATTCCTGAGTGAAGCCTTACAAGATCTTCCTTACTAATATTGTCAGGCTTTCCCAGGTATCACATCCCTGTGATATAAAATGAAGGAGCCCCTTCTCACAAAGGTGAGGATAGAAAGATGGGACTGGGTGAAGGGCCTAGGGGAACATTCTGTCACATACCTTTTTTTTTTGTCCTTAAGAAGCAGATTTAACTTCCTGACCATGCTAATCTAACCTTAAACTTTTAACCCTCAAGAGATAGATCAGCAAAGCCAATTAGCTGTAGAATATCAACTAAGAGTAAAACTTGACATTTAAGAACAGCAAATCAGGTCATCCGCATTCTGGAAAAATCAAGAGTCGAATGAATTCTGCAGTTTGTTCAGCAGATTCCCAACACGGTGCAACTTTTTTTTACGAAGGGCAGTCAAGAACAAGAACAACCATCAAACAGGTTGAAATTTTATATAAATAGCAAGCAGATGAACACGAGTCAGTGAATCCTCTGGGGTCCTGCTCCGAATGCTCCCCAATCTGGGCCTCCTTTTCCTTCTTCCTGATGCCAGCAGAGAGCTCTACTGACCCTTTGTCTTCCCAGTCAAAACACACCTGTCTTCAAAGAGCCATATGTTTGAGACAGAGTTCATCCCTCACCATACCCTGGGGAGGTTAGTACTGTGCATCTCTTCATACCAGGACATAAGAAGGAACAGTCCCAAAACATCCACAAGTGAAGTTGGTACCTGAGAGCCTGTCTCCAAAACTCTTGGGGACTACTGCCCCAGCAATTTGAAATTAACAACCTCTTTTAAATAATTTTTACATATTTAGATAGCAAGATCCTGAATCTTATGTGATGCAGGGAGTAAGATTGGCACAGAGATTGTTGATAGTTTAGGAACTTTTTTCCATATTTCTGGAATTAGTGTAAACATGTTGTCTATTAAAAGAAAATATGCCAAAATTGAAAAATATGCCTTTTTAGAAAAACGATCTCATTTTTGGCAGGATATCCATGAATTCTAAATGAAGAAATAACCATTCTCCTCCTGGACTAAATGCTACAGGGCATTTTATTTAGAGAAAGGAACATTCTTTACATTTCCCAGAGAGTGAAAAAGAAAATAAAAAGCATTACAAATGTTGTGTGGTGGCTTTATGAATTAGTCCTTTAATGTTTTAAAAGCAAGTACAATGGATAAGCCTCATGGTGCATTTCTTTCCTCTAAGGAACCAATGAAGATCTCTGTGGTTAGTGATATTTTTAATTCAGCTCTGGACTTTCTCCAGGAAATCACTAATAATTACTAATTGTATTTTTGTAAGTTAATGAAAGGATGCATTCTTTTTTCAATGTCTCCCTTCACTTGTATAATTAATGATGTTGCTTTTTTACATGATTGAGTAAAGCTACAATACAGAGACATGAATTAGCTGAGAAAGCTTCTTTGTGCAGTCTTACAGAAATTAAGTGTAAAGTCTAGTCATGCAATTGTCTTAAAAGAAACCATGTAGTCCTTCATGATGCCCTCCTCATTTTTGCTACTTAGATTTCATATAAGCACTAGAAAAAAAAGATTGTTCTAAATGTAGTTATCCATGGATGTTTGTGGACAATCATATTTATAAAAAATATATTAATGGGATTTTCTTAGAAAGCCCTCACAGTGTTGCATTTTAGTTGAACATTAATGAGAGTAAGTACCTGGAGTAAATTTTCTGATACTTTCAAGACTTAGAAACAGAAAATTTGGATAACTTCTTAAATTGGCAAAGTCCATTTGTTTAACACAATCTCCAGTTCTTTCATTAGATTGGATGGAAGTGTATGATTTGGGGAGGAACCTGCTAGTTTTTTCTCCTAGAAAGAAAACTGGTATTTTATGTCTGAGGCAGTTGGTTTTTATCTTATATTAAAGACTGTTATAGACACTCAACCAAACATAAGCATATGTTCCCTCCCTCCTTGTAATCTTTCCATATATTGTCTTCTGCCATATAATTTCCTTCCTTCCTTCTTCTTCCTTTCTTCCCTTCCTTCCAACAGGACTTTTTTTTTTCTCTCTGTCTCTTTCCTTCTTTGCTTTATTTTTTAACACCCCCCCCTTTTTTTTTGCTTTACTTTATATAGGGTGAAAATATTCTAGCCCTTGAAGATAATTTGAAGTTTGGGGATAAAGGAGAGCTTTGTTGACAGATTTTTTAAGTTAATCAGTCTAAAATTCAGTCTGTGGTTGGAGTGTTTCGATTGTGAGCTGATAGTAGGGGCATTGGATGAAAACCTTCAAACTCTACTAACTCTCCTAAGGAGGTACCAAAAATTATATGTGACTAGAGTATTGGATACCTGGGGCTACAGCCAGATCTTAGGACGGGGGATGATCGAGTACAAAGCATCACAGCACTGCTAATACAAGGAAACCCTTTGAAAGCACAAACTACATGTCAGGCACTGAGTATATTTATTCATATTCCTTACAACAATTCTATGAGTGGGTGCAATTATTATGCCCATTTTATAGACTAGAAATGGAAGCACAGAGAAAATAAATAGTTTGCCCAACATCACATATTAGTATAAGAACTTAACCCAGGCTCCAAATCTTTAATCACTAGAGATTGTATCTTTTAATGGAACAATCCATATCTTCATGACATTTCTCCCTTAATATCTTGAAGAAGTTACTTGTTATCTGCCATGATTGTTCTTTTGATTTTTCAGTACATGTAAATATAATATTATCCTCACCTGACTCCATCCTGTTCCAAAAAATAAGTCTGGCCATCCATGCATCCTTCCTGATCTAAGATCCATAGGATCTTCCATGTAGGTAGGACCTTCCCCCAGCAACATTTTATACAAGTAGAATATGGTTAAGATGGACAATAAAGGCAGGCTTGAAGGGAAAGAGGGCAGTTAAGAGGGAACAATTTCTCCAAAGAGAATACTGAAGTCTGAGAAGCATGTAAAGAGAGTAGTAGTATATTGTGGTTATAAACACAGTCTCTGGAATCCGGGCAAACCTGAGTTTAAATCCTGCTTCTTCCATTTCAAACCCATGAGACCAATGCAAATAATGTCTGTCAAGTTCTTTGAAGACCATTATTAGGTACAATGTGCATATTGAACAAGATATACTGACACATGGGTTTATCACAGGTAGAAACATCCAGATTGACCATGACCAAAGAAGAATCGTAGAAATAGATGCAAGTTGTAGTCACTATCTTTCTAAATCCCAGTATTTCCTGTCCTGAATAAAGATTGTCAACCCCCCATATATTCACCTCAACCCATATCTCCAAAAGCCCAAATCCTGAATAAATTACCTCAATTGTCCAGGTCCTAAAGTAGCACACTTGGAAAGAAGATGACCAATTGGTAGTTTTCGGACCACCCATGGTTGGAAAGAGTGAACATTTTTTCTCAGGTAAAAACAAGATCTCTAATACTGTGTCATCTTGCATTTCTTGGAAAAACAATTGTTTTCCAATTTGTGATCAGGACCTCAATCTATTTACTTATTTTGCTTACCAGCATATCCTCATCTATCACAAAAATTCTCCCAAGGATGACTCCCAAGGTAACCAGTATATTACATGCACCCCCTTTCCTGATGCTGGCAGAACTTTAATGATAACAATCCTAACATTTTTTTTTAATGTGTGCCGGAAGTTGTCCTGAGTTTACAATGTATTATGTCACTTAAACCTTTAAAACAATATCAGCAGTAACAACCACTACACATTGTTAAAAGGTGACAGCAGAGAGCTAGACAGGTATGGATGCTCTGAAGAGTAGTAATCAGCCCTGGGAATTCCAAGTGGGGAGAAACCCTCTTTATTTCTGTAAGGAAGAATACTCATGACTCTTCACCTATAGAGTTACTTTTCAAATAACTTTTTAAGTTAGCAAATTCTTAAGCCATTTTCAAAAATTCAACTATATTTTTGAGTTCCTCTTGGAAAGGCACTAGACTCTCTCTCTCTCTCTCTCTCTATCTCTCTCTCTCTCACACACACACACACGCACAAACACACACACAAACACACACACACAGAGTATTGGGGCCAACCCCCCTTGTGGTTTGGACCTTTTGCCAAGAAACATAAACAGTAGAATGGATGAAAAACACAGGAGGTAAAGGCTGTTTCTCACTCCCCTAACTCAAAGCTAATGCTAATGCACTTATGTTTGATACACACTTCAGTTAAGGCAGTAAACAAACTTCACAGCCCAAGAATAATTTTGGATTATTTATTTCGATGAACTCATTCCCACTGGGTTCCTACTGATTGTGAATTAATTTCACTCAGGTATTTCCCAAAGGGACTGCTTTATGAAATTATCATATGCAAATAGTTTGTGGCAAATTTTCTCTTTTATTTATTTATTTTTATACGCACCAGTTATTTAATGGAGTGCTTCTCCAGCAGCACATCGAAACTTGCTTTTTAGCTATTAGGAACAGAATAAAGAATTCTACACTTGGGTTTCATTCTACACTTGGGATTCCTGGAAATAGATGACTATTTTCTTTTAAAATTTCATAATCTGAGAATCCAAAAGAATGAAGGTCTGTTCTTTGCATATTCATGTAGGCCTGGTAACTCAGACAGGTACAGAGAAGGGAGGAATCATCATGTGGAATAAATTGCAGTATTGTTAGTCTCAAGATGCAAAGTTATTCTATGATACCTAATTTCAATCTGTTATGCCTAATTAAAGCAGTGATAAATGAGAAATAGAGAATCTGAATTTTAAATAAATTTAAAAATATATGAGGATTTTTAAAGAACTTAATGGTGTAAAACTTCCAAGGAAAATAAACCATCATGCTTAAAATAATCCTCAGAAGCTTTCCTTTTTGGAGTTATTGACAGACTATTCATCAGGATGCTCCAGCTGGATGGTCTTACAGTGGGACAAGAAGGTAGCTCTGTTTTAAAGTTAGCAAAATAGGAGTCCTGGGCCATGTTGCCTGAAGAGGTCTAAGTGATGCATTCATACTTTATTTTGTGAGGCTTGGAAAGCCTGGGACTTGGTCAATTCCAAATTCGAATTTAATACCAAATGTTCCAAAGCTTCATGGTAGACACTTCTGCTTCTGCTAGAATCCAACTGGAGTGTGGCCAGGCCACCTCAACTCTTAAGACTAAACCTAATGATAAAGGTAGTTCTTGGGGTTATTCAGAGTTCAAACTAGTGACAATTTCATTTGCCAACACATTTCACTGGTAAAAATTCAGACAAAAAGAATGTTATTTATCAAGGTGCTAACAGTTCATTCATTAGTCATCAAAAGCATCTATGTAAAATTATGAGTCTGGCTTCTATGGCTAGCTGAGGGAAACCCAAAATCATGTGTTTAATTATTTGGTGTCACCCCAGGAAATCTCTACATAGTCTTCATAAGGTCCATCTTGCTTTGACTTAAGCCAGTTTCACAACTACTAGATGTGGTTCTCAAGTTACACGGGATTTTTTTTTTTAATGAGAGAGAGAGAGAGAGAGAGAGAGAGAGAGAGAGAATTTTTCAATATTTATTGTTTCTAGTTTTCAGCGGACACAACATCTTTGCTTGTATGTGGTGCTGAGGATCGAACCCAGGCCGCACGCATGCCAGGCCAGCGCGCTACCGCTTGAGCCACATCCCCAGCCCCAACATGGGATCTTAATTTGAACTTATGTGCTCATGAGCTAAGAAACATGATAAATAAGGATACCTGATAAGAGAAAGTGCATTCCACATTCCTCCACTGTCTTCCAGTCCAGAATCTTGCACTATCCTCCAACATCTGGGCTAAGCCCAGACTATGCTGAGGCCCTGGATAGCTAGTCTGAAAATTCTGGCCTGAGCTGAAGCCCTTTGTTCTGCTGGGGGCTTGTAAAAATGTTATTTTTTCTAATATGGAATAGATGTGGCTCAGAATCAGACTTCTAAGACTACTGCCAGGTCCCTACTCCCTTGGCTATGGAAGCCATGAGACACAGAGTGGAGGTGAGGGAATGTATTTTTCAGAAAAGTAGAAAGATTCTACAGAATTTTTTTTTGGGGGGGGGGGATGTTGGGGATTGAACCCAGGGCCTTGTGCATGCAAGGCAAGCACTCTACCAATGCATTCTGCTGATATATATATATATATACATGATTCTGCAGAGAGGAAATTTGCAGGCCCTTTGAATCCTCAGAAGTGGAAGAGCTTGAGACCATATGAAGTCCTAACTGAAATAATTTAGGTAAACAGATAATTAGAAGCTTTTGAATCCTGAGTAGATGGAAGAAAGGAGAAATAAAGGTGAAGCAAGCCACAGTGTCAAGTTTTCTTGACACATTGCCTGCCTGAAGCCGAGAAGCCTGAAGCCGAGAAGCATGAAGTTCTGCCAAAGAGAACAGAACCTGGAAGATTTCAGACACTAGAAAAGGATTCAAACTTAATTCAAACCCGCTTTTTAGATTTAAGAACGAAGGTCTGAATTCCAATAATATGGTATATTTAACCCATTTTTACATACGATCTTTAAATAATGCCCTTCAGTATGTGCATCTCTTCATGCATGATTTATTTCATTAATCAAAAAACAATTTAGATAGTCGCTGGCTTATGGTGGTTCTAATTGTGATTTTCAACTTTTACAATGGTTAAAAAAAAAAGACATTCAATAGAAACCATACTTTGAGTTTTGAACTTGGATCTTTTTTCTGAGCTTCATGCTCTCATGATACCGGTCAGTGGCAGCAAGCCACAGCTCTCAGTCAGACACACAGTTACAAGAGGAAACAACTGACCTTCTATGATGTACTCTTGCAAAGCTCTGATGTTTGATAGGAGAGGTGTGCTGAATGCATTTTCAACTTAAAATAGGTTATTCAGAACATAACCTCATCATATGTTGAGGAGCATATATAATGAACTTACTCAACCATAACATTATGGCGCCATAATTCACTAGGTAAGGGGGAAGAAATGCCCAACTATGTTTGGGTTATTTCTTCACTTTCTCTGTAGAGAAGACTATACTATACATGTCCGTTCCAGACAGAATCCCCAGAGTCATTCTGACTTAGAACCATCCTTTTGGGATATGGATTCTTCTGGTTCTGAGTCACATCACCGTCCATAGCTTTATTATCTCCATCTCAAACCATGCAGAGGTCATACATTACGCTCAATAGATTTAACTTTCCTTGTGAAAATACTAGGTGCTCCTGGACCTGACTGAGCATGCTACATAACTTTAACCATTACACCATTTCCTTTGTGCTCTACTGAGGAAATAATAAATCATATGCAACTCTGATTGTATAGATACTAAAGAAAAAGCATCTTGGCTTTTTTCACATGCCTAATTCAAATCATCAAAGACAGTCTTAGCCATAAATTCCTGAAAGGAATCCAGACACAAAGGTATAATGATGGAATTGACTCAGAAATAGGGTGACTAGAAATCTGTCACAAATAGATAATTTATACACATGTTACTTGCAGTAGTTTGATAATTATAAAAAATAGAAACAAACTAAATGTCTATCAGTAAGGTAGTGGTTAAAAGTTATAAAATAAAATACTTGGGAATCAACGAAAGAGGTGAAAGATCTTTATAATGAAAATTACAGAATGCTAAAGAAAGAAATCAAAGAAGACCTTAAAATATGGAAAGATCTACATTGCTCTTGGATAGGCAGAATTAATATTATCAAAATGACCATACTTCCAAAAGCACTATACAGATTTAATGTAATTTCGGTTAAAATTCCAGTGACATTCCTCACAGAAACAGAAAAAGCAATCATGAAATTCATCTGGGAAAATAAGAGACCCAGAATAGCTAAAGCAATCCTTAGCAGGAAGAGTAAAGCAGGTGGCATCAATAGACCAGACCTTAAACTATACCACAGAGCAATAGTAACAAAAACAGCATGGTATTGGCACCAGACTGGTAGACCAATGGTACAGAATAGAGGACACAGAAATTAACCCACAAAACTACAATTATCTTATATTAGAAAAAGGTGCCAAGAACATGCATTGGAGAAAAGATAGCCTCTTCAACAAATGGTGCTGGGAAAACTGGAAATTCATAGGCAACAAATGAAACTAAACCCCCATCTTTCACCATGCACAAAACTCAACTCAAAATGGATCAAGAATTTAGGAATACAACCAGAGACCCTGTATCTAATAGAAGAAAAAGTAGGCTCCAATCTCCATCATGTGGGATTAGGCCCCAACTTCCTTAATAAGACTCCTGTGGTGCAAGAATTAAAATCCAGAATCAATAAATGGGATGGACTCAAACTAAAAAGTTTCTTTTCAGCAAAAGAAACAATCTGTGAGGTGAACATACAGCCTACATCTTGGAAGCAAATCTTTACCTCTCACACATCAGATAGAGTACTAATCTCTAGGGTATATAAAAAACTCAAAAAGCTGATAACCCAAAAACCAAATAACCCAATCAGTAAATGGGCAAAGGACCTGAAGAGACACTTCTCAGAAGATGATGTACAATCAATCAACCAATATATGAAAAAAATGTTCATCATCGCTAGCAATTAAAGAAATGTAAATCAAAACCACTCTAAGATTTCATCTCACTCCAGTCAGAGTGGCAGCTACAATAAATACATACAAACAACAATAAGTGTGGGCGAGGATGTGGGGAAAAAGGTACACTCATACACTGCTGGTGGGACTGCAAATTGGTGCAGCCACTATGGAAAGCATATGGAGATTTCTTGGAAAATTAGGAATGGAACCACCATTTGACCCAGCTATCCCTCTCCTCAGTTTATACCTAAAGGACTTAAAAATAGCATACAACGGGGACACAGCCACATCAATATTTATAGCAGCACAATTCACAATAGCTAAAATGTGGAACCAACCTAGATGCCCTTCAGTAGATGAATGGATAAAAAAAATGTGGAATATATATACAATGGAATATTACTCAGCAATAAAAGAGAATAAAATCATGGCATTTGCAGGTAAATGGATGGAGTTAGAGAAGATAATGCTAAGTAAAGTTAGCCAATCCCAAAAAACCAAACGCTGGATGTTTTCTTTGCTATAAGGAGGCTGACTCACAGTGGGATAGGGAGTGGGAGTGTGGGAGGAATAGAAGAACTCTAGATAGGACAGAAGGGGAAGGGAGGGGGCATGGGGTTATTAATGATAGGGGAATGTGATGATCATTATTATCCAAAGTACAGGTATGAACACACGAATTGGTGTGAGTATACTATGTATACAACCAGAGATATGAAAAATTGTGCTCTATATGTGTAATAAGAACTGTAATGCATTCTGCTGTCATATGTAAATTTTAAAAGTTATAAAATCTGGAATCCCACATAGCTCATAATAAATAAAATAAAAATCCCTAATAAATAGGCTAAATGAAAAAATAAACACATATTATATTATAGTTTTCTTCCCAATAGTCAAAAATAAGCATATATAAAAATAAATATGGATCCTTAAATGCATTTTTAAAATGGTCCTAAAGAATGTACCTATCTATGGTGGATTACCTCTGAGGTGGATATGAGATGTAGAATGGAGAGAAAAAGATTTAAATTTTTTTACTTCATTGATTGAAGTTTTTAATGAACATGTATTATTCATACATGATTTATTTATATTTTTAAAAAATGAATACAAAGGGCAATAGTTCCTTATCTAGAGTATCCTAAATTTTTTCTTCTTGCCTCATCCTGTTTTCTCTCTCACTCTCCTAATCTTGTGTCGTAGGATTTCTGTCCTACAGAATTGTCACAACTTACTCAAAAGGCACATACACAAATACATACACTCATATGCATCTCTGTTTTTTTGTAATACTTAGTAGATCATGTTGCTATACCATTTAGGCCAACAGAAAAGGGATGGATTAATATTGTAGCCTTAGGAGGTATATCTGTTTGCTAGGGCTCACATAACAAAAGGCCACACTGAAAGACCTAAATAACAGAAATTTATTTTCTCATAGTTCTGGAAGGTGGGTGTCCAAGATTAGACCAATGCACAGCTGATTCTTCTGAGGCCTCTCTTTGGCTTACAGATGACCATCTTTTGCATGTCCACCCCTGATCTTCCTTCTCTAAAGGCACTTCACTGGTACTTTAATATATGTCCAAATTTCCCCTTCTTATGAGGACACAGTCATATTGGAGTACAGTCCATCTTAGGATCCACAACTTAACTTAGTTACCTCTTTTAAAGATCCTATGTCCAAAAACAGTTATATCCTGAGGTAATAGGAATTTAGACTTTAATATGTGAATCTGAGGGGAAAACAATCCAGCCCTAACAAGAGGCCCGGAACTCAACTTTTCCTTTCAATGGTTCTAATTGTCCACCAGGAGAATCACTCAGAAAATAAACTAAAACAAAAGTTTTCTACCCATAGTGACACCTACTTTAGTCCTGAAACAGTTATTTCAAGAATACTGCTTCCATTGGAAAGTTTTGAATAATCAAAATTAGTTACCTTTGAAGATAAAGCCCAAGAACAACACAACTGCCCTACAAAATGACTTCCTAATGTTCTTATAACTGACCAAGAATATAGCACCTAAAGAGGACTGGAATTCTGATGGACATTTTCATCTCCTTAAAAACACCTTTACATTTTATCCAAATTCTATTCATGTTTTATTCAGCCATTTTGCTGCTGTGAATAAAAGACCCGACCAGAACAACTGTAGAGGAGGAAAAATGTATTCAAGGGCTCACGATTTCTGAGGTCTTAGTCCACAGACCACTGGCTCCATTCCTCAGGGCTTGAGGTAAGGCAGGACATCATGGTGGAAGAGTGTGGCAGAGGAAAGCAGCTCACATGGTGATCAGAAAGCAAAGACAGTCTTCACTCGCCAGATACAAAATATATATCCAGAGCCAGGCCCTGATGAACCACTTTCTCTATCCACACCCCACCTGCCTCCAGTCACCACCCAGTTAATTCCATCAGGGATCAATTAACTGATTAGGTTAAGGTTATAGCCCAATCATTTCTTCTTGCATTGTCCCACATGTGAGCTTTTGGGGGACCCACATCTAAACCATAATAATTCATAACCCTTTTGTGCCAGGAGATAGTTTCTCATGCATTGCTTCTTGGAGTTTACTTTCTGACAAGAGAGCATGAAGTACCACTTGTGGTGTTCTCTAAACATCTGATTGAACACCATCGCAAGAGCTCTGCATAGAGTTGTTTTGGAAAGATTTTGTTTAGACAAGGATCAGCCATTTGTAAATAGTCTTAAACTAATTTATTATAGACCACTTTATTCTATTATTCTAGTCACCAAGCTTATAGATGTAAGATTTCTTAAAAGCCAAAACTTTCCTTGTACTTTGTGAGTCCTTTGGCTTATATTAGCTTGTGGTCTCTGCTCCCATGAAGTTTTGGCAACTCTCACTTAAAAAAAGAAAAAGAAAAACTCAGAAGAAACCCACATCTGGAGTCAATTGATTGGATTTTAACCAGTCTCCATTGCAATATGCAAATAATTGTCCTCCTTGGTGTGTACTTTGTGGGTGATAAAACTGGGGTGTCTTATTCTCAAATATCTCCCTCATTTCTCTTTTTCCTCCGATAACAAAATCCTTCAGACAAATGTTTTCATCTAGAATGCATCTAATTTGATGTCCGATATTGCCTAAAACATCAAATCTGTGCTGGACAATGTAAACCAAGCAGGTGTAATATTTCGTTAACAAATTTGCTTCATTGTGAGGCAAAGAGATTTATAACATTAAATTAAAAAAATCTCTCTTCATGTATGTTTTTCTCATTTAAATCCTTTCACTGTTATATTCACTCCTCCTTGCTTCACTTCCCATCCACCCACCTGTCCAGGTCATCACAGTTAGCCTGCTTTTGCAAATCTAGACATCATTAATCTCTTCTCTTCTTTCAACTCTTCACTGCTTTTTATATTTGTTTTAATGACTTGCTTACTTTTGCGAACTCTCTTAGGATGTCTAAGACATGTAAATTATTTTAATACTTGAAAGATGATCCAGGATATCCAAGGAAGGTAAAGTAAGAATTTTGGCATGCCAATATTTTCAGAATATTTGATAAACTGCATTTCCATTAATATCTGGAGCCAAATGCTTCTGATCATAAACTGAAGACAATTGGTCAACATGCTTATATCCTTAATTCCAATACTAGGTGTGAAAAAATATGCCTAAAAAATGTTTCTGTGAGTGCTTTTTGCATTGGACACTAGACCATTTGAAAATTCAAACTAAGATATATCATCCTATTAGTTTTGCTGACATTTATCCCCACCCACACATACCCAATTCCAGTTCCATGTGAATTTAACACAGGTGCAGACTTAGGCTTAACATAAGGGAACAATTTTCTGATTCATTCCTGTAAGACCCGGAGGGAAAGAGAGAACAAGATGCATCAATATAATATTGCATTGTTAAAAAATTAACTTAGCTTGCTTTTCTACTAAGACATGAATACTCATATTCAAATGCTTAGATATATGAACCAGGCCTCCAATAGGGTTCCTGTCTTGATCACTCTTGTTAGCATATTTTTTAAAAAAATCAAGCTCAGGAGGTAATTTTTAAGGGAACATAGATTTAAAAGATGATACACTTTATCTTTGTCAATCTATATTGTTGATTTAGTGCTGTATGGGAAGATGCAAGAACAAAAATAGTGTGATCGCTGTCCCCAAGCATACTACTCTATCGAAGCCACTCTTTTTCTAAAAGAAGATGGCATGTTGAAACATATTTTTCATTATTATTTATAAAAAATCGTGGGTTTTCTTAGTTCTGGATGTAGGGAGCCTTCTAGCCGAACTATACAGTTATTCAGTGCTTGAAAACAGAACGGAGGGGGAGAGTAATTAGCATAGTTCTTACATCACCAATGGAAATTCTTTATTTGCCCTCAGGATCCACATTGCTGTGTCTGCTCAACACTTAAATATGACAAGGTCAGTAACCCTGTTTTTGTAACAATGAATGCCAGCAAACTAGAGCCTCACAGACATTGTCATTGTTTAACAGGGTCAACTGAGTTAACTGGGAGCATTATGCATGTACAGTGCCAAGAAGACCCCATCAACAGTCACATATATAATGTTATCCTATTAGCATAAGTAGTAGAGCAACAGATGGCCAAGCAAAAAGCAAAGAGATTAACCCAAAGATTCCCCACCAACAGTGAAGCCATTCAAAGATTTTATACCTTGACACAGGGACACTGACCACAGGAGACCAAGGCTCTAGGCTCACCTCTATTAGTTCCTTGATGAAGGCTGTTTCCACGGCAATAGCATGAGGAGTCCAGCCAGATGACATTAAAAGCTGCTTTGCACTTGCACAGTTGTGATGCTCAAGCATTGCACAGGCTAAACACATTGCTGGTATGAACTTTGATAACTTACTTTTAATACAGTGGGTTTTGTACTTAGTTTCTATTTTTCTTCCTTTAGCACTTGGCAGAGAGGTAAGAGGTAAAGAAAAATGAATTCCAGCAAGTCTGGTTAAAGTGACCTCTGTTTAGAAAACTTAGAAGCCTGGACAGATTCAGTAAAGTGATAACTGACATGTGCTCCTAAACCTTGCAACATCATCAACACTATAATACAACCCCCTTATCACCTTCAGAGGAACTCTTTAGAATTCCAATGGGAGTATGTGACTTCCTTTATAATTCCAGTGAAATAAACATTATTAAATTCATTTTTCTAGATAAAGAAATGGAGTCACTTCCAGTTAAGGAGAATTGGAACTATTGACCAAGTCTTTTTAGTTTATGCTTGTAAAAATTGTTTTCATACAAACAAAACAATGCATAAATATCAAATGCTACAGATACTATTATAGTATAGAACTATAAAATAGCTTTAAAAGAAGAAAACCCAATATTCTATAAACATGAAACAAGTTTCTTTAGGTGCAAGGAGAGAAAACAAAGATAAAAGAAAAACTATCTAATGGAAAAGTACTATAAAGTATTGTAGATTGGCATATAAATAAGACAAAAAAATATGAGGGAAGGAGTGTTGCTTTTAAATCCATTTTAGTGTAAATAGACTTTGTAAGAAAACAATTTATTTTTAATGCAAATTGTTCTAATGTGAGAGTACAAATTTCCTTTACATATCATATTGGTTCAACTATGTCTTTTTAACTTTAATTTTTTTATAGGAAATTGTAAATGTTTGTAATGGACCTTTTAAATGCTTGATGCAATGTTGTTATTCTGTGGCAAAACATTTCTCAGATGTACAACATTATTTTAAAATAAATCCCTCAAGATGAACATAGCTGCTGGAGTCCCTTGAAATTCATGGCATTTAAAGATGTGTGTTTCTTCTGTGCGGGAGCTCTTCAAGGGAATTTTTGACTGCTGATGCAAACGTTAGTAAGCAATGCACTTGTTTGGTTAAGACTTTTAGCCTTGACCTCCAGCTTTAAACCCTTGTCCTTTATTAATCACGTGTTTCCTGAATCAAAGAGAATATTTTTGGAGCGGGAAAATTGTTCTGGGACTGAAGGAGTGTTATATACCAAACAGACATGCCTAGATGACAAATAACCCCTGCGTGATAGCCAGGGTTCATCCAGCTGGTCGGCCCCATATTATGTGATTGATGGTGTTGATGTTCTAAATAGGCCTAAGATGTGCCAAGTATAAGAGCCATAACAAAGTCCTTCAGATTTATACTGTAGATAGAAAGAGGAAGCGAGAAGGCATGTTCCCAGCACATGGCAATTCTAAAAATGGTGTCATGATTACAAGTAACCTTGCAGGGTTTGTCTGGTTTCTCTCGAAGTTAAACAAAAACTATTTGCTGGTCAGGAATGAATAGGGTCACATAAGGTCTGTCTGAACTTCACGATTACTAAAATGTTTCTCTGTAACTGAACACCTTCTGAAGCTAGAATAACATTGCAATTCATTGTAGGGATCAATACACTGATTTTTTTTCCTTTGATTTTTAAGGCTACTAAGAAAATAAGAAAGGTTTTTCAATTAAAAAAAAAGTAATATCATGACATATATTGAAATCGTTAAATATTTGAAGTAAAAGACCTTTAAGATTATTTAACCTAAACCTTATTTCTTTACATTTTGGAAAAGGTGATGATTTTTTAAAATCAAGAAGACTCACAAAAATTCTTTATTTTATTAAGACATCTACAAACAATTCCTTAAAAGATTATCTATGAAAAAGTAAAACTCATGTTTGAGCTTTTTAAGAACAACAATGTTACCATTTACTGTTTTAAATGAATATTAAATACAATTCATATGTATAAGAAGTTATTATTGTTATTATTTTATGTGAGTTCTCTAGTGAGAGTTCATATCCTTATGTTTACACAGCAATTGTTTTTTATTAATCTTCACAGCACTGAAAAAGAAGATCCCAGTAAACTAACCTTCACTCCTCATCTTCTCTATAAAATTGCTTTTACCAAATTGATTTGGATTGAGGAGTATTAAGGAATAGCTCTGCGAAACTTGTCCCTGGGATTTATGTAAGCATGTTTTTCAGGGCAGTTTCTATGGAAACACTTTGAGAAACTTCTTTGTAATCGTGCTGGGTTCAGTGATACACACCTGTAACCCCAGTCACTTAGGAGCCTGAGGCAGGAGGACTGCAAGTTCAAGGCCAGCCTCCATCACTTAGTGAGACCCTCAGCCCATTTGCAAGATCTTGTCTCAAAATAAAAAATAAAAAAGACTGAGGATGCAGCCTAGTGGTAGAGCTCCCTTGGCTTCAATCCCCAATGGTATAGTGGGAATAAAAAGGAGAGAAAATTCTTTTTAGTTTTAGTACCCAGAATATTTTTACTTCTCTAATATATTTATATTTACCATAAAGACCCTGAGGCTCGTGTAACTGAGCATATTTCTATTTTTCCACTGACAACTAAAAAGCATGAAACTTAATTTGAAACCCATCTTTCCCAATAGGATAGGGCTTAATAGTGGACGTTTGGGTTCCAGTTCATTCTTGGATTCATTTAATGTTTGTGTGTGTGTGTGTGTGTGTGTGTGTGTGTGTGTGTGTATTCTTAGTTTTCTCACTAAATTGTGTTGTCTTGCTGTACCTACCTTTGCCATCCTCAAGTTTTCTGGGAACAAAAGAAAACTGTTAATTGAAGTTTTAGTTTTTGTGAAAACATGCTTTTCCCCATCACCTCTTACTGATTTTAGAGCACTTTATAAGTGAGAACACTAATAAAATGTGAAGTTTGTTGAATGAACATGAATAGTGTCGTGGCATAATGTGACAGCATATTTAAGATCAGAATTGTCAACTAATCAGATTGTTTGAGGGTCTTTATTATCTTTATTAGTGTTAGATTTTTTACTTCCCAATTGAGGATGGATTTACCATTCAGGGAAAGCCAGTTAGATTCTGTTCCCTAATATTCAAGATAGTGTGAATGGATATGTTGATATACAGAAGTCTAAAATTGATTGATGCTGTACAAAAAAAATGAAGAAGCAAATCAGGACACTATATTTAAAGTTTTGATGACTCATTTCAGCAATGCTTGCTATAACATTAGCAAAGATGCTAAATAGACTATGTCAGTTATAGTCATTTATTGTGAAATTAAAAAGCAACCAATGATATGACACATTTTGAAGGAATTGCCCAGTTCAGCATAACATTTATCAGATACTTGTGGAATCACCTTGTCTGCCAAGAGGAGACTTTGTAATGTTTTGGTTGTTATTGCTAGTGTAATAATGTAGTAGTAAACCCTTACAGCCTACAAGTCATCAGATAATCTTGCAGGGAAAACATTCGTAATTTTAAGGATGATACACTCCTCTTTGCTTAAACAAAAGAAATCTTTCTCTCCCCAGTTGTTTTGAAAAAAATACAACATTATAATACTCTTTTGGGTTTTGTTTTTGTTTTGGCACATCATTGTTTCTACTACTGTGATGGTTGTTATTGTCTGTTTCACCGTGTTCTATACTTACCCCTTCGTCTTTGCTGCATCTAAGATTTGGAAATATCTAGTTTCTTATACCCAGTGAGCAAACACATGAACTAAGGCACACATTTAAATTCTTTTTTATGCATTGTATAGCAAGTGTGGAGTATAGTCAAGGATAAAGCCTATGATCAGATGACTCAAGACAGTTAACTGTGACCACTGTCTCCATGAACAGTGTGAGGTCAATTAGACCTAGCAGCACAAATATATAGGGGATGACCAACAGAATTCTGCTCCAAGCTCTATTCTGAGTGGAGAAATTTTATGTCTCTAAATTATTCTCTAATGATTATTAGTACAGGTAAAAATGAAGATAAAGTCCCAAGAAACCTATGCTATCCTATGCTGAGAAAACTTTCCAGTGGCAAAATAGTGAGTTTAGTCACAGTGTGTCACAGCATAACTCTCAGCTTCACTCATACGTAAGCTTTCCCACCTCACCTCAATATTAGAATTTTGACTGCCATGATCTAAATCTGTCCGGTTCGGATATTTATTTTCAACAGTAGAAGACTTTGTCATGAAGGCAGCAAGAGCACCCATCCTAAGGAATGAGAGCTACACATATGCTGTATGATCGAGTTTCAAATAATATTTTTCAAACACTTCACTTAGAATGAGATGCTGATCATTCCAGGGCTCTTTGCCGCCACGGAAGTGGTGAAACTCAGCTAGATGTGGTTAAGGGGATGCTCTGGAATCTGAGTTCTCTCTTTTTCTGGGGTTTCCCAGTCTCTCTTTATATGGGGGTTCCTGTGATATTAGTGGGTTTTCACAGTCCTTGAAGCTACAGTTGCTCAATGTTCCCTTGAAACAAGGTTTATCTATTAATAGTATATTAAAGGATGTTTGCTTCTTCCAAACTTCCTCAGAAAAAAATCCTGACCCTGGTTACATAACTGGCTGAGAATGCCTGCTCTCTTTGTTGCCTTAAGTTTTCTTAGAGCATTGCTATCACCAGTTCCTTCTGTATTATCCCTGTGCAAAACAGAAGTTAGTGGTAACTAGAACAAACCTAGAATTCCACCCTGCTCTGCCATCATTTTAATTAGACACTAGGCCTGATACTTCCTCTTTAGCAATATTAAATATGCATGGACTAGCTATTAAGGAACTCATCAGTATCCAAGCTTAGACTTCATTTTGCTTAACCTTTCAATCCAGTGGCTTCCAATGGTGATTGCATAGCTTCTGCCGACCCACTTACAGTTTCATCAAGACCCTATGAGGCTGTCAGGGCCTTCTTGCCATTCCTTCAAGTATCCTCCTCCGTTCCTGGCTCTTAACCTTTTATTTGTTTTCATTTCTAGTTGCAGTAAGAGCACACTATTCCCTTGAGCTCTTTCCCCAGAGACTCTCTACTACTATTCCAAAGAACCTAAACTTCTATTCTGTCTGTCAAAAATGGTTAATACATGAGTATTAACGTCCTGGTTTTTATATAGTAATTGAAAGTTGCCTGCTGTGCACAAGATTCTGCTAGCCTGGAACCCGACTGGACTCAGCATTTGCCAGCCGCCTGCCGGGACAGACAGTGCACTGAGATAGATGGTGAACTCCGTCACCCAACAGGCATTTGCCACGGTCTGATTTTTGTGATTCAGGGATGTGCCTTTAAAAGGCTCTTCATCCAACCGCAAATCTTCCCTTCACTCATCCACTTGTTTGGATTCAGAAGATAGCACTTGGCACAAAGAGACACATTCCCTAATAACGTTTCATTCTTTTCTGTCAACCACCCTCTCTTTAATTCCCTGCATGTGGTGAGCTGGCTCCAAGTCCCCTGACTGCATACCCTGAGCCCACATGCTCACATCTTTGTGTCCCTTTTTCACCATTATCACTCCAGAGAGATTTTCTTTGCAATCTTGGTCAGCTCTGCAGACTCGTCTTTTGTAATGGTCTGTATTAATATCCTTTTCTTTCTATAGCGTCCTGTAGGGTTTTCAAAACCTTTTGATTTTTTAGCTTTTCTTTTGTGATTTTCTTATGGTTCCATTCTGCACTTGTTTAGATACTTCCAATCTGATTGACACATCTGTCAAGATCATTTTTTTTTTGATGCACTTTCTGCTCAGTTTCTAAGATTTACTTCAGCAGTGTCAGTGCGGTTTATTCATCTCCCTTGACTACTCCACAATCCAGACTACTGTAGATGATTAGTGTTGCTTTCTCAATATGAGTCTCACAGCCATCACAGGGTTTGAGAACTCTTGCAAAGACCTAAGTTTTTGCATCTTTAACTTTTGACTTGCCTATGTGGGTTTTCAAGCATTTATCTTTTTCACAGTGAACAAAATTATCTTGTCCCTTATGGGAGCGCTCAAGATCACATGGTCTCTATACTACTTGTTTCTTAACCTTTTTCATTTTAGTTTGTACCACTGTATTGATATATTAGTGTGAACTAATATATCATTATTCTTGGCTTCTGTTTCAACTGTCCTACTTTCTAGGCCTCTACAATTTTAAGCCAACCCCGAGGATGATTTCTAATTTTCATTCCTCCAAACTGTGGTTTTTATCAACACAATGCCTATTCATTCAAGTAGGTTATTTAAGTATGAGCCATGAACCTAAATATTTTTCATTTCATGTGTTGAAAACACCCAAAGCTTAGATGTGTTGCTTCCAATTTTGCTCATTTGATTAGAGAACTGAAGGACTTTTTTTTTTTATGTCTTTGAGTCTCTAGAAGAGAATTGTTTTCAAATAGCCTATGTTTTGAGACTTTCTTAAACCTTCTGCCCATTAATGACTAATGAGGGCAATTGGAATCTCTCATCCTCATATGTATTTAGAGACCATTATCATGCTTCATTTCAGTCTTTTTTTCAAGTGAGCCTACCTAGCCTTCTGTACCTGCTTTCTAGAGGCTATGTGTAAATCCTTTATCAATTTGTTTTTTCCTCTCATCTTTCTCTAATTTACTTGTGCAGGTTGAGTATCCCTTATCCAAAATGCTTAGGACCAGAGGTGTTTTAGATTTTGGATTTTTTTTTTTTTGAAATTTTGGAATTTCTTGCATCTACATGATGAGATTCATCTTAAGAATGGCACCCAGGTGTAAGCACAAAAGTCATTTATATTTCATGTGCACAATTTTATGTAATATTTTTAGTGTACTCATGTTTTATTTGTTGCCCATCACAACAGGTCAGATGTGGAATTTTCTACCTGTGGCATCGTATTGGTGCTCAAAATGTTTCAGAATATGGAGCACTTTCTGTTTCTGGATTTTCTGACTAGGGATGTTCAACCTGCATTTAAGAATCTTAGTTGCAAATTCTATATTTTCTGTAGTTACAAAGAAAAGGACAGGAGGAATTTTGTGCTCAATCAGCTTCCTTTGCTTCCTTGGTACTTCATGAATTTTTGAGAATTGCCTGAACCCCCTTATATCCTTAGATAGGAGCCTGGTGGTCTGCCTGACATCCTTAGCACTTACTTGCCACACCAGAGGAACTATGATCTCCTTCCAGAAGGTGTTGGTTTCCAAGGGTGTTACATCAGAACAGGTGACCTTCTCCACTCTTTGGAAGGAGTCACACTGACCACTGCAGCCAGAAACCAGAGAGCTGCTTGTGTATTAAGATGGAACTTTAAAATAGGAGCTCTTAACAAAAAGGTTTTTTAGTCAGTTGGGAGGGCACAAGTTGACATTCTCACGTGAGAGGAATCTGAAATCATTCCTTTCTCTATCAAATTCTACTACTCAATTTAATCACTCTGCCTCCTCTGTTGGTTCCTAGTTTTTCAAAGACAATTTTCACAATATTATTGAAGTCATATCTGTTTTGCCAATTTGCAAAGGAAACAGATAAAGTTTAATAAAAAGTGAAGGACATAGCAGTATATTCCCGTTTCTGTTTTCAAAAAGGAAGACAGCTAAACATAGACGTAGGTTCTAGCTGACAATCAGAGAAGTTGGAAAAAATGAGTATCCTCTTCTCAAAATTCTCTTATCAATACATAGCTACATATTAAATTTTGGATTTTTCATGAAAGGAAAAAGATACATATTATTTCTAGCAGTAGTACACTGTTAAGAGTAGTGTTAAAAATTCTTTCCAGATTTTCCAACAATTACAATAACATTTAAACTCAATTTTCTCTTTCAAGATCCAATTTGGTATACGTCATTCATTTTCAAACAGAAAGGGACACACCCCAACTAAACTTGAGGCAAATTTAACTTTGCATATGTTCACCTTCTCTTACCTTATTTGGCAAACTTGTGAGTTTATGTCCTGCATCATTTTATTGATTTTTTTAAAATTTATGATGACACTAGATTTAAATTCCTGGTGATGCTGTGGGTAATGGTGTTGCAAAGATTATACACCAACCCTCCCTGTTTGATTAGTGAAGGAGTTGGCATGAATCTCTAAGTTCTAATTTAGGATCATTTTAAAGGAAGAAAGAACAATGGTAACATACAAACATTGGTCAATGTAGCAAACATTCTACCACTTTTTAAAAGTGGTTATAGCAGAGCATTGCCGTTATTAGTAAAGGCTGTAGATGTTGCTACTAGAATCCCATCTGCTGCAGTGCTACAAGGCCTACAAGAGTTGATTTGTCAGTATTGATTTCATAAAAGGTTTTATTTTGACAAAAAGAGGAAAGTACAGGTTTTTTTTTTGTTTTTTTTTTTGTTTTTTTTTTTTTTTAGTATGAGTATGAGCAATCCCTGTTACTACACTGAGACCTATCCAGGCTACCAGTGATTGATCTCTTTCTTGAGCTCATATCAAATCCCATCTCTTGCTATTTTTTTTCTAGTACTGGGGATCAAACTCAGGGATGCTCTACCTCTGAGCTACATCCTCAGCCATTTTTATTTTTGAGACAGGATCTCCTTAAGTTGCCCAGGATAGCCTCCAACTTGCTATCCTCCTGCCTCAGCCTCCCAAGGCACTGGAATTACAGGCATTCACCATGGCACCATCTACGAATTTTTATAATCCCCTTTGACTCAGGATCTTGAAAAGTGTTCCACAGGTACTAGCCTGGACATGTTTGACAGGTACTTCCCAACATTACATTTGACCATAGACTCCTGCTAGGTCCCACACAAAAGCATCCATCTTTGCCTTTCTCTTGATTCCAGGCAACTTTTTCTACCTTCACAGAAATGCCACACTCGGAAGGTCAATCTGACCACTTGATTTAGGAGTATCACTCCCAAAGTTCCAAAGTTCCCCAAGCTCCTGGTGAACTGATCTAATATCTCAGGTTTCCCAAGAAGTTCATGCAGATTATCGCTTCTGTGGGCACTTTTCTATAAAAATAAATATTGGTAGGCCTAAGGAGACTACTAGCAAGGGCTGGCTAAGCAACTGAGGAGACAAAGACTAAATGAGCCACCTTATTTCTTTAATTTATGTTGTGCCTCACATATTTCAAAGCACATTACCATTTAGTAGGTCTCTATTTCGCCTCCACAATTATGCTGCAACGTATTGGTGGCAACAAAGTTAACTTTTAAAAAGTGAAGAAGAGCCTGACACTCAAACTGGAAATGGCTTTCCGAACCTAGCTTCCCATAAACACAGATGCAAAAAAATCTTCAACATTAGCAAATTAAATCCACAATGTTTAAAAGGAATAAAGTACCAGAAACAACTGGGCTTTAAACTGGAAATGCAGGCTTCATTTGATGGTCAACGTAATCCATGATATTAACGCTCCAAAGAAAAACACATGATCACATCAAGTGATGCAGAAAAGGCATCTGACAAAATTCAACACCCGTTTGAGATAAAAATGACACTGACTCAAGCAACAACTTGGATAAAACTCAGAGACAGGATATCAGGTGAAAAGCTCAAAGGGTTGCATACGACGATTCCATTTCCATGACATTCTGAAACATACTGAACCACTGGGAAGAGGACCAAGGGCTTGGTAAGAGTTAGGGTTGGAAGGAGGGATGGAAAGTAGCAACCTGAGAGAGGGCTGGGGGTTTGAGGAGCAATTCCAAATTCTGATTATACATAAATCTAAACATACATTAATATCCATAAAATTTTACATCCAAGCAGTCCATTTTACCATACTATAATTTGTTTAAAATGCAAAAAGAAATCCACTCACAGACTCTGACCTATCTTCACCACCTCCCATAGTGCCCTGGTTAGGGCCATCCCAACTTCTTTCATCAGTGGTATGACTATAGCCTTCTAACTGGTCTTCCTATCCTCCTCCACCACATATTCTATTCTCAATGAAGAGTGATCCTCTGAAAACATAAGTCAAGTAATGTCACTTTCCTGCTAAGAAATCTACACCAGATCTCCATTTCTCTCAGCACAAAAATTTAAGGACTTTCCATGGCCCAAGCCATAGTGGGCCCCCCAGGAAACTCTGTGATCTCCTTTTTGTCAGTCTTCCCCACTCACTTTGCTCCAGCTGCATTAGCTTTCTTGCTGCTGCTTGAGCATGCTAGACCTTCACCTTGTCTGTTTCTCCTGCCTGGGACATCCTTTCTCCAAATATCCAAATGGTTTCCTCACTCACCTCATTGAACTCCTTGCTAAAATGTCATCTTCTCTCAGGGACCTCTCCTGAATACTATTCAAAACTGCATCCCTCCCTGCATCTCCCTCTCCCACTTACAGATTACTTTTTCTCCATAGTTCTTATCATCTTCTAAAATATCGTGTCAAGTGTCTTATTCCATTTGTGCTGCTATAACAAAAAACTTGAGAGTAAGATAATTTATTAAAAAAGCAGTCGAGAACTTCAGGATCAAGGTGTCCAGTGAAGGGTCAGTCTATTCTGCCAAGATGGCACTGGTGAGAAAAAATGTCACCCGGCAGAAAGGATGGAAGGGCAAAAAGGGGCATGATCTCTGTGTCTCTTTTATGAGGTCACTAATCCCATTCACAAGTGCTCTGCCCTCACAACCTAGTCAACTCAGAAGGTTCCGTCTCTTAACACCAACAACTATTGATTAAGTTTCAACATATCAATTTGGGGAGGTATAGTTAGACTGAAGCGTTATGTATTCTACATATTTTCTGTCACCCCCAACACATACCCACACCAAGAACACACAAACATACACATGTGAAAAATAAGTTCTATGAGTGCAGAATCTTTGCCTGTTTTTTTTTTTTTTCATTAAGAGATCTTCCATTACTGGCACCCAAAAGATTCTCCATAAATATTTTTAGAGTAAAGAAGGTAAAGGAAGGAAAGAGAGAGGGGAAAAGAGAGAAGGAAGATGGAAAGAAAGGAAGGAGAAAAGGAAAGAAGAAAATGTTAATTAGACAGATAAGTAGAAGGGAAGTTCAAGAGCAAGGTGCCCAGTGAAGGGTCAGTCTGTTCTTCCAAGAGGGCATCCCTGGAAGAGCTTGTGACTCTGAAGATCCCTAGACCGGAGCCATGTGCTTGCTCAGGGCACAGGAGCACCCAGGTACTTGGAGAGCACTGATCAGAGAGGAAGTGGGACTCAGCCTTAAATACCACCTGAGAGAATTTGGTCTTCATCCTCAGGTTAAATGCTTTTATGTGGTTTAGAAACATGGTAATGTTTGCATTTTATAGTGACCACTCTGCTCCAGTCAATTTGGTGAGGGCAGTGAGCTAGTTAAGGGGCTAATTTTAATTTGACAAATAGTTGTCTAAGCCAAGGTGACGATGACCTGAACTAAGACTGTGGCAAGGTCCCACAGCACAGGAGACACATTTCAGAAACGCTTAAGCGAATAAATAGGACATGTATCAAATGTGAGAAAGTAAAGGTAAGAAATCAAGGATGCTCTCGTCCCTCTCTGCCTATCTGCTAGATTCATCCCTGTGCATCTGGGAAGGAGAACACAGATGGTTTTGGCAGGAAGAGGATGAGTCTAATTAACTCACTTGTCATATGAATGCCCCCCCCCTGTTTTTTTGCATCCGGGTACCTTCCTCCACTGGGGTTGTTTTGTCCAGAATACCCTTCTTATCATTCTTGCTAACTCCTTCTTCTACAAGTTTCAGCTCACAAAACCTGACTCAGCTTACAGATATCATGACACACATAGCATCAGAGAAGGAAAGATGTAGGAACTGATAATGCAGTTATTGGACAGGTTATGGAAATGGGCATTGATCCCACTTAAAAAGCAGGCATTTTCCATACCAGCAGGAGATTTCTGTCCCAGAAATGTTATTGTAATATAAGTGGCCCACAAAGCTCCTACTGTTATAATGAGTTTACACAGAATTTTCTGAGGTTATAAAATAAAAATATTAGCTTTGTACTCTCAATGCCAAATGTAAACATAGTGATTCTATGTGTCCCTTTGATATTGGACCTTGAGCAAGTTTTTCAACCCACTCTTGTCTCTATCTTATTGTCAGGAAGAACAAAATGATCTCTCAGGACTAGTTCAACTCCAAAAATTGGGGAGTTTTGCATTTCTTTCTATGGAGGCAATCAGAATGAGCATGATACATATTTTAGAGATGAAAAACCAAAGCTCAGAAAGGAGATTTTCTTTCAGCAGGATCTAAACAAGAGCCTTTCTTTCCCATGAACTGATCATCTAACTGTTGAAATGTTGAAAACAATTGTTGTTAAAACTATAGAATAATTTGATTTTAATGAAATTACAAATTGTCCTGGCACAAAAATAACCATAATTTTTCTTTTGCTCTTTTGTAACTAAAATAAATTGAAGTCAAAGTTAAGCCTGGGGAGTTTTTGTTTTGTTGTTGTTGTTGTTGTTGTTTTTGGCTGTTGAAAAATAGTTTAAAAGAAGCATGCTTTTTTAATAGAAATGCTGACTCACACAATGACTGTGAAAACTTGGATAAATCTTTTTTTTCTCAAAAAATAAGAAAGTTTATGTAACTATTTATGGGATCATTTAAAAGATTGGAAAATAATATAAAATATGATATAGACGTAGTATTGGGTTGGAAAGAAACTACCATAGTTATTTTTAAAAATATATGAGTTCTACATGCTATGTTTTTAAAACATAAATCTGATCAAAAGTTTCATAATAAAAAGCAATATAATGACAGAAAACAAAACAAAACAAACCTATAGCACAGGCTTCTCCCCCGTCCAGCAAGGTCCTGTGGTTTTTCTCTCCACCTACAATCAACAGCAGCAATAGAGCCCTAGACAGGTTCAACTTCCCTCAAGGTGTATCCTCCAAAAAAAAAAAAAAAATCTCACTCCCCACTGGGCAATGTGAACTGGTGCTCGACCAGGGGAATTCACTTAGTGAAGTGATCCCAGCTTCTTCAGCCACCCGCAGGTGCTTCACATTCATCCACACACCTGTGTGTTATAAGTCAGCCAGAAAGTACAGGCATGAATGAGGAAGCAGAATGGAGAGGAACATGTACCAGGTAGACTGTGAAGTCAAGCCGTGCTCCCTGCCCTTCACATGGAGTATGACGATCCTAGTTCCGTGGAGCCCAAATGGGATGTGTGGGAGGCCGTCCAGAGGAAGATGCAAACAATTGTGGGCAGGAGCTGAGTAAGAAGTGCTCACCCTGCTGTGAGCACACAGCCCACCAGGCCAGAAGGACTTTATCGAATGAAATAGAAAGGTGAGCAAGCCACCCCAGAGTTTTCTCCATGAGATTCAAATTAAGAGGATATTGGTAACTTCATGATTTTCCAAAGCATTATCCCTAAGGTAACTGCTGAGGTGAAGCTCCTAACGACTTTCGGAAGCCACTTGGGGCTGCCCTGGCAGCAGGCTGGTCCATCTGTCCCCACATGGGTGAAATTTCAGAGACGGGACTATTTTTCTGAGGAAAGTTCCTTCTCAGGCTCTTCTCCCTTTTTCTCCTGTATTTGTAGGAGAAGGAGATGATTCTATAGGGAAAACAAAACAAAACAACAACAAACAAAACAAAAAAACCACCATACACAATTAGGGAAAAAAAATAGTCTCCTGTGTCATTCTTTCCCTAACAGTCAGGGTTTTTATTTCTACTGGTGGTTACTTCTTTAACTCTAAATAAAATGTTGATTTCACTATTTCTTGGTTTATCAACTTTAGATACTGGTTTTTTTTTTGTTTTGTTTTGTTTTGTTTTTTGGCATTTGGTCACAACAGATGAGAATCTAAGTCTTTCTCGGTTTGGGGTTATGGCACTCATAACCTCTTTCTTCCAGCTATCACTGTACCTTCCTTCCCATAGCATTCCTGCTTTCAATTGCTCTCCTGCCACCTCGACTCCCATTCTCTGAGTGTGCAAACTTTTGTCCTTCTCCCACTCTCCCCACTCCTGAAATTTTTATCAGTGCTATTTTTACTTTTAAGTTTTTTAAAATCTTTATGATGTTATAATCAATGGTTAATCCTAAAACAACAACAACAACAACAAAAAGACTATGGAAGGTAATTAATTCTATGTAAATGTTTCAATGCAGATCTAATAAAGTGACAGAATCAAGACATCTTTCTACAAGTTCCACTCTCAGGATTACTATGCTTGGAATGGATTTCCCTTTTTATGCTCTTCCAATTGTACTTACTACATGTCTAAGTTCTCAATCATGTTTTCTGTTCTACTGATTTTTTTTAATTGCCCAGAGTTCCTCCCAGAGCTAGGACCGGTTGCATATTGCATGTTGATAGCTTATTGCGTGGCTATCATTCTGGAATAGGATGTCTCTACTCCCATAGATTAGATGGATTGTTCTAGAAAGCTTCTTAGTTATTGTTACAAAAATACTACGTAACTATAATGCTGCATAACAAACATCTCCAAAATTTCAGTGACAACTTATTTACTTTTCTCACTCTCCTGCAGACTATATATAGGTTGAGTTCAAAACTGTTTCATGTGTTTTTCATTCAGTTCCAGATGCTGTTTGAGACATGGTCTTGTCATGAAAGATAATAGAAGAGAGGGAGGGAGGGAGGAATAGAGAGAGGGAGAGGGAGAGAAGGGGGGAGACACCAAGAAAAGTCAAATAAGCATATGTAAATCCTCTGCTCATATTGCATGCATGAATGTTTCATTAGCCAAAGCAAATCACACAGCCAACCCAACATCAAAGAAGTAAGAGAAAGCTGTCTACCTTCTCTGCAGTGCCAAGTCCTCTGGAAAAGGCATGGATCAATAAAAGGAACAAGGTAGACAATAGGAAACAATAATCCAATCTACTGCAAGAGTCTATGGACTTCTTACTCCCTTGTTTGCTGGAGAACATCCTCTAGTAACTTCCTCAGAAAGAGTATATAATAGGTAAACTTTCTGAATTGTACATGTACAAAAATTTCTTTATTCTGCCTTTACACCTGATAAAGAACCTTGAGATTCTGTTCCATTATCGTTTTACATCCAGAGCTGCTGATAAGTTTCTTTGTTTTGTTTTGTTTTTTGCCAGGCTGCTTCTTTTTCTTATTGAGGTAACTCTTTCTTTCTCATTATTTCCTTCACCTTGTTATTCTAAAATATTTAAAAGATATTAATGTAGATAATTTTTCCTTTGTTGTGTCTAATATGGAATGGGCCTCTCAAAGTGAAAATTCTGTGTACATACTTGTAATAAATCATTCCATTTTGTCACATAACACACTCCTGACCTCCTTCATCTCTGCTTCGGAGTCTTCCACTCCTCAAGGGGGAAGTAATCAAGTACTGAAGTACTTTATGCTATGTCTACTGTGCCTCAAGGCACAGTAGACATAGCATAGATTACTACTTTCTCCAACTTGCTTAATCACTTTTCTAGATTCCAGAATTCTTTTAATTCCCTTGTCCACTGATGGTCCTTGACTACTCTCAAATTGTGTATTTATAACACTTAAAACATTTTTCACAGGCTGTGGTTTTTGCTCAGTAGCAGAGTGCTTGCCTAGCATGTGTGGAGCTGGGTTCTATCCTTAGCACCACATAAAAATAGATGAATAAAATAAAGGCATGCTATCCATACACAACTGCAAAAAACTTCTTTAAAAAAAAACACTTTTCACTATGTTTTTATTAGTGTCTCAATAGTGAGAGGTAATAAGATGGCATACCCAGGTCATCCTTTTGCTTCATTAGTCTCAATATTTTTTCAAACATGCTTTACAGTTAATATAGACTATTTAAAGTGTTTATAAAATGCCTGGTTGAACCAGAGAGCATATTTTTAAGACTAATTGAATGACCAGGTTATGTTACCATACAGATTTTCAAAGATAGTTAGTTTAAATGCAGTTATTTACATATAACAAAATAATTTGAAATGTTACCAAAGATAGCCAGTTTCTCAAAAACAGTACATCCACCAGAACTTTTCTCAGTAATGGAAATATTCTCTGTTCTATACCATACAGTAGATACCATGTATGTGACCATTGTGTGTAGCCACTGAACATTTAAAATGTGGTTAGTGCTACTGATGAAATGAATTTTTAGTTTTATTTAATTTTAACTGATTTAAATTCATATTGCCCCAGATGGCTAGTGACTATTATATTGGATAATACAGCATGGATCTAAATTATGATTATTGTCTCAAAATTAAAAATACATTTTAGGCAATGTATTTTTATGTAAAGACAATTATAAGAAAGTCAATTAAAATAAAAAGAAATTTACAATTTTCATGTAAAGACAATTACACCTGAAAGGGATAGATATGAGGAATAACAAGATGTATATAGCCAGGTATAAAGATATTTTTGTGAATTATACCAAAAATATATCCAATTACTCAGTAAAGGTTGAAAAGGCACATGGCATGTGCAAACTCTGCCAGGCATTAGGGCTATAAAGTCATAGATCCACACCTGCCTTTGAGGGTCATTCAGTTCCTGAGAGGGCAGACATGCAAACCTCTGTAGAAGAGTGCATTACCTGCTTATGCTGATGGGTAAGAGGATAGTGATTGTCCAGACACTCAGATAAACCTTTACTCAGGAAGTAACAATTAAATCCTGACTGGAAGCTAAGACTTTCTCACAAGACCTTCATGAGTAGAACTTTTGAGACAGAGAAAGAACAGAAGGTACAGGCATGCAGGCAGTTTCTAGAAAAGAAAGCCACTTAATTGTGCTAGAACCTGGAGAGTGGTTGAGAGTATTAGGAGACTCAGGAGTTGCTGATGACTGTAGTGTGAGCACAGCTACCCCACCCCCACCAAGAGTGGTAAAGTACATACCTGACACAGTGTAGACTCACTGAGATACTGAATCCACTATTAAAAATAATAAAATTTAAAAAAAAATTTAAATAGAAAAAAGTAGGTTTTGATGTTCTCCTAAATCATTTTCATAGTACAAATAGCTTTAGGAAATCTTCAAGTAGCTACTGAAAAATTAAATTTGAACCCAGTCACCATGGGTGGCCCCCAGATTTACATTGTTAAAACTTCATCTCTAAAGCATCAGTATTAAGAGGTGGGGCATTTGCAGGGTGATTAGGTCATGAGGGTAGGGCCCTCATAAATGAAATCAGTGCCCTCATAAAAAAGGTCTGATGGAGCTTCTTTGCCCCTTCCGCCATCTGAGGATTCAGCAAGATGGCGCCATCCATAAGGAACAGGCCCTCACCAGGCCCTGAATCTGTGGGCACTTTGATCTTGGAACTATCAGCCTCAGAACTGTAATAAATTTCTGCTGTTTATAAATTACCTAGTCTAAGGTGTTGCACTATAGCAGTCCAAAGAGACAAAAATACCAGTGTCAACTGAAATGAGGACAAATTCCTATCTAGAGAACTCCCACTTACTAAGCAACTTTAAAATAATAAAGGTATCATAGTAAAGAATTTTGCTGCTCTAGAAAACACAGATTTTAATTCTAACATACAAGTGCTAAATAACAAAAGTTGTCCCAATTGCTCTATGCTTTCTAACAACCCTTGCATGTGTTTGTGCTAATAACTTATGGCATACTCATAATCTTACTTGTTTTTTAAGTTTATAATTTTGGTTTATTTATATCAAAGTTGGTTTGGACTAGGGAAATTTAGGCACTTGGAAAATTAGTACTCCTCTAAATAGTTACTTCTCCCTGGGAATTTGAGTCTATGCCAGTCACAGAATAATCCCACTAAGAAATGGTAATTTGGGTAATATATGTTATAGGGATAGACAGGGAATACAGATGAGAACTGGCCCAAGAGGTCTATAGGCTTTAAATTCCTCTGAACTAAGATATAACAAAGATTACAAAGTACAAAGTCCCACTTCCCCATCCTTTAAAAATATACACACAAAGAGAGACAGGGGAAAAAAATGATAAAATACTCTCAATTAGAGTCAGTGAAAATAAAGTTCTGGGTTAACACAGTGAGTTAAAAAAAAAATACTTGCCAAGGTGTCATGACCCCATCTTATTGTTGAGTTCAGCTTTTCCATTCTAAATCCCTATTTTCTGTTTATAACTTACTCCAAAATGTTCCTTTTGACCTTTGCGTCTGATATTTCTCTTGCCTCGTCTCAATCCAAAGGCGAATTTATTTGCAATTTGAACTAAATCTCTTCAGTTATTTCAGTTACTTGAGTTTGAAGAAAATACCTGCTTTGTACTTTCAAAAATTGTTCAGATTTTTCCTCATGTTCAAATAGCTTAAAAATGACTTTGTTTTGAAGTTATAGCATTGGCATGACTGTACTGAAGATTCAATTCAAAAAGAGTTGGTTAAGAAATTTGGCTTGAAAAACCAGAAGTGATGAGACTCCATAGCATGTGATTACAGGAAGGCCAACACATGCTCCCTTCCCCACAACTGTCGGACATGTGCATGTGACAACAGTCACCAGGTGAGTGCATGATTCAAAGAAGGGTCGAAACTTAACTGTGAACTCAATTTCAAGTACATGTCAGGCTTTTAAAGGTATGCAATATAATAAACAACCTTAACTTCCAAGCCCACAAAAGGGACATATTAAGGTACATATTAATTTATAAAGAACATATAAAAGGACTGGGGTTGTGGCTCAGCGGTAGAGCCCTCACCTTGCTCATGTTGAGACCCTGGGTTCGATCCTCAGCACCACATAAGAAATAAATCAATAAAGTAAAGATATTGTGTCCATGTATAACTAAAAAAAATTTTTTTAAAAAAAGAACATATAAAAATACACAAAGAACATCCATATTAATGCACAACAAACCTCCAAGTGACTTTTGCTAGAACCTGGAGTATATGATGAAAGGCACTGCTAGGACTGGAAGGCTCCTGACTCTAGTGCAGACTTTCTTCTGACTTTTATGTTTGACCCAAAGCTAAGCTCTATGCTAACACTGCGGCTATGGAGGTGGATCAAGAAAAGATGCTCCCCCAACAAACTCCTTGGGTGAGATTGATAGTGTTTAACATGATTTGAAAGATTCAGACTTTTCCTGAAAGATTCAAATTTTCCATGCTTATCTTTCAAAAAATAGTATATCATTCATTTTACCAATTCTCTCGGCTACATAAAGGACACAGGACTAAGTATTAGATGTCAGGGGCCCAAAATTCAAGTGAGACACCTATTCTCTCCCCAAATCAGAGTTATTTGGAATTCTGAAAGAATGCTAACAAAGTGAAAACTGAGAGCTAGTTTCTCCCAAAAGATCAACAGATTCTTTTTTTTTTTTTTTTTTTTTTTGAGCACATGCTCTTTGTGTCAAACTCTGTGCTAGGTAGTTGGGCCACATCTCACAGTGCTTGAAGATGTAGATTTCATGATAATTCCAGAATTTATCAAATACTAGACAAATCAAAACTGTTAGAGAATTAAATCAGCTTCTATATCTTTGGGCTTCACATCCACAGTCAAGCAACCATGGATGGAAAATATTTGAAAAAAAAAATGTGTCTGTACAGAACTTGTACAGACTGCTTCCTTCTCATTATTCCCCAGAGAGTACCGTATCACAACTATTTATGCAGCATTTACGTTGTATGGGTATCATAAATAATCTAGAGATGGCTCAAAGGGGAGGATATGCAAAGGTTATGTGGAAATACTTGAGTATACATGGATTTTGTTATCTCTGAGGGTTCTAGAACCAATCCCTTCTCAAGATTCCAAGGGACAACCATATTGCTGCAGAAACCAGGATTCAGAATTTCTTGACTTCTTGAATTAGATTGTTTATATGCATATTAAAGAGACTTTTAAAAAATTTACAATGAGGTTGTTCTAATGAAGTGAGGTTTGGAGCTGAGATGCAGTGAGCATATTACAGAGTGCTACGGTGCTGTGGAGTGGCCATGCACACAGATGGTATTGATTTTCATTTCCTGTGAAGCTGAATCAACATGTTGTGGCTAATGTCTATGTAATTTAATGTATTGAATAAAACTTACCATTGGCTCCCTCCTTGGGGATAAAAGGTCTGACTTGGCTGTGGTGTCCTTGTGTTCTAAAACCACAATAGACATATTTAACAATCCTTTGTTATTAAAAATCAACCTAAGAAAATCTCTTCTGTTTCTTGAAAAGGAGAGATAAATTTTCAACTCACTTACGTGTTTTATATCACTGTAGCAGAAAGGCAGCAGGCATAAAATTTTCTCAGACTAATGAGTTTTGCAGATAAGGTTCTATTATGGTGTCAACATCATACTATGACCACAGAGTGACTGGAAGGCTATATGGAAAGAATCAACAAGACAAGGTGTCAGCGCCAAATGAGATACCCTCCCGAGGGTCAATGGTGGGGTACAATGAGAGGAGATCGCCCTTCCTTCCTGTGCCCCTTGGCCACCTATATTTGGCCCATCTCCCCCCAGATGATGGGAGTCTTCTGTCTGAGGCCTCCTTATTCCCCACAGTCCCTCATAGGAAACCAGACTCCTTAGCTTCTGTCTCCTCATCCCATAGAAGGGAAATAATTATGCTCACCCCACAAACCTCACAGGATCTTTGCAGGGAAATAACTTGCATCTGAAATAACTTGTGAAACTCATAAAATTAAAAAGAGCAGTACAAATATATAAGATGATTTAAATGGCATTGATGTTTCTAATCACTATTCCTCCACATTTGAGGCACACTATTGGAAAATTGCCTGCCCTTTGGACCATATACACAACTTTCTTTGAATTCAGCTGGTTATTGATTCAATTATCTGTCTGAAGAACCTTATAAATAATGTGTGAATGAATGATGGTTTTTAAAAGCACACTAGAATTGATAAAATCGGATAATTAAAGGGAGAAAGTGGTGTTGTGTATTCATGCGCTGACCATTTCACCACCATCTAACAAAGAGTGACCAAACAGGAAGAATTCTGAGTTTCTCCACTGAATTTCTTCCCTGAGACTCCCCAAACAAGTGTCTTCCATGGAACTTTGTGATTCAGAATTGGGAGAAAAGGGAAGACTGAAGAAACAGGAGGCTGTCTCTGGCTGCAGAGGAAGTGCAAGAAAAGTTTCTGAAGGGGACTTAAGCAACCAATGAGCTGGTGGGAGAATAAAGGGGGATTAAGTGTTGTCAAAGGCTATGCATCCTCTCCAAGGGGCTTCCTCATGTATGTGAAGAATCTGCGCACATGGGATTTTTAAAAAATTTACAGGTGATATTTTTTATCATTGATTGGACCAATGGGTCACAGATTCTTATCAATATCTATTTAACAATAAACTAATACCAAATAACAGATTACTCCTTTTTCATGCATTCTCATTTAGTTCCATTAACTCTTCAATCCTATAAAATATAGTACTGTACTTTTATACATGAGGAAATATAACCTTAAAGAGGTGAAATAACACAATGTCACAGTAACACAGCAAGAAAGTTTCAAAGTTAGGACTTGAAAAGTCAGAGACTGATCTCTGAATTAATGGCTAAACTGCTGGAATGATGGATGGGGGAGAGAAGAGAAGGCTTTAATTTCTCTATTCAACTTGGATGCTCAATTCAGAAAATAAGGATATCCAACTTAGCTCATTTAAGTCAGTTTAGCAATAGCATGGCTTATTATTGTTAAAACAACTGAAGAATGGTACATCCCATTAGAAATCACTTTGATACAATATTCAAAAGGAATACGGGAGCCAGCAGTTACATTTCCTATGATTGAAAAAGGAAACTTAACATGAATTTGGTTACCTGACTACACTTAAAGCAGAGACATTCCCTCTTACAGATCTCTTTTTGTTTTGTTGATGCATGATAATTATGCAGAATAGTGGGTTTTGTTGTGGCATATTCATGCATGCACATAACATACTTTGATCAACGTCATTCCCTACAATCTCCCTTTGACCTCCTCTCTCCAAGTCTAACCACTGATTCCTACTGGTCTCCCTTCTATTTTCATGAGGTACTTCTCCCCGCATTTTTGTTCTCCCTAACTTCCACATATGAGAGAGAACACAGAATTCTTGACTTTCTGAGCCTGGCTCATTTCCCTTATCATGATACTTTCCAGTTCCATCCATTTTCCTGCAAATGACAATTCTATTCTTCCACAGGGCTGAATAAAACTTCATTCTTACATAAGCCTACAGTAACTGGAAGATTAGTCACGACAATCCCAAATTTATACATCAATATCATTTCAATCTACAGGCAGATTTAGATGTTTCTCCTTTATCAATAATTGAGAGAAGTTTTATTGAAAGTAGTAATCAAAGAAATTAATATTCAGAATGACATTGGGGTAAACCATAAACAAAGTTACCAGAGAGCTGGTTTATAGACAGTTTATGAGATGTATGCCAATTCTATTACCTTTAGGTTTCTAAGAGCACCTAGGACACCAGTTTGCTTAGAGAGGTGACTATTGAGTTAAAGAATGAACATAGCTGGTGAATTACAGTACATGTATATGTATAGTCTTAAAAAATAGTGGTTCTTTGTTAACCATTAATAAATATCTCCTTGCCAAGGACAGCTAATTTTTTCTAATCCCTGTACCTAGGTTCAAGGTCTCAGTGGTTATACTTGCCCTCTGTACCATTCTTGGATCACACAGTTGTCCTTCCACTGCAAAATATTATTTGCTGTTAGCAGATTAATAAATTAGCTTCCTAAACACCCTGTGAATTTCTGGCAGCCCATTTCTATTGTTCAAGGCTTTCTGCTGCAGTAGCTGCTGTTAACCTTCTTCTTGTGCCTTGTGCTTGGTACAGACTCCCATGCATACTGATTTATTTATGCTTACTAGCTTTGTGTGCAAGAGCCAAGAAAGCTGACACAAATCCTTCTTATTGAATATCTGTGTAACTTAAGAAAATTACACATGTGTATGTAGGCTCCAGTTTTCTCATTTGTAAAATGGGAATAATAGTAGCATACATTTGCCTTCTTATACCCTAACTCATTTTTGTTCATCTTCTGTGGATTATAACTTCATAATACTAAAAATCCCCCTGCCTAAAAATCTATAGTACAAGGGTTTTGTTGCATGTCTATGACTGACATATTAAACTTGCATCAATTGAAGCACTTACAACCTAGGCTCAACTTAAATGCTGCCTAGTGATTAGTATAGAATGGGCTTTCCTCTATTTTCACCTGGTTGTCATTGATTTCAGCTCAGAATAAAAGACCTGCTTAGATGGATATGTCTAGTTATATTTTAACAAGAGTAGTGTGAATAGGAGGAGAACATTTTCATCTTTAAATTATATGAACAAAATGTGTTGGTGATGTTTATCAAGAATGTCCACAATAGCCTGGACATCCCATTTCACCAGGAAACAGCAGTCTAAACCATGAGGGGTGTGGAAGATGGAAATCAGGCAGGTATCCTCCGAGACAGAGCTCCACGAAATTCTTCTCATCTGTCTTTACTCACAGAAAGTGTTTTAGTTTCTGAGGGCTACCATAACAAATTATCACAAATTGGGTGACTTCAAACAGAAATGCATTCTTTCTTAGTTCTAGGGGCTAGAAGTTTGCCCTGGATCCTATAGGGAAGAACCTTGCTTCTTGGGAGTTCCAGAGAATTCCCATCAATCCTTAGCATTCTTTGGCTTGTAGCTCCACCCTAATCTCTGTCTCCATCATCCCGGAGCCTCCTTCCCTTGTGTCTCTGTGTCCTCTCCTTCTCTTACTAGGATGCCAATCATTGGATTTGAGCCCACCTTAATCCACAGTGACCTCGTCCTAACTATATCTGCACGGACACTATCACCAAACAGAGTCACATTCTGTGATTCTTAGTAGACAGGGATTTGGGGAAGACACTTTTTCAACCCACTACAGAGGGTATTTTCTGTCTGTCTGGTTGATGTGACATTTTAGTGGCACATCACTATAACCTTTCAAAGTGTCTACTATGATAAGCCCAAGAAGTCTACCAATTAAAGTTCCGATAAATTAGAATTCCCTTTGCATTACCACAAATTAACAAAAAATGTTAATATTACACGTCCGTCAATGAAAGAAAATAAATACTGATTATGTTGTTTAAATAACATTGTAAAATACAGTTTAAAAGTTTTCATTTTAAATTATATAAACAAAGTTTATAGTGATGATTACAAAGAATTTTAAGGGATTATAATTTTAAACTCTTGATTAAGAATTATATGTAGCCACTTCATTAAAAAGGAAAAGTTGATTAAATAATTTAAAAATATTTTGTTTAAAAATTTTCTTTTAAATTTTCATTATAGTGTTAATATGAAATTCAACATAGAATTTCTTACTCCGGATATTAATTCTTTATGTGTATTTCATTTATAATTTTTAAACTAAATTTTAATAAATGTTTAAAACAAGTACATAAAGACACTCTGAAAATCCATCCAAATTTTTCACTGTGTTGTGATAATATCATTCTGTATATTACAAAGTGAAAAAGTTGTGAAGTGCTGATACAACCATTTAAAAAATTGAATCAGTAATAAAAAGAAAATATCAGAATCAAATTATTTTGAAGAAATGTTTATAAATGTACAATAAATAGATAGTACTAATTTCACATAATTTTTTTCAGAACATAAGAAACAAACGCTCTTCCAAATGTTTTATCAAATAAATATGATTCTTATACCAAATAAGAAAAATACCAAAAAGGAAAATAATAGGCCAATCTCACTTATGAGCAAAGATGAAAAAAAAATCTAAAAAAATCAGTAAACCAAAGAATATATTTAAAAGATGATATAAAATGAATGAAATTGATTTATTCCAGAAATGGAGTTACTTAACATGATAAAATGTATTAGTATACCTCATCACCATCCCCTTAGAAAATTGGAAGCAAAAATTATCACTTTAATAAATGAAAAATAATAATCTAAAAGCTAGAATATGCCTTCTTTTACCTGATAAAAAAGCATAAGAAATTAACATACATCAGACTCATGATCATTCTCTTAAGACCAGCTAAAAATAAGGTATATGCTATCATATACCTTATTCTCCATTTTTTAGAAGTCCAGACTAATACAATCAGATCTTTAAAATAAATAAAAAGTAAAATGATGGGACAAGAAGAATTCTAATGCTACTATTAGCAAATGACAAGACAATTCCCAACATGTACAAGATATTAGGATATTCATTGTGGTATTCAAGACAGGCTATATATTTGTATATATCTATGCATAAATTTGCATAAGCATGTGTGCAGTATATGCCATACACATATGTATTCGATAACTTTTCTCACTGTTGTAAAGAAATGAAACTGACTTTTGTAGTCACCTTCTATGCAGCAACATTCTAAATTTATTTATTCTAATAATCTGTGAATTTTATCAAAAGTGATCAAGGACAGTATGGAAAATATAAGGGATAAGAGTAAAATGAACAGCCCAATAAAAAACAAGCAAAAGATATGAATAGGAATCTTAAAAAAGAAGAAACATGAATGACTCATAAGCATATGCAAAAACATTTAGCATCATTACCAACCAGAAAGGTACAAATTCAAACCACAAGGAGATAATGCTTCATATTCAATAGATTGAGAAAAATTAGAAAGACTGTTGGTGAGTGTGGACAACAATGGATCTCATTAACTACTGGAGGGGTTGTAAAATCACATAAGCACTATAGCAAATACTGTCACCACCCAGTCAAATTTAGAATGGGCATGTCTATGACCTGTTATTTCCATTCTTAAGAATATACATTCAAGAAACTCTGGTGCCCCCAAAATGCAGAGCTCATGAATGGTTGCAGTATCATTGTTTATAATATCAAAATAACTGGAAACAATCCAGATATTCATCAAAAGAAGAGAAATTGAGGTCAAATAATTTAGAATATTAGACAACAATAAGAATAAATAGATCTCAGATATACATAACAACACAGGTTAATCTCAAAAATATAATAAGCAAGACATAGAAGCACACATGTAGATACAATTACATTTACATAAAGTTCATAAGCTCATAAAATTAAGGGATTTATTACTTACATATCCATAGGTATGGGACATAACTTTGAAAGAAAAGCAAAGAAATTAATTATAACGATATTCAGGATTATGGTTACCTCTGAGAGGCAAGAGGGGTAGCATTGGAAAGGGTCCACACCATGGGGAAATTCTAAGGCACTATTGTATTCTATTTCTTAAGCAGGGTGGTGAATATGTGATTGTCATTTTATTATTTTTACTGTGTATTTACATTATATACACTCTATTATTTAAAAATTTAAAAGCCACCTTCAAGGAGGTTGTATATCCAGCAGGAGCTTTCCATGTTATTTTTTCATATCATTCAGAGCTGATCCAACACAAAAAGATTGCTTAATGTTATTTATTAGTTTCATCCTATATGTATAAACAGAGAATAAATATCAGTGGAAATAAAATCATGAGAGTTTAATTACACCATCATACTGAGATTTAGAGAAATCCCACTACTCCAATTATTCATCTCAATGGGAAGCTGAGCAGTGGCTGCCAGTAGAAATGGAGCAAAGGTATTAGTGGAATGGCAGAGAGGGGTGAGACGTGAGAGGGATTAGCCAAAGGTATCTTGCGCCACTTCCTGTTATTCACTACCCAAGTCCAGAAATTCCTGAGCTTCGCCCTATCTGTTGCCCAAGTTGTCCATTGTTGGAATGGGTGGGGCAGAACAGCCAATGGCAGAGAAATATGGGTTCAAAAGGAAGTGATCCAGGAGCACCCTTAAAAATAACTTTGGTCAAAGGAGTATAGAGAAGCAAGGTCACAGGAATCCTGGCCCAGAGAAGGCCTCCCTCTGTTTCTCCTTCTCTTGGCCTAAGGCTGCCTTATGGTGTGTGGAAGCAGATACAGCTAGGAAGAAAAAGTAAACAGTGAGGTTATATCTCAAAGTCATTTCATGTTGCCTAATAAACAATGATGATAAAAACCTCTCTCTCTCTCTCTCTCTCTCTCTCTCCCTCTCTCTCCCAACAATGCTACTACTAAAAGCTTACCCTCCCCAACCAGAACCAATCTCTATAGCTCTATTATATGCATTTGTTATTTTCATGCAACTAGTGGAAATGCCCAATAGTGACATGAAAAAAATCTGGTGCCAGAGTAGAAACGTGTGCTCTCAAACCTTATTTAAAATCAAACTCTCTCATAGCTTGGTTGCTATTCAGTTTAACTTAATTTCTTTCAGGACCTGGGCCAGCAATCACACTAATTTGCATGACCACCACTGTTTAAACAGGCCCCTTAGTTCTTCATGAATGACCTTCTGTATACTATTAGACTTTTTGTGCATAAATCAACTGCTCTTATTCTAGTAGAACTGGGGCACAGGTAGAGAAGACTGCAGTTGCAAAGCTGCCCAACTAAAAGAAAAAGAAATTAAAAGCAGCCGTCCAAGAAGAAAAGGAAAACCAGTGAAATGAAGTGTGTTAGCAGGCCCTACTCCAAGCAGGGACATTATCAGGCTAGGAGCATATGACTTGTTTGAACTACTCTATTTTGTTGTGTTTCAGCTGCAATATTTTTGTGTGTAGTAAGTCCACCTCCACTTCTAGCCTGATACCATTGTTTTAAAGTTATCACTTATTTACAGTGACTGGGAGGGAAATTTCAGACAAAAGGTGCCCATATATAACCATCTTACAGTCTAAGAGGGAAACTTAGGCCCAAGATCCATGTGAGAGTCTTCCAGCCAGTTGCAGCCTTAGTGACTCAATATATTGTGAATTTTGAAACCATTGCTATTCATGTCTTATCCATGGCTCAAGAACTGGACTATGATTGTTTATTTAGCACAGTTAAAGCTCATAAGGGAGGAAACTAGAATGCATATACTTATGCAAGTCTAAATCTGTCTCTGTGAGTCACATTATGACTACAGCAAAATTGCTATCCCTCTCTCTGATATATCAATGAGCAGGAAAAAAAAGAAAGGTGTGCTTCTTTTTCTCTTAGCCAAGTTGTGTTCTTCTGGCAGTATAGCATGGTGAAAAGCAAGCTTCAAAGGCAGACATAGGTTTCTATATTCCAGGTCTGGCTTTGCTAACTAACAGTTCTATATCCTTCAATAAATTATTTGACCACTAAACCTTGGGATTCTATTCTATAAAATGGAGATGTCATTAATAAAAAATTGCTAGTATTAACTATTGTTGACCTATAAAATGGCAATTGCACATGGTTTTACCAAATGATAGCTACCCCTTAAGCATCATGGAGAAAGTAACATTATTTGAATTTTCTCTCATCTATAAGATCTTCCTTATTCATTCTGTAGTTAATATGAGCACAGGAGAAAGAAATAGAATCCTGTAGCACTGAGGAACTGGAGGATTCCAAATGTTTTGTTTTACCTTCTCCTGTCAGATTTTCTTGTTGGATTTCATTTAATCAGGACTAAAAATATTCTCTTTGTCAAAATTCAGGAAATCTATTGAAGTACTTTATCATTTACTAAGAAGTAGAGACATTCAGACCTCATGTTGTTAAAGAAAGACAAATATTGTTTCCTCATAAAGATGAATTAATTTCATTAAATCAGAAGTTTTCAAGCTTTGGGCTCTGAAGAACTAGGGGTCTACAAATCACCTTTTTGGAAGTCTTTAGAAAGCAAACATGGGCTGGGCACAGTGTCACACACCTGTAATCCCAGAAGCTCTGGAGTCTGAGGCAAGAGGATGGGGAGTTCAAAGCCAGCCACAGCAGTGTAACAAAGTCCTGAGCAACTTAGTGAGACCCAGGCTCAAAATTAAAAAATAAAATGGGCAGGGGATGTGGTTCAGTGGTTGAGTGCCCCCCCCCAACCCATTCAATCCCTGGTACTCCTAAAAAAGAAAGCAAACATGATAGTTATTTAAGATATTTAAATTTCAATGGTCTATTTTTTTCCAATCTGAATTGAATACTAAAATAAGTGGAATGGGTTGGGGGTGGGGAGGGCAAAGCACCACAACAAAACTAAGGCAGAAAGATTCCACAACTGAGAGGGTTTAATGGGTTAGACTGTCACATCAACAGATCCTGTCCTGGCAGCAAAATGTACACATGAGCCTTGATTTCAAGAATAGCTGGGAAACCAGCAAAAGATAGCAAAAGGTCTGAGTCTGTTTAGTGCTGACCACTTCCCACTTCTGCTATGCAGTCTCTCCGATTGTGAGGCCACTGTTGATTCCCAATAGATTCAGAAAAGTGGTTCTGCACAGCATGTGTCCGAGCCCTGAGACAATGAATACCCACCATAAAATATTGCTAAAAACATTTTAAATTTAGAAAATGATACCAAAGTTTTGACTTCTGAATGAATCTCTATAAATAAATATTTAAAGGAAATTTCTACTTTCATTTCTCTGATTAATTTGTACTTCCTTTTATCTAACATTTTCTTTCCTTTTGGGGGGAAGGCTGGTTATTGGGGATTGAAACCAGAAGAACTTTACCTCTGAGCTACATCTCCAGCCTTTTATATTTTTATTTTTATTTTTTTAATTTTGAGACAGGGTCTCATTAAGTTGCGAAGGGCTTCACTGAGTTGCTGAGGCTGACCTTGAAGTTGCTGGGATTATAGGCATGCACCACCATGCCTGGCTTACATAATATTTTCTAAAACCCATTTTGCAGCCAAAAAAGAAATGAGCTTTTTGATAGTTGGGTCTCCAAATAAGCAAGCTATATATTCTACCTAATGAGTAGATTAGAATTCATTCAATTGGTGACATGCTTCCAAACTCAAAACTCTTAGGATTCATACTTGGACAATTTTCCTAATTTATCCAGATGTTTATAGATCACCTATAACATGCAAAGTCCCATTGAACATAGTAGGTAGATATAGAAAAGTAAACAAAATATTATCTTTTTTCTTCACAGAGTTACCAACTATTTTAGTCAGCTTATTCATCGATGTGACCAAAGACCTAACAAGAACAATTTTGAGGAGGAAAAATTTATTTGGCACTCATATTTTCACAGATCTCAGTCTATAAATAATGAAGTCCAACTTCATCCCTCTGGGCCTGAGGTAAGGCAGAATTCATGGCAGAAGTATGTGGCAGAGGAAAGCTGTCGGAAACATGGCACCAGGAAGCAGAGTAAAGATAGCTTTCCTCACCAAGAAAAAAAATATAAACTCCAAGGGCATACCTCCATCAACCCACCTCCTCCAGCCACATTCTACCTGACTACACCACCCAGTTAATCCCTATTAGGGGATTAATATGCTGATTAAGTTAAGATTCTCATAACCCAATCATTTTACTTCTAAACTTTCTTGCATTGTCTCACACATGAAATTTTGGGGGACATCTCATATATAAACCGTAGCATCCACTGATGGAGAAACCAGTGATACAAAACTAGAACAAAATGTAACATATACAAAGGAAGTGGGATTTGAAAAAATCATGTAGTGGAGAGAGGTCACAAAGTTTGAAGCTATCAGTCACAATTAAGGATACCAAGGGCAGTTACTTCGAGAAAATACCATTTATTTGGGCCTTAAACATGTGTGGGGTGTTTGCAATAAAATGTAGAGTGGGCAGGTAAAAGGCATTGCAGATGGAGATTAATGTGTCCAAAACCATGAAGGTATTTTATATCACAGGAAGTATAAGTAAATTGGTGTGGCAAGAACAAAGGGTCCTTTGCAAGAAAGAGGTATGATTGTAAAGAAGTGGAACTAGTAAATTGGTTCAAGCTAGGGAAGGCCTTGAGTGTCTTACTAAATAATTAGAACTTGGTTATTTAAATAATGAAACCATCAAAAGCATGTTTTAGAAGATACTGGCAGAATGGATTTAGAAATATAGTTTGGGATATAATTAGATGTCTTTGCCAAAATAATGAGGGCCTGAACCATCCCTCATGGTAGTAATCAGGATGGGAAGAGATCAGGGGCTAGAGACATTTCAGAGATTGAAATAATCTCAATAAATAGATTCTTTTAATATGTCTTCAAAGAGATGCATGGTGCTAGGAGCAGAGGTCTAAGGCAACCCCTATGTCTCTCCATAGTCATTATATAGTATAGAGGTCATTGGAGATTAGCCAGATTTAAAAAAAATAATCACAAATTAGATTTGAGCTCATGTGTCAGATAGATATCCATGGGGGAATGGCCAAAAAACAGAGCTGATAAGCAGTTCTATTTCTCAGGAGGAAAAAGACCAAAACTAGACCCATAGATTTAAAAGGGCCAGATTAAGACACATGGACATGAGACCTTGGCTACAATTTGTCACCGCCCTTTAAATCTATATGCTTTCAGTATCTGATGGTATTAGTGTGCTAGGGCTGCCAAAATTAAGGATCACAGAATGAATGACCTAAACAATAGAAATGTATTTTCTCACCGTTCTGGAAGCTAAAAGTTCAAGACCAAGGTGTTGGTTTCTTCTGAATCCTTTCTCCTTGGCTTGTAGTGTTTTCTCCCTGTGTCTTCACATGATCTCTGCTACGTATATTCTATGCTCAAATTTCCTCTTCGTATAAGAATACTGGCCTTATTGAATCAGGACCCATCCCAATAACCTGATTTAATTACTTCTTTAAAGATCCTATTTCCAAATATTATCCCATTCTGAGATACTGGGGCACATAAACGCATAAATCTGGATGATAGTGCAATTCATACAATAACACTGGTCAATGTTTACTGAGAGGAGCAATAGAGTAATGTGTGAGAAAATGTAGAGAAGGAAAATCACAAGTGACAAATGAGTAATTTAGTTTATCTTTGAGTTGCATGCCTTGCTCAGCAAAACAGAAGCCCTGAGGAAAACCAGACTCACTGTCTCTGGGTGGCAGTTTAAAATCATCTGTCAGCAACTGAACATGGTGGATTGTCTACAGAACATAATAAATGGAATCTAACATATGTAGAGACATAAGGTGCACAAATAGCCTTCCAGAGATTAAGGACTACACAACCAGAATAATGAAAGCAATGTAGGAACAAACAGATCAATGGAATAAATAAAATATAGGACCTAGAAACAAACACTTGTCTACATGGGAATTTGATATATTACAAAATAGTCAAGGAGTAATAGATTTTTAGCAAGGTTGATAGTGAATTGGCTTATTTATTGGAGAAAAAGAAATCTGCATGATTTGCAAATGTTGATTCCATTATTATTGATAAAACTAACCTGTGGATGGGCATCTTTCAAGACAATTGGATTAGTCCTATTTTAAACTATTCTTAGAGTCTGTGAGTATACCCTAATACCTTCTTGGACTTCGACTAAAATTATAATTGATACCAGTGATGTGATGTGAAAACTAGGTCTTCAAAATGGGAGTTTAGACCCAGGTGTGATGGCACATGCCTGTAATCCCAGAGACTCCAAAGGCTGAGGCCTGAGGATTGGAAGTTCAAGGCCAGCCTCAGCAATTCAGCAAGGCCCTGCAAAAAAAAAAAAAAAAAAAAGAAAAAGAAAAAGTTTAAAGGGTTGGGGATGTGACTCAGCAACCCTGGATTCAATCCCTAATATCCTCCCATTCCCCAAAAAAGTGTTTTTAGGATTGCATTGCTTCTATTTGAAGAGTATACAGAAAACCTCCTTGCCAGAAGGGTAGAAAAGACTGGTAACCCATGCCATGCAGTGACATCCCAGGCATCAGATTGCCACCAGTGGGCAGTTAGTGAAAGAAGAGACTAAGGCCTTGGCAGATAAAGTGGCTGTGACACTTCATTGCTGTGGTGACAATGGGATCACTGAGATGATGGGGTAGAATGCTCTGGAAAGTATATGTAAACAAGAAGATAAGCATAAAGCCTTGACTTTCCAAACCAAAGCAGTGGAGGAGTACCAGAAATCCTCTCTGGTGCCTTATAGAGTTCCTTAGCTTGTGCAGCTGCAGGGCAGATATAGATATAGCTGGAAGTCAGGCCAAAACTTGATTATAAGAGCTAGAATTGGTGTTTTATTTAAATATACCAGGCCACAATGTTCTTTTGCAAAAACTGTAACACCAGAGACAGGAAATTTTGACTTGGTGACAGTAGAAACAAAATCAAGTAAGGGAGCACAGATATATAGCAAGGCTTAGAGGTGGCGGCAGTGTGGAAGGGTGCTTCAGCTAAAGCAGGTAATTGGGGCTTCAGGTGAAGCACTGATCATGAGACCAGACTGCTGCTGTCTGAACAACAGTAGATACAGCCTTTACAGATTGGCCAAGGTGGACTAAAGTCTGATCATTTCTACTGGCCAGAGGCATGACTCCAAAAGATGCTGCTTCTTGTGCAAAGCTCGATCATGAGGCAGTGCCAGTCAACTTGTAGCTGGTGCTCACATCCTGTGGCTTGATCTGGGCCTTAAGATAGAGATGAAAGATTTGGGGTGCTTGGGCTGCTGTAGCTGCTAATAAAGCCCAAGAGAAGGGTACAAGAAAGCACACACCACCTCTAATCAGAAATCAGCATGTATTACCTATAACAAAGCTAGTAGAAAACAAATAATGTGTTGCTCAGATGTGTGTGACCTCCAAAATTTAGTGATGTTCCGTTGACTAAGAATAAGAGAGATTAAAGGGTTTCTTTAGGTTTTGCCCTGGTAACAAGTTTACCTTATGTTAACATTCTGCTTCATGATGGGTCTGTTCAGAGCACAGGGTAGAGAATCAATATGGCCTGCTACAAAGGGTGATACTTTATTGTGCCCAGAGATTTGTTTCATTGTCTCAGACTTTTGTCCCACTATGATATTTCCTGACTGTCTCAATTGGAGGCCAGTTGGGAAGGATTTCAGCTCTGATGATTAGGGTAGGATATTTGAGAAAACACAAGCAAGACCGATAACTTTGAAGCTTCAGGTATCTCTGAATTATTTTAGCAGGGACTTTGATTGAATTATTATCCCCAGAACATCACCCCAGTCCATTACTTGATGACATTATACTAATTGGATCTGATGGGTGAAAAAATGCCTTAATATGTTGTGTACCAGAGAGAGAAAAACAAAACATAAACCCATGAAAGTTCCAGAGCCTGACCCATGAGGGAGTATTTTGAGTCCAGTGTTCTAGGACATACTGTGTTAGCTCTTATCAAGAAGAAATACAACCAGGCGCAGTAGCATATGCCTGTAATGCCAGCAGCTCAGGAGGCTGAGACAGGAGGATCAAGAGTTCAAAGCCAGGGCTGGGGATGTGGCTCAAGCGGTAGCGCGCTCGCCTGGCATGCGTGCGGCCCGGGTTCGATCCTCAGCACCACATACCAACAAAGATGTTGTGTCTGCCAATAACTAAAGAACAAATATTTTAAAAAATTCTCTCTCTCTCTCTCTAAAAAAAAAAAGAGTTCAAAGCCAGCCTAAAGCAAGGTGCTAAGCAACTCAGTAAGACCCTGTCTCTAAATAAAATACAAAAATGGGCTGGAGATGTGGCTCAGTGACCGAGTGCCCCTTAGTTCAATCCCCAGTAACCAAAAAAAAAAAAAAAAAAAAGAAGAAGAAGAAGAAGAAGAAGGGAAAAGGGAAGGTGAGGAAGAGGAAGAAGAAGAAAGGAAGGAGGAGGAGGAGGAAGAAGAAATACATTGCTGCACCTTGGGCCTTCCACCACAAAGAACATGCTACAACACCAGGTGAGTCTTCTTGGATTGTGAAAGCCAATAGGTACAAGAACGCTGTTCTGACATCTCAGTAGCACTCAAGAACATACCTGAATGATCTACATACTGTGGGATCGGGCTCCAAATTCCTCAATAGGACACCCATAGCGCAAAAGTTAACAACTAGAATCAACAAATGGGACTTACTCAAACTAAAAAGTTTTTTCTCAGCAAAAGAAACAATAAGAGAGATAAACAGGGAGCCTACATCCTGGGAACAAATCTTTACTCCACACACTTCAGATAGAGCCCTAATAACCAGAATATACAAAGAACTCAAAAAATTAGACAATAAGATAACAAATAACCCAATCAATAAATGGGCCAAGGACCTGAACAGACACTTCTCAGAGGAGGACATACAATCAATCAATAAGTACATGAAAAAATGCTCACCATCGCTAGCAGTCAGAGAAATGCAAATAAAAACTACCCTAAGATACCATCTCACCCCAGTAAGAGTGGCAGCCATTAGAAAGTCAAACAACAATAAGTGCTGGAGAGGATGTGGGGAAAAGGGCACTCTTGTTCATTGCTGGTGGGACTGCAAATTGGTGCAGCCAATTTGGAAAGCAGTATGGAGATTTCTTGGAAAGCTGGGAATGGAACCACCATTTGACCCAGCTATTCCCCTTCTCGGTCTATTCCCTAAAGACCTAATAAGAGCATGCTACAGGGACACTGCTACATCGATGTTCATAGCAGCACAATTCACGATAGCAAGATTGTGGAATCAGCCTAGATGCCCTTCAATAGATGAATGGATAAAAAAAATGTGGCATTTATACACAATGGAGTATTACTCTGCATTAAGAAATGACAAAATCATAGAATTTGGAGGGAAATGGATGGCATTAGAGCAGATTATGCTAAGTGAAGCTAGTCAATCTTTAAAAAATAAATACCAAATGACCCCTTTGATATAAGGGGAGTAAACAAGGACAGGGTAGGGACGAAAGTTTGAGAAGAAGATTTTCATTAAACAGGGATGAGAGGTGGGAGGGAAAGGGAGTGAGAAGGGAAACCGCATGGAAATGGAAGGCGATCCTCAGGGTTATACAAAATGTCATATAAGAGGAAAGGAGGGGTAAGACAAGATAATACAAATCGAAGAAATGATTTACAGTAGAAGGGGTAGAGAGAGAAAAGGGGAGGGGAGGGGAGGGGAGGGGGGATAGTAGAGAATAGGACAGACAGCAGAATACATCAGACACTAGAAAGGCAATTTGTCAATCAATGGAAGGGTAACTGATGTGATACAGCAATCTGTATACGGGGTAAAATTGGGAGTTCATAACCCACTTGAATCAAACGGTGAAATATGATGTATTAAGAACTATGTAATGTTTTGAACGACCAACAATTAAAAAAAAAAAGACAAAAAAGAAAAAAAAAGAAAGAATGGAAAAAAAAGAATGAATCTCACAATCTTACATATGATTCCATTATTAAAAAGTTTAAAATGACCCAAAAAAAAATTAAAAAAAAAGAGCATACCTGAGAGAAAAGTGCACAAGTCATTCAAAAGGGTGATGATTCATAATTTTATGAATTTTAACTCATTTATAGGACCAATGATGACCACAAAAATTGCTATATATGCCTTTGGTCGGTCAGCATTAACACTTTTGTGAATAGCTAGCAGGATGAATTTAAACTATGTATACCTATGTGCCTGAGTCAGAGAGGGACAGAGAGACATAGAGACACTGAGATACACACATACACACACACACACACACACACACACACACACACACACACACCCCAGATGAGAGAATGCATTTTAAATAAGTGATTCAAAACATTGAAACTTTCAGGAAATTGATTAGCCTTAGGCTATGCCAGCTTCCTTGAAGCCAATGAGGTTGCATACCCAGGCTTCCCCAACCTCAGATCCATCTTGACTGATCACCCTGAAGTGGGTCTTCCTTCCATACTTTGAGACGTTATTATTTGGAGCAGAGTCCTTGAACTACAACAATTAGCATCACTTGGAAACTTAAAGTGGGAACTCTCATGACCACACAGACCTACTGAATTGAATCCACATTTTAGCAATGTTCCCAGGTGATTTTTCTGCACATTACTCTATAATATGTGATTATGTTAGAAGATACCTCCAAGGGTGGGGAAACCTGGGTGACAGCCTTATTTGCATCAAGAAACAGGTTTAACCTAAGAAATTTCCCATTACTCTGAGCAAAGCCTCAGATCTCCACCTGGGTGCTCTGCTTGGGAACCCTTGGGGCTTTTACAGGAAAGGTGAATGAGAACCTCCTCAGATTCATAATTTTATCATCTCTGCATTTTGTCTCCAAAGATTCTAGTTCTAAACAAAACTCCACATCTTGCATTGTCTAAATATATATGGGGCTGAAAGTCTGCTCCAAAGTCTTTGCAGATCATGTGCCTCTGGTCTCACTTATGGGTCGTCTGTCTAAGGCAATCTTTCATGCTCTCCCTCACTAGCTAACTTCTACATGAGCCTGGCCCTGGTCGTAACAGTTCCTGAAGTACTTCCTCAACTCTACCCCTACCTTGTTTCACCCTCAGTGCTGTTAGGACCCCCCTCCTGAGATCCCCATGTCCTGCTGCACTTCTGCTATCCTGGAACCAAACATGTGGAAGTGAAATTGCCTGAAATTTCTGTGAGAGCGGCTGTGAGCTACTAACCTCTGTGTAACAATAATACATATGCAGAGCCTGCCACTTCCCAGGTACCTACAGCTACCGAATAAGTGAATGAACAAAATAAATAAAGGGAATAACTTACCCAAGACCATGTAGCTGTGGTGGTAGTCCAGCTCTGATTCAATCTCCTAGGACTTTGGGCTCCCCACTACCTCATGCTGCTTCTAGGTTCCCTGCTAAATAACCCTCAGTGGAAAGATTATAAAAACAGAGGTTGTGCCATGACTGCCAACTATACATATATATATTTTTTTGCAGAAAATGCAGCTTTTAAAAACATATTTTGCATGTAAATTTTTTCTTATGTATAATTTAGCATCACTGTGTAGAGAGTTCCAGGACTTTGGGGATAAAGAATAGGGAGAGATACATCAAAAAGAAAACATGTCCTTAAAATAAAATAGTCACAAAGAAATAGTAGTTCAACATAATCAGTAACTCATTCTTCCTTTGCTGTAAAATAGCATTAGTCTTCTTTTCACTTTCTTTAATCACTTCGTTACATTCAAAGATTTGTGTTTAGAAATGAGTGCTCAGGTAGTTGAGAGTTACCACATGATCACTCTTGGTTCAGGTAAATATTTCTTCCATTTTATGTTTGAACTTGCTAATTGTGGCAGCCTGAAGGCTGAGGAACATAATAATTATCTCTTATATTCTGGCACACCTCATAACCTCATTTAATTACTTATATTTGTTTTTCTTCTTTTTCTGAAGCATAAATGCAATTCTAGCCTGGTTAATTTTTCTTGGTCTGATTGCCAGACTTTTCAGTAACCACATCTGAGTTTTTTTTGACATATGGGTAATTTTCATTATTTCAGTCCAGCAGTGACCTTTGAAATTCCAGGATCATTTTCCCTCCCATTCCTGGTGCCCTCACAAGACCCAGAAGCACATACATCTGAAGGACCTCTTGGCATCTTCACATCTGTTGGCATAGAAGATAAAGGCCACTGTGTGGTCAATTTTCAGCAACAGGTGTTGAACTTGGGAAAGGGTTTGCTGGTTTTGAGGGATGGGCAGAAGTGATGCTTAATTCTTACTTTCCAGGCTCTTTGGAAACACTTAGAAAACAAAGTTAATTTGTTTATACAAAGCTCATATTGAGAAACCACAGTAAGCAATCTCTAAGTAAAAGACAGATTTTTGGTTTCAAAGTCTCATACATCTTATATCAATTTTCCATTCAGAGCAACTCAGTCTGAGGTTATGCCTCCTTGATGCATCTAGAATCCAGGAAATTCTACTCATTGAAGGGGTGGCTCACTTTTTGTATGCCTAGTTTTCAACACCGCACACAGTTCTTAACCCTAGTACACAGAGTTGAAATTCTTTCCAAGACTAATTAGCCCAGTGGAGGTTACTCACCAGGAACAATGCACCAGTGTGAAATACCATCTGTGTTATCTGCCTTACAAAAATCTCTGAAATCATTGCTCCTCTTTGCTCACTGGTAGTAAAGACTCTAAATTACAGAAACAATAGAAGCACTGTGTTTAACCCAAAATATCACTGAAATCCCATTTTAGGAAAATCTGTTTCTTTCAAATTTTCTCAGAGAAGTACAAAGTGTTGCTTGGTGTGCTGTTATCTGCCGGTATAAATGGTATAAATGGATGATTACTTAAATACGGCTTCTTTTAGAAGGGAGTTAGAGGACTTTACAAAAGCTTCACGCTGTGCTTGCTATACAGGTGAGGTTCTTGCAAGTAAATAATTTGACTTAAAGGATTGTTAGAAACTTTCCTTATCTCCTTATCTGGGCAATAATTGCTATATTTCTAATCCGCTTTTTAAAAAATCAGCTGGGGTTTGATTCCTTTCCAGTATCTTCAAAATCAGGAATATTTGATGGGAAGGGAAGGGTGGATGAAAGGGTTAAAGAGAAATGGTCCTTTTCATCTAAGTTCCAAGAAATGTTATCTTTCTTACCCTTATAGCATGGAGGTGTACAATACCAAAACCTGCCTAGGAGGCCTTACAATCACCATACCTTAAATGTCCCATAGATCTAGAATTTTGGAACAAATTCATCTCAGAAGATCACTTTCAGAAAGGCTTCAGTTTGCCAGCCCTACTAATCTTGAAGATGAGGCTCCAACTCAAATGCTCTGTGGTATTAGGTAGTTGGTGGGCTGTCTTTTTACCAGGCACCCAGGAAACCCTTTTGCAGAGATTGAGCTCTGGCTGTGAAACAGTCTTTGTCCTCTTGGGCTCCTCTTTCCAAGTGAAATCTCAATGCCTGTGAGCTAAAAACTCTGCTGCTTATACCATCCCATTTTCACTTCTGTTTTCAAGCATAGAGTGCAGATTCTTGCAGGTTATTGCAGAGCCGCAAAAATTTACATCAGATTTCCATAAGCATTTGTGTAAAAGATTTTGCAGAGTTTATGATCCAACTTTTCTCACTTGCTTATAATTTGCTTTTAATGGGCCAAAGTGCTACAAAAGTTAGTGCATTTTATTCCTCTGTGTGGAGGTTCAGCTCCCCTGCTCTGCCAGCCACCAAGAAAAGGCCTTTCTACTGTTGGAGAGGAGAACCAATAAGAATGTGGGAGAGTCGGCAGAAATACTTCCCCACTAGAGAGGAAAAGCATCACCACTTCTCAGTTCTCCTCACATACTAGATTTTCACAATCAAAAAAGAAATCTATCTTAACTAAAGAACTTCTTGCAGGCTGAAGAGATAACAAAGTCCTACTGAGGATTTGGGAAATTACTAGAATTTCCATGAAGTGTAGTTATCAGTGACAAATAAGATATCCTATTTTCAAGGAGTCAAGAGTCTACTATATTTCTTTTCTTATTTTATATTTTTACCATGGTATTTTATCCCAAGTCATCTATTAACAAAGTACTATTTTTACTCAAAATATCATTGCCAATTTGACAAAGATAACCATTTCAAGTAAGACCCTGAGGCCACAGATTTCAAAGATGACCATCTGCCAATATCTTGGGTTCAATAAGATCTTCTAAACCTTGTCATTCACATTTTAAAAAGAGGAGTCTAATGCTCTTCTTTTCTTACAATCAATAAAATGTGTGGTAGAAGTCCATGTAACTTAAGTCAACAAAAATGTCATATCTTCTAACTTGCTTGATGGATTATTCATGATGGGGTCCTGAGCAGCCATATAAGAAGTTAGACTTATTTGAGGCCATCTTGCTCTAAGAAGGCCCAGAGCAGACCACCAGGAGAGATCATAAGGACAAGTCCTGAGACTATATGTAGATGACAGATCAGAGAAAAAAAAAAGATGGACCAGATCAGTCCTCAGCTGCCCCAGACAGACCACTGTTTCAGCAACAGCTATTATTTAAATTACAATCATGTAAATGACTCCAAATGAGAGCTACCAAACTGAGTCTGTCCCGAATTCATGATCCATAGAAACTATGAGATAATAGGATGATTATTGTTGTGTTCAGCCAGTAATTTGGGGGGTGATTTGTTTTGCTGCAATGTCTAGGACAATATTCCACCATGGCATAGAAGAAACAGTCTAAGAGTTTGTTGATCTGAGACTTCTTGTGTTCAGTGGGAACTAAGATACCTCCTTTCACTCCTTTACTTTGAATTTGCCTCATAGAAAGAATCAGAAAATAACATGGCTTACTAACCTCCACATGCATCTTACAGCACCATTTTTTTTGACAGTTTATTCTCACCTAACAGCATCATCTGCAGGGTATGAATTTCCTTTCAATGCTGGATCTATAACTTGTTTAAATTATACTATGTGTGTTCCTTCCAACCCTAGACATACTGTCACTTTTTGGATGTAAGAACAAAGCAGCACCACATCATCTCCTTTTTAGTTAGCAATAAGCTTTGCAAAATATATTTTCCTTTGTTTCCCAGGTCTAACTTATTTAGAAATGTATTTACTTTTGTGAGAAGCTGAATGTACTGACACATGCTGTACTTTTCCCTTAGGAAAAGCACATACGTGGATATTCAGCCAACATGTTCTACCGGGGCACAATGGATCGTTCCAAACTTCACAGATCCTGCCTTCTCACTAGTTTGACAAAGGGGGTATTTGGTTGCTTTTGTTTTATTTTGTTTTGTTTGAGGGTTTTTTGTGTTTTTGTTTATTTATTGTTTGTTTGCACTTTGGAAAGCTTGGGTATAGAGAAAAAGAATAAGCAACACAAAGTCAATTTTGAAGAAACAACAAATCTGCAAGGATTTCTTCAAAGAATCTGTTATTAGATATTCTGCTGTGCTGGAATGATGGTGCTTATTAAATATTGCATGGCGGCTACATCCAGGTTGGTAGCAACTAAAATCACAGTCAATAAATTTTACTTTTGTAGTTTCCATTAAGGTCATGAGAAATTACTCTACCATGTTCACAATCAGGAGTGTCCTTAATAAAGGGGGGTTGAGAGTGAGCGTTAGCTATTTGAATATCACATTCCTTTTTAAAATCAAGTAGGCAACGCCAAGGTTAAGTCTAATGTTTTTATAAGTCAAATGAAAACCCTCATTGTAACCAAAGAGCTCAGGGAGAAGGAAGAAATTTATTTTGCAATTGAAATTCTAAACACTGTTCACCTGTTTTAAAATCTGACAAGATTTTTTGGATATTTGGTCACTTGTTATTATGGGCTTTCTGTAGGTTCATTATTATTATTATTATTATTATTATTATTCACAGTTCTTAAATATACATCCGTGGTTCCTGAGCTTTTCCCCATTTTTGTTGAGTTGTTTGTGTCCTTTCAAAGCGGCTCAGTAATTCGCGTGTACTTACTACTCTTTCTTGGGTAATGAATGCATAGCTTCTACATCTCGCAGGGCCTTATTCATTTCCTCTTTTGAAAACTCTATCAGTAAAAACTACCCACATTCAATCTGCCTACGGTTTTGGCAAAGCTTGAAAATGTTATGATTCCAAGATACACCATTAGCTTAATATCTGATCTCATTAAGTTATGATGCTTTCTAAGCATAATGTAAACAAAGTAGAATTATTAGCAACTTCCCTGAGTCATACGGTATAATTTATTTTTATAGCAACTGGTTGTCAAATGAGGATGTCTGTCTTTACACACTGCCTATATTTCACTGTGTCCTATGTCTTTGCTATTTGTTAAAAAACAATTCTGCTTTCAAGGATGTAAAACCTTACTTTTACTCTCACATTTTCAATGATATGAAAAGGGTTTTTTTTTTTTTGTTATGAACAGATTTTTTTTCTTAAATCCATAGGGATGTTTTTTCAAAAGGTGCTATCCATTGATTGCTTTCTTATTTGGCATTAAACAGAAAAATGATTCAAAATTAGATTTAAACCATACAAAATATATTGTAACTATGTTATCTATTTATTGTAAACATTTATGTAGGTATTTAATATTTATATGATGTCATCATTAATAGCAATTGAGTTTACATTTGACATTAAATCTTTCTCCTTCCTTAACAAAACAAAATGAAAATCAACTTCTTTTCTGGATGTACCCAGTTTTGACTTGGATTTTCCATAGTCAGCTACTCCTAAGATTGCTTTTTACACTGGTCTTTTCTTAACTAAACCTCAACTGGAGCAGGGCAGGTGGGGGACAGGGAGCAGAATTCTGTGATATGCAAAATAAAATGAGGCTCATTATGGACAGAAAATGTACCCTGATCTATTTAGTTATATTACTTTCATTTAGAGAGTGACTAAAAGTAAACAAAGTCTTTTTGAAAGACACATTAAAGTGCCTTACATTTGGATACCATGCTTTGCTGGAGACCAAGAAAGGCCTTTAAAATATGTTATATAATTTGATTAGGTTTATTTATAATATGTAGATGTCTAAAACTCTCTGCAGACTGATTTCAAACTACATATGGACTCTCAAATTACTGAACTTAGCTTCCTTAGGATAGCTTCAGACAGGGAAAACCTGTTCAGACCCCAGTGTGAGAGCTAGCAAAGTTTACTCACATGGGGACCATGGAGCATTTCGTAAGGGACATGTGGCTCACTTTACATCATATAATAAAAAAGAAATAGAATATTCACAAAGCCAACAATTTTGCCACCACCCAGTAAAAACTCCGCTGAATGCCTTCTCAATTTGCACATGGAAAGTCAGAGTCCTTAACAACCCAAACTTTCTATATTGTTGTAGGGCAGCTGCATTAATTTTGTTTCTGATATTATAACAAATGAAGCATGCTTCTCGTCTAACAAGATGAAAATCTCGAATCTCCACATGTTTCCATGAACATGTAACTAGCTTTGGTATTTTTCTAAAATAGGGAATAGTTTATACTGAAATTTTATGCAAAATTCTTTCAGAAATTGTTTTTCCCCCATAAGAGTTTCCCTAAGTTGCTGTCTTCTGCCCATTTTAAATGCTGAGTTTGGCACAGAAAACATTTAAGAAAATGACAGAAAAATGAGCGTCATCAGCAACTTCAAAGTAAGGCCAGACAATTCAGAATTTGTTACTAAAAGTCTTTCAGGACTAAACCACACATGGAGGTATTTTTCCCCTCATTTCTCAAAGCAGAAAAGGCTGCATTGAAGAACACCCCAGTTTATTAATTTTGCAATTGATTATACTGATTGCATGAAGATTTCCATTGCAAAAACAGATTTTTAAGGACTAAAAATATGACAATTATGCAGGTTACTCATTTAAGTGAATAAACAACTACAGGTTTTTAAAGTAGCAGACACTTAAAAACGCAGGGAGTCATTTGCCCCCTTCTTTCACCTGCCTGAAATTTCTATTCATGTTTTAAAAATAAAAGAGGGGCAATGCATGTTAAATGATAGCAATCAAGACCCTTCATGCAACAGTTCAAAAATCTGAAATGAATGATCTGTAGGAGCATTACAGAAAATTAAAATGCGACATTGTCTTGATAAAGTATCTCCATGCAATTAAATACAGCCTGATCCTCAGAAAAAGAATCAAGAAATCCTCTCCAGGGGCTGAACAGCCCTCAAGTGGTGGAGCTGAGGCTCAGCCTGAGTATCTTCCTACCTCCACATTCCAACTTCAGTCCTTCAGCCATTCTTAACAGGGAAAGGGCAAAGAGAGAGGAGCTGGGGCACTGTCATTTGTCACAACAAGGGTGATTGAGTGCTGATGACATTTAGTGCCAGGGACTGGGAATGCCAAACAAACCCACAAAATGAAAAAATTTCCCACCCCGAAAGCCCCGGCTCCTTCTTAAAAGAGGACCTCTTGAAATTGTTTGCATCTGCCCAGGATGCTTTTCCTTCTCACGACAAATTCAAGTAAAAGGAATGAATGAAATCACCCTGGGATCCTAATTTGAACTTAATAAAGAACTCAGAATCATCACCGTTTATTGCAGGGCTTCTCAAACTGGCCAGATATCTCAGTAACAAGAATTTTTGTCTGTTTTGTTTGCTGAGGGCAGATAACTGGGTTCAGCCTGGACCTGCTGAATGAGAAACTCCAGGGATCTGGAGGAGCCAAGCAACCTGTATTTCTAACAAAGACTTCAGGTGCCATTTTAGGATTGAGTCATTTATTTGGTTTAGAAGCCAAGTAAATCTGGGACGATGCCTAACTCTGCCCCTTAGTTGGGCGTGACCTTAAGTGAGACACAGCATCTGAGTCTGATTCATTCACTAAACATATAGTTTAGGATGCCTACTTTCTTTGTGCTACTGCTGAAGTTATATCACAAGCAAAACAATACAGGTTTTGCCTTCCTGGATCCTTAACTTTCAAATGAGAATAAGTAATGTCACTACCTAGGGTGGATGTGCAAGTCAAATGAGATAAAGATATAAATTCAAAATTTAATACCAAAGCCTTTGCATGCGTGGAATTTGTTTCTTTAATGAGTCTCATGTAAGTGGCAGCAAGGGAGAATTGCTCCTACCCAACACACAGTAAAGCTTTCTGAAAACCATCTTTAACATCTGTCTCCCTGGTACCTGAGGCAGGGTAAATTTACATTCTAAAATGCCACTCAGCTCTCTTGTTGGTCAAGAAATCAGACCAACAAGATTTTGTGTTCTAAAAGCTTTTGTCTTTTTTCCCATTTAAAATTCCTATTACTTGAGACTCCACATTTCAACTCAAATGTGAAATTAGTAATTATCATTATCAATCTTAATCATGATGTGTTTTTTTTTTTTATTTCTAGAGTGCTCTCACACACATCTCATGTGATCTGAACAATGCATTTAAGAGAGGTGGAATATAGACCGAGGAGAGGGATAGCTGGGTCAAATAGTGGTTCCAAATAGTGGTTCCATTGCTTTCCATATGGGCTACACCAATTTACAGTCCCACCAGCAGTGTATGAGTGTACCTTTTTCCCCACATCCTTGCCAACATTTATTGTTGTTTGTATGTATTTATTGTAGCTGCCATTCTGACTGGAGTGAGAGGAAATCTTAGTTTTGATTTGGTTTTGATTTGCATTTCTCTAATTGCTAGTGATGATGAATATTTTTTCATGTATTTGTTAATTGATTGTACATCATCTTCTGAGAGGTGTCTCTTCAGGTCCTTGGCCCGTTTACCCCTCACACATCAGATAGAGCACTAAGCTAAACACCATAAAAACAAATAACCCAATTTATTATTTGTTTTTATGGTGTTTAGCTTTTTGAGTTCTTTATATACCCTAGAGATTAGTGCTCTATCTGATGTGTGAGGGGTAAAGATTTGGTCCCAAGATGTAGGCTTTCTATTCACCTCACAGATTGTTCCTTTTGCTGAGAAGAAACTTTTTAGTTTGAGTCCACCCCATTTATTGATTCTTGATTTTAAAGGACTTAAAAACAGCATACTACAGTGTCAATGTTTATAGAAGCACAATTCACAATAGCTAAACTGTGGAACCAACCTAGAAGCCCTTCAATAGATGAATGGATAAAAAAAATTGTGGCATATATACACAATGTAATATTACTCAGCATTAAAAGAGAATAAAATCGTGGATTTGCAGGTAAATGGATAGAGTTAGAGAATATAATGCTAAGCAAAATTAACCAATCCCCCCCAAAACAAATGCTGAATGTTTTCTCTGATATAAGGAGACTGATTCATATTGGGATAGGGAGAGGAAGCATGGGAGGAATAGATGAACTCTAGATAGGGCAGAAAGGTTGGAGAGGAAAGGAGGGCAGATGGGGTAGTTAATGATGGTGGAATATGAAAAATTGTCCTCTATATGTGTAATAAGAATTTTAATGCATTCTGCTGTCATATATAAATTTTAAAAAAAATAAGAGAGGTGGAGTTGGTATTATAATCCCACTTTAAAGATGCTCAAATGTTGAAACTTCTTTGCTCAAGACATTATCCTGGGAAAGAAGACCTAGACTGTGACAAGTCTTTCCATTAGATCTGACCTTTTAAGCAATCACTCAGAAAAAAAACAAGATATTCTGAGGCCCTCTATCAAAGAAGTCTGGTTCAAGGACAAGCGGGATGAGTATCACCTGTGTTGTGGTTTGGAAATGAGATACGAGGTATCTTCCAAAAGGTCCTGTGTTAACGCCGGGATGTTCAGAGATAAAATGAGTGAATTATGAGAACATTAACCTAATCAGTTCATCCTAGTTTGAGTGGACTCACTGTAGGCAAGTAGGGTATAGCTGGAGGAGATAGAGTTCTTGGGGTGTGCCCTGGAAGGTTTTATTTTCCCTATCCCCCCCCCCACTTCTTGGCTGCCTAAGGGAAACAACTTCCTCCTCCCCACACCTTTCCCTAATGATGTGCTGCCCAGAGCAATGGAGTCAGTCAATTATGGACTGAGACCTCTCAAACTATGAGCTCCAAATAAACTTTCCCTCCTCTAGTTGTTTTTGTCAAGTATTTAGGTTACAGCAATGTAAAATTGACTAAAACACCCTGGAAGTTTGTCAGACATAGATTCTGTTCTCATCTCAACAGAACTGGAATCTGCATTATAATGAGACCACCCAGATAATGTGTATGTAGGCATATTAAAGTTCAAAAGTATCATTGTAAGAAAAAAAAAACTGGCACATGTAGCACAAGGTGAATCATCTAATTATTCATATTTCTTGTAAGTGCTAAACTAACAAACTGCATAATAAGCAACTATTTTTTCATGAGTGAATGAATGACTGCATATGTACCAAAATAAATTTTATAGTATCTTGACTTTTTCTTGCAAAAATTCTAACAAAGCATCAGGGTTAATATTTATTTTTCTACAATCAGTCATCATCTTGATTCCGCCAAGATCATCCCTGATTGAAGAATTTGAAAATATAAAATTTCATTTCCATGGTATACATTTAAACACCTAATTATATCCTTAAAACCTTGAAGGAAAGACTATCTTTTTAAAGCCACAAGTAAGGCTTATGGGTCACAGCTAAAGGCACTATGGGATATAAGCATCATTTACTGAGCAATTATTTTTTGCATTTCTAGTCACATGAGATACAGACTAGGCCTAGAGAAGAGTTGGAGAATTTTAGCTCCTTCCTTTGTAGGACTATGTATAAATCAAAGATTAAAAATTGTCATGAAGGAACTGAGATTCTGAAATGTAAGTGGTTATGATATAAAGTATTATGTGATGGAATCACTGTTTGACTCAGCTATCCCACTCCTTGGACTATACCCAAAGGACTTAAAAACAGCATACTTCTGTGACACAGCCACATCAATGTTTATAGCAGCACAATTCACAATAGCTAAATTGTGGAACCAACCTATATGCCCTTCAATAGATGAATGGATAAAGAAACTGTGGTATATATACACAATGGAATATTACTCTGCATTAAAAGAGAATAAAATCATAGAATTTGCAGGTAAAAGGGCGGAGTTGGAGAATATCATGCTAAGTGAAGTAAGCCAATCCTCAAAAACCAAAGGCCGAATATTTTCTCTGTGGATGCTATCCATAATGGGGGTGGGAGGGGGGAGCATGGGAGAAATGGAGGAACTTTGGACAGGGCAAAGGGGAGGGAAAGGAAGGGAGGGGATATGGGGGTAGGAAAGATGGTGGAATGAGATGGACATCATTATCCTAGGTACATGTATGAAGACATGAATGGTGTGACTCTACTTTGTGTACAACCAGAGAAATGAAAAATTGTGCTCCATATGTGTACTATGAATTGAAATGCATTCTGCTGTCATGTATAACAAATTAGAGTAAATATTTTTAAAAAGATTTTAAAAAATAAAGTATTATGTGATAAATTTCATGAGAAAAGAAAAAATAAGTGTCCTGATTATTAAGAAAGGGAGAAGTTTCTCTGTGGTCAGGAGAGCAGGAATATTTCAACAGGTGATATATTCTTGAGTAGTATATCTTCAAAATGAGATTGAATTTAGATGAGGCCCCAGGCCTATAGGGGACATCATCTACATCTAATCACCAAGAAGGAGGCTCATTGACCACAATCTGCATGAGTTTGGGGTTCAAGGGGGACAGGGAGCTTGGTTGATAACAAGTAAGTCTAAGTCTGGACCACAAGATCCTATGGCAACTGAATTTTACAAAACCTCTTTTCCCCAACTACAAAACTGCTGTGGCCATCCCTACCCTCAGTGAAGACTGGTTTAAAAACTGAAGGAGTGTGGGACAACAGACACTGATGGGAATACGGTGGAGAAAGCAATGACAGAAGGAAGGAGAATTGGGCTGAAATTACATTCCTAGTGAATGTGCATTTTCTAAAATGTAAATTCTTAAACTCCCTTGCACCACACATACACACACGCGCACGCGCACACACTCACACGTCTCTAGAAGATTGACTCTTCCAGAGTTACAGTAGAGACTGTACATCATCAATTGATGATGGTTGGCCATGTCAAATGATTGGCTCTCCTACACTCCTCTTCTGCCGAGGGAATAAAAATCCTTGTATAACAGACTAGAGGAACTTTCCTTTTGTGATGTAAGTCATCATGTCAGTTTGGCTGCAGGAGCCTCAGAAAAGATACTCCTCTTTGTAGTGGAAGCCAGGACAGACACACAAGATAAATAAGAGAATCTGTAATTCCTATGGGTTCCCTGTGTACTTTACTTCTAATTTATTCTTTAGGATAGTTTTGTGGGGTTTTCATGTTTGTTGTTTTAATACCATCAAGCTGGCTGACTTCTTGTTTCACATTATTTTCACATACATTAAGAATAATAATGAATACTTCGAACTGAATGTTTATGTATATTATTTTGGGTTCAGTTAGGTTTTTCTGCTAAGCTCATCTCTCACGATTTCTATCCAAATGACTATTTCACAACACTCAAGAAGGATCAGAAGGATGTACCTAATAATTTCCCTGCACTTCCTTACCCCTCACCCAATTCCATGCTGAGTAACCCATAGTCGAGAAACTGATACATTTTATCAAAGGAATCAGTACTAAAAGGAGCATCTTTAAATTTGTTCTTCTCAGGTTTGATTTTTTTTTTTTTTGAGAGAGAGAAAATGGAAAAGTTAACACTAAAGACCTCAGGTGACTGAGATATCTGGAGGCCACAGGAACAAATTCAATTACGCTCTGCTGTCTCTCCTGACCAAGACCTATTGCCTACACTGCACCAGCTATTTTCCACAATTGCTTCATCTGAGCTTTGATGTTTTGGTGAAACCAGTGTCTGCAAAGATGAGCAGTGAGATTTCACAGAAATTATGTCCATGTCTCCCACCCACTTACATGAGAAGTTATTGTGTGTACTACAATAAACATGTAAAACATCAGGCTTTCTGAGCCGTGGCTTTTATCACTTTATTCAAATCAGAGACATTGTCATGATACATATCTAGTCTAAGAGGATTCAAATACCCAAATTGTAAGTTTAAAATCCAACTCAAAGCTAGGCATGGCTGTACATGCCTGTCATCTCAGCTACTCAGAAGACTGAAGCAGGAGGATCATAAGTTTTAGGCCATCCTACGCAACTTAGCAAGACCCTGTCTCAAAATTAAAAACGACTGGAGATGTAGTGAAGTGGTAGAGCACCCTGGGTTCAATCCCAGTACCAGGGGAAAAAAATTGGAATTTAGATGATATGACATGTCATGCCCTGCTGGGAAAGCAACATATTCCCAGTATAATCCTTGAAGGCTCTGAATACTTGGCATAATCCTAATTGTTATCAATCCTGTACTACTGCTTCTATCTTCGCAAAGTCAGGATGTGGACTATAGACATTTTATTCTAAATTGGCTGTTTCATTCAAGGTATGGGACCTAAATGATCACTATCAATCATACTTGTTTTCATTTGAATATTGTATTTTCTGTAGATTGTCATTCATGGGTGGGAGGACGTAGAGGCACCAGTCTACCCACATGGCCTCCAAACCCAGTTCAGTTCCCCATAGTAAAAAGAAGAGAGCCAACTGGATATTTCTGGGTTAATGTGGTTAACACTTTTGCCATAGTTGATCCAGAACCTTCCTAATGATATTTATCTATAACTTTCCACTGGAAAATATAATCTGCATCTGATTTATGAAAATATTTATTGGTTTAATAATTGTCCTGTCACCTGATAATCTATCTCAAATTGATTGCACAGATACCTAGCTGTGCATTAGCTCTTAGCCCATTACTGAAGCTACAATGTAGCGATTTCAACTTTTAAACTCATAAATGCCACCCAAAAAAATCAATACATATCTCATGAAAAAAACTAAGATCAATTAACGTCAATGACTGTTGTTTCTATAGTTATCTCAAAAGAATTACATAAAGGTATTAGTTACTTCTATTTAAGTTTTTTGCTCACAGAGAAATGGAAAATACCCTGTCCTACTATAAAGATATTTGGGATTTTCCCACCTCTGTGAAATTTCACTGACTCCTTGTCTATTACTTGACTATTGTGTTTAAAAATAAACCTAAATTGTGTTCATCCACATGCACTCATAGAAATCTGCATGGAAAATACCGCTAACAATAATATGCTTTCGGTTCAAGTTACACCCATCTGAATGGGGAGATGAACAGATCAGTATTGTACATAAGCTGATGCTTAAGGCTCACCACACAGGTAATTAATCTCGAGTAGTACAAGAACTTTCGTGTTTCTTTCCTTGATTTTGCCTCAGGTATTAACCAACCAAAAAGTAACAGGCAGCATTAAACATCTCCAGCAAATAGCTAGATATCCTTTCACATGACATAACAAGAACTTTACTAGCATGACTTCCAAAAAAATTAAAAGCTAGTTTGGATTACTGTTGTTTGTTGGCTGCTTGAGGCCATTTGGAGTGGAAAGAATTCTGTAGCTAATTAGAAATAACACAGGATTAAAAAGTGGAGTCTGGCCTTCTTACCCCTCAGGTGTTAGGTGAGAGCTTGTCCTAAAGAGAGACTACCTGACAGTTTATAAAAGAGCTGGCCTCCTTAGTTTGACTATCTTAGCTTCAACGGAGAGCATTCTAAATCTTCACTGAAATCAGACACAACCCCATGGAAACAAAGTACTTTCAGCCTGTCTTTAAAATAACGCAAGTGTGCAAATCATAATCCTAATCTCAGTCCTGAATATGCACATCTAATCTAATTAATGCAGGAGGCCATTGAAGTATTAATAACAACTGATTGACATTCCTTAATAGCCCTGGAATAAAGTATCTTATAATAAAAGGTCTTTCATATTACTTTTCCCTTTGTGGGTACCCTTAGGTGACAGATGATCTGAAAGGGCTCTGCTCAGTAGAAAGATGGTAATTAGCTTAGTCAATTAATTTATATTAGCTTCTTTCTGAATGCTAAATAAACCTTATAGGAAGATACTATGGGCTGAATGTCTCCCCAAATTTAAATCCTTATTGAGGTGGCATCAAAAGCTAGGGCCTTTGGAGAAGTAATTAGTCATAACAGCTCTTGTAGATTGATGAATTTGTGCTTTGTAAATGGGGAGGGAACTATCTTAGGCTCTTTATGACCTCCAGTCCCCTCCATCATGTGAGGGACCAGCGTTTATCCCCTTTAGAGAATGCAGCAACAAAGTACCATCTTAGAACAGGAGACAGGACTCTCACCAGACACCAAACCTGATGGCACCTTATTCTGGAACTTCCATGACACCAGAACTGTGAGCAATACATTTTTGTTCTTCATACATTACTCAGTCCTGGGGCATTTTGCTATGGCAAAATAAATGGACTGTCAGCAGTCAGTAGTGACAAGAGCAGGGTACAGATGTGCAGACAGAACCAGAAACACCATAAAAGAGCCACTGAAAGAGGGTAAAAGAGTTAATTCCTAAAGCTGTCTCAGTACCTCATATTTAATGAGCTTTTGGTGTGTACCAGACCTTGGGTGAAATACTTTACATGCATCACTTTATTTAATCCTCAAAGTCACATGAGGATATTGAGGTTTAGAGATTTGAAGTGGCCAGAACTCCACTCAAGCTCTGGCTGATTGCAGTACAAAGCCTGGGTTATGTCAGTGAAGGACACAACCAAAAGGAATTTCTGGTCACAGTCCTGAACATCATTTCCTTCTGGTCCCAAAGAAGTAGGACAGTGTTTTCAGAAGAAGCAAGCCTTCTATGAACTAGTGTTGTCTCTACCTATCAGGGAATTTAGAAGTACCCTGCTAAGTATTCTTCATTAATAGAACTCACCTTTAACTTTCAGGACACCAAAGTGAGAAAATGAATACAAATACTCTGTGGCCCTTCTCCAACATCCTGGAAATCACTAATTATTTGCTCCCTCCTTCAAGACCACTATGGTCCAACTAGTGTGACCACTAATAAGCCATTAGCAGTGGCTTGCACGTATTGAGACAATAGGTATAAAGACAAAATCACATGAGACTTATGAACCCCTTTGCTTACTTGTCCCTAGATAACAGGACACTGGGACTTGCAGACAGCATCATTCTCAAAAAGATAAAAAGGGCAAGAGACAATGTGTTCCTCATTGCTCCTGATTTCCCCATTAGGATCATTCAATTCCTTGTGACTCAGCAGCAAGAAAACTTGAGGTTGATGTTGAATACCTCCAAGAAGTCTCCAGTGCTTGTGTTACATATCCTAGAGATCTATAGATCTGCAGTGCATAAAGAAAAGGTCAAAGGGCATGGCACATATTGCTGACTGCATGAAAATTACTTTATGATCTCAAATACTGAGTGTGTATATGGGTTTATGTGTGTGTACATGTGTATATGTGTTTATGTGTGTGTACATGTGTGTATGTATGTATATATACATGTGTGTAAGTGTGTATATGTATGTGTGTGCATATACACACATACATATATATATTATAGAGAGAATTTCACAAAACACCCAAGTTTATAGTTCAATTCCCCACTCAGACTGTCAGTGTTCCCACCAGCATGACAGAAGAGATCTTTCTGCTTCTTTATCAATACGACAAGAAGAGAATTTGCTTGTATTGGTATCTTTACTTTGAAGTGAAGTGAAACCCCACCGCTTTTATTTTGTTGGTAAAAATCCTTAAGAACCCTCCTATCTTTGACCCCATATGGAGTCCTATAATCTAGTCTCACTTGGGGCACCAGAACCTTTTAGGCCATCACTGCTGAAATTGGTACTGGAAAGGAAAATAATATCTCTCAGAAAAGTCAGAGAGACTAACAGGAAATTGTGTGAGGAGAATATTAGAAAGAAAAACGCAGAGAGGGGTTTTCGTGTTTTGTTTTTTACTCGCACTTTGAAAGTTAACTCTTTGCTGTTTACAATATTCTTGTTTGCTTCCCTTTGACACACTCATTTTTGTGAATCAGCTTTAAGACTATTGCATTGAGAAAATAATTGTTTTGAGAAAGAGATTTTTGGAGCTCTTATTTTATGTATAAGACACAACATTCAAGAAGTTTCTCATCCATGTCTATGAAATATAAAATTAGAGATGTCAGAACATACATAAAGAACAGCACAGTCTAATAGCAGTTTTTGACACAAAGTGGGGAGGAAATGCCTCCGTTTTCATTTCTATATTGTACACCTATACCTTATTTTAAAGTAAATTCTGTAGGCATTTCCTAATTTACATAATAATTAGAAATAAATTGTCAGACAGCAAAAAGAGGGAAAGAAAATGTATTCTATTTTTCATATTATTGACATTACCAAGGCAAACAAATGTTTTTCTGACAATAAACACTAAATGGAACTGGTCACTTAGATTCTTATTTAAGGGTCATTTGAATGACCCTATGTAATTTTCAATAACTCCAGCTGAAATTACAATGCAGGACTAGGGCCTAAGTGGTCCAGAGGAAGGAGGAGTTGACATATCTTTCTCAGGTATCTATTTTGTTCATTGGCTTTTAATAGGTGCTAGAGAATATGCACCCATGTATTAACTTCCTAATGAGGACCTGACATGGCAGAATCGACAATCTGCTCTGTAAATTAATGGACTTGTACTTGTGACCAAAGAGAGAGCCCACCCTAACCTACAGAGATGACTTTCAGAGTAATCTGTACATAGGATCAAATATATCTCTGTCTCTGTATTTAATACAAGAAACAGCAACCACTCCAGGGATTTCCAGCAGAAAGAGATTTAATACAGTAAACTAGGTTGTTACTCAATAACTGGAATGACTAGAAAGGTATAAGTCAGGGGATTGCCACAGGAGTTTTGGCTTCAAGGTATGCTGTGAACCAGATTCTAAGATAACACTGCTGCTATAAACACAGCCGTCTCCCGGTCATGAAGCTGCTGACTGGCAGCTAAAAAGAAAAAAAAAAAAAAAAAAAAAAAAACAGCTTCCACTTTCCAAATCCCTTCCAAGTGCAGTTCATAATCCACGGAGCAGAATTTTAGCATTTGACTATTGCAACATCATTTCTACAGATTTATATTAAAAAATATTATCTTTTGAAAAAAAAAAAAAACTGTCCAAGAGCTGGGGATGTAGCTCAGCAGTAGAGTGCTTGCTTAGCACAGTGTGAGGCTGGGTTTGATCCCCAGCACCATAGAAACAAACAAACAAACAACAACAATAACAACAACAACAACAACAAAACACAAAACACCAAGTATCCAGAATCCTAGCTGCAAAGGAATTTGATAAATGCAACTGTTATCCTCCCAGTCTTTAGGATAGGAAAGGGAAACAGAAAGCAACGAACAGGTAGAAACCAAATGCCCACAGACATTATATGGCATGCTTCTCCAAAGAGCTTCCATCTGCTCTCATACTTGGGACAAATCTTCAATTGTGACTTTCAAGTTCTATCTTTTAGAACCTGGAAAATGGTATTCTGTCCAGAAAATATTATGGGTATGTGTTACCCCTTCTTCAGTTTCTAAATCAATCCTAAGTGAAGGTGAAGGTGCTTGACCTATTATAACCCTTCCCATCTTCTCAATTGTGAAGGAGAAAGGTGGACCACAGTGGACTACACCCAGACACGACAGGCAAGGAAGGCTCAGGTAGGTCAGAATGCTAGGGAGTCCCTATGGTTCCTTGCAGGACTTCCCTGTCTCCTCAATCCAGGATTCAGGGTACCTGAATGGACCCCGTTCCAACCTCTCAGCAATTCTGTGGTCCTGCAAGGCAGTTGCCAGACTTTGGGAGTAAACCTTTAATATTCAGAAGCAAGTACTTACATGAATTAATTTATTAGTTCAAAAAGTAATATAGCTACTAAAGAGAAGTAATTTATTTTAATGGAGCAAATATTAAACTACTGTTTTCTAAAGTAAAAAGTAAATAAATTTCATGTCTTCTTAAAGCTATTTCTGAGATCCTGAGATGGCATAAATCTCTTGTCTTATGTTTGTTGTGGTAGACAAGAATCAGTTCTTCTCAACTGAGTCAAGTTATTTAAATATGCTTAAAGAAATGACTTACAGGCCAGACCATCTTTTCTACCACATTCAGTTGATATTTGATTAGTCAATGTGGCAAGGAAAGTTAATGTCTAGTAAGAAATTAGACCTGGCAATGAAAATAACCCTCTGGTGAGTAACAGTGATTAGTACACCTGGGGTGTGGTCAAGTTGGACACCTCTTGCTCAATAGTTTTTAACAGTCTAGTAGGTGAGATGTGGGGAGATTTTCATTATTGTCATGGTTTTTCTTCATATGAATGAAAGTACTTCTGCTAATTTCACTTTGTAAAAGATTTGTTTTCCAAATGTTCACTGTCAAAAATGCTGCTCAGAATAGATTGTCTTTTTGAAAAGCAAGGGATGACCATATTTTATTAATTCTATTTATTTACTTATTTAACATGTTTAGATTTTAGGGAGATATTCTTATCACATAAAATAATTGGTTTTTTGTAAAAGTTATTACCTCACTATGTCATTTAATATAATGTAGCAAAAATTTTTCTCAAAATGGTCTCCAAAGTGGGATACTCCTCTGTAAAGGTGCTTTAGAGTTTTTCTTATTCTTTTCCATTTTTTCTTATATGTGTGTTCATTTTATAATGCATATATAAATCAGATGGTATATGCATATAAGTAAATATGGATATGTTAGAAGTTAATGCTCAATTTTTAATAACAGAACAAAGCAAGAATTTTGATAACTATGATTTTATACAAATATTTGCCTGAAAAACTTGAAGTATTCTTTTCTAGTCTCAAATTTAAATAAATCAAGAGTTCATCTAGCATTTTATCTTCAGTTTTTAAATATTTTATTGGATATAGGAGTATAAATCTTGGAGTCAAAGAATCATAGAACTTTACTCCAGGAAGGAGTTGAGATTATATCCTGTATCCCCCTCATTGTTCTGATGAGGGGAAAAATAAGACCTAGAGAGGTTAAGTGACCACGTGACTTCCCTTTGCCTCTTAAGAAAGGGTACCTTTTTGTAGACATCAATTTTTTGCCTATGTTCATTAGAGTCAAAATATAAATGCAGCTGATGTTGATGCCTAATATCAGGCTTGCATATTACAGACAGTGATATACACTTCTTATCAACTGCTACTGTGTGAGGCTGCTTCAGTCCATGGCAGCTGCAGATCACTGATAGTATTAGTACAGGAAAGGCCAAGAAATGCATCTCAGGGTAAGAGCTCTTAGTTTTTATTCATCATAAATATTTGTATTCACCATCCTTTCAAACTGGGGTCGTCGCTCCTATTCTTTCTGGATCTGGATCCTCATGCAACGTTGTTCAATTACTTTTGCTAATTCCCATAAGTGTGATATTAGCTGGATAAAAATAAAGGCTAAATACAACAATAAATGTGCATGGTTAATTTCATAATACAAAACACTGTAATTTCCCTTTTGACTTCCAAATGATGTGTTCTTTATCTTGTTTAGATACTAACCTCAGAATTGGAGCTTTCTATTTCAAGAATGGCAATGTTTTGCTAACTCTCTTCACCTTCATTCTCCATGGCCATGCAAGTTAGTCTCCGTATTAGTCTCCTGTAATAGCATTCCACACTCTTATCCTCCCACTACCCCTTACAAGAGCCAATTCCATCTCCAGGGTACCAATTAAACTAGGCAGGTGAGCATTTTTTCATGTACTTGTTGATTGGTTTTATGTCCTCCTCTGAGAAGTGTCTGTTCAGGTCCTTGGCCCATTTGTTGATTGGGTTATTTGTTGTCTTATTGTTTAATTTTTTGAGTTCTTTGTATACTCTGGATATTAGGGCTCTATCTGAAGTGTGAGGAGTAAAAATTTGTTCCCATGATGTAGGCTCCCTATTTACCTCTCTTATTGTTTCTCTTGCTGAGAAGAAACTTTTTAGTTTGAGTAAGTCCCATTTGTTTATTCTTGTTATTAACTCTTGTGCTATGGGTGTCCTATTAAGGAATTTGGAGCCCAACCCCACAATATGTAGATCAGAGCCAACTTTTTCTTCTATCAGACGCAGAGTCTCTGATTTGATATCAAGCTCCTTGATCCATTTTAAGTTAACTTTTGTGCATGGCGAGAGAAGGGAATTCAGTTTCATTTTGTTGCATATGGATTTCCAGTTTTCCCAGCACCATTTGTTGAAGATGCTATCCTTCCTCCATTGCATGCTTTTAGCCCCTTTATCAAATATAAGATAGTTGTAACTTTGTGGATTAGTCTCTGTGTCCTTTATTCTGTACCATTGGTCCACCCACCTGTTTTGGTACCAGTACCATGCTGTTTTTGTTACTATTGCTCTGTAGTATAGTTTGAAATCTGGTATCGCTATGCCGCCTGATTCACACTTCTTGCTTAGAGTTGCTTTTGCTATTCTGGGTCTTTTATTTTTCCATATGAATTTCATGATTGCTTTATCTATTTCTACAAGAAATGCCATTGGGATTTTGATTGGCATTGCATTAAACCTATAGAGAACTTTTGGTAATATCACCATTTTGATGATGTTAGTTCTGCCTATCCATGAACAGGGTATATTTTTCCATCTTCTAAGATCTTCTTATATTTCTCTCTTTAGGGTTCTGTAGTTTTCATTGTATAAGTCTTTCACCTCTTTTGTTAGGTTGATTCCCAAGTATTTTATTTTTTTTGAGGATATTGTGAATGGGGTGTTTTTCCTCATTTCCGTTTTAGAAGTTTTGTCGCTGATATATAGAAATGCCTTTGATTTATGTGTGTTGATTTTATATCCTGCCACTTCACTGAATTCATTTATTAGTTCTAGTAGTTTTTTTGTAGACCCTTTTGGGTCTTCTAGGTATAGAATCATATCTTCCGCAAATAGTGATAAAGTTCTTCTTTTCCTATTTTTATGCCTTTAATTTCTTTCGTCTGTCTAATTGCTCTGGCCAGTGTTTTGAGAACTATATTGAATAGAAGTGGTGATGCTCACCATCTCTAGCAGTCAGAGAAATGCAAATCAAAACCACCCTAAGATACCATCTCACTCCAGTAAGATTGGCAGCCATTATGAAGTCAAACAACTACAAGTGCTGGCGAGGATGTGGGGAAAAGGGTACTCTTGTACATTGCTGGTGGGACTGCAAATTGGTGCGGCCAATTTGGAAAGCAGTATGGAGATTCCTGGGAAAGCTGGGAATGGAACCACCATTTGACCCAGCTATTGCCCTTCTTGGACTATTCCCTGAAGACCTTAAAAGAGCGTACTACAGGGATACTGTCACATCGATGTTCATAGCAGCACAATTCACAATAGCTAGACTGTGGAACCAACCCAGATGCCCTTCAATAGATGAATGGATAAAAAAAAATGTGGCATTTATACACAATGGAGTATTACACAGCACTAAAAAATGACAAAATCATGGAATTTGCAGGGAAATGGATGGCATTAGAGCAGATTATGCTAAGTGAAGCTAGCCAATCCCTAAAAAACAAATGCCAAATGTCTTCTTTGATATAAGGAGAGTAACTAAGAACAGAGCAGGGAGGAAGAGCAGGAAGAAAAGATTAACATTAAACAGAGACATGAGGTGGGAGGGAAAGGGAGAGAAAAGGGAAATTGCATGGAAATGGAAGGAGACTCTCATTGTTATACAAAATTATATTTAAGAGGTTGTGAGGGGAATGGGAAAAAAACAAGGAGAGAAATGAATTACAGTAGATGGGGTAGAGAGAGAAGATGGGAGGGGAGGGGAGGGGGGATAGTAGGGGATAGGAAAGGTAGCAGAATACAACAGTTACTAATGTGGCATTATGTAAAAATGTGGATGTGTAACCGATGTGATTCTGCAATTTGTATTTGGGGTAAAAATGGGAGTTCATAACCCACTTGAATCTAATGTATGAAATATGATATGTCAAGAGCTTTGTAATGTTTTGAACAACCAATAAAATAAATAAATAAACTAGGCAGGCCCTCTCCAAAGAGTGCTCTCCCTAGCTGATCAGCACTTTTCTCATCAGTGGATACAATGGTTCCCCTCTAACTCAAGTTTTCAGCAGTTCTTGGCTCTTGAGTAGCTATCTACTTTGTCTTGACCTTTGATTGTCTTCCAAAGCCCTCACTGGGTTTAGCTGTTTTCTTCATGGACTCCTGCCCTTTTTCCGTTCTGTTATGTGAACATAAGATTTGTGCTGCTCCATCTTGACCAACAAGAGAGAATATAATATCTAAGGGCTTATTTGCTGCAGGATGGCGGAAGATGAAACTGACACAGAGGAAGACCTGGGTCAGCTGCTTAAGGTCAATCATGAGATGACAAAACATAGTCCTGGCAATCAAGGTGGCCTTAATGAACCACGCCAGGGGAAATCAAAAGGCCACTTCAATTCCAAACAGCCTAGAATGTCAAAGCCCTAAAAGAAAATTTGTGAGTGGAAGTCCAACCCAAAGCCACGTAAATTTATAGGAAGCAAGGTGCAGTAATTAAAACCAAAGGACAAATGGCAAGTCAACGTGTACAGCTCTTGCCAGGAAGGAAGACTTGTGAAGCTCAGAAGTCCTGGCCCGTGTTCAAAAGATCCTCTGAAAAGCACATCTGACATTTTTCTCTTTTATCTCTCAGCATCATCTCAGAATGGCCTCTTAATTCTTTCTTCTGACTTAGTTCTCTCTCTCAATTTCTCCCAACTACCTTTTCTGAACAAACAAATATTTTAGGTGACTTCTTCTCCCTGTTAGAAGTTATTTTTGTCTCTTCGAGAAATAGGCTTATTTCTAAACCCTCTTCCATTTGCTCTGGTCTTGAACCTAGAAACCTCCATACCTGCTTTCCTAAAAAATTCTTCCTTTCCAAAATACAGTTGATTTCATTCTTCTGTAACTTAATTTAACATCTTTAAAAGCTACTTTGAGTAGTTATTACCAAAAAAAAAATCATTAGATAATTATTTCAGCTAATGTGGTTACTAGCATGTGTTCTTTAGTGTAACTATACAATTTATTTATTCTAGGTTTGTTAGTTTAAGTTGGTTTGAACAGGTTTGAGCAAAATCAAAATCGAAAGACACTAATTTTAAGAAATATTTGTAAAATGTCAATGAGCTATATAGAATCAGCCAATTAATCAGGCCCAAGTATAGGAGTATCCACTTAAATAATTTTTAAAAAGTACAGAGTCAATAGTTACCTAACCTATGGGAAAATTATGAAAAAAATATTATACGAAGTATTCCTAGTACATATCTCTTGAAAAACCTCTCAGGAACAAAGCAGGTGTTGCACTTTATTCCCAAGAATTATCGACTGACAGAATACTGAAGTATAATCTCTTTCACTCAAGAATAAGCTCTTGAGCCAGGTGCAAGGATGCATGCCTATAATCCCAGTGACTTGGGAGGCTGAGGCAGGAGGACTGCAGGTTTAAGGTCAGCCTCAGCAATTTAGTGAGGTCCTAAACAACTTAGTAAGACTCTGTATCAAATAAAAAGTTAAAAAAAAACCTGGGGATGTGACTCAGTGGTAAAGTGCCTCTGGGATTCAACCCCCAGTACCAAAAAAAAAAAGACTAAGCTTTTGGAGGTCAGTCAATGTGTTCTTCGTATCCTTAAATCTGTGCAGAAGATGCACACATATAGTCCATGGAACATATTCAAAACTGGCTATCCCTGAGTTCAATCCACAACATCTAGAGAGAAATGGAGAGAGAGGGCAGGGGGTAGGAGAAGAAAAGAATAAAAAGCTTGGCTCCAGACTGCATTAGCTCTGTTATTTTAAGTGAGTTACTATCTTGATTTCTCCATCTGTAATATTAGGAAGATAATCACTATCCTCTAAAGTTACTGAGATTATTGAATAAGGTTCAGTGTGTGAAGTATCTGGCTTGGCATCTGGCCCATGAGATATGTATTGACTTCATTCTCTCCATCAATCTCTGTGCCTGGTGCTGAGGTTACATCTATGAAGTAGACAGCCATGGGCACCCTCCTCTCAGACAGTATGCAGCCTGGGGGCACTTCTGCTTCTATGAACAAGGGACATAGTGTTGCTGGAAAATCAAGTGTTATCTGATGTGAACCTGAAAGCTGCAGGAATCCTCCAGAGACTGCAAAGATGGGAAAGAGTAGGCCACTCAAGGGAGGTGGTATGCATGTGTGCGTGGTTATGATTTGAGTAATCTGCTCTAGTTGTGTATGTGCAATTGATACCGTTCACTAGGAAGTTTTAATTCCTCTGAGAATGATAAATGTTTTATAGCAACTTAAACATTCAAACGTGGCATAAACAAATAACTCTTTCCCAAAATATTTGTCTAATCTAGCTCCTCCCACATTGTCCAGGGCTCCTCCTACTCAAAACAGCTTGACAAACTGAGAATCAGCAGAAGTACTTTATTTTATTAAAGAACACTTATTGATTCCTGAAGGAAATAAACATGTTTATTATTGATTGACATTTAACTCTGATAACCCCAAGCCTTTATTCCTATGAGGAAAAGCATGCTACTCCCCACCCGACCAGTCCTATCCAATCCATAAAAACATTTGAAGTAATAGTCACTGTTGCTGGTTTTAGGTTTGGAATTTTGCCTTAATGATAGATTTTTGTTATTATTTTATCATTATTTAATATGCTAACCAATAACCTTTTCATATTTGGTTAAACACGAAATATCTTAAAACGTCTAAATGCAAAGACAAGTTGAAAATTAACCAGTCAAGTGTGCTGGGGTCTCCTGCTGTCTGCAGCCCCTGGTTCCCATCAGCACAGTTGGCTGGGTCCCTTCACTGAGACAGAAGAGAGTGAGTCCCGTCACCAGCCGGTCCTCTGGGGGTTTGTCAGAAGTCACTTTCCCACCCATCCGGATTTCCTGACAGAGCTTTCTTCTACCCATCACAGTGACCTTGACACCTCACAGGACAAAAATAATAAAACGTTATTTCTTCTCGTACGTTTTCAGCTTCTCTTTTTAAAAATACTTAACAGAGGTATAATTGACATACAAAAAACTGAAGATATTTAATATACACTATTTGATGAGTTTGGAAACAAATATATGCCCATGAAACAATCTATAGCATAAACATATCCATTACCTCCAGACGTCTCTTCTCATCTTCTTTATTCATTATTATCAATTTTTGTGATAACAACCCTTAACCTAATAAGACCCTTTTAGTAAAATTTTGGAAATTTAATATGGTATTGTTAACTGCAGGCTCTGTGCTGTACAGTGGATCTTTAGATATTTTTATCTTGTGTAACTGAAACTTTATACCCTCTGACTAATGCTTGCCTATTTCCCCGCTCCTCCCAGCCTTGGGCCACCGCTATCCTACTCTCTGCCTTTGTGAGTTTCACTATTTAAGATTCCTCACAGAACTTGTTCAATAACAGAATAAAGGATAAAAAGTCATAGGATCATCTCAATAGACATAGAAACAAGTGCTTTGCAAAATTCAACCCCCTTTCAAGACAAATTAGGTATAGAAAGAACTTACTTCAAAACAATAAAGCCCATAAAAATAAATAAACAAAAATAAAGCCCACACCTAGCATTATACTCATTGGTGAAAAACTAAAAGCTTCTCCTTTAAAATCTAGAAGAAGGCAAGGACACCCACTCTTATTACTTCTATTTAACATGGTATTGTAAGTCCTGGCAATTCGCAAGGGGTGGGGAAAGGCATCCAAACCAGAAAAAAAAAAAAAAAAAGTAAAATTACCTCTGTTTGAAGTTGACATTATCTTACCTGTAAGCAACCCACCCCTGCACTTCCCCCTCAAAAAGACCCTGTTAGAATTAATAAATGAATTCAGCAAAGTTACAGATACAAAAGCAACATATAAAAATCAGTTAGGTTTCTGTACACTAACAACAGAATTAAGAAAACAATCTTGCTTACAATAACATTAAAAAAGAATAAAGTACTTAGGAATGAACTTAATCCAAACAAATAAACTTAACCAAGATTTATACACTGAAAACCATAAAATGCTGATGTGTAACTTTCAGCTTCTTAAGTTTAAAGCTATACAAATAAAGGCCCTGGGAAGTTAGGAAAACACAACTACAAGGAGTGGAACAATCAGGTCTACAATCCATGCTTCTTGAATTCAGATTCCGGATGGCCTGTCATATCACTAGTCTTTTTTCCAGGCTGAGTCTGAAAGGGAACAGCCCTGGACAGCCCTGGAGAGGTCAGACTTGGATACCAATTGCATTTGAGAAAGTCCGTATAGTATTTCTCGGGAAATTATTGTGTTTTTTCTAAATCCTAAGGAAAATCTGGCAAGAAATTTTTTAAAACTGGAAATTTTTTCTAATTCACCTTCAACAATTATAACATGGTAATCAATACAGAGATGTTGATGATTTGAAAGGCTCCACCCACAACAGGTTGAAAGCAAGGGCAAGAAATACAAACACTTGGAGTCAAAGTCAAAGTCAACCAGCATCTCTGGGACTAGGGAGAAAAGCACAGAAGAGAGAAGTGGTCACTATCTAAGGGGTCAGTCTTGCTTGTAGCTGTTGCTATGATTTAATTGAGTGTTCACAGGTCTGAGTAGTGCTAACAGTGAGTCAGGTTTGCAAACATAATAAATATTAATATGTTTATTATATAGAATACTTTAAACAAACATGTAAGTATTGTTCCAAGAAATAACAAGCTTGGCAAGCAATATAAATTTTTAAATTGGCAGTTTTGACACATGAATCTGTGTAGTGCTGAGAGATCTGAATTTACATCATTGAATAGTAATCAACAATGTTTGCTTGAGATATTAGAAAATTTAAATACTTGCTGTGGATAAAAAAAATCACTTATAAATACTATTAATCGTAATACTTATTTGTTGAACAAGATTTTTAGATGTCCATAAAATATATATAAAGAATATGAACAACATTGGAAGTATTTTAAAGGCAAAAAACAACTTATGATTTCAGTAATTCCTGAGACTTCCTGGGGATTTTGATCTCTCATTCCCGTATACCAAAAATTATGAACTAATAGGTATTTAGGAACACTAGGTTTAAGTCAGGGATGGGACATAAACCCAATCTGCATGAATTCATGTTCTAACTTTAAAAAACTTTATAAAGAGGAAAAAGGTAAAAGTCTCTATGACACTCACTATAACCCTACTAATTTGAAATTTTGTAATAATAATAATAACAATGTTTATAGAAATAGTTTGAAGAATCAAAAGCAGACTTCATCAAGAATAACAAAACTTCTGCAGAAAAATAGCTAAATATTATCCCTACACCCAGCCATTCCATGTATTTTTTTCTGCTCTTTTTCATAGTTACCTTTTTTTACAAGATTTTATGGACAGTCTGTATCTAAACTGCAGTACATAGACTACCAGCTCTTCTACCAAGCTGAAGAAACAAAACCACGCTTCCTTTGTGGGATTTCTTTAGGACTTCAGGTGTTGCTCAGACACAGAAGAGCTTCCCCAAGCGCATTTCTACTCCAAATGTGAATAATGGGCAAGTTTAGCTTTTCAGAACATGCAATATATACTTCTTAAAATTCTATCCCTATTGCAATTATGCTCAATTTGTTAATAACTCGATTAAACTGAGAGATTATTCCTGTCTATGAAACTAAGAACTGGAAATGGAGGAGAATATCTATTAATTTAAGCAAATTATTGAGATGAGAAGATAATATCCCATTTGGATTAAAAGTAATTTTAAAATTCCACTTATATTTTATGGCCTCTTAGGGGAAAACTTTGCTTCAGAGTCATCTCTCCTTCATGTGCAAAAAAATCCACTGATCTACCTAAACTATAGTACCACTTGGGTTCACATTCCTAGTCCAGAGCTACAAAGAAACCTTCCTTTACAAACCTATCAATTGTTTATCACCATGTCTCATTTCTTAAAAATACAACAACCTGTAGAACTGCAAGAATAGTCCCTTGGTGTATAGACACTTATTTTGATTTAAAAAAAAAAATCTTTACATGTAAGGGAGAATATGCTGTATTTGTCTTGTGTGCCTGACTTATTTAACATAATATCCTGTTATTTTATGCATTCTGTTGCAAATGATATGCTATCCATCATAACCCTTCAGAAAGAAAGACAAATCAACATTACAAGCAAGATTATGACTTTCCCCTTCTAAATTAAAAATAAAAGAAGCCTGACACAGTGGCACATGCCTGTAATCCCAGTGGCTCGGGAGGATGAGGCAGGAGGATCACTGAGTTTAAAGCCAGCCTCAGCAAAAGCAAGGCACTAAGCAACTCAGTGAGACTCTGTCTCTAAATAAAATACAAAATAGGGTTGGGAATGTGGCTCAGTTGGTGAGCGCCCCTGAGCTCAATCCCTGATACCCCCTAATATAAATAAATAGATAGATAGATAAAAGAAGTAAAAATAGTATACAAAAGGAAAAGCAAATATCTTTGCTATATAGTGGGCTCAATATCTTTAATGTGATAGGAAATTTCTTAATTGCTCCAATTTTAAAATAGGGCATATATATACACACACACACACACACACACACATATATATATATATATATCTCCAGGCATTTCATGAAGAAACTCAAATGAACAACAAATATAAAGACATATTTGATATAGCTTATAAGTCACTAATAAATAAAATGATTTTTACATATCAGATTAGCAAAAGTTTTAAAGAATGATGATAATCCAAATTGGTAAAGGTATGGGAAAATAGGTACTCTCCAGAGTGCTATGTTAGCTGAATACTCCAAACCCTTTAAAAATGGCATGCTTTTCTTTTTCAACCAAAATTCTTTCATTTAAAAATTTGCCTAGGGAAATAATTGAATGGGCACATAAAGAAATATTTAGATGTTCCTTGCAATCTTGTTTAATAATAGCAAAACATCACAGTTCCCCCAAAGCACTGGAAAATAGTGAATTGCTTAAATAAATTGTAGTAATTCATACAAATGAATAACATCCAGAGAAATAGTAAATAAAATGTAAATAAAAATGTATGAATGTGGGTATATAGATGCTATTTTTAAATCTCCCAAAACAGATTTATACACAAATATTTGTTGAATTAAATAGTTGATAAATAAGTTAGCAGTAATTATCTACAGGTATTGGTATTATAGGTGAACGCATGTGTGTGTGCGTGTGTGTGCGTGTGTGTGTGTGTGTGTGTGTGTTTTATTTGCAGGAAACATGATAATTACATGGCTTTGCTTTGTTTTTTTTTTAATTTTAAGGATATATCTTTAAAATGCAAGAGAAGCTAGATGAATTCAGAGTCCTAGTTTTCTTCTCTTGTATCTAAAAGAATACAGAGAGATAAATGTGCCTGGAAAGATAAGAAAACTAGTGATTAGCTTAATAAATGGATAAAAAAATCACACAAAAATACCCACCTTTGAAACTAAGGTCAGTCAAAACTCTGAATTCTGAATATAAACAGGTTATACAAATGAAACCTGCCTGATGGCAGCTTTGGTTCACACACCCAATTTTAAGGAACATAGTATTGCACAGAAGATAACAGTTTGATTCCATTCTTTGTTTTTTTTCAGACTACACTGGCTTTCTTGGTCATCTCTGAACCTATCTAGCCCTTCACCTACATGGCAAAATGCCAGAAGTCTTTTTTTTCTACTCAACTTTGAATATAACTTTTTTTTTTTTAAGCCATGTCGTTGCCTCCCTTAGATTATATGGAAACAGGAAAGATTGCATGGAAATGTTAAAATCAGATCTTATCATTAACAAACATCTTTGTAACTAATAAAGGAACAACTAAAAATTTTTTTCCAGCCTATGGCTAGCAAAAAGGTAACTTTGTACTTATTAAGGTGCAGAACTAAGGATCTGGAAATAAGAGAAATAGTCCCTACATAAGACAGTCACAAACCTATGAGGTAAGAAATAAGCCTGTGCTAGCTGGAATTTAAACAGATCCCCTCAGGAGCAACCAGCTCTGCCTGGGGCACAGAAAAAGTAGAGAAGACCATTGAGATGGAATTTAGAAAGTGAATATGCATTTCCCAGGTGTGAAAAGGCCAGAAGGGCAGGCTGAAAGGCAAAAAAGCAGAAAAGTGCTTGTCTTAGTAGGTGTGGCAAAGTTCTGGCTCAGAAGAAGAACTTTGAAATGATGGTAGAAAGGGCATTTGGCCTAAATGATAAATTAACAGTTACCTAGGTAATTCAGTCTATGCATGACTGAGTTTCACAGACCCAAAGACCCCTATATTCAAGTGATTCATTGGTATCTCAAACTAGCTCTTTGTTCAGCTATAGTGGTAATTGACTTCATTCAAAAATGGAATCTCTTTTTTTTCTTGCCAAGAAAGGAGTGATTTCACTTTTGCTTCTCTTTTCCTTTTGGTGCTTTCCATTCATGTTTTTGCAGACACATAGACACACCCTTTAAGCCAAGGTTTCAATGAAAAAAACTAGCCAATCCAGTTTTAGCATTGTCATTGGTGATATTAATATAGAGACAGTTGCCTTCTTGTTGCTCAATAGGGTGAGACTTTGAAAAAGGCTTGGGCATGTGTGTGGAGCCAATGTGTCTGGCTTCAGCCACCTCCTTCTCTCACATTGCCAAAGAAGCCGAAGCCAAGGAACCATCTCCTTATTGTTCTCTTGCATAAACGGGCCTGCTGCCCATGGGGGGAGGGTAGTGCCTAGGCATTTTTCATGACCTCCTATGAAAGGGTGGGGTTACTGCCTCAAAGTTCCTGCTCTTGAAAACTGGGGTATGGAACCCTACTAGCTAACTGAAGGAAAAGGAAAAGAACTGACCTGCAAGCCTGCTGGATGCTGTTTGTAGGGAAGAATGCTAGAACACTTTCTAGCTGGCAAGAACAATTGTTGAAAATGCAGTGCAGACTACCATTGGAAACTTAAAGATTGTCAGCTTCTCACCATGTTGTCCATCATCAAAAGGCCAACTCACTTTTCTTTTGACCAGATACACATAATTAGGCTCATTTGAATCTGGCATCATAGACCTTGAGACATTTCTGCAAAGCAGTTTATGATGACATTTATGAGCTATGCCTCATAGTAATCTCTCAAGGTGAGTGAAGGTGATCCAACAGATCGGGAAACTAAAGTGTTGGGAACCCTGGAGCAGGCCCCAGCAAGTCAAAGCCCATAGACTGAGTGACAAACCAACAAACTGTTCAAACTAACAAATTCAGCTACTGAATGGGTTTGGAATGTCACAAATGGACAATAGCCCAGTCCATGAATGAGGAAGCTGCATCCACCACAGCTGAGGCAAAAACAGGTTCAAAGTTGTTAGACACATAGACTACATTCAGTTGCAGCCAATGAAACAACAGAAGCTCAAGGTCAGAGTCCACCATGAAACAGCCAAATATGTGCCGATGGCTGCAGGGGTGACCTATGTTGACCATGTAGGTTTGAGTAGTGAAATCTCTGCCCACAGTCTGACATCATGAGGTTCTCTATATGACCCTTTGTCTTACTCTCTTTTCTAGTCTCATGTCGCATTGCTGCCATATAAGATTCTGAGTAAAAGATCTGTTTTTCCATTAAATCTTTAAAATTGTTATTAAACTACTCCAGACATGGGATTGTTATGAAAAAATTACTCCTGGAGGCAGTATAAGCAAGTCTCTGAAACTAAGTTGAAGGCGTTTCATTTCACTTTTTTTTTTTTTTTTTGTAAGGTCATTTTTAAGTCATTTTTCCCCTTCAGAAATCTTGGTTCAATCCTGCTTGCCACTGGTGAAATATAAAAAGGCTGCACAGCCCAGGAAAGAAACCACCAACTACCTTGTCAAAAAGGAGGTCATATCTCACCATGCTAACTGCAGTCAAGAATAAATTTCAAGTGCTGGGATTCTACTTTTCAGATCTTAGCTCATGTTGTTCTATTGTAAATGTAGCCTACTCAGAGGCATATTCTTCCTCTTTAGACTTATTAAGTTTTGCATTTGCCTGGAGAATTGCCTGGAAGCTCAGATCCAGACCTCAGGTTGACCTTCATTTGGATCTCAGCTCCCAACTTACAAGCTGATGAGCTTGGACTCTCCTCCCCTTCTCTATGTGATCTCTCAGAGACCTTCTATCTGATCTATTAAAAATGACATGAAGTCATTACAAAGGCCAAAAGAAGAACCATGTTGAAGCAAATAGCAAATGCTAGTAGGCACCATGATTCTTCCAGCTGCCAAAAAAGAAACTTGAGGGTAATTCTTAACTTTTCCCTAACTCCTTCTCTTCCCAAATAGCACAGATCCAGACCTCAGGTTGACCTTCATTTGGATCTCAGCTCCCAACTTACAAGCTGATGAGCCAATCCCACCAATCCCTTTCTCTCCAGTCTCATGCCCACTTTCTGTCTCAGGCCACCAGGCTCCCATCCCCCAACTCACCTCTTTCCTGAGACATTCTCTATGCTGCCACCATATTTTGTTTTCTCAACTACACAGGTGATCCTGTTGTTGCCTGCTCTCACTCCTCCATTTTCCTGGGGAAATGTAAAGGCAACTCCTTACCAGACTGCAGCATGCCTTCCTCTCTAGTCTCATCTCTGACTCTATCTCTTCCTACTTCAATCCCTTTCATTCTCTTCCTGAACTTGCTCTGCCCCAACCATACTGCACTGTTCGCTTTAGTAAATATTAGGATCGGAACTATTTCAAATTTAGGTTAAGTGCCAACACTTAGGGTTTAGAACACTCCCAAAGTCTCCCAAGGCATCCCTCAACTAGCACATGTTTTTCAGGTAGTAATTATCTGAAGTTTCCCTAAGGGTAAGGGTTGTCTTTTTTGCCTTTGTAACTCCAACAATCTAGCCCAGTGCTTGACATGTAGGATGTGCTTCATTATTGTGAGTGGAGGAATGAATGAATGAATGAATGAACCCATACATCTATCATAATTTCCTCAAATTTACAGAAGGCAATTGATGATTAGTTTTGTTTCCATTTCTTCTTTTTCAGGTCAAGTTCAGAATCTAGGGGTTCTTGAAGTGATAATTGTTCTGTAGGAAATACTGTGATGTTTTATGTTTTATATCTCAAGATAATAAATATTTATTTTCCAACTGTCTTCCTCCCCACCTCTACACACACATACACACACACACACATACACACACACACACATACACACACACCACATCTCATGAAGTATCTCTAGCATCTCAGTGAGGTCTCTTGAACCCACCCGTCCTTCTGTTGACCCTCTAGACGTTTGGACCTTGAATTCCCCAAGAGTCACTTGGGGAGCTTGGTAAAATACAGATGTCTGTGTCCAATCTTCCCAGCAAGTCTGGGGTAGAACCCAATGATTATAGTTTTCCAAAGCCATCCCCAAAGTAATCCAGCAGATCTGCCAAGGTTGCAAGCTGCTGCCCACAGGTCAAATTTATAGTTCCAAAGAACAAAAGGAAATATCATTCAGTCTGTGACTCCTTCCAGAGGGCACTCCGCTGTAAGCCAGGCATGCTGCTATGGCCAGGGGAGGAAACAAACAAACAACAGAACAGATTTGTATTTTTATTTACATTCTTATTTATACCTCACATTGCTCCAGAGTAATTCAGGATGCCCTAGGACAGTAGTAATCTGCAAACAAATGGAAAAATATGGAAACTCACCAAGTCCATATCCATCAGATGACCAGTACTTCCTAATTTAAAAAAAAAAATTATCTTCTGTGACTCTAAAGCAAGTCTTGTTACAGCATCATATCTCGTCTCCCTGACACTCCGCAAGAAGTTGTCTGACTTTGGGAAGCATGAGGCTCCTGAGAAAACTCAGCAGTTTCTAGTACTGTCAGTTTGCATTTCTGAGATGTCACTTGCACTGATAGGATACTAGTCAGACAAAAGGATTGACAAGAAGAGTGAAAAGTCCTAGAACCAATAAGGACTAGCAGGAGTTGTTTTTAAATGTCAGATTTGGTCCTTGGTTATCCTTTCATAATTATAGCAGCACAAAAGAAAATGGTACTTGTTTTTTAAAAAAAATAAATAACTAGACTAGTTTGGGTTTTCTATCCATGGCCCAGAAGTCAATTTTAATTCGCTACACGAGCATTCAAGAAAGAGTTAAATTTCCAATGTGTTCCCCACCAGCCCCAGGGTCCTTCCTCAATGGAATAAAGGAAAAGTGAAGCTTTACTTGTATTACTCTGTGAAATCCCCAAAAGTTTTTACTGCTGTCTCATTACTTCCTTTTTTATTTTCTGCAGAGGTAACAAAAGCACCAAACTTAAAGGAAAAGATAAGGAATCCCAGAGAAATGGGTCTTCTTAATTTCTTTCTCTTTCTTTTGGTGCCATCAGCCTTATTTGCAAATACAATTTCCAAAGTTCAATAGGAAGGTCCCGACTACAACACCTTGAACCCAGTGTAGATACAACTAGCCCAGGAAATCCAGTAGACCTAGCATGATCATCCCTGATTCCTCCCCCAAATTCCCAAGTACTTTGGGATTTTGGATTATTGTTCTTGCAATGTGACCAGGAATTCTAGCCATACCCTCAGAGAGAGAGCTCATTTCCTTCACTGATATATAGGGAAGCTGGGACTATGCAGGGTAGTGCCTGGAAAGGGTTAGAAATCCTTTATTGAAAGTGACTCCAGGACTCTCATTTTCCCCCATGCTGACAGTGCCTACCAGCAATAAGATTGACCTCCACCAGTCTTGGTGTAGCCAAGTGATAGCAATATAAATCACATACCAGTTCTGAGCCTGTCCTCCAAATCTTCTACTTTAAGCAGTAGCCTTCTGACCCAGCAATATGGCACAGAGAAGAATCTTTATGCAAGTGCACTAATCACCTGCAGTTCTCCATAAGATCCAGCTACCAGAAGATACCCTTGGAGAACCTGCTCTGCTATTTTCCTATGAGGCCATTTTTCCTTGACATACCAATAGTTCCCAACTGATGTGGGTGTGTAGAGAAATATCCTCCCTCCTGCAGCATCACACCCTACTATTAGGTCACAAAACAGAGCAGCCTTGTGACTTAGCTTTTTATTAGCCCCACCATTTTTCCAGTCCTATCTCCTAAGACTCTGGCTCTAATCCAAAAGGAGAGGGGTCAGAGGCAATTAAGAGTGCCAACTTCCTTTGATGCACTTTTTTTGGAAACTTCTTCCCAGGATGAGTTACTTCCTTATTTAGAACACTGTAGCAGATTTTGAGGTTTATCCTAACTTCCAGCAATCTAAGAATAGAGACTAAGGATCAATTGTGCAGCTCTGTTCAGCAGTTTTTCCTTCCAACGAGGCCTTTTCTTGGTCCTTAGGAACACAGTTCATGGGATTATGTATCTGAATATGTATTGGGCATATAGCTTAAATCTTCATCCTGAGGTTTCTTTCATGACTTTCCCTTCAGCTCATCCATTGAATATTCACTGAGTGCCAAGTATGTGCCAAGCACATACTAGGTCATTGATCTATACCAGAAAGTGAAATAGATTGAAAATATTTGCCCCTGTGAAGCTCCATCTTAGTGAGATAAACAGTAAGCAAACAAAATGCACAAATTATGTAGTAGTTTAAAGTCTGTGATGTAAAATGCATAGAACTGGGATCAGGAAGCAGGGAATAGAATTAGGGTTGGAAAACAGGTGCAAATTCAAATACAGTGGTCAGGGTAGGACTCACTGATAGAGCAAAATGTGAATAAGACATAAAGTCAGTGAACTAGCCTTTTGGCAAATCAGAGAAGAGGAAAAATACTTGAGCCAGTGCAAAAATACTTAAGGAGGCATATCCTAGAAATGGCTATGAAACCAAAGTCAACAGTAAGGAAGTGTGAAAAGAAGTCAGAGAGAGAATAAAAGCCAGATTACATGGATCCTTACAGGCCATAACCTGGCCTAGGACATCTGTTATTTGCAAAAATTCATTCTCATCATTCAATAATCTCAGTCTTATAAAATTAAGAGCTGTAGTAGAAATAATACATTCATGGATAAACCCAAACCTGTTTTATGCTCAAAAAAAGTGATTTGACTTTCATCCCTTTTCATCACTTCCCAAACCTTCTTTCAGGGTCCTGGTAGAATGCACACCCCATGGATCTAGTGATTCATTTTAAATGTAGAGAATTGGCTTCGACTTTGAAGCCATGCTAAAATGAAATTTCAAGGTAAAATTTATTGGTTTTTTTTTGTAGGGATTGAACATGCTAAGTAAGTGTTCTGCAACTGAGCTACATCCCCAGCCCCTTGGGAAAATTTGATCATTTAAAAAATATAGTTTTATATCTGTCACCTTTAAGTTTGCTGCATAAGAATAATGCCTCCAGGAAAACAGGAGACTTAACCGAAGCGTACCCATTAACAACCCTTGTCAACTTGGAGAAGCTAAGGAGTTATAAAGCCAGAGCCTACAGCCAATCCATCAGCAAGACCTGTCAGCGTTTTCCTTAAATACATCCCCAATATAACCACTTTGCCCCTCCCAAATACTACCACTCAAGCCTTCTACTCTTTCTACATCAGCTACAGCAGCCCCTAACTGGCATCTTAACATGTTCATATCACTGCCTCCTATAAAGGAGTAACCTATCAGAGCATGGTAGCAAGGGCCAGAAAATACTGAGGGGCTCTTAAAAGGCATAGAGGATTCTGGACTTTTTCCTAGGTGAAATGGAAAAACACTATAGAGTTGTAATCTAAAAAAGAACACAATCTAGATTTTTTTTTTTTAAGCACTCTGGTTGCTGCTTGGAGCAAGAGACAAAACAAAGAGATCAGTTAGGAGTCTGCTATAGTAATAAAGGTGAGCTGGGTGTGGTGGTGCAGTCCTATAATCCCAGCAGCTTGGGAGCCTGAGACAGGAGGATCACAAGTTCAAAGCGAGTCTCAGCAACTTAGTGAGGTCCTCAGCAACTTGGAGAGATCCTATCTCAAAATAAAATATAAAAAGGTCTGGGGGAGATGGGGCTGTAGCTCAGTGGTAAAGAGCTTGCCTTGAATGCGTGAGGCACTGTGTTCAATCTTCAGCACCATATAAAAATAAAGATACTGTGTGTTCATCTACAACTAAATATATGTATTTAAAACAATAATAAATAAAAAAAAAAGGCCTGGGGATGTGGCTCAGTGGTTAAGCACCCCTGGGTTCACTCCCCAGTACAAAACAAACAAAACACACACACACTCAGCAAAAGAGGTGAACAAAGACCCTCTGATTCTCTTGTTTTTACTTGAAACCCAAAGTCCCTTTCCACCTCAAGACTTTGCAGTTACTGTATCTTGGTCTTGAACACTTTTCCCAGGTCATCTGTTGCCTCATTTCCTCATTGATTCCAATCTTTACTTAAATGTCACCCTTACAGAGGCTTGCCTTACCCACCCAACTAGAAGCAACCCCATCTCTGCCAGTTAATTTTTCCCCCTGATCATTTGTTATTACCAGATAGTTCGAATATCTTTATTGTTCAGTTTATCTCTTCTGCAGTAGCATACACTGATAGAAGCAAAAATTGGGTCCAGCACCTTTGCTACTGTGGCTCCATCACCTGGATCTGTACCTTGCACAAAATGAACATAATAGAGATTCAGTAAATATTCATTGCCTGGATAGATGGATGAATATAGTTATCTATTTATAGTGAAACAAGTTTAATATCTTAGAAAGCATCTATATTTCCCCCCCCAAAAAAAGAGGAGATGATGGTATAAAGTATCAAATTTCCCTGGTATGTAATAATCACTTATTTTTATTGAGGTTTCACTATATTCAAGATTGTATTATGGGTCTTACTCAGTTAGCTGACTTACACCTTCAGCAACCTTAAGAAGCATTTATCATTACTGGGCAAGGTGGCACACACCTGTAAATCCCAGCAGTTTAGGAGGCTGAGGCAGGAGGATCTTGAGTTCAAAGCTAGCCTCAGCAATAGCAAGGTGCCAAGCAACTCAGTGAAACTCAGTCTCTAAATAAAATACAAAATAGAACTGGGGATGTGGCTTGGTGGTCAAGTGCCCTGGAGTTCAATCCCCGGAACTAAAAAAAAAAAAAAAAAAGGAGTAGATATTATTATCCCGATTTTACAGACAAGGAAACTGAATCTTGGATACCTACCCAATGTGGAGTTTTAGAAAAACTTGTGAGTTTGTTGCCTTCCAACTCTGAGAAGCCCTTGAAAAGATGGATTTAGCCTTGAAAAAGGAAAAGTTGCTGATAGGGCTTGTTTAAAAGCCAAGGCAGGCGTTGTTATAGTTTTAAAGTCTAAATTGGACCTGGTGTCAGCTGATCGGGTGACCTTCCCTTTTTTTTTATCTCAGGTAATCCGGTAATCTCCCAGTGATGAACAAAGCATGTATACACTATTAGATACTGGGTGCAGTTGAAGTGCCCAGTAGGGAGCCATAATTGACAATCCAGAGCTGAATGGGGCAGCCTGGTCACAGCCCCAGTCACCTTCCCCATCTGCCCCTCCTCATGGAGCTGCTGCACTGACTTCCTGCTCAGCTCCTCTCTGACCAAGGACTGGTGCCCTGATCTGGACCTTCCAATTCTGGTCTAATTCTGTCCCTAAAGCAGGTGATTGTTCAGGTGAGTCATAAACACTTCACTAAATCTCACCTGAGAAGTCAAACGGAATTCCCGCTCTATTCTTCACTCCAGGATGTGTAAAATATCCCCAAATATGTGAATTCCCTTAAAGGAAGGACATTCAAAGAATTATTGTGAGTTTCAAACTCAGAATTTAAAAAGGCACTGGGAGAAATAAATACTTGTAGAGAACCTAACTAAATAATCACAGTACAATAAATTTAATTTTCATCAAAAAGTATTTTATGTTTATGAGCAGAGAGGCATGAAATACCATCTTCCTAAAAATGTTTGATCATTTTTAGGAAGATGGTAATTTATGTAATTTAGTTACACTTTCAAATTGTCCACAGTTGGAATTGGGTGTTTACATTTATCATTTTGAGTATTTACGAGTTTGTATTTGTCTCAAGTATTTTGATAATATAGCATGCATGACCCGCCTTGCAGGAATTGGAGAGATCAGATGATTCAATTTATCTCATCTTTAAGGCTTATTTTCTAAAGATTTTATTATCCCCAGTACCAAAAAAAAATTATTATGACGGGAGTTAGTTTTTATAAATATTTCTCATGTCTTTTATTTTATTTTTGCTCCTCTTTCATTAGGAAAAAGGAAAACAGCAGAAGGTTCTTTTCTGAGATATACAATGGCTTGCAGGAAGGCAGTCCACAAGCAATTTGTTCAACAGCAGATATTGTGGTCTGTGTGGTAAAAGGGACAAGCATCTCTTTGCAGGGTAAGTTGTGGAGGATACGTAGATCTCATGCTGCATAGTCTAACGGGTACAAACCCTGTATTTACTTCAGAGTCTGAGGCTGTTTACAAATAAACACAGACCAAAATGACATTTTGCCAAAGATAGTGCTGTGAGGGGAATTCTGGAGTCTTTTGGTTAACGGTCTATCTGTAATAATATACCACCCTTCTTCCAGGGGCAGAATTTCCACTGATGCAGTGCCAAGTTGGGTGGCCAGTACTGAATGCTATGATGAAAGCCCTTCTCAATGATTTCCAAAGAATGAGAGCCAGAAACAAAGTCACACTTTAATAGATCAGCAGAGAAAGCACTTCCAGTGATGCATCCCCATGGAAAAAGTCGGCTCTGACTTCATGGCCCCAAGGATAGACCTGGGAACCATCAGAAAGGGGCTCTAGCAGATCTCAGCTGACATACAAGCAAGTAGGACAAGGCAAGGCAAGAAACTGGGGCTCAACCCAAGTCAGACTTCAGAGATACAAGACTGTTATGTATGTATGTGTATGCATCACACACACACACATACACACACACACACACATACACACACACACACATAGTAATTGTTATTAGAAATGTGCATTTCATATATTAATGAAATGCAAATATTGTAACAGTAAATTGCCTCCTTTTGTCTTAGAGATGGGATTACAGGTGTACGCCACTTTCTAAAGAGATGAAATCTCATTAGAAGCCACAAGAACAGAGACCTGGATTCTCAAATGTGACAGTGGTCTGTGAATGATCAGGTGATAGCCACAATCAGTTTTCTGTTTCACCTATTTGTTATGCTTTAGGAAGTCCTGAACATAATATTTAGCCTACCTCTGCAGGGAGGATACCAGTACCTTAAAATCACCCCCTCTCTATGAACCTCCTTCCAACCCTACACCCGCTGCCATCCCCCCAGCATTAGTAATTCTGGGTCATCTCTCACAACATAGGTCAGGCTCAGCCATCTGTGGATTCATCAGCCTACCCCTTCACACAGGTGGTTTGGCAGCCATCAGTGTCCTTCCCTGAGATGCCCTTATGGATGGATCTTTCCTTTCATTCACCAGATATAAACTGTCACCTAGAAATAAAAACCCTCCTTGGAAACACTGTCTATGGTATTTCCTGCCTCTTTTTATACCCTGTGATTTTTTTTTATTTCCCTCATTGCCTTTTTCTAATCTGCAATTCTTTTTCAGTTGTTTATTGCCTCTTTTCCCCGTTTGAACACAAGCTTGTTTAGATTAGAGACAATATCTTCTTTATCCCCATCTTCCACTCTGCTCAGTGACTAATATGTACAGGAGATATTCTTTAAATATTTTTTAATATATGAAAACTTTGCTGAAGTCTCACCCTCTCCATTTTAGCCCATAGTGATTGTTACCTTTTCTGGCTTGCTAAAGCACTTAGAGGTCTACATTCACATGGTGCAGCACTTCATTGTGTGGCCCTGATGCTCTGTTGAATCATGTCCTCTTACCTCATTGATATGTTACTGAGATTAAGGATATGATTTTCTACTTAATGCTTTACCTAAACTCCCAGAATAGATTTGGATTCACCTGTGCTAAAAGTAAGGCAACCAAAATGTTAGCTTTGGGGAAAGCAGCTCTTTTTCCTACAGTGGTCCTTTCCCCATAAGCCCTCCAGAGAGCTGTAGACCTACTGCCCAGACACTGCACTTCAAACATAATGTGAAACCCCAGGCCTTATTTTCCGAATGCCAGGAGCAAGCCAGCACCTTCAGAAACACAGATTTGCTTGCAGAAGTCTTGAACTTCATATCAACATCACTCTTTTCAGTCACACTGTGAAAAATCTAAACAGCTCTAAATTAAGAGCTGCTTTCATATTATTTGTTTTAAAGGATCTGGTAAATACCAGATCTTTACTATTATGACTAATGTTCTGACAAAAAAAAAAAAAAGTGAGAGAGAGAGAGGAAAAAAAAAAAACCTTTCAAAATTATTCTCCAGGGAAATGCAGATGGCTCTGTCCAGCAGTACAATCCCTCCCTACCACCCCCACCCCCAAGCAGACTGTCATTTCTAAGCCTTGGAAAGAGCTCTTTTAAGATTGGGACTTACTTTGAAAATTGCTTCATCTAAGAAGCCCAAGCCTCTCATCTTGCTAACATTTGCTCTATGTTGTCAATCTTTGGTGGTCAGCAAAATGACCCCCAAATGCCAGAATCAAATGAATAATTCAGGCATTGAACTTTAGAATAGATGCTTGATTCTTCAAGATAGAAACTCCTACCACCTGTCAGATGCTTGGAATGGGATGAGGCAGAAAGTAGATGGTAGTGCACAAAATGGAAAAAAAAAATGCACTTAGCTGAGCATTGACTTCAGATTTCCAATTCAGTCAAAATGGGCACTCGCAGTCCTGGATTCATTTTAATTAGAGGGAAAATGGTGAAAGGAGAAGAAAGAAACATTAGCTTTTTCATAAAAGCCTTAATCATGCAAGATGTCTCAATATTTTCATTCTAGTAAGCCAATATTCTCAAGACATAAGCCATTTCTATTTGCAGAGTACTCTCTGGATAGCATTTGCCCACCCAGCTAAACAGACCACCGACACCACCATGTGTCTCCAGAGATCAAATTAATCTCTCCCCCTACCAGTAACTGCATTCAATATCTAAATTACTTTTGTTGTGGAGATTCACTCAAGAAATATAATTTGAACTTAATTTTTAAAACACTTATAAAATTTCATATCCATGTAAGAAAAAATTGAGAGGATAGTTAATTTAAAATAATGGGAAAAAAATCATACTATTTTTGAGGGGTAGTATGAACTGAATTGTGTCCCCACAAAACTCACGTGTTGAAGCCTAAACCACAATGAAACTTTATTTAGAGATAAGACCTGTAAGGAAATAACAAAGGTTAAGTGAGATCATAAACATAATCTACTAGGAATGGTGTTGGTTTTAGTCAGCTTTTTCATCCCCTGTGACCAAAAGGCCCAACAAGAACAACGTAGAGAAGCAAAAGTTAATTTTGGTTCATGATTACAGTGGTTCAGTCCACAGTGGACTGACTCCAAAGCTCTGGGCCTGACGCGAGGCAGAACATCATGGCAGAAGGGCATGACAGAGGGAAAACAGCTCAGAACATGGAAACCAGGAAGCAGGGAGAGCTCTGATCACCAGAGACAAAATATAAACCCCAAAGATACACTCCCAGTGACCTCACTTCTCCAGCCATACCCTCCCTGTCTCCAGTTACCGCCCAGTTTGTTCACATCAATGCATTAATTCACTGATCAGACTACACCTTTGTAATCTAATCATTTCACCTCTGAACATTCTTGCATTGTTTCATGCATGAGCTTGAACCATGGCAGTGTCCTTGTAAGAAAAAGAAGAGATATTAAAAACTAGAAACTCTCTCTTTCTCTGGACTCACGTACACACACACACACACACACACACACAGGAAGAAAAACCATGTGAGGACACAGCAAGAAAACAACCACTTATAAGCCAGTAAGAGAGGCCTCACCAGAAGCTGACTGCACCTTGATCTTGGACTTCCAGTTGCAGAACTGAGAAAATTAACGAAGCTAGATGGAATGTAATATTCTACATGGCAGCCCAAGCTGACTAATCCAAGCACTTACTGTTGCATGGTAAGCCACAAGTGCTTTATGTACACAATCTCATTTAATCCTCATGATTAGAGGTCTGCATTCACATCGGGCAGCACTTCATTGTGATAACCCTGTGATGTAGGCATTATTATTATCCCCATTTTATGTATGAATAAGCTGAGGCTTAGAAGGGATATGCAACATGCCCAAAGTCATGCACAGTGTCAGATCTCTCTAAATCCAGGTGGATATTAGAATAAATCAGTGAGAATAAGCTAAAAATATCTTTAACATATATCAAGGCTTAAAATTTTATTATGGCTAGTATGTGTCACTTATTCTTCCCATTCAGATTTCAGCAGTACCAAATTAAACATAATTTGAGTTAACCATACCAATCAAAATTAACCAATGCAATGAAATCAAAATGTTCACATTTAATCAATATACACCAGGTAACAGTTACATTATGATTTTTATCATACTATTTTGCCTTTAAAGGGTGCTGTAATCTGTTCTTGAGTATAAAGTTGTAGGTGGATTTAAATCTTTTTATTAAGCAATGCTGTCAAGTGCTGCAGTTGAAGCTGCAAATCTTGGCTCATCTGGTGGGAAATGTGCTCTGGATTCTAAGAAGCGTGTTCCTTCCTCAGTGCATGTAATTTAATGGGAGGAACAAAACGATCAAGAAAAAAATATCTTGAAATGTCTATTTTTATTTAGTGTACCATTTATTTGCCAAGAGTACTAATGGTATATGTAGAATTTATATATGGAGGATCCATGGAAAACAAGAATTTGGGGAAGGCAATCCATGGGCAAGACTCTTAAATGGTAGGGATTTGGTGAGCTTTTCATTGCTGTTACCAATATATCTGACAAAAAAAAAAAAAAAAAAAACCTAGAGCGGGGAGAAAGTTTATTTTGGTTCACAGTTTCAGAGGTTGTCCCTATTGGCTAACTCCATTGTTCTGGGCCCAAAGTGAGGGGTCACATCATCACAAGGAGAGGGTGTAGCAGAGGAAAGCTGCTCAGTTCATGACAGCCAGGAAGCAGAAAGAGTTTCACTCACTAGGGACAAAAATATAAGTCCCAAAGGCATGCCCCCAGTGATCTGTCTCCTCCACCCACGATCTGACTACTACAGTCATCAGCCAGTTAATCCATTCAAGTGGATTAGTTCACTGATTAGATTACTCATGATCTAATCACCTTGCCTCTGAGTATTCTTGCATTGTTTCACACATGAGCTTTGGAGGGACATCACATATCCAAACCATAACAGGTGGCAAATAGAGACCTGGAGTCACACAAATATTGGTCCATTTATAGTACTACCATATTACTGGGGCAGCCTAGACCTGATACTTAACAATCTGTATCTCATTTTTTACCATGTATAAAACTGGGAATAATATGGTCTGGAGGTATGTATAGCTCAGTTGGTAGAGTGTTTGCCTCATATGCACAAGGTCCTGGGTTCAATCCCCAGCAACACACACACACACACACACACACATACACACACACACACGGAATAATATATTGACCTACAAAAGTGGTCAATAGAAATTAAATTAAATGATGTCTGTAAGAAAGTTTGGCATTTTGTCTCATGTGTCAGGAATCACTAGAGAAATAAAACCAATAGGATATGCACATATGAAGAGAGAAGGAAAAAGAAATATTGTGAGGAACTGGCTCATGTGATTATGGAGGCTGAGCAGTCTCATGATTTGCTGTCTGCAAGCTGGAGCCCCCAGCTTGTGGTGGTACAATTGAGTGAGGATTCAAAGGACTGGAAACCAAGGGAGCCAATCATGTGAGTCCCAGTACATGAGACCAAGCAGTGGGGCAAATCTATAGGGGGTGAGTTTTTCCTTCCTCCAACTTTTGTTCCATTCAGGCCCTCAATGCCTTGGATGATGTACACGTACATTGGCGGTGGGGGAAGTCAATCCACTTTACTAGGCCACAGATTCAAATGCTAATCTCATCCAGAAACACCCTCACAGACACACCCAGAAATAATGTTTAATCTGAGCACCTCAGAGGCCCAGTCAAATTGATAAATAAGATCAACCATCACCACCGGCTAGTACTAGGTGTTCAGTATGTGCTAACCATTTTTACTGACAACTAAATCAGAGCTTTTTCTTCATATATAAATATATGCACACACATATATGTGTGTGTGTATATATGTATATAGTAGGAGAGAGGGATAAAACTGAGCCAGAAGTAGGAAAAAAAATCACTTTTCTAAATGAAGAACTGTTATTTTCCAGCTCCCAAAAGACTTTTTAACAATAAACAGCAAGTAGGTGATTATACTTTACATAAAAGACAGCTGTTTATAAAAGAGTTTAAATGATGCACGGCACCATCGGGTCCAACACCACAGTACAAACGGAAATGCAAGCCAGGCTGGAGTTGATGGTGACACTTAGGAATAACAGAGTCACCAGAGTCAACTTAACTATGTAACCCAGTTACATAGACCCAGGCGTCAAATTAGCACCAGCTTAAATTGAACAAGCTCAGACTTAAATAATTGAAATTGATCCAGTAGCAAGCACATGCAGACCATGGTACTCAGTGTGTGCTGCTGCTGTTCTGACATCAAATCATCACCTTGGTGACCCCAATAGGAGAGGACAAGCAGGACAGGTAAAAAGCTTGTAAAGGATTAAAGCAGAAAAGTCTACCGAGGTCCTATGGCAATGACAGTCATCTATTCCCAAAGCTGTGCTTCACCTTCCTTGGTACAGACTTGTGGGAAAATAGGCTATTTACTTAAGAATATAATTCCTAAGCCTTCCTCTGCATTTCAGCACTGCTGTATACCTGGTCTGGTCAATGGGATAGAAGCAGAAGTAATGAGTGCCCAGCTTGTAAAACCTTCTAAACTTTCTTCACTACACTAGCCTTCTCTAGCTACCAGACAGAGACAATCGCAGTGACCTTGGAATCTACATGCGGCAAATTTCAAGGCAAAACCAACTGGGAACATCCCTTCTTCTCACTCACCATTTACCTTAAATGACTCAGAACATTTTACAGGCAAGAAATAGACGGTTGTATGTGAGCTCTTATACTTTTTATTTTCTGATGGTTACAACAGTCAGCATTACCCTAATGAATATGACTAGCATTATCCTAACTAGTACAAGTTATAAATATTTGATATATGAATATTGCTAAACAGAGCACAGGCACTTTAAATACTTTTTTGTTTTCTTTTTCTACCTTTTTCTATTCTGATATTGACTGGGCACATATCAATTATGGTTTTTAAATACTAAGTTAATTAATGCCTGACTTGATTGACCTATCAAAAGTAATCTAACTTCAACTTCAATTATCTTATCTTCAACTTCAATTCTTAAAAATCCACAATATCACAACGTTTGCTTCTTTATTTAAATATAACCACAATTAATAAGATGTTATCTGACATGCCATTCTGAGATTCTTGGGGTAAAAAATATATCAGGTACAGGATAAATACAATCAGATTTTTAAGGTACTCATTAAACGAAAATTCAGTAGAGGAAGACTCACCTAAAAGAAGTTACCACTGATGGGGTCTCTAGCTTTCCGTGCTGATTTTGAAAACCAAAAGTACATTTTTAACACGTTTAACCAATCTGATTTTCTATTAATATCTGTTAAGAGTGACCTCACATTATATTTAATTCAGATTCCATAAAGGAAGACAAACATGTAATACCTAAGTTAGCCCAAATTAGCAGATAAATTAGATTTCTCCTAATGATCTGGACCTAAGAAAATTCCCCAACCATAGAATTGTGATTAAGCTTAGCATCATGTCATTCAAAATATATCCTTTAGTGTCTGCTATAATTCATTCATTCACAAAATGTTTACTGAACACCTGGGCTAGAAACAAACTGAAAAATGACAGAGATACAGTCCTTGTTCTTATAGATAGCCACAGCCTAATAAAGAACACAGCCATATAAGTATGTGACCAAAGTAACACACACACACACACACACACACACACACACACACAATACAGAGTACAGCTGTGTACAACATCTAAATGCACACCAAGCTTCGTCATTATGTCATAGAGTAATATGAGATAAGAACTAAGAAGAAACGTTCTGTTTCATCTTATCTGCCACAAATACAATCTAAGGCTCTAAAAGGTTTATTGGTTTACCTCGGCTGCTCATTTTCTACTTCAGTCAGACCAGCCAGCATAACACCAGCAGTCTTTTTTAATAATGTAGGAATTTTGGACGTTCAAATTAATCGTTTATCATCTTGGAGCTGAAGATGTAGTTCAGTGGTAGAGCACATCCTTAGCGTGTATGAGGTTCTGCATTCAATTCCCAGCACACACACACAAAAAGAGAGTCCGCCATCTTGAATTTTCCAAAACTTATGTCATTCTCATAAATGGAGAATCTGTTTACATGGCTTTGGCCTTTGACCTGACCACTCTAGTGGTCTTTTCTTTTACATATGTCTGCTTTTGTTTTTCTTTTGTTTTTCTTTTACATATGTCTGCTTGAACCAGAAAATGTTAAAGGCAATGAAATAAGTGGTAGCCATTTGGCCAAACTTCTAGGAAAAAATTATGTAGAAAATAAGCCCTCTTTTTTTTTGGATGACACCTGTGCCCCAGGGACACATTATTATGAGAAAGAAAAGAATGTCATCCTACCACATGGGAGTAATTGTTAGCAGGCAAGTGATCATGTAATACACAGCAATTGTGGATTTTAAGGGCAAGATTCCAGACCATGATATAAGCTCAGTTGTCTGCCCAAGGTTAATAGGGTAATATCCTTGCTTACTCCAGCTTGGAGTTAAATTAACTTCATAAACTTTGAGTGTAGGTTCTGTCTTTTGTCTGTAGGTGTCAAGATTTCATGTTCTGAAGGGGAACTGAGGATTTAATGTTTCATGGAGTGTTTGTTCCTCTTTGTGTCCGACTGAAAACCCATCCTCCTTACCAAGACACCACTATGGGGGCAGTGTTTGTGTGTGTGTGTGTGTGTGTGTGTGTGTGTGTGTGTGTGTGTGCTCGCAGAGGGGACAGAGATGTAAGATTCTTGGCTGACAGCCTATTTTACTTTGTTTAGAGAAATTTGTGTAGGAGATGAGCTGGCCTGGCTGCAACTCTGCTTCACCCAGGACCACAGCAGCACAACGTTTAAATCCAAAAGTGCTCCACTCCCCTCTCCACAGAGGCTCTCAACAAACTGCCAGAATGGCTGCCTGTTCTGTAGGAGAGACTATTCAAATGAGTTTGGTTTTATAGTGTGGGGATGAGGGTATCCATTGTATATCCAAGAAGTGAATTGATTAACTGCATTTTCACTCTTCAATAATTGTTTTGGCAGCCTAAAGGAGAGGGTCAGACCATCAGTCCCCAGTTAGAAGCTACTGTCATCAGAGAGATGCATACCAGCTTCAACAACTGCAATGCTATATTCAACATCTGGTTACTTGGAAGCACAATGATCATTGTGTGGGAGTAGCAATTTTGAACTACTGCTTTTATGTGATATTTACCTAATATTCCTTGTTCTGTGAAGATACCACCCGAGCAAAAGTAGAGCTCCAGGGTAAGTCCCCGGACAGAAATGGCTAAGTAAGCAAACTGCAGCCTTTTTAAAATTTACATTTAACAAAAACACTTGTAACCGAGCACAGTGATGCACACCTGTAATCCCAGCAGCTTGGGCGGTTGAGGCAGGAAGATCTCAAGTTCAAAGCTAGCCTCATCAAAATCGAGGTGCTGAGCAACTTAGTGAGACCCCATCTTTAAAAAAAATACAAAATAGGACTGGGGATGTGACTCAGTTGTCAAGTGCCTAAGTTCAATCCCAGGTACCCCCAACCAAAACAAAACAAAAACAAAAACAAAGAAAACACTTATAGTTTGTTACATGTTAACATCAAAATAATGTAAAACAAAAGTTAGAGAGCCTGAGGAACCAAACATTAAGACTGGTATTGGTACCTGATCCATCATCCACAGAGCAATATTCCCAAATTTCAATATTATCAGAAATGTGTTACAGCTTTTACTTTTGCCAGATCCTCATCTCTGAACAGCTCAGGAATTAGTCAGGTAGACAAACATATATATAAATTATTTCATCACAATATGATGAAAGTTAGTAAAGCAACCCTGGAATGATTAAACTCATTTGAGGACCCTTCCATTTTGGCTGCACATCCTATAGTCTCTGTCCAAACAACCTAAAACTCAGGATCAATAATAAGCTCAATCTGTTGTAGAACTGAATCTTGACAATAGTTGTACAACTCTACAAACTTACTTTGAAACAGTCAATTGTTGGTTTACAATGAGATAACTTATGATGTATAAGACATGCCTCAATGCACAATAATAACCTTTATAATAAGCAACAAATATTGTTAAATAAATAGCCATTGTGATTTTTTTACAACTTGTTGAATTATCTTCATGTCTAGCCCAATCTTTCGTGAAGAAATACGCTATTAATGGAATTTCTAAACCCCAATTTGTTATAAGAAATGATTTGTCAAACTCTAATTTGTTTTATGTACAATTAACCATTTTAAATCAAAATAGACATCTGCTAGCTCACATCATCTTCAGCAACACCCAGCATACAATGAATTATAAAAAAGTATGTTTCAAATCTAGACAGTATGTAAGATGAATATTATTTGGTAAAGAATGGAAATAAGAAAAATTTTATAATTACAGAAAGAATGTCATAAGCATCCCTTTAATTGTCTGATATCCCAATAAAATTATACACATAAATATTCTCTCATAAGAAGATAGAACTTACAATATAGCTGTTTCTGTATGGCTGGATGCCTTATATGGGGCAGAGGACAGGTCTTCACTCATTTAGCATAACTACTAAACTTTTCATTGAAAGGAAAATATTCTTTCTCTAATGTAACTTCTATTTTCACAGATTTGAAATAATGACCATAAAATTAAACAGTTGGATACCTTACAAAAGGTTATCATTCATTCAAGCTCTGTGAGCCTTGACAATTTATCTAAAACTAATTCAGACCCAAAAGTAACTTCCCATAGAAAATTGCTGCTTTTCTTGTGGCCTAGGAAGTCAATCAGCTGTTAAGTACTGTTTAATCTGCAATGGAAGGAAACCATCCACATCTAGGGAATTCAGACAAAGTAAATGGTGAACACCTAGAACCCTGCATTTATATCTAATTACCTTTTTTATTGTAATAAAAGTTTGAAAAAATGTTTTCAGCATCTTGAGATTATTAAATTATTTATTCCTACTATTTGCCATTGCTCATTTATATAAAATCAATGTTATGCACAATGGTCTCATAGTTATTCTAAGGGGGGGACATAACTGCTAATTTCCAATTATTAGTTGATGCATGCAATAATCCTTAGAGCTAAGTAATATTATTATACACTCTCAATAGATTAAGAAACTGAGTCTTTTTTAAATATTCTTTAGTTGTCAGTGGGCCTTTATTTCACTTATTTATATGTGGTGCTGAGAATCTAACCTAGTGCCTCTCCCATGCTAGGCAAGTGCTCTACCACTGAGCCAAACCCCAGTCCCAAGAAACTGACTCTTAATGAGGTTCAATGCCTTAGTCAAGTTTAGTAGGCTAATAACAAAATTCAAACCCAAGACTGATTCTAGAGTCAGTCAATTGTTAATAAAGTAAGAAAAGCTGAGAACCAAGGAGTCTGATATGAGATTCTGACCTAGGGATATCTTTCTGCAGGAAAAAAAATCTGATCAAGGCCAAGTTTGTACTGACACCAAAAAACTGATTTGCTCTCCAACTACATACAAATGTTATGATACAAATTGTTGGCTCATGGACAAAGTTGCCCCCAGGGACTGATGTGAAGAAGGACTCCACAGGGAGAAGAGGTGAATTGTCTGTATAGCTCAAAGGGGAGCAGCTCATCCAAGAGAAACAGGCTCTGGCTAATGAAGATTTGAGACCCCTCACTTAGGATGGAAAAGTATAAATTGACCACAGCTTCCAGCTGCTTCAGCTAGGTTACCTTAATAAGAACATTAGGCTATCAATTGCCTGACCAATGAATCCAAATGCAAAGAGTGTCTCCAACTGTTTAGAAGGGAAGGGGCAAGCTGAGCAGTACATTTTGATTGGGAACTCCCTAAATATTTTCTTGGAGCTCTTTCTTCCTGTTGGCAGAAAAAAAAAAATATCTACTTGGTTATTATAAGACATTTCTTTTTCTTTTTACCACCAAAGAAAAACATGCTTTCCCAAGAAATCTGAAATTATAAGGTGCTCTTTTAGATATTGCCACATAATTTACACTTCTGGCAAGGATTGTGTCAGCAGTCACTTGGGATACGTTCTCATTCAGTGCACCGGCACGCACATGACTTGATAGAGGTCTTATTCGCTGGGATGACCATGGATGACTGTGCTTCTGTTGTCCCAGTTGGACCATTCGTTCAGTGGCTTGATCTGCCGGGTGACTGGTTAACCATGTTATCCACAGAGCAGGTGAGGTGGAGATGAAGCACAGGTGAGTATAATGAAGGGCTCATTAAGCTCTGGTAAGGCTACAACTGGGTAGCTCTCCTTGCCTTGGCCAGGTCTTCAAAAGTTTTCCGCTTCTCCATGTTGAAACTTGGCCAATCTTGTCAGCCCAGTGACAATGAAAAAAAAAAAGAAAAAGAAAAAAGAAATTCTGTTAATAGGATTATACGATTTGGGGAGTAGAATGTTGTTACAGATGATTTATTTTGAAAGCTGATTTCGTTTTAGTGAAAACAAGCTCAACCCCTTACACCAGAGACTGTGGTGCCAAACACAATCATTTCTAGTTTGAAAGATGTGATTGCTTTTTAATGTGGAAATTTCACAAGGTTACAAAGAGGAAAAAAATTAAAGTCCTTTCATATAACAAAGTCACTTTGGGATACGGGTTGCAATGCCTTGACAGTGTCCAGATACCCTGACCACATCACAAGTCAGAAAGGTGGATCAGTTTGATTTACACCATTTCTCAATTGTGTTTTTCTCATGGCTTTTCAATAGCCTAGTAGTTTTTTTTTTAACCAAAATAAATAGAGTAAGATATTCTATATACTGGAAGTATGCAAGGTCAGACAAGGACAGGGGACATAAGGGAAACAAATGCAGGTAAAGAAACTCAGTCTGTAGCCCTGTGCATGCATTGCGAGTGTGTGTGTATATGTGTGTGTATACTTGTGATGTATTTGAATTATCCTTTACCAAAACCATCTGATTTGCTTTCTGTAATTTAACAAGATCAATGCCCTGATATTTAGTCTGTTCCAACTTAAACTGATGCTTTTTTTTTTTCCGCCAAGTCCTATGCTGTACCTTTGAGAAAGTTTAAAGGGAATAAAAATTTAAAAATATGATCATTGGATATGACTGAAGTTGTGATTCTGCCATATTTTGTCAGACCTTACAACCCTTTGCTAATATGTAATTCAGAGTGAAATTCTTACAAAATAGTGGAATATGTAAAAGGTATTTTAAGTACTAAAAAGTCACTAAATTGAAAAAGATCAAAACTTAAGCTTTATTAAAAGAATCCAAAGGGGAATGGGGTTGTAGCTCAGTGTTAGAACACTTGCCTAGCATGTGTGAGGCCTTGAGTTCGATCCCCAGCACCACATAAAACTAAATAAGCAAAATAAAGCATTGTGTTCATCTACAACTAAAAATAATTTTTTAAAAATTCAAGGATCTTTGTGTGGAATTCATTTTATTTATTTATTTATATGTGGTGCTGAGGATGAACCCAGGGTCTTGCCTCAAACTTGCTAGGCAAGCCCTCTACCACTGAGCCACAACCCCAGCCCCTTAGGTTAGGCTTTCATCCTGAGTTGTGGAGAACAGTGCAGGGGTTAGGCAACACAACAATGACAATATGGCAGCAGTTTTCAGAACCTGGGGTAGAAACGACACATATACTTTCTGTCTTTCCAGTAATTGGCTGTTGTTTGGTTTTTTGGTTTTTGGGTTTTTTTTTTTTTTTTTGCTTGTGTATTTTGAATCCATGTCACCCTGTTCTTTTGTGATTGGCAGGGCTCCTTGCAGAAGCTTGAGTGACAAGATTATTGAATCAGTTGGACTCAAAAGGGCCAAGAAATTGGCAGGGTAACGTGATGGTCTTTGTTGAGGTGCAATTTGAGGGAATGAGCTGGGAGTGGGATTAGAATGCCCAATTTTCAGTTTAAGCAAAGGCTAGTTAGTTCCTGGCATTTCAGACTTCCACCATTCATTTAATATTCAGGCCAACCCAGAAATTCTAGATCAGCTAATTTTGTGTGTTGAGTATGAATTGCCCTCCATTTTCCTTTTATGGATTCTTCCTTTTCTATTCATTATCACTCTGGTTCTTATATTGAAATTTTGGCATATTAATTTACTACTTAGCATTAATTTGTAAGAGCCTTGGGCTCTTACAGGACCATTATGTGCCAGTGTCATTGGTGTCTAGAAAAAGAGCTACATTTCATATCTTTATCTCATTTAATATTAGAAAATGCTTGAGATAGAGATTTTTACCCTATTTGCAGTGAAGAGGGGGGAGTTTAAAGACAAGGATTTGTTTTTTAATTTTTTTGTAGTTGTACATGGACAGAATGCCTTTATTTTTTTTTTTTAATTTTTGTGTGGTGCTAAGGATCGAATCCAGTGCCTCACATGTGCAAGGCAAGCACTCTGCCACTGAGCCACAGCCCCAGCCCCAAGACAAGGATTTTTAAAAAGTGGATCTATCTACTTCAAAGCTTCTGCTCATTCCATTAAGACAGTCTACCTCCCAACTTCAGTTAATCTAGCTATTCTAGTCATTGTTCACTTTAGGACATAAGTCCTTAATTATGAGGCTTTGAGGGAAAAAAATGGAGATATTCAGATGACAAGAAAGTGAAAATATTGCTCTCTTTTATTAATTAGACAGATAAGTATAAATTACTACTGACTGCATAGATTTGTCCAGCAAATAAGACTCTTATATAATAGCATCTTATATTTATATTATGTGCACAGTTTTTTTTTTTTTGCCCTTTCCTTTGTGTTTTCACATTTTATCCTTCCAAAAACACAATAATCAGTACAGACACAAAAGTGTTCCCATTTGACAGAGTAAGGAACTATGAGGATAAACAATTTGTCCATGAGTATATGGATAAGCAAGAAACGGGAATCTAAAACCAGTTTTACTTTCTGGGGCTGGGGTTGTGGCTCACTGGCAGAATACTTGCCTAGCATGTGAGAGGCACTGGGTCCATCCTTGGCACCACATAAAAATAAACAAATAAAATAAAGGCATGCTGTCCATCTATAACTACAAAAAAAAATTTAAAAATTAAACCAGCTCTACTTTCTAAACTCCTAAGCTAGTTCTTATTCCTTCATGGTGGAATATGAGATTCATTTTCTGCGTAGCTCTAGATCCTAAGGGCACGGAGTCATCCTGAGTATCCCTCTACTAGGCTGCTTGTCACACATTATTTAAGTGATTGGGTCACTTATCTTCATATTCATCAAGTGCATGCTCCTTGAAATGAGGGACTCATTTTTTCTCTTTCTCATAGGAAAATAAAAAGATATCTTGTTTAAGTTTCTAAATTGAACAGAGTACCAACACTTAAGTCCCACTATTCCGAAGTGACAATTGTCAATACTTGTTGATATGTTTATTTCTTTCATCTTTGTGTTCTGAGCACCTAGCACAATGTCTGGCATCTTGTGGGTACCTGATGAATATTGGTTTAATTTAACTATGGGAATTAATTAGGAAATGTGTTACCTAGTATAGAAATAGGGGTTGGGGTTTCTGTACTGCTAAAGCCGTCACATCTGCAGTAGTTCTAAAACATTCATCCCTATTTTACTGTTTTATGGTGATTCTAAGAAAGCTTTGGAAAGTTTGTTTTTTTTTTTTAAAGGTGAACTATAACTGCCCCCGAGACAATATCCCCACAATGAATGAGTCTTACCAGGTATCGATTGATGGTTTCTTCAGTCTAAGACAAAAAAAATGGCTCCTTCTTGAATTTCAGTGGTTGCTAAGACTGCACAGTCTACAGAGGAATAGAAAACTACATGAAACCAAACTCCAAGCTCAGAGGGCAAGCATGCACACTGTACCAGAAATCACGCTAGTCCAATCCAAATGTACTAAATCCTTCTGTAATATGTGGTCAAGGAGTTAAGTTCTAAAGGAAAATGCAAACAGCCGAAAGTGGAAACCACATATGTCTGTCTCTTTCAGTCTCCGTAAAGCAAGGTGGCAGCAAAGCGTCTTATTGTGTCCTCATACTTCACCCAGCAAGGATCACTCCACCGAGTGCTTCGAAGGAGTTATACAATAAGGGCCAAAGTTTGGGTTTGGAAAAGGGGGAAGCACACTGACTCTGTGGTTTGTTATGAGATCCTGGGAGGAGCTTTGAGTGCTACAAAGAGTCTTTCCGCTTCTGACCTTTCCAGCCTCCTCCCACTCCCTCGTGGGTCTCATTCTTTTTTCATGGATGCTTGGCAGGCTGGTTGCAAAAGGCTAATGGGAGAAAAAGACCCTTCGACTCAGGTCTCCTTGGGTATGACCTGTGACTATGGTGCCAATAGTAGATAGTGAGACCAGCAGCCTTCTTTCATTGAATCTGTCTTACTGAGAGGAAAAACTGCTCTGTGTGATGGCTTTATGGCAAAGGCTGGCAAAAGCTTCGCCCTGCATACTGAAAGAGAGACATTTCTGACCGCAGCTCATGAACCACACTTATTTACTCTGGCACATGCCCACTATTTGTTCATAGGCTTTCTGTCTCTACTAAATGCGTTCCAATTTTGGAGGCTAAATCATTGCCAGTAGTTTCCAGGACATTCCGCTAGGCTAAGCAAAATTGCCCTAAGCGGTAGTCAGAAACCACTGGAGTAGTATTGTAAATACAGACTATTTGCAGAAAATGAAAGATACCAAACATCTTATCTTTTTTTGTACTGTAGAAATCCATGGGTCCTAGCTTACAGAAAGCCAGGCCAGGCACTGACAAGAAACAAGAGGGAGGTACAAGGGCTTTCATCCTCACTAGAGCTTAGAAATTGTGCTTGAAACCATTTTGACAGTTGGTCACGGCCTGAAACATCTATAAGTTCATGGGAGGGCTGTGCTCTAGAGGCAAGCTAGGGATTCCATGCAACTTAACTAGCTTAACTAGCAGTAGCCTTTTGCCTGCTATGAATTTCAACATGTACCTAAGATCTGAAAACAGTAGATCAATGATGAGAAGAGAATGGTGGCCCTCATGGACTTCTCACTAACCAGCACTGCATTCAATAATAGTCATCTCATCCCAACCTGGCTCATCATCTTGGGCCTAAAGATGGCTTGGTGGGTTATGTGGAGCCATGCTGATTTAAGATCTGGAATAATTAGCTGAGTAGGGTGGCACATGCCTGTAATCCTAGCTGCTTGGGAGGCCAAGGCAGGAGGATCGAAAATTTGAGGCCACACTCAGTAACGAAGTGAGACCCTCTCTCAAAAAAAAAAAGAAAGAAAAAGAAAAAAAAAGAAAGAAAAGAAAAAGAAAAAAAAATCTAGGCTAATTGGGAAATTCTCCATTTGTAATTATACTTCCAGACACTATTAAGCTGCCATACTCAGGCAGAGACTAAGAAAAGAATAGACGCATACATTGCTTCCTCCACACATAGTTCTTTTTGCATGTTTCCTGTTAGATTTTTTTTCTAACCAGAGCAGAGATTTTAATTAGACATGTACATGAAAATTGAATAAGTGTGTGCATTATAAAGTCAGCTCATCAATATGACCATGTTTGTGTTTAGAGAGAGGACATTCACTCCCAAAGCAAATAATCTGTCAAAACTAATGATTTCTTTTGAGGTGGCTGAGTAGATTCTTGCAAGTACTCCTATGTTTTACAATACCTCTTGAGACTCACTGAAACAAGTTTCCTTCATCCTAAGGGTGAAGCAAAATTAAGCTGAAATAAGCCACAATGAAAACTCCGTGTGTTGAGGGAGAAGGCCAGGCTTACATATCTCTATTCATGTGTATTCTGTGAACATTTCAGACATTTTAACTTTGGGTAGTGGACAGCATGAAGGGGGACTAGGTAGGAACAAGGCCACCACATCAAACTGATAGTGGGGTAGAGGAAACATTTGACACCTCCTGCCTTTTCTGGCCCCTGTCTGTTTTTAATTTTGCTAAATCATTCCCGTCTGGAGATTGTATATTTTAAGTTGCCTCTCCAAGCTACACAGAGGTACAATGTCAGGGAGCCTGATCCCAGAGCCAGGCAAATAGATGCAAAAACTGTAAAGGCCCCAAGCCACAAGAAAGACAGAAAAGGGGCAGGGTGGGGTCGAAGCCATAATGGCATTAGCCTTCATGACTTCTAGGGAGATAGCACTGAGACATAGAATTTCTTACATGGTGAATTTAAGACTTTATACATGTTTGTGTTTTAGGAAGTTAATATCCCTTGAAAGTTCTAGAGGTGACTTCCTGGGAGATATGAAATTCCATGAAATTTTACAGTAAAAGACATTCCCCAACAAGAGACATCAAAGTGGGTACATTTGTCCATTATAAAAAATGAAAGAAATAGTAGGGTAAAGCAAAAAAAAAAAAAAAAAGTGACACTCGAATGTGTGCTGCACATATACACAGGCATAGACACATCACAGTGCCACATAGCACATAAATAGTGAGCTTAAGAGGAAAAAAAACAATGACCTGCCTGTGTATCCTAACACAGTCCCTAAGCAAGTCAGATGTGTTTGAGGGGAATTTCTAATGTGCACATTCTAAGCATTGACTTTAACACATATGTGTTTCCAAAACAGATACACATCTGTGAGTTGGGCATGATGATAGTTTCTACCTAAAGAGTCATCATGAGGCTCAAACAGAACAAAGCAAGTAGAGTTCTAAACAGGGGGCTTGAAACAGAATCAGCCCTCAAAAATTGTTCTCTGCTGTTATCATCCCAAGACTTGCGTGATATGGGCATTGTTTTAATGTGGTGCAAGAATGAAGACTAAGAGCTTCCTTTCTCGAGGGACTCGTCTTGACGCTATTTCTAATTGCTTCAGTCTTTTATTTCTTTCTCATGTGTATTTTTCCTACTCAGGTTTAGTGGGAGCTCTATGAATTTAGCATCAGTGCAATATTGTGTTCCACCATAATAATCTCTTGGCAGCGTTGTTTCTGTGGCTTTCATGAAAGGAAACAGCAAGGATGGTGTGGGCTCACATGGCGACATTATCACCACTTAGAGGAATGATTATTTTTAAAACTACTTATTTACTCTTTTACTAATAAACTAGATGCTGTTTATTACTGTTCTGAGACCACATCGTTTTCCCAGAGAAATCTCCCATTGGTGGCTTGCATCTAGCCTCAATAGAATTCTTTCTTACAACTGAACAATTATGACTCTAGGTTGTTTTAGTTAAAAATCCTTCTGTATGTATTATTATTTAATAGTTAAAGGAGGAGTGGAGAAGTTAATTCAAATGGGTGAACAACTAATAAATGAAGACCAGAGATTCACAGGGTGTGTGAATGTGTGTGTGTATACACCCTGATGTCCCGTGTGCATTTATGTGCGTGAAAGAGATGCGTTTTCATGCAGAAACTCAAAAGAATGGGATCCTAATTAGAATAAGTTATACTCCATGTATGTATAATATGTCAAAATACACTGTGCTGTCAAGTTCATCTAAAAAAACCAAGTTTTTTAAAAAGTCAAAAAGAACAAGCAATGGTGCTTTTGATTCCCACTGGAAATCACTATAAGTCACATAAAAAAATTTTTCTGAGGTTAAAGTTAAATTAGAGCCCTTCCTAGTCAACTTGGTGAATATGTTCTGGCTAGGTGCTGAAGATGCTCAGAAAATCTTGGATTAGCAGAGCAAAATGAAATATAAACAGGATCAAATCAGAATTGCAGTGGGCTTTTTTAAAATAAAAGTTCTTTGGTTTAATTCATTATGTATTCAGGAACAAAGCATTGCTGCTGTTTTCAAAGAGACAGTGGAGAATGGCGTGAAGATTTGGTCTGTGGCATAGAAGCACTTAAAAGAAAACCTCGAGGATGGTGAGATGACATTCTAAGCAGGAACCAGCTGCAGACACTTGTGCATCAGTTGTCTCTGATCTTTTAAGAAACAGCCAGTAAGCAAACCATGGGGTGAGGCGGGGAGTGCCTCAGTGAGGATGCATGTGCACATGGGAGGGGTGCCAGTACCCTTTCTTGATGCCAACCCATGGGGAGAAGAAAGGGATGTAGGGTCCTTGGTCTTCCTGTGGACACAGCAGTCAGGCATATTCTCTTGCTATCTATTTCTTGCCAGCACCTCCACCCTCAACTGCAAAGAGACCTGACTATGCAAAACAGATACTGGGTCTCTCCCTGGCTGGAGGGCTGGGCCTTTCTTACTCAGAACAGGTGGTTGTGTATGTGCATAACTCTAAAGGTACTAAAAAAACATGTCCTTGTCCCCAAAATACTGCTTCCACCAATTTGAAACAGGGCTCCTGAATTTCAGCACTGAAATTCGTTGAGTTAAAGTTCTGCTGCTTTGCAGTCACCCATGAAATGTAAGCCCCCTACCTACCACCCCTGTATTAGGAAGGGCAGTGTATTAAACTGTCCTTTCCCTTTCTACTCTTATTCTAAACAGAATACCAGATCACTTCCTGACCCCTTGGAATGCAGAAGTAAACATCCAATGGTAATAGAGCATGAGTCAGGTCCACATAATAGGAAATTTGGTCAACACGAACAGACAAGATCCAGAGCATATCAACTCGGTTAAGGGCCACAGTGAAGGGAATTTGGGTGACCAGATTATGAAATTACACTTTGGGGCAGGGGGAAGTAGGAAAGAGGAAGAGTCCTTCCAAAATAGGTAAATGTTAGCCAAAGAACCATCCCCAACCTTTCTTGAGATAAGCTCTCCTAGTGAGTAGATCATCCAGCAAAAATACATTGTACAAAACATTAAAAAAAGTCACCCCTCTCCCACAAATACATACCCCACCCCAATACGTCCCATTTGTGAGGCTTACAGCTGATATACTGCATCCTTGAAGCTTTACTGTGAAAAACTTATGACACAGAAATATTCAAGGAACCTGAAATTCTTCAACCAAATGATTATTTTCCTTATTTCTCAGTTCTAACACCCAAGCCCTGGCTTTAGTACATCAATACAACCTTGTCATATTGTGGGCTGGAAGACAATGAGTGAATCTCTTGAGAACTGCAGAGACATACATGCACAAGCTACTCACAGTAACTCTGCCAAACAGGTAATCATTTTTAAGTCAATAAAACAAAACAGATTTTTTTTCTCTTATTTAGTCTCCTTTGTGTAAGTCTTTACTCTTTAAGAGAACTGTAGGCATTTTTAATATATATTATGACCTACTAAGAGGATCCCAGTGGAATTGCCTTCCCAGAAGACAAGAGACCTAATGTATCAGCCCACCCTCCCCAATCACCTGATGCCAAATCATGGAACTTCCCTATCCATTCAGGCACTGAAGAGCTCTTGGGGCAATTGCTGAGGCCATGTTCATAAATAGGCCCTAGAACTCTTAGAAAAGAAGCTGTCTTGATAAAAACAGGAGGGTTCTCCTTAGAATTTGTTATGGGTTTTCTAGGAAGGGCGGGCGAAGTAGGGTGAAGATAGAGTTGTCGCCTGAAAATAGGAAAGGGGATAGATAATCATTACAAGTTTCCTTTAGCTATCCAACCCAGTTCCTGAGATGAAGAAGGGATTTAACAGCCTGGTCTTCCTGGTTCTTTCTTAATTTTGACAAAAGCACAGAATTTGTTTAAATCAATACCAGAAGAGTACCATTGATATTTCAGGGTCCATCGGTATTCTATGATGAAGCTGACTCTGCAAGTAACCATATATTTAATGTACTTTCATTTTAAGTAGAGAACAGGAGAAACACATTTTAGATTCTTTGTCTCATTTGATTTAATTTTTCAAGCAAGCTATACTCAGGAATGATAAAGTCATTCCACATCTATTATCCCAAAATGCTCACCATGTTTTACTAAGTATATTATTTATTCTCATAGCAACTGTTTCAGGAAGGCAAAAGACAGCAGCATTTTTCATCGTTTACAGATGGGTTACAAAACAGCAGAACAATTAGATAAAAGACAATTCAGTTTTGTGTTTCCTCACTAGTTGTTTTGTCTCCATGATCTGGCATTACAAAAGACTTGCTTTTCGTTTGTTTGTTTTGTTTTGTTTTTTAACATTGATTTTCTTACTTTCAGACTACAGGGACACAGTCATAGGTGAAAAAAGTTGTGATTGATTTTCCAAAATTAAATAATGAATCAATGGCAGTGCTGCTCTTGCCATCAGCCAAGAATATAGTTGTAGAAACATGCAATTCCAGAAATGTCATTCCACTCAGCAACTCAAGAAAATCTTTCCTTGTGAGTCAAAGATATTAACTAGTTTTAACAGAGATTACCCCTGAGGAGGCCACCCAGATTCACCTTTCAATTACTTGTTCCCAAGTAGTAACTCTAGAGACATTAGGCATCTCAGTCCAGAAATGCATGTGTCTCACTGAAATTATGTATACCATAGTGGGTTTTCCATTCTCTGGGCTAAACTTAGCAATATATTTCAGGCTTTTTCTACCAGATAATGTTTCCAAAGAGAAATGTCTCTTTAATATTCTTGTGGATTAGGTAGTCAGACAAAATTTTCCCTATACAAGGCTGGTGCCTCTGAACAATTTTGATGCTGACCCAGCAAAAGCAATCTCTACATTTGGTCTCTGGAATCTGAGGAGGAAAACTAAAACAAGTGGTCATTACAGAAGGGGGTTTCAATAATTACTTTAATGGGAGAGAGAGATTTTATGTGAAGGCCTTTGTGACAACTCAGGAAGAAACAATCAAAAGAAAAACTGTTTTCACAGCTTGTGACAAAGTAATACCAATAAATAGGAATGGTGCCTTGATTGTTTATCCCAGAGACTCTCATACTTCAGTTGATCGTATAATTTATCACCCAAACCAGGATTCTTCAGAGAAAGGAACTACAGTTTGCAATTATGCTGGAACAACAGGTGTGAACCAGGACAGTTTAGATAAACAGGGCATAGGGTCAGTCTACTAATACTGAAAAGAGACTGTTGAAGAATAGTTTCTAATCAATGTTTAATATGTAGAGGGATTTTATAAGGAGTTTAATTTATGCTCACTTTAACTATAGAAGTTAGTGATGTCTTAGTTATGTCCTCTTTGTACTGATTATTAAATCACTAAGCCTTCAAATGACAGGTTATCTCATATACGTCAGACATGTTTGAAGGAATGTTAGTTCTCTCTCTCTCTCTCTCTCTCTCTCTCTCTCTCTCTCTCTCTCTCCCTCTCTCTCTCTCTCTTTAACATTGGAGACCAGTTAGTTGACCATAATAATAATGTACTTGTCCCCTGAACATGAATGTCCAGTCCATGGAAGGTAAGTTTACCGGGAAGACAGGAGTTTTCCGTCTTTCAATAAGGCAAAGGGGAGAGAAGGGAGAGGAGAGTTCATAGGGTAGGAAAGACAGTGGAATGAGATGGACATCATTACCCTAAGTACATGTATAAAGACAAGAACGGTGTGACTCTACTTTGTGTACAACCAGAGATATGAAAAATTGTGCTCTTATATGTGCAATATAGATTGTATAATTGTACATATATATTACAAATTTACAAATATATTATCAATATATTTGTATTACAAATATATTATAAATATATTTGTATTACAAATATATAATTGTAATGTATTCTGCTGTAATATATATATCAAATTAAATTTTTTTTAAAAATGATGTTCATCCCAATCAGGTTGGGGATATGAAATCATTGTTAGCATGGAGGTTGGCATATAGTAGATACACATGATATATTTTCTGAATAAATGAATGACAGAGATTCAGAATAAATAATTTTTTAAAATAATTTTAAAAACAAAAAATAAAGAAGACCAGGAGTGTAAAGCAAAGGGGACATGGATAGGGAGGAGGGGAAGAAAAATGGAAGTACTGGGAATTGAAATGGAGCAAATTATATTCCATTTTTTTTTGTCCTTTTTTTTTTTCTTTTTTTTAAATTTTATTTTTTTTATTGGTTGTTCACAACATTACAAAGCTCTTGACATATCATATTTCATACATTAGATTGAAGTGGGTTATGAACTCCCAATTTTACCCCAAATGCAGATTGCAGAACAAATTATATTCCATAAATATATGAATAGGTCAAAATGAACCCCACTACTATGTATAACTATAATGCACTAATAAAAACATTTTAAAATACAAACACACACAGATTTTTGATAAAAATCACAGATTTGTCTTTATGCATCTCTTTTTATACAGTTGCAAATGACAGATAAGATACACAGGAAAGTCAACAAATTGACTTTAGACATCATGACACAAGTTAGTATACAGAACTATAAGCTTAAAAGATGAAAATCTTTCTTTTCTTTTTGAATTACTTATTAGTATAAAAAATGGATTAAAGATATTCTCTCATTTAATCGAAGTATTCTAACTGGCTCTTTAGAATCCATCATCTTGGAAAAGGAATTTGATGTTGGTGGTGAAGAAAGTTTGTCAACTGCTTGGCTATGAAATAAGAGATAGGAGGGTCTTAAAATTCTTTTTGGAAAAAAGAGGAAACTGGAGAAAGAAGAAACTGGAGTAAAGGAAAGAATTTAAAAGATAGTTAAAGGAGATATTACTTTTGGAAAAAGCTAGGTAAAGAATAGTGGAAACTCTCTGCTTTTTAAGGAAAGTTAAAACAAATTTTTTTTTAATTTTTAAGGCAGGAGAAAATTAAGATGGAGAAATAAACCAATTTCATGTAACTTGAATACACTGAAGAAGCAATAGCAAAACTCTCAACAATCTGTTCAACAGAGAACATTTTTAAAACTCTGTAATAATCATTCTTTAAAATGTTGAAGATACAGCAGTGAATAAGACAAAGTTTCTATTTTCATAGATTTTATATTCTAGTGCAGATATATAATAAGCAATTATTAATCAAAAACAAGTACAACACATCAAATACTGGCAAAAAAATAAAGCATGGTAAAGGTGCAGAGTAACACAGGCAAGTGCTGTTCCAGGTAGGACATTCAAGTAAGGTAACATCTGGGCAGAATGAGAGAGGGAAGTGGGTCATGTGCATACCTAAGAACCTTCCAGACAGATGCTATAGCAACTGCAAAGGCTCTGAGGTGGGAGCACACCTGGCACGTTCAAAAAACAGGGAGGAGGTCAATGTGGCATGAGAATAGTGGGCATGAGTTTAGAAAGGTAGGGTGAACACCAGAGGTACTTGAGGCCTTAAGGTCTGTGGTAAGGTCTTTGAATTTTACTGAGTGTGGAGAGGGTTTTATACAAAACAATGACATAATCTGAATTATAATTTTTTAAAAAATTTTAAAATTTTTTTGGCTACTATTAGTGAATATAATTTAAGGGAAAAGAGGAAGCAAGGAAGCTGGTAAGAGTGTATTGTACTAATCCAGGCCAGTAATGCTGAGTCTCAGACTAAGGCTTCATTGTTGGACGTGATGGAGGTAATCAGAGTCAGGACACATTTTGAAAGTAGAGTTTTCAACGTAGTTGTCATTTACCAACATGAAAAGGATGAAGGAGAAGGTGGGTCTGTTTTGAACTTGTTAAATTTAAGATGCCAGTTTAAAAGTTAAACAGTGGTTTCAAGAAGACTTAGTCTGTAGTTTAGGTACAGGATGGAATTTGGACAGACCTCAGCATGGAGATTGCTCTTCAAAGCTAAAGACTGGATGAGACCATCAAAGAAATGAATTAAAATAAAGAAGGCAGTTGAGCAGTCCAACATTTCAAAGTGAAGAGGATAAAGAAGAAACTGAGAAGGAACAATCTGTCAGGTAGCAGGAAATCTGAGGGGGAGAAGGGGTGTCCAGAAGCCCAGGAGAAAAATGAATTTCAAGAAGGAGAAAGTGATCAACTATGACCAAGGAGTTGAGAAGTAGAGAAAATGAAGACCAAAAATTGACCATTGGAATTGGCAAGTAAATTCCAAAGGTGACCTTGACAAGAGAATTTAGAGAGAGAGGTCAGGGATGAAAACCCAGAGGGTGGGTTTAAGAATGAATGGAAGAAGAGGAGTTATTTTTCCAAAAGCAATGGCAATTTTTTCAAGAAGAATTCCTGTAAAGGAGTTGGGGAAAATGGAGCAGAATTTGCAGGGCGGGTGGAATTGAGGGAGGTTTCTTGACTTTCATTATTGTTTGAGATTGGGAATATAGCATATATGTGTGCTGATAGGAATAATCAAGAAAACCAAGACATTTTCATAAAATAAATAGGGAGCTTAACTTCCTAACTGAAGTGAGTTGAAGATCTAAAGTAGAAATGAGGATTTTAGTTTCCTCATTCTGTATTAATTAGAAAGAAAATTGGTCAAGAGAGGAACTATCAGTACTATTACAAGGATTTCTTGGTCAATCACTTCAGCTGGGCCCTATTGATAATGGTGAGTACAAGAGAGATAAGATAAAGGAACAGAAAATTCAGGAAGCTTCAGAGAAGTGGTCAAAGAGGAGATATGAAGTGAATCCATGATATAAACAACAAAATAGGTTGACCAGAAGAGTCAATCTGGGAAGTTTGGTTAAAGTCCAATTTGGTTTAGGTTTTATGGATTACTTATCATAAACTTGTGTGTACTTTATTGTGAAAAAAAATCAGATAACATAGAAGTATATAGGATAAAAAAATGAAAGTACCTACACATACAAATAGACACACACACACACACACACACACACCACTTTCTTTCTCCCTGAGGGAACCACTCTCAACAATATGGTGCATATCCTTACAGGTGTGTGTGTATGCATGTGTATGTGTGTATGCATGTGTGTGTATAAACATATATGTATATATGTATGATAACGTTACAAAATTTGGATCATGTACTATTTACACAATTCAGCAACTTGCTCTTTATACATAACAATATGTCTTTTGTATTTTCTACCTCAGTAAAAATAGCTCTCCTTTGCAAGAAATATGAATAGGTAATACACTAACATGATACACCATATAAAAGAAACAAGATGTATACGGAGTCTTCTTCCAGTCTCCCTGCCAGTTTTCCCCCAGAGACAACCACTATTACGAGTTCCTTAAAAGTCTTTCCACAGTTTGGCAATGTATATAAACATATTAGACATAGGCATATATATACGAATGTATGTGCTCAAATGGAGCATATACCTGCTTTTTAAATCTTAACTATATACCCTGGAGATTATTCCATATAGAGAGTTGCTTCATTCTTTTAAATGGCAACATAGTATTCTATTGTATTTTTATTTAATCAAATCCCACACCTGAATATTTATTTTTTTAGTATTTTATTTTTTAGTTGTGGTTGGACATAATACCTTTTACTTCTTTATTTTTATATGGTGCTGAGGATCAAACCCAGGGCCCTGCATGAGGTAGGTGAGCACTCTACTGCTGAGCCACAACACCACCCCACACTTAGATATCTCTAACTTTTTACAATTAGCTGAATTACAACCATGCTGACTGTAATTCAGAATTTACTCATCAAAAGCAAAGAGAGTAAATCAAATAGAAAGAAGACCCTCCAAAAGGGATTTGAGATTGTAAAGAATTTTGCATTAAGACTAAGTCTAGGGCCTGTGGTTATGGCTCAATGGTAGAGTGCTTGCCTTGCATATGTGAGTCACTAGGTTCAAGTCTCAGCACCACATATAAATAAATGAATAAAATAAAGGTCCATCAACAATTAAAAAAAGTCTAAGTCTAGGGCCTTGACTATGAGATATTAAAATTAATCTCTGAAAGGTAATTTGAAATTATAAGTGCTAATATTCTTATTTTCAAAAAGAAATGAATTATTTGTATTAATTACTTTCAAAGCTACAATGAGGAAATCCTTTCTGTTTGGGATACCCAAACCCTCTTACTGACCTGGATGGAGCATTTTTTCTGAGACCAAACAATGAATGTCCATACAATCATTTTTGTTCATAGAAATGACTGGTTAAGAAACCATGCTTCTCCATATGGCATTTCTCAATAGTTACTTTACAGAGAAGCTTGTTTCACAGATGTTACAAATTAATATCATAGAAGTGCATTTTCCCGGCATATTCTGGGGAAAAAAAGTGATACTTTCCTTCTATATAAAATATATTATTAACTGAATTGGCTACAAAGACAATGTCTTGTGGTGGCTAGAGTCTTAAGGGGTAGAGGATTGTCAATTCTATGACTGGTGGTTAGGGGAGTAAAGTTGTACCATTCAATTTTCTTTGATTCCATTCCCCATTTGGAAATCAAGAGGAATACCTTGGTTCATACCTCCCTCAGCATGCTGGAAGAAACAGAAATGTGAACCTACACATGGCAGAAGGATTTCAACAAGATGCTTTTCATGTTATCATGTTAATATGACTGGCCAACTGATGGCTCCAAGGACCAGGTGGGTATAGAAGCAGAGAGAAGGGCAAATCAGAGTCAAATGAGATTTTTTCAAACTGTTTGCCTGATATCCTCCTTCTATTCCAGTTGAGAACTATTAGGACTGAAGAGAACTTCAGTGACTGATACTACAAGTTATGGGACATAAATACTGGATTCTAAGCAGTGAGAGATACATACAGTGGTGATTGAGGTCAAGGGCTTCACATTGGGAGACCTGGGTTTGAACATTGGCTCCACTTCTCATTGACTATTGGTCTTATTGACTATATGGTCTTGAACAACTTTAGTCCTGAAAGCATCATCTCCTTACCTATGGAGCACCTAACTTTAAGGTTGGTGTTTGGTTATCAGACAGTTACTACTCAAGAAATAGTGCTGCTATTGGTTCTCTTCTAACTCTTGAACCTGTCTGTACCTTGGATTTAAGGCAATATTTGTTACCATATAAATTTATCAATGACTTCTCTCATAAGGTTTAATAGCTATATAATTCCTACAAATATTTGTGTATAGGAGGATTTTAAAGCTGGACATGGCTTTAAATCCATAAAGTTATACTCAATAACCACTCACTTTATGAATGGGGAAAGTGAGGCTCAGGATGGCAAGAGGTTTGCCCAAGGTTACCTGTCTGGCAGGTATGAAGGTCGGGATTACAGCCATATCTTTTTCTAATCCAACATTCATTTCTTGTCTCTCCCAAACTACACATTTAATAAAAAAAATAAAATATGCTTTAAAAGGTAATGATGAGACTGTAATTTCTTTTCTATTGTAGGGGTCAGTGACATTACCATGTAGGACAAGAAAAATTCTGTGAGATGTTAATAAAATTAATAGCACAAAAAGGTGCAGAAAAATATTCCCTTGTTGCCCTGATGATATCAAAAGACCCAGAAAGAAGTAAGCAACAGCCTAGGCTCCAGGACCCTTCAGAGGCCCATGCTGTGCGAGGAAAGATGGGAAATAAAGAGATGAGTTGCACATTCTTACCAAGACCCATCACCTTCCCAGGCTAGTCCTGTGTTTCAAGCTTCCACGCCCCCATTGAAAAGTCAAAAGATGTCCAAAAGCTCCATGTTGTTGTTTTTTTTCCCCATGGCTGCTCCTTCTTCACATTCTCTACTCCTGCTCACCTAACTAATGTGGACATTAGTGTATCTACAATTCCCCCTGTCCAGGGAAAACAGGAAGTAAAGTGGAGGCAGTGGCTAAAACCAAAACATCCCTAAACCCAAGTCAACAGATAATGGCTAGATCTGGACCTCTGAAAGCAGAAGCAGAGGATCCCCTGGGCTTCCTCTCCAGGGCAGGATGCTGACACTGGCTGGATCTCTATCCTTTGTGTCTGACTCACCAGATCAAGTGGAGCAGAGGGGAAGGTCGCAGAACTGGAGCACACCCAGTCCAGCTCTGGACACCAGCCTGTCTGCCCACGAGTGGCCACTGTTGAATCCCAGTCAAGTAGACAGCCCCCAAAACTCGACCTGGAGTTTCACTCTGTACGTGACCGGGCAACCACAGTGGTCTCCACTCAGGCCCTGGCCACCATCAGGAAGGCATCTATTACCTCCTGCAGTGGCTCCAGTTCTGTGGTCGCCAGTATAACCCAATGGCCATAAATTTCTAACTCGGCTAAATGTTGACCTACTTCTAACTCTGACTGCAACTGCCCCTTTGGGAAACAGCCACACTCTTGAGTACTCTCTGCTAAATGAGTGCCACCTTGTCTCTTTCCTCAGCCTCATCATTGTAATTAATAAGCAACAATATCATCCCTCGTGGTTATATTCCTATTAGGTGTTAACTGGCCCTAGCATCATTATCTCATTAAGCTTTTCCAGTTAAATTACTTCATCAGCTTCCCTCCAAAGGGGGGTCTGGTACTGTCAGGCTGAGAAGAAAGCCAAAAAGATCATCACAGGCACTTAGACCTGCTCCAAATACTAACATTTTTGAAAAAATAATGTTATTTTTACTTCCAGGAGTACTTTATATTGCTATAAATCCTCTTGTCTAAGTGTTTAAAGCAATACTCAGAAAATTCTTAACTTAATCTCACTCATTTTGATAGGGAAAAAACGTTGTGGAAGAATATATTATAAAATATTTACAATAGTGAAGACTTCCTCCCTTACCACTGCCCACATTTCTATTTGATAAATGATCTCCAGTCCTTTCATAAGATGCTGCATTTCAAATGTTATTTAAAAAAAAAAAAAAAGCTAGGAGCAGGCTTGCTTGCATACTACCTACTTCAGTTTGTTCTAGATGCAATCTTTTTTTTTAACTTCCCTGATAATGCTTGCCTTTTCTTTCCTTTAATAGCATTCATTTTATAAATCAACCTTTTGTAAAGGTAGATGAAGACTATTCTACTCATAAATGAATGGAGAACATAGACTAATCCATTTCTCTAGAAATGCTTTCATTCTGAAGACTAATGACACTTATTGCTTCTTCTATTGTCCTCATGATTTCATGTTAACCATGAACTCTTTTCATCTTTTCCTCCTTTATTTCTAGGTTGTGCACATTCTCCAAAGGTTGGGGGATATGCCATCAAGAGTTCAAACTTGCCCTTTTACAGCCATTAATCATGTTTTGTTTCCCATCCCAATTATCTCTTCCCTTCTCTACCTTCCCGAATCCCTTAATCATCTCCCTTATAATTCATCATTCATCCTCACTTTCCCAAGTAATTTCTGACTTTCAAATACTTTATTATCCCATGTTCTTTATTACACACTTATCCTTCAATCTCCATTGTTCTTTAATTTCCTCACAAATTGTGCGGTCCTATTTGGCTTGCAGCATTTCTCCATTTTGGGTCATCTTCCCCCCTTGCCTTCCTATCTTCCAAATTCCTCTTTGTTTCCATAGGTGCAGGTCATGATTAGATATGATGGAAATGAATCTGAATCTCCTTCTGGTTATTTACATAACTTTTAAAATCCAATTATCATTCCAAGGGGGAAATCTAGGTTTACAATTCTCAAGCCTTCCCACAGAAGCAATCTAATACACTAGGTCTGTCCGTCTCTCTCTCTCTCTCTCTCTCTCTCTCTCTCTCTCTCTCTCTCTCTCTCTCTCTCTCTCCCTCCCTCCCTCCCTCCCTTTCTTTAATTTCATCAGGGATATGATGGAAATGCATTCTCAGAGGAAATACGGCACAGTTGCTTGGTGTTAATCTGAGCTGTGTTGACCACCCCCTTTCTCGTTTGGGAATGAAGCTTGGTATCATGTCCAAAAAACACATTAATGTCTTATGATAATTCTGTCATACATAAACCTTTTGTCTCAGGGATTGAAAGTAAATCCCTAAATACAAATCTAGATGTCATCAAGCCTTCTCTTCCTGTCCAGTGTCTTTTCCTAGAAGAGCGTACTTTTAGTTTCTAAAGTTTTCATGTGTTTTGTTTTGGAAACTTTTTTCTCTTTCTCCTTCCTCTCTTTCTCCTGAATTCTCGGGAGAATTATTTTTTTACAAATACTGAGACATTCTTTCTTGCCATTGTTTTTTCTGCCTCGGGATCCTTCCTCATCTCACCTTTTTCCAGCGGATGCTTTTCTATTTCAAGTTTATGTCAGGGACAAATTCTCACAATCTCACCTTCATGATCTCCCTCACTTCCCCTCTGTCACTTTATGTGACTCCATACACACACTTTTTGGACTCTGGGTTCTGCAGTTGGTATGGGTGCTGAAGTTCTCCCAGCCTGTCTCCAGGATCAAGAAGACAGTCATCTCGTTCCCATAATGCCCTTGGATGCTGGTAAAGAAAAGGCATGGCGATCATCGACTTTATTAGTGATAACACTGGGGCAGTGGAAGTAAACATGCCTACTAAGGAACAGTTCATTACATTATGCTTAAAGGAAGAATTGCAGCAATTTCCCAAACTCTAACTATCTCCCTATTGAACTTCACTGAAGAACAGAGCTCATTTTCCAAGGTTATTGATTTTTTCCTTTCCATCAAAGGCATATAAAGGCCTTATACAGGAACAGAGTTAGTAAATTGTTAGCACGGAATTGTAGCATGCATTTCCATGTAACAATGACTTTACTTTCATTCTAAACTGTCGGAAGGCATATTGCTTGGGCAGTGGGAAATCCTGCTCCTTGAATGATTGTGCATATGTTTCTTTGAAAAGAATTGAGTTTCCCTGAGTTAATTCTTTTAAAAAAAATAATCCAAATTATCTACTTTTTTTTCTAAAATGTGACCCCTTTCCCCCTCAGTATTCTCTCATAATTCACACAGGATTTCTCTTGAGAGTACGATAAAGTCTAATTTTCCCCATTATTCAATTTGGATCCTGTTAAGCGAGACAGGCATTCACTGACAAGAAGAACATTTCAATTTTGGCAAATAAGTTCATTAGTATTCAGAAAGCTTTGCACCCCTCATATTTAATAAACCTTTCCATTACAGAGTAAGAAACCCTGCAAAATAGTCAAACAAATTAGCAATGGGGCCACCAAGAGAGTACATTCAACCCTAATTCAGAGATGTCTCAGTTTATCAGTTTTCTGTCAATCACTAAAACAAGAAAAATGAAACATGCAATTATATACAAGGAGACAGAACTCCTAATTCTTTCATCCCAGCTGAAGCAGAAGAGTTTTAATTGCTTGGAAAAATAAGATTTTTGTTTTCTCTCAAGAAGGACAGAGAAAACAAAAATAAATTGCCTCATAGTCAATGGTGGGAGCTATAAGACTCCAGATCATGCAGATTAGAAGTAGAAACACCAGTCTATCATCTGTATACTCTGCCTTCACAATGGCCAATAGCCAGATATTTGGGAATGGAAGATGATTGACAGAAAAAAAATGTTTCCCTTTTCATTAGAGTGTTTAGAATTCTATAGATTCACTGCTTCTGCTTCTGCTTAATGGGAGAAATAGTGGACTAAAATATTTGAATATGTTGTTGATTATTGCAGAGTCAATTTTTCATTTATCTGAGTTACTCAGTCCCTTTATTTCTCTTTAAAGTCCTATTAGCCATTCTATGCCATGAACCTTAGATTGCTTTTAATAGATTTACCAGGAGGAATTATGAACAGGTCAAGGAAATAAAACTCTAATTTTTTAATCCAGGTATAATCATATACACCTGCATAGAATAGGCAATAAAGAAAATTAAAAGTCTTGGTCATGGAGAAGTATAGACCTTACCTGCAGGTCTTTTCTATTCCTTGACCTCAACTGAGAAATAAAATGAGTCAAGAGTAATTAATTCTACCAGTTAAGCCATAACTTGAAATACCTAAAATTAGTTCCCATGATAAAATTTCTAAACCAAATAGTTTTTGTCCGCAACCTAAATATAAAATTCCATTGAATTGTTTTTCCATAAAATATTTTCCGTACTCAGAGATTAATTTGCTAATGATGGAAGAAATAATGCGAAGAAAAAGATGCTTAGATATGATTTCCATTGAGGTAGGAGTTCATAGAAATATTTTTTGTCTGATTGTTATTTTTCCTTTCCTTTTTAAAGAGGTCACGATGGATATGGCTCAGTGGTGGAGTGCTGACTGGCATGTGCAAGCCTTGGGTTTGATCCCTAGTGCTGAAATAAGTACACAATTAAAAGAAGTCATCAGACAGGGAAAATGTGAAGCACAGTATATATGAAAGATGGCTATTTATTGAGAAGGTTTTTTTTTAATTTAGATTTTCCCTACCTGGGGGCAGGGATAAGTTCCAGGTGTGCAGTAGTCTGTGGACCTCACTATATGGAGTATTGTCTCTCTACCAACTTTAAGACTGTTTGTTTCTTAAACTTGAAAAAAGTTCTTTCATGATGACCCTGGGTCTGAATGATTATCCTATAGGTATCTTAGGGCACTACGAAATTGCTTGAGCAGGCTGAGGCACCTGCCTGTTGTGGTCACCCTGGGAGTACCACAAGCACACTCCTCTGGGACATAGATGATTCCCTCCAAAGGTGAAGCCAACAGATGAAGGAAGGAGGGTTTCCTCCTCTTCTGGGAAAGCACATGGAATCTGGGAAAGCATTACCTTGTACCTCCAAACCTAGCACATAGCAGGTATAGGGCACATAGCATGTGCTTAATAGAAACGTGAGGAACTAAAGGACCAGGAGAAAGGCAGGTAAAGAAGGAATGAAGGAGAGAAGAATAACTTGTTAGTGTTAGAATGAAGACCAAAACCCAGGTCTCAAGGTTCCCAGCCCAACATTCCTCACACTCCTGTTTCCTACATAGAACAGAAGTGATAGTTGGCTCTGAATTCTATCCCTACCTATTTCCTGGCCCCAACCACTTCATATTTCCTTCCCCAGAAGCCCTACTAACCCCAAGCACATTGCCTGGCACCACAGGACTTTGCACAGTTTGCTGAAAGCAACCCATGCTCATAGAGCACTTATAGAATGTAGGATTAGAAAGCAAAGTCACTGGACATGATTAAGGCAACAGGAATTACCTTATTGGTTGGACTCTTATGTGTGTTGCTGGGATCAGAACAGGACCCGGTGCATGCTAGTCAGTGCTCTACCACTGAACTAGAAGCCCTAACATCTTGATCAGAAATCTGGGCCTGAGAACACCTTTGTGGCTACCAATTGATTGTAAACACTGCTCTTCACACCTAAAGGGTAGTTACAGTATAAGCTCCATGTGGTAGGAACCATGTCTATTTTGCTTGTAAGTCTCTACAAAGTCCTTCCCATACTTGACTGTTTTTTTTTTTTTGAGAGAGAGAGAGAGAGAGAGAGAAATTTTTTAATATTTATTTTTTAGTTTTTCGGTGGACACAACATCTTTGTATGTGGTGCTGAGGATCGAACCCAGGCCGCACGCATGCCAGGTGGGTGTGCTACCCTTTGAGCCGCATCCCCAGCCCTTGACTGTTCGTTGAGTTATTAAATGCAACCATCAATTCCATATTTTATGATTCCAAGCATGTTCCATGATGTCCTCTTTTAAAAATAACTAGCAATATCACCGTTCAGCCAAATATATTTGAAGTTCCCAGCTCCATCTAGTATTTTCATTGATTAATTCATTCAATACAGTGTGTGTGTGGGGGGGCTCACCTATAGACAAAGAGTTCAAGCTTTATTTGACTTGAAATACTATGTTAGCAATGACCCTCACCCTTAAATTTAAAAGACACTTTAAGGCCTCACGTCCTAGAACTAGATGGCCTATGACAATGTATTCATCTGCAAGCCCTAGAGTGCTGATGCTGGTGTAGGCTAATAAACTGGTGTCTCCTTCAAACTACTACTTGTTCAATCTTTACTAGAGGAAAAGAACTGAGCAGGAAGATCACTAAGACACTCAATCTCTTCTCTGAGATGATAGGCAATTTAGTTGGAACACCCAATTTACATATCCCAGTAGGAAAAGCAGAAATCTCGCGATAAAACAGCCTCCTCTGACTACTCCCCGCTTTCTACCCCTGAGGAATTTATTAAGCCATTCCTTCCAATCCCACACAGAATTCTCTCTGAGAGAAGAACTGATAAATATATTTTCCTCTCCTTGTATTTCCATAGATATGTTAGTATGCTATTAACATTTTTAATGCCCTTAGCAGCTAGTCCTGCAAAAGTTGTCTCATTGGTTTATATTTAATCTGACCCTGGTGACAGTCATTATTTGAACAGAAAAAGGCAATCTAGAGAGAAACTGTAGTTGATGTTCCTCTTCTTTTGGAGAGTGGGCAGCCCATTCACAGTGTCTTCTTGATGATGGTTTCCAGGGGCCAGGGTGCAAGGATCGCCACAGCAGTAGGGAAGCAATGTAAGAAAAAACCATGTTCTTCCAAAGGAGTGGATTTTCCTTCTGTCTCAGCAACTGCAAAATTGTAAATGAAAGATTATAAAGTTAAGCCACTGCACAAGTGAGGATCTTTGTAAATACTGGGCTTAAACAAAGCTTGATGACAGATTCATTGACTTTTAAATGAATCCTGTGGTTTTTCCAAACAATGGGGCTGAGAAACTACTAAACTGCAAACTATGCTTAAGGATTCTCTGATCCTTCATTAATTTTGCAGCACCAAAGAAAAGGGAAACTTTATAATTGCAATTAAATATAAGAGAATCTGCAAGCATAAAGCATATGGAATGAGTGGGCTAGGGTGAGACATATTAAAGAAAGAGGAAAGAGAGTCCAAAAAATCCAGAAACAGTCATTTCTTTGAGTGTTGCACAGAGCTGAACTAAAAGAGTAGTGATCATAGGACCTGAGTGAGAGTTGAGTAAATCATATTTGAGGGCAAACTTGCATTTAAGATCTCATAAAAAGTCAGAATTTTAGTAACCCAAGCCTTATCCAATTCCCAGGCAATCAATATGATTGGTTCTGAAAGTTTTTGGGTTTTTTTTTTATCAAATTAGACAAAATGGTAAGAAATCCACCCAAAGATGGCTGAGATGAAGCATCAGTAGTTTTGGCCTTCTCTGTCAAAAATATCACAGGTGATTTAGTGCCACTGTCAGAGATCTGGGAAAAACTGGGAAAAAAACACCAAATTAATGACTGTCTTCAGCTGCCATCCCCTCTCTTGCTGTGCCCTCTGTCCCCTTCCTTAGGCTCCAAGAACCCAGGAAATATGTACTATTTTTCATCCACTCTAATTTCTCTAACATGAGAGAGAGCAGCTAAACTCAAAGTCTTTCAATTCATACTAGAGCATCAACAATTGGTGACATTAACACTCCCATGAGATATTTGCAATTTATTAATGCAACATGTACACATGAACCTCTGAATCATTAGAATATGGGGTGAAAAGGGGAGAAAGGGATGGTGTTCACATGGCTGCTAATTTAATCTCATGTCTGTTCATATCAACCACCAAACCTACAGACAGAAGGTTACAGCAACTTTGCCTCCAACAACACTGCTAACCCTAGTCTGAGAAAACAGTCCTATTCAGAGCACCCAGAGGTATCTCCTTTTGCACTGATGCCTAGGCCTATAGAGAAGCCTCCTAATAATATCAGTGGCATGTCTATACTCCCAAAGCAAACTAAAAAGTAATTGAGTTACCCACCATTACACAGTGACTGACTAAAACTTAAGGCCAAGACTGAGCCCAGGTCTCCCAAACCCCAGTCCACAGTGCTGCACATGCAGTATTTTTTTCTCTAGACCCAGGCAAGAAAATGACCTTCCACAAATTCTAGGGCAGTGTTTGGATAGTGTCTTGGTGTAATTTCCCCTTCCTGGACAATACTCTGACTCTGTGTCCGGAGCTAGACACAAGAATCTGCATGATAACAAGCTACCTGCAGGACTCTGAGCAGCTAGGGTTAAGAACCACCCCTACACTTGGTCTCCTATACCTAACAGCACCATGCAGAGGCAGGAAGGTCTCCCTGAAAGGGCTGCTCTAGGGGCATCCTCTTGAGCCCAAATATCAAAATGCTGCTGACCATGGGTCACAAGTCAGAGCCTGGAAAGCAAACTGGTTTAATGACTTTGTGACTGGCAACATCCCAGTGATACTCTCAAGATTTCTGTATAACCAGTCTTCCAACATGTGCTGAGCCCCTACTTTGTGTGAGATCATATGTAGGGTGCCAAGACGGACAACGAAAAGTAAGCCCAAGCTGTGAATAGTCTATTAAGAAGATCAGATGCATACACTCACAAATTAAAAAAAAAAGATATGTACACTTAAAAATAATATTAATGTTACAAAGCAGTGTCATTGAGAAGGGAACATAACACAGATCAGTGTTGTATAGGCATGTCCCATGTACTTCAATGATCTCCAAACTCAGTGACTAGCACAATCATCTGTGTGAGGTCTGAAACCCCATCCCTAGGATCCTAATTCAATGAGCCTGAGGAGTTGTATTTTCAGCCAGTTCCCAGGCAAATCCTATGCAGCAAGTTTACAAAAGGACATTTGAGAGACTTCTAGAGTGTTGAGAGCCAGGATGTGAAGAATCTAAGGGAACGTAGCATTATACTAGTGGTTTGCAACTCCTCTATATTAACCTATTCAAATTGGCCTCCCTGAATCCCTAGCTGTTTAGTTTTGCTCCTATGGACAGTCTTGGCCTATGCTGTCTTCCCACTTAGGGCCTTCTCCATTTTCCCAGTAGAAATATATTCTCTAGGAATAGCTATAGCTTTATTCCTGAGGAAAATACATAGACAAAAGCCCACATCTCACATTCATTATATGATTCCATTTATATGAAATGTCTAAAATAGGCAACTCCATAGAGACAGAAAGTAGATTACTGGTTGCCAGAGTCTGTTTTGTTGGTTGCATTTCAGAAAATATGTTAATCCTGTACCACATACCACCCAGCAGCAGAGGGTGGGAATTGAATGGTGGTGGTCCCTGGTGATAAAGTGGGCTTTCTCTGCAATTTGCCCTAGTTTCTTCCATGTCCATTTGAGGGCACATTTATTATTGCTCTTGTGTTTGGTGCCATGTCTCTAGAGATAAATAAAAAAGTAGATTACTGGAACTCAAAGTCTTCCGATTCATACTAGAGCATTAACAATTGGTGACATTAACACTCCCATTAGATGTTTGCAATTTCTCAATGTAACATGTATACATGAACTTCTGAATCATTAGAATATGAGGGGAAATGGGAAGAGAAGGAGGGTGTTCACATGGCTGCTAATTTAATCTCATGTCTGTTCACATCAACCACCAAACCTGCATACAGAAGGTTTCCGCAACTTTGCCTCCAACAACACTGCTAACCCTAGTCTGAAAAACTAGTCCTATTCAGAGCACCCAGAGATATAGACGTGCCACTGATATTATTAGGAGGCTTCTCTATAGGCCCAGGCATCAGTGATAAGGGAGATACCTCTGGTTGTGATGATTACACAACTTTGCAACTATACTAAGAACCACTGGAGTATTTCACTTTTAAAAAAATGAAATTTAAGGTTTATAAATTATATCTGAAATTTTGAAAAACCCATACACAGTGTGGGTACACATTTCACATGCAGGTAGCCTACCTGGCTTCCTGGGTCCTCACTACTATTAGGTGACATCCTTTGGGTAAGAGGCAGATCAGCTGATGACAATAACATATACCATTTATTAGATAGTTATGACATGGTGATACCCATTACACATTTGCCTGAATACATGGTTATCTGAGATGATAATCAGAACCAAAGATGTGGATAATATTATTATACTTTTATTGCTAAGATTTTTTGTGTATGGTACTAGGAATTGAACCTAGTCGTCCTATACCACTGAGCTACATCCCCAACCCTTTTTATATTTTGTTTTGAGACAGAGTCTTGCTAAGTTTCCCAGGCTGCTTTGAACTTGTGATCCTTCTGCCTCAGCCTCCTAAGTAGGTAGATTCACAGGCATGCACCACCATGTTCAGCCTATTGCTAAGATTTTAAAGATGGTAAAATAAAGGCATAGTGAGGTTAAATAACGTGACCCTTCCCACAGCAAGGGAGATGTGGTTTAATACGCAACAAAAAGCCCTCTGACCTAAAGGACGTCCCTCATGATCTACATTTTTACCATTAGATTTGGAGATAATAGAATAATAGTAATAGTGATAACAATATAACTTAAGATTTACTGAGCACTTTTATTTTTATAGTCCCTGCACTAAATTCTCTACGTTGATTATCTCATGTAATCTTCACAAAAACTCTCTGAGGTGCACACTATTGTCATCCCCAGTTTACCGATGTGGAAACTGAAGCAGATAATATTTAAGTAATTTGAACAAATCTCCACAGTTAGGAAGGAAGGAAGCTAGAATTTGAACATAGCCACTTAGTCAAAGATCCAAACTCAGGTGCCTAAAAGGGTCATGACAATGCAAGTTTGAGGTGGAACCCACGTATTTCTTGAAATACAAAATAGTGTCTGATCATTTTTAATCTATCTTTAGAGACATGGCACAATTTCTCTTAATAAAATAAAACCAATCACAAGAGCAATAATAAATGTGCCCCCAAATGGACATGGAAGAAACCAGGGCAAATTGCAGAGAAAGCCCACTTTATCAAAAGGGGCCACCACCATTCAATTCCCACCCTTTGCTGCTGGGTGGTATATGGTACAGGATTAACATAGTTTCTGAGACAAAAACAACAAAACAGACTTTTACTTGAATTTTTTTGCTTTGTCTTTTTAAAATATGATAATTCTGCAGACCAGATTTTTCCCACAGCAGCCCACTCTTGACCTCTGCACATAGTTCTGTGTAGAACTTTGAAGCAGTTAGTTCTGTGTGACTGCAATTTAGGATTTGGAGTGAAAAGCAACAGGGTGAGCCTGGAACAGTGGGGTGGGGGTGGGGGTGGGAAATGTGTGAATATTTCACAATTCAAGAAGATACATTTTCTTCTACAGGCCAAGGAAAGACAGAAATGTGTTGTTTCATTTTCTGTTTGTTTTGTTTTGTTTTGTTTGCTGGGGGGGGGGGCATGTATCAGGGATTGAACTCAGGGGCACTTGACCACTGAGCCACATCCCCAGCCCTATTTTGAATTTTTGTTATTTAGAGACAGGGTCTCACTGAGTTGATTAGCACTTTGCTGTTGCTGAGGCTGGCTTTGAACTCACTAACAATCCTCCTGCCTCAGCCTCCTGAGCCGATGGGATTACAGGTATTATAGGTGTATGCCACAGCGCCTCGATCTCGTTTTATTAAAGAAGGAAAAGGGACCAGATCAGAAAGACATTTTGAGGTCTCTGCGCAGGCAAAATAGCTTGAGGCAGGGAGCCAAGTGGGGAGGTCACTGAAGTCATCAGCCCCAAACAAAGATGACGACAATGGAGGCAAAAGAAGGAGCTCAAGTCAGCTAAGGGCAAAGATCTTCCCCAATAAATTTTGGATTTGTTTAGATCAGGATTTACACATACACTCTATTATATAACCAAAGCATCACTTGACTTAAAAAAAAATACTATCATCATGAAGGGTGAGACATTAGCAAATGTGGGGGAGAGAAAAGAGGGGGTGTTGGGCTACAACTTGTTTGAGGCTGGGTTTGGCATCTAAAAAGGAAAGAAAATGTTCTTGGCTAGGGAGGAGACAGCCCTAAAACTGCCTAGAAAAACAAAAGTGGATGAGGGGAATAAAAAGTACACATAGAAGGAAGTCAGGTATTAAGAAATTAAGAAACATGGGAAACCAGCAGGGAAAAAAGTAATCAGGCAATGAACAGGGAAGGCCCCAAAGTCCAGATTTCATGCCGATCAGAGACACCAGTGAAGGCATATTAAAAAGATGTCGTAATGAAGGCACCAAGGAGATTGCTTTAACAGAGACAGAAGTCAAGAACAGAGACCACCATGGAGGTGTTTTTAAGGAAGAGAAGACGAAGAGGGCCAAAACACAGGAAAGGATTTCAGTTATTAGAGACCAATGGGAAAAGATGAGTCTTAGAGATGTCAGAAAGGAAAATATGACAGGATTTTGGAATATTCTCAGAGTAAAAAAAAAAAAAAAAATAAGGTCTGTCCTGTAAAAAAATACAAAGTTCTCTCTCTGCAAGTGCTTCAGAAGCAGGCCTGAGGACAGCCAAAGATAACAGCAAAGCTACATTCCGAAGGCATGAGGAAGAGAATGCAGTTGCCAGAAAGCCCCAGAAGGGAAGGAAGCAAAGAGTTTAGTCTCCACCAAGCTCAGTTTTCATTGGTTACAACATCACCCACACCTGAATAAAGTGCTCAACAGAACTGACTTTTGCTGAGATAATCATCTGATGGCCAGAGCTTTCTGGGGGGCCCATAGTAGGCAGAAAGAGAGAAGAAAATAGGAGCCTTCACCATCAACTGGTCCAAAGATTAAAAAAAAAAAAAAAAGGATCTCTGCCAACAGTAACAAAATATCATACTTAATAACATAAAGCTGTACATTAAAGGGGGAAAACACAAAAAGATAGATTGGGGGTATATCATGGACAGGAGCTATCACTCAAGTATACTGTGCAATGCCCGGTGTCTTACATACTCTATTCCATTGAAGTCCCACATCAGATAGAGAAAGGTATTGCATTTTGCAGAAACAAAAAATGTGGAGGCTATATCAAACTGGCTACTTGCTAATAGTCACACAGGTACTAAGTTTTAGAGCCAAACGTTATTGGATTCTCAATATGTGTGTGTGTGTGTGTGTGTGTTTGCTTGCCTTATTTTTTAAGAGAAGCTCTCACTATGTTACCCAAGCTGCTCTCAAACTCCTGGGCTCAAGTGACCCTCTCACCATAGACTCTTAAGTTCTGGAACTACAGGTATGTACCCCATGTCCAACTTCATGGTTATATATTTTCCACTATGTCACACTGTTGCACTACGGGCCATCTTCCACCCAGATTACTGAAAAAGCCTTTCTAACTCACCCTCTCTAAACCCCTCATCCAACATGTAGCCCAAGCAATCTTTCTAAAATGCAAATTTCATCATGGTTCTGCCCTGCTCAAATCCCTTGAATAAATTCCTTTTGATCTTAGATGGAGTCAAAATTACGTTCCCTACAAAACCCTCCTTCAGGATCTGGCCCTATTCACCTCTCCAACTTATCTCAATCTCCTCTCATTGCAGGTGACAATTTGATGAGTCCCTAGAATGCATCATGTTTACTGTCACCCCCACTCTACTGTGAGCTATATGAATAAAGATCCTCTTCCTGCCTTGTTCTCCTTTGAATCCACTGCACCTAGCACACATACATTTTGAAATGGATGGTGCCTAGGAATGTGGCTCAGATACCTAGATGTGTGAGATCCTGGGTTCAATCCCCAGCACTGCAAAAAAGGAAGGGAGAGAGGAGGAGGAGAAGGGAAGGAAGGAAGGAATTTGTTATTGTCCATGACTCTTTTCTTAGATATTTCAAAAAATTTCCTAACATTTTAAACATTCTATGTATTTCCTATGCCCAGAACTATGAATAATAATTTCAGGGATAAAACTCAGTTCTTGCTCTAAACAAGATCACAATCTAGTGGAGGAGCCTTCATTTTGCCAATGTTACAGTTCACATTTTCCTTCAATCTTTTCAGGATTGAGCTGACAAAGGATCCTTGACAGTCTGTGGAGCATTTGATAATTACCAACTGACTGATCACCAGCTCCTACAAGACTACAGTAGGCTTAAGAGCTGAGACTGAATCTTGTTCACTGTTATCCCAGGGCCTAGCATAGTACCTGGTATATAACAACAGGCTTGAATGAATTAATGAAGAACTGAACGAGGAAATAACCTTGTCTTGGATAAAGCTTTGGAATCTGGGTCAAAGTTTCAGCAGGAATTCTCTATCACTAAACAGATAGATGACTCAGTGACAAGTACCATAGGGAAAAATCAACCCGTTAGAGAAACACACACACACACACACACACACACACACACACACCAGATTGCAGAGCCAGTAAAGTTTGCAGGCAGTGTAAAGTGGAGCAGAGCAGGATTTTCAAAAAACAGCAAACCCAGCCCGGGTTCTCTTCTGTGTCCTCAGACACTGTGGTGCAGGCATACCCACATAGAGACTGAGATGGCTTCACCTGGGCCCTACAGCCTCACTCTGCTCATTGAAGCAGAGCATCCAGGTAGATCAATAGATAAACAGGTAGATGAGATCAATATAGTGTTCACCACACATTTTCAAAACATATTAAGAAAACTTTTTGGTGACATACTATTTAAAGTGTATATTAATAACCACCAGTGTAAATAAATATCCAAATGAAACAAAGACATTTGGCTAGCAACTATACCTTTCAAAATTAGAACCAAAAGTTTGAACAGAAATAGTGTCTAAACAGCATCCATTCATACACACACACACACACACACACACACACACAGTCTCACACACACTTTTGAATTTACCTGCTGCCAACTCATTAGTTATTTGAATAAACATTATTTCTACTACACTATCACCAAATAGTACCTGGTAGTCAGTTAAAAAACCTTTATCAAAGTTAGAGTATGCTATTATTTTGACACCAGACAGTCCTTTGCTTTTGTGTGGAATCACTGTGTTGCCTGAACAGCGTATGATTTCACTTCTGTGCAGACAATCAGTGGGTCATTAGTGTACCATACAAATCGCCCTGGACTCAGGACGGAACCCTGGGGAACTGAAGCCGTAATAGACTGGAGAGAAGATATGGTGTTGCTGACAGTTACCTCTGATGGCAGTTAAAAGGTATGATTGCAACCACATGACAGCTTAATACAGCAGATCCCTGAGCTGTTCACAAGGCAAATTCTGATTAATGGTGTCAATAATCATGGTGAATTTTCAAGTTTTAGTGGAGCACTCCATTACATCCCACTACTACAGCACAAAACTAATAAGGCCCTTTATTAAAAAACCATGTTTTATCATTATTTTGCTACCACTGGCTTTATGTATTGTTGAGCATGAATTTATTCAGATATGGGAGGGGGAAGAGTCTCACTACATAATTAGAAGGTTCATAAAGAAATTCTTGCATAAGTAAGTGAGTGTGAGATTTACTGAAATTTGGTGAGTCAGAATTGTTCATTTTTACATACACACATATGCATGCTCTCTTCTCTCTCTCTCTCTCTCTCTCTCTCTCTCTCTCACACACACACACACACACACACACACACACACAGGAGGATAAGGCCTATTTTATTCTATCCACATCTGGCAATGATGTGGATGTAGTGAAAAGATTTCAGATTCCCTCCAGAAAGCCCTCAGGCTATAAGGAAAAGCATCCTACATCTAATAAACTCATCTTAGATAGATCTCCCATATGGCAAAGCCCTGTTTTGCTTTATTCCAACAAATTGGTCCTTGGATTCTTCTCATAGTTGCTGCTGCTATTGTTTATGATATACTGAGCCCTGACAATGTGTGAGACACCATGTACAACAGCCAGGATCCACCATTACTGGACAATGGGAACATGAATTGATATCACCTGTGAGGCATCCTGCATACCCAGAAAATTTAAGGGCCTGACATATAAAAGATATTCAGAAAACAGAGGCAATTTTTTTTAATTACAATATTCTGAGCACTTAGTCTCAGGAGAAAAATCAGAGTAGGTTTCCAAACCAGACTACTGCCAAAGAATAAAGATGCTATAAGTGAAAAAAATATAATTTTTTTCCTCTGAATTTCCTTGTCATTATTCTCCACCCCTAGTTTGTTTTGGCATGAAAGATTCTGTTTGTGCCCAACACTGTACCAATACTGTACTCACAAAGAGCACTGTGGCCAGGGACTGCCCTTCTGCTGAAGATATGAACCCCCTGGGAGTCTTTCAAAGACAGATTCTTTTACCACTGTGATACATTTAGAAAGTTTACGAGGCAAATCCATATAAGTAGTATCATTCTGTAAAAGGAAAACAAGCTTTTTCAACAATTATGACTCAAGTTATTCGACTTTTTCATATTTTGGGAGACTCCTCCTTAAATCATAGTTTCCATAAGTACAATAGTCATCTTTTTTATTGTGCTAAGACTTGTCAAGAATTAGTGGATGTTTCAACTATGCTAAAAATCAACTAAGTAAAATTAAACTAAATTAACACCAAATAAAAAAAATAAGGCTTATTATAGCAAGCCTATAATTGTAAAACTTATGCATAAAATAACTCATAGCTATCATCAAAATGAATTTAAAATTTAGAATTATCAAGATCAGCAAGATATCAGTAATTATTGCTAACATCAATTCTTTTCATCTAGCTGGATAAGCCATGTGCAGACATAGGACCAGAGTTCCTCAACACTTTGAGTTGTTTAATGTCATCACTAATATGTTAGGGATTTCCTTCGCTAGGATTTCCTTCCCATTTTTGTCAATTTTTAGCAAATCCTTTTCTGAAATTTAAGTAGGACAAGAATCTTTGCCTGCTCTGTATTAACTTGAAACCATTTCTTGTTAACTTGGAATTTAGGGGCTAACCCTTCCTCATCTTCCGGTTCTCTGTCATCTTTACTTTGTCATCTGGGTTTCCCTGTTTTACTTGCTTCTGAAAAAAAAAAAATTGTGTGTTTTCAGTACAGGAATCCTTTAAATTTAAGAGCACCCACTTTCTGTTCTCTTAGCAAAAAGGACAGTGGAAAAGAAAAGACAGACACACAGAAGGAAGGAAGATGGAGTTGGAGGGTGAGCAAAGACGGAAAAAAAAAAAGAGTTTTGAAGTTCCTGAGCCTATTATTCTCAGCTGCTTCTCTCTGTAATGGCCAGAAGTGGACAGACATTCTATAAAAATTAAAAGGAAAAAGATGATGGGAGGAGAGAGAACATTGATGTTTAAGGATGTTGATTTCAAGGTCTTCTTTCTTCTTTTACAGCCTCCTCTTTCCACAACTTTCCTGCAGTGGCCTTTACCCTCCTAGTGGAATTGAATCCAGAGTAGGTAGAAGGAACAGTGGTATGAAGTAAAATTCCATTTGCACACATACACAGAACTTCCCCAGGGCCTCTACATTCATTGCTCAAGTGTTTTCCACCGCACCCCACCCACTCTCCCAGGCCAACACACACCAGGCAACCTCACACCTGAACTTCTGGTTGAGCCAGAAGAACACTTGAAGTTTGGGGGCAGGGCCAGAAACCCAGTGCAGCCTCAGGCAGTGGGCCCAGCCACCACATTGGCAGTACTGGGAATGCACAGCCCCCCAGACAACCCCAGGAAAGTTGAGTAGGAGGAGCAGCAGCTGGGTAAGTCAAAGGTACTTTGGGTTGGCACCAAGGGAGACCTCACCCACCTTCCACCAGGCTCCAATCCTGGCTATGTTAGATAGTGCCAGAATGTCCTAATTCTGACTCCTAACTTCCAGTTAAACCAGAAGCTGGGCATTCAGGGGAGGGGCCAGGAATGTGACCATCCAGGTGCAGGGACATTACTGCCACAGTTCCTATCATGGCCCAAGAGCAAGACCCAAGCCACATAGTTATGTCTTTTGAAGAAACTTTCTGAGATTCTGTTTAAAAAGTAAATCTTTTGTTGTAGAGTTTGATATGGACATCAATATGACTGTTATTTGTTGAGTACTTACTATGTAGAGCTAGACTGTCTATGTAATAGGTCATTTAGTCCTAACAACCACACCATTCAGTAGGTACTATAATTATCTCTCCTTTACATACTAGAAAACGAAGACTTGGAAGGCTAAAATAACTTGGTTCCCATCCTTAAATACAGATCCAGAATTTCAATCCAAATAAATGTGAATCCAAAGTCCACATTTTTAACCATGTTGTATAGAAAACCAAAATTCTACACCTTCAAAAGCATTCTTCCTGGATAGGCCTCTAAGGCATTTTGGCCTTGTTTTGTTGAAGGAACAGAATTCAGTATCAAGAGGGCACATAGTTTGTCTGTCAATGTGCCTGAGGTCAGAAGTCGATTCAAGAATTCAGATAAACAAGAGGCAGAGATAATTCACTTACAAAACAGAATTTGAGGGAGCTGGTGGGAGAAAGCACATTCTGGATTCAGTCTGGCTCAGAACTCAAGGTTTAAGCTTCTCCCTTGTCTTTCAGGAACAGCCAAAATATGAGATGTACTGAAAACATATCTACAATGGCTTCAGTCATAGCTCTAAATTAACTGATAACATGCTAGCATATGATGGGGTAACTTCACCACCAAATTCTTAATTTTGAGGGATACTGCCTGCCTCACAAGTCAAAACACAATAGAGTACCAGGAAAGTTCTGGGACCCTTTGGAAAGAAAACAATAGATGTGATAAATGATGACAGAATCAGCACTGCCTTTATATCCAATGGCCTTAGTACTTAAAGTAAGAGCACTCTTATAATTTTACGGCAGTTGAGATAATAAGTTTGTAATTGATAATTTCATATAATCATAAAATAAAATTTTGAGACAGTTTCCCCTTCCACAGAGGACTTAAGAATCCTCAGGATGATGACTTTGGGGGCATATTAAGATGATTTATAAAAGATTCTATCTGGTCCACATTGTTATTATTACTTCTTCTCCTAGCACCAGTGAACTCCCAGGAGCCTCTCATTCGTAGTTAGCAAGGGAGCACCCACTTCTCTGTGGGTGAAGAATGACAGCAAGATATAACCAGTTAGCTTTTCCATTTGCTCAAACCCCACCAGTTTAATACCAGGATTGTTCTTCCCTTAGTAAACTAGGAGGCAACAGCAAGCATCCCTCCCTTAATGTTTTCTATCCTACAGTTTCCTCCAGGAAAAGATGCTTTTTTAGAACCATAGCCACACCAAAACATTGGGTGAAAAAAGCCAAAAACCACGAATACACCAAACTTCATAAAAAGTAAGACTTAGAGGCCTGAGGTCATATGAAATAAGTCCAGACCTACAGGGTGAGCCTGCTCCCTATGTTACAACATTTGGAGAGATTGAAAGATTTAAAGATATACATCCCCTGAAACTTTCATTTATTCACCTTCAACCTATATTTATTGAGTACCTGCTGTGTGGGGGTTACTAGGAGATGAAGGTACAATGAGAATAGGGTTGCCATATTTTTTTTTTAAGAGAGAGTGAGAGAGGAGAGAGAGAGAGAGAGAGAGAGAGAGAGAGAGAGAGAGAGAATTTTTTAATATTTATTTTTTAGTTCTCGGCAGACACAACATCTTTGTTGGTATGTGGTGCTGAGGATGGAACCGGGCCGCACGCATGCCAGGCGAGCGCGATACCGCTTGAGCCACATCCCCAGCCCGGGTTGCCATATTTAGCAAATAAAAATTCTGTATTTTACGGGGAATTCTAAATTTTCAGCAAGACATCATGCCTGACCACAAAGAACATGCTATCTAGTGCCCTATTAATTCCCTAAGAATTTTGAAACCCATTAATACCCCAGCAAAAATATGTGATTATCCTCTAAGGGCAAAACCTAAGGAAATGATACATGGAAAAAGTAAGTTTTGGGCATTAGAAAAAAAAATACAAGGCAAGGCAAACTTGGGTAAAATGTCACAGAATAACAATGATTGACCAAGGACAACAGAATGGCTCCACATCCCAGGTTGGGAGGCAGGGGTAGGGTAACGGGATCAAAATTAAGAAACTATTGCTGAGAACTCACCTGTGTCACCTACATTCCAAGTTAGTGACAAGTTCACCAAAAATGTTGTCAAGGTGGTAAACATTTCAATCAGACCTGAGCAGAGGATCTAGAAAGATCTCATGCCAATTTATGGTTTGGGGTGGAAACCATGCAAAATGTAGTGGTTTTACAGGGTTTGAACCTGAAAGAAAGCGAAATGTGGTGGTTTGGGCTGTATTTTTCTTGGAGTTTTTTTTAGGTACTCAGGCATAAAAATTCGCAGTCAGGCTTGGGAGGTCCAATCTGAAACAATAAAAGTTTTCACACCATACTTTCAGCAACCACATGGAACATGTTGCCAAGAGAAGCTGTAGATCCTTGTTTGAATATCTTTTCAATACTGTTCATAGGTGCACCAGAATCCCATATTTGTGTGACAAAAACTGATTTTGATATTTGGAGAGAGCAAAGGAGGCTGTCTTTTTCTGAACCAATATTATCTACATAGGAAAAAGAAAGTAAGGGTTTTTGTGCATTTCATTGTGTTAATAATAAAACTAGTTAATGAATAGTTCCATTGGCAGAAATTTCTGGGTCAGCCTGCTGTGAGTAACTGCATAGCTTGAGTCTGAAGTGAGAGTGGGTAGAGTGAAGTATTTGTTTTGTCTTACATGTCAGTTATTAAAGCCACTTCAAATCCTTCATGGAAAGATGTGGGGAATAAATAAATAAGAAGTGCCACAAAAGAAGTGGCAGAAATGGAAAGATCCACTGGAATGGCAAACCTTACCATTTTTCTTACTAGCTATTTGCCATTTCCTGATCTTAGAGTTCCATATCATAGTTCCTAACGCCCTGTGCAAAATACAATTCCTGCCTTTCCATTCCCTTACTTTCTTTGATTGCCTTTGTCTGAGCAGGCGACAGAAATGCCTCATGGTAATGTGTGAGTGTGATGTGTAGTCCTGTCTGGAGTATCAAGCAATATGGAACTAGGATGGCTTAGCAGTGCCTTGGCACAGTGCAAGAAAATAGATGGCATGACCCCTCCCAAGCACTTTTGGCAGCTTTCTGTGAAGCTGGTTCTCTGGACCTGCAACCCAATCAAAATATTTATTTCATTCTTTTATCTGAGGACCTTAATATCCTGTCATCATCAATGGAAATTCTATTGTATTCTCACAATGAAGTGGAATTTCCTTTTTTTGTTGTTGTTCTTTTGTTATTTTTGCATTGCTTTATTTTATTTTTGAGGGGGTGAGGATAAAGGTGATAAACATTAATTATAGTTTACATGAGCAAAACAGCAGGAATCATTGTTATTATCATTAACTCATATATTATTTAAGTTTTTCCAGAGAAATATAGTTAATTTGGACCTTGTGCCTTCGAAACATTTGGTAATTCCAAGATAGGGAATTGGCTTAAATTTTCCTCCAGTGGAAGAAAGAGAGTTTACAATCTAATTACATTGGCTTTGCAGGGGGTGATTAATCTTCTTAAGAAAACAAACTGCTTTCAAACACTCCAGTAACAACTGTTTCTGACGATTAATTAAATAATTACAAAGAATCTGGCCTACTTATTAAGCAGATCCAGTTATTACTCTCAGCCACAGAGTATTGGTCCCTGGCTATGTAAATATTTTCTATATAGTAGATTACAATATTCTACAATTCTGAAATACCATCGTTTTCTACTGGTCTTCAAATTAGCCTGCCACGCTGAAGGTTTCCTGGCATTTCTGTTCAAGAGTTGTATAAACCCAAGGTACCGGTAAAGTAAGCTTAAATGTTTATATCCCTCCATCCCTATTAACTACTTTTACATATACACATGACCTTTAAATTCATGACACAATAAGATTCATTGGAAGTCTACTTGACCAGGGCATTGAGGAGTTGAAATCTATTAACATTTATATAGATAATTCAAATCACCACTCAAGGACTATGCAGGAGCCATATATTGACTACTATTGTCAAATATATAAGGACTAGACAGGTAATCCAAGTTGTCCATAAGTTCTTCAATTAAAATAGGAAATTTCACCAAAGATAATTTGTCCCCAAAATTCCAACAAATCATTTCAGAACCACAATCAAAACTCTTCATAAAGTTACTTATGGATGTAATAGTTAGGTTTCTTTTAGCACTCTTAAGAAATACAAGTAGATAAAACTGAGTGTAGAAGAATTTATCCAAGTATAACTTGGATAAGCTAAGCAAAACAGAAAAGCAAAAAAAAAATTATTCATTCAATATACATATATTGCTTACTAGTTATCAGGTTCAGTTGTGAACTCTAAGTGGGACTACAACTTATAGTCCAAATAAGACAAAAAAAAGTAAAGCAATAATTACAATAAAACCTTCAAAATGCTATTAAAGAAAAAAGCAATGGGTACTATGGAGACATCAAGACAGGCACCCAATTTCAAACATCAGAGAAAATTTCCCAGGGGTGGTGTCACCTGAGCCGAATTAGAGAGGGCTTTCTAGAATAGGGAAATAGCATAACACAAAAGCAGAAACCAAAAAGTCTTGTTAAGGTAAATGTTAATGTTAAGCTTTAGCTGGTATTATTTGCACATTAACTTTTCACAAAATACCTTGCTACATGTTATAAACATTTCTCTCTTTAATTCTATCATTATCATATAAGTTGGTTCTATTATTATAATTGTACCAAAAGGAAACTATGGCTCAGAAAAGTAAAACAACTTGTTCAGGACTGACCAGCCATCAAACTCCAGAGCCCACTCCCACCACTAAACTCTTTGCCTCCCCAAGTGTGCCTCTACAAGAGGCTTGTCTTTGTTCCATAGGCAATGGGGAGCCACTAAGAATTTTAGATGAATCTCCTAAAAGTAATCATAACATTTTAATGAGAAAATGACTTCCATTCTTTGTCATCTTTTTCAAACCTTGATTCAAAACTTTGATTACACCCTAGTTAAGTTTGGTTGTACCTTATTTAGAAAAGAAAAAGTGTGACTTAACAAGGCCGTTTTGTGCATGTGAATCACAACCCCAGAATGAGGAGAAAAAGAACCGTGATGCTGTTTCCAACAAGCAGGGATTCGAACTATCCTGTATCACTTCAGTATGTCACACAAAGGCCAATGTGGGTTATCACACCAGATATATTTCTAAATCTCAATACTTTAAATTCAGAATTACTTTTCCAGCAACTTTTGCTCCATAATGGATGGTTTTTAAAGGGCAAGATCTGCTTAGAACCATGTTAAAAGCAGAAGAGTAGAACTATAGTGATCTAAAATGATTTAATTTTCTAGAAAATTACTACTTTCTACAAGCTGTATAAACTTTAATTAAAAAGACAAGGAGATCTATTCTCTGTCCTTACATGTGACCTGCTAGACTCTTGGGATACTGGTAAAGGAAAAGAATAGACTGAAAAGATTACAATTTTTAACAAAACTCTAAATCTAATTAAGATGGAATGGCTATTGACATCTTTAAGAATCAACTAGTAACCAACATGGTTGCTTTTCCAGAGAGAAAATAGTTTTGAGTTCAAAATATGTGTAAAGTCAGCTTATAAAGTGAACTGTAGAATCAGGTTTATTCACAAATAAGATGACACACAAATCAGCTCATATGTACAGTGCAGTTTCCAGCTAAATATCACCAATTTGAGCATACCCATAATGGCTAATGTAATGCTTTATGTGTCTGTATCTAATAAAAAGTACCCAACACCCTATCAAGGAACTTTTTTGTAGTTTCCACTACATATTCTCTAGAACCAGATTTAGAGGAATGGGTCCAGGAAAAGGAAGGTTACTAACATGAGAGCAAACACTGAATCCGAAAATAATCTCAACAATCCATCCAACACAATCTATGGCCACAAAATATTTCTTTGCCTAAATCATCATTCATGTGGTTCTTCTTTTACCTACTTTCTCTCTTTGCTTTTTTCCTCCCTGAACTCTTTCTTTCCACTTTATTCTTCTTTCCAAGTTGTGCTCCCAAACCAATGGGCTAAAATTACTTTAAAAGGACACATTTGATGCAAAGTGATTTAATGTACTTTGCCCTGCTTGTAAAAGCATTTGGGTAGCATTGGTGTCACTGTGATTTGGACTGTCAACAAGACTGACCACTGAGGTTAAATGGAAACCAACTCTAATAGGGATGACTTGAAGCAGAACAGCATTTTTAACAATTCAGATATTTGCATATGTGCCTCCCAGTCCACAAATTCTGAAGAAAGCTGTGTGGCAACTATACCCTTCATAAGCAGCCTCTTGCAAGACAATGTTGAAACTATGATAGAAAAATGGGAAATGAGGGGAAGAACAGATATATAGTATAAATGCTTATGACTATACATACATCACTTGAATATGTAGCTGAGCTATATTAACTATGCCAACTGATTAACTATATTTATATGTATATATGGGAGGTGGGTTGAAAAGCAATATAAAATGTATCTGTGTATATTCAAGCAGAGTAAAATATTGCATTATATGTATAAATATCAGGTAGTAGAAAATAAAATATCCCTGTAGTTATTTGTTTATGGACACATTTGGATTGAATGAGCTTTATAACAATCATTTCTTTCAAAGCACAAACATCACACTTTTTAGTTTTAATAAAGTCTAGTTTTTTTGGCAGTTCTTTTTATCACATCTGTCATCTCCTAAGCTTTGCTTAGCCAAAGCACTCAGACTTGAATTTTGAAATTGTCAATATAGGCCTTCTAATCTTTAAGTCTTAAATTATTTAAGCAGATTAACTACCATTATTCTATGCTTACAGGACTTGGGGTAAAAAAAAAAAAGGAAAGGAAATACAATACTTTTAGATAATTAAGTTGTTGTATTGGGGGCATTTTGGGGGCATTATTTGGAATGTGGTCCAATGTATTTATGTAAATAACCTCATAGAGTGAATACATTAACTCTAGTATCTACATCTGTAAGATAAAAAATAAATGATTCCACCTAAGAAGATTAATTGGCCTGCTTTCAAATCACAAGTTATTCATACTTCATATTGACACTTTTAGTTTGTCAGTGGATATTCTGAAACCAAGTGAGATATCTTGAAGGAACAAAAAAGAAAAAAGAAAAGTGGAGCTGATTTTCACAGCAGCACCTATCTGTGTGATGACCTGAATTCTGTTATGATCTCCCTTCTGAGATCAAAGCAGGATTAATGTGATTCTTTAGTGTTTGCATTGCACATCTCAAAGCTCTGGAGACTTAAGAAATAAGTATAAATGCAACCCTGGAACACAGGAGAAACGGAGCTTGAGTGGGGTGGGCTAACAGCACAAGGGCTAGCTAACTATGAAAAGTTATTTGGGATTGGAGAGGCAATAGAGAATTTACAGTACTTTGTACTTGTAAGCACAGTTGCTTTCTCTTTTCTCATTTTCTGGGGCAAGGCTTTTGGCTACTGGATGAGGCCAGCACTGAATGTCATCTTATTAATAGTCTCCATAATGACCTTCTAGCTCATTTGGAATGTTTTGCAGCTGCTAGTACACATGAAAAGGGAAGGGAACCCTGCTGCATGTTTTCACACGAAAGTACTTTCACGTTGCTACAACCAGGCATTTACAAGGAGGATTTAAAAGAGGAGAAAATCTTTTAAAATATCAAAATGTTGAGCTTTTGTGTTTCCACTGCATGTGACATTCCTGGATACTGGAACCCCTAAAGGGTGAGTGTTTCTGCAGCCTTTTAGAATTGCTTGTTCTTTTGTTGAAGAAAAAGGCAAGTCCATATTCCTGGGATCTCAGAAGGTGAAGAAAAAAATCGCTTTCATGTGTAATGCTTAGTGTACACACCTCTTGGGGTTGGTGGGGGTAGAGCTCTGCTCCTCCAAACTTGACTGTGATTTTAGCTGCATTACCTGGAAGAGGGAGTGCCACAGTATGTAGCTCGATGTACAGTTTTTTTATGGATTCAGTACTCCCCGAGAGAATAAGATGGTGAGATGGGGGTGGAGGGTACCTCAGTCTTAGCCTGTGATGCGATTCAGGGTCTCCACTCTTAGGTACAGTTCCACCCAAAGCTCAACTTTCCCACAAGTCTACACACCCAGCCCCAAAATGACAAGTCCCAACACCTACAGCCCTTCAGCCTGATGAGCTCTGCTTTTTTGCAGGATATATCCTCCCTGCATACAACTTCATCATGTCCTCTCTTACAAGTTCCTTTAGGTAAGCACTCAAAGGCCATATCTTTCCTTTCACCACCTTTCTCCCACTTCACCCACACGTCTCCTCCCACCCCTGGCTTGAAACCCCGCTCCAAAACGGCCCACGTTGCATGGCCAAAGTCCAGGAAGTGACCTCAGATGAGGCCGCAAGATAGTTCAGAAAGAGAGATCTCAACACGACCCGATGCCTAGAGACCCGGGTCCTTCCAGCGAATACCCCTACCGGGTCTTGGAACTAAGGAAGGTTACACCTCCCTTGTGTAACGTCCCTCGTGCTGGTCTTTCACGGAGCAGGAGGGTGAAGGGGATTTTGGAGTCAGGTTTTTTTCCCCCCAGGGAAAGAGTTTCAGGGTTTGGAAAGGGGCTCCCAGGGGCTGGAGCCTTAACAGAGCGTCCTGTTGGCGCCGGACTCCCGCAGCCTGCCCCAAGCTCGTACCTGGAGGGGAAATTCACCAGAAGAACCTTGTGAGTAGCCTCCACTGGGAAAACAGCCTGCTCTGTGAAGCTTTTTGTCCACAACACAATTCCCAGGTCCAAGAAAAAGGTACTGGGAGCCTCAATACCTAAACTCTAAGCTCACCTCCAATTGTTTTTACCACAATAAACACAATCAATTTGTACTTTCTAGGGGTGTTTCTTGGCTTTGTTAATTTTATCTGATGGTGTGGTTTTTCTCACTATTATGCTAATGTTAAGAGAGAAAATTTTAGCTGAATAAGGGTTGTTCTTAATCTGGTTACTAGGCATCCCAGTTGAATGGAAGGAGTCACCAGAAAATTTTATTGGAAAGTTTGGGATATCCTTATCAACTTTTTTCTCTTTCTGATTGTATACGTTTACTCAGTGCAGCCCTGATTTGCCCAGCCTTGGCCTATCATTCCCATACAGCCATGTAGCTAAATGCACAGTAGCTAAAGAGACCTATGACTCTTTTTAAAAATGTGAAGTTTAAAAATGTTGTCAGGCACTTTTTTTCTTTCAAGTTAAAAGTACTAGCTGAAATCTAGAACATAATTACTTGCTATATTATCAAGGCCTTTATTTTGCTGGAAATTTTCTGACTGCCTGTATGACTGAAACAAAGCATTAGAGTTAGAATTGAATAAAAGTTATTTGATTATTCAACATGGTGGGGTCCCTAAAAGGGGGGGTGTCTTAGGGGTTGCATTTTTTAAGGTTTCATTTTTTAGATGTCATATTTTGGTCATGATTCCTTGAATTTCAATACATACCTTCTAAGCTAGCAAATAATCTAATTTTTAAACAAGGGAAATTGTGAGCTGTTTTTATTTCACATCTTTTATAGACACTATGCCAATTCTTTTAACTTGCATTTCCTATCGTAGGAAAAAAAAAACTTTAAAGATAAATTTGGAAAATTAATGTGAAGTGAACACATAACAGATAGTGACATTTATTTTTGTTTTACTGCCAGGAGGGTGTTTAAGTTAGTTAAGACTAAGGAACAATTAAATTGCATAGTGTGCTGAAATACATAACACAAGCAGGGACGGCTTTAAAAATTATCCCACCTAGCAATACTTTCATATTCACAAGTAGTGAGAAGTCCATATCTATCAACAGCTGGCATTGCTTGCAAATTATATTCAATTGAACCACTGCTTAGTTTATCTTTCATTGTAGTTTGGAATTGTGTGATGGGAAGAATGTACATGATCTATGTGCATATAATTCTTATACTTTATATATATTTATATGTATACTTCTTTTTAAATGTGTATATGGTTAGTCACTACAAGAGTATCAAAATAAATGGTGCGTTGGCTTCCACGATCTCCCAGGTATTCCCAAACACTGATGAACAAAAAGATCTTTATATGGGAAATGAAGAGCTACCCATTTAAAGGAAAGAATGGAAAGGGGAACTCGATTTATTCTCATTTGTTTATCGGCAGATTTTTCCCCCCTCTCGGCAAATTCATTTGAATAGCTTTCAAGCCGGAAAATGGAAATGTGGCTCCTGCCCTCTATTTCAGCGGCGGCAGCAGCGTCCTGGCAACAGCGCAATTTTCTATCATCAAGGATAAATGGCATCGAACAGAACATTCTGATAAAAAAAAAAAAGAAAAAGAAAGAAAGAAAGAAAAAGGAAAAAAAAAAAGAAAGGAAGGGGGAAAAAAAGCTTCAGCCAAGGAGTCCATGATTGCTGGCCTTCCTGTCTGTCATCCCTTTACAAAATCCTCTCCGCAAACCTGAGCGGCATGCTGTCAGAGCTAATAACGTCTTCTAAAGGGGGTAGAGGGGGGAGCACAGCCTTTCCTGTACAATGTTCCCATTTATTAAATCGAGTGCTTATTTTAAAATTGCAAATATCTCTGTTTGGTTCACTGAAAATTAAAACCAAGATGTAGGAAGTTACATGATGCAACAATTATTCGTGTCATATCAGAGACTCAAACCCCTATCTCGCCCTTCTCAGGTTAAGGTTGGATGAGGGGGGAAGGGGGAATCTGGGGCAGGAGGTTTCTGGTGGAAAAATACAAATCCGTTCGCCCTGCAGGTAAGCTGAGAGTAATTGAAAGCCAGAAGAGCGGTACCTGTTTCTACCCGGGAGAACGAGCTAACTGTGATTCTGCCAAGTGCGGGTGGGCGCGGTCCTAGCCGCGACGGCGCTCGCAGGTGGGGCAGGACTCAGAGCAGAGCCACGGAGCTCTCCCGCGGGAAGCTTTGAACGTAATGGTGGCTATTTCTCGCCTACTGAGATGACTTTCTGCAAAAGGCCATTCTCCTGCTCCAGCAGATGGATCCCTGAGGTCCCCATGCCCGCATAGGGGGGTCCTGGAGGGGCTTAGAGAACACCCTGGAGGCAATCCCCGAGTAGTGCGCCTCTACCAAGAGCCGAAGAGCAACCCCCACACAAACCCAGAGAAACTACACTTGCCTGGCTTGGATTTCTTAACAGCCTGGGTTCATGCCTGGGGATGGTGGGGATTGGATTTGGCCAGTGTCTAGCTCTAGTGACCGTCGAGTTCTTGGATGGGCACATCCAGCGCTTTGGACTGAAACACCCAGGGCCAGGAAGGGTGAAGGAATCAAAGTACTGTGGAATGGGGTGCGGTGGTGTTGACACCCTATCTTCCTCGATTGATGGGTAGGGAATTGTTTTTAGTTTAGTTTTTTTTTTTTTTTTTAATCTCGTTAGAAGACATGAAAGAGGGGACCTACAACGAAGAGAACACTAGATTTTAATATCCTTGAAAGTCAATCAAAAGAAAATAAATGATGGAATGGTATATAAAGGACCCTAAAATAGGAGAGGTGGCCCGAAGTCTGGATAGTTAGAAACTGGGAGGTAGAAAGGGGAGGGGCGATGGAAATGGATGAGCAGCTTGGTATGGTGAGGAGCTCCGGTGGCTGAGAACCCTGGGAGGAGGGGAATGACGGGGAAACCTTTGTTTAATGAGGAAACCTAATTATTGCGCATCTGGGAGTCTTGGTCCCAACTACAAGACGGAGGCGGGTATTCAAGGGAAGCAGTGCGCATGCCTGAGTCTTCAGATTTGCATGATAAGACACACACGTGAGCCAACTCTGGCGCATCCCCAGCCCGCCCCGGCCAATAGAATCAGGCTCTTACTGCGCCTCTAGGTCACATTGACATCTCGGTTCCCCCACAATAGGCCTTTAAAACCCACTTTAAAAATAAAGAGTGTTTTAGTATTGATTCTCACCTAGGCACTGAAGATTTCTGTAGGAAATAGACACATTTTAGAAGTACAAATAAATTTACCACAAGCAAGGGTTAAAGAATTCAGAATTTAAGAAAAAGTTAGAAGGCTGGAGAGAGGAGGCTGTTGAAAGAGCAGCGGCAGGAAGTCAAAGAATCCTGGGAGTGCTGCCTTCAGAGCCCCCAGTCTTGGATGGACGCTGAATCTGAGTCTCATTGTCACAAGAAAATCACACTTTCTTCACTGACCAAATGAGCCTCAAAAACAGAACATCACCTGTATGGTCTAACCTCAAAGCCAGCTTCCTTCACTCACCCCAGCCACACATGGTTGCCAGGGAGACAGGCTGAAACACCTGTGTTCCATCCTTCTCTTTTCCCAGACACCAAAGGGGTCTATGGGGTGAGGTCCATGTTTTAGGTCAGTCCACGTGGTAGTATCCACATCTGCAAAATGGGGCTAACAATAGAAAGGCAGAGGAAACTAGAAAGGTAGAGAAATGGCATGATCTCCAACCACCCTGTCTGGGCCTCTCTTGCCTCTACCCAAGCTCAGAGGCTGGAAACAATGAGGTTTATTCTCTGGGGCTATAGAACAGGTGGGCCAGCTGGAAAATATTATTCATCCTGCCCCTTCTGCACAAGACTGTTGCCTGTCCTAGGTATCATACTGGCCTGACCTTTATCAACCAACTTGTACTCTTCCCATCATATATCACTGCTAGAAACGCTGCCCACAACTGGGATTCCACCAACCCTAAGAGATTTCACACAGTATGACAAGAAAGTGCTTGTTCTTATCACTGAAATAAAATAGTTGAAAATTATTGTTTGCAATCCGTCTGTCTTCTGTAATTCACAAGTTTCCAACATAGGATTGAGCTTCAGGTACATATTTTTAGTGCTCAGCTCATACAATACCATGCTTAAAACCACCCCATCAGTGTCTTTGTCTTTCTCACCCTTCAGGCCCACAATTATACAACAGCTGAGAGAGAGAGAGACAGAGAGAGGGGGGGGGGAGAGAAACACAAACACACCAAAATCCCACCCCAGCCCTCTATGTAAGAAAATATAGAGCAATCTCAAGGTCTTACCTGTTCATCTAAAATCATTATTTGAGCAATGAGTATTAAGGTGGCATATTGTTTAAGCACATAGCTTCTAAGGAGACATACTGAACCTTCAGAAATGCCAGCTGGTACTCTTTGTATAGAGCAACAAACTTACTCAAAATCATGTTTTGGAACTGCCTTTGCAAAAGTTAAAGTTTTTTTTTTTTTTTTTTTTTTTTTTTTGGTCTGTTTTCCATGATCCTGGGGGTTAAATCCAAGGCATGTACTCTACCATACAGCTAAACTCCCAGCCTAAAATATTTCTTGAGCACATTGAATTTTAGACTTTTTTCTTGTAACTGACTTATCTTTTAAGAAATAGGGAAATAAGCCAGGCATGGTGGTGCATGCCTGTAGTCCCCATGGCTCAGGAGGCTGAGGCAGGAGGATTGAAAGTTCAAAGCCTGCCTTAGCAAATTAGTGAGGCCCTAGGTAACTTAGTGAAACACCGTCTCTAAATAAAAATTAAAAAAAAAAAAAACAAAAATGGCTGGAGATGTAGCTCAGTGGTTAAGTGCCCTGGGTTCTTTCCCCAGTACAAAAAAAAAGAAAAAAAGAAAAGAAAGAAAGTAAAGAAATAGAAAATAGAATAATAATGTCTTTGAAAAGAAACACAGATGGGGGGGGGATGTCCATCAATCAATCAATTTTCTCTGCCACCAGTTGAAGCAAAATCTTTTTTCCCATCTGGGATAAGTGAAAAGGTTTCTCTTAAGTCTTGTGGGGAAAACTGAACCAACATAAGTTGCAAATTCACATCCTGGCCTCTTTTTAAGGCAAGTTTCAGACCATCCGTGAGGCTAACTTTGATGACAACTCACTGTCATCCCTAGGAGAAGACCAGAAAGCTGAGGGTCTGAATAGGGGCACTGAGGTGTGGGCTCAGGACCATGACATGGAACCCAGCATTGGCTACAGCTTCAGCCTCTGGAGCTGCTGTTTACAATCACTCAACTCAACCCAGGGAGGTGTGCAAAATTTCTTTGTCTCATATTTGTGCAAGCCTCAGGGTACCTACTAGCTCCTTCCCATCCATAGCAGGCATGGCAGGCCATTAGTACCCTGTATCAACAAGACTAGTTGGTTTAAAAATAAAATCTGAGCTGAAAGCATTTCCTTCTTCTGGGAGTGGGGCTAACCTCCTCAAATTTAAGTTGAAACTGGTCAAGTTAGAAGGAAACAGCAAAAGAGGTTACAGAGGGGAACTATTGAGGATGATAATTACAAAAATGCAGTAGAGGCTTCTGAACCAACACTTGCTCTTCTGTGAGTACTCTGCAGGTTGGGCCCACTAATTATCTGTGGGATACAAACCTCCCCCCACCTCATGTTTGGGTCACCAGGAATCAGTATAGTGTGACAGATTCCCTTTCTCTATCTAGCATAGGTCAGCCAGGGGGCAACTAGGAAGACAGGGGGCCTGAGACTTTAATCAGTCCCTCTGTGCTTCCAGAAGGTGCCTTGTCACCCCTCTGCCTCTGACTGCTCTCCCTGGGGTCCTGGGCACCTAGAGCCCCTCTGACTGAGGGGCTAGAGCTAATGAGCTTTCTCTCCCTACCCGGTGTCACATACCCCCACCACACAGTGTACTAAAGCCACTTGCTGAAGAGCCGCTGAGCAGGTTGGGGGATGGGGTGGGGTGGACCAACGCTCTGGTCCAAGTGGGGAATCTGGAGTCCTGAAGCTCTTGGGCAGGTAACTAGCCAGGCGAGCAGCGCATTGCCCTGGCCGGCGTTTTCAAACAACTTGAATTACAGGCTACATCTTGAATATGAATTAGCCTTCTGCGCTGGTGTGACTTCACTTTGAAACTCAACTTGTCAAAGTATGGTTTTAATTAAACGTCTTCCGGCCTTGAAAGATTACATGTTTTGTAAAATATATCCTAGCATGAAATTTACTTCCACAATCTGAAATTAGGTTCCTTGTAAATGTTTTCATAAAGAAAGAAGGAAGGAAAGAAATAGGAGGGGGGGGGGGTGTATGTGAGAATGGAGCAGTTGATACTAGCTTGGTTCCTTTAAAATGTCCAACCAACGGGCCTCGGCGCGGGACAGGTCTCAAGCGTGTCCTCCAACCTCACAAGGGCGATTCCGCTTGCCCAGGACAAGCAAGTAACCCGAACCCGCCCTGGCAGGCGCGGCCCGCGTTGCTTTAGCAGTTGGAGACAATTCAGCAGACAGACAAGTTAATCCCGCGCTGATTTGTTTCGGATCCATCTGCAGGACGCCGTACACCACCCCCAACCCTCCACCCCTCTCACCCCCCACTGTTGCTGCAGACACCTGCCTCCCTCCGATCCCAGACTGCTGTGTTTGTCCCAAGACAGAGAAAGAGATACAAGGTGCAGAATGGACGTTTGCAATATTTAAAACAGCACACCTCTTTTAAGAATTCCTAGCTAATATTTAGAATAACAATCTCGATCAAAAGCGGTCCTAACAGACTGTCCGAACTGCTCCAAACCAATCTAAAAACTTGCTTTAACTTAGAAGGGGTCTCTGGAGGTTCACTGTCTCCTGCCTGGGGACATCTGTCCCCCAGGTAGCCCTCGGAGAAAAAGGACCCTATTTCCCAGCATGGGAACAGGGAAGGTACTAGCGCACCTTCTATTTAAGAATTAAGGGCTGAGTCCTTGTGGAAATCTTTTTTTTCTTAACTACTCTCTGAGGAACTCACCAATTCTGATGGGATTTGCTGAATTCGGAGTAAAACTTAGTGCACATGGGGTGGGGTCTGATGGGGAGCATAGGGAGAGGTGCACATCTCCTTTCTTCCAGATAATTGGTACCCAAGAAATGAGGGCGGGGGTGGCGCAGTAGGAAGAATTATTTACCGCTCTCCACCTGAAAGAAGCAAGACCAATAACGCGCCTGGCTTTTCGCCCTGTTTACTCCATTCCTACTCAGTGATTGGCAAAGCAGGCCCTGAAGGCAAAGGCAATAATTGCTCCGTGGCCTCCTTACCAGGGAAGTGTGTAGGCATTTGAAGTGTACTAAAAATAAACGAAGGAGCGAAAAAACGAAAAGGGGACAGAGTGACAATTTGCGGCAATTAAAGCGTCTGCACGCTGTTGCCGGAGGAACAAGGACCCACAGCGGTTTTTGTTTTCCCAGGCCTGAGGATGTGACTAACTTGTTAGGGAATTTTCGTGCTAGGTTTTTGCGTGTGCGTGTGTGTATTCGGCAGACAAGAAGCCTGTGCAATGTCCGGATCCGTGTGGAAGGGGGAGCCTCGGACCGCTGCTGAGCCCTAAAAAGCCGGTTAGCATCGAGAAACCCCATTCCTGATCTCCACCCTACCCCTCAGGCCCGTCTCAAGTGAGCACCTATCCATTAGTTCTCAGACACTCCTGCAGGAACTTTTGAAAGCAAGTTTTCAGATCCAAGGTGTCTAACTTTATAAGGGGAAAAAAAACAATAATACTAACTTCTATTTCACAATCACGCGAAATGCAAAGGATTCAGGGTGGAGCAGGGAGGGGGAGGGAAAAAGGGGCGGCCAGCCAAATCAAAGGTTGGGAGACATTTTGACAGCGCACTTGAAGTATTACCCTTAACTTTTGGAAGATTTTCAAGAAAAGAAGGACGGGTGGGGGGGGGGGGTCTGTGAGAGAATCACAACTTTGTCCTGGCTGTCACTCAAGCGGCCAGAGAGGGCTCCAACCTCCAGCTCATGGGGAAATACACAGTGAGAAATTGCTTCAAGATACAGTAGGGCTCAGTTCTTACCCTACCCCCAACTTTCCTAAGCCAAGAACTTCACTGAGCTTTTGGTAAGGAAGGGGGTGTCCTGGGTATCAAAAATCTGGCACAGTCCCCCAAGATCAGAAGAGTTAAGCCCTGGAGGTGCGCTCTACCTAGGGCAGCCTAGCGCCTGACCTGGCACCCCGTGTTGATTAGCACCCTCCCAATCCCCACCTCCACCTCTCCCCAGTGCAGTCACCGCCTAAATCCACCGAGCTGGCTTCAATGAAAGCTGGCAAATCCGGCGAGTCTCGCAGAAATTTTCTTCGACCCTAATTCAATTTTAAAGCGGATTTTTACTATTAAAAACGCTGCCGAGCAACACATTGAATTAATCTGACTGTACGGTTTTAATTACAGTGAGGGTTTCTCTACAAATCTGTACAAGACAGTGGCTGGCTCTCGGAGGATCCCTGCCTGCTGAATTCCATTATCGAGTCCCTGTTCCCCGCAGACGTCGGCGCGTGGGAGCCAGCTGTGGGCCTGTCGCTTTCTGCTCGCCTTCCTAGCTCCGCTCCTGTCCCTCGCCCCTTCCTTCTTCCTAGACCCGTGGACACCCCTGAATGTCTGACTATCTGTTTGGGACTGCTGGAGATTTATCCTTCTACCTTGCTTTTCTGGGGGGCCCAAAGCTTTGGAGCTTCTGGAGCCTTGTTCTTAAATTGGCTTTTGTCCCGGAAGGGTGACCTATTTTGTAGGTTTTTTTTTTTTTTTAAGGTTCTCCTACTACCACTTTGCAGTTGGAGTGGGCAACTTGATGCCCTGGGTATTTGAGGGAAAATCAGGTTAAGGAGTGGGGAGGAGTATTAAGGGGAGGAGATAGTAGAAGACCAGCTAAGGAGCACAGTTTGCTTGATCTAGCCCACCCCCCAGCCAGCCTCAACCGCCCCCCCCCCAGGTCTCCAAACAAATATATACTGTGGCAGATTCTGCAGGCAAACAGGGCCCCATTTATCAACTTTAGTTTTGTTTACTCATGCTACTAACATTGTGGGGGCAATGGTACTTGAACAGGATGGGAAGAAAACTTGAAGACTAGGCACTCCCAAGACAAGCAGATTCACACTCATTCTCTTTTGCCCACACTTTAATATTCTTTTTCTAACCTCCTTTTCCTGCTATGCTTGATTCTTTTCCACTTTCATCTTCCCAAAGATGATGAATTCAGATATGAGTTTATCAATAATAAACATATCCTCTCAGTATATATTTAAGAATCAAGGGCTTTGCGATCTGTGAGGGGAAGGGGCCCAGTTTACTTTACCCTAGTAAAAGGGATAAAGAACATCTTCCTGAACAAAATTAGTAAAACCTACAAGTGGGGGGCAGGTCACCATTCCATTCTCAGGGTGGAATGGAAGGGGCTTCCTACCCTAGATTTGTGTAAAAGATCTTTTTCTATACAAATAAAAAAGCTCACAGTTGTTTTTTTTTTTCTTTCTCTTTCTTTCTTTTTTAAAAAAATTTTAGTTTCTTCTAAGCACTCTCAAATCTGTTGCCCTCCAAGGAAAGTTTTACTTAAAAATTAATAAACTGTCTTCCTATTTATTTGGGATGTTACAAAATAAAGGTGACAAAAAGTGTCTATGAGGGTTGGGACTGTGGCTTAGTTGCAGAGTGCTTGCCTAGCATGTGTGAGGCACTGGGTTCGATTCTCAGCACCACGTATCAATAAATAAAATAAAGGTCTATTGACAACTTAAAAAAAAGTGTCTATGAACAGGTAAAAATACAAAAATTACCACTGCATTTATATTACAAGTATAGTCAGAAACAGAACACCTCTCCCCCTCCCCACTGAAAAATGGTTTTCATTTATTTTTCTGGAGCAACAAGAGAACCAAGAGCTCACATGATATAGCAAGAGGATGTTTTTCATCCCAGGTTTTCCTGAAGAGCTGTCCCAGCCCTGGTTCTTCTTTAATGTTGAAGCATTTGCTGTGACGTTGTTATTGTTACTACTGATGAAGGGATGAAAGAATTAAACAGAGGATGCTTCAAGGCATTTCGGAAGACGCTTGGGCAGCTATATTAACTCCTTATTATGCCTAAAAATAGTCTGTCGTTTCCTGTTGATGCTTGTTCCCTGCCACTCTAGGGCTGCATTTATCCTCCAATGGTCAGGGGGTCCTGCTTTCCAAAGACTGACTTGATGAAAGCTGACTTCTAACATCCCTTCCCTCCTCCCTTTACCCTGCTACATTTCCCAGCAGGGATAATGGGGGTGGGGTGGGGGACTTAGTATTGGTTTAGCCTGCATATTGAAAAGACAAACATCTGTACTTATCCTGTTTAAACTCAGTGTTTAAACATTATGAAATTCTCCCCCACTCCAGGCTAAGAGAAAGAAGGGTGTTTTAGGGAGCAGTGTCCTATACTTGCTAAGAGACAAGAGACAGAATGAGAGAGAGTGACAGAAGAAAGGAAGGAAAAGAAGGACAATCATAAAGGCCTCTATATATGATTCCAAATTTAGGGGAGTAAGAACATGTGCTGTTCTCAACTCTCTCTATTGTCTCTCAGCTCTCTGTATTAAGAAAGCTTTAGGGTCCTGGCATACCTGAAATTGGAGTCAGAGAGGAGGCAAACAGGGTTAAATTTGAGGACCGAGTTGACTTCATTTTCATTAGCTCCACTATATTCCAGGTTTTAAAATGCCCTGAACAGGAACCTCTAGATTGGGATAGGCTTAGTTGATATTCTCCAGGTAGGACACTTAAAAAACTCGGTGAAGCCCCCTGGTGGGTCAGTGCCATGTTGGGGTTTCCCACTAGTCTGTTCTTGGAATGCAGGACTGAAGAGATGAAGGGAATGCCCCCCAAAGTTCAGTGAGGTGCTTTCTGGATATGAGGAAAACAACGTCCACTTTTAAGTTGGATTTTGAGAAACCTGGGAGGGGACTTTGTTAGCACAAGCATTAAAGTTTTATCACCAGAGAAAATGTCACCAAAATCTCAAGAGGTTTTTCTTTTCTTTCTTTTCTTTTCTTTTTCTTTTTTTTTTCTTTTTTTTTTTCTTTTTGCCTCAACTAATGCTTTTGGTTACCTCTGAAAATATCATAACTAGCCTGGGTTAAGAAAGGCAGCTCTCTTGTGTCCTGAGGCTTTTGCAGGTGTGTGTCAGGGGACAGAAGGGTGCCTGAGTTTCCAGGATATCAGGCACCCTTTCCTTACATACAAAAACAGAATTTTTCATTGAATGAGGAAAAGACTAGCAGGAATTTTTTTTCCACCAATGTCTCCTGTTGAGAAGGGGGTTCTTAGCAAGGGTATGTAAATCAATACCGAGTTATTTCTTTGAATTCAAAGGCTATTTATCCAGGTCTAATTTCTTTAGAATTAACGTGATAACTGAGCCCAACTTAGCAACCAAACCCAGCCAAGTCCTGGCCGGCTTGAATGTACTTCCACTTCCCCCCACGGAGGCTACAAACCCACCTCGGGCATCCAGGCATTCCCAGGCCTACATGTGTGCGCAAATACCAGTTTAGAACTGGATAGCGGGGTTTCTCAGACCCAGTGAGCATTCCTCTGACAGTGGCCTGGCAGACAGACCAAGCGGTCTTGTGTTGGCAATAAGCAAGTATTTTTCTCCCAGTGACACTGACAACCACAATACAAACCCCAACACCTCCACACCTTAAAGAGCAAAATGCAATTGAGGTCTTAAATTCTGCTTCTTAAAACTTTATGGAATATGACCCTCACCTGGGCCCTAAAAGAGCCCTTAGGTCTGAACTCCACAATGTTGGATTTCCTTCTATTTTGAATGATAAAGGTTTCGCCCGCCTGAGCTGCCCTCCTCCTCCCCAGGGTTGGCTAGGGCTCCCGGCGGGCAAGACAAAGAGGAGCCGGACTTCGCTGGCGGCGAACCCGGCGCTGGGGCCCAGGAGTCCCTGAGGTGTGTGCCTTTTTGCCAGGCTCTGGGGAGGGGGAGGCGGGGGAGAGAAAAAGAAGAAGGGGGGAAAAACAAAACACGACGACGACAACAACAACACCTTTTAGCTTCTTATAGAAGGGCTGAAGGTGCGGGCTGGACAGGGCAAACCAGAGGTAATTCCAACTGCCTCGCTTGGCCTCATTACCGCTGCCCATGACACAGGGCTAAGAACTGGGAAGCCAGCGGCCGGCTTCGAGGGAACAGAAATGACCGCCGGGAGCGATTTTTCAGTCTCTGCCTGCTGAACTCTGCGCGGTCACCGGTGGCAGAAGCCATGTGTGGCAGCCTTACACAGCGCGCCAAGGCTGCTTGGGGACACACCAGTTCTCCTTCTCTGATGCCCAAGACTGGCGGGAAAATCGGACGGTCAAGTCTGAGATTTGGATTCTATCCCACCAGCGCACACTGAGACCGCTATGAAGCCTGGAGGGATCCCTTGTTCCCTGTAACTGCCTCTGCGCCTGACTCTCTCAGAGCCTAGCCTGGACCCCTAGCAGGTTTCAGCAGGAACTTTATCACACACAACTATTACCCAGGTGCAGCTACACACTTGTGTCTCTGCTACCGAGTGAAGGGATTTTATCCATACCTCGTGGAAGAGGGATAAAAGTTCTTAAGCTACAACCCAGAAGGACAATTCCAGCCTGCCCGGGTTTTCTCAGGCATTAAATAAACCAGAAAGGGGGAGGGGGATATCCTTTTGCAAATAGACAGCTGCAGTGCTCTAGGTCTGGTGCTCAAGAGCGGGGACCTGGGCCCCGCCAAGATCCATCCCGCTCGGGATGCCGTCAGAGTTGTGCACCTGCGAGCGTAAAGGGAGAGACCCAGACAAGCTCTTGGGGAGAAACACCTTCACCGCATTCACAGCAAGCTGTAGGGTATAAAGCAATAAAACTGCCACATCGACCTGCGGGCTTTGAGGCTATTACAAACTACCTCGGCTTTTACCCCGGGTGCCCCAAGAGCGCACCAGGAGTAGGTGGAGAGAACCCTTTCTTTCCCTGACCTCTCTTTCTGTCCCCCCACCACTATCCCGGCATTTCCCACGTACCCAACCCACCTTTCATTTTTCTTCAAGATTTTTGTTGTTGTTTTAATTCACTGCCGACTTGTAAACGCATGGATCGGGTTACTGGTTCGTGTGTTAAAGTGCACCTCTTGTTAAGAGGAAAGGGACAAGGGACACCACTTAAAAATGAATTCAGAGTTACTGAACCGGCTCCCGAGACTCAAGAAGTTAAGCACAAGCAGGCTGGGGAAAGATGGGAGGGAGGAGAGCAGACGTCGCTGTCCTGGGAACTCTGGTGGAAACCTGCGGGCAGCAAGTTTCAGGTCTTCCGATAAATTAAAGGAAGGAAAGAAAGAAAGAAAGGAGGGGTGGGGTGGAGGCAAACTCGCCTGGCAAAGCCTGCAGACCCGGGACTGGAAGCGGGAAAATCAATTAGCATAAGCCGCTGCCAGGGACCTTTGCGAAACGCGTAAATAGAGTCCAAGCAGCTCCGTCTGCAGCGACCCTTTTTCTGGAGTTGCAGGGGCAAGCGGCACCACTAAATTCTCCATTTCTCTGGTTTCTTGGGTCCCATAACTTATGGGGTATAGGCGAAGTCGGATGCAACGAAGTTTCCAGTAGTTTTCCCAAAGGCAGATTCGTCCTCACAACCTCCAGACACGACGACACAGAGGGCTGTTAGATTGCATATTTCTCCGGGAGTTCAACGGCTTAGGTTTTGGCTCAGACCAGACCGAAAACCAGCACCGAGGCCTGCGGGGTCTGTAGGTCTGGCCCACCCACTCTCGATCTTCTGGTAGTACCGGCTCCTAGAGCCTACCAGCAGTCCCGGGACCAGGACCCTGAAACGGACCGCTAGCCCTCCTTGGCGCCTAGGGCCATGTTCGGCTCTCTTACCTGGTAGCTGGGCCTGAGCTGCGCGTCTGTGTTCCGCTGTCTGTGCCTGGCTGCCTGGACCCAAGTGGGTCTGGAGACCGGAGGGGAAAAGGCTAGATCCGCAGCCCTGGGCTGCTCCAAACTTAATGTCTTTTCCCAGTCCATCTTTGAAAGAGAAGTGGTTCTACCACCTGGATGTGCGGATATAAATCCCCTTGCAAATAATAAATGGATTAATAATAACAAGGTATGAAGTTCTTTTTATAGAAAAAAAGGAGAGAATTGAAACTAAATGCGGCAGTTAGACAACCATTTTGATAAGAGGATAATTGAGGCGACACTGGTGTATAATTAGAGGATAATTTATGCTATATCCACTTTTATTCCACCTCCCAAAATAAACCCAGTCCATAATCATTACAGGCAAATTGTTCTGAATTTTATAGCAGCAATTTGAACAAAGTACTGCAGTTAATCATGGGAGATTTTTGTGTATTCCTGATTAGAACTCTAATTGCCTCCTTCCAGAAAGTAAAAATAACTGTAAAACGACTCTATTTTTATCATTAACAATGTTGACAATAAAATAAAATCAATTGGAATTGTAATCGAGAGACAAATTTAGGACGAAGGCACTTTTACTTGGGTAGTTTATATTGTAATCAAGATTTGCCAAACCACTAACCGCATGTATCATTTGCATATATTTGAAAGCATTACAGTAGCTTCTGTTTTCAATAGGAAAAAATGCATTACTGTCAGTCCTCCAACGATTCGCTTTCAAAACAGGCTGCTGCGTTCTGGGGGGAAAACCGCCCCCCACTTTTTTTGTCCAATATATGGGAAATACGGCCTGAAACGACAGGAACCTCGCCAGAATAGGGTTTGATTTTTCTTTTTCTTTGCCACCACCCCCAACGGGGTGGGGCCCAGGTGTGGGGGTTCTTCTTCCCTCTGTGGTTTCGATAAAGTACGTCTAGAAAAATCCACGGTGACAGGGCGCTCCCGCGGGAGTGTAGTCGGGCTGAGGTTGGGTGGGGGAGGTCAAGGGAGGGGGTCTGGCTTTAAATGTAAGGGGCACTGCTTCTGAACACTTGCAAGCCCTCAAGGGTGCAAGGGAATTGAGAGAGAGAGCAGTCTCTAGGCAGGCTGTTCAAAGGCTGCGATACTCAAAACTGGGGCTCCAGGATTTGGGGCACGCGCTTCGGAGGGAAGCGGCGGCGGCGGCGGGCCGGGAGGAGGCACCTCCCTCCCGGGCGGCCCCGGGTGCCGCGCAGCGCGGCCCCCGACTGCAGCTCCGGGTTGGGATTGGAGTTGCAGAAGGTAGGCGAAGAACTCGGCGAGCAGCGCACACGCCAGTAGAAGCCGTGCGCCTGTGACGTCAGGGAGCTACTGACCAATGGGGAGGCGCTGCCCTTTGGAGACAAACCATTCGACTCGTGGCGTCTGCATCAAGTCTGAAAGCAGACGCGCAACTTTCGCAGAATCCACCTTAAAATCTCTGCCTTAAACTGCACCAGCCCCCAAAAAATCCAAGGGGGGAAAGCAGGGGGGGGAGAGCAGATTCCCCCCTCCCCCTCTCCTTCCATCCCTCCCCCTTCCTCCTCCCTTTGGGTTAACAAGGCCCGCTCACTATATCTCTTTATATTAAAAATATATATATATTAGAGAAGAGCGAGGGAGAAGGAGAACCACCTCCGCCCCCTCTCTAAAATTTATTTTATTTTATTTTATTTTTTATTTTTATTTTTTTGCAAGGATCCCAAGAGCTAAGGTGGCTGCAGAGGGGAGAGCGGAGCGAGCCAAGTGGGGGAGGGTGGAGGAAACCCGGGAGAAGGCTTTCTCCAGCCCCCAAAGTTTTGATGATGACCATGACTACGATGGCTGACGGTTTGGAAGGCCAGGACTCGTCCAAATCCGCCTTCATGGAGTTCGGGCAGCAGCAGCAACAGCAACAGCAGCAGCAGCAGCAGCAGCAACAGCAGCAGCAGCAGCCGCCGCCGCCGCCGCCGCAGCCGCACTCGCAGCAGAGCTCCCCGGCCATGGCAGGCGCGCACTACCCTCTGCACTGCCTGCACTCGGCGGCAGCGGCGGCGGCGGCGGCCGGCTCACACCACCACCACCACCAGCACCACCACCACGGCTCGCCCTACGCATCGGGCGGAGGCAACTCCTACAACCACCGCTCGCTCGCCGCCTACCCCTACATGAGCCACTCGCAGCACAGCCCTTACCTCCAGTCCTACCACAACAGCAGCGCGGCGGCCCAGACGCGAGGGGACGACACAGGTGAGAGGCCGCTTGGGCAGCTCGCTTCTCCCGCCTCCCAACTGCCCCCACCCCGCCCGCCCCGTTCACTTCCTCAACGCCCGGGCCTCCGCCGGCCCCCTCCCCCAGGCGGCCCGGCGCGCCCCCAGTCGGGCCCCGTGCGCGCCCGCTAGCCTGGCGCCTGCCTGCCGGCCTCTCCCTGCCCGGCCCCTTTCCATTGCCGAGGACCCCCGGCTTCCTCGCGATGCTGCCCGCCTAGCTCCCTAGCCTCCGGCGAACGATTCGGGCTGCGCCCCGGGCTCAGCTTAGGCTTTGCTTTACCTACAAGTCGATCCGCACTGCGCTCTCCCTCTGAGTCCGTGCGCCCTTTGCCTTGCTCCTTCCCTCTCGGCTGTAACCCGCGTTTGCCTGGACTGAGAACCTTTCTGGGCCACGTCAGGGAGCGTGTTTTGTTTCCCAGTCCGCACTGGACAAGCAGTGGCCTACTTTGCCCGGGTGCGTCTTGGCGACTTGCAGGGAAGCTGGTGTGGCCTATGGCTCTGGTTAAACTAATGATTATTGGGATTTTTTTCCTGTGGGGTTTGAGGCGTCTCCCACCCCTAGCACTGTCTGGGCCCCTTTCCTCTGGCTTTTCCATACAATATTGGACGCTCCTTTGTTCCTGGAGGCAAAGCAGACGGCCTCGGGTTGGCGGTTCTCAACACCCGAGGGGCCAAAGTTGTCGTGAGATTCGCAGGACTGGCCTAAGCACCTGGTTGTGTTTTGTTTGGAGGTTTGGTCCCTCTCAGCAGAATCATTTCGAACACGCCAAAAGAGCTTGGTACACCAGGCTTGAAGCTGGTGACATCAATTCAATTGACTAGGCAAATACCCGGGTGGCTCAAGCAACCCTCGGGTACTGTAAAGCCGGGGCAATGAGTCCGGTTTGTCCCAGAGAGCAGACGCCTTGCAACGCCGCGCCGCGCGCCCTTGAAAGCGGCTGGCGCCGCTTCTGCTGCGGCGAGCGAGGCTGTTTGCCCGAGACCCTCGGGCGCTTATCGCTCACTCTTAGGGCCAGAGACAGAGCCGCTGGGTACCTACCGGCAACGGACCGGGAGAGGTTAAGGCGTGGAAGGGCTACTTCGAGGAAACCCTTTTTAGGCAGGGGAGGGGGAGAAACCTGACATAGATCTTGCCACGCGCAGGGAGACGGCAGCAGTGGCCTCACGGGTGACCGCATCTCTGTATCATTTGCTTACAGATCAACAAAAAACTACAGTGATTGAAAACGGGGAAATCAGGTTCAATGGAAAAGGGAAAAAGATTCGGAAGCCTCGGACCATTTATTCCAGCTTGCAGCTGCAGGCTTTAAACCATCGCTTTCAGCAGACTCAGTACCTGGCCCTTCCCGAGAGAGCCGAACTGGCAGCTTCCTTAGGACTGACACAAACACAGGTAATTCCCGAGAAGCCCAAGTAACCCTGAAATGCTGGCCCCACTTGCAGATGGGGCAGGGAGCACATCAGGAAGAATTCTTGGCCTAGTCTACCAAGGATGGAAGGAGCTTAATGACAAATGCGTGCTTTCCTGGGATCACACAATTTGGAATAAATGACCTGGTATTGAATACTGGATTGGATTTGAACATCCACTCAAACCTCAGCGACCCCACCCCAGCCTAGCATCATTTGGTGACCAAACTCATAATTCAAGCAAATCCTATTCCAGAGCAGAACAACATGAAAGAGAACAATCATGTAGGAGAAAAATGTGTAAGGCCAGAAGGCAAAACAAGGCCCACCTTTCTTGAGAATTCTTTTGTGGGCCCTGAGAGCTAATGAGAATTTCAACTCATTGACATAGAAAGAAATTATGAAGTGAAATGAGGTAGGGAAAGTCAGGTAGGCATAAGCTCCAGTGGCACTCAGTGAGGGCACTAGTTTAGGAACTATTTATCCTAGGAGAGGTGAGGTGGACTTTTCTGAAGATTACCCTCAGTTCATGGGTTAAATCATCCTGGGTGGCAAGCTGATGGTGGGTGATCCTGGACATGGAGGCAATAGCAGAGTTGAAGATCAACAAGAAATACACTCCAAATGATAGCAGTCGAAGCCACAGTTAAGTACAGTTGCTGAAGTTCCCCACTTCTACTAATTTGAAAAACATATGGGATATTTCAGACTTTACAGGAAGGGGCTTGGGTGGGTATATTAGGATACTGGTCATAAAGTCAGACTGCAATCACCTGCAGTTTTTCCTGCATAGGGTGGTAGACCTCATCTGAGATGGGTGGCCTTTATTTAGCAAAGGAACTTCAGGTTGTGTGAGACAATTGCTGGGGGGCTAATAGTGTGGTACCTTAAGACAGATGCTCTTTAAACTCTTCTTTTTAGTTTAACTTGCTTTCTCTTGCCCTGTTACCACTGAAAATATTTGATGTTTAATATGAGAGGATCCCAGCTACTCAGTGACTTGTATTATTCTTGGGAAAGCAAATTCCATGAATTTTAAAGGTAAAGGAAGCTACACTATAGAATTTCCTTCTTCAAATAAGGTAGATCTGGAATATGGGATTAACAGTGCTTCCATTCCAGATTCCTGATTCACATTTAGTTTTGAGAAGCTTTTTACTTTTAGTAATTCCAGTAACAATCATGTAATGATTGTTGACCACAGTTTCACTAAGCATCCCTCAAAGTATCGAATAAGGGGAGGTGCCATCTTTTATGCTGCAGGATTGTGTGTGTGTGTGTGTATGTGTGTGTATGTATATATATAATATATATATATATTATATATATATATATATATATACTGCTTAAAACAGCCTATGGCATGTGTACTATATGCACAGGTATATATTTGATTATAAAAGTATAGGCTTTAATGTGTTCATAGCCATTTGCTCACTGTACATGCATAGAGATGTTAGCTTTGGGGAGTGGTAAATATAAAATCAGAGAACTCCTTTTTAAAATCCTTCTTCATCAAACTTTGAATCCAGTTATCTCATTTATGTTCTTATTTTATTCTTATTTATGCCATTGTTTTAAAAACCAGGCTAGTACTCAACTCAAGAATCACAAGGAGTTTAGGTATACAGATATCTAGTAGGTTGAAGGGAGGAGGGATGGAGGAGGCTAGAAAGAGGTGGAAGGAGGCGGGGACTTGGCTTCTGGGTGTAATGGTGGGTGTTTTTGTTTTGTTTTGTTTTTAATATTGCTTTTGAGTCTGAAGTGAGGCTAGAGACTTCAGTTCAATGTTCTTCGGCCTAATGATTGCTGCATTTCTTCCAGGTGAAGATATGGTTTCAGAACAAGCGCTCTAAGTTTAAGAAACTGCTGAAGCAGGGCAGTAACCCTCACGAAAGCGATCCCCTCCCAGGCTCGGCAGCCCTGTCACCACGCTCACCAGCTCTGCCTCCAGTGTGGGACGTTTCAGCCTCAGCTAAGGGTGTCAGTATGCCTCCCAACAGCTACATGCCTGGCTATTCGCACTGGTACTCCTCACCACACCAGGAAACGATGCAGAGACCACAGATGATGTGAGTTGTCTGAGGGGACATCCTAGGGGAACGTCTGAAAAAGGCAAGGAGGATCCAGGACCTGCTTGCACCTGCCAAACCAAGTCGAGGAAGCAGGCTCCAGATGGGGATGGCCAGAAGCTGTCTGGGTGCTCACTCATGTCTCTGTGTATGTGTGTCTCTCTCCCCCTCTTCCTCTCCTTTTCTCACTCTTTCCTTGTTTATCATCCCCCTTTTACCTTTTCTCCATTCTTTACCTCTCACCTTTTTTCCTTTTCCATTGCTGTCTTTTCCTTATCTACCTTCTTGAAGTAATCAATCTTACTTGAGAGAGAGAGAGAGAGAGAGAGAGAGAAAGAGAGAGAGAGAGAGAGAGACCCTGAGAACGCTCGAGACTGGTTTCTATGCCAGCATTCTGGAAAACCCTCACTATAAGGATATTTTCCCTTATCCCTTGGGACCCAGGCTCTGAGCCTCCTCTTCATTTTGGAGTATCCATCAAAATGGCTTTTTTAAAAACAGACATTTACCCCCCACCAGAAGAATCTGCGTAAACATGGCAGCATTTTTACTTGTTTAATGAGCTTAAGACATTACATGATGAAAGAAAAGCATTTCGGACTCCTGAATTTTTATTTACCAATACCAGACTGACAAAAAAGAAAAAGAAAAAAAAAGGAGAGAGAAAAACCCTCACATGACAGCCCTTCTCTAAAGAAAAAGGAAGAATTGGCTGTAAGATTAGAACATTGCCACAAAGGGAATGCTGCATGTTTTATCAAAATGCAATGACCAGGAATGATGATTCATTTAAAATACAAACAAACAACAACAAGAAAAATGCTCTTTTCCTACCCCACTCCCAAATCCTGAACTGGAATCAGGAAAGACAGAGGAAACAACCAAAATCACCATTCTATTGCTTTGACACCTTTGCTAGGTGAATTGGTGGCATTCACTAAGCTAATAGGGACGTTTATATCAAGAAACATTTCTGTATATATTGTTGAATTTTAGTTGTATATATACTTTGTATGTTTTTGTCTTCTTTCATATATGGAGTAAAAGCCACAAAATGCCGGAGTGTCCTGTATATTTCTCTGTGCGCCTCTGTCTCTCGCCCCCTCCCTCCTTCCTCCTCCCATTATATTTTCTATCACTCTTAAAAGAATTTCTGTTTCCTAATATGGGAAGCCTTCTATATAAATGGCAAGTGCCTACAAAGATGTCAGTTTGCACCACTAGCCTTTGTCTTAAGTACTTTAACATTAACCATGGATATTTTTTCAGCTTCCTTTACATATTTTTGTTGTGATTTCTACACATTTATCTATTTTTTTCTAAACATTAGAATGATATATCTCCAGGTTAACTTCTAGGCAGCCACTCATTTCTAATGCTGGAACTGAGTATTTTCTTTTCCCTTTTCTCAGCAAAATAATACAGCTGAATTTACTTTTGTTTGGAAGCATTTTTTTCCACCAAAAGAAGAAAGAATAAAAGAAAAAAACAGAGAGTAAAGAGCACAATTATACCTGCTTAATGTTTAAAACCCACTGAAACCTAGGTAGGTAGGAAAATGTACTATCCTGGATGAAACACATCCTTCCGATCTTGTGGAAAGCAAAGAAATAATGAAAATGAAAAGTCCTTTCGTCATACAAGCAGGAAGCCCCATACTGCGAGAATTAATGGCTACAGACCTGGGCATCCTTCAAATTATGAACCTTGAAACCACTGAGCCATTTATCAGAAGTCAATAGAGATACTCAGAGTGCTCCATATAATGACAGCGACATACAGTCGTGCAAAAGGACAGTCACTATAATTAGACACAAAGCAAAGACTACTTACCAATATACCCGTTCCTTTTTTTGTTGAGCAACTTCCACGCTCAGTCAGTCTTCAGAATGGTTTAAAACCGATCAGTCTTGTCATTTTCTAGCATTCGCATTGTTACATTAGGAAAAATGTTTTCTTTTCTTTTTTCCCCCTTCCTACTGTGAAACTTTGGGTTCGTAGCTCCCCAGGATCAATTCTGAACAAAGCCTCCAGCTGCAGTGCCATCCAATTTGAAGCAGACATTGGGGACAATTTAAGGTTTTTATCCACAAGAAGGTTTTTTTCCATTCTCTTAAATGCAGCCATAATTAGAGTAATTTTTCATGTAGCCCGCTGATTACAGCGTTTTTACCGTCAAAGATAATTACCTGTAATTTTCTTCCACTTTTAATACTAAAAAGCCATCTTTATTTAGATTCAGGAACAGGAAAGGCGAAACAAAAGAGGGAAATTATTCTGTTATTCATACACAAATTGCAGAGACGTAGGACCTAAAATTGAAAATTAACCAAAATTATAATGCTGAAAAGAATGGAAGAGGCTGCAGAAGTACAGCTGGTAGTGGGGCTTTGCTGAATTATTCAAATTATGTTAGAGGGAAAGCTACCATACATCGAAACCAACACTAATTTTTCTTAAAAAAAAAAAAATTCACCAGATATATGCCAAACCACTGTGAGTGCATGGAATTCTGAAATCCAGCAAATGTATGTTAACATATTGGAGGTGTTGTCAGTGATGCCTCACTATGAATCTCTTTATCTCTTAACATGAGTTTAATTAAACTTCCTAGCAGTTCCCCCTAAAACTGTCCTTGGAACTGGGCTTTCTCTGGGTCCTCTGAACCTCAAGGGTTAATATTTTTGCTCTTTGAAATGTATTGACCCCCTAGTAAACTGATTCCTGAGGGAGGGACTGGTAGGAGGGGCATGGGCAAAAGGCTTCACCCAGTCTCTGATGCCTACTACACACCTCTCCAGGTTCAAACTTCCTGGGAGGTTGCAGAGTTCGGGTTCTAAGACCAAGTTCTGACCTTATTTCCCATTTGAAAAAGAGAAAGAGATCAGGGGGTAAGGGTGAAGGAGACTATTTCTCCTGAGCACCAATAAGCATCTCATTATCTTTTGACACAACTTAGTCAAAAGGTTCTTGCCACAGGAGAAAGGCTTTTCTGCACTGGGGTAGGGAAGCCAAAGATTTCTCAGACTTCTGCACTTTTCTAGCTGCTTATAATGAACACAGGGTCAGGAAACAGCGTCATCTATAGATAGAACAGCAACGCTTTTTTTTTCCTGAATCTTGATGTCTTCCTAAACCAGACTAGTTCCCTGGCTCTGAGCTTGATTCTGCATCTCAGCCAGTTAACCCCCTCTAACTCCAAGGTCACAGCTTTTGGGTTAGGTGGGCAATAAGCTCCAAGATCCTGGTATCCTCACCAACACCCCCCCCCCGCAGCCCACCCACTACACACACACACACACACACACACACACACACACACACCAGCTTGAGGCAAAGGCCCTGAAAAGCAGCCTTGAAGGGTTTCAGAGGCCAGTTATCACAGAAACTTTCCCCAACTGGAAGAAAGAGGTCGTACAGGCTAAACGTCTGGAGATTCAGGCTACACCTGCCTTTGCAAACGACCGCATACCTGTGATTCTAAAGGAGTCCCGGAGCTCCGTTTGATCTCCTGATGCCTCAAAACCTTAAATCGTGGCCACATGTACATGGATTCACCTAGGATTATGCTGTAACAGTTTTCAAATAGATCTTAGCTTGGAATCTCAGCCTCCTTCCAAACCTTAGAGAAACCTGGTCCTTTTCTCAGTCTCCAGTCACACACTGGCACCAAACGCATCGATAGCACAGAAAGCAAGAAAGACAACTCAGGTTCTTAAGGTTCTCATTCACACCCAAAACCGTTTACTCACCAGAACAACACTTTCACTGTTAAAGGGGCTAAAAGGTCAGAATTGAAAAATCTATACAGCAAAGTTGTAGTCCATGATAAATTACAACAACACATACAGCTTGGAAAGTGTGAGAAGAGAAATATGAACTGTGCCTTGAAGTATGCAAGAAATAAAAACTTACCCTCAGTGAATATCTCTTAAGCAATGATCAAGGTCTAGAAATCTATACTGAACTGAAGCAGAGGAGAATATTTTTCTGAGTCTCAGGGCAGAAGCTCTTTCTCTATATTCTTGGTTGAGTGAGCACATCCAGGTGTGAAATTGTTTGCACACCCCGGCACCTCTTATATTGCCAGCAAAATTAGCTGTTATTACTGTCACTGTTTAGTGATGGTTAGCGTGATACAAAAAAAAAAAAAAAAAAAAACTGCTGTAATCAAGACCTGGCGCATCTTTGCAAATTACAGATAATTGTAAACGTCCAGATTATGATAATAGCATCCTAATCCAGCCTGCAATATAATTATTACAGAGTGTTACATCTGAAACTGTCCAGTAGGGCTAATTCAGCCATTATTTAGACCCTATTTTTGCACTGCAAATGGGTTGCTGAGCTGAAAATGTACGATTGTAATTTCACGGGGCACTCAATGAGTAATGGTATAGGAAGAGGAAAATACAAAAGTGAAATGTGAACAGTAGCGATCAAATCAAACCCTGAAGGACAAAAGACTGTTTGATTCATATGGAAAAAGAAGAGCGGGAATTAAGAAAATAGCAAATCAGTGGTCTGAAGAATTACGTGTCCAAATCTTCAATAGTGTAGGGCTGATGTGTTTGTAAGGGCTACAGTGTCTGCTGCTGCCTGGAGTTTGAAATAATTTTTATTTTCCTTTTCCTTATCTTTTTAAAGCTCTTGTCTTTTTTCTCTTTCCCAAAGCATTTCTCTACTATAAAAAGTGCCCTTCCCTCAAAGCAAAGAACATTTGTCAGTTTCACTATTGTTTCCACCAAAGCCACCTCAGTGTGCCTGTCACATGTTTATGAACATTTTCTTAAGTGAATTTGCAATCTCTCTTGTCATCAGAGCAAAACGCCCTGGGTGCTTGTAAGTGTTCCTGTGTTCCATCTCCACTTTCTTTCATAGTGAAAAAGTCATGGAGAGTCCTAGAGAATATTAGCAGAAAATATATTAATTGCTGCTAATTGAATTTAGCGGGCTGGGAAGCTGTCTTCTCCAATTGGCTTGACTGGCTATTGGTTTTAATTCCATCATTAACGTTTATTCACTTCTCTCCATATAAGCCCATCCAGCTGCTTCTTTCAATTTAAGTCATCATATTGCCTAAAAGAACAAGGTCAGTATCCTTAATATTGTAAGGACCAAAGAGACTCGGGGTGGGAAAGTTAGAATGAGAGAGACTGGGAGACTATGCTGGTGCCAGAGTTCAAGCTCTCTAGGGATTCTAGCTATTGCTTCTAGGAGGATGAACTTGCCTAGGTGGAGACTTCCCCAGTCTTCATTTTGGTTCCTGGTGGGGACCTCCTGGTCAAGTATACCTAAAGTCCTTACTTCCCCGGGAGCTCAATTTTTCCCACAGTGAGCACAGAGAATTCCCTGGGCATCTTTTCCAGCATCTAGGCCAGTGCGTGTTGATTTTCCCTCCTCCCACCACCTCACCAACCAGGGAGCTGCCCAGCCAGGGCCACCCTGCAGGGTGGCAAGCAGGCTTCCTAGCTCCTGTGAATTTAAGGGCAATAATGAAATGTCCCCTGTTTAGTGACCCCTGTTTATGGATGAAAGTTGAGTCCATATCCTGCCTCTTCCCCCACCCTTCTTCCCCCACCTTGCAAATGGCAAGTGGCAGAAATAGTTCTTGGATGACAACAAGCTTCCAGTGGCAGTTTCTGTCTCCGACCCTTTTGAAAAAAAAAAATGCTTTAAAATAAATCATAGCTTAGGAACTGTTTACTGTCCTTTACCCCACCCACTTAAAAAATACACTGGACTGTATAGAGTTGAGATTTCACAGAGAATTCTTACTGAAACCAGGATGATGATGATGATGATGATGATGATGATGATGATTTGTGTAGAATGGTGTTATGAGCCATTTTTTTTCTTTCCTCTGGTGAAAGGTCATAATGTGTGGTATTTCACAGTTTTATATAAATCTTGGTTTAGGATGTGGAACAGACTCAATAATACATGTGCTTTTGGCAAAGAGACTCCTTCAGATCCCCATAAATCAGAAGTAAGTAAGAAATCCAAGCGAACAAAAGAGCAGAAACATTTAATTGCTACAAACAGGACTCTCATCTCCTTTAAAGAGAGATTCATGTAAATTCTCTCAGTTCCTATCTTCACGGTTAGAGCCTGACCTATAAAACAGGTTATTACATTACAGCCGGCAGCCCTAGATGATTGAAAGGGAAGGTTTCCCCCCTCCCCTTACCCCCCTCCCATCCCGGCAGTAGATGCAAGGTATCCTTTCTGCCCCGCACCACTGAGGAATCTAAAGGCTGTCAGTGGGAAAGAGAAAACGACAGGGATGGGGGAAAGAAAGACAGGACTACACAGAAAAGATTTAAACAGTCCCACATGTGCCACCTATATTTGGACTATTTTCGAGGCCCAAAGTTTGCTGTGACCAGGATGGGACTGAAAATACCAAGTACCATGTGCAAGGTCCGTGGGCAACACGGGAACGCGAGCCCAGGGTTAGGGCAAGCTGAAGTGCCCCCCTCCCCAAACTCCAGGCGGTGGGAGCCTCCACCCAGCCTCCGTGGGAGGGGGTGCTTAAGGGTGGAGGAGAGGGGTGACCGCAGGCGGTTCCGCTGGCGTGGCGCTCTTCCCAGAGGTGCCCGAGGGCTTCTGCCCTCAGGGTGTGCCTCTTAGGAGGGCTGGAGAGCTCGAGGCTGGCGAAATCCCAGTGGCCAGTGGGAGGCGCGCGATCCAAGGGGTTGCGGGGATGGGGCGTGGAGGGGGTGGTTGGGTGGTCCTAAAGGTCCCTCTTTCGGAATACAAGGAATTGCTGAGGACAGTGGGAAGGCAGGGACAGTGTTTCAGCGGGCATCCGTTGCGCTTCGTGCTTTGGGGAGCTCCAGAGACTGAGCGGTGCCCTATAAAGTGAGCTATAGGGCGCGCTGGGAGGCGAGAGCTGCCTGGCCTTGGCTGGCTGTGGGTGACTCCCAGGACAGTTCGGCAGGGACGCCGCGAGCCGTGGGGCGTCGGGTGGGATCAAAGGAGACAGAGGAGGCCAGCCGGCGCGTCTGGGATTGTGGGACAAGGGGCGGGAGAAAGAGGATTGGCATGGGCGGGGAGATGCTGGCCTTGCCTGTGTCACTGGGAGGGGGTTCGTGTGCATCTTTGTGTGGGTCAATGCTCTCCTGCCTGAGGCCGAGCCCTGGGTGGATCCGAGTGTGGGTGGACGGGCTCCCGGGTGGGTGCCCCGACGGGAAGGAGAGAGAGTGAGATCAAGGGCAGCGAGGTCTGCGGGTTCCTCTGAGTGTGTGTGTCTCAGGCCCTGTGGCTCAGCACTGGAGCCGCCTGGCACCCACAGGAATGCGGCTTCTCTCGGATCCCCAGGCCGCCTCTTGTCCCACAAGGAGGTGGCCGCCAGGAAAAAGGGGGAAAAAAGGGCAGAAATCTGTCTAGCTCAACCCGAGCCTCAAACAAAGGCCAATTTATGGGTTCTCTTACGGGAGGCCCCGGGAGGTGGGCAGGGCACTGAGGAATCGCTTGCCCTGGGTCTTCTGGGCTTTGGTAGGAGGTCTGAAGATCCAGGTGGAGGGTTGAAAGTATTCGAGGTGAAGAAACCCACTGGGGGGGGGGATTAATCTTGGAGTGGACTTGTTTCATTTTGGGAGCACAAGGCTGAGAGTTAGGCAAGAGGGAACCGGAAGGGTCAGGCAGAAGGGATGACCCGCGCAAAGTCCGAAAGAGTGGGGTCCACCAGTCTGGGAATATTCTAGGGAGCGGAACGCGTCGATATTAGAAGGAACAATGGAGGGAAAGAGGAAAGGTGGGAAGGAGGGCGCGCGAGAGAAACATCACAGATATTTTTAGACTTTGCTGAGGATCTGTTATTTTTACATCCTTGGGCGCGGGACTGCAGGGAGTTAAATTCCCCGGGGAGAAACCCCGTGGTGCCAGGGAAAGCCCGCTAAAGACTGACTTTCCAGAATATTTTTGTTCGAGGCTCCCGTACCAAGGGGGAAAAATAACAAAAAAACGCTCGGGGAGAGAAGAGGACACCGAGAGTGGAACAAGTGATGTTAGCACAGGGAAGGAATCCTGAAACCAAGTTTGAGTCGGCGGATGGTTGGGTCTGGACGCCCTGCAACCAGGCTTTAGAGTCTTTAACAACCAGCAACATCAAAGTTAGGGGCGAGGGTGGTCATTATCAGCTGGGCTGCGCCTGGTGATTGGAGGTGGTGGAGGAATCCCTCCTTTTCCTCCAAGAAAGAGGGTAATGTCGGGGACAGCTGGGGGGAGGGCAGCTACCCTCTCCATGTGCAGAAAGGAAAGCATAATCCAAGCATTCTTGACACTTTTGGGTAACCAGTGGGTGGAAAATGTTAGAGGTGTCCAGTGGATGCGCCCTCCCCCCCCATCAGTCCTCCCAAACACGCAGGGAGAGCAGCCAGGGCAGCGCCAAGCCAGGCTCTCACAAACCACAATCGGTCGCGGGGATTTCTCCCAGCCGGAGTCGCCAGAAATAAAGTGCCGGCTTTGGTGTAATGGAAACTACCGAAATCCTTGCAAGCAAAGAAAGAAAAGCAGGAAGTGGATACCTTCCATTCTTCCCCCATCGTATTCTCTGCCAACGTTGGGGGGGGGGCGGGTAAGGAGCACCGTCCTCCCTCTACCGTCCCCTTGACCCCCTCAGTGTACCTAGCCACCCCTTACTTCTTCGAGAAAAAACGATTGGGCCGGAATGGGGAGAGGGAAAAACTGGGAGACGCGGTTGCTCTGGCATTGTGGTATGGGACGAGAGGTCCACACCCCAGGCCGCTGCTGCTGCCTTGGAGTCAGGCAGGGTACAACCCCCTGAGGCCCAGGCTGTCCCAAACTGATGGATTTGCTGTCTCTTCTGGAAAGAAAGGGAAAGGAAAAAGAAGAAAGAGAGGAGATAGAAGGGCGGTGGGGAGAGAACAGAAGAGGGAGGCAGGGAGAGAGAGAACACACAGGTAAATTCCCCTCCAGGTTGCAGCATGCCTTTTCAGGTCTAGTCTCCCAACCCTGGAAGAGCCTTCTCAGAAATCCTCAGATGACAGGATGTAATTTTTTATATTCCACCCCCTTTAAGAAGTTTCTTTTTTGTCATACTTATTGCTGCTGACTTCCTAGCTATAAAATATTTCACATGCATGAGGCAATTTTCAGCACAAGATTTCCCCTGGTATTCCAAGGAAATAAAGTCAGGTGGACTAAGGGACAGTCAGCCAGCAAAATGTCTACAATTCAGTCCTGGACCTGTCCTGTAGCTCTGTCACATTGTGAATAGCCACAAAGAGGGATAAGAGAAGAAAGACTAGACATAGGCCTTGGAGGTTGCAAGTCCTCAGTGTCTACCCCAAAGAAAGCTTCACAAAGAAGAAATCCCAGCAAATAGATTCCATTTCCCATGGTTTAAAACCTGTAGTGCATTGTATTACAAGCAAAAGCAAAGTAGAGGCAGCTCTTTCCTGAAAAAAAAAAAAAAAAAAAAAAAAGAAGAAGAGTGGTAAAGAGAATGTAGGGGAAGATTATATTAAGAACATTATCTGAAATGAAATGAAACCTATACAGGGCCACAATGCTTTCATTCCTTTCTCTCAGCCGGAAGTTCCCTGTCTTGGCAATACCCTTTATTGGAGGATGAAGAAATGAGCCCCCCTTCCATATTCCATGCTTGGCCTGGTGGTTTAGGTTCATCATTGTTCATCATTGTTCCCAGTGCCCGTGGTCTTTTCCTTTCTCTGAAGGAGCTCGAACAAACTTATAATCATACACACAAGAAGTCCAAGGCTCTACCTTTTGCTATGCCCCAAACACTTCAGATTAAAAAAAAAAAAAAAAAAAAAGCAATAGGAATTATAGGAAATTTCTTTTCTTTTTCATCCCCCTGCCTTTTCTCCCTTTTTCTTTTCTTATCTTTGGAAGCTCCCTTTTGAAGAGAGTGTAATTTGTCTAATTGCTCTGGAAATACAGAGGCTGGGGTGGGGGGGAGTGCAGTTCTCCAAGATAATTGCATTGAGTTTAGAATTCAGAGGGGTTATTGAGGGATTTCTGTTGCCTTCTTACACCCAGGGTGGGAGAGATGTGTTTAGATTCTAGCATTACTTTCTACCTTAAATAATTTGGGGTTCAACTTAACATTATCTAAATGGTTTTTGTGGTTAGGCCAAAAATACCTAAATATATATTATATGACAGTACTAGAAACAGCCCACACATGTAATATAGACAAAGTACAACATCCAACATATACACATTGTCTTCTGTGTCCATGAAACCCCTGACTTCTGTTTTCTTTTTTGCCTTGTTGAATCTCTGCAGAGCTTGTCTTTCTTTAATTGCCTGCATAAAGCTACACTAGCTCATTATCAAGAGGGCAAAAGGTGTGCTTTTCAGAAACATTCTGCTTCGTGGTCGAAATAATTTTATTTATCCAGAATATACAGTTTAATTCCTCTATCTACACTTATTTACATGGTTAAAATAACATTGGAAAAAGTCTTTTGAAAAGTTGAGGTCATAGATTTCAAGGCACCATTGATAGTGTCCACAGTTGCGCAAAAAAGTTCGTTTGTAAAAAAAAGGGGGAGGGGTCCTTTGAAATGCAATAACTTACATGCAAAAAAAAAAAAGCTTTACACATGAATCTTTTTTTGTTTCCGTTTTCCAAACTTCCCCATATGAATTCCTTTCTTTATGATTTTCTAAAACAGCAAAATACAGTAGTCCCAAAAAAGAGCAAGAAAGAGAATAGCTCATCTAATACAGCGTCCCGGAGGCCAGCGCCAGCGGGTGCTGTAAAGAGCCGGGCGGCGGCAGGTGGGAATTGATTGAGGTGGCTGCGCTTGGGTACCAGGAAGCTGAGTTCTCCAGGTAGCTGGATGCAGGGGACTGGTTGGAGGTCGGAGGGTGGGCATGAGGGTGGTGGCTGAGAGATCGGGACGAGCCCTGGGGCTCCCACACAGCCGGAGACTGCGGCGAGTTACACGCCATAGGGTCGCTGGAGCTGGGACTGTGCTCCGGGGGCATCTCCCCGTTTTTCATGATCTTCTTGATCTTGGATCTTTTGTTCTGAAACCAGATTTTCACCTGGGTGGGGGAACAAAGGCACACGTTACCGGGACACTCAGAGGTCGCCCGCGCCTTCCCCGGGGCAGCGACTGGAGGCATCTTCGGGCCCCTAAGCAGCACGGCCTTGGCGTCTCCCAGCGGCTCGCAGCCTACTGCCCAGGGCTGGACCTGAGGCAAAGCGTGGAGCGCGGGCCCCAGGGGGCGCCCTGGCCGGCTGGACCCGCACCGGCGACTGCAAGGGAACGACCCCAAGGCTTTTGTCTTTTGTGTGGACTTGGGGAGGAGAGTGCGTGTGCCCGAGGTCCGCAGCTGCGTGCGCGCACTTGTAGGCCTGCGCGGGGCGCGCAGATGGCCTCGCCGTGGAAGGTTTCACCAACAATGGCCTGAGCCCGGCGGGGAAGGGGCGTGGGCCCGGCTAAACGCGCGCTTATGTTGAGGAAAAGGAACGATTTCCCAACCTTCGGCACAACTCCCTTCACTCTCCTCAGCTCCGTGAGGCTAGAATCCTCCTGCAGCTCTGGTGACGACTTGAACATTCTTTATGCTTCTATAGGCCCAAGGCGGTTGGAGTGGGAGTGAAGGGAAGGGGACGATCCAGGAATATTTCCCCGTACAACAGCGCCCCCCACCTCGCGACCCTTAGGTTGCTACAGCCTAAGGCTCCCGCAAGAATGGGGCTGGGGGGCATGACTCTTTAAGTTTCTCCCGCCCGAGGCGATGCTCTGGGCTTTTGCTAGGCCTGAGACCACCGCGAGGCCCCAGTCCCTGCTCACCCCGGGAAGGCTTCACATCGCGAAGAGAATCAATTTCTCAAGGTTGCAAGACCGTCCTAGAAATAACCCACCCTGGTTTGCTTCCTAGGAAATTAACCCCCACTTCTGGAGGCCTGATGCATGGGGGCATCTTGGGACAAACGACGAATCCCGTCCCCACCGTTACCTATTGGCAACAGCCAACCTGACTCATGGAGGGAAGGGCGCGGGGGCTGGTGTCTGTCTTACTTTCCCGCGAGTACCGTCGAATCGGTTCCAGCCGGTCGGGACCGAACCCTGCGGCCCAGCCAGGCCTGCAGGCGAGGCGACCGCAGCGGGATTTACCTGTGTTTGCGTCAGTCCCAGCGAGGCAGCCAGCTCGGCGCGTTCTGGCAGGGCGAGGTACTGAGTCTTCTGAAACCTTCTCTGTAACGCGGCCAGCTGAAAGCTGGAATAAATAGTCCTGGGTTTACGAACTTTCTTTGGTTTGCCATTCACCATCCTCACCTCGGGCTCCGCCACTTCTTTCTCTGAATAATCAAAACAGACTAGGTTAGCGCTTGGGGGCAGACAATAGCCCTTCGCAGAAGGGCCTCAGGCACAGTCCTTGAGGCTTTTTTTTTTTTTTTTTAAATCAAGTGATCTTTACTCTCCTTCCCCTTATCACCCGTCCGTCCCCCACGCTGGGTAAGAACCCATGCTAGGCAAGCACTATACCAAGGAGCTACATCCCCAGCCTTTGCTTTCCAAAAACCTTTGCTTTCCCAAACCCAGAGAAATACGGCCTTCCCTCGAATCTTGGAAAATCCTGGGTAGTCTCTGGCTAATTCCCACTCTGCTCACTCCGGTTTTTCGATGCGCTTCTTATTGGCGTCCAGAATTCTGCCCTTTCGTCGATTCCTATTTCTCCTGAGTTTCTTTTTATGCCCATCCTGTGCTCCCCGAGTTTCTGGGGCAAAAACTGACAATCCCTCCTGGGTTTTAAAGCCAGGAGGCCTCGGGCCGTGACCCGGCTTCTGCCGGCGTCTGTTGGGGCGCCCGCAGAGGCCAGACGCTTGGGCAGGGGAAGACGCTAACCGAGGTCTCCAAAGTTCAAAGACCCACAAGCAAACTATGCTCCTTTACTTCAGCTGCAAGCGGTCGGGGCCTCCGCAGACAGAGGGCCGATTATGCAGCCCCCATAATCTCACTACAGATCTGCGAAGGCACAGATGTGTCTGGTTTCTTTTACAAATAGACTTAATATGTTCTTGGCAAAAAAAAAAAAAAAAAAAAAATCTTCCACTTGTGCCCGAAATAGAGAGACAGTGAAAGGAACGATCTCTTTAAAAAGTTTAGCAAGAGTCACAGTGAAAAGAAATCTGTGGTGCGACATTTTCGCAGCAAAGGGGAGGCAGGTCAGAATGAATTTCTCTTGTCATGAATGTAGATCCCGGTGGGGGTAGAGGGAAGACTTTTCCAACGCTTTTTTTTTTTTTAACAAACATTCCCTGAAGCCTCAAGTCCCTTCCCCCAAAGTATTACCTATCTGAAACCAGTGGAGAACCTCTTCAGGGTGTGTGTGTGTGTGTGTGTGTGTGTGTGTGTCTGTCTGTCTGTCTGTCTGTCTTGGGAGATGAAGGGTGGAGAATGAGGGCTATGGTCTCCATTCTGCCAAAGTAGGGGATCCTAATATTAGCAGGATTATTAACGTGCTGGTGGGAAGAGATCACCCTCGACCAGTAAAATCTATCCACCGAGACCTAATACCCCTCTCTTACCGCCGGGCTCACAAACCCTCTTGAACTCTCTGAGTAAGTTTCAAGGTGGACAAAAAATGAGGAGATGGCAAATTTAGGCTCAGAGAGAGTGAAAGAGCAAGAGGGAGGGAGAGAGAGTGTGCCAGCAATCCCTCCAACAACGTGACCTCTCAGCAACCCTCCTCCACCTTTAAAAGGCTTTTTGTTTTTGGAAATGCCTTGGATAAGCCGCAAAGCTTTTGCCTCGCTCCTCTCTGGCGAGCCACAGCTCCCCAACCCCCCACCCCAATATCGCGCTCGCGGGCACCCGCACCACGCTGGCTCCTGGCGGTTCCCAGACTAATCCCGACAGTTTGAGGCAGCCTTCCATTCCTACTCGCACCAACCCAGCACACTTACCAAGAATTCCAACAACTAACCTTCCCTTTTTATTACGCAAACGCCACTAGGGCTGCTTGTTTCTTCTCTCCACCCCTACTCTTTTTCCAGCCTAGCTGGCTTTCTGGCCAGGTGAGTTAGGAATACAGCGACGGAGGGATCCCGGAAGGTGCCGGAGGGAAGAGGCGCTAGTCTAAACCTCCGCAGGGTTCTTCCACTCAGGGGGAAACTTCAGCGCCTAAAGTGCTGGCCCGAGAACCTCTCTTGTTTGCAGAGTCCGGGTCCCCACTCCCTTCTGCCGGTTGTGCCTTCCATTGCTGTGGACTCGTGGCCCCCAATCTACCACTCTACTCCTCATCTCCGGAGTCCTGGTCCCGGGTATCTGCCTCCCGCCCCCGCCCCCATACCTGGCTGGCTGGTGGTGCTCGGGACGCGGTTGTAGGCACCGCCGTACTGGTGGTAGGGGCTGGCGTAGCTGTAGTCGGCGTAAGCTTTGGCTGGGTAGTTCCCGGCGGAGCCGTTCACGCCGTGGTACTGATACTGGTAAGGGTTGAGCGCTTTGCCATAGGAAGCTGAGGTAGGAGAGCAGTAGCCATGCGGGGCTCCCCCCGTGGGACTGTAGTAGTCGGAATCTGTGGCCGACGACTCGGGCAAAGTTGGCGATTCCTGAGACGGATGGTGCATGGCTGCAGACGTCTGGAATGGAGCTTGGAAGTCACCGGATCGGATGCTCGGGACCCTTCTGTCAAACACTCCTGTCATCGCTCACAGGCGGCGGCGGCTGTCCTTGCTGCTGTGGCGGCGACTGCTGCCCGAGTTGGTTGTGGGGCTGCTCTGGTCTAAGCAGACATGGCTGTGGGCGCGAGGGAGGAGGAGGAAGAGGAGGAGGAGGAGAGTAGGAGGAGGCGGTGGCGGCGGCGACGAGGAGGAGGCTGGGAGTCGTGGAGGCTCTGTCTCCGGCAAGCTGACTGCTGGCTGAGGCGCAGCACTGCCTTGGTTAAATCCTTAATTGCGCGCTTACGCACAGCGGGGTGGATCAGGTTCCATTGGCCAGGGCCTCGGGAGCAGCAGCAACACCCTAACTCGTCCAACTAGTTTTAGCACAACAAAGCATTGCTTAAAAAGAGAAGGGTGGCGGGGGGAAAGAAGGGGAAGTGCGCGCACGCGCGAGTGTGTGCACGCGTATGTGTTTTGTTGCTGGTTGGGGGAGGGGGGTCCCCGTCAATCTGTTTTTAGTGAATACCAGAGACACGGCAGAGGCCCAACACCCAGCTCTGTGATGTCTGGATACACTGTGTTCCAATCTGCAGCCTCAAAAGTGCACGTTTCCAGGATGAGGTCGGTGATGGTCTCTCCTTGCTCTCCACCTTCCTGCCCCTGTGAGCTCCACCAAGGGCTCAAGAGTATAGAATTGAACACATTACTGAAGTGGAAAATCAAGGAAAATAAATTTAGACCAAGGAGAGAAAGAACGTGGAGCAGTTTTTTCTTTTCTTTCTTTCTTTTTTAAAGTGTAGTGTTGGGAAGCAAGTTGTAACTTACTTGTATTGAAAATTTGGGAAGGAGACAAAATATGTAGCAAGCACTTCCTTTGCACGAATTGAGTATCTTTTAGATACAGCTGCACAGAGAGAATCCCTGCTGCCCATAAAACTGTTAAAGGCAGAAGAGTTCCTGTAACCTAAGTCTTTACATGGACTTCAAAAAAAAAAAAATCATTGTTTTACTCATAAATAACTTAATAACTCCCAAATCCTCGTTGCTGGCTTCCAAGAAGAGAGGGAAACCCAACTTTTGGTCAATATTCTTATGTCTTTGGAATTCATTGAACTAGAGAATTTTAACTCTGTTCAGTAACCAGAGACTCTTGCAAAAGTGAGTGAGTCCACGTGTAACCTGTTATGCCTGCCGACCAAATGGGAACTCACTTGGAGAAGATGGGATAGTAGAGATCAAAGCCCTTTTTGGAATTCAGATGTCCCCCTCCTGGCTTCTTGGACCCTGCACTCTAGGCCCCACCTCTCCATTCTTCAGGTCCAGATTCCTTGCACCCTCTCCCTTTATTTTCCCAGAGGGAGAAGACATCTTAGTTCAAATACAAAAGGAGAAAGAGATCAAGAATCATATACTTGGTACACACAAGCCAAAGTTTATTTTTTATTATGTACTACTTTTGCTTTAGTAGTGATCCAGTGGGGGGTTAGAAGTTTAACATAAGTCTCCCCGACTCTCCCTTCAAACAGGAAACTTCAGGAGCTGGATTCTGATTTGGGACTTTTCTGCATCTTCCCCTTTGGTGCCCAAGGCGGGGAACCTGGGAGATCTACTGGGTATTTAGGATGGGAACATTAGGCCTTTCCTCCTCTTCTCTCCCAACTGAAGATGTAAGCATCTGCACCAGTTTTGCCTATGTTAGTTAGCTTTATTTAGGCCATGGAGCTACCCAACCCAGAACAAGAAGAGTGTGTCTGGAACTTGGAGCAAGATCCTCCAACTCTGAGTATCAGCACATGCATCAACTCCTTGCTACTGATGTCTGGGCACTACAAAAGCACAGCTATTGTCCTACTTCCTAGGGTGTGTGTGTAGGGGGGCAACTTTAGTGCGGGGGCGGGGGGGGGGTGCACACAAGGAAGCAGGAATTCCACAGCACCAATCTGCTCCCCCTCCCCCCAGCCAGGATCGCTTTCTTGCTGCGTTGTGGCCCTGGGTTTCTCTTCTGAGACAGTCATCCAGCCAAACAGCCCCACTTGGAGCCAACCTTGAACCTGTGCTATTCATTTCTGCGCTGGTGTTCACCGTCTGGCTTCTGGTCGTGAGGAGAATCAAGGCAGCAAGGAAACAGTGTTGACCCTACTGAGCTGCGAACGTGGGCTCTCTGTTCCCATCGAGTCACCTCATACACAACCTGCCTAATTGCACAAATTGCTTCCCCCAAATAAATGCCAGAGACAGGTCAAAGCACCTTCCAGCAAAGTCAAGTGGCCCAAGGAGCTGGGCTGTCCTTCCATTGGTCCTCCCACACCAACATCTCCCTTAATAGAGGTTTAAGCTTAGCAACATAGAGGGAAATATGGTTAATAAGGTTATACTAATCAGTATGTTCCTTGCAGGGCCCCTTGCACCTTACTGAGAAGGCAGAACCCATTGGAAACTGATAGATCGGGGGCAAAATTTTAAAGTTTAGGATCTGGTTGAACAATTTCTAGGTCTTGTTTAATTTCACCTCTTACCTCCCCTCCTCTGTGGTCAAAAGACATTTTCGCCCACATTGTATAAAAAAGTGAGGCAGGAGGGAAGAACTTAACTTCTTTCTTTGGATTCCTAAAGCGTCATGTTAACCCTCTTGGAGATTTGAGTCACTTGTGCCAAGTTTGTTTCTGGATGAGACCAAATCTGGGTGTGTCTCTGAAGGTCCAGATTCTCAACTTTTTTGACAGCTTCTTTTTCAGGCTCCCCAGGCGTGCACACACCTGCACATACACGCGCTTGTGCACACACACACACACACACACACACACACACACACCCCTTCCTTAAACGAAATGGGAGGGAGAGCAGGCGCCAAGTTAAAAGCAGCAGGAGTTTGTTCAACATATATGCATCCTCACTTTGTTTTTACAATATAGTCACTGTGGCTCTGTGCACTGCTGGCCCTGCTGCAGGGCTGGCAGTGGCTTCAGACCCACACTTGGGCCACACACACACTGGGTATTGAGGCTCTCAAGGCTGCAGTTCTTACTGGTATTGTGGGGTAATTTTTAACACCAAGGCCTGGAGCTTAGTCCAGAAGGCCAGCGGGCGGTACTGCTACTCTCAGATCCCATCAATGGACCGGGCCATGGAGGAACAACTTCACAGCATCAGATTCTTCCAGCAGTGCGCTCCCCACTGAGACATGTAGGGAAAATGTAAGTAATTTATCTTTTAGTAGCCGAAATTTGCAAAGGGTGTGTGTGTGTGTGTGAATAGGGGACACCCTAAGAGAAGACCTAAGAGAAGTGCAACTCTTTACCACGAGCGCCACCCAGTGTCCTTCAGAAACAGAGTACAAATGGCAAACTTTGTAAGAGCTCTGAGCTGGCTGGACAACTCTGGATGGTCCTCCAGGTTTGAGCCCAGGACCAGGTGGGGTTCTTTCTCTCATCTTTCAGTAGATCTTTCTTCCTAGCCCTTCACCCTTTCTTTTCATTTTTTTACTTATTACATATTCATGCATTCCATTTTTGAGTGATCCTCTCTTGCACCCTATTTCAGTTCTTATGTGCTTTGGTCAGTTTTCTCAACTGGGGTGACTGGAAGACATTGAATGTGACCCTCTTTTCCTAGACTGTTATGAAGAAATAGGTCTTGTCTGTATGAGGAGCTGGGTAGGCTTCACTCCCAGGGGTCATTCACTTCTGTCTTTGTCTCTGCCCCCCACCCCACCCCCTTATCTGGGGATAGTGTGTGTGTGTGTGTGTGTGTGTGTGTGTGTCTGAGTTTACAAAGAGAATACGATATGGAAGGAGGAGGGGTGGGGACAGGTGGGGAGATTTCTTTCTTTCTTTTCAGTATTGGGGTAGTGAGCTATGTCCTTAGCCCCTTTTACTTTTTATTGTGGAACAGGGTCTCGCTAAATCTCTGAGGCTGTCCTACAAATTTTGATCCTTATACCTCAGCCCCCTGAATTTGGGGGGTTACAGATGAGTGCTACACAGGGCAACTGGGGGATAACAGCAGCAATAACTCCATTTTTTTTCTGGCCCTTCTGGAAATCTATTTGTTTGTAGATGTGGTTCCAAAGGTATAGTATTCCTTCCTTTGGACTTGTAGTTCAGACAACACAATGTACTTGAAAAATATTTAATTTATGAACTTAATATCTTTTAAATGTGGAAACTTTCATTTATTTAAGACATGTACACACCATTCAAATAATTCATGTAAATAAACAACTGCATAATATGATGCTAATATTATTTATAGGCACACTTGATGTAAACTATGCTTTTCAGGTTTAGAATTTCTATCAGTGGCATAACTGTCTTTTTAAACTTCTGTTCTTGGACATAGGTGTACTTTACTTTTTATTTGTAATGGTTTATCTATTGCTTTTCTTTATTTGTCCAGTGAAAGAAGCTGTCAGAGCAGTTTACTCTTATTATGTTTTTATTGATCATGATCCATCTAGCATGATTTTTCAACCCAGAAATCTCAAACACAAACAAAACTGGTTAAGTCATACATTCTATTGAGGTAGGTCTAAGTAATCATTATATTTACAATGGAGTCACATTTATCTTTGACTTAGGGCACTAAGGCCATTTAATAACCTAAGGTGACAGTCCTGAAATATTCAATATGATAGTTACAGAAAAGACAAATGTGTCTTTCTTTTTATATCACCCATGAATTGGGGTGATATAAAAATTTAGGAGTGAAGATTGTAAAAGTAGTGAAGGCTTTCAAAACTCTTACAAGTTGTTGGTCATTGGTTTGAGCAATATATGTGAATGGCCTTTGTCTCCCAGCACAGGGCCTAGCACTCTGGTTTGGAAGTGACATAGACAGGTGGTTTATTTTCTAGGTTAGCAAAACTCTTTACTTCCTCACCTAGATTCAAAGATCTTCCTTTGAATGCTCTTATGAGGCTTAACGAACCAGGCCTAAGCCAAAATGCTTAGAAACCCATATGAATCAACAATAAGCAAACTCATGGAGGAAGAAGAGGAAAAACCATACAGAGGCAATGGAAAGGATAAATGGAAAGGATTTTTCCCACACCAAAGTTAATTACAATACACCCTTGCCTGCAAGAAAAATGTGTTTGGAGTTAAATAGTATCTCCAACAAAGTAATCTCAAAGGATTCACTCTTAGGCAATTATATAAATATTCTGAATAAATTAAAAATCCCCAGAGGGAAAAACTATTTTCCACTTAATTCTATCTAATAGAATTTTTCACTTTGTTCCAAATGATGATGCAGATCATAGATTTCTACACATTTTGTTTTCATAATTAAGAGCATTAAAATATGTTTATTCACTTAAGTTAAACATTGCTAGCTAGGAAAAGGCTTTAAGTATCCACTCAAATCTATTCTCTATGAGATGATTTTAATATATCACAGCTGAAAACACTTCAAGTTCATCTAAGTAGGAAGTAAATGGGATTATATTATTATATGTCTTTGCAAACTGAAATCCAGTCATCCTAACTCAGATTTCATCTTCCTGTAAGGAAAGTTTGGCTGTGATCCTATTTATAAAATCTTTATTCTTCCTAAACATATATAAATATTCCAATTAAAAATGCCCCTTTTAGAATTAAAAGAAAAGTAATCAGCAGACAGGAATTCAGAGCAATGATCCAGCTCTGGCAAGGAAATAACAGGAGTGAAGCTTAAGTCATCTTTAATAACATCCTAATTCCAAGATCAATTTAGAATTTTAAAGTTCACTGATCTTAGGCCTCTGTATTTTATGATCTGACAATACTGTGCAAAAAAAAAAATGTAGAAAACTACTTCTAAAGTAAAACCCATCCAGATTATTCAAACACCAAGAGCCAGGTAAAACTTGGCCTAGAACATATATGCACAAGGGCACATAGTATAATTTTATGGGTATTTTTGCACTTGCCTTAATTATATCATTTTAATAGATTAACAAACAGCAAGAAAACACAAAACCTTTTCCAAAACCTTTTCTTTATAAAAGGTAACTTATACCTTTTATAAAGAAAAAAATTCTTTTTTTATATTTTTTTATTGGTTGTTCAAAACATTACAAAGCTCATGATATATCATCTTTCATACGAAAAAAATTCTTAAACAGGCAACCCCAGTCTGAGATAAGAGGTTCCCCTGCTGTGATACACAGCATAATCAGTCGAAGGCACAGTGCCCACCTGGACTTGCATCCCTCTGTGCTCCTGTAGAAGAAAAATTAAGGCAAAGAAAGGAAAAGTCAATAGCTTTCCAAGTAAAGTGCAGCTGACACTGCAATGGAGTCACTTTAAAAAATCATGGGCAGAAAATATGCTTTGCTGGCAGCCAGATCTTAGTAATATTCAATTTATAGAGTCAGCTCTCTGTATACACGTGTTCCACATCCTCAGATTCAACCAACCTTAGATTGATATATTTTTGGGGGAAATTACATTTGTGCTGAACATAATACTTTTTTCCCTTGTGTTATTCCCTAAACAATATAGGAACTGTTTACATAGGATTTCATTGTACTATGTAATATAAGTAATCATCTAGAGATGATTCAAAGTATAGAGAGAATGTGGGTAGTTATATGAGAATACTGTACCATCTTATAGGGACTTGAGGGTGTATAGATTTTAGTATTATGGATGGGGGCAGTGGTTCCTGGAATACAGAGGAATGACTATATAGCCTATGGGGAGTTAAGCAAAATTTTAATTTTTCAACATTTAGTCTTCAGTTTTATTTTATTTCATTGTCTCAGTATAGCAGGCTCTCTGCCAGTGCATGTAGTAATGTACGTGTAAACATATACATTTATATAATTTATCACTGCATCTAAGTGTGTGTCCCTCTACCTCTTACTAGGCCTAGGAATAGCCAATCTTAGAACATTTGGCATCCTGGTGTATAATTTTGGACATGTAATTGCAGGCACCCAATTCTGTGTGCATTTTTAAGCCCCCAGCCAGACTAATGTATGCATTTTCAATTGGTTACCTATGAAATCAAGGAACACTTTGGTTGTTGCTACAACTTTTCAACAAACCTCACTTCACAGGTAACCTACTATGTGTCTGCATTCACTATTGTTAGTTTAAAATGGGATTTTAATCCTTAAATCCAGAATTTTTCCAGGAATCCTTGGAGCTATAAAGTGGAGCGATACTTCATATGAAATTGAACTTCAGTGAGGCATGGAATATATACAGATATTGCATTAAATACTTTCCTAGAAAAAGAAGTGAGGGAGGAAATCAACAAATCAAATAAACTTATGAGAGATACAGGCAAGGATAATAATTTCCATACATGGGGAGATTCTGTACATACTATGGGATGGATGCACTGTTTTCCCTACACTTTCCCATTCCCTTTTTGGTTATTTGAGTCTCTCACTGCTTCAGGGTATAGTGTTTTTTATAGCTTTTTCACACTTGCCATTTAAGAGTTTCAGACACTTTCAGGGTCACATTATAGAGTAACTGTGCTAGGTTGTTGGTAGTTAACATGCATAATAAACTTGGAGAGGATGGGAGAATTTTGTATAATTGAAGAATAGATGAATCAAAGAGATCATCTTTGCTACAATGAAAATATTTCTAATAGGATTACTCTTGAAGCCTGTCAAATAGGCATAAAACTGATATCTAATAATTATAATTGCCTGGTAAATTTTCATGACTTTTAAGAACCATGGAAAAGATTAGAAGAGAAATAAGCAGAAAAAAAAGGCAAAAAGATAATGGAATCATCTTGCTCTCTCCTAACTAGAATAATCATTGGGCTAACAGTTAAGGAAAAGCACTGTGCACTCAAAGATTTTACACTCTGCCTTAATTATACCATTTTAATAGATTAACAAACAGCAAGAAAACATAAAACCTTTTTTTTGGGGGGAATACCTCTTAAAGAAGTTGGAGTGAATGGAGTAGCAGATTCTAGGGATTGTTCTTTTCTTCTCGACTTTCTTTTATAAGGGTCATTCAACTCCAGTCTGGCTCTAAATGCCACAGATTAGGAAAAATATTCTTTAAATTTTTCTGTTACATTATTGGGCCCCATTCCTCTTTGCAGTCTTATGGTGAACATTTGGCATGTCTTTTGCAGATTTTATAGACCATTAAATGGTATTTTCCAAAGGGATTTCACATATAACTCACTTCTACTTTCACAGTAGCCTTGAGAAGTAGCTATGTCAGGCTGTTATGGGTGGTCCTCAAGTTTTATATATTTGCCTTTCATTTAACTTGAACTTGCTCATGTTCCATATTGGCACTCCTACCCCACCCTTTATTGGTGGTTTTGAGCAGTGATGTGGTGGCACTGCTGCCAGCCACTGCTGTTGGGAGTAAAGAGCCTGGTCTTTGAGGACTTGTACGGATGGTGCCAAGTGTGTGTCCCTCTACCTCTCACTAGGCCTAGGAATGGCCAACCTAGACTTGCTGGCTTGATGTAGGGCTGCCGTGTCCTCCCACCTTGCCAGTCTCTTTTCCTCCCTATGGCCATCTTTGGGATCCTTACGCTTTCTAGGGATATGGAGGCTAGACCCAACCTTTAATTCTCGTCTCTGAGGGCAAATGTGCTCCTGAGAAAGGGATGTGTCTGCTCCGCTCTCTCACATCCATGAAAGACAAGCTACCTCACTTGCTTTCCAGGTGGTTGGGGCAAAGGGAGGTAGCACTGACAGGAACCACAGTTAGGGATTATATATTAATTTAGCTCTGTGGGAATGGACATCTACATTCAATACATTCACTCTGAATAAAAGGTTCTCCTGAAATACCTATTTGTCAAGATTAATACACTGAGGCCCACAAAGTCCACTTTAATAATAAAAATCATAATTTGCCTAGAGTATTAAACACTTTTTTAAAACCTCAGGACATTCTTATATAATTTAATATTTACCCTTTTTTCTCAATATTTAATAATTAATATTTAAGGATATTTACCTTTTAGTATTAAAGGGTAAAAATAATGCAGGGAGAAACCTGATTTCCTAACTTCTTATTTGACATACACTATGTGAATCTGTGTTGTTACTTAAGAAGAGTCAAAATTTCCCATAATCAAAAGGTGATCTGTCTATACACACATAAGAGTTGGCCATAGACTGAAGCAAACTTGCTATTCTTTTTTTTTCTTAGAATTTTTTTTTTACTGTTTATTTTTCAGTTTTCGGTGGACACACCATCTTTATTTTTATTTTATGTGGTGCTGAGGATTGGACCCAGGGCCCTGCACATGCCAGGCGAGCGAGTTACCGCTTGAGCCACATTCCCATCCCCTTGCTATTCTTTTAATATAAAAAAATAACCACCCTCAGTAGGCATTTTATGTGTGCTAAATGTCTTTCATGCATTATTTTATTTACTCTTTACAACAACCTATAAGGAGGTGCTGTTATTATACCATTTTATACAGAGAGATCAGGAAATTTAATGATGATCTTATGACTAATTCAGAATAATATTTCCATTGCTCATCTTCTTTTCTTTGTATTTGTATATCTAAAGATGTATGCAATAGTGTCTCCTTCAGTTGTAATGATTATCAATAGTTTCCTTTTCCTTTAATGAATATCATTTTTCTTTGGAATCCAATTGTTAGATATAAGCATCCACATCTTAGCAAATTGATTTGAAATATGCTGTGTATCTGGGATAGGGAGTCTCTAACACTGGAACACGGGAAATTCAGGGGCAAGTTTTTCAACAGGAAGTTTAATTCCACTAACTTGGGCACATAAAGAAAATGCATGTTCTCACTTAAGTGTGGAAGCTAAAATTGATCTAAAAGGGAGTGAGAATAGAATAGAGTTTACTAGTGTCTGGGAAGGATGAGTGGAGAGACAATGGTTAAGAAGTACAGAAGTGCAACTGGGCAAGAGGAATAACTTCTAATGTTGTATTGCACAATAGGATAATTATGGTACACAACAATCAAACATATATTTTATAATACCTAGTAGCGGGAATGTCCTTAATACAAAGAAATGATAAGTGTCTGAGATATGGATATTCCAATTATCCTGATCTGATCATTACACATTCTGTACATGTATCAAAATGTCACACTGTATCCCATATCCCATAAGTATGTACAATGACTATGTGTCACTCAAAAACAAAAATATATTTAAAAAAGAAGGCTTAATTTATAACTGATATTACACATCAGTGAGCAACTGGTCACTAGAACTGAGGACAAATCCACAGGGAACTTAGCAGGACATCCTGTCTCTCCATGTGCCTCCATTATTTCCTTACCCTTCCTCTTCACACTCATTCACATATCACAGGGCTATCTGCATACTATTCTGGAAAATTTTCACATTGTTTCTTATCCAAGTTGTGTTGGAGGACCATGTAATTTAACATCCAAACCTGGTTAGGCTGAGGCAGGAGGATCTCAAGTTCAAAGTCAGCTTCAGCAAAAAGTGAGACCCTTTAAGCAACTCAGTGAGACCCTGACTCTAAATAAAATACAAAAAAGGGCTGGGGAGGTGGCTCAGTGGTTGGGTGACCCTGAGTTCAATCCCTGGTACCAAAAAAAAAAAAAAAAAGGAGATGGTAATAATTGTACTATGACAGCAGAAGTAAACTGGAATGGTCCTGACCAAATCTTGATTTTGTGGTATTTTTATAACACTCCAAAGTCCTTTAGGAGGCTGTCTCCTGTCCAGTAGCCTGGCATCATGGAAATTTGGTTGGAAGAGCAGAAATTTTCTAGATGCCTGAGGGCTGATCTACTTAGCAGATTAGGAATGGCCAGGACCACCCACTGTGGTTGAGCAAGTTTTACACTGCAAAAGCATACCACAGTGAAGAGGTAATGGGAGTTGAAATCTACCATATGCCCAGATAAGGGACTGCATCTGATCTGAGAAAGGGGCATCTGTTTCTATCTCACACAAAGGTACCACAGAGGCTGATGGAATCCCTGAGTATAAAAAAGTTCAGTCCCTTGTCTAACTTTTCCTGAGTGTTGTCTCTATATCCCTTCCTTCATTTCCATTATTATCTTTTTAATAGTCTTGGCAGAAATCATGCCTTTATATATTTTTTAAATCGATTAATTTAAATCCCCCACATAATAGAAAACTTCAGAGAATTGAAACCTGAGGTTTTGAAATGCTCAAAATTATACTGAAAGGTTTTATTTTCTTTTCAAGTTTCAACTTTCCTAAGGCTTTTCAAAATCCAGTATATATAGAGAGGATAAATGTGCCTAAACTGACCATGAATTAAAGGGGTGCATTTCTTTTCTTCTGTGAGGAGCGCCCTGTACAACAAAGATCTCTCATACTGCCAAGGCTTCTTCAAAGAATGAAACTTTGAGGACTATTACCTTTCACAGAACTTTTAAAATGTACTCCCTGCCCTTGCAAGAGAAATGATTATCTGGTATAATTAACATTGGACCATAGACCCAAAGAACAATGAATATTTTGAACAAAAATTGCCTTTGAGAATCACAGTCCTATTCTGGGCTTGAAGACATTCATGTAGAAAATTAACAGAATTTTAATAAAATTCTTTGGATAAAGAAAATTAGATGAGGAATGCCAGTTTGTCTTATAAGTTGCTTGAGCAGATCTGTCATAACAGACATTGCCCCAGATTGTGGAACCCTTTCCTTCTAACATCTTTTAATGGTAGTAGAACTTACAATGCCATAATTTCCTTTCACTTTTGACAGTGTTATACTATCTTTATAGACTTACACTGACAGCAATTCATCTAGGCATCATTAGATCATCTCACCTGACTTTTGCGTGGCGCACATCATTACATTATGATGGCGCTATACAATTACCAGTGAAATGAATAGGGTATTAACACGATCACTGAAGAAGATAGCACGTACAGATATAGCATCCTGCATTCGAAAGCATTTTATAGCTATTAATTAGTCTGCCCAAGCTTCTGAGATCCAGTGAAACTTACTTCTCTTTTTTCACCAAGTAGGATAATGAAAGGGAGTAACTTAGACAACATCACAGGCATGGGCAGTGGCTGAACTTTTCATAACTTCTTTGCCTTCTTTAAGCCTAAGAAAATTAGGTGTAAGGATTTATAGTGACTCATCACTATCTTAAAAGGCCCTACATGTGAGAAAACTCCACTTAATTTTGGAAGTCTACTTTTCCTGTTTTCGTTGTACATCATTGTCACAGCAACAGGTGAGAGTCAATTCTAGGTTTTGGTAGATAAATAATCTGGAATTATTTAAAAGATCTATCATAACAAAATGGAATTGATTTGGTTTGAAGGGAAAAATATCCACATCAGGATAGCTCTTCAGGAAATGGGGCAATCCAAGGATGATTATATAAACAACTTTAGGACTTCACAATTGAACCTCAGTACTTCCTTCACATTTCTTTCTAAAATGTTTCACAAAGATTATGCCCTACCAATGACATCCCAGATATGGGAGACATGGTGTTTGAATAGGATAGGATGGACGAATTAATTTTTTTTTCTAAATTCTATCATTCGTCTGCTTTCTAATTTTAAGGTGATAAAATTAAGTAGTTGTATGAATTGGACAGAATTTTATAAACTTTCCGAGTCTCAGTTTTCTCATTTATACACTTACAAAGCAAACATTTATCATAGAATTATCATTTGAGTAAAATGAGATGACGGATGTAAACTCTTGGCTTTGGCTTGGGCATAAAAGACACTGAAAAAGGAGGAACGATTTCTAAAATTCAGGAGACCTTGAGTGGTCTGGGAACTAGGACAGGAAATGGTGACTTGTGAGTGGCACTTGATAGAGACATTTCCTCGCTCTTGGCACTTCTTCTGCTAGATGGCACAATATTCCAGAGTCTCTGAGGATTTCCCTTGGATAGCCTCTGCATTGATTCAGCAGTGAAATTTTGTTGTGCCACTATATAGAACCTATGGATGGATCCAACCCAGTTTATCTACAGTGCACACCTATACTCCCTGTTACTCAGAAGGCTGAGGCAGAAGGATCACAAGTTAAAGGCTAGCCTCAGGAACTCAGAGAGACCCTGTCTCAAAATAAAAGGAACAAAAAGGGCTGGGGATATACTACTGTGGTAGAGTGCCCCTGGGTTCAATTCCTACTACTAAAAATTAAAAAAAAGAAAGAATCAGTTTATCTAACTTTGAGTAATATTATTTTACCAAATCTCCTCTCCTTACTTACAAAAGGTTGAAGCCAAACAAGAAGAATACTATTCTCATTTTAATTGGATAATGTCATAACACCTGGAATTTCCCATATATCCATATATATTGGTCCACTTACAGTCATACTAATTTTGTGACAAACAAGTATTTTTAATCAAATGAGACTTTGAGGTGAGGAATATTGCATCTTTTACATCTTAGGCACAGCCTTCAGTCTTTCCTTACACCTTGGAATTTCCTCTATTCCCTTTACTCCCAACCTAGAGTGCCTCATTCTCAGGCCATATCATGACTGGTGATTGCAATGGCCTGCAATTGGTCCTCTGACTTTAGGTCTCTCTGAGCTCTACTCCAGCCACCTCACCGATGATAGCTACTTCCTCTGGGATCAGGTCTGAGCTCCACATCATGGCACCAGAGTCTTCCAGAATCTGTCCAAGCCTGTCAAACCAGCACATCTCCATGTCCTTTGAGCTCCCCAGTCTCATTTGTTCTGTCTGGTTGATTTCCTCCTTGTTTGCTGATCATATTTTCCACCTCTACATTTTTGGCTATTCTACCCTTACCTATACCAGAAATTGGTGTCAGAGGGACATGTTATTCTAATTTTAGGCAGAAGGGGATTTTATACAGCTTATTAAATGTTTAAAATTGTCAGAAGGACTGGAGGAAGAGCCCAGTTTGGGCTTCCAGTTACGACTCCTGGAGCACTGGGAAAGCTGGTGCCAGGAAGATTGACTTTGTAACGTGCTGCTAGACTCAAGGATCAGGAACTGCTGCCTCTCAACCAAAGAAGCTGGAGAAAAAACACTAGAATGCATTTGGGTGAACCCTTCTTAAAGTTATACTTCCATATCCTATCACTGTCAGTAAAGAGCCAAAAGGAATATAAAAATGGTTTCCCCCTTTCTTCTCTTTCCTACACGGAATATAAGGCATGCAGTTCTTTCTGTATTACAGAATTCTGGTTGCAAAAAAGTCGTAGTGAACATGAAGGCAACTGTAAATTGAATGAGGGGCGTTTTAGAGAGCTAGTCTGTGGTTTTAACAGCAATCCCTGCTGACATCCCCAAAGTCTGCCCTCTTCCTTCTCTGTCCACAAAAATTTTATTTGTCCATTTCAAACCTCAATCCAAATGTCTTCTGCTCCAAGAAATAACAAGCCATGTTAGTGATAGATCTTTATACATCCTAATTATCCTTACCCCACATTGCTGAGATGGTAAATAGGTGGTTCACACAGCCACGCCCTGTCCCAGTCATCCCACTTGAATTGCAAGATTAAAGCATAAGATTTACTTAGCCTGGAATTGGCCTCGGAATCCTTTTTATCACAGTACTCAGGTCAACCTCAATCAACTGATTAGAGATGAGGCCTCAGATAAGCCCAGTTTGCATCCCTGATGTTGATGTTTTAGGTATCAGGACAGCCTTGGACAACCTAATGTATTAGGTTGAAATTCTGACTTGATGATTGTTCCCTGCCATAGTTTGATGGTCTGCAGTAAAGACACCTGTGAATTTATGGGGGAAAGTGAATAGTTTCTGAATCATCAAATTTTACATCTAGAAAGAGCTAAGAGATAACCTGGTATAGCTCATTGTCTGTAGGCATGAAAGGTATTATACCTGGCTTTAAGAATGGATAAACCAAGACTCAGATAACTTAAGTAAACTTCTAAAGTTACACGGATAATATATAATATAATATGTTATCTGATAACCAAACGTTACACTTCAAAATGGAATTAGAAATGTATCTATTTCAAATTTTTCATGCTTTTTATTATTGACCATTAATTCAAATGTATAAAATGGAACCCTAGAAACTATTTCTTTTTTCATTTTTGAGGATTGAGCCCAGGGGCCCTCTACCAATGACTTACATCCCTGACCATTCCCCTTTTTAAAAATTTTTATTTTGAGACAAGGTCTGGCTAAGTTTCCCAGCTGTTCTTAAGCTTGTAATCCTCCTGACTCAGCCTCCTGAGTGGCTACGATTATAGGTGTGTATAACCACACCAGCCTAGTAACTGAAATTTTCTTCTCTTTGCTATTTTCTTTTCTGTCAAGGAAATAATTCCAAATCACTAAAGTAACATCTATTTAAGATTAGAAACTAGAGTGTTGCTTTTTGTTTCCAAGTCCAACTTTGAGAAAAATTGCAAAATAGGTGAAATTTATCTTAGTCAATTCCTGTGTTTAACCTCTCTCTTTTTTTTTCTTTCTTCTTTCTCTGGCTTCCCAACATTGTCTTAGCTATACTTAAGTTTATCCATGGACATTTACTCTCTGGGAATTTGCCCTATATTGTAGAACTTTTTCATTTACCATCTTCCAGTTTTTCGGAGCACTGATCTGTCACTTGCCTAAAACCCAAGAAATGATGAAAGTTTTGTATCAATATTATCATAGCGACTTTCCTTATTTGCCTTTACATGGCCCGTGAGTTTTCTATTGATGCCATTACAATAACCACAAACGTAAAATAACTCAATTTATTATCGTCTGGTCTGTAGGTCACAAGTCTGGTATTGGTCTCACCAGACTAAAATCAAGGTGTTGGTAGGCTGGGTTCCTTCTGAAACCTCTAGGAAAGAATCCATTCCCACTCAGGAGGTGGTTTTTCAAATTCACTTCCTTTTCGTTGTAGGACCAAGATCCATGTTTTTCTGCTGACTGTCAGTCAAAAGCTGTCCCCAGCTTCTCGAGGCCATTGTGTTCCTTAGCTCTTGGGCTGCTTCCTCCATCTTAGAGCTAGCCACAGTGACTGGGCCTCATGTCCCGTCTCTCTAACCCACCCTTCTGTATTTAAGGGTTTATACGATTAGACTGGATCCACTCCAATAATCCAGAACAATCTTCTCATCTCTGGTTTGTAGACTTAATCACATCAATGGAGATCCTTTTGCTACTTAAGGTATTTTATTTACAGGTTCCAGTGAGTGGGACATTGACACCTTTGGGTGGCCACTCTTCTGCCTGCCACACTTGGCTTCCACTCCACTATCGCTTCCTGATCTAGTTTTCTCTCTTTGTTTTTCTGCCTTTCTTCTTTCCTTTTATCCTTATTAATACACTAATGAGCATCTATTCCCATGATACATTTATAGGTGATTGGGGATATGGAAATGACAAAGGCATGACTCCTGCCTTCAAGTTACTATGTGGCAGTTCTCCTTCTCTTCTGATTGCAGAAAACGAAGATAGAAAACTAGATCAGGAAGTGATCCTGGCATGGAAGCCAAGTGTGGCAGGTAGAATAATGGCCAACCAAAGGTATCAATGTCTTACTGGAACCTGCCAATAAGTTACCTTACATAGCAAAAGAGACTCTGCAGATGTGATCAGAGGAGATTATTCTGGATTATTTGAGTGGGCTCAGTCCAATCCTATGAGCCCTTGAATACAGATGGGTGGGTCAGAGAGACAGGACAGGTCCTATTCCTGCAATAGGTCATTCAGTGCTGCGATTTTCTTCACATGAGCCTGTTCATGCTCACGATCCCAGATTTTACTTCTCTTTTCCAAACCTCTGTCCTGAATTCCAGTTAAACATCTTCAAGTGGACATTTCCATTCATTCCATAATTACTCCCAACTTAATCAGGATGACATTCATCATCGTGCTTTGGAGTTTCTATTCTCAGCGAGTCCAAGCTGCTCCTGATCCTAAAGGTGGTGATCAATCTTGACTACCTTTTGCCTCTCATTTATGTAACAGGGGAGCTATATGGGAGGATATTAAACTGGTATGTTTTATCTTTGGCAATCTCCCCCATAGGGCTCACATCCAGAGCCAAACTCATATCATGGAGTTTCCCCATAGTTTGAGGAAGATTCACCTTCTGCCTGTGACAGGTAGGCTGTGAAGTTCTGCCCTAGGTAGAATAGAGAGAAGACATAAAGAGCTTCAGCTGAGAGAAAGAAAAGGAAAATGCTATGCTTCTGGGGGTGCATGGAAGAGAAGGAGCATCTCAACAGTAGGGGGCAAGTGGTCAGATTCTCTTTGGCACTAAGCTCCAGACTGGGAGTTAAGAATGACACGGGGGGGCGGGGGGGAGGTCTGGGGATGTGGCTCAAGCGGTAGCGAGCTCGCCTGGCATGCGTGCAGCCCAGGTTTGATCCTCAGCACCACGTACAAAGATGTTGTGTCCACCGAAAAACTAAAAAATAAATATTAAAAAAAAAAAGAATGACACAGGGAGGGCTGGGGTGTGGCTCAGTGGTAGAGTGCTCCCCTAGCACATGTAGGGCCCTGGGTTCCATCCTCAGCACCACATAAAAATAAATAAATAAATAAAATAAAGGTATGTGTCCAACTACAACTAAAAAAAAAAATGACACAGGGAACCATAAACAGAGAGTTTTTTCCCTGGAGGCAGAGCTGGCTCCTTCCTGGAAGATGCCCTGACTGCATTTCTTGGTTCCCTTGTGGTCAGGTGGGACCACATGTTGAAGATCTTGCTCATGCAATATGCCAAAGCTGATGGCCTCACCACTTTCAGGGTGGGTGGTTAAAACCCTCAGTGTGAGCCTCCTGCTCTCAAATCCAGTGGGGAGCTCTGAGGATTTCAGGCAAGGGTTCTTAACAGCTTTTGAGCCATCACAGATCCATGTGGCAGTCTAGTGACATCTATGCACTCTTTTTTAGAATAGTATTTATGAAATGCATAAAATAAAACCAAAAGATCATGATGAAACTCAATTATTTTGAAATGCAGTTAATCAAGTATCTTAAAAAGCAAATTTGTGATATAGTAATAAATGCTTTTATTTATGAATGCATTAGAGTACAAGATGTGGTGGCCTGGCTAATGACATAATTCCAAAATAGTGATGACAAAATGACATATACAGATACCTGTAATACTAGGAGTGTGAAAAAAAATCTGTGATTTATTTTGGCCAAAGTCACAGGCCCAACAAATATCTCTCATTTGACAAAAGGGACAAGAACCTGCTCAGTCACCTTTGTAGCTTAGGCCATATCTGTATCTGATCCCATCCCTCTCACTGCTTTTAGGCCACACAAACCCCTTCCCAATCTTGCCTCTTATTCCCAGATGTTGTGTTGGAATGTAGCAGAGAAAAGGGGAGAAAATCTCAAAATTCAAACCATAATCATATTGCCAAAAGTTCTCTACATTTTTAATGTAATTACCATTAAAATTTCAATAATGTTCTTCATAGAGATAGAGAAAGCAGTCATGAAATCCAGTTGGGAAAACAAGAGGCCCAGAATAGACAAAACAATCTTTAACAAGAAAAGTGAAGCAGGAGGTATCATGATACCAGACTTTAAATTATACTTCAGAGCTGTAGTAACAAAACGACATGGTATTGGCCCCAAACCAGACATCAAGACTAATGGAACAGAATAGGAGACACAGAGACAAACCCACAGAAATACAGTTATCTCCTACTAGACAAAGGTGCTATAAACATACATTGGAGAAAAGATAGCCTCTTCAACAAGTGGTGCTGGGAAAACTGGAAATTCATAGGTAGTAGAATGAAACTGAACCCTGATCTCTCACCCTGCACAAAACTCAAAGTAGATCAAGAACATAGGTATTAGATAGAAGACCCTGTGCCTACTAGTAGAAAAAGTAGGCCAGCTTCTCCATCATGTTGGCTTAGGAACTGACTTCCTCAACAAGACTCCTAAAGCATAAGACACAAAATCAAGAACCAATAAGTGGGATGATATCAAACTAAAAAGCTTCTTCACAGCAAAGGAAACAAGGACGTGAAGAGAGAGCCCACTGGATGGGAGAAAATCTTTACCACCTGCACCTCAGATACAGCATTCATCTCCAGGCTATGCAAAGAACTCAAAACTTCACAGAAGAAGAAAAACAAATGATAAAAAGTATATAAAAATGTTTATATACAAGAATACAAGTAACAATGTTGGTGAGGATGGGGAAAAATGTTCACACATACATTGCTGGAGCCACATTGGCAAATAGTATGGAGATTCCTTAGAAAACTCGGAATGGAACCACCATTTGACCCAGTTATCCCACTCCTTGGTTTATACCCAAAGGACTTAAAATCAGCATACTACAGTGATGCAGCCACATCAATATTGATAGCAGCTCAATTCACAATAGCCACACTACAGAACCAACCTAGATTCTCTTAAACAGATGAATGGATAAAGAAAATGTGGCATATATGCACAATGGGACATTACTCAGCCATAAAGAAGAGTGAAATTATGGTATTTGCTGCTAAATGCACGGAATTGGAGACTATCATGCTAAGTGAAAGAAGCCAGTCCCCAAAACCCAAAGGCTGAATGTTCTTTCTGATATGTGGATGCTAACCCACAACAAGGGAGAGTGGGGAGGGGAAGAGTAGAATTTCATTGGATTAGACAAAGGGGAAGAAAGGGAAGAGAGGGGGATAGAAATAGGAAAGACAGTAGAATGAGTTGGATACAACTTCCCTTTGTTAATATAAAAATACACAAGTTACATGATGTAACTCCACATCACATACAACCACAAGAATGGGATCCTAATTAGAATTAATTATACTCCATGTATGTATAATAGGTCAAAATATTCTCTATTGTCATGTATATCTATAAACAACAAATAAAATAAAAAATTTAAGCCTTAAGCCTAAAATAGACTGAATTATTTGAAAATGGAATCATTTAAAGCTAAAGAGAATGAAGTAATGTCACCAGGCAAGTCTGACTTTCCTCACTCTTCAGTGGAGTAGGGCAGAACTTGTGATGAAATTCAGGTCAGTAAGTTTCATTAATGGAGCTCGATATGGGGAAACATCGGCCACATCAGGAGAGAAAGCCTGGTCTTACTGCCCTTGGCTTGGTAAGAATGGGAAGATATGTAGAGGGAGCAAAGTAGAGAGACATGGGTTGTAGCTTCAGCCTGGGCTCAGATTTGCAGATGTGTGTGTAGGGAGTGATCATTAGCTGGATGGAAGAGAAAGGCTTTTGTTGGCTTCTAGTTGAAATCTCCAGGGGAGGCTACAATGCAAAGTGGTCCTATGCCAATATGGAGGGGCCACAAGTGGAGATGTTGGTATGCATGGTTAAGGAGATGGCTGTCGTTCATCTTCCTCAGCTCCTATATGGTGTGGGGAAATCTAGAAATTTTTGCAGGCTCCATGGTTGTACATGAAAGATAGCTAATTAGTGAGCTGGTAGTTTTGTAGTGGGGACTGTTGCAGGGAGAGGTCAGGAGCACCAAAAAAGTGACAGAAATTCAATGAAAGATTTCAACAATGGCTACAGTTATAATGAAATAGGTTTAGCAAAGGAGAACCACAGGTGGGAATCAAGGAAAGAGAATGACTTGAAGGTTCCTTGGCCACTTTTCCGTAGGCCTGAGTGTTATTGGTTCAGGAACTTGCCCAGCCACACCTCAGCAGAGAGCAGCAGCTCCAACCCAGCACTGCCATATGTCACATGAGCCCTGCCAGAGAGGAGACATCACTTTGGGGAAGACCAGGGGAAGAGTCCACAGGATTAAGCAGCTTTCAAAAGAGACTGAGTTACTGTGGAGTGACTTTAAAACACAGAGTGACTTTAAAACACAGAGTCACCTTGAAATTTTAAGCATAGGGACCCATACTTGGGATAGTGAGAACTCATGAGGAAGATAACAGGTTATAAAAGATGAAGAAATGGGATTTTTTTTTCTTGTGCACATAATTTATGCAGCTGAAGTCCTGCTACACTTTTCCTTCTGTGTGCAAGGTAGCTTGCAACAATGGCCCAAATTCTCCATTCTTCTCTCTGTTTATTTTATAATACAAATTTGCAGTTTCTCCCATCAAGAAGCGCAGTCTATTTTTTGAATCTTGACTGGGCTGTATTTTCATTGGCCAGAAAAACAGTGGAAAGGATGACCCACAAATTTCAAGCCAAGACTTCAGAAAGCTTTTCCTTGATTTCTGAGACCTCAACTATCCTGTGAGTACAAACTGTGGCTAAGTTGCTGGAGAAGAGAGACCTTGTAAGTACTCAAGCCCCATATGTTATCATCCTAGACCAGCTAGTCCCAATGGATATAACAGGACTCATGTGAGAGCCCAGCTAAGATTAGCCACATCTGGCTCCCCAAGCAGAATCCTCTAGACAACTCATAGATTTATTAGAATAAATACTCAAGTGTTGTTTCAAGCCACTAAATTTTGGGGGAGGTTTGTTATGAAGCAGTAGCTAGCTGATACACCTACAGAAGTACTGCCTCTCTTCTTTCTGTCACATGTTCCAATAACTATCTTCTTACTATCCAGCTCTTTCCTTTTCCTTACTATCTTGTTTTTTTTTTTTAATTTTTTAATATTTATACTTTTTTTAGTTCTCGGCAGACACAACATCCTTATTGGTATATGGTGCTGAGGATCAAACCCGGGCCGCACGCATGCCAGGCGAGCACGCTACCGCTGAGCCACATCCCCAGCGCCCTTCCTTACTATCTTGTAACTCTAAGCTTGGTCAAATCTTTTCGTGCACACACATACCTGCCCCCAAACCCTAAGGATCAACATAACAATAGTTTTGACACCAAATTGCTCCCTGATTGTAGTTCCTGTGGTGGTTTCTTCTCCTTGTTGCAGCTCCCAGTACTTCTTGGCCTTCCTCTGTCACTGTAGTAGTAGTCATCCTGCAAATCTCCTGGGAGCTCCTTCCCAAACTGAGCCCACGGATGCAGTTCTGGCATGCTCAGTGTACTCTGCTCTATGCCACTCTCAACCAGTCCTGTCTCTGGAGGGTATTTTTCTGACAGTGTTTACATCTACCTTATTTAGAGAATCTTTTCAGTGACTACAGTCCAAACTTGGGTAATCCTGCCTTCTCATGGCTATAGTGCTGTAAGGCTTCAGGAAGTTGTGTGCATGTTTTGTCTCTCATCTCTAATTATCAAGAAAGTAAGAACAAGAAAAAAGGGCAGGAGGCAATTTAAAAAAGAATGAGCAGGTACAGTGGTGCAAACCTGTAATCCCAGCATCTCAGGAGGCTGAGGCAGGAGGACCTCAAGTTCAAAGCCAACCTCAGCGACAGCGAGGTGCTAAGTGAGATAGCAGTGAGACCCTGTCTCTAAATAAAATACAAAATAGGGCTGGGGATGTGGTTCAGTGGTCGAGTGCCCTGAGTTCAATCCCTGGTACCCCCCTGAACCTTGAAAATATGACACTAAGTGAAATAAGCCAGACATAAAAGATGACACACTGTATGATTTCACTTATATAAATTGTCAAATGTGAAGAGACAGAAAGTAGATCAGTCGTTACCAGGGGCTAAGGAAGCAGGTAAAGGGGAGTTATTTAATGGGTCTGGAGTTTCAGTATAGGATGGTGAAAAACTATTCTGGAGATGGATAGTAGTGATGGTTATACATACCACAGTGAATGTACTTAGAACCACTGAACTAAGCACTTAAAAATTGTTAAAGTGGTAAATTTTAAGTTGTCTGTATTGTACTAAATGAAAAAATATAAAAATAAAAAACACCCACGATAAGGCCCCACTTCTCACATACCAGGATTGCTATAGAAATTTTTTTAAAAATTAATGAGAAGTAGGGGTGGGGGAGATTTCCAGGGTGACCTATATAGTGGTCAAAACTCAGCATAGGTCTGTCAACTCTCTTAGATCCCCTGAGACTTTATTTTTCCTTCCGGACTTGAGAGCCTTGCTGTGTGTTCTGATGCAAGTCCTCAGTCTTGTTTGGATACTTTCCCATCTCCTCCGTCCTGAGTCAAAGCTGTCTCGTTTTCTAAGGTCCAGTTCAAATCCCACTTCCTGTATGCATCCCTCCCTGATCCTCACCCTTATAATTCTGCTCTTTGAGCTACACTTGACTTTATTGTTTATCCCATTATTTAACTTTTTTTTCAAAAACTCTTTGACATTTTAAAAAACATTTTATACAATTCTTTATTTATTATTATTATTATTATTATTATTATTATTATTATTATTTGTGGTACTGGGCAGTGAACCCAAGGCTTTGTGCATGCTAGGCAAGCACTCTATCACTGAGCTACATCCTTAACCCTACTTCTTAAAAATTTTGAGACAGGGTCCCCCTAAATTGCCAAAGTTGGCCTCCAACTTGCAATCCCCCTAACGCTGTCTATCGAGTTGCTGGGATTATAGGTGTGTACCCCATGCCTGCTTAGACAGTTCTTTATAGTCATATATTGATATGCCTGTCAGCATCTATTTATTCTGTACTAGATTCTCTTTGTCCAATTGATATACACTGTAAAAAAGGAGAGCAAATTTTTTATTTCTTTGGTTCACTAATTATAGCTGAATCTGTCCACATTGTCCATATAGTTGGCTCAATACTTGTTTGTTCATCATTTGATTCTGTGTTGTCCTGGCCAACATAATCTTAACAGAAAATTTCTGAGGAATTTTTTTTTTCAAAGTTCAGGGGATTGACTCGAGGGTCTCACACATGCTAGGTAAGTACTCTACCACACCCCAGCCCTTCCCTATGAAAATTTAAAACCTCAGAGAGACAGTTTATCTCTTTATAGAATATCTGCATAACCATATATAAAATCAGTAACATTTTTTTTTTTCTCCCAAGGACTATGATTTGCTGTGGGGGTGTAGCATTCCCATTGAGAATGTGCATCTTAACCTGAGGAGCAGATGGACTTTTGTCCTTCTGCATCAATGCAATTGTAGAAAATGTTTGGGTTGTTTTCTAGGCTCTAGGCCTCTCAAAGGACAGCACCAGGGAGGTTCTTACTCTACCTCCTTGAAAACCTGAAAACTAGGTCCTTAGGACGGAAGATGTAGCTCTGTGGTAGAGCCTAGCATGCATAAAGCCCTGGGTTCAAACCCCAACACCACAAAATACAAAACAACAACCACAGGTCCTTTTTGCTTCTGTGACTACTGACATTGTTGCTGGTGGCCTGCATTCATAGACGAGAAGACAGTCTGAAAGTATCTACTCTAACGTGTGCCAGTTTCTCTAAATCTCTTAGTTGTTTTATTATTAATCTATTTATCTAGTTTCTAGGGGAAATAAGCAGCTATAGCTGACACAAGGAAATAATTACATAATGTTGCCTCTTCTCCTTAGGTGCATGGGATGTGTTAGAGAGAAAGGGTTGAGGACAGTGTATAGAATAGGAGGCTGCTGTGAGCATACATGGTGCCATGTTCTAATTAGAAAAAGGGTCTAACTCAGGGCCCGCAGCCCTGGTGGGTGTGAACAGGCTGCCTGCACTTAATCTCCCTTGCCTGGGTGACTTTATGGAGGTAACCCCTTCCACACCTTCAAACAGTAACTAATACCCTACAGGATAGTCATAAATACAGGAATATATTTGAAAATATATTCTAAATACCATGAAATCATTTATGAGACCTGCTGTGTGTTCAGCGCTAGCTCCTTCTCCCTTTTTATTGACTTGCAGGGTTTGGACTTGGAAAAGACCAGCCAAGCTCTTGATTTCTCTGCTCTTTGCTCGGATGTGGTGTGCAACTGGCATCGGTCCCACGTTGGAGTGTGGGAGCATCCGGAGCCAGAGCATTTCCAAAGTGTACGCCAGACAAATCATCATGGAGAGCAAATATCTCCTGGGATTCTTTGTCCAGAGATTTAATTGCTTTTTTCCCTCTCTACTCAGAGGCTTTCCATCTGAGCTATTACATTTTTGTTTGGATTAAAATATTCCATTAAACTTCACTACCAATAACAAATTATTAATTTGAAAGACTTTTTCATAAAACTAAACACAAAGTTGTTTTTTTTTCCAAGTTATTAGTGATCAGTTTTTCTGTTTCAGAAATCTTAAAGCTAGGAATTAAAATTTTTTAAAAGTCTCTTTTTCTATTGTTACCATATTTGACCTTACATGGAAATAACCACCTTCATTACAAATATTATTGCATCACATAAATTAGGAAATATTTGCATGGCTCATGATAGAATAGAGGAATAATTAGCAGTTGCTCTTTGGTTGTTCTAAAGTATCCTATAAATTACTTAACCAACTCCCCAAAGTATTACTAACATGATTCTTAATGGAAAATATGTAAACTTCTTTGTGAGTAAACTTTATAACTTAAAAAATACATAAGGGACTACATAATATCAGTGGGTAAACATTTTAACTTATAAAATATGGATCCCACAGGATCAGATTTCTTTTCAGATTGCTTGAGCTTTCTGGCTTGTTGCTGCAGAAGAATTGATAAAGATAACTGAATGTTTAGGGGCTTAATCTGAAATTTATAAATATGAGATTTATACTTCATGACAAGCAGAACAATCCTTTTATTTTTTCTTTAGTATGAGCATTTCTTATAAAGGTAACCCTATTATTTCAATGCCTCATTTTATTTTGTCAATATAAATATTTTTATATAACAATTTTACTTACAAAAAGAAATGTGTTCTTTTTTTGAAGAAACCAATGTAAACAAATCAGAATATCTACAATCGGCACTAGAACTCATCATAGTGTATGATATTTTCAGGAAATAAGGTTCCACATGGCATTTAAAATAGGGCTTGATGTACTTTTTCACATTTTCTTAGTATGTATATGGAAAGAAACTTTTCTGTCATTCAGTACTACATAGCATGGATACTGCTCTAAGAATTTGTCAGCCTGAATCTGTTCCTTGTGGTGAGTTAAATTAGATGAAAACAAAACAAAACAAAACAAAACAAAAACCAATGTCTTTTTTGGAGAGGAGGAGGAGAGAAGAGAGTATCCTCCTTTTGTACATTACCTGTGCCCTCACAAAGCTGGCTGCTTGAGAACTGCTTCTGGATCAATACATCCTGTCTGGGATCTTTAAGGTCTTTTCTCTCAGAATCATTTGGGCTGTCTATATTTTTCTGAATCTGGAATGTTTGATGTGCTAAAATGATGGTTAAGATGTGTCTCACCAATTTTGCATTCTTGGGATGACCAATCATTTCTCCAGAGATGTCGTTGCCTAGAAGATTATGAACTGGAGACTTGGCTATCTATCCTAAAGTTCAGGAATAGGAACTAACCATGTTTGGAAGCATATTTTTTTAAAAAATTCAAATAAGAATCTATATCTCTCCCAAAATATCAAAAAGTCAATGGACATTTTAATAAATTCTAGTAATGATTTCCACATCTTTTTCTTAATCACCTTAATTCAATACAAGTGTTTTGTGGTGTCCCCATCTTTAGCACCTTTGTGGGGTTTTAATCGAGGTGAAAACAGAAATGGGAATGTTTTTGAAATCCCAAGAAAGCAGGGGATGGAAAAAATCCAGATGTTTAAGATTGCAAGCTTATGAAACCTTACTTCCACTTTTGTATGAAGCTAGCTTCCTATCACTTGAATTTAAATAGTAAGTATCTTTGAGGATGTGGGGGGAACCCAGAATTTTGGTTAAATACAATTTAGTTACTATAGAAGATGGTCTTTAAATATTTCATAAGGTGTTTTATGTAGTGTTTATTTACAAAGAGTACACATAGTGCTACTTAAGAGCCTTTATTAGGTACACACAAAATGTTGTTATAGGAATGTATGTTCAGACCATAAGCTATAGCCTAAACATGTAAAACAATTAAGACATCCAAAATATCTTAAGTGATATGATAATTAGGACTCTGTAAACACATGAGAAAGTATGCTCTGGGCTTCCAAATTCCACTGTATTTAAAAGATGCATTATGAAACAGTGACACAGAGAACTCTGGAATTCTGCTGTAGTGTAGGAATAAACCTGCTCAAGAAATGACAGCCCAGCCCCACATCTGGCAACAGCCCAGCCCTACATGGAGCAGGTTAGAGAACCCAGAGCTAAGGAAGAAAGCTATTATAAAAAGTAAGAATGCAACAATGATGTTCTACCTATTTTAGAAATTATAACATGCCCTCAAACAAGCATCTTGAATTCACCTCTTAGGAAGAGGATGCATGTGGGGGATAGCTGGAATGGGGATTATTTTGGCTGCAAAAATTATGGATTTAAATGTTTTCTTTTTTCTTCCTTTTTAAATTTTTTTTAACATTCATTTTTTTAGTTGTAACTGGACACAATATCTTTATCTTATTTATTTATTTTTATGTGGTGCTGAAGATTGAATCCAGGCCACAATCCCAGCCCCTTTTCTTCCTTTTTTTAAATATGTATTTTTAGTTGTTGATGGACCTTTATTTTACTTATTAACTTACATGTGGTGCTGAGAATCAAACTCAGTACCTCAAACATATGCTAAACAAGCGTTCCACCACTGAGCTACAATCCCAGTGTTTTCTATTGTACCAAAGACTCAGTTCATTTTAAGCCCCCTGGATACTGAACTTCTAACCTTGAGGTAGCCTGGCGACAGTGACATCTAGTGGTCACAATTCCATATTCTCTCTCCCCTCAGAGTGGTATCAGAGTTCAGTGTTTAAAGTTGATTATCTCTACTAATGTCCACCTTAAATGGCCTCTCTACATATCTCTAAGGCACTTCAAATACACATGCTGATGGGTCAAGACTGAAATGTTTAAGTCTAAGTATTTCTTTGACTTGCATGAAAGTTGCTTAGCAACTGGGCTCACTTATTTAAAAGGACGAGTTTGACAGCCCTAAGAGCCTGGTAATGAGTAGAATGTTCACAGGTGCTTCATTGGCCTTAGCACTGCCCTCCCTGCCCCTGCTGCCCCAGAAAATGCAGTCACCAGATTAATTTCCCCAAAGAGGAATGTCGATAAATCCTTTGGGTGTTCCCATGTGCCTGCCTGACTTTCAAACCACTCAAGATTCAACTTTCTTCTATCTCACAGTTCCTCAACTCATTTCTCTATTCCAGACAAGGTGGTTTCCTCCCTGTCCCTGGACACACCATTTAAATTCCTCCTTTCCTGCTTTTGTTCTTCCTCCTTCTCTGATGCCTATTTTAAAGGCTCATTTAACATCCATCTCTTTCATGGAGCCATGTCTTACCACCTCAAGTCCCTGCTGATCTATCTCTTCTCTAAATCACCCTTTTATTCATCCTTAGAACCACACAGTAAAGCATTAAGTTGTTTTACTAATTTTCATGCTTCTTGATCTTGTCTTTGTGTTATTGTTTAAACCCTGAAAAAGCAAGGGTTGATATCTTATATGTCTTTCTGTATCTTTCGTAGTTTTTTAATGGTATAAATGATGTAAAACATTATTTTCTAGATTTAAATCCGGTCTGGGATTGTAGCTCAGTGGCGGAGTGCTTGTGTGTGAGGCACTGGGTTCAATTCTCAGCACCACATATAAATAAATGAGTAAAATAAAGGACATCAACGATTAAAAATATACATTAATTTTCATATTATTTATGAAAACCTTCTTTCAAAATATGTAAAACACTATTTTCATATTTAATCTTTTCTTGAGTTTCAGTGAAAATCATATCTCTTCTTTTCTGACTAGTTTGTGCATTGTAGTTTTTGGTAACTGCTGGTATAATTTAAAGCTGAGATGCAAAACAAAAACATAAGCCTTATAAAAAAAAATAAGCCTTATGTCAACTGGAGTTGTGAAAACTTACTCCCAGGAGATCTTTAAGGCAACTAAAACATAGAATAAATTCTTTTACAAATGATAGGTACTGCATAACAAAGCAAAATGACAGAAGAACAGTATGGAAATCTTTCTTCACATTTGAAAGGCTCTATTTGCCTTCCTTTAGGAAACTCATCTACTCTAAAATGTTATTCTATCTCTCCAACTCAAATTCTGTTCACTATTGTTTGACAGCTCACTGCATTTCAAATACTGTTGTGTACTATCTTGTGGATTATCTAAGGGACACGGAGTGTCAAATTAAAATTCCTAATTTCTATTGTGTTTTTAAATAAAAGGAACTTCTGTACCAGAATTTGGATAAATAATATTTAAGATTCTATTTCATATCCACTAAGCATTGACCAGGTTAATACCATATTGGTTAAGATTCAACTGAAGGATTGAATTCTCTCCTGGGCACCACGTTTTGAAAGAGACAGACAAATTGGAGAGAGTTCAGAGGGGAAGAACAAAAATGATCAAAGGTTTGGAAAACCAGCCCTGTGAGGAAAGGTTAAGAGAATCAGGCCTGCTCTTCCTACAGAAGAGAGGACTGAAAAGGGGCCATAATAACTCTCCAAAACACATAAGAGGATGTTTTCAGGAGGAAAGGGACCAATTATCCTCATTAGTCAACAAGGACAGGACCAGGAGTAATGGGACTTTAGCTGCAGCAAAGGAAGATGAAAAAAAGATTAAACATTATGAAAACCTTCTTTTCAAGGATATGCCTTTTGACTTAGGGATAAAGAAATCAGTCCTGCTCTGATGGTAGGGTGAATATCAGAAAATTATCAGAGAAAACCTTGGCAACTTGGTAATTCTTAAGGAAAAAAAGAAAAGAAGAAATTGTGATGTGACTTTTAACATTTACATAATATCCACCACTCCAGACCAATGAGGCAGCTGTTTTTACCAAAAGCCATACAAATACCTACACACATACAGAAAGATGTACAAACCCACAAATTATAAATGAAGAAACACAATCAGTCATCCACTTCTACACCATTTGACTCATTCTTTCACAGGACTAAGAGATAAAAAATGCTTTTATCTTAATACATTATCAGTGTCCTTTGTTCCTGGATTAAATATAAAAATCAGATGAAAAATAGTGGGACTGATGGACCTTTAAGTACAGAAAAGTCAAGCATGCTGCAATATGACAGAATGAAAGAAAACACAATACATCTGAAAATCATTAATATTTGTTAGTGTGTGATTTATTTTTATTGTCATTTACTCACCATTTCCTAACCTGTCCCTTCATTCAATCATTCAAACATTTAATTCATGAGTATGTACTGAATGTGTTCAACATCCTGGACTCTATGATTGAACGCTCTGGCTATAGCTGAGGACCAGATGTATTTTTCCCCTGTCCTCATGGAGTGAACAGTTTGACATAAACAAATACATATAATGTGTGATACCTATTGAGAAGGTGAAGTAAAGGATGCTTCGGGAGAGATAGCAGGACAACCTAAGAGATTTATTTTTATTTTTATTTTTGGTACTAGGGATTGAACCCAAGGCACTTAAACACTGAGCAACATCCCCAGTCCTTTTAAAAATATTTTATTTAGAGACAGGGTCTGTCTGAGTTGCTAGGACCTCGATAAATTGCTCATGCTGGCTTTAACTCTCTATCCTTCTGCCTCAGTCTCCAGAGTCACTGGGATAACAGGCAGGCACTACCGTGCCCAGTTTGTCTAGAGAATTTTGCCTTAGCAAGGAAGTGAGATCTGAAATACAAATAAAATTTGGCAGTAAATGTGGGAAGAGGCAAGTATTCCAGGTAGAGGAAATGGCATGTACAGAGTTTCAGAAAGGAGAGAGCAAGCAATGGTGCTGTGAATGTATGTGTTTTATGAAACTACCTTACCAGACCTTTCTGAAGAGTTCAGTTGGGCAGTAATTGCTTCTACATAGCTTCCTACCATTTCTAAGAGTTGCCCTTACTGACTTCCTAAAGAGAAAACACTACCTCTACAGAAAAACAAAAAGCAAAGACCAAAAAACCTCATATTTACATTTACTCCACACAAGTATTATCTATTTGTCTTTTTAACACAATATTTTTTATTACATCTGTAAAAGTACAGACACTAATATGAACTCACCACCTCGCTTCAATGATCAACAATGCATGTCCAATCCATTCCATCTATGTACCTCGCTCACACCCCCTATCTTATAGTTGCTTTGAAGTAAATAAGTAAATGGCTTTGTGTTTTTGGTATGAAATAACATCTTCTGAGACAGCTCTGGAGTGTAAGTTAAGAGCCAATTATTCTGCATAATATATGTTAGAAATACTGAGTTTCCTCTATTACTGGGGAGAGAAGCTTTCAGGTGCCCTCTAAGGCCTGAAAAGAGAGATGGGAAAGAGATACATACATTAAGGAGAAGTAGACACTTCCCCCAAATATGGTGGAAGTGGAGCCCAGGAAGGCGAGAGAGGCACTGCTGTTAAGAAATTTCTTAGGACCAGGATGGGTAAAAATATTTAAGAAAATCCCATTTCATATTCTGTATTATTTTCTGCTGGCCAGCAATATGTCTGCATTTTCTGCAAATTGTGGTAAAAGTTCAAAAATCCTTAAAGCTTTATGTTAATAATGTTTGGGAAATAAAAGCCAGTGGTCACTTAAAGAAGTGAGATAATGAATATAAATCAAGATTGTAGCTGAAGCAGGCTTTAGGACTGAGACATGATGTTATGACTCTAAGGAATCCTTAGAAATTTGGAGACAGGTGCTGCATCCTGCAGAAATTGTATAGAAATGTGGGGCATTTATTATGAACATTAAAGCAAAAGACTATTGGGCTGGGATTGTGGCTCAGCAGTAGAGCGCTGGCCTAGCACACATAAAAATAAATGAATGGAATAAAGGTATTGTGTCCAACTAGAACTAAAACAAACAAACAAACAAACAAATAAATAAAAGGCAAAGGAATATTAAAGCAGGATGGGAGACTTGAGAACAGTTAGGTTCCTTATAATGCTGTTCATTTCTAAGATGACAATGATTGTGTGATGAACCATTATTTTAATAGTAACTTCTCAGCATCGAAAAACACTTCAACAGAATGGGGAAAGGATGTGTCTTGAATATACTGTTGGCTCTCTGTTCCTGGATTTCAAATCTATAGATTCAACCAACCACAGATGAAAAATACTGGAAAAATATGTTCCATTGCTGCTGACATGCAGTTAGGTCTATACAGATCGTGTCTGTACTGCACACATGCAGACTTTTTTCTTATCATTATTTCCCAAACAACTATTTGCATATCAATTATATTTAATTAGGAATTATAAGTAACCTAGAATGGATTTAAAGTACATGGGAGGATGTACCTAGGTTATATGCAAATAACTATACACCATTTTATATAAAGAACTTGAACAGCTATGTGTAGATTTTGGTATACGCTGGTGGTTCTAGAACCAATCCCCCTAGTTAGCAAGGAATGGCTCCACTTGCATTTGGTTTTGCAAAATGGGACTTTACTACAGATGTTCTACTAGAATTTTAGTCTTTAGAAAAGGATTATATTTTCATTCTTTGGAAATAAACTAGATTTCAGAAATAAAAATAGTCGTCTGGCGTCAGGTCTTTTGATGGTCAAAAATATAATAAGACTAGCTAATTCTAAAAGAATTTTTTTTTGCATTGGGGATTCAATCCAGGGGTGCTTTTCCACATCTCCAGCTTTTTAAAAATTTTTAAATTTTGACATAGGGTTTTTCTAAATTGCTTTGGGCCTCGCTAAGTTGCTGAGGTTGGCCTTGACCTTGCGTTTTTCCTGGCTCAGCTTCCTGAACCACTGGGATTACATGTGTGTACCACCACCCCAGGCTCTAAATGAAGTTTTACAAAAATATTTTTTTTGACTATTACATAAATGTATAGAATCTTGAGATGTCTACTTTAAATAATATTCTTTTGGATCTATGTATTTTACTAGTGCTCACTCTTCAAAATCTCTATAAACTTTGATATTGTAAATAATCTTGAAAGTGAAATATTTACCTGAAAAATCTGTGGTGAAGTTAGAAGAATTTTGCTTTTCAGAAGATAATGAAAACATGTTGACTAGGGAATGACTGAATTGGATGTGGTCACTGCTTTATCAACAGTCCAATGCATCTCTCCACCTGAAGGCATTATAATGACTTGGTAGGAGGCATTCAGTCACTAAATTATGGAAAGAGTTGTAAGAAGAAATCTCAGCACACTGGAGTCATTAGGGAGTGGTTCCTTATTTATAGATGCTCTTAACATCATTGAGAAATGGGTATTTGAGCTGCCTCACTTTAGATTAATAGTAGGTTCAAATGCTACAAATTGGGGGTCTATGTGTGCATAGCTTTAAAAAAAAGAAAGAAAAGAAGAAAACGAAAAAAAAAAGGAGTGACCAAAACTACATGCATTACAGATTTTTTTTGCCTTTTAAGTATATTATTTCATAACTTTCCTTGCTGTGAAATTATGTACTTCTAAGTGGTAAAGATAGTATTTAAGCTAAAAAGATGCAAAAGTTGTGCTTTAGTAGAGTAGTTTGGTTACAAGTGGCAAACAAAAATCAATTCTGGCTAACTTAAACAAAAAAGAAAAAAAGAAAGAAAGAAAATTCCTCAAAGGATATTGTTTCAAATCTCAAAGATCCTGACCTTCAAAAGGATGGAAATTAGAACAGTTCCAGAAGAGCTTCCAGATTAATGAGCACATCCCTGTGTTTGAGACCCTTCTAAACCAAACCCTATGTAGCCCTCTGGTTATTCATCTATATCCCTTACAAATTCCTTTGTAATAAGAAGGAAAGTGTGAATGGAGCGTTTCCCTGACTTCTGTGAGCTTTCCTAGTAGATTATGAACTCAAGGAAGGTGGGTCATGGGACCTCTGATTTGTGGCCCATCTGTGAGAAGCACAGGTTACAAACTGGGATTAGAGATTGCCTTCTGAAGTGTGTGCAGTTTTGTGGGACTGAGTCTTCACCTGTGGGATTTGATGCTATCTCTATGTAGATAGTGCCGGAACTGAAATGAGTCACAGGACACCCAGTTGGTATCTAGTGGAGAATTGCTTAGGGTGTGGGGGAAGCCCTATCCATCTAGTGAAGGCACAGGGTGTAGGTGTTCACCAGCCTCTGTTGCAGGGAGAGCAGCTTTTCTCTTGGGGGCAAGAAGTAGTCATTCACTTATTACATGAACATATACGGAGCCCTCTGGAGTCTCAGGCCTGACTGATGAGCTTTAAAAGAATGGAAATCCCAAAGGTAGGATTTCCAGCTGTTTTGTCACACTCAGAGTCCAGGACTGTGTCTGGCAAGTTGGTATGTTTGTTGGATGAATGAATGAATGTTTCTCACACTTTGGGCTTTCATCAAAGACACTTTGGTATTCAGGATCCTTCTGATAGTGCAGTGAGTAGGGCAATCCTTAGGAATGAGTATGATCTCCATTACTTGTTCAGCACCAAAATGAAGAATCAGAAGCCTACACTTTCCATTGCTATGGAAAATTTGATTAGGCTTTAAGTATATATAGCCTGCAATGTAATTGTAATGCTAACCACCTAGAACTGGTGCATAACCCATAGGTTAAATTGCATGGCCCACAATGAGACTGTCCCCATCTCTGAAGCCATCTACAAGTGGAGTTCTCAGGTCACCTGCATTCTGAAACAGACTGCAGATTTGGGGGTTCCTACAAGTGTCCTCAAACAATTTGCTCAAAACATTTACAGAATTAGGCAAGTGATATACTTAGAACTGAAGTTTTATCATAAAAGGATATTAATCAGGAACAGTCAGGTAATGATGGAACATGAGGCAAGGTTTGGCAGGTTCTGAATGCAGAGCTTCTGTGCCCTGCCCAGCTCAAAGCTCCAGCCTTCTAACACATGACTGATCAATCTGCTGACTATCCATGATGCTGAGCCATATCATGTCTTAGCATAAACTCAGGTGTGATCCAAGTGGCTCACCAATACCAAAAACACTCCAGCTACTTGGAAAATTCCAAGGAGTTAGTCCTTCCCAGGAGCCAGGGACAAAGTCCAGTCAAATTCTTTATTATACAATAAGCATCTGGTTTTAGAATAGATTCTTAGTAAAAAGTCTGGGAAGAAACAAAATTTGGTCTCTGATTGAACAAACCTTAGTCAGGCCCCTAAAACTTCTGCTAAACCAATATGTTCATTTCTTTGTAAAATGCACTTATAGAAAGAACTCTGCTAGATCAATTTAGCAAGAACCTCAATTCTCTATATCTGATCACCTTCACTATCTGATCAGGTTTCTTATCTTCCAATATCTCCCTTGATGTCTGATCATCTTCAGCAAGAATACTATTAAATAAGTTTAGCTGGAAGCCCACTTACCTTTGATTTCCCTCTTAATAACCTTCCATCTACTAATACACCCTTCTCTTCGGCTATTTTGTTCTTGTTACATTTGTAATTAAACTCAATATCTGTCCCTTACTGCAAAAATCCATTGCACTGGGCTCTATATGTTGCAAAGGTCTTAAAGTCTGCCTTACCATGCATGCTTTAACAAGTCATTGAATAAGTCCTGGTGTTCTATTGCACCATAGGGTGAATACAGTTAACAATAATGTATGATATATTATTATATATTTAAAATAGGCAGAAGAGAGGGTTTTAAATGTTTTTACCACAAAGAAAATATAAATATTTAAGCTTATATATATATGTGTGTGTGTGTGTGTGTGTGTGTGTGAGAGAGAGAGAGATAAAAAGTAAGATAAAATGTTTAAAAATTTTTTGAAGGCACTTTTTCTTTAACAGAAGCTCTCAGATAATTGAGTGTTTAATAGACAAAAACTTAAAGGTTTATTTGACAAAGTCCAAGGTCAGAAGAATTGTCTTGGCACAAGGGAGCCTTTGTTTGTCAGTTTTAATTTCGTAAGCAATTGATTCTAAGTTGAATCTATAACATGTAAAATAAATGTTTATTTGATTTTGATTAAAAAAATAATTTCAGTAATATAGGTAGAAGCAATCAGAGGACAGCTCTTTAGGTCGTTGATAACAGGATAAATAGCTTGAAAATTTTTAGTCTTTGTTACTCCAGATTCAGGCCTATGATTGGTCTACTCTGGATCACATGCTCATTTCCTTAATTTAAGTCCACTCATGGTCATAGCCAATGGGTGTGGCATGGCTCTCCAAAGAACAGGTAGTAGATGCTTAGTAGGCAAAAACAACAGATGTGTGCTTTTCCAAAGCATTTTCTTATACAAAAATATGAAGTGTAGCATAAGTAGCACTTTTGTTGCACTATACATGGTGATTTTTTTCCCCAGTGCCAGAGATCAAAGTCAGAGTCTTGTGTATGTTATGTGAGTGCTCTACCACTAAATTCCACCTCAGCCCACAGTGACTCTTGAACTTGACATTTTGATTAAGATTCATGGATATGACACTGTGATCTATCAGAATTTCATTCTAGATTCTAATTAATATGATCTAGAAATGCAGAGCACCCAAAGAGGCACTTCTCAAGCAGATGATAGTGTTAAATAAATAAACAGGTGACATGTTTACCTCTAAAATCAGAAAAAGATAAATGGTCTTCCAGAGTCGCACACTAAATCTTCCAAAAATATGAAGCACATTTTTTTTTCAAATTATGTATGAATTTGCGCATGGGAACTATAATCATTTCCTAACTTGGAGGCTCTGGGGTCAGCCCTGAGCAAGAAGTGAGGCAGAGAGCTGAGACTATAGACAGTTGGAGTGGTCTTGTTGTCAGATCATGTCATTTTAGACTAGGATAGTGACAAAGGAAACAAAGAGAAATATGTAGTGAACAGACATTTTGGAATTCAGTTTTATAGATTCTGCATTGTAAATAATTTTAGGAGCAAGACTCTGAAATGACTATAGTAATAAAACTGAGCATTTGCTTTAATAATCATCTTACCTAGCAATCACACTTTTCAAAATAAAATAAAAATCTAAGTATGAGTAATATTATTTTCCCAATTATGCCAATACAAAAAAAAGACCTGCATATATCTGTGATTAATCCAAGATGAAAAAAAAAAACCTGTCTTTGTGCTGATTCTTAACTTGTTTTATATTGTGTTACAGCATAGGCAGCATCTCATTTTTCTGCATTTTTCTTAACTATAGGTTTTCAAGACATGTCCAGGTACCCTGCTATCTTAAAACATGTGTTCATCCATCTGCCATCTGCCTAAAAGCCCTCCCCCACTTGATGATGTTCGTTTTGGAATGGGTGACAACTGTAATGTGTTTTAAATGAGGGAATGGACAGCATATCACCAAAATCAGGACCTTTTCAAAATCCTGCTTGGAAATTCTACTCCTTTTATATCTATTTTGTCATTTTTTGTTCATTCTGACAGTAGTTAAGATGATGACAATTTTCATGAAAAAATGTTTGTAGGGAAGAAACCAATCATAATTTCTTTTTCCACATCTCTACTATGTGGAGGCTCTACAACTGCAAAAAGACAGATGGCAGAAACCGTGCCTCCTCCACTGAAAACATGAGGTTTCTTAGCATTTGTTTAATTAAATACGGCTGCTTCCACAGCTTCTGAACCAATGTTTTGAAGAAATAAACTCTTGTAAAAGAAAAACTTATTCATTTCACTTTATTTGTACAGTTGATGCCAAGTTTTCCAACCAACTCTCTTTCCAGAGCTATAATAATATCCAGGAGAACTCAGGAAAATATGTGAAAAATGGATTGACTATGGTGTGTTTAGAGCTGGGATTTGGGTTCAGTTCTGGGTGCTCACTAGTTCGTATTTAGCACTTATTGGTGGCATTTACAGTTTGCCTGATTTCTTGCCATTGGAATGCACACCCAGAAAAGTACAAGTGCTGAGGTCTGGTGCTTGTTGGAGAGGCTTAATGGGTTAGACTAGAGGAAACAGGACTTGGTTTCTGGCTCTGTTAGTGATAGTTTATGTGCCTTCAGATGAGTTACTTTGTGCATCCTCTCCCTACCCATCCAACATTTTTTTTTTTCTTTCAGCAATGAAAGGGGTGGTGAAAGACAGGTGGGGAGGAAGATAGTAGTAACCTACTTTTCAGGGTTGACATAAGTAATTAAATGGACGCTTCATGATACTTCATATCTTTGTGATCAAAATATAAGAGAGGATAATTTTAAGAAGACCAATAAGCTAAGAGGTAACCTTATATAACATGCTACTTTTGTTTATACTTTCAGAGAAATCTTTTATTGTACACTTTCCTACATTGTTGAACCCCAGGATTTCAAAATTCAGTTCAATTGACTTTTCACAGTATGCATCTTTCTGACCCCTGATAAACTGAAAAGAGAGGTTTCCATTATTATTTTTGCAAGTTTTTATTCTATTTTACTCCACACAAATTTTACTCTGAGGAAAATATAATAATGGCTGATCAGTCAAGATAAGGTATGCTTGGATATGCATTGGAGATATGACTTGACATTTTCATAAAATATTGTATATGATAAACCTCCTCCAATACTTGCCTTTAACAGATGTCTTGTTCTGAAAGGGAACATTCTTTTTTGTATGTGAGCAGTTAAGTAGTTGACAATGAGTTATCTATATGCAAAAGGACGTTCTGCCTTGTGCAAATGGTGGATGTGATTATGTGGTTCTCAGTTCCCTTTAGCCCAGGAGAATAGCCCAGTTGATAGCAAGTAAATCTTACAGAACACGATATGCCATGATAGTTAGTCTCACTCAGGAACTTGCACTGGACAATGATACTTGTGGATCCAGCTCAGCTGGGGCTCACTTCCTTCCCTGGCATCGTGGGTGGGCACATGACTCAGGCTTTGAAAGTGAACATCATACTCTCTCCTTTACCCATGAATAATTCAGGAATGTATGTGTCATCCTATGCAGGCCAGTCATAGTTTAAGAAAGAGAAATTCTTTTTTCTGGGATTGTTATGCTTGTAGGATATAAAGCCCAGGGATAATATTGCCCATATTTGCCATTATAGCTCATTAATTTTTTTGGCTGAGTAATATTCCATTGTTTATAGCTCATTAATTTTTATAAAGGGGTATAAAAAAGACAGTCTTCTAAGAGGATATTAAAAATGACTAATAGTCATATTCATAATTATTAATAACAGCCATATTTGTACTAGAGAGAAATGCAAATTAAACTAACAACTTCTTGAGTTGGAAGATGACTAATTGATTAATTAATTGATTGATTAATTAGTGACAAATTTAACTATTGGAAAAGATGCTGAGAAATGCTTGAGATTGTAGGGCTAGACATTTCCTTAATAGTTTTTGAAAACAATTTAAAAATACTTTACCAATACCTAGGGCCTTGTGCATGCTAGGCAATCACTCTACTGCTGAACTATATCCCCAGCCTTTCCCCCTTAGTCTTTACCAATGTCATATTCTTTGCCCTAATAATTGAAAATTAATTCTAAGGAAGTAATCCTAAATAAGAAGCATTTAGGGCACAAAACCAGAAACAACTAATAGCCAAAGTAAGAAAATATTAAGTAAATTATAATAGTCCATTTGAAGTGATTTTTGAAGATCAAGTAAAGAATGTAGATATCAAATATTAACCCCTATAATCTTTTAATGCCATCTATCTTATAAACGATTTGTTATATTTGTCTCTTTGATATTTTCTTTTAAAAATATATTGTACAAAGTCACTGTTGTGAACTTCTCACATCTTTTCCCCATGCTCCAAGTGCTGTTGTAGAAGAAGTACAGCTCATGAGAACTACTGAGATAGTTTAGGCCTAGGAGCACGAGGCTCTCTATCCCAAATAGAGAGTGCATGGTACAGCAGGTGCTGTTCATTCTTCTAGGGCCTCTCTGAAATGCAGTTTTTATTCAGTGAACAGTTTGATTCACAGTGGCAGACAAAAGGGGTGCAAGTGTTAGTGGAGCAACTATTTCCAAGAATCAGATATTAAAACTCAGCTTCTCTGAAGACTTGAGCCTTTAGAGAAATGGTGAGAGAACAAATTAAAGAGTATCAGGAATTAGGGATTGGTCCTTCAAATTTTGAAATTGTATAAAGATAACTAAGTTATTTTTTTCCCCTGTGTGTGTGTGTGTATGTGTGTGTGGTGCCATGGCTTGAACCCAATATCTTGCACATGTTAGGCAAGTGTTCTAAATGTTCTGCTACTGAGTCTGCCCCCAGCTCCAGGAAAGTTTTTAGAATCAGATTGCTCTTTCTGTTTGTCTTGCTAACTTTTAGGGCTCAATGCAAAATAAAAATGTGAAACCCTGGTCTAAAAATCAAGAGCCAACATTGTTTTTAAAGATACATATGAATTTAATTTGTTTCTATCCATGCGCTCTCTCTCTCTCTCTCTTTCTCTCTCTTGACCTTGTCATAGTGTTTTTTGTTTGTTATTCAATATCATTCTAAGTAAAGAAAAAGAATTAGATATTAAATGTTTAGGCTGGGCACAGTGGCACACCTGTAATCCCAGTTATTCAGGAGGCTGAGGCAGGAGGATCACGAGTTCAAAGCCAGCCTCAGCAAAAGTGAGGCACTAAGCAACTCAGTGAGACCCTGTCTCTAAATAAAATATAAAATAGGGCTGGGGATGTGGCTCAGTGGTCAAGTACTCCTGAGTTCAATCCCCAGCACCACAAAATGAATGAATGAATGAATAAATAAATAAATAAATATTTAACATAAATTTGTACAATATATTTTTAAAAGAAAATATCAAAGAGACAATTTATGTCAAATATTTATTCTTTTATTGTGGTGTAGTTTAAATGCAAATATCAGAGTACAATATTAAAAAGAATGAGAAATTTCCTGCCTCCAGCTGCCAGAAGAGACAAATACAAATCATACTAAAGAAGGATGAAACAAAGATTGCCCCAAGCACGGCAGTGAGGGCATTGGTGGAGATGAGCACAGACCCCTGAAGCTGCATAAGGGCGTACGTGTTTGGGCCTGTCAGTTACTGGGTTTGGCAACTGTCAGGAGCTGGAATCCATGCAACTGCAGGTGGGGTCTGGGGAAATTGAGGGTGCCACCACAATCCACAGGAAATCTTAAAATCTCACTGCAGGAATATACTTAGGATCTGGGTGAAGGTAGGGGAGAAGCTTGTCCTTGCCTAGAGGCAGCCTCTGGCAGGCTGCTCAGCAGATGTGCCATGGTGCAGAATGCTGAGCTTCCTTCCCCATGCTTCATCCTGAAATGCTTCAAGAGGACAGAGACATAACTCCTTTCCTCTCTGTGTCATACACAGGGGCAGAGGAGAGCAGTTGTTGTGCAGCAGGGAAAGGGGAGATGACCTGGGCAGTGGGGTGATGGGCAGGGGGCAGGGAGCAGCTCAGGAAGAACCAGTCCTGTGGAGATGGAGGAAAGCAAGATGATGTGGGAGCTGAGGCTCCAAGATCCAGGTACATGCTCCATTGTCCATTGGATTTCGCTCACCACATCCAAATCCAAAGTTTCCATTATAAAGCATTTCAAGAGTGCAACCACAGAGCGTTAAGCCCCAATCTACCTGCGTTACTGCTCTGGTTTCACTGCCTGCCTGTGTGAAGGAGGCACTTAGCCTAGTTAATCTCGCTGCAGTCTTCCAGTTTCAGGATATGTACGTGGTTCTAGTCTAGGTCACATTTCTCACTCTCTGAAGGCTTATAGAGATTAAGAATTAGATCACCTAATTTAGTCTGGTTAAAAAGATCACCCAAATATACCAACCAGACACAGATTAGAATATTAGAGTACTCAGCATGCTCAGTACTAAAGTGAACACTACTGCCATTATTGCAGGAGTGGATTAGTAGTGATGGGAGTAGTTTAGTTATGAAAGTGAGCTCTCTTTTCTTTGTCTTGGGCATGCTTGTTTGCTCTTCTGCCATTTATAATGCAGCAAAAAGACCTTTGCCAGTGCCATATTTTGGGACTTCCCAGGCTCCCAAACTGTGAGAAATACTTTTCTTTATAATTTACTCAGTCTGTGGTATTCTATGATAGCCATGGGAAACGGACTGAGACACGTGTATGTTAAGTTTGCTCTCAACAAATGAGACAGTTACCCTCTTTCGAAAAATAGACACCTCAGTGTTGTTCAAGAAGTATTTGTGACTTCTTTAAGAAAAGACATTGAGTCACAAGATTTTAAAACCTGGAAGGGAGAAGGGAGATCACCAGTGCCTTTGTACAACTGCTCCAAAATCAAAGAGCTTATTATAGAGAAACTAGAAACCATGTCTCCTAATTCTCAGTTCAAGTGCCCTTTTTAATACACAATATTGCTTCTGCTAAAGTTTTGTTTAGCAGCCTATTTTGAAACCTCCTATGTATGATTGTACCATACATAAAGGAGATAAGATTTAGCTGTATCTGCAAAAAAAGAACAAAATGAGAAAAAAAAAGAGAGTTTGACATGTTAGAATACCATTCATTAGCAACTTGAGCAGGCTAATGAGAAAACAGAAATGGCTGATTCACATGATGTGAATGATATTAATGTCTTTATTTTTCTGCTAAGTCTCTATGGCAGTTCATTCTTTGTGGTTTAGAAATAGAAAAATATAAATTCCAAACCAGCTTCTACTGTCATTCCCCACCTGGCTGGCAGTCTGCCTTTCCCATCCATATGCTAATATTTACATTAATCTGCTGTTCTAAAAAAAAAAATAGATCAGTTAAGTTTCCCTTACTCAGAGCAATTTACTCAACACATTTCTGCTGAAAACCTCACATCTTAGATGCTGCAAAGACTATAAAAATAATTAAACAAAGCCAAACAACCCCATTTTCAAGGAGCCAAGAAACAAAGAAAGGGAACAGGAGGGTTTTTTTTTTGTGTGTGTGTGTGTGTGTGTGTGTGATTTTGTTTAATCCAGACCACTGCTATCTCTTATTATGACTAATTAAAAACTGAGATGTAATAGAAAAAAAAAACTAAATACCCCAATGGGGAACCAGGAGACATGGAATCTAGTTCTTGCCTAGCTTTTAATTAGCTGTATGACCTTGGGCGGGTCATTTAATCACACTGGATCCCCATTTTTTTTTTTCATCTCTGAAATGAGAGGTTTGGAAGGGAAGTAATTTGAAAGCTCCCTTCAAAGTCTCAAATCCCAATTTATGATTACAAAACATTTATGTGAACTAAGCAATCATCTAATTTATTCCAGATTATGGCAAAATTAACTTATAATTAACCGATGTTCCCCTCACTTTAATTCAGAACACTGAATAAAATTGAAATTACAAATTGAAATCAAGATGAAACACAGCTTTTCGCGTTGGCCATGTTGGCAAGAAAGTCAGTAAAGTTCAAGTGACTATTATATAGTCTGTTTGTTTAACTTTTGCCTAATCCATAGTTGTTGTATGGGGGAAACTCTGTTGTTTCATGTCTTTTCATTCTGATTTAAAGTATAAAGCTGAGCACACACACACAAATCTTATTTCAGGATGAAGGAAGGTACAAGAAGGTATTTTGACCCAGGGCTCACAATTCATCTACTCTTTGCACCAAATAAGAGTTTCCTCTTTCGGGCTGTGGTTAGTCCTGATATTTTTGTGGTGCATTGGGAAGGCTGGTACATATGCGCATACAACTTAGCCACAGATCATGCTCAGAACCCCTAGCAGCTAAAAACTGTACATAGGTGGTCTTGATCTTCAGGACCCAGATTTGACAGGGTACAGTATAGAAGAACTCACATTCTTGTAAGTGTCCTCAAGGTTTTTTTTTTTTTTTTTTCCTTAATATATTTTAGCCTATCTTTGCTTTCCTTTGATTCCTTTGAGGTTTAAGGGTGGTCACTGGCAGAATTACACAAATAGAGTGTTCACAGCTCAGCAGTCCTTGGATCCACATTTGGGCTCTACGTGGGTGGCACAGGGGTACATGCCAATAAGAAGCCAAGACAGATCTGTTAACAGAAATTAAATGACTCAGGATAGAGCCCTGAAAGCTTCCATTAAATATGAAAGACTTAAAAATTGTAATAGTATAAAAAATGTTGATTTAAAAATTACCAGTAGTTTGAGTGTATTAATGTTTTCAAAAACATGTCTCTTTTCATATGTCCCTAAATTAGTATTTTTTAATGCTTCTAAAGTTATAAGTCATGGTAGCCTTTAGACTTGAGTTTTACTTCACATTAGAATTTTTAAAATTGAAGAGAGCCTACACAAGCCAGAAACAAAGTCTATTTGTGTTCCTACTTTGGCAAAAACTGGTGACAAATTGGAAGATAAGGAAAATATCACTTAAAACATAGCTTATGAAATACCACTCACGCTTCTCAATTTACATCTTCCTATGGGATCTTATCAGTTATCCTGATGAAATCAAAATCAATTTCACTAAACTCAATCTAGATAGTTAATTAAATTTCCAGATTCCTAACTAGGGTAGTTCAATGATCTGTGTCCATCTCTCTGTTCTTTGAAAATATTGAGCTTTGTTGGCCTTACTATTAATAAATAGCCCACTCAAGGTTTTCACTCAAAATTCACAATTCACACTGCACACATGAAAAAGCATATACTTTCTTTGAACAAAATGTTTTTGATTCTAGTCTTCAGGATATCAGCTATCTCAGATTCTGTTTCTGTTTGGTTAGAGGTAGGATAAATGTCTGCATAGACAGTGAAATAATTTTCAGTACTTTCTTCTTACTGTTGAACATTGGAAGTAACCTAGGTCAAGAACTGTCCCTCCAGTTACTTCCCACCTGGTTGTCAGGCCACCCATGTTGAGCAGCCACAGAGTCCAATTTCTATACCAAGACAATATTTTCCTTTAGTAGTCGCCATACTGTACTAGAATTGGCATTAAATGAGGACCTCAGACATGGCTTTCCTGGGACATAGTTATGTGTTCTTCCCTGCTTTATTGCCAGGATGATTATTCTCGGGGAAAAGTTATTTCCAAAGGGATTGTAAGAGACTTGCTGACTGCCAAAGGAGGGATTTTGAAAACGGCTGTGGTGCTGGAAGAAATGATCCTGACCACATGTGTTCCCTGAGATTGCACGGAGAGTAAAGCTCATAAAAGGAGGGCTTTTGGAGAGAGAAGAACTTTTTTCCTGTTTCTTCTTTTGCAAAGTGACAGGGATTGGCCCTGTGGAGATAAAGAACAGAGATTTAGGATGGAAAGTAGCATTCTCCACAAATCTCCGAGAGGCCAGTACTTTGCATCTGTAATTTAACAAGTCAGAGGATAACTGAGATGTTTTGGAGTCTGTATTGGATCTTGTGGGGTTGTACTAGAATAGTCAGTTAGTGAGTTATTGTCCATTTCATGCAGCTTCAGGTCTTATAAGACCTTCATGAAGAAGGGCAGGAATGAGGAAATTAAGGCACAGGCTATGTTTACCAAATACCTTCTTTGGGAGGACTGTTACCACTGTGTCCTCTTGACTGCCCAGCCTTCCTAAGAGCCATGTAGGAAACAGGGACTGGCTCTTTTACTTTGTAGAAATACCCCCTTTCGGCATTTCTGTACATCAGTGATAAATTCTCTGAAAGAGAAACTAGGAAAACTACCTCATTTACAATAGCCTCAAAAAAAAAAATTGGAACCAACTTAATGAAAAATGTGAAAGACCTCTACAATGAAAACAACAGAACACTAAAGAAAGAAATTAAAGAAGACCTTAGAGATGTAAAGATCTACCTTGTTCTTAGATAGGCAGAACTAATATTGTTAAAATGACTATACTACCAAAAACACTATACAGATTTAATGCAATTCCAATCAAAATCCCAATGATATTTCTCATAGAAGTAGAAAAAGCAGTCATGTAATTCATCTGTAAAAATAAGAGACCCAGAATAGCCACAGCAATACTTAGCAAGAATAGTGAAGCTGGTGGCATCGCTATATCAGACCTTAAACTATACTACAGAGCAATAGTAACAATAACAGCATAGTATTGGCACCAAAATAGACTTGTAAACCAATGGTACAGAATAGAGAACACAGAGACAAACCCAATTATCTCATACTAGATGAAGGTGCCAAAAACATATATTGGAAAAAAGATAGCCTTTCAACAAGTGGCGCTGGGAAAACTGGAAATGTATATTCAGCAAAATGAAATTAAGCCCTATCATTATGCACAAAACTCAATTCAAAGTGGATCAGGGACCTAGGAATTAGACCAGAGACCCTGCACCTAATAGAGGAAAAAGTAGGTCCAAATCTTCACCATGTGGGATTTGGCCCCCTATTTCCTTGACAAGATTCCTATAACACAAGAATTAAAATCAATAAATGGGATGGATTCAAATGAAAAAGCTTCTTCTTAACAAAAGAAACAATCAGTGAAGTGAATTGAGAGCCTACAGAATGGGAGCAAATTTTTACCACATGAACACTAGATAGAGCACAAATCTCTAGGATATATAAAGTACTCAAAAAACTTAACACCAAAAGACAAGTAACCCAACCAATAAATGGGACAAAGAACTGAACAGACACTTTCAGAAGATGATATATAATTAATCAACAAATATACAAAAAATGTTCAACATCTCTAGAAGTTAGAGAAATGCAACTCAAAACTACTCTTAAGATTTCATCTCACTCCAGTCAGAATGGCAGCTATTAAGTACACAAACAACAATAAGTGTTGTTGATGAAGTGGGGGAAAAGGCACACTCATTCATTGCTAGTGGGACTGCGAATTGGTGCAACCAATCTGGAAAGCAGTATGGATATTCTTTGGAAAACTTGGAATGGAACCACAATTTGTCTCAGCTATCCCACTCTTTGGTTTATAACCACAGGACCTAAAAACAGCATACATGGTGATGCAGCCACATCAATGTTTATAGCAGCACAATTCCTAATAGCTAAATTGTGGAACCAACCTAGATGCCTTTCAATAGATGAATGGATAAAGAAACTGTGGTATATATACACAATGAAATATTACTCGCATTGAAAGAGAATAAAATCATGGCATCTGGAGGTAAATGGATGGAGTTGGAGAATATTATGCTAAGCAAAGTAAGCCAATACCAAAAAAACCAAAGGCTAAATGTTTTCTCTAATATGTGAATGCTGATCCATAATGGGGAGGGGGGAGCATGGGAAGAATGGAGAAACTTTAGATAGGGAAGATGGGAGGGAGGGGAAGGGAGGGGCATGGGGATAGAAAAGAAGGTGGAATGAGATGGATATCATTACCCTAAGTATAGGTATGAAAACACAAATGGTGTGACTCTACTTTATGTACAACCAGAGACATAAAAAATTGTGGTCTATATGTGTACTATGAATTGAAATGCATTCTGCTATTATGTATAACAAATGGATGGAACTGGGGACTACCATGCTAAGTGAAATAAGCCAAATCCCCAAAACAAAGATCAAATAGTCTCTCTGATATGTAGATGCTGACAAAAAAACAAGGGGGAGAGAGAAGGGGAAGAAGAGAAGTTCAGTGGATTAGACAAAGGGGAATAAAGGGAAGGGAATAAGAAAGACCGTGGAATGAATGGGACATAACTTTCCTATGCTCACGTATGAATATACCACAATGAATCTTCACATCATGTACAACCACAGGACTGGGATCCTAATTAGAATAAGATGTACTCCATATTTGTATAAAATGTCAAAATATACTCTACTGTCATGTATAACTAAAGAGAAAAAAATTTTAAAAGAAATACCCCTTTTCCCTCATGTTCCAGGAAAAATTGGGTAGTGGGTTACTTACTTTGATAACTCTTCTGGTTATCTGTGCTGTGTAACAAACTATTCCAAAACTTGGTAGCTTAAAATAATACAGATATTTTTAAAGCTTTTATGGTTTTTATGGATATATATATATATTTTTTTTTTCTTTTTGTATCACAAATTTTATTGTGGTAAAATGTACATTTTGTTTATTTGTTCATCTGCCTATCAGTGATTGAGTTGCCACCTTTTGGATCTTGTGAATAATGGATGCAATTTAAGAAGGGCTCAGTTAGGCTGTTCTGGCTCTGGCATTTCTCATCTGACTATAGTCAGTGGTTGGATCTAGAATAGGAGGAGGCTAGAAGCCCTGGGAGCTGACCCTACATCTCTCTCTTTATTCAGGTACAAACCTTTTCATATGGACACTCTGTGGGACTTCCTTTGGGCTTTGTTACAGCAAGTCAGACTCAGGGTGAGAGTTCTTTTTAAGGTGGCATCCTTGGGTTGTGCAGAAATGTTTCAGCAGACAGGTGGAAGTGTGCTGAGGCTGGAACCTCAAAAATATGCAGCTTTGGCTTCACTGATTGGAAAGATTCTCTGCAGAACCCAGATAATCCCCTTCTACTCTCATTTTAAATAGACTTTATTCTTCAGAGCAGTTCTCATATATTCTTCACTCCTACGCATGTTTACTCTTCTCCCACCCCCAATCAAAATTCTGAACCATAGTGACAAATTTGTTATAATCAATGAACCAATATTGATACAAAATTATCCATTGTTCATATTGGGGCTCGCTCTTAGTGTTGTACATTCTGTGGGTTTTCACAAATGAATAATGACACGTGTTCATCACTATTGTACCACACAGAGAATTTCACGGCCCTAAATATCCTCTGTACTCCATTTAGGTTTCCCTTCTTCCCCTCCAACTCCTAGAAGAAACTGCTGATTTTTTTTTTTTTTTTTTTTTTTTTTTTTTTTTTTTTTACTATCTCTACAGTTTTGCCTTCTCCAGAATGTCATATAGCTGGAATCATAAAGAACGTACGCATTTCAGATTAGTTTCTTCCACTTAGTAGTATGCATTCACTTTTCTTACATTTTGTTTCATGGTTTCATAGCTCATGTCTTTTTATTTAAGCATTCAAAATAAGTGTATTTGACCAAAAATATATAAGATGTTATAATTATTTAAATTAAGTTTCTAAGTGGAAAAATAAAGGAATGACAGGCAATTTGCTAAAATTTAGAATGGATAACAATGTATAGCAAACGTTGCTTGACCATATCAACCAAAATAATATAAATACACAGCAGTTGCAATTTTGTTCACCTGTCGAGGAGCCGGCTCATTTCCTTTTTAGCACTAATTGATATTCCATTATTTGGATATACCATAGTTTACTTATTCATTTATCTACTGAAGTACACATTGGTTGCTTCCAAGTTTTGGCATTTATAAATAAAAGCTTCTATTAGCATGCATGTGCATATTTTTAAAATTTAATTTTATTTGTTCTTTATATATATACATATATATGTGTATGTATATATATCATATATGAGATATATATATATATATATATATATATATATATGGAAATGAGTGTTGAATTAATTTGGGTAAATATCAAGTGTGCAGTTGGATCATGTAAGGAGTATATTTAATTTTATAAGGAACTACCATACTGTCCTCCAAAGGCTATACCATTTTGTATTCCCTTTAGATTTTCTGTTGTTGCATATTCTTTCCCACAGTAGGTGTTGACAGTGTTCTGAATTTTGGCCATTCTATATTGGTATGAAGTGATATATCTCATTGTTATTTTAATTTGCATGTCTTTAATGACATCATGTGGATAATCTTTTCATATGCTTATTTGACATCTCTGAGTCTTCTGGAAATTTAAAGATTTGTTTCAAATTTGTTTTTGTTGTTTTAAGAGTTTTTTTATTAAAAAATTTTTTTTTTTTTTAGTTGTAGATAGACAAAATATTTTATTTTTATGTGGTGCTGAGGATCGAACCCAGGGACTTGCACATGCTAGGCGAGCACTCTACAGCTGAGCCACAACCCCAGCCCCAAGAGTTTTTTTAAAAATATTTTGGATAAAAGTCCTTTATCACATATGTCTTTTGCAATTTTTTTCCCTTCTCTTATGACTTGTCTTCTCATCCCCTTGTTAGTGTCTTTTCCAGAGCAGATATTTTAAATTGTAATGAAGTTCAGTTTATTAATTGTGTCTTTCAAAGATATCACGTCTTTTGTGTTGTGGCCCACGTATTAGACATGATATGTTTTTGGAGAACATATCATATGGCAGACCAGTGAACAAAAATTGATGTCGTCAGCTATTGGGTCATTGGTGAAAAGCATCGAATATATGCATTCACCTGGAAAAAAGTGACATTTATATCTGTGTTTGACAAAAATAAACACAAAGTGTGAAAGGACAAGGTTTTTGCAGTCAGTGCTTATCTTGTAGAAACTACAACTTGTAACTCAAACACTAGTTGGTCAGGGTGATGTTCCATGTCCATATTGTTAGTATATCCTTAAGCATTTACTGAAATAATCAGACAGAAACCATGTCTGTTGCATATGCTTGCTGAAGAGAGAAGAATGTGATATAATCTAAGGTCAGAAATTGTGCTTCAGGAGTGTTTTTATTTTTAATATATTTATTTATTTATTTTTATGTTGTGCTGAGGATGGAACCCAGTGCCTCACATGTGTGAGGCAAGCACTCTACCACTGGACTACAGCCCTAGCCCCAGGAGTCTTATTTACCTATAAAATATCTGTTAAAATTAAAATTAATTAAAAAATTAATTACAAGCTAAGTTACTTTCATAAATAAAGCTGAAAATGTGAGGGTTCAAATGGAATAGAATTTTTATCTTCCTCCTATAACAGTTTAGAATTAATGAATGACACAGAGCATGAAGGCAGTTCTGCTACACAAAGTAATTCAGGGATTTGTGTTCATTCTGTCTTGTTACCATGTCATTCTCTAGGGTATTTTCATATATAAATCAATAAACAGTTGCCCCTAAGTTATTAGGTGACATTTCTTTCACTGAAGATCATAGCAAGTTTTGTGGTGTGCTAATTTTGTGCTGGGCATTTTAATTTGGAACAAGGAAGAGGGGCGGGTGGGCAGGGGAGAGAGAGAGAGGAGAGATAGAAAAAAAAGTGTAAGTAAATTCCTCTTAAAAGGATTTGATGAAGAACTGGGACACTTTTGTTCCTACTCCATTAGGTGGAATTTAGTGATATGTTTCTGCCTAGATACAGGGAAGGCTGGAAAATGCAGCCTCTAGCTTGGCAGCCATATAGTGGATTTATAAGTTAGAAGAAGTGATGATAGTAACGGTGGACAATAAATAGTCTTTGTCACAAAGCTACCATGGAGTTTCAGGTTCTACTTAGAATTGTTGGTAGAGGGATGAAGCTCATGAAGTTGCTATGATTTCCTTGCTCTCCCTCTTCTCACCTGAGTCATTGCAACCACATCCGGTGTGGGTATCACTGGAGAACACCCAGAATACAGAAAGGGTCTGGCTGAGAGTCCAAAAGGGGAAGGAGCTGAAAAGCTGACCAGCTCCAGATACATAAGGAAAAAAATATATATATTTTGCTTGGAGATACTTCCATGAAAACACTTCATTATTGCTAGGGTTGAATAAGATATAAATCAATAAACACACAATTATTGAGCACCTAACATGTGCAAAGCTTTGCCTTGCAAACTCTGAGGCATTTAAAAAAAAAAAGTATGAAATGATCCTTGTTTCCAAAAAGCACAAAGCCAACTTTGGTACACTCAGTTATGAGAAGTTAAAGAGCAATGAGATCACAAAGTAATGACTTAACATTTAATTACCCATTATGATTTTTGCAACATAAGAGGGCCCTATGTCCAATTACTTATTGAAGCTCTTTATTATATGGGCTGTCTTATGCAAAAGACAGAAGAGCCAAAGCAACCGTACTGAATGGCAAGGAGTCCTAAGAGCACATAGACTAGAGATTGATAACCCCAGTCAGTCCAATCCATCTACCTCTATATACCCCCATTCATGGCCCAATGAGTTCTATAGAGAGTACAATGGAGTTCAAAGATGGAGGACATGCAGGGGGTTGAAATCCTTTTAGGGAGTTTCTTGATGAAGTGAATTACACCTGTCACTAAAGGATGGATAAAGTGGAAAAAAGATAGTAGGGCTTAATAGCAAGAGGGGGAAAAAAAGAGGTATCTCCTAGGACTGACTACTTATGCCACATGACTGAACTAAAAGGTTATGCAGGAATAAAAAAGGAGGAACAAGGGCTGGGATCGAATCATAAAGGACTCTGAATACCCATCAAGAGACCTTCTGAATGTGCTGCCTATTGTGGGAAAGGACAGGGTGAACCTGGCTGCAAATGTTTTTAAATAACACACTATACCTAGACAATGAAGAAACACCATTTTACAACGTTAGAATTTAAATGTTAAATGGAAGTTGCTAATCACAGTGGTTTCTTCTAAAACCTGGGGCATCCACAAAAGTTCCATTTGAAGATCTATAGTTAGCTAGCTAAGCATTTTTATAGACTTTGGTCTTTTGAGTGTTTGATCAGTTTTTGTTTATTCTGTCTGATGAGGCTGGTCTCACACAGCCCTCCTTGGTGTCTTCAGAAGGGAAAGAGCCATTACTCACTGCTGCCTCCCCAGTCCTGTCCCTGCCTTAGAGGAGTGTGGGGGCTGCTCTACTAGTGCCAGTACTGGGAATGAAGTTCTGAAAAGATGGGCACAAAGCTTATATATTTATGTTTTTATGGCTCAAGGCTGCTACCCCTAAGTTATTAGGTGACATTTCTTTCACTGAAGATCATAGCAAACTGATAAAAGTGCCTATTTAGAGCCAAGTGCTTGCCTGTAATGCCAGTAACTTGGGTGGGAGGCTGAGGTAGAAGGATCACCAGATTGAGGCCAGCCTGAGAAGCTTAGTGAAATTGCCTCAAAATTAGTTGGGGGTTGGTGGGGAAAAGGCTGGGGGTGTAGCACATTTGCCTAGCTTGTGCCAGGCCATGGATTCAAACCCCAGTACCATGAGAAACCTGCATTCCTAGCACCCTTCCTTAGGTCAATCGAGAGCATTAAGTGAGATATTTGTTTAATAAAAACATGTGATGCATGTTAGCAGAACATTCCCAAGACCAAGCACAGTACTTGGTACAGAGATGATTCTTACTAAATTATGCCAAATGATTGAACTAAATAATTTATGCAAAGTAGTTCTGAAACAAATGCCAACAAGAATAATCTTTAATATACTTCTGCTTATAATCTAGTCTTTTCATTTGTTTGAAAAGACCCAGAAAAATTGTAAGGGCTGAGGGTAAAAAGAAAAGTATAAAGAAAACATAAAAAAGCCACATCCAATTTTACTTTCCAGTGAACATTTAGGTGTATTTCTTCCAATCGTTCTTTCTATTTCTGTCTTAGTTCATGCATGAATTTTAATGTATTTATACCAAGTACATAACTGGGAGAGTAGAAGCATAAATTAAGAATGCTACATGGATTTTCTGAGTTTTCTTCTCTGCTATATAAATAGAGAGATGCAAATATATAACTATATCTTATGTGATTATGAGCTTAATTACACACTTTGGGAGCTGGTTGTACCAACTCACATGCTTCATATTATGCATATACTCCTTTTGCTCTCAATTGAGTAGCATACAATTAAGATCTCATTAGTACTAAACTAAAACAAAACAAAATCCAAAAGGTAGATAAAAACACAAATTTCTGAAACCATTTGGTGTCCTCATTTACACAGATGTGTTTGCCACTTGTCAACCCTAGCTTTCTTCTCTGAGGATTTAACAAAAGGAAGAGAAAAATTAAGGATTTATATGTTGCCTCTTGTTGGTTATTTTGCTAGCAAAGGATTTCAGCAGCCACTGAAATTGGCTTATAGAGGAGCCTCCAGTCCAGAGATCTATGGTGAAGATAACACTTGAGCCAGAAAAATATTTTAATACACTGGCATTATATAATTGGACACTATCCTTGTTTTTCATAAGCCTTGGAAAGCTGTCCACACACTTGGAGAAGTTGTTTAGAGTAACCCTCCACAACCTGTCAATGTTAGGTAAAATAATGGGCTTTTCTTCAACATGATATTAGGGGATTTGTATGAAGGGCCTCTATTGTGCAGTTCAGATGTTTTCCTCTTCTGTTTATTCTACTTTCCTATCTAGCTGCACAGGAGGTACAGTTAGGAGGAAAGGGGGGAGGCTGGTATGTGCTCTGTCAACCCTTCACCACAAACCCAGCTGCCAAAGCTGAAGCAGCCACACAGAGAGCTAAGGAAACTTAAAAAACTTAATTAAGGGGAAAAAAGCAAACAAAATAATACTATAGTGAATTTACTCAGTGCTGTAGCCTTGCCAGGGAAACCACAGAGTCTGCATTTATATGTTTCTTATATAAGACATATCTAATTAAAACAGGAGACGGGACAACAAGCTTTCTTCTAAGTTCATTTAAATACATGTTTATATTGTGTTTAAATTCCCTGTGGGGTAATGTAATGACAATCCAAAGGCATAAAAGCAATTTGATTAGGCAGCTAGACCCTTCAAGAATACTTTTAGCCTTAAGTACTTAAGATTCAATCACCCTGCTATACCCAATACAAAAGTTATCTCTCCAGGTTGGGCAAGCCCCCAGACCTGAAGACATAGTTCCCAAGTCTGGGCTGATTGACTTTCGCCTTTGCAGTCTCTTTTCTCTACTGCCTTAGTGTTGTAATTAAAAGAATAATCTTTATTTTTGGTCCACTCTTCAATGATTTTAAATGAAGCTTCAATGGGCAAAATTTTGGTTACTTAAAAATCATCTAAAACCTCCACCTTATATACATATAAATAATATGAAGGTAAAGTTGGGGGGAAGCAACATGTCACTCTGTTAGTTTATTTATGGATTATGTTTTAGAACTGTCCTTATTAAAAAGTGATCTACAGTCCTGAAGCATCAGCATCACCTAGGAGCTGGTTAGAAATGCAGGATCTCAGGCCCCCTCCTGGACTAATTGAAGCTGCACTTGTATTTTAACAAGATAATCAGATGACTAGTGAGATTGTTAAAACATCAATTTAGGATAAAGGCCTTCTGGACAAATCATTCTTCCATCAGGCCCATCTTAAGATATTCTTATATATTAAGATATTCCAATAGGAGCACTATAGGAATCATTCCATGTGCTCAGGTTAGTTTTTTTTCCCCTTGGAATCCTGATATTCCTTTATGATCTGATAAATACCTTAGGAGATTGATAAGTAGAATAAAAACATTCACAGCATAAATTTTTAAGCCTCTTCTTTATGTCTAAGTTTAACTTATAATGGTTATGGACTAGGTATATTTAAAAGTGAGTTAATTTTATACTTATGTACATATTTTATGTATTTAAATGGATATAAATGAACAAAAACTTTCTTTAACAATGTGTACCTTTACATGGCAACATAGATAGATTCTCTATAGAAAGTTTCTTCTGCCAGAGTAACTGAAAGGGTTGTAATTCCATTCTATGTTAATAAAGGAAGAATGCACCTGTCTTCTTCCCCACTTTTTTTTTTTTAACATAGATCCTATTTGTCCTAACTTTGAAATGTATTTTCCATCACTGGCCGCATATGTTATGACATTCTTACATTTTAAAAAGTCTCAAAAAGAACTTTATTGTACTACCCACAAGTTCATTTCAAATCCAGTTAAATAAAATTATTAAATTAAAATTATTTTGTGATATTTTTCCTTAAATTCAAAGACCTTATGTGCTAATATGTTTGTGAAGAAATCCTATAGCCATTCGTTGCCAGAGTCTTATTTATAGAGGGAGAATAAATACTTATTTGTTACTTTTAGTGCAGCCCTACAAATAATTTTTAAGAGGTTACTCTTTCAGAATAATGTAGTTTCTAGGCCTATTCAGGCCCTACTCTTTATTTCATAAGTAAATAATCTCCTTTTCTTATCATCTTGTCTACAGAATAGTACAGAGAAACTAAATACCATTTTTTTCACTTGTCAGCCATATTCAGTCTAATTCGGTTTGAGTAATAGTAATTTAAAGGCTTTCCAGGACAAGTCCAAGACAAAAAAAGTTACATGATTGATGCTGAGAGTCTATCAGATACTACAGGATGTATCTTGAATCAGTAAGCTCAACATGGATTTACAAGAGATTATTATTTTAAGAACAACTCTTGCTGGGCACAGTGGCACATGCCTGTAATACCAGTGACTTGGGAGGCTGAAGCAGGAGAATTGAAAGTTTAAAGCTAGCCCCAACAATTTAGTGAGGCCCTAAGCAACATAGTAAAAACTTGTCTCAAAATAAAAAATAAAAGGGCTAAAATGTGGCTCAGTGGTTAAGCATCCCTTGGTTTAATCCCTGGTACAAAACAAAAACAACAACAATAACAACAAAAATCCCCAACCAACCAACCAACCAAACAAACAAATAAACAAAAAACCTTTTCTTGTTACTCAAAGGGAAACCTTCATGCTTTTGTATAGGAGGGGGCTTGGGTATAATCTCTGACTTAAGAATATAGATAGTTAAGTGACATCAGTAACATGTCAGAATAGGAGCTTTCTATAGTCATCTCCCTGGAGAAGCATTAAAATTTAACAACTACTCATGAATGAAATTATCTTTGTTGGAATCTGGAATAGCAGAGAAGTTCCAGAACATTATTGAAGCAAAAACAAAAACAACAAAACAAACAAACACCCCCCTCCCCAACAAAATAAAAACAAGAATAGGCATAAAGAGAGAGTTAAAAGAACAGTTTCACTTTATCCATGTCACTTTGCCACCAAGGTGCCAATGCCTTGGTCCATGATTCCTCCCATAGAAGAAAGGGAGAGTACAAGAAGTACCCAGCTTCCCCAGCCATGTGGGATGCTGTCAAGGACCCACTTTTTTCTCACCATACTCAGAAAATTGAAGTGACAGGCACTGCTGAGTGGTTGGACAAGGATGGAAATAGAAAAGAAAGACTGTGGATTCTACTAACCACTCTGTGGACTCCATTGCAAAGACTGCCAGTGAGCCACTGGGATGTTTTGTTTGTGGAACTCCCTCCCTAATTGGTCCATGGGTACCCCCCAAATGATCAATGCACCTTACTTTCTTCCAGTCTGGCTGCCGAACACCCCTCATAGATAGTGAGTGCAAGTACCCTGTAAGATAGCTAGTTCAACTCTGTGTGATTGGGAAAAGACACATGAACTTGAGCAGTTTAGGACACTGCCCTCAGGAAAGCAAGCAGGAGACTCTAAACACCTGGCCTGACTTTGCTAGATCAAGAGAAGGCATGCAATCTTAAAAATTCTCCCCAGGCTTGCGGCTGGAGCCAGCATGGTGGCTGAGCTCTAGACCAAGTTGTCCAAGAACCTGCTGCGCTGAAGTTCATGCAAAGGGGACTGTACTCGGAAACCAAGAAACAACCAGAAGAAGAAGAAAAAAATATAATCAGTGAAGAGCACTGGTACTTGAATTTGCCAAAGCTCAAAGAGAAAGAGAATGTCATAATAGAGGAACAGAGCTTCTTGTTATGTGAAGATCTTCTGTATGGAAGAATGTAATTCAGAGGATTTAATTCTGAAGTTGAGAAATTGATGCTTCAGATGAATGCTAAGAACAAAGCAGAAGATGAAGATGAAGATGAAATAGTAGAGCTTGATGTGTCAGATGAGGAAATGGCTAGAAGATATGAGACCTTGGTGGGGACAATTGGAAAAAAATTTGCCAAGAAAAGAGACCATGCCAATTATGAAGAAGATGAAAATGGAGACATAAAACCAGTTAAAGCAAAGAAGATGTTCTTAAAGCCCCACGATTAAAAATGATGCCTTAAAATATGTCTCAGGGTGACCGTAAAAACAGACTTTGGAGCCCATCCCAGTGGCATCTTTTAGCTATTAATACTTGATATTTATTTGTAAAGAGATGTGTAATTTTAGAAATAGACTGTGTTTGAAACAGATGTGTAATGGATGTTATACATCCTTTTCCGAATCAGGTTCATCAAAAGCAGAAGTTGAGCCTGAATCTTACAGATGTACATAAGCACAACGTTGCTTCCTAAAGCTTTTACCTCAGTTCTTTTTATACAGCTCTCCAGTCACTGACCTTGAATGGATTCCTATATATTAATGCAAGTGTTTAAATTGCCTTTAAGATTATATTTTACTTTAAATTATTAGCCATATAATCATGTCCAGCCAATTCATACATTCATTTTGGAGTCAAATGTCATAGGAATTTATTATATGTACATTCACCAAGAGCAAACACGCCTCTCCAACCTGAAGTATTTTCATGCTACCAGGTCTATCACTTTATGGTATTCTTTTTTATTTAAGGCATTTAATTTTTAAAAAATATTCTGTAATAAACATCTGTTTACACACACACACACACAATAAATAAATAAAAGAATTCTCCCTAGAAGGGAACAAGAGGTGTGGAGCAAGTACATACATAAAAAAGGTCTTAGAGAGCCTTAGAATTCCTAGACAGGCTGTTTGGTGAAGGCATTTCTGTCCCAAAGCAAATCAATAAGAACTGGTGTGGGTGACTATTTCTTCAAATGTAAAAATATTAGACTACAAGGAACATGAAATATTAGAAATATTAGACTACAAAGAACATGAAAAGCCAAGGAAACATGAAACCCTGAAAAAACACAATGATATTCAAGGACTTGACTTCAAATAAATGGAGATAAATTCATTATCTAAAAAAGAATTCAAAATAATTGTTTAAAGGATTCTCAGGAAGCTACAAGAGAACACAAATAACACAATGAAATCAGAAAAAAACAATACATAAACAAATTGAGAAGTACAATAAAGAGATAGGATAAAAAAGAACCAAACAAAAGTTCTAGAGCTAAAGAATATGATGAATGAAATAGAGATCACGAACAGAGGTTTGATCAAGCAGAAGAATCTGAAATTAAAGACAAGTCATTTTAAAATACCCTGTAAGAAAAAAAAAGTATAATGAAGATGAAAGAAGAAATCCCACAGGAGTTTTGAGACACTATCAAGAGAGCTAATATTTGTTTTATGGGAATTCCAGAAGAGAGAAGGGAAGGCAAGGGACAGAGAGCTGATTTAGAAAAATAATGGCTGAAAACTTGCCAAAATTAAAGAGAGATACAAGCATGTAGGTACATAAAATTAAAAAATCTCTAATCAGGTTCAATCCAAAGAAAACTTTACCAAGACATATTATAATTAAACTTTCAAAAATCAAAGACAAAGAATTTTGAAAGTAGCAAGAGCAAAGAGGTTTATTGCACACCAGGCAATAAGGCCATCAACACGATTTCTCAGCAAATGCTGCAGTTTAGAAGACTGGGTTGATGTATTCAAATACTGGGGAAAAAATAAATTGCTAACCAGGAATATTTTATCAAGAAAAGCTGTCCTTCAGAAATTACTTATAGAAATAAAATCTTTCCCAAAAGAAAAATGGAGGGAGCTCATCATCACTAGATTTGCCTTGCAAGAAATGATAAAGGGAGTTATTTAAACTGAAATGAAGGAATGTTAGTTAAAAACATGAAACCATATGAAAGCATAAAATTTAATGGAAAAGGTAAGTATGTAGTCAAATTACTCAACACTGGAATAAAGGTATATAAATTACTTATAAATCTTATAAAGGTTACAAGACAAAAATATTAAAAATAAATGTAACAGAGTAATTTATTCTTAGTTATACAGTATAAAAAAGATGTAAATTGTGACCTCAAAAACATAAATTATGGGAATATAAAATTGTATTTTTTTTATATACAATCAATGTGAAGTTGCTATTGATTTAAAATAGACCATTGTTATGGTTTGGACATGAAGTGTCCCCTCAAAGCTCATGTGTGAGACAATGCATGAAGGTTTGGAGGAGAAATGATTGGGTTATAGCCTTAAGCTAATCAGTGAATTAATCCCTGATGGGATGACTGGAGGCGGGTGGGATGTGGTTGGAAGAAGTGGCTCATTGGGGGCATGGCTATGGGGTATATATTTTGTATCTGGAGAGTGGAGTCTTTCTCTCTCTGCTTTCTGATCTTAATGTGAGCTGCTTTCCTCTGCCACACTCTTTCACCATGATGTTCTGCTTCACCTCCAGGCCCAAGGAATGGAGCCAGCCTTCTATGGGCTAAGACCTCTGAAACCATGAGCCTTTAAATAAACTTTTCTTCCCTAAAATTATTCTGGCCAGATATTATAGTCACAGCAGCAAAAAAAGCTGACTAAAACAACCATTATAATTAGAACATGTTTTACATAACCTTAGGGTAACTATAAAGCAAAAACTTATAGCAAATACACAAAGATAAGGAGAAAGGAAGAAGAGCATACTACCATAAAAATCATCAAATCACAAAGGTAGATAGCAAAGGAGGAAAGAAAAAATGAATCTATATAACAGCTAGAAAATAACAAAATGGCAATAGTAAGCCTTTGTCTACCAATCATTACCTTGACTTAAATGAATTGAGTTATCCAATAAAAAGACAGAGAGTAAATAGATGGATAAAACCATAAGAACCAACTAGCTGCCTAGAGGAGGCTCACTTCAGCTTTAAATATGCATATGGGCAGAGAGGTGAAGGGATGGCAAGACACTCTATACTAATAGAAACAAAAGCTAGAAGGGGCAGATACACATGTAATCAGATAAAACAGACTTCAAGACAAACACTATAACAATAATCAAAGAAGGTGACTATGTAATAATAAAAGTGACAATTCATCAAGAGGATACAACAATTATAAATATACATGCACCCAATAACAGCTCCTAAGTATATAAAGCAAGTATTACCAAAGGGAGAAAAATACAGTGATACAACAATAAAGGAGACATTAATATCTCACTTTCAAGAATAAATAGATCATTCAATAAAGAATTTTTTTTTTGCAGTATCAAGGATTGAACTCAGGGGCACTCTACCACTGACCTACAAATCCCAGTCCCTTTTATTTTTTATTTTGAGATAGGGTCTCACTATGTTGCTAAGGTTGGCCTTGAATTTAAGATTCTCATGCCTCATTCTCATAAGTAGCTGGGATTATAGGCACACACATTCCACACTGCCAAAATATTGGTCTTGAATAACACTGTAGGACATAACAGACATAATGGAACATTCTATTTAGCAACAAGAGAATATATATTATTTAGGCTGGGGTTGTGGCTCAGTGTAGAATGCTTGCCTAGCCTGAATCACCGGGTTCGAGCCTCAGCTCGAATATGAATAAATTAAATAAAGGTATTGTGACCATCTACAACTAAAAATATATTTTTTAAAAAGAATACATATTATTTGCAAGTACACATACAACATTGTACAAGATAGATTATATATTAGGCCACAAAACAAGACTAACAAATTTATGAAGATTGAAATTATACCAGGGATCTTTTCTAACCACAATTTTTGAAACTTAAAATCAATAACAGAAGGAAAATTGGAAAATTCAAAAATGTGTAGAAATTAAAAAACACACTTCTGAACAGCCAATGGGTAAAATAAAAAATTTAAAGGAAAATTAAAAAACATCTTCATACAAATAAAATTGGAAACAACATATCAATACTTATGAGATATAGGAAAAGTACTTCTAAGAGAAAACTTTACATGGAGAAATAATTACATAAGAAAAAAAGATACATCTCAAACAATCTAACTTTAGCTCTTAAGACAGTGGGAAAAGCAAAAAAAAATATATTACTAATCCAAAGTGAGTAGAAATAAAATAAAAAAATAAAATAGAGAATAGAAAAACAATAGAAAAGATAAGATCACATGTTGTTCTTTTTCCTTTGTTTTTGCAGTGCTGAGGATCAAAACCAGGTCTTCATGCATGGTAGACCAGTTCTCTACCACTGAGCTATACCCCAATGCAGAAGTAAGTTTTTGAAAGAAATAAAATTGACAAGCACTTAGCTAGACAAACTAAAGAAAAGTAAAGAAGTCTGAAATCAATAAAATCAGAAGTGAAAGAGAAGACATTAGAACTGATATCACTGAAATAGAAAAGCTCATGAGTAGATATAATAAATAATTACATGCCAATAATGGATAAACTAGAAGAAAGAGATAAATTCTTAGAACAAACTACCATCACTGAATCATGAAAAAATGGAAATCTGAACAGACCAATAATGAGCAGGGAGATCAAATCAGAAATACAAAACTTCCCAAGAAAGAAAAGCCCAAGACCTGATGGTTTCACTAATAAATTTTACCATCTAATGAAGAACTAATACCAGTATCTCTAAAATTCTCCCCCCAAAATTGTAGATGAAGGAATGCTTCCCAATGTGTTGTATGAGGCCAACATTGCCTTGTACCTCAGCCAGACAAGAGTACCACCACATGAAAAGGAAACTATAGGCTGATATATATTTCTTAATATTTATTTTTTAGTTGTAGTTGGACACAATACCTTTATTTTATTTATTTGTTTTTATGTGGTGCTGAGGATTGAATCCAGGGCCTTGTATGTGCTAGGTGAGTGCTCTACTGCTGAGCCACAACCCCAGCCCCAAAAGCTGATATCTTTTATGATTATAGATGCAATTTTCCTCAACAAAGGGATAGCAAAGTGAATTGAACAGCACATTAAAAGGGTCATACACCACGGTCAGATGAGATTTATTTTTTATATATGAAATCAATAAATGTGATTAACTACATTAATAGAATGGAGGATAAAATCATATGATCATCTCAATAGATCTAGAAAAAGCATTTGACACAATTCAATATCCTTTTATGAAAAACTCAACGAATTATATAAGGAATCTATTTCAACACCATGATCACATATGACATGCCCATAGTTAATGCCATTCTCAAGGATGAAAAATTGAAAACTTTTCTAAGATCAAAAGTAAGACAATGATGCCCATTCTTACCATTTTTAAAAAATTAAATACTAGAAGTTCTAGCCAGAGCACTCGGGCAAGATAAAGAAACAAAAGGCATCCAATTAGGAATGGAAAAAATAAAATTGTATGCAGGAGACATAATCTTACATCTTAAAACCCTAAAGTCTCCACAAAACAATCATTAGAACTAATAAACAAATTGAAAAAAATCAAGATATAAAAACTAGTTGTGTTTTATGCACTAACAACAAACCATTCAAAAAAGGAAAATAACAAATAAAATTCTTAGGAATAAAGTTTTGAGGAAATAAATACATCTTATCCGCTGAAAACTATAGAACATGATCAGAAAATTGAAGAAGGCACAAATAAATGGAAAGATAACCTATATTAATGGATTAGAAGAATCACTATTGTTCATACTACTGAAAGCAATCTACAAGATCAATGTAATCCCTATCAAAATTCCAATGGCACTTTCCAAAGAGATAGAAAAAAAAATTCTAAAATTTGTATGAAACCATAAAATACCATAACACCCCAATCTTGAACAAAAACAACAAAGCTGGAGACATCACACCTCCTGATTCAGATTATATTACAAAGCTATGGTAATCAAAACAGTGTAGAACTGGAATAAAAACAGACATATAGATTGGTGGAGCAGAATAGAAACCCAGAAATTGAAACATATGGTCAGCTGATTCTAGAATATTTGCACTGTGGACACCATGTGGGAAAACTGGACATTCACATGAAAAGAGAAAGGAAGAAAAAAGGAAGGAAGGAAGGAGGGAAGAAAGGAAGGAAGGAAGGAAGGAAGGAAGGAAGGAAGGAAGGCCTCTTTTCTTATACCACACACAAAAATCAACTTAAATAGGTTAAAGATTCAAGCATGAGACTTGATATAACTACTGTCATGTGAAACTAGAAAAAGCTTCATGACCTTAGTCTTGACAATTATTTTTTTGGATATGATATCAAAACCACAGAAAACAAAACCAAAAATAAACAAATAGGACTATATGAAAACTAAACAATTTCCACACAGCAAAGGGAACAACCAACAAAATAAAAAGGTAACCTTCAGAATGGGGGGAAATATTTGCAAATCTTGTATCACGTAAGGCGTTATTCTATCCATACTACACAAGGAACTTATACAATTCAGTAGTAAACCACAATAAAGATGGGGAAGGTAAGAAGATAAGTTCAGTAGATTAGACAACATGGAACAAAAGGAAGAGAGTGGGGATAGGAATAGGAAAGACACTAGCATAAGTCTAACATGATTTTCTTATGTACACATATGAAAATACCTAAGTGAATCCCACCATTGTGCCCATCCACAAGAATAGCATCCTAATTAGAATAAGATATATTCCATGCTTGTATAATTTTATCAAAATGGATTCTACTGTCATGTGTAAATAAGAAGAACCAATAAAAAAAAGTATGGTTAAATGTCTATTATAGTAACTTGCTTCTGGGGAAGAAAAAGTTGTGTGGGAAAGAAAACAGTTTTCTTGGGACGATGTAAATACTCTGTGCTTAAAAGCAGTGAAGGTTTTTATGAGTTATTTGTCAAAACTGTACAGTCAATATTTGTGCCATTCAATAGATGTACATATGACCATACCAAAAAATAAATATGTAAGGAGTGGGGCTGGTCTAGGTTGGGAAATGGGTAGAAGCATAGAAGAAATAAAATGGCATGTAAGCAGATGTTGAATGTAGATAACTGGTATATTGTAATATTCACTTTACATACACTTACAATTATGTAATAAAACATTTGTATAAAAAACTCAGCCAAGTAAAAAATAGGCAAATGATCTAACTATACATTTTCCAAAGAAAATAAGCTGTTCAAAATCAAAACCATAATGTTAGGATGGCTGTTATTAATAAAAGGCAAATGTCAACAATTGTTGGCAAGGATGTGGAAAAAAGGGAACCTTTGTACATTGTTGGTAGGAACGTAAATTAATATACCCACTATAGAAACAGTATGAAGATGCTTCAAAAATTTGAAAATAGAACTACCATATGCTCTAGAAATTTTACTTATGGGCATATATGTCTTTTAGTGTCAGGTTGCTGTGACAAAGTATCTGAGAAAATCAACTTAGAGGATAACACATATTTTGGCTCACAATTTTAGAGTCTTCGGTCCATGGTCACTTGGCCTGGTGGCTTTTGGACCTATTGTGAGGCAGTCTATTGTGGTAGAAGAAAGCTGCTCAGCTCTTGGTAACCAGGAAATAAGAGAGAGAGGAAGGGCCCAGGGACCCAACATACCATCAAAGGTTTACCTAGGGGACCTTCCTCCCACCTCCTAATTGTACCACATATTGGCAACCAAGCCTTTAACACATGATCTTTGAGGGACATTTCAGATTCAAGCCATACCAATATTCAAAAGATATAAATCACTAACTTGGAAATACAGCTCTACTCCACATCCATTGCAGTATTATACACAATAGTCAAGATATAAAAATAACCTGTGGCCTTTAACAGATGAATGGATAAGGAAAGTCTACCATATAATTTTATGCATATATCAATTGAGAAATATTATTCATCCCTAAAATGGAAATTCCTGCCACTTGTGCTAATATGGATGAATCTGGAGGATGTTATGCTAGTGAAATAGGATAGGTGAGGAAAGACAAATCCTTCACCATCTCACTTATATGTGGATTCTTCAAGTCAAACTCACAGAAACAAATAGTAGAAGAATGGTAACCAAAAGTCAGGGTGTGAGGCAATGGGGAAAATCAGTCCAAGGATGCAAACTTACAGTTATAAGTTCTGAAATTATATGGAACATGGTGATTGCAGTTAATAATAATGTAGTGTGTACGTGAAATTTTCTGAGAGTAGATACTAACCATTCTTAACACACACAAGTAATTATGTAAAATGATAGATATTTTAGTTTTGTTAATACTTTCATAATGTACACACCTACCAAAACATCACATTGTACACCTTGAATATGTATAATTTTTATTTGTGAACTGTACCTCAATAGAATTGGAAAAATGACCCTTAAAAATAAAAAGGATTTAAATTGTCTGATTCTATTACTTAAGTATCATAGATCTATTATTATGTTTTAAAGTGAGAATTAAGTTAAAAATCATATTTCTTAGAACAGAGTACAGTTTCTACTATCAACTTACATTCTCTCCCCCTCCTTCTCCTCCACTTCATCATCATAACTAATTCTAATTGTCACTTCTTATGTGCCAGGCGTCAACTAGTGTAAATACTTTTTACATACTAAATCACTAAGTTGTATAAGAAGCTTTTGAGGTACATAATATCATTCTTATTTTAAGAGGGAAAAATTAAGGTCTGGAGTTGTCAAATGAGAAGTCACAGAGTTTAAAAGGGGGTTAAATGAAGAAAAAAAAAGCTGTCACAGATGCCACCCATTTTTTAAAAAATAGTTAGTTTTTAGTTATAGGTGGACACAATATCTTTATTTTACATTTATGTGGTGCTGAGGATTCAACCCAGTGCCTCACACATGCCAGGCGAGTGCTCTACCTCTGAGCCACAACCCCAGCCCCTTCCACTTTTAAAAAATGTGTTCTAATCAGTTTTGTTGTTGTTGTTGTTGTTATTGTTGTTCTAATCAGTTAACATGTTTTGAATCTAGGTAGATTGAATAATGGTGGAGGAAAAAGTCTTTGAAAAAAATAATGAATTTAGTTTGGATCAGAGATTCTGAAGGAATGACAGACCCTGGGATTTAGACTAATCCAGTGGTTACAAAGGAAAGCTGAAACTGTGGAGAGTTCAGGGGTGTGAGAGACCTGGAGGTATTCAGGGTTCAGTGAAGGCCTATGAAGTGATTAGGGTGGGCTTGGCCAGGTGGGGGCAGCAGAGCATCACCAATTGCTGAAGATGACAGAGCACCGAGAGTCTGTTTAGGAGATAGAGGAAGTGGGCCCCTGGAGGTGGGACGACCCGCACAACAGCAATGTATCCATGATGCAAAGGTCTCTAGAAACCTTTGAGTTGGTAGGCATGCGAGCAGATGCAAGTAACTAGTGATTTTGGAAAAAAGTGATTTTAGAAGAGTAGCGATATCAGCATCAGATTAAAGGGATTAAATGGGGAATGGGTATGGAGATAGGAAAAGTAGGAATATGTATTTTTGAATCTGCCAATGAAAAGAAGCAGAGTAATAGGATGGTAGTTTAAGGTGAAGACAGACTAGATGGGGAGATTTTTTTGTAACTTGAAGTATTCTTATGAAAAGTTTATGAGATCACTGGAATAATATCAGGAAGAGAGTAATTGAAGATGACAAAGAGGGAAAGATGCTTCTCAGAATAGTTAGGATATAACCAAGGGTACTAGTAGGTGAAATTTTCTGTTTGAGGAGAGCAGGAAGAGAGAAGATACAGATGATAGAGATTTTAAGGATCTTCACTAAGAGTGCAAACCTTATATAATTAAGCTGTTTTCTAATAGTCATCAGTTATTTGGAAATCTTAAATCATTTTTCCATTATCTACTTTCCCTTACTATTGCATTTTAATAAATAGAAATTTCAGGTACCATGTAAAGATGTTTACAAAATTCCTTGTTTCTTACATTGGTCACTTCAGTGCAGCCATGTACCTAAATTTTAAGGTGGGAAATGAGGGACCATTTCTGATGTCTACTGGGATGAGTATAAGCAGTTATCATGAATGGATCAGGCTTGTTCATCTCTGTAGACCTCTAAGCAAGTGAAGGTTATTTGGGTCAAAGATGTATCTTGTCCTAGAGTTTTCATTATTCGCCATGATTTAGAATTTGAAATTCTAATGGGCTTAATTCACACCTGAGCCACTTGTGTAATCAAATCCAAGTCTGTGAATGCATTGCTTCCTAATCCAGTGACATAAAGAAGTTCCCAAATCTTTTACCACCAGCCTCTCCTAGCCCCCAATGCTTTTCACTTCTGTTGTAAAGGAAAATACTCCAACGTTATTTGCAAGTGACTTACTTTCCACAGTGTAAGGTGAAAACTAATAATACAAAGTAGCAGAATGTCATGCAGATATTCCCTTTCTCGTTTCAGTTTATTTTTTCTTGTTCAGCATTGCTCTCTAACACTTTGGATCTGAAAATCTCTCTTTGCTTGTTAAAAACCTTCTCTAGTTGCCTCTACCATCTCTATGGATATGTGTGGTTCTTCTATTTTGTGTATAGTGAAGGGCTCCTGCATGCTCCTCATGCAGTCTTGTTTCTTCTTCAACAGAAACATTTTCAAAGTAATTATTTCAGAGTGGGTATGTGTCCTTTTTTACTTTACAAAAAAAAAAAAATTGGAGGGAATATGGGAGAAGTCACGATTAGTAAAGCTGGAAGAGAATTAGTGAGAATTAGCCAATCTCACTTAATTGACATGTGACAAAATCAAAGCACAGAGGGGTTAAATGATTTGCTAGATAACACACAGGAAAAAGAAACAGATGGAGGAAGAAAAAAAAAAACCTGCATAAAGTGTACTAATATGGATTAGTTTGCCAAGAATTCAACTCACTGTTTGTTTTTTCAGTTTATGGCTTTTTTGACCATGAGAGGAAAACTAAATTGGAAGGTTAGGGAAACAGAAAGTTTTGTCTTTAAAAGTTAACTAATTGTCCAGCCCATCTTAAGAAAAAAATATGGTTCATCTGTCATTTCCCTCACTGTTATTGCTTGATTCCTTTTCACAAGGCCTAACCACTTCACCATGTCTTGGATTCTTTCCGGCCCATCAACTCCATTTCTTAGCATTGTTTTTTTTTTTTCAATGCTTTGCAGACCTTTTCTGTTCCCTTTAGACTGAATTAATTCTTTCATTTATTTTTTTATTAATTCATTGGCAGAATGTTTTTCCACATTTTTATGAGAGCTTTGGCACTGAAAGAAGTATTTATTATACATGTACTTTAACCCCAAAGGAAACCAGAAAAGAAGGAAACTGGAACAAGAAATTAATATTCAATTTATGGGGATATTAACAGATGAAATATGGTTAGAAAAAATTTCCTGAAATAAAATAACCACACTGCCCTTCAATCCTTGCCATCAGTGTGGTTTGTCACAATACCAAATTAAATCCATTTTAAAAAAATGTTCTGTTATTTTAAACAAATATTTTCCTTAAATTTAAGCAAAAGGAAAAACTCCATTCAGGCAATAAATATTGGAGTGCTTACTATTTGTAAAGCACTGTGGTGGGCCCTCAAGAGCATAGTGAAATGAGTAAGTCTGCATGGGATACTTACTTTTTTTGAATTTCAAAAGCCTTTGCATAGATAGAAATCTGGGGTCTGTTAGAGAATCACACAAGTTTTCACGCTCTTTTGTCTTTTTCCTACCAAGCCTATGCAGCACTTGACACCGCTGAACTTTTCCCGATTGATTCAACAAATATTTACGGCATTCTTAATTATTGGTCTGGTGTAGGTCACTGATATATGGCAACAACGGTGAAAAGAATCACAAAATTCTTGCTCCTGCAGAATTTGTACTCTAGTAGGGGGAGAAACAGAATATATAACTAGGTAAAATATCATGTATAAGTACTATAGAGGGGGCTAAAAAAGCAGAGTAAGAGCATTGCAAGTTTTTGGCCTGGTGATGTTGCAATTTCAAAGGTTTCCAACAGGGTTTCCAGGGAGGGTCTCATTTGGATTTTAAGGGGTAGGGAGACTTTGGGTTTTATTCTGATGAAGTTATTGGAGTATTTTTCTTGGACAGATGATCTGATTTTTAATTTTGGTGGACCATGAATGAAGTTGGTCATGTCCTGAAGCAGGACTATAGATAAGGGAATTACTATAAAACCCAGTAGAGAGATAATTGTAGTAGAGTGCGTGGAGGAAACTGGTAGATTTCTGCATATATTTTGTTGGTGGAATCAACAGAATCTGCTGAGGAACTAAAGATGAGAAGGGGAAGAACGAGGACAAGGAGCTACCAGCTTTGGAAACCAGTTACACTTTCCGTATCACCTTTGTAAAAGGTGGAACTTTTTAAACCTCTTGATTCCAGTTTTCACTCCAGATTCTTCAGCCAGAATCACCAGGACGTTGGAAACACTACCTTTAAAACTCCTCCCAAGATTCTTCCACTGCCAACTTGGGCTAACAAAACTTGAGGGCTTAATATGTAACCTGTTGGTTATATATGACGAGCTCAAGCACAGCACTGTGCAGTGCGCGTGGGCCGTTGGGCTAGTGGAGGAAAAGATGAATCCTACTTTAATTCAGGAATACCCTTAAGAAACCTTAAGTGGCTTGGGTTAACCTCGGTTCGGGAGGGCTTTTTGGAGTAGCCTGATTTTACAAAGGTTTTCTCGGACCTTTAAAAAGAAGAAAAGAACAAACATGAAAGAAAAAGATAGTGGGGTGGTATGGAGAGAGAAGTGACAACTGGCACACTCCAGATTCTAGCTCCTCGCCTCTCTCCGCGACACAACTCGGGAGAATTAACCCTGAAGCGCAGACACTACTACACGAAAGTTACGCCTCTACCAGCAAGGGGCCGGCTCGTTTTCCGTACGCAGCAAAGCTCGAGTTTCCGGAAGGACCAGATTCGGGAGCGGACCAAACCGGATGGAGGTCGCGCGCGCTCGCCTTTTCCCCGCCCTCTTTCTGGTTCACCCAGAGGCAATTTCTCAGGGGGGCGGGGTCGCGACGACCTTTTGCGCAGGCGCAGTCGGCGGTCCACGCGTGGTGAAATGCCTGGAACGCACGTCTCTCGTGTCCGTAGCTTATATAAGCGGATCTTGCAACTACACCGAGTTCTGCCCCCGGACCTTAAATCTCTGGGTGACCAGTACGTGAAGGACGAATTTAGGAGACATAAGACCGTTGGTTCTGACGAGGCCCAGCGTTTCTTGCAGGAATGGGAGGCAAGTGACGCCCCCTTTTCTTCGCCTCGGTTTGGGGTTTCCTTAAGTGGTGTTCCCGTTTGTCCCTTTCAGAGTCCGCCTGTCCCAGCTCGTGCCCAGTAACCCATACAGATTAAACAGGGGCATTCTACACTTGATAAAGCTGCATCCTGAGTCCTCCGGTTCCTGGCTGGAGCAGATCCAGTGTGTTCAGCCTTTTGAGTCCTTGCAGATAACTAGTTGTCCAAGAGGTGAGGGTGGAGGTCATAAAATTGACTAAATCACTGTCAAACGCTCAGAGGGCTTGCCGGCTTTGGTCCGCTCCACTGCCTTTGCAGGTAGCAAACGCCTGTTAAAAAGTTAATGGTTATTTCAAAACAGTCTGCACACATAGAGGTTTGTTTTCCTGATCTATTACTTTTTAAATCTCAGGGTCTTGGTGAATTTCTTACTCGATACAGAAATCAGATAGTCAGATAAAGGACTAGTGGTAAAGGAGGAAAATGCTGGTCGGAGTTAAGCAAGGTGGAAGTTGGTTTCTTTAGCTCTCCAGTCATGAGTCACGTGGCTTTGTTACTTTACCCTTCGCTCTTGTGCCCAGTCTTGAGCAGACACATGCATTAGGGATTAGTGACTTTATTTTTTAAACGAAGGAAAAAAAAATATTTTAATTTTTTTGTGGGTTGGGGGCCCTGCAGAATTTCCTCTTCTTACTGGTAAATATTAAGAAATGAATGGATTTGGAGATTAGAGTACGTCTCAGGTATTTGAAAGCATGGTAGAGGTGAGTTTTAATGTCTAAAAAGTTGATGGCTGAAGAGTTGACTGAATTGGGCTTAAAAAAAATCATAGAGGTAACATGGAGGGTAAACATGGAGCTTCTTCACTGAATTCCAGAATTGATTGTTGAACCATTAAAGTTTTAAAGACGGACATTTCGATTAATTGTGACATTTAGAAAGTTCATAAAAATCATGGTGTAGTTGATATAATTTGTTTGCCTGAAGCCAGGGAAGTTTAATATTTTAAGTGCAGACCACTTTCTTTTAATAAGGTAATTTGCTCTTGGAGCCAGAACTAGATTCAGATTCAGGCTTGGATATTATTAAAGGTCAGATCATTTAATTTTTCTAGTCTTTTATCCCTCACCTGTAAAGTAATAGTATTTATAGTATGCATCTGAAAATTAGTGTATGTTCCAGTAAGAATGTATTCCACTAAGCTACATCCTACCCTTGTTGCAGACTTTTAACTATTTAAAAAGTATTTAAAAGCGCTTAGAATATTATTAATTACATTGAAACTATTATATATTTAAGGTGTTTGTTAAGTGACCTCTTTTAAGTGAGTTCTGTTTGTGGATAGACAGGAGAGTTTGGTTCTGTGCTGGGAAGAAATGAGGTTACTTTTAGAAGTCATAGTTGGAAATTTTTAGGGAAAATGTAGGAAAGAGTGGGAACTTAGAAAAAATTGTTACAAGCTGAAGGAAGAGAGGGTGTAAGAAAAGAAATGGGTAAATTGTTGAACAACCTAGGAACCTTGGTAGGAATTTAGCTTTTTTTGTTTTTAACTTTTTTGGAATAATTTTAGACAAGGTACAGAGATAATATGGAGTTCCCATACATCTGTACCCTGCTTCCCTTTCTGGTAACATATCACCAAGATATGTTTATCAAAACTAAGAAATTTAACAGTATTATAATATTATTAATTATACATATTTTGCCAAGACTTCCATAAATGTTTTTATTCTGTCCAGGGTTCAATCTGGATCCATATTGCATTTAGTCATCTTTTCTCCTTAATCTCTTCCAATCTGTGACAGTTGATCATTTTTTTCCCTATCTTTCACTACCTCAACACTCTTGAAAAAAGTACTAGCCTTTTACTTTGTAGAATGTTTCTCTTTTGAGTTTTTTTGATGTTTATTCATGATTATGGGATTGATGTTATCCATTATTGAGAATACTATAGGAATGAAGTATCCTCAACACTTCAGAAGGTACATATCAACATGACATTATTGGTAACAGTGATTAACTTGATTAAGATGGTATCTGCCAGGTGTTCCACTGTTAATACTGTGGTTTAGATAAGGTTTGAGTGTGTCCTCTAAAGGTTCATATGCTTGATGCTTGGTCCCCACTGTGATGATGTGTAGAGGTTGTAGAACCTTGAAGAGGTGGGGCCTGGTGGGAAGTAATTAGCTCACTAGGAGCATCACCCATGAAAATGATTAATATAGTTTTTTTTTTTTTTGGTACTTGGATTAAACTCAGGGGCATTCAACCACTGAGCCACATCCCCAACCCTATTTTTGTATTTTAGTAGAGACATGGTCTCACTGAGTTGCTAAGCATCTCGCCATTGCTGAGGCTGGCTTTGAACTTGGGATCTTACTGACTCAGCCTCCTGAGCTGCTGGTATTACAGGCGTGCACCACCTTGCCCAGCTTCATTCATATTAATACAATTCTTGTTAGGACACTAGTTAGTTCCTGTGAAAATGGGTTGTTATAAAAATAGTGAACCTGGCTCTTAAATCTTTCTTGTGTCCTGTCTGCTTGTGATCTCACACATTCTTCCACCATGATGCTGTCTGCCATGTTGTGATATAGTCAGAAGACCCTCACGAGGGCCAAGCAGATACCAGTACCATATTCTTGGACTTCCAAAACACGGAGCTAAATAAATCTCTTTTTTCTTTATGCATTACCCAGCATTAGGTATTTTATTATAGTAACAAAAAATGGATTAAGACTGTTTGTATTTTTTTTTTGTAATTAACACATATTTTAGGACAGAGACTCAGAGACTAAGTTCTCCTTAAACTTGGCCAGCTATTTTTAGTGTTCATTGAAGAATTTTGCCTGTGTCCACTAAGCTATGTCCTATCCCTGTTGCAGACTTTTAACTATGCTGTGTGGAATTTGGCCTCTAGGATTCTTTCATATACTTCTAAAATTAATTTTGGACCTGAATGAATTCTGAATTTGTTTTGTATCATGAGCAAAGTTGGGTATGAGTACCACTGGATAAAAGAAAAGGGGAAGGATCAAGAGTGCTATTTGAGATCATGGAAAACAGGCATATTTCAGAAAGAATTCAGCTGGAGAAGTTTCTGTTTCAGAACCACTTGGAGGAAAGTGATGGAAAGTATTTTATTTCTTCTTAAGAGTAAACATGTAAATGTGTATTTACAGAGAAAATTCTGAATTTATATAATTTCTTAAGAGAAAAAATTGAAAGTTTAGGAAGAGATGTTTCTTATTTGTTAAGATAATGTTTGATAACTGGTTTATAAAATGTTCATTATAATCTTAATCCCAAGTCTTTTAGGAGGCAAGAAGTAGAATTGTGTTGGTAGATCAGGGTCTTATTGCATTTTAAAGTAATGACTTTGTTCATTTTATGAAAAATAGCTGATTTAGATAATGCTTTTAATTTTTCTGTCTACCACTTATTTTCTAGGGACTCAGAATAAGAGTTAAGATTAAATAGTAAATAAAATATGTTGGTGAGAGAATGTGAGACAGCAAAAAGTAGTGTGCTTTCTATAGCTACTCGAGAGCCATACATTTAATTTTCCTTTTTCTATCCCACTTATTTATGCAGATTGCCTTCTTGCCTGGCTTCTCTTGCTTTTCCCAAATATTTGCCTTGCACAGTATCTGGTAGGGAATGTTTATAAGTAGAAATTCTGTTTCTGGAAAAAAGTAAAAAGGCTTAAGCATTCTGCAAAAGGGTTAATCACTTTCTATTGCCAGGAATGTGGTAGGCATATTATGGGGCACAAAAATAAACAGTTAATATATTTTACTTTCACAGTTTTCAAAGTTTTGTAGTGTAGAATAGGCAGTTATAACACAGTATCAAAGAATGTCTGTTAAATGCTATGGGAGCAAGGAGGAATGAAGATGAAGGCAACATAGATGATTGAGCTGAGCACTGACCTAGTCAGTTACTGTGTCAAGAATAGGACTTTATTAGAGCTGGCTGCCATGCCTGTAATTTCAGAAGCTTGGAAGGTGGAGGCAGGAGGATTACAAAGGTTGAGGCCAGCCTGAAGAAACTTGGCCAGAACTTCAGGAAAAAGAAAAAAACAACCGATGTGATTCTGCAGTCTGTATTTGGGGTAAAAATGGGAGTTCATAACCCACTTGAATCTAATGTATGAAATATGATATGTCAAGAGCTTTGTAAAATTTTGAACAACCAATAAAAAATATGTTAAAAAAAAGAAAAAAACAACAACAGGACTTTCTAGAAAAAGGAATAACATGTGAAGCATTGAAGTAAGAAGCAATGTGACTTTTCACAGCATTGCTGTTTGGAATTTAGTTTCTTATGAAAGATTAGGAAGAGATAAAGCTGAGAAGAGACAAGATATTCTTCTAAAGATTTTACGCTTTTATTTTGAATAGAAAGATTATAAGCAGTGGTGGAAATGATTTAAATTATATTTTAGAAAGTTCATTTTAGCAGCAGTATAGAAAGAGCCAGATTGAAGGTAGAGAGAATTATAGGCGATGATACAGTAATCTCAAATATATACATGCCTGAACCAAGACAGAGGTGTTGAAAATGGAGGGTACAGATTTATGAGTTATTCTTTCAAGGCAAAATGGGACTTGACTTATGGTTTGGGTATGAGGGTAAAAGCTCCCGTTAATATTCGAAGGTGAGATGATTAGATTATGAGACCTGCAACCTAATCTGTCCATCCTAGTTTGAATGGAATGGGTGGTAACTGTAGTCAGCTGGGGTGTGGCTGGAGGAGGTGGGTCACTGGGACATGCCCTGGAAGGATGCATCTTCCCTGTGGCTCCTTCCTCTTTCTCTTTGTCTACTTTCTGACCCACTCAGAATGAAGAAAGGCCCAGAGCAATCAAGATGGCAATCTATGGACTGAGACCTCTGAAACTAGGAGCCCTAGATAAACTTTTCCTCCTCTAAGTTGTTCTTGTCAGATTCTTTGGTCACAGTGATACAAAATACTGACTAAAACGGTGACCAACATAGGCTTAGCATGGGAGGAAGAAATAGAATGGATAACCATCAGGTTTTAGAATAGGGTACTAATAAACACAATAGGTACATAGGAGGAGCAGGTGGGAGAATAAGTTGAATTTGGTACATTTTGTGTTAATAATTCTAGTGGAACAGTTAAGTACAGATAAAAGATATGTATTGGTCTGATACTGAGTAGACAGATTATGCCTGGAGATAGAAATTTGGAATTCAATATCTGTAGTTGATGGTCCAAAAGTGTGGATGATAGTGCCCAGATTAGGTGATCAAAGATAGACGACTAACATTTAGGGGAAAGTAGCTGACATTTAGGAGTCAGGAGAATGAGTAGATGGTAGTGTAGTGCTAGAACCATTCTCTTTTGTTTAAAATTGTATTTAATTGTTCCTAGTCATTTTGCAAAGAAACATTCTTCCTTATTATATTTAATTCTTCAGACTTGTGTGATAGTTTAGATATTGTAATATGACATTTGCTTTTTCATTTGGTGCATTTGTTTTAGAGATAAGGAAATACTGCTGAGTCATGTAGCCATACATTTGTAACTCATTTGGGATATATTTTCTTATTTATGACTTTGAAGTGCATCGTTAGATAAAACGTGTGATTAAGTGCATGTCACATATATTTAGAGTTTCTTTAACTTAGTATAATTAGAGTTGGATGGGTATTTTGCTAATTTTTGTAATTGTATGCCTCTTATACCTAATTTGGGGACCTCATTTTGTTGATTTTGAACATTCTGATTTAAAGTTTGTATTTTAGCTTGTGGGAGAAAAGGAATGAATTACCTCTCTGTTTAGTAAATTGATTCTATGTTTGGAGAATATATTTACTTAGCATGAGTGGGTCACTTGAGTACCTCTTAGTTGTATTGTTTATTCTGTATGTTACTTACAGCTTTTTGTTTGTTTTGGTTTATTGAATGGATCTGTCACACATATATTTTCTATATCAAGGTATGACTTTTAAAAGATTTTAGAACTATTGTGGTGCTTAATTAATGGCCTAAAAAGGAATAAAATGATAATAGGGAAGATATGAAATAGTATATTCTTGCAACATAAAATGTGTTTTAGTCTTTTTGTTGTTATAATGAAATACCTAGGGGTGGGTAACTTTATAAAGAAAAGAGGTTTATCTAGATCAATGTATTATGCCAGCATTGACTGGTGTCTGGTGAGGACTTCATGGTGGATGAAATTACAATGGTGGGAACATGTTTGGGAGGGAGAGATCACATCAGGACAGGAAGCCAGAGAAGTCAGGGTTTGGAGTTACTCTCATAACAGCTAGCTTTTACAAGAACCAACTCAAGTTCCCAGGAGAACTACCTTAATCACTTCCAAGGGCAGTGCCCCCCAGTGACCTGAGAACCTTCCAGTAGGACTCATCTCTTAAAGGTCCTGCCACCTCTTATAGAAACATCTATATTTGTGTATGTATGTATACAACATGCAGTCGTACACATTTGAAGTTTTTGTTCAGAATTTGTACAGAAGAATAATATTAATTTTACTTGTTCAACTATTTTATTTAACAGTTTATGGCTGCTTAATGCAAATGAGAAATACAACTGAAGTTTTATATCAGAAATATTAGAATTGATTGTAGGTTCATTTTACTCTGTTAAACTCTTTTTCTTTTCTTTTTGTTTTTCAGTTAATGTACACTTCATATTTTTTTCTCCCTAATACTGAACTATATCTCCATTCCCATCAACTTTTTGTGAAATATCAATAATATGTGCATATGACTTAAAAATTAGTGTAGAAGAGCTTATAATACAGAGCAGTATATTCTTTTCTGAATTTTAATTTATCTCTTGTAGGGACATTCTTTATTTTAGTCTTGTTTCAGATGTCTTGTAAATTTTGGTTATTTGTTCATATTTATTTTTTTATTTTTTATTATTTGTTTTAATTAGTTACACATGACAGTACAATGATCTTGACATATCATACATTTGAATCAGATGAGATATAATATCTCATTTTTCTGAAGTTACAGGTTGCAGAATCACATTGGTCATGCATTCACATATATACACACAGTAATAATAATGTCTGTTTCATTCTACTATCCTTCCTATCCCCCCAATCACTCCCCTCCCCTCCTATCACTTCTCTCTACCTAGTCTAGAGTAAAGCTATTCTTTTATTTTCCTCACATCTTCATACGTGTATTTTGTATAACAACGAGGTCTCCTTTCACCATCCATGCAATTCCCTTTTATCCTCCCTTTCCCTTCCACCCTTCTTCCCTATGTAGAGGTAATCTTCTTCCCATGCTCTTCCTCTCTTCCCCATTTTGAGTTACCCCCCTTATATCAGAGAAGACATTTGGCATTTGTTCTTTTGGGATTGGCTAACTTCACTTAGCATAATCTGCTCTAATGTCATCCATTTCCCTGCAAATGCCATGATCTTATTATTTTTTAGTGCTGAGTAATATTCCATTGTGGATATATGCCACATTTTTTTTTATCCATTCATCCATTGAAAGGCATCTAGGTTGGCTCCACAGTCTAGCTATTGTGAATTGTGCTGCTATAAACATTGATGTGGCTGTGTCCCTGTAGTATGCTGTAACAAAATGAAATTGAATCCCTGTCTCTCAACATGCACAAAAGTTAACTCAAAATGGATCAAGGATCTAGGAATTGAAACAGAGACTCTGCGTCTAATAGCAGAAAAAGTAGTCCCTAATCTCCCTCACGTGGGGCTAGGCCCCAATTTCCTTAATAAGACACCTATAGCAGAAGAATTAAAACAAAAAATCAACAAATGGGATGAATTCAAACTAAAAAGTTTTTTTTCCTCAGCAAGAGAAATAATATGTGAGGTGAATAGGGAGCCTACATTTTGGGAACAAATTTTTACCCCTCACACATCAGATAGAGCTCTAATCTCTAAGGTATACAAAGAACTCAAAAAGCTAAACACCAAAAAAAACCAAATAACCCAATCAATAAATGGGCCAAGGACCTGAATAGACACTTCTCAGAAGAGGATATACAATCAATCAACAAATATACGAAAGAATGCTCACCATCACTAGCAATCAGAGAAATGCATATTAAAATACTCGAAGATACCATCTTACTCCAGTAAGAATGGCAGCCATTATGAAGTCAAACAACAAGTGCTGGCGAGGATTCGAGGGAAAAGTATACTCATACACTGCTGATGGGACTGCAAATTGGTGTAGCCAATTTGGAAAGCAGTGTGGAGATGCCTTGGAAAGCTGGGAATGGAACCACCATTTGTCCCAGCTGTTCCTCTTCTCAGACTAAACCCAAAAGACCTAAAAACATCTGTTCATATTTATGAGTGCAGCAATAGGAAATGAAAACTCCCACATAGGTAGGCGTGGTTGATTAGGAAGTTACTTTTTGGTTACATAGTTTCAATTAACCTAATTTCTATTTGCTTTTCTCTTCAAGAGTCCCTTATTTATCTGGTGTTCCTTCAGTTGGTTCTGGTGGTTTGTCTTTCTCTTCAGCTACATTCTCCGTTATATCCTTGTGCTGTGGCTTCCTGTGTCTACCTGCTTCATTACTTATATTCTTTTACCTGCTTTTTATCTTCAGAAATTTTCTGAAGTCTCTTAGCTGCTAATGGCTCTGTTCTTGTTCCTTTAGTCATTATGGATTACTCCTTTAAAAAATTCCTTCCCACCAGTGCAGTGGAGTTTTAGAAGAGAGAGCTGATAAGAAATAGACTCAATCACAGAATTTCTCCAGTCTGCCATTCTTTACCTAAAAACTCTAAATTCTTTTAAAGATGAAAAGTTCTATTGAAAAGAAGATGACAGTGGCTTATAGAAGTAAAATTACATACTGCTTCTTAGGAACAAAAAAGCTTGTGTTTCTACTTCATGATAGGCTACTTAAGATTTTGGAAATTAATGTTTCAAACAAACTTGCAGTGTAAAATGATTGCATACTTTGTTTTGAATCTTGCTTCTTTACCAATTTGTCTATTTGATTCTTCATTTTTATAATTATTCCCGAGGGAAAGGGAAGCTTCTTAATGGTCTTTTTAATTTTCTTTACTTCGAGTGTAGTGTCTTACAAACAATGTTTAAAAATTATTTTATGTTTATTAGCATAAGGTGCTACTTGCCTTTCATTTCTGTTTCAAAGTTCTTTTTTTCTTTCTAGCAACAAAAGGAGAATGGAAATTGCTGGGATATAACTGTTAGACTTTCATATTAATTAGGTACATATTTATTTTCTGTGTAATTGTCTGAAAGGTTTTCTTGGGCTTTAGTTGTCTTAGTAGAGAAAATAATATATTGCCCCTGAAATTACAGATGGATCAAAAAATTCTTTTACCCCTAAGATATGATTACACTGTGAGATTGTTTAACCTGTTGAATCAAATGGCTTAACCTACTTTATACTTTTTATTGACACCCTGATTTTCCCCTTTAATCTTTCCTGTTAGTTGTATAGGTATGTTAGTATAGCAATAGAATTGGTAAAAAATAAAAACAGTATATTTCATTTGTCTTTGAAATGTAGTAACACATAATATAGCATTTACTACCTCCTGAATTTAAAAATAGTTAAAATATAAAGGCAAATGGAATATATTTGTGGCTAATAGAATATGTGATTGATAGCATTAATAATATAAAGAGAACTCATTTAGCTTGGTAGGGAAACACTAATAGCTTAAAAGAATGGACATAAGGGCATCTACTAGACTTTCTGTGATTTAGGTACAAAAATGTTAATTGCTATGCTGTGTAGATATAGTAAAAGTCAGAAAGTTAAAGCAGTTTAGATATCCATTTATTGAAGAATGAAATTATAACAAAACCATACAATGGACAGGTTGTAGGCAGCTATTGGAAGTGCTATTTTAGAAGAATGAATGACACATAACACTGCTCATGATATAATTAAATGTAAACACTATTAATCTTTGGGTGATAAGTTGAAGAATGATTTTAATTTTCTTCATTATAATTCAAGGTTTTCAGATTCTCTACAAAGATTACATGTTACTTTAGTAATTATAAGAAAGCCAGTAGAGTTATTTTTAAAATGCATTTGGGTTAGGTGCATTGGTATATACCTGTAATCCCAGCTACTTGGGAGGCTGAGGTAGGAGGATTGCTGGTTCAAGGCCAGCCTGGTCAACTTAGCCAGACCCTGTTGCAAAAACAATAACAACAATAGCAGAAAACAAAAAAACACAGAAAGGGCTGGGGATATATATAGTTCAGTGGCAGAATAACCATCTGTTTATTCCTTGGTACTGAAAAAAAATCACAGTTTTGTACACTCAATATTTTTGTTGCCAGTCTTGTGTCACATAGAACTTGAGGCAGATACATTCAGAGCTAAATACTAGCACCTTATTAATATATTCCATGGGATGCTGAAGCAGGAGGATTGCAAGTTCAAGGTCAGCCTGGGCAATTTAGCCAGATCCTGTCTCAAAATTTAAAAAAAGTAGAAAGGGCTGGGATTGTAGCTCAGTAACCAAGCACCCTTCTGTTCAATCCTTGGGACTGAAAAAAAAAATTGCAGTCAGATATACTGAATATTTTTGTCACCAGTCTTGTCTCACAAAGGACTTGAGGGAAACATATTTAGAATCACATACCAGCAACCTTATTCATTTATTTCCTAATTTTCCCTTTACGTTTTATATTTTAGACTTGGTCTTTTGCATGTTTCATGAATGTTAGTGTCAGTTATATATTTTGTGTGCTCTTACTTAATTTTTTAAGTGAAATGAAGGAAAATGAAAACATGTATAGGATCAAAGTTAAACTTTACCTTACCATTAGTAGAAACATTTAGAATCCTAAGGATTCTTAACTAAGATTAGAAGAGAACTATGGTCATCTGGTGTCATTAAGGTCATTTTTCTGGTATAAGGTCTTTTTAAGTAGTATGGGGAATCTTCTCATGTTTAGTTTCTCAGAGGTCATACACATTCAGTGATTCTCCACTAAATCAGTTTGATAAAGACTTAATTTAAATGCTCTTTTATAATTTTATTCTATTCTGCTGTAATTTATTTTTTCATTTAGTTTTTTACCTTTTCTAAGTTATATTAGATTGAATGAGAATGACTGGTAGGATTGGTAGGGAAGATAAGTTAATTGTTGGTTTATCTTCTGATAGGTTAGTTAGGGAGGATGGAAGAAAAGTAAACAGGCTCCTTTTGTGGCTTGGAAACCAGGAGATTTAGGAAAGATTTGAGGTAGATATTTGCCATCCTGGATTCTGGTTACAAGGCCTGGTAATCTTGATTTTGTAAGTCTGCACTTGGACTAACTAACATACCCAAATATGATCAGATTCTTGCTATAGGACTTATGCTAATTAAATTTATGTAATACTGAAATATAAACCATAATACAAGTTTGTTTTTTCTTGCTGCCAGGGGAGAGGGAACTGATTAATAGAGCTGGCTTTCCTTTTCTAGCAATCAGATATTTACATTCACTTCCAGGGGCCCTTTTTTCAGATATGACTCAGAATTCAGTATTTTTTAGATTTTTCCAAAGGTAATGGGTATGTAGTGAATTTTAAGAAACACTCCAGTGGGATCTAAGGTAGTATTCTGTAATTGTTAATATACCTTCAGAAAATATTTGTTTATTCACAAGTGAAGATTTCATGTCCATATAGGCCATGCTTTTGCTTTTGAGAACTTTACAAAACTGCAAATAGTAGTGCACACCTGTAATCCCAGTGTCTTGGGAGGCTGAGACAGGAGGATAGGAGGATCACGACTTCAAAGCCAGCCTCAGCAATGGTGAGGTGGTAAGCAACTCAGTAAGACCCTGTCCCTTAAAAAAAAAAAAAAAAAAAAAAAAAAAAAAGAGATTGTGGATCTCTGTGAAGCTGTGAAGCTTTCCAGGAGACGAGTTAGTGCTTAGAAGTTTGCCTGGTAAACATGGAATTAAAATAATGACAAGTGGGTGGGCTTGAAAAAGTTTTCTTTAGGCCTCCCTGTGTCTGCAGAAGAAAACATCCCTTTAGTAATCATTTTTGTGGGTCCTCTAGCTTCATGTTCTTTTTTTTCCGGACTGTGCTGAGCACATATTAGCAAGTTTCTTCCCAATCCTTTATTTATGTTAACCACCTTCTTTCTCTTGAGACATCATCATCATCATCATCATCATCATTATACCTGTTAATAGATTAAGCTAAGTCTTCTTGGCCTAAGAGATTTCAAATTCATCTTATTGTGTACAAATTTAATTACCTTAATTCCCAAGGTAGGACTGTAATGCTTTATTTATAATTTTTTGCTCTTCTTGTCTCCTATACCACTATAACTTGAAGCATTTCTAAAGTATGTTTGTTTTCTAAGCTCTAAAACACAAAAATATTCACAATTTATTTGAATAAGTCTTAATGGTATGACTTATTTCCCTAAAAAACACTTCATTGTTATAAACATACAGAACAAAACCAGAATATAATGTTTAAATACCAAATGTTTCTGAGCTTTGATATAGTGACTTCACTTTGCTGCTGCTGAACAGGTCTGTATTTAAAAGCCTATCTCACTTAACTATATATATATATATATATAAAAGGGCTCCCTGGAAGTGAATGTAAATATCTGACTTCTAGAAAAGGAAAGCCAGCGCTCTTCATCAATTCCCTCTCCCCTATCCCTTGCTGGGGTGTTCAGGCTGACGAAACTTGTGATTCTTCTGCCTAACTTGTGATTCTTTCTGCCTAATCAAAAAAAAATCATATACTTTTCATATGACCTTTCCAAAGCTAAGGATGGTGGTAGGTGGCATAGCAGATGCACATATACAAAAACAGCAGGAATCACATGAATGAGACAGTACTTATCTATGGTCACAGCAGACACTGTGGACTGTGACTCCTCCAGAAGGCATCATACTTACTGCTTCACACTTCACACTTCCAAACTTTGTCCTTGCGGTTTGTCTGTGTTGCTTAATTTATAATATATAGATACAGATATAAAATTAATAACTTTAGGATTTCTGGCCAATAACCATAGTTACACCACTTTAAAAGAAAAATCTGTGAGATCTTTAAATGCCTTTATAAGACTAAATGACAGATATGGAGTGAGAACTTATTATTATAGGATATCTGGAGTTATAGAAAACATTAATATAGTTTCAAAATGCTAAAACACCCTGGAATACCTCATGCAAATACCTGATATTTCTAGAGCACTTTTAGAGACTGCAATATGATCATTCTAATTTTGTAATTCACTCTTTTTATTTATTTAGGTACTGAGGACTGAACCCAGGGGTGCTTTACCACTGAGCTACATCACCAGTGCTTTTTATTTTTTATTTTGAGACAGGGTCTCCCTAAATTGCTCAGGCTAGTGTTGAACCTGAGATCCTCCTGTCTCAGGGTCTTAAGTCTTCAGGATTATAGGCATGTAGCACTGCACCCAGCTTTAAGGAAATCTAACACCATCTCCTCAAAGAGATGTATTGTGGTATTTTCTCTACTTTGTGGAATTCACAGGGCAACAGATGCTCAGTTTTATTTTTTCATCATATCTCCTTTTCCAAACTCCTCTTTCTCCTCCCCCCTCTCCCCCTCCCCCCACTCTCCTCCCTCTCTCCCTCCCCCTCCTTCTTCTTCTTCCAGGCAACTTTTGCTATCCCTTTTGCACCATCAAATTTTTGTGAAGTGGCTACATATTTATCATATTTCTCTTTCAGTGTTACCATGTTATTATTGTAAGGCTGTTTTTTGCTGTCACTCACATTACTCCACATCTCACCCAGTTTGGGGGTCTTCAGTTGAAATGCCAGTGTTTGTGAATTTGTTCTTTAGATGGCACTCTGAACAGAACAGGAAGAAGTGAACCAGTATTGGTAGTTTAGGGCATTAGGATCCTTCTACCTGCTTCTCTTAGCTTGTCTAAAAGCTTCATTTCTGGATCATCACGTTTGTATTTTCTTTTCCTAGGCATTGTCTTCCTCCTCACAGGGTTTTCTTAGAAAACTGCAACAAATGGGGAATCTCTGGATTTTAATTTTTCCTGTACTTATTGCTTGCATGTACAAAGAAGGCAAAAGTAGCTTAGATTTCTTGGAGTCACCTTTACCCATATTAACTCTGTTGTTTTCCAGTCACTGAAAAATATTTTCAGGACCAGGGATTGAACCCAGAGGCACTCTGCTACTGAGCTACATCCCCAACATTAGTATATTATATTATATTATTTTTGAGACAGGGTCTTACTGAGGTGCTCAGGCTGACTGAACTTGTGATTCTTCTGCCTAAGTATCTGAGTAACTGGGATTATAGAAGTGAGCCACCATACCTGCCTCCTGAATATATTTTAAAATAATTTAGGAGGTTGGTGATTATGAGAATAGTTATTAAATATACATTTCAATGCCATTTTCAGCTATGGTATTTAATCCATTAGTTTAATTTATTATATTTGTCAAGATTTTAGGACAAAGACTAATAATAGGAATTCTTGGAAGATTGGTACCCTTTTAACTAACTTTATACTTGAGTATATTTCTGAAAATTTGTTTATAAACTGATTTTTTTAAATGTAATTATGTTTTAAGCATACTGGCAAACTTACTATTTAAAGGAATTCTCTTTTGGATCCTTTATAAAGTGAATAATCAGCCCATAATTTGTTTCTTTGTGTAAAACTGCATTTGCATACATCAAATTTGTTTTAAATAGGCTATGTCTACAAGTGTTGATGCATGTGTCTAAAAAGAAGAAAATTTAATTTCTGTTTGATGTGAAGAACAAATTCACTTTTGATAAGTGAGACATACCAGATTATTTTATCTTCATTCTTTTCAACTAAATGCCATCAAAATGTGCTTAACACCCTAAATTAAAGGAGTGGCAAGACTTTGTATATTTAGATCGAGCCATGGTATATTTTTGTAATTTATCTTCTTAGCAGGGTTAGTGTGAAGTTATGAAAAGTTTGAAAAGTTATTAAGTGGTTTTATCTTTTCTTTTTAAAAGCATAACTGGAATTCCAAATGTTAATTGCTTTATTTTCTTTAAAATTTTTTCTTTATCCTAGCCCTGTGTATGTATGTGGTGCTTTTAAATAGGTCTGTTGGCTTACTTTTTTGCAGTAGTTTGATTATACCCATCAGTTTATTGCTCTGTTTAATATTTGGAAGATACTAATGATAATTCATCCTCCTCTTAGTTTTAATACTAAAATGTTAACTAGAATTAACCAAAAAACAGTTATTTAGTTCTTAATATAGTAAAACATGGTAGTTTTATAATGAAAAGATGAGATAAAAATGATTGCCATTCTGAATATTGTACTGCACTGTTGGTTAAATAGAGGTTTTTTTTTTTTTTTTTTTTTTTTTTTTTGTGTGTGTGTGTGTGTGTGTTGTTGTTGTTGTTGATTTGCTTTTGCAAAACTCTGTGGAAGCCTTGAACAAAACTTGGGGTTAAGAGAGTTTAGGAGAGTTAACAAGTACAGTAAGAAATTTGCATATAACTTTTCAATCCTCCAAAACTTAATTACTAATAGTCTATTATTGACTGTAAGCCTTATAATATCATAAATAATTAACACATTTGAGTATTATATGTATTGTATAAGTGAAAAATAGAGGAGAAATGCCAAAGAGCGCTTTTTGCTACAAACATTTTTTACTGTTTCTTTCTCATGTGAAGATGGATGCTATCAATATGATCTCACTGTGATAACAATAGGAGGTGGGTGTGAAATTATTATAGTCGTATATGTATATTACAGTTAATTTTAGGAGTTAGAGTTTAATACTGCATCTTTACATTTGTTTGCATTTTTCTTTTCTGCAAATGGTGTCATATATGTTCTATAAGTGTTGGTGTGTAAGTTTTGATAAATTTAATTTTTAAAATTTGTGTATATTTTATGGGAATAAATTATATATTATCTAAATATATTTTATGCATTCACAACATTCTTTTCAATTTTTGATATTTCTAGGTTATTCATTTAATTTGAGAGTTTTTTTCAAATGGTTGCTGATCTCAAAAATAGTCTGCATATAGTGAACTTGTGCAGTCAAACCCATGTTATTCTAAGCTTGTACAGGTTAAAGCTAAGAGCATTGGGAACTTGTACACATCTCTCAGATCTTCTACACAGCCAACTAGATTGTTCATCAAAAGAGAAGCCTTCTCACTATCAAACATGGATTCTGTTAGATTCCATGGAAAGTCAATCTTGACCTTAGTAACTGAGGAAGAATTTCTGTTAATGGGTCACAAAACTCTTGGTAATTAATTTCCTGGGATTTAGGAGAAATAACTTCTAAAATGAGGCCATTTATGTTTGTCTGCTGCTTTAACAAGTTGAATGTCAAGAATTATCCATAGGGCATTATTAAGTTCAAAATTGAGAAGGAGACAAAGGATCAGGAGCAGAGGTTTTGAGATTGAGATCAGGGTGGGACATGGAGAAATTACTCAAAATGTTTGAACAATGTGAGGGTGTTGGTCACACAGTGCCATGGAGTCTAGACAGAAGCAGTCCAACAGAGTTCATTTGTTTACTCATTCACTCATTTCCTACTGTTTTTTTAGGGGAGAGGTATATTAATATATGGTTAGTGACTTCAAGGAATTTATGTGTCTATTTATAAATCTGTATATGATAGAATGAAACTCATTGTACCTTAAAGAATAGTGGTTGAAAATATTGGTTTTTTGATAGCAGGACAAACAGATTTGGAGTATGAGTACAGGAGGAAAAACTTCTTTTTCTTTTAGCCATTAGATTTATGATTAGGCAATTCCCTTCCCAACATGTCTGCCCTGTATCTTGCCATTCCTGCATATGGCTCCATTCCATTGTATTTTGAAGATCTTTTTGTCTTTTGAGTTTCTATTAAAAATATACTTAACCTTTGAGAGATTCCATTTTAAATTTATTGTCGGCTAATACATTAATAAGTGTCTGACCATTTTGCCACTTTCTGAGTGACGTTGGCTTATTTGATTAACTATTCCAAGCCTCAGTTTCCTTATGGGTAAATTGGGTATACCAGCAGTACTTAATTCTAAGATTAAGGATTAAATAAGATAGTATATGCATAGTAGTTGCCCAAGTGCCTTGCACATAATAACATTAATAAACATTAGCTCTTTTAGCTCTAGTGTGGGGTAATGAGAAGGTGAAAGTTTTTGGTGTTTTTTGAGAGTGCTAAAAACAAATTATGTAATTTTCATTTTTAAAAATGAACTTCTCTCTTATCCTCCACATACAATTAGTTGCCAAATCCTACTGATTTGATTTCCTTTTAGAGTATTAGAATGTTGATCTATCACTTCCATTCCAATTGTCATTACAAGTGTTTGTAATAACTTCATAAGTAATTTTTACCTTTAGTCTATTAGTTGTTTTCTTACAAGACACAAATTTGATTGTTTTATTGCTTTTGTGAAAATTCATCTGTTTTTCCATTAACTTCTCTTTAACATAGAGTAAAAAAGTGTGCAAAATCTAAGCCAGGCACCATAGCACACGCCTGTAATCCCAGCTGAGGTGGGAGGATTATGAGTTCAAAGCCAGCCTCAGCAGTTTAGCAAGGTGCAAAGCAACAACTCAGTGAGACCCTATCTCTTAAAAAAAGAAAAGAAAGAAAGAAAGAAAGCATTAGGGATGTTGGCTCAGTGTTATATGCCCCTGAGTTCAAATCTCTGGTACCAAAAAGAAAAAAAAAAGGGTGGGGGGCAAAATCTGGCCCAAATTCATTTTATTACTTTACATCTCAGTATTCTTTGTCATGAATTCTGTTTTCTGGTCATTCGACTGAATGTCTCTGAAAGTAGCAATTCATTTGGATAAATCTTTTTATTTTCCCACAAGGCCAAACCCTAAAATGTCTTTCAAAACAACACCAATCCTTTTTTCTCTTTCTTTCTTTTTTTAACTTATATATATGACAGAAGAATGCATTACAAAAATTCATATTACAGATATAGAACACAAATTTTTCATATATCTCTGGTTGTATACAAAGTATATTCACACCAATTTGTGTCTTCATACGTGTACTTTGGATAATGATGTCCATCACATTCCACCATCGTTTCTAACCCCATGCCCCCTCCTTCCCCTCCCTACCCCTCTGTCCTATCCAGAGTTTGTCTATTCCTCCCATGCTCCCCTTCCCTACCCCACTATGAATCAGCCTCCTTATATCAGAGAAAACATTTGACATTTGGTTTTTTGGGATTGGCTAACTTAACTTAGCATTATCTTCTCTAACCCCATCCCTTTACTTGCAAATGCCATGGTTTTATTGCATCTAAGTTGGTTCCACAGTTTAGCTATTATGAATTGTACTGCTATAAACATTGATGTGGCTGTGTCCCTGTAATATATTGTTTTTAAGTCCTTTGGTATAGACTGAGGAGAGGGATAGCTGGGTCAAATGGTGGTTCCATTCCCAATTTTCCAAGGAATCTCCATACTGCTTTCCATATTGGCTGCACCAATTTGCAGTCCCACCGGCAGTATATGAGTGTACCTTTTTCCCCACATCCTCACCAACAGTAATTGTTGTTTGTCTTCATAATAGCTGCCATTCTGACTGGAGTGAGATGGTATCTTAGAGTGGTTTTGATTTGCATTTCTCTAATTGCTAGAGATGATGAACATTTTTTCACATATTTGTTGATTGATTGAACATCCACTTCTGAGAAGTGTCTGTTCAGGTCCTTGGCCCATTGTTGATTGGGTTATTTGTCTTTTTGGTGTTTAGCTTTTTGAGTTCTTTGCCTTTTCTCCCTTTCTTAATTAAGTCTTCCAGTGAAAAGCAAATCTCAATGTTTTCTAATTTTCCAAGACATTATTTTTCTATTTTTGTTTTGGTTCTTACTACTTTCTTCATCATGTTATGAGTACGTGCACCTTTTTTCCACTGGTACATGTAAATTCATTGAGGATAAAAATGATGTTTTACTTATTTTGGTGTACTTTAAAATTACTAAGACAGTATTTTGTGTATAAAAGATGCTCAGTAAATCATCTCCCCCAAAGAAAAATGAGTGATTATGTTAATGTTTATATCTCAATAAAAAGTTAAAGAAATTTGTGAACAGTAGTCGTCATAAAGATTAGTAGTTGAAGCAAAAGCTTAAATTCTTAAAATTGTATTTCATTAGTACAAAAGAATTCATTGTTATAGTTCACAGGAAACTTGGCTTATTCCAAGCACTCTACTTTATATTTTGGTCTAGATGTGTAGTTAATGGGCATGTGACTGTATGGATAGTTGGTTCAGTTTTTAATTATGAAACTAGTATCAGACCTCTTTGGTTCCAATTTATTCAGAACAAGTTAATGTAGTTTGATCCTGTTTCTTTTTTCTATTCAGTAAAGTATTTTAAGTGACTGACGTAGGGGAGAGTAAAGGAGACAGTCATTAAAGGATTTAGGATCATGAACTGGAAGAGACCTAGAAGAAGTACAACTGGTATAGATCTTAATAACAAATGTAGTAGTGTCTTCTATTCAGTTCCCTTATGGTGCAAGTGCACACCATCTTTTCTCAGGAAGAAGTGGAACCTTGTGCACAAACATTTTCACTAAATTTTAGTAATAGTTAACTTCAAGGTTACAATTGGATTCATCTTTTCAAATGTGGGAAATTAGGGGTAAACTAATACTCTAGTGATATACAGTAGTTTTTTAAATGCATGTGTAATTTCAAAAATTTCCACATGATGGCAGAAGATCCTTGTGTCTGGAAAGACAGATAAAATTAAGGAAACTTTATATTTCAATTTTAATCTTCAATATTTGTCTTTTCATATACCAGCTAACAATTTTCATGTTTGTATTATATAATATAAATATGCTGTTTCCATTTTTAATGTTTTAATTCACTGATTTTACAATGAAGTAAACAATTTTTCTATTTCTTATATACATCCATTTTTTAAGATTTCATGTATTCTCCTGAATAGCATTGTAAATTGAGTGATTATCTTTTTTCTTAGTCAGTTTAGGAGAAATCGAGGGCAGATATTTACTCTTTAAAGGTAAAAATATCAGACCTAATATGTGAAATTTTATTTAACTCTACTTTAGAAATTTAAGGAATTGATTTAATCTGTATTCTTTTGTGTTAACATGCCAAGAATTTTGAATGACAATCTCATGGTATCTTTAGTGTTTTGTTTCTTGCCTCATTCTCTGTCACTGTTTCTCTTAATTTTTCTTTCTTTCTTTTTTTTTTTTATGGTGTTGAGAATAAACTTGGGGTCTAATGCATGCTGGGCAAGAGCTCCAATATGGAACCACCACATCCTCAGCCCTTCTGGTCTTAATTTAAGAAATTCACTCATTCAGTACATTTTTATTAAATGCCTACCATGTTTCAGAAACTGCCCTACTGGTGATTCATAGGTTAAAAGAAGAAGAAGAAGAAGAAGAAAAACTCTCTCACAAAAAAACCTTTGTTTTGCAAGGTAGATAGCCACCAAATACGTGCTATGTTTTAGCTAATGTTTGTGATTCATAAGACAAAATAGATTTTTCATGAAATTTTAAACAATATACAGCTTTTTTATATGGGTACAGATTAATTGCCAAAGTGTGATTTTTTAATTATATGCTGTTTAAGTCCTTTGGGTATAAACCAAGGAGTGGGATAGCTGGGTCAAATGGTGGTTCTATTCCCAGTTTTCCAAGGAATTTCCATACTGCTTTCCAGATTGCTTGCACCAATTTGCAGTCCCAGCAGCAATGTATAAGTGTGCCCTTTTCCCCACATCCAGCATTTGTTGTTGTTTGGATTTAATAGCTGCCATTCTGACTGGAGTGAGATGAAATCTTAGAGTAGTTTTTATTTGCATTTCTCTAATTGCTAGAGATATTGAACATTTTTCAATATGTTGATTGATTGTATATCCTCTTCTGAGAAGTGTCTGTTCAGTTCCTTGGCCCATTTATTGATTGGGTTATTTATCTTTTTGGTGTTAAGTTTTTTGAGTACTTTATATATCCTAGAGATTAGTGCTCTATCTAATGTGGAAGTGGTAAATCTTTGCTTCCATTCTGTAGGCTCTCAATTCACCTCACTGATTGTTTCTTTTGCTGAGAAGAAGCTTTTCAGTTTGAATCCATCCCATTTGTTGATTCTTGGTTTTAATTCTTGTGCTCTAGGAGTCTTATTAAGAATGTTGGGGCCTAATCTGACATGATGGAGATTTCGGCCTATTTTTTGTCTATTAGGTGCAAGCTCTCTGGTTTAATTCCTAGTTCCTTGATGTTACTAGATTTATTTTTTTTTATATATAGAGCTTTTGGTATCACTGATATGAAGCTAATATTTAACTTTTTTGCCAGGTGGTTCTTTTGCTAACAGTTTAGCAACTATTGATTTACTTACATGTGCACAAAATATTTAGGATAAAAATGAGTGAAATTAATCTAGGTGAATAGCTATTTGATCTCAGTAGAAATAATCATGGTTCTCAGCATAATATGTAAATATACTAACTGTAGCTATATGTGTAGTCTTGTACAGTTTTAAAATAATTCAGAATTTTAAAGTAAATACTGATGCTGAGTAGATTGTATCTTTTGGTTTTCATGTGTTTAATGTTTATTCTCAAATGTTTTGAGAAGTGGAAATTCCACACTGGCTTTTTTATTCATGATAAACATTTTTGTTAGTTGACTGGTGCCAAAAAGAGTTAGAAAGTAAATAGTTATAGATTTGTACAATTTATTAAATGACAAAAACAGTATTGTTGGAACAAACTCTATTGTATTTGCTCTCTATATTCTCTATTTCCCTTATGTATTTTACCTAACCTTTTATTATGGTTTGGATGAGTGGTTCCCCCCAAAAGCTCATGTGTAAGATGAAACAAGAATTTTCAGAGGTGAAATGGTTAGATTATGAGAGGTGTAAACTAATGAGTGGATTAATCCACTGGTAGGGATTAACTAGGTGGTAACCATAGTCAGGGTGTGGCTGGAGGAAGGTAAATCACTGGGGGCATGACTTTGGGGTTTATATCTTGTCGCTAATGAGTGGAACTGAGAGTGGAACTCTCTCTGCTTCCTGGTTGCCATGTCCTGAGCTATTTTCCTCTATCATGCTCTCCCACTATGGTGTTCTGCCTCACTTTGGACCCATACTATGGAGATGGCCATCTATGGACTGAACCTCTGAAACTGTGAGCCAAAATAAACTTTTCTTCCTCTATGTTGTTCTTGTCAGTTCTTTAGGTTGCAGCATGAAAAAGCTGACTAAATTCCTATGATTTTCTTGTCCCTACTCAGCTTGCTTAATGGAAGTTTTGTGTACTAGTCTGAAATGTGGCCTAGTCTAAGTAGTTGGTAGGGCAATAGGGTCAAATACTTATGTGACTATTCTATGCTATACCAGAGGAGGCACTTGTGTTTGAATACATTAACTTTATTAACCAGATCTTCTGCCCTGTCCATAAAAGAAAGGTGTTGGTTACATTGAGTCAGAAAAGAATTGGGAAAGAGATGGGTTATCAATGGGTATCTTCTAGATTTAACCACTTATTAAATCAAGAATTTATGTTAATTGCATCTTAAACACTGCTAGACTGTAGTCTATAGTAGAAAGTAGAAGTACAAAGTAGAAGATATACCAATGCTAATGAAACCATTAATACTTTAGTAAAATTTAAAAACTTCAGGAGGCTGGAGGTGTGGCTCAGTGATGGAGTGAGCTCTAGCATGTGTGAGAACCTGGGTTTGAACTGCAGCACTGCCCAAAAAAAAAAAAAAAAGACAAATTTAGGGCACAGTTTAAACTGTGATATTAAAAAAAGGTGTTTTTTTTTATTGTTGGTTGTTCAAAACATTACATAGTTCTTGATATATCATATTTCACATTTTGATTCAAGTGGGTTATGAACTCCCATTTTACCCCGTATACAGCTTGCAGAATCACATCAGTTACACTTCCATTGATTTACATATTGATAAACTGATGTCTGTTGTATTCTGCTGCCTTTCCTATCCTCTACTATCCCCCCTCCACTCCCCTCCCCTCCCCTCTTCTCTCTCTACCCCCATTACTGTAATTCATTCCTCCCCCTTGTATTATTTTTCCCTTTCCCCTCACTTCCTCTTGTATGTAATTTTGTATAACTCTGAGGGTCTCCTTCCATTTCCATGCAATTTCCCTTCTCTCTCCCTTTCCCTCCCACCTCTCCTCCTTGTTTAATGTTGGTCTTCTTCTCGTGCTCTTCTTCCCTAGTCTGTTCTTAGTTACTCTCCTTATATCAAAGAAGACATTTGGCATTTGTTTTTTAGGGCTTGGCTAGCTTCGCTTAGCATAATCTGCTCTAATGCCATCCATTTCCCACCAAATTCTATGATTTTGTCATTTTTTAATGCAGAGTGATACTCCATTGTGTATAAATGCCACATTTTTTTTATCCATTCGTCTATTGAAGGGCATCTAGGTTGGTTCCACAGTCTTGCTATTGTGAATTGTGCTGCTATGAACATCGATGTAGCAGTGTCCCTGTAGCATGCTCTTTTTAGGTCTTTAGGGAATAGACCGAGAAGGGGAATAGCTGGGTCAAATGGTGGTTCCATTCCCAGCTTTCCAAGAAATCTCCATACTGCTTTCCAAATTGGCTGCACCAATTTGCAGTCCCACCAACAATGTACAAGTGTACCCTTTTCCCCACATCCTCGCCAGCACTTATTGTTGTTTGACTTCATAATGGCTGCCAATCTTACTGGAGTGAGATGGTATCTTAGGGTTGTTTTGATTTGCATTTCTCTGACTGCTAGAGATGGTGAGCATTTTTTCATGTACTTGTTGATTGATTGTATGTCCTCCTCTGAGAAGTTTCTGTTCAAGTCCTTGGCCCATTTGTTGATTGGGTTATTTGTTGTCTTATTGTCTAATTTTCTGAGTTCTTTATATACTCTGGATATTAGGGCTCTATCTGAAGTGTGAGGAGTAAAGATTTGTTCCCATGATGTAGGCTCCCTATTTACCTCTCTTATTGTTTCTTTTGCTGAGAAAAAACTTTAGTTTGAGTAAGTCCCATTTGTTGATTCTAGATGATTCTCTTGTGCTATGGGTGTCCTATTGAGGAATTTGGAGCCCGACCCCACAGCATGTAGGTCGTAGCCAACTTTCTCTTCTATCAGATGCCGTGTCTCTGATTTGATATCAAGCTCCTTGATCCATTTTGAGTTAACTTTTGTGCATGGCGAGAGAAAGGGATTCAGTTTCATTTTGTTGCATATGGATTTCCAGTTTTCCCAGCACCATTTGTTGAAGATGCTATCCTTCCTCCATTGCATGCTTTTAGCCCCTTTATCAAATATAAGAAAGTTGTAGTTTTGTGGGTTGGTTTCTGTGTCCTGTATTCTGTACCATTGGTCCACCCACCTGTTTTGGTACCAGTACCATGCTGATTTTGTTACTATTGCTCTGTAGTATAGTTTGAAGTCTGGAATCGCTATACCACCTGATTCACACTTCCTGCTTAGTATTGTTTTTGCTATTCTGGGTCTTTTATTATTCCATATGAATTTCATGATTGCTTTCTCTATTTCTACAAGAAATACCGTTGGGATTTTGATTGGCATTGCATTAAACCTATAGAGAACTTTTGATAATATCGCCATTTTGATGATGTTAATTCTGCCTATCCATGAACAGGGTATATTTTTCCATCTTCTAAGGTCTTCAATTTCTCTCTTTAGGGTTCTGTAGTTTTCATTGTATAAGTCTTTCACCTCTTTTGTTAGGTTGATTCCCAAGTATTTTATTCTTTTTGAGGATATTGTGAACGGCGTGGTTGTCCTCGTTTCCATTTCAGAGGATTTGTCGCTGATATACAGGAATGCCTTTGATTTATGCGTGTTGATTTTATAACCTGCCACTTTGCTGAATTCATTTAGTAGCTCTAATAGTTTCTTTGTAGACCCTTTTGGGTCTGCTAGGTATAGAATCATGTCATCTGCAAATAGTGATAATTTAAGTTCTTCTTTTCCTATTTTTATGCCTTTAATTTCTTTCGTCTAATTGCTCTTGCCAGTGTTTCGAGAACTATGTTGAACAGAAGTGGTGAGAGAGGGCATCCCTGTCTTGTTCCAGATTTTAGAGGGAATGCCTTCAATTTTTCTCCATTCAGAATGATGCTAGCCTGAGGCTTAGCATAAATTGCTTTTACAATGTTGAGGTATGTTCCTGTTATCCCTAGTTTTTCGAGAGTTTTGAACATAAAGGGATGCTGTACTTTGCCGAATGCTTTTTCCGCATCTATCAAGATGATCATATGGTTCTTATTTTTAAGTCTATTGATGTGGTGAATAACATTTATTGATTTCCGTATATTGAACCAGCCTTGCATACCAGGGATGAATCCTACTTGATCATGGTGCACAATTTTTTTGATATGTTTTTGTATCCAATTTGCCAGAATTTTATTGAGGATTTTTGCATCTAGGTTCATTAGAGATATTGGTCTGTAGTTTTCTTTCTTTGAAGTGTCTTTGTCTGGTTTCGGAATCAGGGTGATGTTGGCCTCGTAGAATGAATTTGGAAGTTCTCCCTCTTTTTCTATTTCCTGAAATAGCTTGAAAAGTATTGGTATTAGTTCCTCTTTAAATGTTTTGTGAAACTCTGCTGTATACCCATCCGGTCCTGGGCTTTTCTTAGATGGTAATCTTTTGATGGTTTCTTCTATTGCCTCAATTGATATTGGTCTGTTTAGGTTGTCTATATCCTCCTGACTCAATCTGGGCAGAGTATATGACTTAAGAAATTTATCGATGCCTTCACTATCTTCTATTTTATTGGAGTATAAGGATTCAAAATAATTTCTGATTATCTTCTGTATTTCTGAAGTGTCTGTTGTGATCTTGCCTTTTTCATCCCGTATGCTAGTAATTTGAGTTCTCTCTCTTCTTCTCTTCACTAGCATGGCTAAGGGTCTGTCAATTTTATTTATTTTTTCAAAGAACCAACTTTTAGTTTTGTCAATTTTTTCAATTGTTTCTTTTGTTTCGATTTCATTAATTTCAGCTCTGATTTTAATTATTTCTTGCCTTCTACTTCTTTTGCTGTTGTTTTGCTCTTCTTTTTCTAGGATTTTGAGATGAAGTATGAGATCATTTATTTGTTGGTTTTTTCTTTTTTTAAGGAATGAACTCCAAGCAATGAATTTTCCTCTTAGAACTGCTTTCAATGTGTCCCATAGATTCCGATATGTTGTGTCTGTGTTTTCATTTAACTCTAAGAATTTTTTAATTTCCTCCTTGATGTCTTCTAAAACCCATTGATCATTCAGTAACCTATTGTTCATTCTCCAAGTGATGCATGATTTTTCCTTCCTTCTTTTATCGTTGATTTTCAGTTTCATTCCATTATGATCAGATAAGATGCATGGTATTATCTCTACTCCTTTATATTGTCTAAGAGTTTCCCTGTGACATAATATATGATCTATTTTTGAGAAGGATCCATGTGCTGCTGAGAAAAAAGTGTAGCTGCTTGATGTTGGGTGGTATATTCTATATATGTCAATTAAGTCTAGGTTGTTAATTGTGTTATTGAGTTCTATAGTTTCCTTATTCAACTTTTGTTTGGAATATCTGTCCAGTGGTGAGAGAGGTGTGTTGAAGTCTCCCATGATTATTGTATGGTGGTCTATTAGACTCTTGAACTTGAGAAGAGTTTGCTTGATGAACATAGCAGCCCCGTTGTTTGGGGCATATATATTTATGATTGTTATGTCTTGTTGGTGTATGGTTCCCTTGAGCAGTATGTAGTGTCCCTCTTTATCCCTTTTGATTAACTTTGGCTTGAAATCTATTTTGTTTGATATGAGTATGGACACTCCTGCTTGTTTCCACAGTCCATATGAGTGATATGATTTTTCCCAACCTTTCACCTTCAGTCTATGTATATCTTTTCCTATCAAATGCGTCTCCTGCAGGCAGCATATTGTTGGGTCTTGTTTTGTGATCCATTCAACTAGCCTGTGTCTCTTAATTGGTGAGTTTAAGCCATTAACATTTAGGGTTATTATTGAGATATGGTTTGTTCTTCCAGCCATATTTGTTTATTAATGCTACTAAACCTGATTTGTTTTCCTCTTTGATTATTTTCCCCCCTTTACTGTCCTACCTCCCACTGTTGGTTTTCATTGTTGTTTTCCATTTCCTCTTCCTGTAGTGTTTTGCCAAGGATTTTTTGAAGAGATGGTTTTCTAGCTGCAAATTCTTTTAACTAAAAAAAGGTGTTTTTTTTTTAATATTTATTTTTCAGTTGTAGTTGGATACAATACCTTTATTTTATTTATTTATTTTTATGTGGTGCTGAGGATCGAATCCAGGGCCCTGCACATGCTAGGTGAGTGCTCTACTGCTGAGCCACAACCCCTGCCTGGCATGCTTTAGTTTTATAAATAAAATATTAGATTTAGTCAAGTTTTTCATCTTTGCAGTACTGGGGATGGAACCCATGGCCTTTTGCATGCTAGGCAAGTATTCTACCACTGAACAAGAGTCTATTGACATATATAATTACACATATGTGTGATTACACATATTTATGGGGTACAATGTGACATTACATGTATCCAATGTTTACTGATAAGATCAGGATAACTGACATATCATCCCATTTATCTTTTTTTTTTTTTTTGGAAACATTCAAAATTCTCTATGCTATTTGGAAATACACTTTTTAAAAAATTCTTACTGGGGACAGAGCCCAGGGCCTCAGGCATGCTAGCTAAGTACTCTACCCCTGATTTAAAAAAAAAAAAAAAAAAAAAAGCAGGAGGAGGATTGCAAATTCAAAGCCAGCCTCAGCAATGGTCAGGCACTAAGCAACTGAGTGAGACCCTGTCTCTAAATAAAATACAAAATAAGGCTGAGAATGTGGCTTAGTGGTCGAGTGTCCTTGAGTTTAATTCCCAGTACCTCACCCCCCCCCCAAAAAAAAAAAAAACCCAAACTCTAAGCCATTACTGGTCATATTATAAACTCAGATCCTACTGAAAGTTTGTTAAATTTTTTTTTTGTTGTTGTTGGATGTGTAATTCAGATTTCAGGTGACTGTTTATTTTGTTTTTTTAAGACAGGTTTTTAAAGAGTAGCTTTAAGATCACAGCAACTTTAAGAGTAAGGTACAGAGATATCTTTTGTATCCCCTGCTCCTACACATGCATAGCTTCCTGCATTTTCACCATTCTCCACCACAGTGGTATGCTTGTTGCCATTGATGGATCTACAGTGACACATCATCATCACCCAGAGCCCTGTATCTTACATTAGGGTTTCCTCTTGGTGTTAAATTCTGTGGATTTAGATAAATAATGGCCTATATTTCAATATGGTATCATATAGAGTATTTTCATTGTCTTAAAAAAATCCTCTGTTCTCTGACTATTAATCTTTCTCACCAACCTTTTGTAACCACTGTTGTTTTTACTGTCTCCATAGTTTTTCCTTTTCTAACATGTCATATAATTGGAATCATACAGAATGTAGCCTTTCAAATTGATTTCTTCCTTTTTTTTTTTTTCCTTTCTGCTTTACTTTAGCAGTTCTGGGGAGCAAACCCATGCTTTGTGCATGCTTGAAAGCTTTTTTTTTTCTTTGTCTTATACTCTTGACAGTTTGTTGTAATGTGTCATGGTAAAAGTCTTTGGTTATAACTATTTGGGGTCTTACGGGGTTTATTTATATGGGTGTTTATATCTTCTTTAAGAGTGTGGATGTTTTTTGCTGTATTGTATGTTTTCTATGCACTTAACCTTTTTTTTTTTTTCCTTCTCTTTTGGGTTCTCCAAAAATGTGGATGTTTGTTTAATGGTATCCCACAGATATTGAACACTCTCTTCACTCTTTCTTATTTTTTCCTCTGGCCACCCCCCTGAATATTTTGAAAGACCCGTCCTCAAGGTCACTATAGTATAGTTTCCCTATAGCTTCTTTGGCTATAATTAATGACTTTGGGCATGATGGAGTCAGAGATACTGTCTTCACAGCTCTGTTTTTGTTTTTGTTTTCTGTTTTTGTTACTGGGGATTGAATTCAGAGACACTTGACCACTGAGTCATATCCCCAGCCCAATTTTGTATTTTATTTAGAGACAGGGTCTCACGAGTTGTTCAGTGCCTCCTTAAATTGCTGAGGTTGATTTTGAACTTGCTGTCCTCCTGCATATGCCTCCCAAGCTGCTGGGATTACAGGCATGCACCACTTTTTGTTTTTGTTTTTTAGAGCACCAATTGCCAGTCCATTCCTCATATGTTACACAGCTACTTATCTATTCACCTACTGAAAGAAATCTTGGTTCTTCCAGGTTTTGGCAATTTTGACTAAAACTCTTGTAAACCTTTGGACATAGGTTTTTGTGTGGACATAAGTTTGCTACCCTTTGGGGCAAATACCAAATCTTATGATTGTTGGATCTTACCATAAGTATGTTTATTTCTGTAAAAAACCACCAAAGTGTTTTCTAGGGTAGCTGTTCCATTTTGAATTTTCCATTTGAAATGAGAATTGTTTTTTTAAAGTATTTTGTTTTAGTTGTAGTTGGACACATACCTTTATTTTATTTTTATGTGGTGTTGAACGCAGTGCCCCGCATGTGCTAGGTGATCGCTCTACTGCTGAGCCGCACAACCCCAGCCCCAAGAAATGAGAATTCCTTTAGCACATGTTCTTGCCAGTTTTTGGTGGTTTCCATGCTCTGGATCATTCTAATAGGTTTGTTATTTTATCTTATTGTGTTTATATATTTTTAAAGTTAACATAGGAAGTTTAAACTTTCCCTTTGAATATTTGTCATTTGACTTTGCTAAAATGAACTGACAGTACAAAGTTTAACAGGATAAAAAAATATGAATTTACTAGTGTACATAAGCTGGGAGTCATCAAAAATATGAAAATACAAAGAAGGACCTAGATGATTGATACTTAAATACCCTTATCATGGGGGAGAGGTCAGTAGGCAATTTTAGAGGGGTACTAAATTATTTTTAAGGACAAATTTCCTCTAGACTGTAGGTATGGTGGTTGATTTAATGTTTGGTTAATGAAATTTTCAGGAAGAAGATTGAAGACAGTCATGTTCCCCGTTGGTGGATCTATTTTTGGAATTTTGATTTTTAAACTTTGGAGAACAAGTTAGGGAGAATTGATGTTCTTTACTATGCTAAATTACTTCAGTTTTAAAATTTAGAATTTAGTTCCTCAATCATTCTCAGTAATCATTAGTTTAAGTGTTCAGTAGACATTTTGGCATATGACTGACTACTATATTGGACAAGGTAGCTCTCAACAACTATATATACTGGTCTCTGTGAAACTCTTCCTTTTATTTAACTGACCAACTTTTCCTTTTATAATCAGCATAGACGTCACCTCTTCCTGGAGACCTTTTCTGTTTCATTTCTCGTTTCTCATCCCACCAATTGAACTCTCCATTGATTTCTATTTATATCAATTATTATATTCTCATTCCTCTTCATTATTACACTGTGTTGTAATTGCCTTTTTACTTGTCTGTTTCACAACTGAAGTATAAGCTACTTTGAATCAGAAATTGTGAGATCTTTGTATCCCTAACACTTGACATTTAGGGTATATACAATGAATAATTGGTTGTGTATGAATAATAGTTTCACATTTATTTATTTTTATATTGACTAACATTTTTTAGAATTATGTTCTCCAGACTTTTGAAGAATGTATCTTTCATGTGAATATAAATTTAATATAAATTCTAATATGCTTTGCCATTAGTTAATAGCTCTTAATATATGACACTTAGGAATGTTCATTAACAAAATGTATCATGAATGTAAATTTTCATTCTAAGTAGTCTTGATATTTTTAAAAATTTTGGGCTGTGTTTTTTAGATCTGACTACATTGCCATTTTAAAATAGTATGGTATGTTTGTAGCAACTAATGAACCAATATTAATACATCATTATGAGCTACAATTCAATTTTTATTTACATTTGCCTGGTTTTTACTTAGTGACCTTTTCCACTCCAGGATTCTATCTAGGAAGGCACATTATATTTAGTCATCATGTCTCTTGAGCCTTCTCTAAACTGTGATAGTTTCTCACACATTCCTCATGTTTGATGACCTGGCAGTACTAATTAGGAATTTTGTAGTCTGTCCTCAAACTGGAGTTATGGATTTTCGAAAGGAAGACCACAGAGGGTATACTGTTGCCATCATTTTTACTTCATTAATTGTGGCTGATGAGCTTACATTCATAGTTGGAGAAGTATCCATCATCTTATTGTCATCTTTTACTTGTGTTTGTATTAATCTTACTGTCTTCAGAAGATTCTTTAGAAACACCTTTTAAAGCATCTTGTCCATTTTATAGGTTTGTTTAATTAGCTTAATTAAACTTGATAATATGAATTATAAATCCATTTAAATGGCATATCAAATTATGACATATTCAAATAGCTTATGTCAATGGCAAATGCATTGGTGGTGAGGGGGTCCATTGGTGGCATTTGGGAACACCCATTCTTCCCTTATATTGTTTGTTGCTTGTATACTACATAGCTTAGACTGTATGTTGTAGTCATGAGGATGTCAGGGACAATCTGTAATTTAGTGAATCCGGAGACTAATGGTCTAATAGAGTACTAAAATAATTTTAAAGATCATTTTACTAGCTTCCTAAATTAATTCTTTTCTATATTCTCCAGACTTCCTCAAATTTTTATTCCTTTGTATGATGTCCTCATTTTGAGAATTCTATTTTCTGACCAAAAAAGATGGGAGGGGGACTAGTTCTGTTTTTAAAATTTTTTTAAAATTTTAATTTGTTATATATGACAGCAGAATACATTACAATTCATATTACACATATGGAGCACAATTTTTCATAACTCTGGTTGTATACAAAGTATATTCATATCATTCATGTCTTTATACATGTACTTTGGATAAGGATGTCCATCTCATTCCACTGTCATTTCTAACCTTATGCCCCCTCCTTTCCCCTAGTTCCATTTCTTATTGCCAATTTATTGCTTTTACAGATTTAGCATTTAGTGTGGTCAAATTTAATGTGTGGTCAAATTTCTGAATGCTAAAGTAAGTCCATAAATGCTGAAATAAGTAATGGTAACATAAAAATGGAATGTATCATAGCCTAAATGCATATAGTATTTGTTTTCCTTGAAAAGATCATAGCTAACCATCTACCTCCAACAACAACAAAATCCTGGACCTGAATTCATATAAATAATCATTACATATCTGAAGAGTATATTGTTCAAAGTATATTTCTTTATAATTACATGCTGAACCTGGGAATCCTTATTGAAATTCAGTCATTGCTAGATTACCTGTCTTAAAAATTTTCTTTTGGGGGTAGGTTAATTGGGAGGGCACTTATAGGAGGCGGGCATTTATATTCTCTAGCACTATAGAATATGAATGCTTTCACCCTTTTGCCTTTTGTTTGTTTGTTTTTAAATCTTCATTTCTTCTCAACTCATAAACACCTTCTCAGTATTCCTAGTTTATGACAACTTCTTTGGAATGGGAACATACACAAGCTGTATCATTGGAAAAAATAATTTACAAATAATATAGTCTAGGATCACTTTAAAGAAGCCCAGAACACAAAACATAAACTTATGACTATGATTAATTAGGACTAATTATTTCTAAAGAAATTAACTTTTACAAATTCATAAAATAAAATAGTTATAAAACCAAAGAAGTTTTATAAAACCATAAAAGTTTTAAACTATTTGTAGTTTTACTTCAACTTGTAGAAATCTGATTCATAGAATCTTCTCAAAATTGTAAAGTGAGGCAGATATCTCTAGGCATTTTTGACAGATTACTAATATGAACTGGTTATAATTAATAGATCTTCTATAAAGCATGTTTGAACAATATACTATTCAGATATGTAATGATTATGATATGAATTTACTGTAGGATTTTGTCATTGGCAGTGGGTGAGTAGCTATGAACTTTTCAAGGAAAACATGTAATATATGCATTTAGACTATAATACTTCCCATTTTTTGTGTTACCTTTATTTATTTCAGCATTTCTGGGCTTATTTTAAAATTTGGAAGTCTGAACATACGTTAAATAATACTAAATTGCTAAGAACAGTAAATTGCAAATGTAGTAAATGGCATTTTGATGCTACCATGAGATGAATAAATATGATACTTTATAGCATGGCATGTGGCAACATGTTCAAGGAAGTTCATATTTTATGTTTGGCATATTGTGATATGTTGCTTCCTGAATTCATGTTTTTTGTGCTACACTTGATCTTAGCCAAAAGGCCGAGAAGCGATGTTTTTTGTGCTATATGTTATAGTACATTTTGTGAAGCTATTGTTATTGTGATGTTTAAAATATATATTAAGAATGAATGCAGGCTCAGGGCTTTGATCTTTTCAGTTAAACTTAAAAAAACCACATATTTGTCTATTATTTTACTATTCTGTTGTTTTAAATGAATCTTTTTATTATTCAGGCTGTTCTTTTGTCAGATATTCCTCATCTGAGGCATTATCCTTCAGAAGAATAACTGCATGGATCTGAATATAATTTGAATAGATTGTCTTCATACATGTATTTTGTATTCATTTTTAGCTTAAAACTTGTCCATAATTATTCTTTCTACATTACTATTCCCAGATGTTAATACTAAAACTCTCTGACTCAGGTAAAATTTATTTTTTAAAATGAATGTATTCTAGCAGACTTAAATTTGAATATATATGATTCACTTTCTAAGTGATTATTATATTATGAAATTTAAGATTTGATGGAGGTTGGCCAGTATGTACTGCTCAAAATAATTTATTGAAAAATGTGTCTACCTACATAAAGTTCATTTTTGTGTTTTCTTCTTTTTAAATGTTTTTATTAGTAATTCAGTATAAAGATAATGTACTTGCTGAGAGATCCTAATTGAACATCATATAAAGAAATAACTCATTTTTCTTTAAACAAGTTCTTATTTTATAGCAAAGTAGAATGCATGTAGGTTCCCTAGATTCTTGGTCTCTATTGTTCATGCAATTAATGCCAGTTTGTAACAAATAATCCCAAAATTTGGGTGGCTTAATATGATAAAAATTTGTTAAAACTCTTAGAAAGTACATTGTAGATGTTCCTGTTCAGGCTGCTGAACAGGAGCACTTCTTAGAGGCACTCTCCTCTAAAAAATGACACTGGAATCTAAACTTCTTCAACATTTTAGATGTGTGGATATGGGTGTGATCTTTGAGATTCCCAGAAATATGTGAGTGCTTTTCAAAGCCCTTACTCCCCAAAGCTTCTCATTCAGCTGCCTTTCATGCCAAGACATTTAGTTAGTCTGCCCCCACTTCAATCCCTGTAGGTAGGTAGCAGGGGCTAGTAGTACATTCAGTTCTTTTGCCTCTCTTTTATAAATGGCCCCCTGGTGCTTCTTTCAGCACTGGAAGAGTAAAGCAAGATAAAGGCAATTCCTTTGAGCCTGTCATCCAGGCAGTCACCAAACAAGTCACAAGAAACAACTTCAGTTCTTTGAGAGTAAGTTCCATTCTAGTTTTCCCGGTACTAGGTACCTGTGCCTGGAATGTGGGCTGATGTTTTAAAGGCCATTGCCTATCTGGGGAGCACAGAAAGGGATCAGAGTGAGTTGTCTTACCAAGATTCAGCTTTTTTGTCTTGACTAAATGTTTGTGATTTCTGTAAGCTTTCCATTTTAGAGTTTGGAGAAAGTGTAGTCTGCCATTTTTTGACAGTTTATTTGTTGCTTTGTGGAGGGATAACTTACTGGAGATCCATACTCTGCCATTTTTGCTGACTTTTGTTTGAAAATTTGAGAATGGTTCTATCCTGATGACATCGGGAAAGGAAAGGTAATGACAAGGATGTGTTAAAAATAGGCTAATGGCAGGTGCAGTGGCACAACCCAGTAATTCCAGAGGCTTGGAAGGCTGAGACAGGAGGATTGCAAGTTCAAAGCCAGCCTCAGCAATTTAGTGAGACCCTAATAAGCAACTTCATGAGAACTTATCTCAAAATGAAAAATAAAAAGAGATGGAGATGTGGCTCAATTGTTAAGCACAACTGGATTCAATCCCTGGTGCCCAAAACAAACAAACAAAAAAATACAACAGCAGCAGCAAAACAAAGGCTAATGGAAAAAATTAGCAGTTGTAAATATGGGATTGTAGTGAACGGTACAGCTGAGTTTGATACTAGGCTTTTGAACTGGGCAATGCTGAACTTTGGAACTTGAAAATGAATTTGTGGAAAGAATAGCAAAAGGTGGTGTGCAAAGGGTGGAGACCAAATACGGTCAATGTATAGAAACCTGTAAAAACAGTAAAATAGGACTTTTCTTTTTTCTAAGTGGGAAAGCTATATGTAGAATTTAGTATGTACAAACATTAATTTATACTTGCTACTACTTGTTCTAGTTTCTTTGTTTTTTTTTTTTTTTTTGGGGGGGGGGCGGAGTGATACAGGGGTTGGAATGCTAGGCAATCATTCTACCACTGATCTATATTCCTAGCTGGACTTTGTTGTTTCTTTTTAACCCCCCCCCCAAAAAAAAAAATGCTGTAGTCTGTGAGACTTTACTTCACAATTTGGATTGGTTGGGATTAAAGGGAAGAATAATTAAAACAGCAATGTTTCTCTGCTTAGACTTTATCAAAGAATCATTAACTTGTAATAAAAGAAATGAGAAAGACCGAAGTACATTCATGTAGCATATTACAATGTTTCAGTCAGCGAAGGACTACATAGAATAATGATCCCATTAGATTATGTCTCCTAGTGATGTTGTGCCATCTAGGTTTGTGTGAGCATACTCTGTAGTCTTTGCACTGGGCTCTTATTTAAATCTACTGAGAGTTGCCTGTGTATATAATTGACCATTATGTCCTCCACAGATAACAAATTTTTGAGATATTCCTCAGAATGTATCTCTGTCACTGAGTGATACATGACTCTACTCAGTGTTGCCTTTATTTTTTGTTATGCTTTTCTTTCCCTTTGCCAAATCCTACCCTTCTCCAAATTCAGGCAGCTTAGTTTCTAGTCACTATAAGAGCAGAGCTTTTTAATCTCTGTTGAATTGACTTGAACAACCATTTTAACAAGTATGTTCTACTATCTAACCTATCCTTCAAGTATATTCAAATTGATCTTATCCCATTCTCCATTTCTCCTTCTCCTTTCAATCTTTGCTTTTGTCATATTTAACACTGTATGTATCAGCCTACAGACATTCTAGGAAAAGCAATAAGATGAAATTAATAAAAAGTTACAATGTACCTCCACAGTGGAATTGTAGGGGCTTTAATTATTTGGAACTACAAAAAGTACTACTAAATTTCAAAAGTGTGTTTTAAAATAGACTGAATCACTATCCCCTGAGACTGTCAAAGTAACTTCTCTCTAGTGATCTGTAAATTATTCTTCTTTTAAAAAGTCAATCCATAATTAGACTGGAGAAGGAAGGATATGATCATGGTAGTTTTAATTGCTCCCTAAGTGTATTTTACCAAAGTAATACATTTTTTTTAAATTGGAAAAGGAGAACACTATGTTACAGACTATATTATTGAAAGTAGAGAAACCAAAAGCATTTCTTATGGCATATTGTTTTAAGTAATGTTAATAATTTGTATGTCTACTAATGAAGTATAGAGATTTTCTGTTTAGAGTTGAATACTTGATTTTTTTTGAATATGTATCTTTAGAAATATTCTTCCTCTATTTTCTGAATATCAGTGTACCAGGGAGACTATGATGATGACTATTAGGAGGATAATACAAAAAGAATAAGTCAAGGACCCCATGAACCAAATAAATGAAAATCAGAGAAATCAAAGATGAGCTGAAAAAGAAATGTTTTGTTTTGATCAAAGTGCCCATTTGTCAATTTCTTGTGATTTTAGTTTCTACAATACTAAATTTGTTTATCCGTGCAGCAGGAGGTTTCAGCTATTGCACACTTCCCCCTGTTGAGCCAACATACTGTTAAGGGCAATCATGTTATCCAAAACACTTATCCAAAGCAAGTTTAGAGAAGTTTGTTGGACAGCTATAGATAGCCTTTGCAGTCAAGTCAGCTGTAGAAGTTAATGTTTGAGAAATTTTTAATAATAACCTCATTTACATTTGTGCCATGCCAGGAAAGGAGTATTGTATGCCAAGATGTACATTTAAAGGAATTTGTACCTGCAGCCAATTTTCTGTTTATTCTGTAGGCCAGAAATAATAGGTGTAGACAAATGTTCACGTTTCACTTGGTTATGGAGTGACAGTGGTGTTGTAAAATCCCTAATTCACACTGGGCTCTTATTTCAATCTGTTGAGAGTTGCCTGTGTATATGATTGACCATTATTATGTCCTCCACAGATAACAAATTTTGATGGGGGACAGCACCAGTTTCCTGTGAGTCACATTATAGAGTAGGAGTCATAAGCAGAGAAGCAGTGGTAGTATTTCTTCAAGGCTCTACTACTGCATTATTGCATGATTGAAAGGCTACTAACAGAACTAGAACTACTAAATTTTTTTTTTTTGCTTTGGTTTTCTTATTCAGTTTCTGGCATAATTTAACTGGAAAACCTTCACTGTATGTTTTTTTTTTATTGGTTGTTCAAAACATTACAAAGCTCTTGATGTATCATATTTCATACATTAGATTCAAGTGGGTTATGACTACTGGTATTTTAAAGCAAGGAATCCAAATACTAAGATCTAAAAGTTTAATCCTCTAGAAAGAGTCAGATTGATAATTTGAATAGTGGTTCATACCTTGAATGTCCATGAAATTGAAATTTGTTTATAGTGTCAAATAGAGGTTATAGATAAGATTATGTAGGGATTTAGGTTTAACATGATGTAGCCAGTATTCATTTAAACTATCTGTTGAAGATATCAACTGTGAAAATCTGATTATAGCTTTTTCTTGTTGTGCATACATAGAAGGTACAGGAAAGGAAGGACAGAGGTTTCATGACAACAGAAATCTTGATTTATTACCTCGAGAAAGCTGCTTATGTCTAGCATGTCATCTGCTTCTGGGGAGAAACCTCCCTTGTGAATTTTACTTTGATGTCCCCCATGTTGTAGAGTCCCAAGAATCTTAAGTTCACATCTTCCAACTTAAGAGGGACCCCTTAAGTCTCAAGATGTGAAGTTTTGCTGCAGTGTGGGGAGTGAGAAGTTGTGGTCCCTTCTAATAGGGCGCACAGGTAGCCTTTCTCTAGTTTTATTTCCAACAGACCCAAGTCTTTGGGTTCTAGATTGGTGAAAAGTCAGGTAGTCATCAGTTGGTGGATCACGGAAGGTTTATTTTATTTGGTGAGAATACTCTTTGGGATAATGTGGTTAAAGCCTATAATACTGAGTTACTTTAGAGTTTATATGAGCAAGAGATATGAGACTTTCATTAGTAGCATGGGTTACCCAGTAGCTATTTCATAAGAGGTTAATTTGTGTTATCCAGTAGGGGTGGATCTAATTGTCATCATAGCCAATGGCAATACCTTTGGCCAGGCAGTTTAGTTAATCCAGTTAATTTTGCCAATTTCAGTTTTAAAATGCAGTTCATCCTTTTAACATTCTTAGAAGATTGAGGATGATAGGGACAATGGTAGTGTCATTTTATTTGTAATACTTGGTTTCATTACTTATCTAGTGAAATGAGTACTTCTATTACTGGAAGTTTCTTCAGGAATGCTCTATAAAGGAAACACACTTTCTAGTAACTTTTTAGCTACTGCAGCATTGACCTCCCTGCATAAGAAAGCTTTTCAACTGGAGAACATACAATTACTAGAGTATTTTGATATCCATGGCAGATGACAATGAAATCTGTAAGTGGTCCTGTGATCCAGCAGGTGATAGAAATGTACCCCTGAGGTTTTTATTGTCCTCCTAGGGTTATAGGTTTGACAAATCAAGCATTCATTATAAAACCTTTTCTGAAGTTATAAAAGTCATTATACTATTTTTTTTCATAATTTATATACTTTTCTCTACTTCATAGTAAGTTTTTAAAATGAAAACTATAAGGACCAGGTTGCCATCCATGAGTCTTTGCTTAAAATTAAATGTTTATCTTTTCAGATATCAATTTTGTTTTCCCAAATCAGGCATATAGCACTGTTTATTAAATAGGTTATTGTTGGTGATTAGACTTGGATCATAGGTATTTTTTTGAAAATATATATACTGACAGGTTCAGTAGTAGCTGACTGAGCATGAAAATCTGTCTGAGGATTTCCTTTTTATTTAAACACTTCTTGTTTGCTTAAAGTTGGTTTAGCAGTGTTTTAGTCAGCTTTTTCACTGCTGTTACTTAAAGACCTGATCAGAACAACTGTAGAGGAGGAAAGTTTTATTTGAGGGCTCATGATTTCAGAGGTCTTAGTCCATAGAAGGCCAGCTCCATTCCTTGGGGCTGAAGGTGAGGCCGAACTTCATGGTGGGAGAGTGTGACATGATCAGAAGGCAGAGAGAGAGACTCTCTAGAGACTAAATATATATCCCATGGTCACGCCTCCAATAAGCCACTTCTTCCAGCCACACCCCACCTATTTCCTGCTACTACTCAGTTAATACCTTCAGAGATCAACTTGATGATTAGATTAAGGCTATGATTCAATCATTTCTCCTCCAAACCTTCTTGCATTGTCTCATATGTGAGCTTTTGAGGGATACCACATCTAAACTGTAACAAGAAATTTTATGAACCAGTTTCTTTTTTCTTTTCTTTTCTTTCTTTCTTTTTAACAGCGTGCAAACTTTCTTTATTATAGGTTCATCTAAGTCTCCTTCATCTACACTGGACTAGTTGGTGACCTAGAGATGTTACCAAAGGGAAAAAATAAATCCTTCAGTAACTAGAAAAAACACAAGTCTAACCCATATCATTTAAAAAGATGAAATTAAGTAAAAGTCTGTTTTAGGAAAATTAAAACCAATTTTAAAATTAATTTTAAATAATAATTTTTAAGAGTTACTCAAAATTCAGTAGGCAACTCCATTTCCTGAATTTCCAGTCAACCTAAATTTATGAACCAGTTTCTTGACTAGAGTTCTAGGAATTCTTACCAGTCCAATTGCTTGAGCTTAATCTTATCAGGAACCTGTACCTATCAGAATCATTTCCATGAATCCCTTTAAAGGTAAAATTCTTCCAGTTTATAGTTGCTTACAATTCTTTTAGCGTGGTACCTGTTTACTAGAGTAGAGCAATTGTATGCCATGAAAAAACTTAAAATAGACTTTCTTAAAAGATCTGAGGAGAAATAAATAGATCTTAATGTCTCTAAGCCATAATTGGGCACCTTTCTGTGGAGCAAAGGAAGGAGCACTAGATTTGTAGAGATGAGAGAGTAACTGTATACCCCTGTGATTAGAAATGAATGAAGCAATAGACAGAGTTGAAAGGTCCAAAAGTCAAGAAGAAACCCAAATTTGAAAATGCTGATTGAAAAGTAATTATGCAACAAAAAATATTTTTTTAAAACCTTAGGTTTATTTCTCTTGCTATCATATGATACGCACTGCCCTATGTTTACTACGTTTTCAAATTCTTTAAAATATTAATATCATAAAACAGTTTCCTTACTATCATTAATATCCATTATTAGAGCTCTTTATGAATACTTATAATAGATTTTGTGTGAGATTTTTCTGCCATAAAATGTGAGTAGGGCTGGGGCTGTAGCTTAGTGGCAGAGTACTTGCCTCGCACATGTGAGGCACTGGGTTCAAGTGTTAGCACCACATTAAAAAAAATGTGATTGACAGTCTTTTGGGGTATGCCGTCACAAGTGGAAATTGTAGTTATATAAAGTGGATTGTAAAATAATGTAGCCATGGTTATAAAGAATTTTTTTGGTGAAATTTCTTTTTTCCTTTTCTGTCTCATTTTGTTATTGATTTCTTTTTAAATGTATTTGTTCTTTCTAGATATACATGGGGATACCACACCTAAACTGTAACAAGAGTTACAGAGTAGAGTGTATTTTGACATATTATACATACATAATATAGGTATAATTTGTTTCAATTAGTATCCCATTATTATGGTTGTATGTGATGTGGAGTTACATTAGTTGTATGTTCATATATAAGAATAGGAAAGATAGGTCAGATTCATTCTGTGTCTTTCCTCTTCCCATCCTTCCTCCCTTCCTTTCCCTTTGTCTGTTGCAGTGAACTTCTAATCTTCCCCTCCCTTGTGGATTAGCATCCACATATCTGAGAGAACATTCTGCCTTTGTTTTTTTGGGACTGGCTTCTTTCACTTAGCATGATAGTCTCCAATTTCACCCACTTACAGGCAAATGCCATAATTTCATTCTTCTTTATGGGTGAGTAATATTCCATTGTGTATATATACCACATTTTCTTCATTCATCTCTTGAAGGCCACCTAAGTTGGTTCCACAGCTTGGCTATTGTGAATCGAACTGCTATAAATATTGATGTGGCTCCATCACTGTAGTACACTGATTTTAAGTCCTTTGGGTATGAACTGAGGAGTAGGATAGCTAGGTCAAATGGTGGTTCCATTCCAAGTTTTCTGAGGAATCTCCATACTGCTTTCCAGAGTGTTTACACCAATTTCCAGCCTCACCAGCAATATATAAGTGAACCTTCCCCCCACATCCTTGCCACATTTATTGTTACTTTATGTTTGATAATTGCCATTATGACTGGAGTGAGATGGAATCTCAGTGTAGTTTTGATTTGCATGTCTCTAATTTTCAGAGATGTTAAACATTTTTTCATATATTTTTGGCCATTATTTTTTCTGTGAAGTACCTGTTCAGTTTCTTAACCCATTTATTGATTGGGGTTTTTGTTTTGTTTTGTTTTTGGTGTTAAGTTTTTTGAGTTCTTTGTATATCCTGGAGATTAATGCTCTATCTGAGGTGCTAGTGGTAAAGATTTTCCGCCATTCTGTAGGCACTCTGTTCACATTCTTGATTGTTTCCTTTGCTGTGAAGAAGTTTTTTAGTTTGCTACTACCCCATTTTATTGATTTTTAAATTTTACATCTTGAACTTTAGGTCTTATTGAGGAAGTTGGTTCCTAAGCCAACATGATGGGGGCCTACATATTCTTCTAGTCAGCACAGGGTCTCTGGTCTAATGCCTAGGTCCATGATCCACTTTGAGTTGAGTTTTGCACAGGGTGAGAGATAGACATTCAATTTCATTCTACCACATATGGATTTCCAGTTTTCCCAGCACCTGTTTTGTTTGTGGCTTTAAATAAATAAATAAAATCAAAGTACCATAAAAAAAGAGACAATGGAATAAAATGCCTTCAGAACTCACTTGAAGAGCCTACACGACCAACAAACTTTCACTGAGACAACTATAAAGGAACATGATTAACAAAGTATAGAACAAACCAAGAACGCAACACTGAGCTTAAGGAATCATAGGCAGAGAAGGTTATAGACATTGGAAATCTAAACACATATTTACTCTAAAACAGTGTGAGCAATCATGTATAATTATTGGGGTTAAAACACCAAGAAGGAGCTGAAAACCCTAAACAACAATAGGAAATAAGATGGGCCGAGCACAATGATGAGAATTAAAAAAAAAAAAAAAAAAAGAAGAACATAAACTATAAGGAACAAGTGCAAATTTCTTTAACATATATTCTGTAATTGCACTTTATTATGATAAATCCTAGAAGCAATTACTATTAAATCTTTGAACTTAGTAGGAGAGCTTCTTGCTTGTCTCAGCAAATAAAGTAGCCAAGAATTCAAATTAATGATGATGAGATGCAGATTAAACATAAACAAATATGACTTTAACAACATCTGATAAATGCCTTTTATACTCATGTAGTAATTGGTATATTAATATTTGCTATTCATCTTCCCTTTCCTCATCACAAAGAATAATGACTTCATCAGGAGCACCCATACAAATGTTATCTTTTCAAAATTTCTGTGTTGTTACAACAGGCTCTTAACTGATATCATTGCATTTGCCCTTGCTCCAGATTGTTTGTGCCTTCTACAAATTCATATCTTGAAACCCAATCCCCAAGGTGATTAGGTATTGGTAATCAGAGCCTTCGGAAGGTAATTAGGGCATGAGAACAGGGTCCCCAGAATGATTTAGCTCCAGAGAGTTGCATTAACCCTTCTTCTAACATTGAAGGTGCAACCAGAAGATGCTATGTGAACCAGGAAGGCACTCTCACCAGATATAGAATTTGCCTACTCCTTGATCTTCCCAGCCTCCAGAAGTATAAAAAATAAATTTCTATTTATAAACTTAAATAAAAAGGTGTGAGGAGAGTCCATTATAATACAATTTATATTGGAGTTTTATATCTGTGACATACAGAAATATTTCTGTATTTTAAGATAATGACCAACTATGAATAATAACATTATACCAGGATTATCAGATTTCTAGGAATTTCATTCCACTTCTGAAACATATTAATACCACATTCATACAATATGACTTGAAGAAGGTTCAGCATTACTCAATATTTGAAAATGCTTTCTATGCAATTTATCACATCAAATAAACCTAATTAGTTTAACATTTCTCTTTATATAAGGATTAAAATAAATTCTTTTTGAGATATTCCAGGGGCCCATCAAGGTCAAAAGGACTTATTTTAGAATTTGATTTTTGGAAGTTCTCAAAAATATCAAAAGGTCAAAACAGTTGGTTAAATAGGATCACAGCTTTGGAGAATACTTGCTTATTTAACAAGAATGATAATTAAAAAACTTCAGAGGCATGTGGAGAAAGTTACATGGCAAACTAGTACTCCTAAAAGAACCTTATTTTTAACATAATTCTAGTTTTGCCACTTTGTTATATCAATTGAATTTTTGTCCTGTACTTTTCCTATTTTTCACTGTAGAACAAGTAATTTTTACTTTAGAACAAAAATCACTCCGCATTTTAACAAAACATACTCATATTCCTTATAGTTTTATTTGTCAAAAATACATCTTTATAATAAACTTTCATGTATTGCTGTTTCTCTTATAATTTCTAGTTATTTTTAGTGATACATATTAATTTGAATTTTTTAACCCCAAGTAACCTTAATATCTAGAGAGAACTAGTATGTAACCAATTGTGTCTATTCTGTCACACTAGTGTTCTATAGATTGGTAAATCTGTGAATCATGATTTATAGAATGTTTTCTCAAGAATGTTAAAATCATCTAGTATATAGTGAGACCATCTTTCACATGAAAATTTTATTTACTTATATTTGTTCTTTGAAAAATGAGTTAAACAAATATAATAATTTGTCTTTCTCTGTCTGACTTATTTGAGTTAACACAGTGTTCTCCAGTTCTTCCATTTTTTTGTGGCTAGTTTTCATTCCACTGTGTAGATATTACACATTTGCTTTATCCATTCATCTGTTAATGGTCATCTCTGTTGATTCCATATCTTATAGAAGTTGGATGATTGGTGTTGAGAGTAAGCATTTGAAAAATGCAGTCAATGAGTTGACTCTTCAGTGATGTAAATTGAAATCTTTCTTCTAAAAGTGAAATTTCTAAAGTGTTTTCTCAATTGTGTGCTTTGAAAAATTTCTTCATTAATGTCAAGGGTGAAATATAGTATATAGTATTTTCCACATACACCTAAATAAAAAGGTTATTTTTCATAAGGAAGAACACTTATTGATATTAGAGCTCCCTAAAAAATACTTTCGAAAAGTTGTGTTCTAGAATTGCAACTGATATGCAAATCCAGCAATGGATAAAACTGCTGATACCTTTGCCTAAGTTGAGGCTGTGTGTTAGAGGTATAGTCAGTAGTAGAGTGCTTGTTGCCTATCATGCGTTAGATCCTGGGTTTGAGCCCCAAAAACAAAAACAAAAAAACCCCAGAAGTACAATAAATGGACTGTAGCAGCAGTTATTGTATTCATCATTGATTTTCACTTATAGTTTTAAAAAGGCCAATATTGTTTAAGAGCATCCTTCATGAAGTAATACACATCGATTTTATTAAACATGGACCTTTGAGTATGTGTCTAAAATTCTATGAGAGTGGGAAGTACTAAGAAATTACTTCTGCCTTTTACAAATATGTGATGCTTATTTGAGTAAAAACACTCGTGCAAATATTTAAGTAGCAAGCTAAATTAGACACTTTTTTTTCATTTTACACCTTTTAACCTGAGAGAAAAAACTGACAATTGCTATTCAGATTTGGGTATTTGCAGACATTTTCTCTAAAATTAATGGAGTGATAATGTCACTTCAAGTAAAACAACTATTTCTGGGCAAAGGTAAAATTTTCACTTGAAAGCTCAGATTAGAGCTTTGTAAAATTTCTGTCTACCACTGTAAAATCTACAAATTCAGTGTAATCTTAAATTGTGGATCCTTATAAAAATCTAGAAGATTAACCATTTTACATGGTAGCTTTCAGTTTAACATTATGCCTTTACCCCTTAGGAGTGGTTTTTGGTAAATGTTTGGTAACATTAATTTATTAACCATTAGAATTATAATTACTGAGCACTGTCTTTGTTTCCAACTGCTATGCTAGATGAAGGAAATTTGGTAATGAAGAAAATGTATGTTTATTTTTCATGGACTTTCTAGTGGGGAAACAAAATAATGTCTGATTAGAGTAAGTACTAGGCAGGAAATCTAAATACTGAGAAAGAGTAGTAGGACTAAATAGATGAATTAGGAAGGCCTCTCCAGGGAAGAGACATTTAACCTGAGACCTGAGGGGTAAACAGCAGCCAACCATGAGAAGAACATTCCAGGTAAGGGGAAGAGTATTCATAACGACATTATAAATGCAAGGAGAATTAGAACTCCATGGTATTATGGTATGGATTCAAGTACCTTTTAAAAATACCAACAGTTTATAATTTAATTCTAACCGTAACCCTAGGTAGGCAGTACAGAGCTCATTATTGTACTGTAAATGTTTGGTAGTTTTAATAAAGATGTCCTGATAATTAGAATGCTGGATAACAGCTTTTATCATTTTTTAATACCCTGTGCGAATGCATCATTGTATTATAGGCTTAATATTTATAGTATAACGAATTTTATGAAACTTATGCAAATCATATCTTTAGAGAAAAATTGAAGGTACTATAAAAAGCATCAGTGTATGGTTCATTTACCTCAGTAGTTTTTGAAATGAGCAGGAAAATGTATTTTTAAAATCATTTTTATGTCAGACAGCAGTGGTACACTCTTGTAATCCCAGCAACTCAGGAGGTTGAGGCAGGAGGATTGCATATTCAAAGCTAGCCTCAACAACTTAGGGAGACCCTATAATAAAATAAAAAGGGCTTGGATGTGACTCAGTGGTTAAGTGACTGTGGGTTCAATTTCTGGTACCAGAAAAATAAAATAAATTTACAATTATATATAATATTTATACAGTTATATATAATATGTAATATTAAGCTTCTAGGAACTTTTAGATGAATTTCATAAATAAGAATGTTCCTATTTGCACTGACTTCTTAGTTTTGACATTAAGGCATATTTCATTTGTATATGACTAGTGACAAGGACGGACAGAATTCATAATAGACAAGGAAAGAATATTTGAGAGTCATTCTTCTCTAACATTTTCTTACTCTGTTTCCTTAGCCAAGAGCTTTCCAAGTCCTTGCTTTTATTCTTTTTTTTTTCCCCCTTGTGCTTTAAGTAGCTACTAACACCTTTCTTGCTCAACACTAGAGTCACAGATGAAGCCTGAGTTTGGTTTTACTGCAATGGGCAGAGAAACCAGGGGAACTTGACTACAGAGAAGTCCTGCTTCATGGTCACCCGAGAAATACCCTTAATGGTGGCACCTGTATTATTTTCTATCCTGTTTGTATTCTATGAATCAATGTGATTTAAGTGTCTAGGGGTTGAGAAATAACATTTATTTTGCTATCTGTGCTGTAAAAATGGAGAATCTATCCTTACTGACTTGAAAATCATAAAACCTATTCAAAAAAGAGCCAAGAAGCTAAATTTATTTCATTGCAACAACTTCATTTTTTTCTAGAATATGAATATTCTGTATTAATGAATTGAGCAGATGTATTTCAAATACCCAAAGTGTCTTTGACGTTAGTTATTGTAATTTAGGTAACCTTTGGCTTTCTTGTGGTGGAGGGTGTTTTTGTTGTTTTTGCTCTGCAAGGAGGCCTGACATTTTTAATCAGTTCTCTAGGGAAAGTTTGATTAAATGCTGCAAATTTAAATTTATTGGTTCAGGGTTGCTAAGTAGAATCTTACAATAATTGAATAAAATTGGGAAAAAGGTATTTGTTTCTTTCTAGATCTAATAGTTGTCCTTCTGTTTGGGAGTTTACATTCAAGGACTTCAAATAATTCATCAAATCTATGAAAACAATTACTACTATTATAGCTTTCTAGTGAATTGTGAGAAGGGCAACACATGCTTTAATCTTTTTTATTCTTTTAGGAAAATTGGCAATGAAATTATGTAATTTAAAAGAAAGAGGTTTCTTTAGACAAATTCCGATTATATGTAGAAAATTTGGGATAGCATTTTTATGACCTAATCCGAAATGTAACAAAGTGTCAGGTTTTTAAATGGAACAGGTGGTACATAGAACTTGTCTTGAATTATGTTCTCTACAGTTGATATTTTAAAAATGCCTTGTTTATAAAAGATTTAAAACCATTGGTTTTGTTGGGTTAGACACCTTTCCATGGTATTAAAAAATATCTGGAATAAATAACTTAAAGGAGGAAAGATTTATCTTGACTCATAGTTTCAGAGGTTTTTATCCTTGGTCAGCTGGCTTTATTGTTTGGGGGTCTGTGGTGAGGCAAAACACCATGGCATAAGGGCATGGCAGAGCAGAACGACTCATATGGCAGCTGGGTAGCAGAGAGAGAGAGAGGAAGGATCTAGGGACAAGGTAAAGTTCCCAAGGGCATGCCCCCAATGATCCATTTCCTTCAACGAAGTCCCCTTTCCTATAGTTTCTACTACCTTCCACAAGTCCATTCCAACTCTGAGTCCATCAATGGACTAGTCCATGGATGAGGTCAGAACCCTTAGATCTAGTCACTTCTCAAAAGCTTCATCTATCAATATAGCTACATTGGGAATCAGACATTCAACACATGCACCTTTGGGGGACATTCCAGATCCAAACCATAACAACTATTAAAAGGAGGTCTGTGAAAAAATGTTTTTCTAAATATGAATTTGTGTGTGAAGCAGCTATCCAAAACTTTTATTTACCCAGTTTGTCAGTTCGTATGTTGTGATTTCACAATTAAAATGTTTATTTTGGGGTGATTGCATTGGAGTTCTGTTTTCAAGAAACCAAGAAAAGCAAATATGAGATGTGATTTAAAAAATTGAAACTTGAGTTTTGTTGTTTCTTATGGTTAAATTAATTAATTATAGTTAGACAAATTAGTTTGATCTCTGTTATTAGGACAAATCATGAAAAACCAGAGCTTCAACTTATTCATTTCAAAGTTTCTCCTATAGTTTCTCTTCTTCCAGCTTTCTCTTCCCTTTAATTATGTTAGTCTTTATTACTTAAAAATTTAGAATAGCACAGAGGTAAAGGTGTTCAGGACAAAATGTGAAAGATCACCCACCCAAATTTTGTAAACATTCTTACAGCCTATTTTCACATAAGTATGCTATTACATATATAAATTTGCACATATTTTAAAATTGCATTGTATTTACTTAATATCCTGTAAGTTGATTTTCTAATTTGTCTTGGGAGCTTCTATCAATATATTTTTGATTTTACTCTTTTTAACTATCACATACTATTTCATAATATAGATGTATCATCGTTAATTTGATCAATTTTTTACATCTTTCTATATGGATAACTTTAAGATATGAATGGAGCCAGTAGCTTTTCTTTCCTGATATTTCTTTTATTCATACCTGGAAGCTCAATTTTCTGAAATCCATTAATTTATTTTCTATGACATTTTTGTTTTCTATGTCTCTGTCACTATCCCACATTCAAATCCTATTCTCTTTTTGCCATCTCTCTTCCTTATTGACAACTGGAGAATTCTTGGCACATATTAGTTCTTTAAAAACAGTCTCAATTTTTGTGTGCAGTTGTATAAGGAATTTTATGCCTCTTTGATTCTAGCCTGTAAGGAAAATAGCACAAATTTAGCAACTTATATTATGAATACAAATGCTAATTTTATGGCACACAAACTGAACTAAATTGAGGTTCACTATGTAATAGAGTGATAATTCTGAAATCTTATTCTTTTACTGAGGAAATTCCCACAAAACCTATTTAAAATTATTTGGCTATGTCTTATACACATAAGGGAAAATGCTAGGGAATATAAGAAGAACTGCTGGTAAATTTAGACTTTATTAAAGAACCTTAATCTTAATATGTTTTCTAATGAACACTTTAAAAGTGGCAGAAGAAACAGTGAAATGGTTAATTGGAAATAGGAGAGAATGAGGATCAAAGAAGATTAATTAAGAACAATATCAATGAAGAACCTGCTTATAGTGGAAAAAGCAGGTGATCATTATAACTTCATTATAATATAATAGTATCATTGAGCAAAGATAACCTCAAAACTAACTGGTTGATTCTTTGAACCCTGATGAATCCACACGCAAAAAATTTTAGTTGTATTTTAGAAGTTGAGATTATAAAGAATAGAACATATTTGAATCTGAAAAAACAGTTTGCTTTTTTCCTTTGCTGATTCACAAAAATAAAATTTTACTTTGAAGATGCTTTGTATTCCTTACTGAAACAAATAATTAAAAATTATGATTTTAAGGTTGATAAAGCATTAAAGAGTTACATGCTTGTGGTTAGACAGGTGAAGGGTAGCTCTTCAGGACTTAGTAAGTTTTTTAGATGAGAAATTTCAAGCCCATAGTTGGAATTTAGAAGTGATTGAAATAGTTTTAGATTAGTATTTATACATAGTTAATTCTATTGATTTTGTATTTTTTATTTTAATGTTCATGTATGTATATATACATACATACTTTTAAAAAACTAATGGGAAAAATTTCAAACATATACACATGTTCGGTGAACACAATGAACCATTCATACATCACTTGACTTCAGTATTTATCAGTTCATGGCCAGTCTTGTTGTATCTATACCCCTGTACCTTTCCTCTAGATTATTTATCTATCTATTTATCATCTATCTATCTATCTATTCTAATCAGTTTTACATGACAACAGAATGCTCTTTGGTTCATTGTACACAAATGGAGTACAATTTTTCACTTCTCTGGTTGTACACAAAGTAGGGACTCATCATTCATGCAATCATAAATGTACCTAGTGTAATGATGACCATCTCATTTCACCATCTTTCCTATCTCCATGTCCCCTTCCCTCCCTCCCCTTCCCTCTCCTTTGCCCTATCCAAAGTTCCTCCACTTATATACCCCCTCCACCCCACACAAATTATGGATTAACATCCACTTATCAGAGAAAACATTTGGACTTTGTTTTTTTGGGATTGGCTTACTTTGCTTAGCATGATGGTCTTCAACTCCATCCATTTACCTGAAAATGCCATAATTTTATTCTCTTATTGCTGAGTAATATTGCATTGTGTATATATACCACTCCAGATTATTTTAAAGCAAATCAGAAACATAATTTTATTTACAGATGCTTCAGTATCTATCCCTAACAGAGACTCTTTTAAAAAGTTAACTATAATACCATTACAGGTCAAATATCCCTTATCTGAAATACTTGAGCCCAGAAGTGTTTCAATTTTTTTATCATGTTTGGTTTGCATAGACTTTGCTGGTTGAGCATCCCTAACTTGAATTTTAAAATGCTCTAAGACCTGAAACTTTTGAGCATTTTGGATTTTCAGGTTGGGGATGCTTAGTATGTATTATGACTTCAAAATTAATTTCTTTTGTTTTTGGCAATACTGGGGATTGAACCCAGAATCTTGCCACCTCTAAGGCAAGTTCTCTTCCATTGAGCTGCAAACAGCCTAATAATAATTCTTAAAGTTTTTGATTGAATAAAAATTAAATTGATACATTGTAATTCATTGAACTCTCAAATCTCTTTAAAATTTTCATTTTTAGACTTTTGAGTTAATTTTAGACTTGGAGTGGCAAAGATGGTACAGAATTTCCATACTCTTTGCCAGCTTCTCCCCTGGTTAATACTTTATAGAACTATAGTATGATGATCAAAACTAAGAAATTAACATTGATACATTACTTTAAACTAGAAAATATATTTAGTTTCAACAGTTTTGCACTATGCTCTTTTGCTTGTTCCAGGTTAATCCAATATCCCATATCATGTTTAGTAGTCAAATTGCCTTTGTTTGCTCTAAACTGAGAAAGTTACTTAAACCACAGAGGTGATATGATCAGGGGCTTATGATGGCAATATCACTTTTCAGTGTCTAATGATCAGGGGCTTATGATGGCAATATCACTTACTAATGGTGATATTTAGCTTGATCATCTGATTGAGGTGTCCTTTAGGTTTTTTCATTATAATATTGCTATTTTCCTTTATTACTTATATAGTTTTAAAAATTTCCTTTGAAACTTAGTTTTCCATAATCTGAATTTTGCTAGTTGCACTGCCACAGTTATGTATAGTACTTTATTCTGCCTTCTGTATTTCCTGTTAATTAACGGAGTAGATGCTCACTAGGTGCAGGTTTATTTTTGGTATAGGTAAAATATACTTCATTCAGGAGTCACATAATATCTGGTTGTTTCTCTTTTTATGTTATTCATTGAAATGGTTTAGTTTTATTAATTACAAATGCTAAAAACTTTTATTCTTAAAATTTATAGAACAGAAATTAGTTTGCTAATGATTTTTCCAAATAAAGTTTAAATTGATAATTTAAGTAATTATTTTCCAAAAATAATTTAACTATTAAACTGGCAGTTTTTGTTAAACTGACAGTTTTTGTCTTTTATGTACGTTAAAATCACATTCTGATAGATTCAAGCAGCTTGACTCCATCTGGAGCATGCGTAGTTTAGGAGATAGCCAGAGATTTTTGCAGAGTTTATTTGCAGAATTTGAGGCTCAGCTTCAGTAGCTTTCTTCCCTGGCACCCGCCCCCTTTTATTGGTTCTTTTTAGTTATATAGGACAATAGAATCCATTTTGATGTAATCATAAAAGCATGGAATATATCATATACCTCTCCTTTACCTTCTCTTTCCCCACCTCCTGCTCCCTTTCCCCTATTGATCTTTCTGCCATTTACCCACAGTTGCATTTTCCGTTTTCATTTTCCAACTGCTGTGGGTATTCCAAACTGTCCTCTGATTGCTCCTTAGTGACACTGCAGGCCACTATCCAAGTTCTAGTCTCCTCTCAGCACCAAATGGGATCTTTCTTCAGACAAAACAGAAAAATGAGAATCTAACCTAATGTCCTCTGCTGTCCTTCAAAGAGTTGATTCCTTTCTAATTTCTGTTCAACTTGTGTCTTTGGATTATTGGTTTATTATGTACTGTGTACCAGAGTTTATAATGTTATCTGCAAGAGGAGTCTGAAAGCAAAATCTATCCTTAACAGAAATGGAACTCCTTACATTTCCTTTTTCTATTGCAAAAACATAAAAATGGTTAGAATGCAAACTTTTTCCTCACCCAAAGAGAAACACTGTGCCTATTAAGCAATAACACCCCATTCCATCTCTTCCCAGCACCGGATAATCTTTGTTTTTTCTTTGTTTCTATGAATTTTTGCCTATTCTAGATATTTCATATAATTGGAATGATAATACTGTCTTTTTGTATCTGGCTTATTTCACTTAACAATGATTTTAAGGTTCATCCATATTTTAGCTTGTATAGAACTTTATTCCTTTAGAATATTCCATGTCTGTCCACCTTTTATCTGTTGATAGGCAATTGCCTTGTTTCTACATATTGGCTCTTTGTGAACAATGCTGTTCTGACATGGGTTATATGAATACCTGTTTCAATTTTGACTTTCAGAAATTTGGGGAATTTATCTGAGTGCATTTGCTTTACTTTTGGAGAACCTCCATACTCTGCTGCAGTGGCTATATCATTTCATATTCTCACCATGCTAACACTTTTTTTCTGGATTGTTATACTAGCCCTCCTAGTGGATGCAAAGTTGTATCTCATTGTAGTTTTGATTTGTGTTTCCTTGATTACAAATAATGTTGGATATCTGAAAAAATATTTATGGTAGTTCTTTGCCATTTGTAATTGGGTTATCTTGTTGATGAGTTACAATTGTTTATGTATTCTGAATATAAAACTTAAGAAATATAAAATTTGAAAATTACATTTTCATTCTTTGTTTTTTTACATTGATATCTTTGTACAAAATTTTTTAATTTTGATGACAAATACTTTACTTATTGTTATGTTGCTCAGACTTTCTGTCATTTGTTAGAATCAGTTGCTAAATCAAACATCACAAATATTTACCAGTACTATTTTTCCTAGAAGTTTTATAATTTTACCTCATATTTAGGCCTTTGATCTATTTTGACTTAATTTTTTTATATGAGGGAAAGAATTCAACTTCATTCACCCTTTTGTATGAGGAAATGCAATTTTTCTGTTACCACTTGTTAAAGAGACTGTATTTCCCCCTATTAAGTAGCCTTGACACCTTTGTTAAAAATCAGTGGAGCTATATATTTTATAGGTTTATTTCTGGATTCTTGGCTCAGTTCCCTTGGTGTTTGTTGTATGTCTATCCTAATGCCCATTCCACACTGTTTTGAAATTGCGAAGTGTGACTCTTTCAATTTTGTTTTTGTTAAAGATTGTTTTGTCTAGCCCCTTTTATATTTGTGAATTTGAGAATTGACCTTATTTCTATAAATGAATAACTTAAGTTTGCTTTTCTAAGATTCATCCATGTTGATATGAAGATACTTATTTCAGTTGCTGTTATTTCTTGGTAGTCCATTATTTGAGTAAACTTCAGGGTATGTGTCCTTTGTCCTCTTGAAGTATGGATAGATTGTTTTTAGTATTTTGCTTTAATAAACAATGCTCCATTGAACATTTTTATGCATGGCACTTGTTCACAAATTTGAAAACCGCTTTAGTATAGTTCTCAAATTAGGGGTGATTTTGCCTGCCAAGGAGCATTGCAATGTTTGGGGCCTTTCTCATGATAAAGATTAAGGGGAGGGATGCTACTGTCATCTAGTTGTTAGAGAACAGAGATCCTGTGAAATACAGTATGAAAGAAAAAGTTCCTACCCACTCCACAACAAAGAATATCCAAATTATCCAAAAATGGTAGTAGTGCCAAGATTAAGACATGCTGCTCTGAAGCATATTCTTGGAAGAGGAATTGGTAAACCTTATATGCAATATTGTTATTTTATGAAGTGGATTTCTGGAAAGCATGAAGAAAATATGACTTCCCATACAAGCAAGTTTGGAATTAGAATTAAAACTGCTTCAATGATACTAGCAATCTAGTGTTTGTAAACAATTTAGATGTCTTAAACCAGACTGGGTAGTAGCATTATTCAGAATAATCTCAGCATATACATATAATCTTTAACCTAATGAAATGCATGGGTACTTCCTGCCCGATTAAAAGGTTAATTTTGAGCAAGTGTCTGTTTCAAACGAGATACTGAAACAATGGTAGTTGGAATATTAGGTTGAATATGTTAAGACCAAAATGACAACATGAAAAATACAGATTTCTTTTCCTGACATAGATGGTTGTTAAATATTGAAGGCTGAAAGGATAAAAAGTTTCTTTCTCTAACATTTTAAATTTTTAATTGAAGGTGGTAAATAGACAATTTTGGGACCTACTTTTAAGCCTATAAGATTCATGGACCCTCTTTGAAATTCTCATGAAAGCTATGGTCCCAGAAGTATATGCATACTTGTGTATCTACAGTTTATGGTTTTGGCTGGTACATGTATGCTTCTAATGCCCATCCATGGGATCTTATCCAACACACATGCACCATTAATTTATAATTGAAGAATTTTTTTTATTGGTTGTTCAAAACCTTACAAAGCAAAAGCCTGTGCTGAAAATAAGCTATATTTGAAATTATCACTGAATAATAAAGCTATGACTATATTGTTTATATCTTTTTAGGCAAATGCAGAAAATTTAGTGATGGAGAAAAATAGGTAACTTGGAATTAGAATTCATTAAGTCCTCCATGATTAAATAAGTGAACATCAATCATTTTTCTTTTTCTTCTTCTTAGGTATATGCATCAGTGTTATGGGAACAAGCTAATGAATACAGACAAAATTCAACTGAAAGAGCATGTTTTGGCACCTCCCTCCCAGAAGAAAAACTTAATGACTTTCGTGATGAGCAAATTGGACAGTTACAGGAACTGATGCGAGAAACTACTAAACCCAACAGGCAATTTAGTATCACGGAGTCTACAAAACCAAAATTTTAGTAAATACAGTAATGTTTGACAAAATATAAAATTTAGAACCTTTTAACTACCATTAGTTTTTAAAAGTTATTATTTCATCCCTACGTATTATTTTATTTTTGGCTTTTATGAATACAGTATGTGGACCAGGATCACCAGCAGACAACTGGAAAACTTTAGGACATTGTTGGAATAGCAGTATTTACTGAATGGAATTTGATTTTGTGCATTAAATAAGGAAGCCTCCAAAATGAAATATTGAGAATTTTTTGTATACAAGTTTCTTTTAAATGCTAATGTTCAAGCATTAGAGATTTTCTTTTGCTATATCAGTTAAGTATATCATAATGACAAATGTAGAATTTCAACAAGTTTATTAGATTGTCATTCTGAAAGTATCATTTTCACTTTAATAATTGCATATATGATTATTCTGCATGTCTCCTTCTGACTCATTGTTTATTCACAATGAAATGTTAAAGAGAAGCTTTAATATTCAGTATTATATTATCATTTACATAGTAGATTGTACAAAATATAATAATGTTTCTACAGTATTTATCAAATGGTCCTTCAAATAATTCATAGTTACTTTGAGAGTCATTTATTGCCTAATGTTTGGGAGTATAAAAACACAAATTTTTCTCATAGATTGATTTATAAATTTTAAAAAAGACACATTAAAATCTTGCATATGCCAAGATCATTTGATATTCAGGGGATACAGTAGTTATCAAAGACAAAAAGTCTACTCCCATGCCATGGATTTGCTCAAAAGAATGGTGTGGTGATATTATGCAAATTTAGTGTCTAGGCCTCAGAGCTGGCATAGCTCCACTGGCACGATTGGAAACCTGCCCTACTGCCATGTTAAGCCTGAGCTGACCCTCCAGAGGATCAGATCAGGTTTTGGGAAGCATAGTAAACTACACTACCCAAAGCAATACTGGATCAGCTGGCTCTCAGCCAACAGCAGACACTTGAGTGAACCCAGATAAACTTAGGTTTATAAGGAATTTTAAAGGACATTGGAAATTTTCTAATATTGATAAGTGAGAATATGTAATATGTAGAATTTTTACAAAATGCTAGATTTCTTTTTTAGTAAGGTGGCAGACTATGTTCATCTGAGCAGTGCTAAAACTAAAAACTTTTAGGTAAAATAGAAAAAGCATTTTTAGATGCATCTGGGAGTTGGCACTGTTCTAAAAGATTAAGTAATTCCAAGGCCAGTATTACTAAATGAAACTGCTGCAACCCTTTTGCCCTGAGGGTGAATTCCAGGTTTGGTTTTGATTGTCCTTAGGAACACTGGCAAAAAAACAGAGCTTAGAGCCCAGTTGAAATAGAGATTCATAAAGTACAGTTTTCCCACAAAGCCAGGACCCTAAGGAATACCATCAGAGAACGCCAAAAGCAAACCTGCTACAGTATTTGTCCAGAGTTTCAGAGCATCCCAAATCAAGTCATCTATGTACTCAAACAACAAGTTATGAATTTATATAAAATGGTCCCAGAATAGGTACCTGAAAGATTTAAACAAATTTTTGGAGGATACTAGGATCACAGTTTCCTCAAGTTTAAATAAACTCCACAAGGAAAATTAGCACAGCAACTATGGCAATAGAGATAGGCCACCAGAAAACTCAGAACTAAACATGTTTTATAATTGTTACGGTTTAAATATTAGGTGTCCCTCAAAAGCTCATGTGAAATGATGCAAAAAAGCTTAAAGGTAAAATGATTGGGTTATGAGTTTTTTTTTTTAAAGAAAGAGAAGAGAGAGAGAGAAATTTTAATATTTATTTTTTAGTTTTTCGGTGGACACAACATCTTTGTTTGTATGTGGTGTTGAGGATCGAACCCAGGCTGCACACATGCCAGGCGGGCGCGCTACCACTTGAGCCACATCCCCAGACCGGGTTATGAGAATCTTAACCTAATCTGTGCATTAATCCCCTGATAAGGATTAACTGGATGCTAACTGTAAGCAGGTACATTGTGGCTTAAGGAGGCGAGTCCCTGGGGGCGTATCTTTGAGTATATATTTTGTCTGTGGTGAGGAGAGTCTCTGTCTGCTTCCTGGTGATGTTCCCAGCTGCTTTCCTCTACCATACCCTCTTTCATGATGTTCTTTCTCACCTTACACCCCAAAGAATGGAGTCAGCTGTTAATGGACTAGGACTTCTGAAACCCTGAGCCCCCAAATAAACTTTCTTCCTCTAATTGTTCTTGTCCGATCTTTTGGTCACAGCTGCAAAAAAAGCTGACTAAAACAATATTACATATGTGCTAAGAAGAAAGATTGTTTAAAAAGTCTCCAGGAAACAGGGCATTTACTATAAAAGATGACTATCATATTTGAGAAAAGAAAAAACAACTTTTCCAAGTGGAAAATAGAATAACTAAAAAAAATAAATTTCAATGAACAGGTTTAACAGATTAAATGGAACTGAAAAGAGAATTAGTGACTGTAATAGAAGAAATTGTGCAGGATGCTGAGTAGAAGAGCAGCTTAAAAATGTGAGAATACAGGAAAAAGAATAAAAATCAAATGTATAACTAATAGTCTCAAATAGCTAATGGGGACAGAAGCAATATTTGAAGAATTAATTGCTGAGAAACTTTCAAATAAAAAACACCAGTCCACAGATTTATCCTCAGCAGAATAGATATGAAGTCCTCACTTACACACATCATAGTAAAAGGTAGAATGCCAAAGACAAAAACTGGTTAAGTAGCCAAAACAGAAGTCACAATTAACCTTCAAAGGAAATCACCTAGAGCAGGACAAGTCCCTAGTAGTCTTGGTGACCCAGCTCTTCCCAGCTTTCTTGTTGGTAGTTCTTAGAAAAAAAAAGTGCTCAGAATATGCTGGTAATGCAAGATCATGAGATAAAGAGGGAATGTCTAGAACACTGTGGTTTGTGTTTCTATCCCTCTTATACTGGCATGACGTTCAACACTAAAACTGGGCATATGAGGTCACCACCAGGATGTAAAATCCAAGTGGAGTGCCTTCCAGGGACCCTCAGTTGCAGTGTAGTTGGGGCATGTGCAGATGAGACTCCTGGCCTGGACAGCTTTCCTGACCCTTGGAGGAAAGGCTTGTCATGAATTCTAGGCTAATGTTGTCCTTGCTGCCTATCTCTGTAACAGACATCATGTGATGTGTGAATGTTCTGTCTCATCACTTTTAGAAATAGAAATTGTGGACTGGGGTTGTGCTCAGTGGTAGAGTGCTCGCCTAGCACATGCAGGGCCCTGTGTTCGATCCTCAGCACCACATACAATAAATAAAATAAAGGTATTGTGTCCGACTACAACTAAAAAATAAATATTGAAAAAAAAAGAAATAATAGAAATTGTAGTGCAAGATGCAGAGGGCTGAAGTGGTAAGCAGTACACAATGAATCTTCCGTACAGTTAGATCTTTGACTTCTAAAGATCAATAATGGAAACCAGAAACCAGTTGTATGACTAAGAGAAAAATAACATCTGACTTAAAATTCTGTACCTCAAAAATATATTTTAGGAACGATGGCTGAATAAAGACAGTTTCGGACAACAAAATGAGCAAGTTTGCCACCTAAGTATTCTTATATTCTAAAAGGTATGCTTTATATTGTAGGAAGGTGATTGAAGATGGACTAAAAGACCAAAGGTTGTGAATAATGGATGAATCTAAAAGAGCACTTGCTATGTGAAATAATAATGCTGTTTCATGGAGTTCAAAAATTATGTTTAAAATACCTTTCAATTGAAATATATAAGTTGATAGGGTAGTGACTGGAATAAGTCCTCTAAATTTGTATGGTCTGAGAGAATAAAGGTACTGGTTAGCTTTAACCTGAAGTATAAATATGATTTCTAGTATAACCACTTAAAATAATGGTTACACAGAAATTAGTGTATCGTTTCTGAGGTAATAGAAGATAAAAATAGGAAAATAATCACAAAATAGAAAAAGAAGGAAGCATAGAAGGGGCAGGAATAGGGGAAAAAAACAGGTGGTAGATAGTGGTTTGCCTCTTCTGAAACTGTTGGACTTTCATCCCTGCTCTGAGTTATTAAGAGAGAGTGGGAAACAATCTGACTATAGTGTTTAAAGGAGAGGCCTTTGGGAGGTGACTTGGACTTTTCTGGCTTGGGACTGTTCTCACAAGGCCATCACTGTATGCAGCCCCAGCCGTTGACCAGAATTGAGCCAAAGTAAACCTCTATAACTTAACCAATCTGTGACATATTATTATAGTAGTACTAAATAGTCTTACAGATGTAACCCAGTAATTACATGAAATGTAAATGGACTAAGTTATTTTGTTAAAGACAAATTGTTACCTGATTAAAACATGAAACCAATTATATGCCATTACAAAAGATGACACCTAAAGAACAATACATAGAAAGTTTATTTATTTATTTTTTTAATGTTGGTTGTTCAAAACATTACATAGTTCTTGATATATCATATTTCACATTTTGATTCAAGCAGGTTATGAACTCCCATTTTACCCCGTATACAGCTTGCAGAATCACATCAGTTACACTTCATTGCTTTACATATTGATAAACTGATGTCTGTTGTATTCTGCTGCCTTTCCTATCCTCTACTATCCCCCTCCCCTCCCCTCCCCTCCCCTCTTCTCTCTCTACCCCCACTACTGTAATTCATTCCTCCCCCTTGTACTGTTTTTCCCTTTCCCCTCACTTCCTCTGTATGTAATTTTGTATAACCCTGAGGGTCTCCTTCCATTTCCATGCAATTTCCCTTCTCTCTCCCTTTCCCTCCCACCTCTCCTCCTTGTTTAATGTTGGTCTTCTTCTCGTGCTCTTCTTCCCTAGTCTGTTCTTAGTTACTCTCCTTATATCAAAGAAGACATTTGGCATTTGTTTTTTAGGGCTTGGCTAGCTTCGCTTAGCATAATCTGCTCTAATGCCATCCATTTCCCACCAAATTCTATGATTTTGTCATTTTTTTACTGCAGAGTAATACTCCATTGTGTATAAATGCCACATTTTTTTTTATCCATTCGTCTATTGAAGGGCATCTAGGTTGGTTCCACAGTCTTGCTATTGTGAATTGTGCTGCTATGAACATCGATGTAGCAGTGTCCCTGTAGCATGCTCTTTTTAGGTCTTTAGGGAATAGACCGAGAAGGGGAATGGCTGGGTCAAATGTGGTTCCATTCCCAGCTTTCCAAGAAATCTCCATACCGCTTTCCAAATTGGCTGCACCAATTTGCAGTCCCACCAACAATGTACAAGTGTACCCTTTTCCCCACATCCTCGCCAGCACTTATTGTTGTTTGACTTCATAATGGCTGCCAATCTTACTGGAGTGAGATGGTATCTTAGGGTTGTTTTGATTTGCATTTCTCTGACTGCTAGAGATGGTGAGCATTTTTTCATGTACTTATTGATTGATTGTATGTCCTCCTCTGAGAAGTGTCTATTCAAGTCCTTGGCCCATTTGTTGATTGGGTTATTTGTTATCTTCTTGTCTAATTTTCTGAGTTCTTTATATATTCTGGATATTAGGGCTCTATCTGAAGTGTGAGGAGTAAAGATTTGTTCCCATGATGTAGGCTCCCTATTTACCTCTCTTATTGTTTCTTTTGCTGAGAAAAAACTTTTTAGTTTAAGTAAGTCCCATTTGTTGATTCTAGATGTTAACTCTTGTGCTATGGGTGTCCTATTGAGGAATTTGGAGCCCGACCCCACAGCATGTAGGTCGTAGCCAACTTTTTCTTCTATCAGATGCCGTGTCTCTGATTTGATATCAAGCTCCTTGATCCATTTTGAGTTAACTTTTGTGCTTGGTGAGAGAAAGGGATTCAGATTCATTTTGTTGCATATGGATTTCCAGTTTTCCCAGCACCATTTGTTGAAGATGCTATCCTTCCTCCATTGCATGCTTTTAGCCCCTTTATCAAATATAAGAAAGTTGTAGTTTTGTTGGTTGGTTTTTGTGTCCTCTATTCTGTACCATTGGTCCACCCGCCTGTTTTGGTACCAGTACCATGCTGTTTTTGTTACTATTGCTCTGTAGTATAGTTTGAGATCTGGAATCGCTATACCACCTGATTCACACTTCCTGCTTAGTATTGTTTTTGCTATTCTGGGTCTTTTATTCTTCCATATGAATTTCATGATTGCTTTCTCCATTTCTACAAGAAATGCCGTTGAGATTTTGATTGGCATTGCATTAAACCTATAGAGAACTTTTGGTAATATCGCCATTTTGATGATGTTAGTTCTGCCTATCCATGAACAGGGTATGTTTTTCCATCTTCTAAGGTCTTCTTCAATTTCTCTTTTTAGGGTTCTGTAGTTTTCATTGTATAAGTCTTTCACCTCTTTTGTTAGGTTGATTCCCAAGTATTTTATTCTTTTTGAGGATATTGTGAACGGCGTGGTTGTCCTCGTTTCCATTTCAGAGGATTTGTCGCTGATATACAGGAATGCCTTTGATTTATGCGTGTTGATTTTATAACCTGCCACTTTGCTGAATTCATTTATTATCTCTAATAGTTTCTTTGTAGACCCTTTTGGGTCTGCTAGGTATAGAATCATGTCATCTGCAAATAGTGATAATTTAAGTTCTTCTTTTCCTATTTTTATGCCTTTAATTTCTTTCGTCTGTCTAATTGCTCTGGCCAGTGTTTCGAGAACTATGTTGAACAGAAGTAGTGAAAGAGGGCATCCCTGTCTTGTTCCAGATCTTAGAGGGAATGCCTTCAATTTTTCTCCCATTCAGAATGATGCTAGCCTGAGGCTTAGCATAAATTGCTTTTACAATGTTGAGGTATGTTCCTGTTATCCCTAGTTTTTCGAGAGTTTTGAACATAAAGGGATGCTGTACTTTGCCGAATGCTTTTTCCGCATCTATCAAGATGATCATATGGTTCTTATTTTTAAGTCTATTGATGTGGTGAATAACATTTATTGATTTCCGTATATTGAACCAACCTTGCATACCAGGGATGAATCCTACTTGATCATGGTGCACAATTTTTTTGATATGTTTTTGTATCCAATTCGCCAGAATTTTATTGAGGATTTTTGCATCTAGGTTCATTAGAGATATTGGTCTGTAGTTTTCTTTCTTTGAAGTGTCTTTGTCTGGTTTCGGAATCAGGGTGATGTTGGCCTCGTAGAATGAATTTGGAAGTTCTCCCTCTTTTTCTATTTCCTGAAATAGCTTGAAAAGTATTGGTATTAGTTCCTCTTTAAAGGTTTTGTAAAACTCTGCTGTATACCCATCCGGTCCTGGGCTTTTCTTAGATGGTAATCTTTTGATGGTTTCTTCTATTTCCTCAATTGATATTGGTCTGTTTAGGTTGTCTATATCCTCCTGACTCAATCTGGGCAGATTATATGACTTAAGAAATTTATCGATGCCTTCACTATCTTCTATTTTATTGGAGTATAAGGATTCAAAATAATTTCTGATTATCTTCTGTATTTCTGAAGTGTCTGTTGTGATCTTGCCTCTTTCATCCCGTATGCTGGTAATTTGAGTTCTCTCTCTTCTTCTCTTCGTTAGCATGGCTAAGGGTCTGTCAATTTTATTTATTTTTTCAAAGAACCAACTTTTAGTTTTGTCAATTTTTTCAATTGTTTCTTTTGTTTCGATTTCATTAATTTCAGCTCTGATTTTAATTATTTCTTGCCTTCTACTTCTTTTGCTGTTGTTTTGCTCTTCTTTTTCTAGGATTTTGAGATGAAGTATGAGATCATTTATTTGTTGGTTTTTTCTTTTTTTATGGAATGCACTCCAAGCAATGAATTTTCCTCTTAGAACTGCTTTCAATGTGTCCCATAGATTCCGATATGTTGTGTCTGTGTTTTCATTTAACTCTAAGAATTTTTTAATTTCCTCCTTGATGTCTTCTAAAACCCATTGATCATTCAGTAACCTATTGTTCATTCTCCAAGTGATTTTTCTTTCCTTCTTTTATCGTTGATTTTCAGTTTCATTCCGTTGTGATCAGATAAGATGCATGGTATTATCTCTACTCCTTTATATTGTCTAAGAATTTCCCTGTGACATAATATATGATCTATTTTTGAGAAGGATCCATGTGCTGAGAAAAAAGTGTAGCTGCTTGATGTTGGGTGGTATATTCTATATTTGTCAATTAAGTCTAGGTTGTTAATTGTATTATTGAGTTCTATAGTTTCCTTATTCAGCTTTTGTTTGGAAGATCTGTCCAGTGGTGAGAGAGGTGTGTTAAAGTCTCCCATGATTATTGTATGGTGGTCTATTAGACTCTTGAACTTGAGAAGAGTTTGCTTGATGAACATAGCAGCACCGTTGTTTGGGGCATATATATTTATGATTGTTATGTCTTGTTGGTGTATGGTTCCCTTGAGCAGTATGTAGTGTCCCTCTTTATCCCTTTTGATTAACTTTGGCTTGAAATCTATTTTGTTTGATATGAGTATGGACACTCCTGCTTGTTTCCACAGTCCATATGAGTGATATGATTTTTCCCAACCTTTCACCTTCAGTCTATGTATATCTTTTCCTATCAAATGCGTCTCCTGCAGGCAGCATATTGTTGGGTCTTGTTTTGTGATCCATTCAACTAGCCTGTGTCTCTTAATTGGTGAGTTTAAGCCATTAACATTTAGGGTTATTATTGAGATATGGTTTGTTCTTCCAGCCATAGTTTGTTTATTAATGCTATTAAACCTGATTTGTTTTCCTCTTTGATTATTTTCCCCCCTTTACTGTCCTACCTCCCACTGTTGGTTTTCATTGTTGTTTTCCATTTCCTCTTCCTGTAGTGTTTTGCCAAGGATTTTTTGAAGAGATGGTTTTCTAGCTGCAAATTCTTTTAACTTTTGTTTGTCGTGGAATGTTTTAATTTCATCTTCCATCCTGAAGCTTAATTTCGCGGGATACCCGATTCTTGGTTGGAACCCATTTTCTTTTAGCGTTTGAAATATGTTATTCCAGGATCTTCTAGCTTTTAGAGTCTGTGTTGAGAGATCAGCTGTTATCCTGATTGGTTTACCCCTAAATGTAATCTGCTTTCTTTCTCTTATAGCTTTTAAAATTCTCTCCTTATTCTGTATGTTGGACATCTTCATTATAATGTGTCTAGGTGTGGATCTCTTATGATTTTGCACATTCGGCGTCCTGTAGGCTTCTAGGATTTGGGATTCTGTCTCATTCTTCAAGTCTGGGAAGTTTTCTTGTATTATTTCACTGAATAGATTGCTTAATCCTTTGGTTTGGAGCTCTGTGCCTTCCTGTATCCCAATGACTCTTAAGTTTGGTCTTTTGATATTATCCCATAGTTCTTGAATGTTCTGCTCATGGTTTCTTAGTAGACTTGCTGAGCTATCTATGTTCTTTTCAAGTTGAAATACTTTGTCTTCATTGTCTGATGTTCTCTCTTCTAAGTGATCTACTCTGCTGGTAGTATTCTCAATTGAGTTTTTAAGTTGGTTTATTCTTTCCTGCATTTCTAGGATTTCTATTTGTTTGTTTTTTATTATCTCTATCTCCCTGTGAAATTGATCTTTTACTTCCTGGATTTGTTTGTCAATGTGGTCTTTCATTGTCTGATTTTGCTGTCTCATGTCTTCCTTGAGACTCCAGATCATCTGAAGCATGTATGTCCTGAGCTCTCTATCTGACATTCCATCTGTTGCAGCTATTACCTCTTCTAAAGTTGAGTTGACCTGCATTGCCTGTGGTCCTTTCTTTCCTTGTCGTTTCATACTGCTGGCCTTTCTTTCTGCTTGGTGAAATTGTTGTGTCTTTGATATTTTCCCTCTATTTATTTATATTGCTCTTGTATAGTTGAAAAATCACCCTTGCAGGGCAGGTAGTGGCTGTGATCCTCCTCCAATTAGTGTGATCCATCTACCGTGCTGGCAGGCCCTAGGTCTGCTCTGCTGGTCGGTCAAAGGTCCGCCTACCCAGCAGGCGCCAGGGGCACCTGTGTCACTCCATAGGTTGCTGGGCCTAACCTCCCGATGGGTCGCAGGTTCCCCTAGCTTGCAGGCACTGAGTGAGGGGCCGGTTCTGTTCCTCAGCAGGCCGCTGGACCTGTCCTAGTGGGTCCAGTCCGCGTTCCCCGCAGGCACGTGTAGCTGCTCTGTCACTTGGCTGGTTGCTGGGCCTTACCCGCCCGCCCGTGGGTTGCAGGTTCGCCTGGCTTGCAGGCACTGGGGGAGGGGCCGGTTCCGTTCCTCAGCAGGCCGCTGGGCCCGATCTGCCGGTGTTCACAGTCCCGCCTACCTTGCAGACACTGGGGGAGGGGACGGGCCTGGCCCTCAGCCGGCCGCCGGAACTGTCCTAGTGGGTCCGGTTTGCGTTCCCCCGCAGGCGCATGTAGCTGCTCTGTCACTTGCCTGGTTGCTGGGCTTGACATAGAAAGTTTTAAAGTAAAATGATGATTAAAGTTATACAAACCAAAAGAAAGTCAATATAGATAATATTAGCATCTGAAAAATTGTTAAAGCAGAAACATTTATTGCTAGGGATAAAATGAATCGGTTCATATAATGAAAGGTTCAATTTATGCTAAATTGGCATTTACCTGTAAGTAAATGGTTAAGCAGCCTCATATTTGGAGAAATTAACATGATTCTAAATAACCCATGAGTGAAAGAAGAAACCCTAGTGGACTCTGGGATAGAAGTACAACTAGACAGTGATGAAAATGCATAATGAAATTATGGGTTGCATCAAAAAGAGCCCTTGAATGAAGTTGATAGACTTTAGTGAGTCTAGCAGAAGCAAAGAAAGGCTGAATATTACTGAGAAGAGCTATCTTAATAAAAGAATAACACAATATGTTCAAAGAAAATAGAAGGAAATAAAAATTAGAACAGAAAAATTTTAAAAATCAAAATTTATTATTTGAAAAAGATTCAGAGACCTCCCAGCAAAGTTAATCAAGAAAAACCAGGCACACATAACCTCAATAAAGAACAAAATAGGACAAAACTTTCTGTTGTATCATTAAATAGATATATAAACAACTTAAAGGCAATAAATGTATATATAACCTGTGGAAGAAATGGACAACTTTTTTTTTTTAATTTTCATTTTTTTTTTGGTACCAGGGATTGAACTTGGCGACACTCGACCACTGAGCCACATCCCCCACCCTATTTTGTATATTTAGAGACAGGGTCTCACTGAGTTGCTTAGCTCCTCGACATTGCTGAGGCTGGATGTGAACTCTCATCCTTCTATTTCCTCGGTTCTCCTGCCTCAGCCTCCTAAACCACTGGGATTACAGGTGTGTACTACTGAGCCTGGCAAAATGGACAAATTTTTTGGAATAGGAAGCTGACAAAAATAATCAAAAGAATGTTTCAGGAGCCATGAAATTATTGAATCAATGGTTTAAAATAATTCCCAGAAAGAAAATTTCAAGCCTAAATAACACCTTTGATGAGTACTGCCAAATAGTATGAAATATATAGTCCCAAACTTAAGCCTTTCTAGATAGAAAAAGAGGGATACTCCCTAATCCATTTTTATGAGACCAACAAATACCTATGAAATGAAGTGGAAAAGGAAAATTACTGACCAATTTTACTTAGGAACATAGATATATAATCCTAAACTTAATATTAGTAAGGCAAATCCAGCAAATGATGATTCATTGTGATCTGGTCATATTTATGCCAGGAATCCAAAGTTCTTTTACTTTAGAAAATCAGTTACTATCGTCTACCACATATTCAAATTAAAGGAGATTTAGTAGTGATCATCTCAAGAGGTGAAGAAAAAGTGTTTGCTAAACATTCAACATCTATTCATGATAAAAATGCTCTTGAACTAGGTATGAAGGGTACTTCAGTCTAATTAGAGGATTTCCACCAAACATGTGCAGCAAACATGAATTGTTAAAAGCTTTCTCTTTGAGACTGGGAAAAAGGAAAGGATGTCTGTCAGTACTTCTTTGAGTCAAATGATATTCTAAAATAATATTATTGTATATGTGGAAGATCTAAAAGAGCCTACAAATTATGAAAACAAGAATTTAATAGTTTTCTAGATGCAAACATTGCTACACAAAATCAAAATCAGTTGTGCGCCTGCATAATGGTAACAGCATGAAAATTTTCAAAGATATTTTGTCAACAAATATTAAATACTTACAAACCAGTTTACTAAAAGATGTTCAAAATTCTCAGAAGGAAATTGTAAAATTTTACTTTCAGGATGCTAAAGAAACTTAAAGGCACTTTATGCTCAAAGATTGAAAGATTTAATATTGTGAATATCTTAATTGTCCTCAAAAGGTCTGTCGTTGCAATACAATGTTCATCAAAATTCCAAATATTTTTTTTAATTGACAAGCATTTTTTAGTATGCAGTGCCAAGAGTCAAGAATAACCAAGGCATTTTTAAGAACAACATTTTGAAAGATCTTACCATACCAGACATCCAAATAGTATCGCTTTAGTTAGTAAAATAGTGTGGCATTTCATCACACAGGGACTTGATTTCTGGCAGTCATGTGTTATACTCCATGGAGCAAGGACTGCTTGTCAGTAAATGGTTCTGGTTCCTTGACAGTTGACTTTTTTTTTAAGAGAAAAAAAGAAAGAAAACTTTGGTGAACTAAAAAATAAATAAATAAATAATAAAAAAGAATTGTTTGGTTTCTGTTTTTATTTTTAATTTTTTAGATGTTGTTATGCCTTTATTTTATTCATTTATTTATATGTGGTGCTGAGAATTGAACCCAGTGCCTCACACATGCTAGGCAAGCACTCTACCACTGAGCCACAACCCCAGACCCATAGAATTGTGGTTTCTGAAAGATAAAAATATGAAAGACAAATTTTTTATATCATTATTTTATTTATTTATTTTTTAGTTAGTGCTGAGGATCCAACCCAGGTCCTTGCACGTTCGAGACCAGCACTCTACCGCTGAGCCACAACCCCAGCCCCAAAAGGCAAAATTATAACCCTTCAAGAAAATAAGATAAGGAATATCTTCAAAATATTGGAGTAGGAAGGGACTTCAGACAAAATAAAACTACATATAAAGAAAAAAAAGATATGAATACAGTAACATGGTACTTCTTTCGTCAAAAGCAGTTAAGTTTGCAAAAGAATACAAACATAAGCCTCTGAGTATAAAGAGTTGCAATACATACAATGGCCCATGGGCATAGTATACAGAATGTCTGAGGAACTTCTATCTACCATTAAAATTCAATAGAAAATTGGCAAAAATCTTGAATACAAAATTTGCAAATAAGGAAATTCATGTAATCAGTAAATAGAAAAAGTATCTTTGGCCTCAACTGAAATAAACGTATGCAAATATAAATCATAACTCTTTTGGAAAAGTTTGACATTCCTTAGTAAATTTAAAGATGCTTATACTGAATATTATTATAGTATTAATGCATTAATATTATTTCATTATTGTGTTTGAGTACAGATACTGCTGTCAAGTTCATGTGAGTTCTGACCTTTCACGTGTGACTTGATATATAAAAAGTAAAGTTTTGTCTTGGTTTTCCTCTCCTTCAAGAACCAGTTTTTGCCCTCTAGTGTTGTTAAGATTAATTAATTAATCCATGTGAAATATTCAGAACAGTACTTAGAACATAATAAATACTATAAAGTGTTCAGTATCATTGTTATTAATATTACTTTGCAACCCACAAAACCAGTCCTAAACAATCTTGTGCAGGTGTGGAGAACATTCTATACAAGAAGGTTCATATAAGAATTATTTTAGCAACTCTACACCATAAGCAATACTAGTATTTCTCAACAGGAGATCAAGTTGTGGTATGGTCATATAGCAATGAGTCTTAATGAACTATTAGTTTCATAAATACAGTACTGACTGGAAGATGCTGAATATAAATACAGTAAATGAATCCATTTGTACCAAGTAGAACATCAGGCAAAAAATAAAAATAAAAAAACTTGTGAGCAATGCAGATATTAGTGGTAAAACTATAAAGAAAGGTAAATGACAGTCACAAAAATTAGAAGAGTGGTTAACTCCAGAGGGGTGAGCAAGGTTGTGACTGGAAATGGGTGTATGGAATCTTCTGGGGTCCTGGGTGGCAATGTTTTATTATATTTCATACTGGGTGATATTTATGAGTGTCATTCTTCAAATTATATGTGCAACTAACTTGTTTGACCTACATTTTTAAGCTAGTAAATATTTGTGGAGTGGGAAAGAATTTGTTTAAAATAAGGGCATGGAGAGAGAGAGAGAGAGTGTGTAATCTCTAAATGGACTGTGCACAGGGCTTTAGGGAGGTAAGAATGGGTCTGATGGGGAACTACTGCTCCCACCCAGTGTGAGGTACTCTGCGGTTTATTAAAGAGGAGTGGTCCAACACTAGATACGTTAGATTTAAGTACCAGGCACCCAATCTTAAAGATTCTGTGTAGCCTAGGGCCTAGGCATTTCTAGTTTAAAAAAGCTTTCTGGGAAATTCTGAGGAGTTTCTGGGCTTGAATTCTACTGTCGTATTAAAAAAAAAAAAAAAAAAAACTAACCAAACAACAAACCTTGACTAAATAAAACTAATAAAGTAGAAATTATTTTATTTCAAGTAAGGAGAAACTATAAGTTTTTTTTCATTTACCATAATTAATTATCTTCTTTAAAAACATAATCCAACACCCCAATTTTGAAATTATTCATAAGCTTGTTTAATATACAATTTGTAAAAATATGTCTATTTTAAGAGGGAAAACAATTATGTTTACTTTTATTTTAAAAAATAAGATAAACAAGTTCAAAACTATTTTCTAGCCTTTGGCACTGTTTTATGTTGTTGTATTTCGAAAACCTTTCATCAGTGAACAACTCTTAAGGATTGTTTGCATTTTCCCTTTGGTACCTAATTGATTCTTTTGGTGGGAGACCTGATAAAGGAAATACTTTAAGAACTTTATAATATAATTAGATTTTCATAAAAGCATTGAATTAAAGAGGCTGATAAATTCATTTAGGCTAACCACATTTTTCACCTACCCCCTCATCTGTCTCAAGACTGGTGAATTTGGAACACAGATTCACTTACTCCAACTGATTTTATGTTTGGACATCTCCAAAACTGACCTATAGAAATATGCAGAAATACTGAGAAGAATTGGCAGTTATGGGCTTTAGGAAGTGTTTTAATTTTATATAAATTATAACATTAACTTGTGCTGTTTTAGCAAAGAAACAATAGCATTCATTTTGAAATAGTATACCCGTTTCAGGTTTTCAATTAGTACAAAAGCTGAAAGGAGCTAAATGTTGAATAATTGTTGCTAAGCAACTTTAAGAAAATAACTATCTGCAGAGTAATGGCATATCCAGTGGATGCTGACACTCAAATTATATAACTGGAAGGAGAATTAAGCAGTAGGCCACAAGAATAGTAAAACTTTACAAGTTCATTATGATATACATTTTACATGTAAGATAAGCTCATGCAAAAGCAATTTGATTTAAAAAGTATGACTAAAAAGGTTATGGGTAAAAATGTCTGAACTGGTTTTGAATTAATTGATATTTTATTTTTAATATATTTTTTGTTAGTTGTAGTTGGACACAATACTTTTATTTTATGTATATACTTTTATGTGTTGCTGAGGATCAAATCCAGCGCCTTGCATGTGCTAGGCAAGCAAGCACTCTACCTCTGAGCCACGACCCCAGCCCCAAATTAATTAATATTTTAAACCGACTTTTCTAGAACAGAAAAAATGTTTGATCGATCTTAAAGCTTAGCCTTCTGACATGTGAGGGGGTACCTTCTGTCTTCCGTAGTCAAAAGAGACATCTCACATTATTTTAACTGCTTCCCAATCTCAGTTTTCTTATCAAAAATACATGTTCCATCAGGGCAGGAATTTTGTTCACTGTTGTTTCATCATTATTTGTAATAGTGCCAAGCACATCATAGGAACTCAATAAATATTTGAATAAAATAATATCTGAAAACAGTATATCAGGGTTCATTCTAGAGACAAAACTGATTAATTGGAATGAGGAAAGTTTAATATAAAAGTAGTACTTAATATGGGGAGTAACTATAAAGATGTAAATAAAGAGATATCTTTTGGGCGGGGGGGGGGGTGTTACTGGGGATTGGATCCAGAGGTGCTTTACCCTTTATATTTTTGAGTCCCATTACTGAGGCTGGCCTTGAACTTGGGATTCCCTGGCTCAACCTCCCAAGGCCCTGAGGTTATAGATGTGTGCCACCATACCCAGATAAAGGATATCCAAGGAGATAGTTCTGAGAGAGTACCCAAGGATGAACAAAGTTGGAAGGAAGAGTGCTTCTCAAGGCTGACATTCAGAGCTCTGGAGGAGGTTGGTGTGGTAGCTGTAGCTTATTGGATAGCAGAGACATTTGTCCTGTTGTCCAGGCTGCTGCTCTTCTCCCTGCTGAGAAGGCAGGAAGCTGCTCTCTGGCAGATACAGTGATACTAGCAGATAGGCTTACAGAGGAAGTTGGGCTCTTGGTATCCTGCTTACTGGTAAGCAGACAAGTGTTTGCAGTGTGCGCATCTGGAGTGCCTTAAGAAACAGTCTTGTGTAGTATAGCCAGGCTGAGACTGGTGGCAAAGTATTTGAACCTTGGTCTCTAGAATATTGAGCCTCAGGAAATGAGTGGTTTCAGTATATGGTATCCATATCTGGAGGGACACAAGAAGTGTCTTGGGGGTGCAGACAAAGAAGTGGGCACTGGGACACGGGTAGGGTACTAAAAACCTGGGATGATCAGTGCCCATATCAGGAGGGACATATGAGGTGGCCCTAGTTCAGGCCAGGCTACAAGCATATCAAGAGATTATATATCCTGGGCTGGGGAGGTGGCTCAGGTGGTAGCCTGTTTGCCTGGCATGTGCGGGGCGCTGGGTTCGGTCCTCAACACCACATAAAAATAAAATAAAAGATATTGTGTCCACCGGAAACTAAAAATAAATAAATAAAATTGTAAAAATTCTAATTGTGTAACTAGGGCAGAGTATCATTGGATGTCCCCACACAGGTACTGCTGCCCACTGGGCAGTAAGAGCAAAGAATAAACAAAGATGGCAGTATACTGGAATCAGAGAAATCCTTGTTTTTACAATGATCCTCCAGCACTCCATAGACAGAGCTTAATCTTGTGCTCACTGCAAAAGTGAAACATTGAAATCTCCATAATAATAGCTGGTGATGGAGAATGAATGTAGAGAAGAGGCAACAAACTGATATCTAGCACATATAGCTAATAGAGCACTTACATACACCAGGCACCAGGATTCCTATAGATTATTACAAAGATTATATATAATAGTTACCAATTCATTACATAGATTATTTTACATAGATATTTAAACTTCCCAGAGTTGGGTTGCTGTTACTTCATCTTATAAATGAATGATCTGGGGGGCTGGGGATGTGGCTCAAGCAGTAGTGCGCTCGACTGGCATGCGTGCGGCCCGGGTTCGATTCTCAGCACCACGTACAAACAAAGATGTTGTGTCCGCCAAAAACTAAAATAAATAAATAAATAAATATTAAAAAATAAATAAATAAATGAATGATCTGAAGTTTAGAACAATTAAATAATTGGCTAGAGGTCCAGGAGTTAGGATTTCAACCCTTTTAGTTGGCGTGGCATTTATGACTTCAACCCCAATATCATTACACGTTCTCTCAAAGGAAAATATAATAGAATTGGTAAAGATGATCTGCTGGATCAGCACCTATTGGTTGTGTTCTCATCAAGTGGCCCTTTAGATTTTTGCTTTCCAGTGGTCTTACCCACTCAGAGGTGCTGATGTTGTTCATGGCCTCCTCACCATTCCTTTCAGTACATCTGTACCAAATCTTCTTGCCTACCACCTAGTAATGATGCCAACAAATAGGGAAGTCTGCTCTAGAGTTCCTTGGGCAGGGAGACATGGCAGACTTGATAGTGAACATTAGGTAATGGCAAGTCTTCCTAAAGAAGATTATGAGGTTAATTTCCTAAGGTCCTGATATCACATAGGCTCTAAATCTGGAAAGAGATGGTATCAGCATTCCATGTAGGAATGAAGAGAAATATATCTGTTTACTCAAGGAATTACACCAAATACCCCCACATTTTGTTCTTAGGATTTTGTTCATAGACCTCTTGTCAATTTATTCCCTTTCTGGGTACTCCATCAGCTCCTTTGGCTCCCTGTACTATGTAGTTTGATGATCCCCAGTTCTCCTCCTTGTGAGCTCCATAACCTATGAAACTAACCATCCACTAGAACCCAAGACCACAGCTCAAACCTCAGTTCAATCGGTTGCCCTAAAACTGATCACCCTCCAGAGTATGTCTGCTCTTTATGAATTGAATCACCAAGCTATAATTACCAGAGACTATCATCCTTGATATGTACCTCTTCCTCACTTCCACATGAAATAAGGCCTTTTCCCTCCTTCATTTAACATCACCAAATCGTTAAGAATAATTGCATTCCATTTTTAATTTTTTTTTGCAGTACTGGAGGTTGAACCCAAGGTGTTGTGCCACTAAGCTATGTCTCCAACATCTCTGACTACATTTTTTTGAGACAGTGTCTCGCTTAGTTGCCTAGGCTGGCCTCAAACTTACAGTCCTCCTGTCGGCTTCCTGAGTAGCTGTACTTGTAGCACATACCTGAGTAGACATGTGCTTGGGTATCTGTCTTCATTCAGTTTTTTTCTATCCATACTTTCATCTCTTTAGTTCAAGCCACTGTTTCATCTGGATTTCTACAAGACTTTATTAATTGCCTCTTTGTATTGACCCTGCTAGTCTATTCTCCAAAGGCAGTAAGGGTAACTTTTCCACAAATCCAAACCTGGTTATGTCACTTTCTTGCTTTAAAAATCCTTTAATCTTATCTTATTTGGGATAATTCCAAACTCCTTAATTGCTTACTTGCAGCCTTTATATCACCTTCTTATATCACCAGGAGTCTAGTCAGGAGATGGAACTATACCAATTATTTCATTGAGAGAATTTAAGATGAAAAATTGAAGAATAATGCAAAAAAAGAACCCTGATATTATACACTTTAGAAGATTAAAGGTTGTTCCCTGTACAGCTGAAACTTGGACTTCTGAAGAGGAGAGCAGTGGACAGTTTGCAACTGGTCTCTAAGATGGAGCATGGTGAGGCTGGGTGGTTTTTGCAGATATTGGAAATGGCAAGCTTGCTTCAACTGCTACCACTGAAATGGGCTGTTGTTTCTAGAATGAAGAAATGAGGCTGGGTGATGCTGAGGGAAAAAGGAATAAGGAGCAAACAAAGTGACAGGAAGGAGCAAGCTCTTCCTCCTCCAATGTAGAAGTTTTTCTCTAGCATCCCCTGTTAGCAGAGCAGAAATGTGATCTATAGAGTCCCACCCCCAGCATCAAAAAGAGGAGCATAAAAGTGTGGGTGAAGTTGAGAGAAAACTGGCAAAATTCATCTCCTTTTGATCCTTAGCACACACACAGGCTTCTACATATAGTTGTCTTCAAAACAATGAAAACAATTCTGTATGCTCAACTAGAAACGCAACTGCCCCCCTGGTACAAATAAGGATGTAGTTAGCTTTTTCTCAAAGTCCCGATCATAAATGCATTGACATTTATAAGTAGTCACACTGTTTTTCTCTGAGTATATTATTTCCCAAATTCCATACAGTTTTATCTCAATACTTAAACACCTAAACACCAAATTGCAAACCTCACTGATAACAAATTTGTATAATAAAGGAAAGGATGTGAGAGAAAAATTTATATTTACATACAAGAAATGCACATCCATTTACACAAGCAGAAAAGAAAATATATTTAGGTGCTTTGTCATCATTTCCATAACTAGTCATGAGGTAAGTTTATAATTTCCTTCTTCCATAACTAATGATGTGTTCCCTTTGTTCCCAGCCATGGATTCAGCAAGTCAAAGATTTATACCTGGTGGGACATTCTAAACCTTTGTTCATGAGGGGTCTGCGTTTTCAGTGGATCTGCCTTTTTTGGGCAGAGAAATTCCTGGGTTCTGAACCTCTACTCCTGAGTGAACTTTTTTCCTGTTTTCCAAACAGAGTCCTCCTTGCCCTGAATTTGACAATAACCCAATTTTCTCCTGATAATCAGGATCAGTTATCACAGCCATTCCAATTTCCTCTATTATTTGTTCAGCCCATTTCCCAGCAGTTTAGAGGGCCTTTTCCCCACCCTCACTTTTGAAATCTTGCCTTCTTCTTCTTCTCCTTCTCCTTCTCCTTCTCCTTCTTCTCCTTCTTCTCCTTCTTCTCCTTCTTCCTTCTTCCTTCTTCTTTCTTCTTTCTTCTTTCTTCTTTCTTCTTTCTTCTTTCTTCTTTCTTCTTTCTTCTTTCTTCCTTCTTCCTTCTTCTTTCTTCTTTCGTAATGTTTCAATACATAGATATATGTGTTGGCCCACAAGCATACCTTGGCCAATTGTACAACTGACACGTGAAGGCCAGGCCTTGCTCATATGATAAGTGATGGCCAGCAAGAGTCAAAGCGAAGCATTTCACCCTGGTTAGGTGGAGAGGGACTGCTTCATTGCACTGGTTTCCCTGCCTTCTCTGTTGTGTGAACAAGGTGGGCTTTTGGTGAAACATTTTATACCAAAGATTCCTTATTTTGGGTTTTTGTTTTAATGTTAATGAGTCCAGAGAAGCCTCCCAAATTATTTAAAATTCAGGGTCATGGGGGCCTAAAGAGAAGTTAACCATGGGTCTCAGTTTCATTTCCTTTCCAAGTGATTGTCTAACTCTCAGACTCAAAACCACAAGTGGGTGGTTAATAAATCATAAACAAGTTGTAGGCACCTCTGCAGAACTTCTGATTTCAGGAAAAAACAAATCTTGTGCTGTATAGCATGTGGGTGGGATGACTTTAATTCAGATCAGGGTTTCCATAGGCATTAAGACCAAGCTAAAGTAAATTGCTCAGAATAATCACTTCAAAGCAAAAGAGAAAAGCTCTAACTCTATTGATTAAAGTTCTTAATTGCAAAAGAATCTCCCCCTACATAAAACAAAGGAATAAATAAAGGGGTTGATTGGCTCACAGATTGTACTTAGCCAGAAGCAAAGAGTTGGGATGCATCCCACCAGGCCTGTGTTGGTTATAATGGGAAAAATTTCCCTGCTGCTGTAGCTTGAATAAGCTACATCTATGATGCTTACATCTATGATGCTAGAGGTTGGACACTAGAGTCTAGAGTTACCCCAGAAAATCCAAAACACTTCTGTCAAGGATTCAATGACTTTGCCCATGAGCATGCAACCAGGTGCTCACTTCTGTCTCATGCAGGTGGATATAATGGTAAAGCTAGGTGTAAGGTCACTAGAGTGGGCTTCCAGTTTGGATTATCAATCCAACTTTCAAAGCTCAACAAGTTTACTCAGCACAATGTGAACCTAGCTTCTAAGAAAGGATAAAGAAGAGACAGCATCTATAATAACAGCATCACTGAGACCTTGGATGAAAGTTCTGATGTCCCCTATCATGTGCTGGGGTATATTTTGGTACAAGAAATAACAGGAAGCTGAAGCAAGCATAGATCACTCAGCATAGGAAAGTCATAGGGTTTGGGATTTCTGGACTTAAACACTCTGCCAATCACTGAAAATACCAAAGGTGGGGTATCAAGCTCCCATTCTTCAGTAAAGCTATAACCATACGTTATATGTTGCAATAAATGATCGTGACAACTAAGTACAACATACCTAGCAACATCTTTGAATTTTTCCTTTCACTAAAGTAGATATTTCAAGAAGTCTGACTAAAGATCAAATGATGTTCAAGCACCCCGGAGGCTGGAGTAAGACTGACAGTTTGGCAGCCAATTTTTTCCTTTCATATATAGAAACCTGGCTGAAAGGGAGCCTGGGAACTGCAGCAGTGAGCTTTTCTTGGCATCTATAATCCAGGAAACTAAAGAAGGTGATTAGAATGATGTTGTGTGGGCCAGAATGGAGTATGTCTGGCTAGTTAAAAGCACAAATGAGTTAATCTTAAAAAAATCCCTGGCCTAGGAATCTAAGGAAAGGCCTCTAATGCTATCTGCTATAGGTTGTGACTTTGGACAAATTACATGTTCACTTTGGCTTTCAGCTTCTGCAAGAGAGATCTGTATTGTGATAGCTGTTACTCTAGCTATAACATTATATAATTCCATAATTTGGGGTGAATCTATTCCAAATTACTGAGCTTCAGCACCAGAGGGGACACATGACTAGATAGGTTGTCTTTGAATTAAAAACCCATCCTACGTCAAAACCTGAGCTCCTATACATCTTTGTGCTATTTTCAGATTTAGGAAGTATTTTTTCCTGCTCTTAGGATAATGTGACTTGTATAAAAGTCAGTTGGCTTTAACTCACAATCATAACATTTCATTTTAGAAGATTAAAATCACTAAACATATTTTAAATTATTTTGGACACAATTTAATTTCCAAAATACATATTTCATCAAGAAAGTAGTACTACGTAGATACAAAAAAAGATAGGCATTTCATGAATTTTTGAGGCAAAAGTGAAACTATATTAGTTTGCCATAACAGAGTACCTGTTAAAAGAGTAAAAGTTGTTTTCTAAAACAACAAATTTATTTTCTTGGTTCTAGAGGCTAGAAGTTTAAAAAAAAAAAAAGGTTCTAAAGGCTAGAAGTTGCCAGCACCTTTATCTCATTTAACTTTAATTATGTCTGTAAAGGCTTCATACATCTCCACCTGGAAAGGCTTCAAACAGCCACCTTGGGGATTAGTACTTGACATGAATTTTGGAATGGGCACAATTCATTACTCAGCACTGCCTCAGTGGGTATTAAAGTCCTGGTGAAGAGAAGAGTCAGTTATCAATCTCCGAGTCAAAATTCCCTAAAGGAACTTTGGTACATAAATAAAAATAATAAAATGATTGATTGAATGAATGATATATACATGTGACCATTTACTTGCTACTTTGATATTATTCTGACTTAGCTTTCTCACAAATTTGTTTTCTAAGTCCTCAAAATGGTAAAGGATTAATTTCATTACCTCTTTACAATGACAAAAGCTTTAGAAAGACAATGAAGGGGTGAATACAGAAGGAGAATTGAGAAAGATGCTTTGATAAATTTAGAAATAAAAAAAATTCTCTTACTGACAGGTACTATTCAACTCACTACAATAATTACCAAGTAACTCCAGTCAGTTAAGCACATTTTAACAAATTTAATGGACCAAAACTTAATTGTGACAAGTAATTTAGTCCTGGTTACAGGGATAACTAAGAGAAGATTAAAAATTTAAATATTCAAAATAATCTGCCAAGTATATTTATCAGGGGTAGTTTAGATTTTTTTTGGGGGGGTGGGTTTAATATTCAAATACAATCATGTCTGGCAAATATAGTAGATGATTAATCTGATAGAGTATATAGCTTATTATGTGAAATGCTAATGATGAATGCCTGACTTCCTGTGCAGTTGAAAACCAGTTCTATTGAAGAAGACACTCAGTTGATAAAACTACCTTCTTCAAGTTTTGTGGCAGAGCACTTGCCTCGCACGTATGAGGCACAGGGTTCGATCCTCAGCACCACATAAAAAAATAAACAAAATAAAGATATTGTGTCCATCTACAACTAAAAAAGAAATTCTTAAAAAAAAGTTTTGTGTTTGGAAAAGTTCTTTTAAAGTTCTTCGTGTGCCACATTATTAGTTTCAAAACAGAGTGGGGGAACTAAACTAGTTATAGATCTTGAATTATTTTGTTCTCAAAGATGACCCTTAGCTCCTTTGGCTCTTTCCTCTTAATTTTGTGGAAGTGCCACAAACCAAAACATACTCTTACCTGAAAACATTTGAGAGCCTTTATTGACTGGGGAATGGATAGAGTGTGGGGAGGTCAGAAGAACCAGGGCTCAGAAGAGCAATTTGAAAGCTTACTGACTTCTGGGAAAATAATTATAAAATAAATCTCTGTATTTGTTGACTTCAGTGACATGAAAACATATCACCAAGCCTTTCTGAGGTCCACAGGTCTGTTCCTTTTACACTTAGTACTCAAAGATCCAGTCAGGTATGGTGGCACATGCTTGTAATCCCAGTGACTCAGGAGACTAAGGCAGGAGATTTCAAGTTTGAGGCCAGTATGGCAATTTATCGAGATACTCAGCAAGACCCTGTCTCAAAATAAAAAGGGGTGGGGCTGTAGTTCAGTGGCAAAGTGCCCCTAGGTTCAACTCCTGGTACAAGGAAGGAAGGAAAAACTCAATGATCTACCACTGATGACTTCCTAAAGTCCAGGACTGAGCAAATATCTCACATTTTATGATTTTGGCTCAAAAATGTTTTAATGCAAAATGACTGCAGGTATAAAAGATGGCAGGTTTATAACTATGTAGCATCTTCTTCCTAAGGAAGTAAAGACTGAAAGAGGCAGTTTTGGGATTGGATAAAATAAAAAGACTAGGATGAGCAACATAAAACTCAAACGACAAAATAAAAAAAGTTGGGGAAAGACTTTAAGGTGCAGACTAAAACCTCGAGATGGTACCTGGGAGAATGGTAGTATGAAGAAAATAAGCATGGAAAGAATATACCTTTGCTAATTCATTTCTGTTTAAGAATTGTCCTGATATTTTTCTTGCTAAGGGGGAAAAATAGAGGAATGAAAACTAGTAGAGAGGTCTGTTATTGCTAATATGTCAGGAAAAAGTAAACAAAATTAACTCAAGATCATGGGCTTATTTGGGAAGAACACTGAGCAGGTCCTAACAAAAGATGAAATAGTTTTGGGGGTGATATTTGAGCAGATAAGAAGATATCTTAGAGATCGAGTTTCCAGATCTAGTAAAAACAGTAAAAATCAAGACACTCAGTTAAATTTGAATTGTAGTTAAACAAAAAAATTATGTGTGTTTAATAATTTTAGTAAGTCCTATTGGAACCATTGGGATTTAAGTGAGTGCACACTTATATACCCCCCAATAAATGTGCTAAATCCAATGATTCAGTGACCATATCTATTACTATATGGGTGACTTTGAGCAATTAGCTTTTTTTCCATTTCATCTCTAAAATGAAATGGAAACAATATTACTTCCCTCATTTTGGTTATTTTGAAGTTTAAATAAAATAATGCCTATAAAGCTCTTAGCAGAATACCTAACACATAGTAAATGCTCATCATGGGGGAGAAGGAAGAATTGGATCATGGGCAAATTTGCTTCAATTACAACATTTCAGGTTCATAAATATTTTATACATTATAATCGTATTATATTTCCCATGGAATATGAGCTTATCAAGCAGCTTTATTCATAATTCATAAATCTTAGAAGAAAAAAAAGATTTTCATCCACAGATGAATATGTAAACAAACTATGGTATGTTTATTTTTCTATGAGAAAAAGAGCTAATCAAGCTATGTAAAGAAGTGCAGAAAATTTGCTTGTAGGTTGCAAGTGAAAGAAGTCAGTCTTTCAGGCTGTCTACTGTATAATTCTAACTATATGACATATTTTAAATGACAAGTTATAGAATCAAGAAAAAGAGTGGCTAGCAGGGATGCAGGGGATCCCTGGGAGTTGGGTGGGTAGAGGTTGGCAGTGAGACATGAAATGGCAGAGTAAAGAGGAACAGAAACTATTCTAAAATTTAAATCAAACAGGCAATTCTGCCATTCATCTTAAATCTTAGTATTTGAAAACTGGGATTCTTTTTCTCTTGCAAGAAGAGATCATTTTGCCAGTAAATAGCCTAGACTTTCTACTCAAAAGGACACCACTGCCTGGCATTAACTGGAGCCTGTTGGAGATGCAGACTCTCCGGCCCCCACTGAGGCATACTGAATCAACATTTGCATTTTAGCCAGACTTCAGGTGGTTCCCATGAACATCAAGTTTAGGCACACTATTCTAATAGTCAGGAATGTGGATTATGAAGTCAGATTTTTTTCCAGTCCCATCATACTCCTTCTTCTAACTGTGCCATTGTAGGTAAAGTTACATTAATATCACTAAATCACAACTTTCCTATTTGCAATACAACACAAGTGAGAATACCTACCTCCAAGAGTTATTAGGAGTACTTATTGAGATAAGGCTTGTAAAGTTGTTAGCATGGCACTTGGCAAATAAAAAGTAGTCAATAAGTGTTACAGATTGATGTCCCTAACAATATCAATGATATCAGAGAACCAGGAATAATTTGAACTTCTTGTGTTAGAGTTATCTTTTTAACTTGCAAAATACTTCTCCCTAAGGAATGAGGGAAGGGAAAGAAGGAGGAAGAAAGGTAGGGGAAAGAAATAGGCATGCTAAAGTTACTCCTGGATGGATTGTTCCTTTCTATTTGTGGAAATAATTGGCAGTATTCTTTCTCAGAGCTCTGCATAAGAACCAAATGAATCAATCTGTTACAAATTGACACCACATAAATGAACTATTTTTTTTCTTATTTAGCCCAAATTACTGTTTCTAGTCAGAAACTCCTTCTGACAGAAAGAAATGTGAGGGTCCTCTTCCAGTTCTATTATTCATAAGAATGTCAGCGTGCCACAGCCCTGGAACTGGGTGCCTGGCACTGGTGTCTGTTTTGAATCTTTCTGTTTTCAGAAGATATTTAATGCTAAAATCACTCTTTGAGGTAAGGACTTTAGCAAATAGAATTGCACCTTATCTAAACTGGACTTGATCAGAAAGGCATTTTTGATGTAATTATCAGTATGTTGAGAATCTTTTAACTTAGTTGTCTTTAGATTTTTCCTTTATAGGATTAATTATTGATACCAAAATAAAATCAATTTTCATTCAGGCTAACAACAAAAAAGGGTATTTTTAAATGTTTCTTTCATTTTACCACAGAGTTACCTATCCTGAGAAATCAAGCCAATGGATGCTTCAGGGTGACTCCTGTAATAGCAGAAGTCCGAGTCTATATGGCTTGTTTTCACAATGCCAGTATAGAAAGTAATTTCTGAGAATTTGCATGTAGATAATCATCCAGCTGGCCATGCCAGCAAAATATTGTGGTCAGTTCCTTTCCTATTGCTATTCCCCTTGTCTTAATAGCTCTTGTCCCTTATAATTCTACAGAATTCCTACTTGTCCCTAAGATCCATCTTAAATGTCACCTCTGTGAAGCTTTCTCGATTATCTAAGGCATAGTTCATGTGTTTGCTCTTATAATGTTTGGTTCTTACCTAGGTTTTACATCAGGCATCTTTCTGGTTAGTGTTGGCTGTTGATGTGTCTGTCCCCTGTTCCCCTTCCCTGGTGTTTTTAGTCAGCTCTTTTACTGCCATGACCAAAAGACCTGACAAGAACAATTATTTTACAAGAAGAAAAGTTTATTTGGGGGCTCACAGTTTCCGAAGTCTCAGTCCATAGGTGGCCGATTCCATTCTTTGGAGCCCAAGGTGAGACAGAATATCATGGTGGGAGGATGCAACAGAGGAAGGTGGCTTGGGAAATGGTATCAGGAAGCACAAAGAACTCTATTCAACAGGACAAAATATATATCCCAAATGCACACCCTCAGGAACCTACCTCCACTAGTCAAATCCTGAGCCTGCAGTTACCACTCAATTAAACCCTATCAGGGGATTAATGCACCGGTTAGGTTAATTTCTCATAATCTAATCATTTCAACTCTAAACTTTCTTGCATTGTCTCATACATGAGCTTTTAGGGGTACCTAGCATCTAAACCATAGTATCTGGTAATGTGATTTCCTGGGAACAGTGGCACCATGGAATTCATTTCTGTGTTCCTAGTACTCAGCCTTAAGAGCCAGCAGTAGGTCATAATTTTTAAGGGTGCACTCTACCTAATAAGTCTTGTTGACTTCTTCAACCACTGAATTACTTGTAGAGTTCTTTCTTGGATTATGTATAGTTCCCTAGGGTTGCCATAACTGAGTACTATAAACTGAGTCGCTTAATCAATATGAATATATTCTCTTATAGTTCTAAAGGCCAGAAGTCTGAAATGCTATTAGGGCTGTGCTTCATCCAAAGTCTCTAGGGAAAGAGCCATCCTTTCCTTTTTCAACTTCCAGTAGTGCCAGGTGTTCTTGTGGCAGCAAAACTCTGATTTTTACCTCAGTCTTTACATAGCCCTCTTTACTTTCTCTGTCCAAATTTTCCTCTTCACATATTGACACAAGTCATGTTGTTAAATGGCAAAGGTCTGTCAGGGAGCCAGAGCAGTCCTTTCTTACTGGTTCTTGTGATCACAATCATGCCAGAAAGATTTCAGACATGTCGCTCAGAGTAGCAGACATGAGTTTATTAGAAAGGACAGGGAAAGGGAGAAGGGGACACTCAAGGGAGACAGTGGATCCTTTTCAGAGAGAAGGAGGATGGTATGTCCCTCATTACTCATTTTAAAATTTTACTTTTTTTAAAAGAAAATTTTGTTAAGTATCTCATATGTGATTGAGCTGATAAATTTATGTGTCTTTGTGGAGGCTAAATATATATCAGAGATACATTAGGATTATTATAGAAGTCATGTTTTTTGGTTCATAGCTATTATATGAACTGAATAGTTCATGGCTGTTATATGAACTGAATATATTTTTGTTCTTGTGAATTATCTTTTGTGTTTTCCTTGCAGAATTTTATAACTGCTGCCTGTACTTTAGTGTTTTGCAAAGTTACTACTTCTAACAAAACAACTCAAATTAATTTAAAATAATGAGCCATCATCACTTATGGGACAGATAAGATAAATGTTGAATTTTAGTACCAATACTGACTCTAATTATGGAAAGGGTAACTGTAAAATTATAGGCATTAAAATAAAACCATTACTCCCACTTCAAGACTGGTGAAAATGTTCTGGTGGATGTTTAAAATTGAAACTTGGCAATCAAGGCTAAGGAAGTCAAAGGGCTAAGGAAAAAGCAGCCAATATTTTGGCCCTCTAAAGTCATCCAGGACCCAGGGGATGATGGAACCCCTCTAAGGCCCTGCAACTCCAGTGAGTGAGCAACCTCCCAATCCAGGTGATCATGAGGACCCTAGAGAACAGGAAATCAGCATACACTATGAAAAGAGAAGGATCCTTGAGAGGGAAATGCTTCCAAGGGAAGTCACATGTGGCCAGCACAACCTTGACACATCCTGTAAAGGAAAAGCTAAAGGAGCCAACAAGCTTCTCACAAGTTCTCAAAAGCGACTCCTGAAGAATCATAGCTGATCTTAAGAGTAGATAGGAGCAAGGTCCATTTTGACCCACTTGGTCTTAAACACCTAATAGAAAAGTATAACCAAAGGCAGACATATTATTATTTGAATGGAACTTGAGATATACATGTGATCAGCTGTGCCAAAATTAAGTAAAGCCAAGAGGCTATAAAGGCAGAGCTCTTATATAGGAGTTCCTGATAATAACTATCAAGAAAGACTCTGATAGTGTTTCAAATTTGTCCCAAATAAACTTAAGCTTGATCTTACAGACCTACAAATCTCCCTAATCCCTATGTAGGCTGACTTGATCTGGGATGTGAGTGTTTTTTGTTTTGTTTTGTTGGTGGTATGATTATATGAATTATACAATCCTGATATTTATCCCTCAAATTGGTCTAAAAGATATAATGTGGCGCATGAAAGCCTTAACTAACCCTACAAAAGAGAGCTCTAAATGACACAATAAAATGGATTCCCTATCAGAGATACCACTATTGAAAAAGCTATTTTACAGAAATTAGATGGCATTAGATTTCTTAACTATAGCTTAAAGGGGTGCCTGCATGTATGTATGTAGACCATATATACATACATTTTTTTTTCTGACAACTCTGCTAATATTTCTAAAGCCTTAAATAGCCTCCACTCATAAATCAAATGCCATGTTGAACCCCACCTTAAGCTTTAATGAGTTACAGTGTTCATGCTTTTCAGACTACCTGATAATGCTTATTACTTTTATGAGATTATTTATGAAAAATAATACTTTGCTGTCTTGTTTATTGTTATGCTAGCATGATCCTATGTGTGCCTCATGGATCTACCCACCAACTGCCATCAAGGACCTCTAAATTGCCTTTATGCTAAATTCCCTTGACTGTCCATGTCCCACTTATTAGAGAACAGGACTTTGGGTCACTCTCCCTTACTTTTCCCTCTCTCAGCAGGAAACTTCCAGATAGAATCAACACCCAGATACCCTAAAAGAATTTAGGGACATAAAGTCCTTGAAGGGGGAAATTATAGGTAATAGATGCATGTGAGTGGTTGGGAACATGAGGTTAAGGGAATAATTCTATAAACTGGGCCCACTGTACTGACTCTCATATGCTTTATTTTAAAAAGCAATTCACCTAAAGTCATACCAGGTTTAAGTCAATAGGATATGTTACATTCCTCAGTGAATGACCTGTTATCTGAAGGAGAAATGCAGGCCGGAAATGCCAAGCAGAAGAACCCTGAAGGGGATCTGTTGTGACTTTTACACAGACCAGGTTCCAGAACTCAGGGAGATGAGGACCATTCCCCCTTAATCATAAAGTTGGTAATAATGAGTTCCAATTAGAACTGGTAGGCGTGGCCCAAAGTGACCTAGAGTTGTCCTTCACTTTTACCATGCACAGTGAGGACTTAAAAGTGATGTTATCCTGCTGACACTCAAAAGTTAAGAGGTGGACTTGAGCAGGACTCTCTGGAAATTTATCTATGACTCCCTCCCCCCAGTGAAACTAGAGGGCTGAAGAAGGGCACCATCCTCCTGCTCTTGGAGTAGATCCATTCTCTCCTTTGAGAGTGTCTCCTTTTCCAATTTCCTGTCCCTTCTAATAAACTCATGCCTAGTACTCTGACTGACATATCTGAAATATTTTTAAAAATATATATTTTAGTTGTTAATGAATCTTTAATTAATTAATTAAATTAATTAGTTAATATGTGGTACTGAGAATCGAACACAGTGCCTCACATATGCTAGGCAAGCTCTACCACTGAGCTGCCCCATGTCTGAAATTTTTAACTCCTGTTTGCAAAAAACATTGAGGAAGGACTACCATGCCTGCCTCAATTCCCTAGGAGGCTCTTGCCCTATAACAATACTTGACTAAGGGCTCACTCTATTTTACAGTGACCCATTCCCAAATTAGGTCCCATTTGAAATACTAGGGGTCAGGCCTTTAATATCTTTCTGGAGGGCACAATTCAAATCATGTCAGACAGTAGGAATCACAGGGGAAATATGATGGTGGGCATGGTCTCTATCTTTGTACAAATGAATCCAGATTTAGAAATTAAAATCACAGGCAGTTTTAATAAATAGCAGCCAGAACTGAACATTAAAGGTGAAATTATTGTAGTTGAAAATACATTAATCTGTTAAATTGTGTAAAACATTACTCATCTAGAGCTTGCTAATATTTAAGTGAATGAAAATTATTAAATAGAAGTCTTCGAAACTGTCAGTGGAATGAAATACTATTTATTCCTTATATAGGTCTAACCCTGATATTAGAATCATCAATATTTACCATTATTTCACATTACCCAAACTTTATTTGATAAATTATGAAACTATTGGCAGCTTACATTCGAATAAACTTTAGTCATTAATAAGAGAAAAGCAAGTTAATTAACTCTTGAGGAAAGCCATGGGGATATATTGAAGAGGATGAGGAGATGTTGAAAGCCTAAGATGTTAACAGCATGGGTGTTGGCATCCATGGCAGATGAGGCCCCTTGGGCAGACATCAGCCTCTTTGATGTTTGTCATTGGCAGCCCAGTCTTGTGTAGGAGAAATGGAGGCTTTTGCAGACCCTGGTAATATACCTGCCATCAGGCTTCCAGCAGTGGTAGGAAACAACACTATTGTAAACTGGGACAGCAGAGAAAGAAATTGCAGATACTAACAGTTAGCAAAGAGGCTTTGCAATAGCACCAAATGGATTCAGGTTATGGAATCCATTTGGGAGGAATTAGATGAAAGAGGCATTCTGGATTTTTGCCAGAATACTGTGAGGCTGAGGCGGACTGTTAAGGGGTGGTGACATTCATGAAGACCTTATATTACCTCCAGACTTGAGTAGCTCCAAGTTCATGATTCTACAAAGAAAGCAAGTAACAAAGATCACCAGAAGCCTGAGGGAGGCAAAACTAATGAACAGTACAAGGGCAAGAGGGAAAAGTCAAGGGAAGATGCAGAAGGAGAAAAGGAAAAAGAAGTTCTCAGGGAAATCGGGAAGACCAAATGACTAATCAGGGATGAGCTGAATAGCAGTTTAGACAGGGGTGACCCTGAGAAGTGCGAGGGGAAGACATTTTAAGGCCTCCAGTCTAAAAAGCATGGTAGAGAGATGGTGAAAATATAATTTTTGTCTAGAAAACGAGAAGGGGAATATCTAGTGTGGCTTTAAGGGGCTAGGGGTCTAGGAGAGGGCCTGGGGGTCTAGGGTAGCTGGGTAGAGAAGGGAATGACCAGTGAAGCTTACAAAGATGTGGCAGGAGGACAGCTGGCACACTGACCCAAATGTCCATGTGGCCCAGAGGCAGAACATTGTGTAGAAGGGGCTGCACTAGGACAGTTGGCTGAGCAGGTGCATTGGGAGATCTGGACCTAGTCTTTATGACTCACACTAAGCTGTGGACCCTGGCTCAAGATAGAGGCTTTTAAAAATCCACAAAGTACCACATGGGTTAGAATAGCCTTGGTCAAGAGGATGTCTTCTGATCTTTTTTTTTTTTTTTTGAACCTGAACCATTAACACTTTCTTCTTCACCTCTCATATTTGAAAATGGCTGTCTTCTCCCTTGCCCACTCTGTAAAATATAGAGCCTATCTTTATTTTCACAAGCATCTCTGATGGAGGTATATCACGCAAACTTAGGAAATCCTTTATTTTGTATCTCTGTCTCAAGCTTATCAGTTACTTCCGGAGACTTTTCCTACCTATCACCCAGACCATGTCTTCTCCATTAACTAGAATCTTCACAGTGTAAACTCAGATGTGCATCGCTTGGTCCTTGTTCTCAGCAAGCCCTGCAGAACACTCCCCCACAGCTGGCTTCCATGATGCTTGAAATCCTTCTCTTTGCCTTAGGCTGAGGCTTTCTCTTTTGGGTCTTGGAGTATTTGTGAAGGTACAAATCTATTTCTCCACAAAAATGCAAACGACTTTAAGTGTATGTTCAGTAGTTTCTAGGGTCTGTAAAACTTGTTCATAACACTCAGAAGTTAAGTCCCAGCTCTGGAGACCATTGAAAGCAGCTATATACTCCTGTATATTGTAATTAATTTTCATTTTATAGAACTCATGACCTCAAATGCAAACACACATGTGATGTAACCACACGTCTCTGATACCCAGCGTGCTTTTTGTCAGTGCTTTGAGAATCCTCATCTATGATTCCTACTTCTGGTCACCACTGCTCCCTGAATTCAGGACACAGTTGTTGTTCTTATTTTGTAGCTGTTTATTGAACCCAGGGGCTAGTGCATGCTAAGCATGCCCTCTACCATTGAGTTACACCTCCAACTTGGCCTTAATTATTTTAATTTGTTTGTTACAAATGGCCTTTTCCGTTTTTTATCCTGATTCACATGTTCCACTTTGGGTTTCAGAATGATGTTGGTAAAATAAAATTAAAATAAATGATGTTGGTAAAATAAAATAGCTCACCGCTATTCAAGGACTCCCTACTGCTTAGAGTTGTTGAGATTACATATTTGGACTACTAATTCTTAATAGGTCAATGTATTAGAACTTTGATACACAGTAAAATATATTTTTGCTGTAATTAAGACTGGGTGATGGGGTCTCCCAGAGAGAACATGGGGCTGAGTGGGTCATGGAATCAGGGTAATTTGGGACAATAACAATAAACTTGGACTAAAGCAAGATTGTATGTTTTCTGAACTGTAGAGCCAGCATCTCAGGAGTGTGGAAGAACACTCTAGAGAGACAGTGGCAAATAATTCTACCCAAAAAGCAACACAGTACTGAAGGATGATCAGACTATTCTCTGATAATTTTATAGGGTTCATTTTTTTCTACATCTCTGAAAATTTGGGATTCTTAAATCTTATAATCTATAATCTTAGAATACATGAAACAAAGAAATATTTAGTTTCATTGAACATAAAATGAGATGAAGACTTTTCTTCCTAACATTTCTAAAGGACCCAGAGTAGATTCATGCTGGATTTTGAGATAAGGATTTGGGTACAAGAACATATGTGGCGGGTGATCAGCAGAAGCATGGTGAGAGGATGGAGAATTGAGACAGGAAAGGAAGGAAAAGAGTAGCCAAAAGGTGTATTGATGAGGAGTCATAGCTTTGTGCCGCTGAACTCTCTTCTGGGACCTCCAAAAGAAGGTGAAGAGAAAATCCCTAGAATTGTCTTCTATAGGCTTAGGAAGCAGAAGTGTTTTCTTACTGCTTCCCTTTGTTGGAGGTGCTGCTAGATATTTCTACCCTGTTCCTTATGCAGGCTGAAAAAATGTTTCTACTATCAGAAGGTCCTCGGAGAAACAAAAAGAAGACATTGGGGGCATAAGGGAGCTGTCTAAAGGTAGCCTTCTGAATGAGTGGAGGCATAAGGACCAACAGAGGCAGACTCACTTTAAATTGAACTTATAATTGTGGTTTTTGAGTAATTATGTTACTTCATTTTACTACTACAAAATGCATACTTATGTGCACAATGTTGTACATTATATATGCATTTTCTAGTTTTATTGAGGTGTGGTTGGCAAATAAAAATATTACATACTTACAGAATGTAACTTGATATTTTGATATGTATGTTATGAAATGGTTACAACAATCAAGATGACTATCACCACCTCAGGTACCCATCACTTTTTTTTGAGGGTGTAAAAACATTTTAAGAATCTAATCTCTTAGCAATTATCAAGTATAAAATATAATATTAATTATAGCTGTCCTGCTGTACCATAGATCTCCAGAACTTTCTAAATATGTTTTCAAATATGATTCCTTTTCTGCTTTTACGACTTCATCCTTCAAAGCCTCATTATGTCTTCCATATAGTCTTCCTTGGCTGTTTAATTCCCCAAATGGTTATTCCATACTTTGTCCCACCACTCCATCTTTTTTGAATTATAAACATTAACTCATTAATTGCACAAATTAATGGGTTTCACTGTGACATTTCCATACATTCACATATCTTGCCTTAATTGCATCCACCTTCCCTGCTCCCCTCTCTTGCCCTTCTCTCCTCCACCTCTCCATGTGGAATGTAATTTTGTTGCATGTATCTATTCTATAGCTATTGATACGTATATCTACCAACAAACTACATGATTGTCCATGTTTTATCTAAGTTGATATTCCCTTTATGTGCCATAAGCCAGACATGATAGGTATTCAGCAAATATTTTATTTGAATAGAACTATATTTCCTACCTCTTTGTAACAAGTATATTGTTGCAGAGTTGATTACGTAAATTAACCAGGTTTATAAAGTCAAAGTCAATAGAAATAAAACAAATATTAATATATCTGAAGGGAAAGATAAACTAAGATTAGGAGACTGCAGTACTTGACTCTCCATAATGGATGAATTATCCAGATGGAAAATTAATAAGGAAACCTTAGGCATCAACTATACTTTAGATCAAATGGACCTAATCGATGTATGCAGAACATTCGATGCAATAGTAACAGAATGGATATTCTCAAGTGCACTAAAACATCCAGGATAGGTCATTATTACACAACAAAACAAGTCTTTTTGACAGTGAGTCAAAAAAAAAAAAAGAGAAATCAAAAGACACACTAAGATGAAAATGGAAACAACATATCAAAACCTCTGAGATGTAGCAAAAGCAGTTTTGAGAGGAAAATTTATAGCAACATTTATATCAAAAAATAAAAAAATCTCAAACAACCAAATATTATACGTCAAAGAAATTGAAAAAGAGGAACAATCTAAGCTCAGAGTTATTAGAGGGGAAGAAATAAAGATCAGTAAGAAATAAATGAAATGGATTCTAGAAAAATGGGGGAGGGGAAATCAATGAATGTAAGAGTTGGTTTGTTGGACACAAACAAAATTGACAAACTTTAGCTAAACTTGCTAAGAAAAAAATAGAGAAGGCTCAAAATCTTAAATGAAAAAGGAGAAATTACAAATAACACCACAGAAATACAAAGGATCATAAGAAATTACTGTGAACAATTATGACAACAAATCAAATAACCTAGAATAAATGGAAAAATTCCTAGATACATATAACTTACCAACACTTAAAAAAAATCTGAAAAGACCAATGATGAATAAAGGTATTGAATCAGTAATAAAAAGAATTTCATCAAAGAAAGGTCCAAGGCTTGATTACTTCATTGCTGAATTCTACCAAACATTTAAAGATGAAATAATGTCAATTCTTTAAACTCTCCCAAAAAGTTGAAGAGGAAGGAATACTTTCCAGCATTACCTTGATATCAAAGCCAGCAAGGATAAGACAAGAAAAGAAAATTATAGGCCAATATTCCAAATGAAATAAAAATGGAAATATCCTCAACAAAAATACTAGCAAACTGAAATCAACAACACAAGAAGATAATTTATCATGATCAATGGAATTTATCCCAAGGCTAATTTAACATATATAAAGTAGCAAAAATATCTTTCTTTTTCATATGTAAATGATATGTAAATTATACATTCGAGGTGCTGGGGATTGAACCCAGGGCTGTGCACACACAAAATCTAAATGTTCACCTCCATTAAATGCAAAAAGAATTATTTGACAGAATTTAACATCTTCATGATAAAAACACTTAAATCAGGGATGGGGGGATGTGTTTCAACAAAATAAAGGCCATATATGACTAGCCCACAGCTAACATTATACTCAAACATGAAAAGTTGAATAGTTATGAATGAGTGTCCCTCATAGGTCTGTATGTAAAACTGTGGTCCTCCAGCTTGTGGGGTAGTTGGGAGGTGCTGTGGACTTTTAAGAGATGGGGCCTAGTGAGATGTTCTTAGTTTATTGGGAGTGTGCCCTCAAATGGGATTGTGGAACCCAGGACTTTCAGGTTTTCTCTCTATTTCCTGGCTCATAATGTGAACAATATGCTCTAATTCATGCCCCCCACCATTGTCATCTGGCATCCTCACCAGAGGCTCAAAGCAGTGGGGATGCCTGTCTTGGACTGAAAGTTCCAAAACCACAAGGTCATGAGCTAAATAAAACTTTTCATAAATTAATTGCTTTAGGTATTTTGCTGTAATAATGCAAAGCTAACTAAAACAATCATGCACAATATAAAAGATGCCCACTCTTGCCACTTCTGTTCAGTAAGGTACTGGAAGTTCTTGCCAGATCAATTACCTAAGACAAAGAAATAAAAGTCATCCAAATAGGAAAGGAAGGGAGGGTTTCTTTCAATGTGGAATAGAGAAGATTGCTTTCCTGGCTGCTCCATGGCATGAAACCAAAAAAAAAACCAAACAAACAAACAAACAAAAAAAACAAATAGGCACCTTCTCAGCAAGGTGGATGAATAAAAGGTGGACTTTATTAGAATTTAATATGAACATTCAAAGAAGATTGGGGGCTCAGGAGGTTGGATATACTAAAATAAGGAAGAAATCCTCAGTGTCACAGCCACTGCTGCGGGTAGAGGCACCAGCTAGAGTAGTCCGTCCATGAGCAAAGTGGAGCGATAAGGGAATTAAAGGAAGTCACATTTTTAGGAGGCTTGAGGAATATCTGGGTACCGAGAGTTTAGAGATCAAAGACCCTGCTAGACTAAAATGGAAGGTGTGTTGCACAATATCCTTGTGCAGGAAAGAAACTGAATCTCTCCCAGCCATGTGCAGAAGACCGAGGAAGAAATGATTTTGCAGCTGCAGCATTGGGGCTAGCAGCTAGGTGAGCTGATTCCTGGCAAACCTGAATTGGCCCAAAATACAGGCCTGGCAAACCCACACTACATAAGAGTGTGCCTAAGTGACCAAGAGAAAAATAAAGTGTGGAAAGGGATCTACACAGGGGAATACTGGTCATGGAAACCTGTTGAGGGCCACAACCAAGTTAAGACGGCACCTGGCAGTATGCCAGGGGGAGTGGTTTGTGAGCCAACGCCATTGAGCCATTAAGATGATGAGGATTCCTTAATGACTGACTGCTGTGTCTAGATGATGTTAATTAAGTTAAGCTGTGTGTAATTAGTTGGGTATATGTACCTCTGCAGTCAGACAGAGAAGCGGCTCCTGCTACCTTGGGTGCCTGCTACTTTGAGTTCTCAGTTCCTGCTGAGTTCACTCGCAATAAAGTAGCTAGTTTCCTGCTTCAATCTTCAAGTTGCTTGTCACCTCTCGGTTATTTTGCCCAGACGGACTTAGGCAGCCCAGTGGGACTACGGCAGAAACCCACTTGGCTTTCCCCTTCCCCCTCCAACTTGGCTGCTTGCAGGACCAGCTGCGAGAGACTCGTCTGGTCAAGAATTTAAAAGGGCAGGGGTAGGAGAGGTTGAGTTTGGAGACTGAACCCGAGTCCAGGAAACATGAGGTCCACAGATGATGGAATGGACTAAGAATTGGCTTCTCCACCACATGAGTGAAACCCAGGAAAAGATCCCTGGGCTGCAGTTTTCCAGAGTGAACTGGCAATTGCTGGGCCCTGGAGGTGCACTGATTTAAAATCTCCAGACCAACTGGCATTCAGTGACTCCACCTCCAGGAATTCTGCCTATGGGATTACTTCTCATTCCATCAATTCCACCCTGAAGGTGGAGCAAGCATCAACCTACCTCACACTGGTGAGAAGAGAAGCTGAGAATCTTTTGAACTCTAATAGAAATAATTCTTTCACTTTTCATCAAGTTTTTTTCTTTTCTCTGTGACATTAATGATTCATGGGAATTTATACATATTTATATTCTCATTTCTAGTATTTTTGAGGCCATTTTTTTTTCATGGATCAGTATTTTGAGGACTAGGATGTTTGATTAGTATAGTTCAGATTTCTTTTTATATTTTTAAGTTTTACTATCTTCCCTCTACTTATCTGTTTCCCTTGATTCTTTTTTTCTTTTCGTCTACTAATAGTCAATCCCTATTATTCTTTCACTCTTTACGTTTTTTTACTTCTACCTATCTTCTCTCATCACTGTAGCTTTGGCTTCCTTCTCAAATCTCTGTATCTTGTGTTTTCAGGGAGTGCCCACAGGGACTCTGACCCTGCTGTACTTTGTCTGGCCTCCCTGGCTTTCCTTTAATATCTTGGTGGAAGTATCCACTATGAACCCCTAACTCTAGCACCCTGATTCCTGCAGAACCAGCACCATGTCACTGAAGCCAAGGTCTGCCACCGTCTTGAGGAGTGGTAATCCAGCCTCCGAAGACCTCGAAGACCACGGCTGTAGCAGCCTCTAAGTGTCTGGGTGGCTGAGAATGCTGAAAAAACTGTCTAGGCTTCTTTGTGCAAGAAGAGCGCCCCACTGGTGTCTTCTCAAGAGAGGTTTCACTTTTACTTCCTTGAGTTTGAGGTGGGTGTGGCCTTGCCAGTTCCTGAGATGCCCTCAAGCCATCTTTCTTATTGTCTCTGGGCAAAGCCTTTAGCATTTCTGTTGTGGTGGTAATGTCTTTAACAACTGCAACTTCCTTAGCCCTAGTTTTACTCTTGCCTTTCAAGCCCATGGTTTCCAAATCTTTCTGCTCCTGATTATCATAATAAATCTGGCTAAAATCTGCCAACAATATCCTTGCCACTGTCTGAATGCTATGCTGCCTAGAAATTGCTTCCACCAGATTAAGAAGTCTGTTGCTTTGCTTTTAAAAATCAGCCTCACAGAAAGTCTCAGGACACAGACAAAATGCAGATAACTTCTCAGCCAGAACATGAATGGCCTCTAGTCCAATTATCAATTGTGTCTTTTTTCTCCTTTAAACCCTCTCGATTCCTGTTTTCAATGTCCATGATCTTTTTTTTTAAAGAGAGAGTGAGAGAGGAGAGAGAGAGAGAGAGAGAATTTTTAATATTTATTTTTTAGTTCTCGGCGGACACAACATCTTTGTTGGTATGTGGTGCTGAGGATCGAACCCGGGCCGCACGCATGCCAGGCGAGCGCGCTACCGCTTGAGCCACATCCCCAGCCCCTGTGTTAGACCATGACGCAAGAAAAGACCACTGACTCCAATTAAAATCAAATTAAAGCAAGCTTATTATTTCGACCGGCCGGGCTGCCTTGCCCCTCAAATCGTGGGAGCCAAGGACAGCCCCGAGGCTTCTTTGTGGCCCAGTTTTATAGCCCAAAAAGTTACACAAAGGGGGGGGGGGGTTACAGATAACAACATTCTGAAGAGCATAACACAAGTTTACATTTTGCTGGCCCCGGCATCAGAATTTATGGAGATCTTAGAGACTCAGAGAGGGTCGTTGTCTGGCCAGGGAGGGCCAGAATTTATGAGGCGTCACTAAGGTTTAGGAAAGGGTTGTTATCTGGTCAGGGAAAACCGGACCTGGGTGAATTCAGGGCACGGGCAGGCATTCCAATCAGCTTTACAACATCAACTAATGGCCAGGCCATACAGACATCCTGATATTTTTACAGAAATCTAATGAGATAACTAGGCTAGGTATATCATTCCCCCCTTTTCTGATGTGTCCCTTTCAAATCTTTGATAGGGTAGGGGAAGAGCACTGAGGGAATTTTAATCCTTCAGGTAACAGTCTCCAAATTTTTAGAACTCACCCAAAACCGGTCTCCCTGATTTTATCTGACTTAATTAATTACTTATATTGGTAGTCTGTTTATTTTTGGCTCCATTGTTGTAAGAAGAGAGGCGTCACTCATTTTGGCTTCTTGTGAGCTGAGAGAGGGTGACGTGAGGGGGCACGGCGTGAGGGACACGAGTTGCCTTTTAGAAGTCGGTTCGGTTTGAAGTCTGGTTGGGGAGGAACAGGTTGTAAAGTCACATCTGGGGATGGGTGCTTCTATGAGAGAAACAAAAACCATGAGTACTGAGTACTGAGTAATGTTGCAGCAGCTGGAACGTGTCACTGTATAGAAGTTCCCTGACCAGGCTTTAACCTTCCCAGTTATCAGGACTATAAGCATAACATTTAACTTTTAGTATTACAGATGTCCTTCCCCATAAGACACAGTTTAATAATTTAATGTCATCTGATCTTGCAAAATTCTTTTACTAGTATGAGCTCTGTGTCTAATAGAGAAACCTTTAATTCTGTTACTAAGGGCTGGATAATCATACTAGCAAACACGAAGTCTACCTGTGTAGGTTAGGAATATCTGTAGGCCTTAAACAAAAAAAACTTCTGTCTCTGGCAGCTCCTCTTGATAGTCTCTTTTTATAGTTATCAGGCATTTCTGTCTGAGAATCCTTCTTTGTATCCTCCAGTCTTACTTATTTTGGGAGGCTAACATAAAGTGTATACCTTAAATTATTATTATTATTAATTATTATTATCATTATTATTATTATTATTATTATCATTATTATTATTTAAAATGCCCAGGAATGGCTGTATTTTGGTTTTAATGTCTTTGCTAAGTGTTTAAGATGAAGCAGTCAAACTGACTTTTGTTTCTATCTATTGTTAACAGTCAGCTGAGCTTTTATGGGAGTCATTCCTGGGGAAACTTCTCAGTTCTGCTAGTGCCATTTGTGCTAGGATGGGTCTAGGTCTTGCTTGACCATGTGGCTTCCCTCGGAAGCATCAGGGATGTCTCCCTTCTCTGATGACTCTCCTCTTCATAGCAAATGCACTGATTGGCTTCTGTTCTCCAGTGGTCTCATTAGTCTCCCTGATCGGGAGGTTATGTGGCCCAGAGTTGCAAAGCTCTTTAGAGAAGTCCCCTGTTCCCTGGATTCAGACTGACTCAGAGGGCAAGGGCCAAATATTGGTTTTTCTGGCCCTTTTAATTTAACTTTAATTTTAAAACTTAATCTTAAACATCCAGCAAATAAATTTTAACAGCCTTATATTAAGAGTACTGGGCTTTAATGTCTATAACTTTATAATTATTCATCTTTTCATTAATTGGGATCTGTATTATCCTATCTGTCTTGTAGGTGATGGCTTATCATCTCAAACTAACCCATGTTGTGTTCTTAAAGCAACACTTCTGTAAAACACTAACAGGGAATCTTTAGATCACTTATAAGGAAATTACAAAATAAAATTAACAAGAGTAAAAACAGTTTGTGTAACAGCTACCCTAAATTTTTGGCTGAGTTATACATTATATCCCCTGTTTGAGATCCTAGTAATCTTGACAGAAAAAAACAAACTTTTGAACATAACTTTAAATGAACTAAAATCTGGCCTACTGCTTTCATAGTCATTCTCACATGTAGTAAGATGGGACACAGAGCCTTATCTCAGGTAAGGCAGGGCTCTTTATAAATCTTAAGTGTTTTAGTTCTAAGGCTGATCTTTGTTTTTTAAATATCATTTTACAAAGTTTACATAAATTGTTTGAGGTCACATGAACATTAGCTGACACCATATGATATCACATTTAAAACATGAATTAAAGAAAGGCTGAAAGTTTTTAACCTTTACATAGATTAGGCTCTCATTAACTTAAGAATACATTTAAATTGTTCCCCAATGTAAGAAGTAACAAAGCTTTACATATCTTATTGATAACAGGTAAATAAATCCCCAATATATTTTTTACCATACAACTTCTGAACACCAGCTTGATATAATGCTCTTTCAAAGTTTCTACCTTACAGACTTGTATACCTGGAAGATATGAGCACATTAATAGCATCACAATTACATTGATGTTTCTACATTAACCAAGTTTAACTTTTAAAGAAATGGCAGTACAGTGCTCTAAAATAACAGTTCTTATTTAACCAGTTGTTTAATTTTTATGGTTGCTTGCTCTAGGAAAAAAATAAAACTTAATAAACACAATGTTATTGGTAAACTTATGTTTTAACAAATTTTTGTCTCTTTAACACATGACTGATTTTTACAATCTTATACAGACCTTAGTACAATCTTATACAGACCTTAGTAAATCAATCAGATATCTAACAAAAGTACTCATGAATGAGTAATCCCATATCAAATTTACTTTACTTATTTTATCAAAATATTAGACAAATATATTGAACAGTGTAAACCATTTTTTTGTTGAAGGAAAAGTCCTAGAACCAGGGCATATTAGACATTTTATAGACATTAATATTTTATGAGTTTTTGAACACCTAGAAAAACTTGTAAGCTTAAATTTTAAAGACATTTATTTTTATCTGTTTATCCAATTTAAATTGAACCATTTAAATCACATGAATTAAAGATCTTTGGATCTACTTTTTTAAATTTGTTTTTATGAGCGCTCCTTATATATGTTAATTTGTATATCATATATATGATATACGGACATATGTATATATAGACATATAACACATAACACAAGTGTGCACACATAACAATAGTAAAGGCCTTAGTAACTTTTCGCAGGTGAAATCTCCATTGCAATGTTTCAAAAACTCCACAGTTGGTCAAAGATAGGACTGATCAGAAAAACATTAACCTAGGTCTGTAGAGTCAAAATCATGAGCTCAAAAAAATACAGAATCTAGGGAAAAAAACAAGAGTCCTAGTAAAAATGACTGGCCAGTAATTAGTAAATACCATACAATTTACTTTTTTTTCCTTAGGTCTCAGATCAGTCTCCTACTGAGCTTGCAGGCTTCTTTCATTTGCATTTCAACATAAGTCCTGGCTGAGGTCTGGAAGGAGCAGGGAAAAACTGCTATTCTGCGCAGACACCTCAGGCCTATGGCATTTTAACTATAAGTCATAATTTTCAGGTTCGAATGTTGAAAATTATGATACAAGTTTAAGATACAATTCACAAAATTTTATATCTTTACATCTTGTTTTGTCAACAGATACCATACTATGATTTACTATCCTTGTCCAAATTAATGCACTGGTACACACAGTAACATTTTCCCAGGCTACCCAATTCAAAATTGGTGAAAAAAAAAAGACTGAATGATTAGGAAGTTACTTGCCAACTTGGAAGTAGAGTTCTTTAGTTTTCCATCCTAAGTATTTAAGTTCTCTGGCATGAATTATCTGAAATCATAAACTAAACAATTACCTAAACCCAACTTTTAACTGCAGCATTGTGCAATGCATTAAAAACCCATTCAGATACCAGATTGTTACAATAAAACATCATTTTTAGACACATATTCAGCCAAGATCATTCCCAAGAAACAATTTATAATATCAACACACTATTGCACATGTCTTAAAGGGTCAGAAACAAAGACATAGGACAGACAGAGGGGAGCTCCAGACTATGGCTGACAGACAGAAACCTTTAAAACAGAGCAGATAAGAGAAAAATCTCCTACACCAGTGGCACCATAGATGTCCCCACAAGGGGACCAGATGTTTTCACAGAGGGGCAACCTGAAATATAAAATCAAGGGTCTCCATGGCGACTTTACTGCATTAAGTGTCTCCTTTTTCTTTTTCTCTTTTCAAGAAGACAGAGGTGGCATAATCCTTACAGTACAGGGAAGGAAGGAGGGAATCCCCGAAGCAACAGGGCTTCGGCAGCTGCTGGGAGTCCCTCAGTCCCTCCTTTTACTTACAGGATTCCACCCCAAGCACACTCCATCTCCTAACATTTCAGAAGTCAGTTCTCAAAAAGTTCTGGGGGGAGGGTAAAGTTCATCGCAGTTCCTTAAAACACAGTCCAAAGGGGGTCAGGCTTCCTTGCTTTATTACCCATTTTCACGTCCAATATCCTAAAGTTTTTACCACAGAAATCACACAACAAAACGCACAAAAACAAACAAACAAAAAACATATAGAACACAGAACAAAACACAAGAAAACAGAAACCCGGCGCCAAAACAGAAAAACAGAAGAGCAATGCAACGTCTTGCCAAAGCTCCGGGGTAGGAGCGCGTGCGTGCCCGTCGGCACCTCTCTACCCTTCCAGAGGAATTCCCTACAGAACAGAACAGAAGACAGAATGATTTCTCGTTACTGTCCGGACAGGAGTATATGTGAGCCTCGCCAGGCCACCTCTCTGTCATCAGAAGAGATCTCCCTTAACCGGATACCAGATGTTATAAAGGCGCCACTTACCTATGGAGGCCTCCTTCCCCAGGTGCTTGCTGATAGTTTAGTGCGGCAGTTCACTGCAGTGCTCCGGGGACGAAGGCTCACTCCGAGGCCTTGGAACGTCTCAAGTTGCGCACCCCCTAGAGTGGCTCTCCAGCCCGGAGCCCTGGAGCGAAGGCCGGCTTCAGAATTTCCAGCAGTCTGCTCTTGTGGTCTGGCCGGGCAGGGTCATCTCGCTGGGGAACTCCAAAATGTTAGACCAGGACGCAAGAAAAGACCACTGACTCCAATTAAAATCAAATTAAAGCAAGCTTATTATTTCAACCGGCCGGGCTGCCTTGCCCCTCAAATCGTGGGAGCCAAGGACAGCCCCGAGGCTTCTTTGTGGCCCAGTTTTATAGCCCAAAAAGTTACACAAAGGGGGGGGGTTACAGATAACAACATTCTGAAGAGCATAACACAAGTTTACATTTTGCTGGCCCCGGCATCAGAATTTATGGAGATCTTAGAGACTCAGAGAGGGTCGTTGTCTGGCCAGGGAGGGCCAGAATTTATGAGGCGTCACTAAGGTTTAGGAAAGGGTTGTTATCTGGTCAGGGGAAACTGGACCTGGGTGAGTTCAGGGCACGGGCAGGCATTCCAATCAGCTTTACAACATCAACTAATGGCCAGGCCATACAGACATCCTGATATTTTTACAGAAATCTAATGAGATAACTAGGCTAGGTATATCACCTGTCCATGATCTTATTGGCATTCTGGTCTTCTGAGCTCCCAGAAGGATCGGCCCTTAAGCCACACACAACAACCTAAAGTATTTCATGCTTGCACTGCTAAACATCTCAAAATTCCTCCCACCAATTCCAAAAAACTCAAAAAGCTTCTGAACCACTAACCAGGTTAGTCATAGCAATGATCCCACTTCACAGTACTAATTTCTGTTTTAGTCAGATTTTTCACTGCTCTGACTAAAGGACCTGACCAGAACAATTTTAAAGGGGAAAAATTTATTTGAGGGCTCACAGTTTCAGCAGTTTCAGATGTCATAGTCCATAGAAGGCTGGCTCCATTCCTCAGGACTCATGGTAAAGCAAAACATCATGGCCAGAAGAGTGTGCCAGAGGGAAGGAGCTCACATCATGATCAGAAGGAGAGAGAGGGAGAGAGAGAGAGAGAGAGAGAGAGAGAGAGAGAGAGAGGTGTTTTCACTTGCCAAATACAAATATATACCCCAAACCATGCCCCCAATGAACCACTTACTCCAGACACAGCCCACCTGCATCCATCTACCACTCAGTTAATCTCATCAGTGATTAATTCACTGATTAGGTTAAGGCTGTAACCCAATAATTTCTCCCCCAAACCTTCATGCATTGTCTCACAAGTGAGCTCTGGGAGGACACATCACATCCAAACCATAACAGTGAGGTACTGGAAACCTTCAGGGACACTATGATCTACAGGGTAGAAATTCCACTGCTTTAGATCCATGCTATTATATGGGTAGACACACAAACAACATGAAAAATCAACAACATGAAAAATCACCCCAAACAATCAAAGCTACTTCAATAACAGAATCCATCAATGTCACAGTGGAAGAAATGTCAGGATTTTAGAAGGTCCATAGTTCAACTAATCTATGAAGTAGAGGATGATGTAAGGAGTGAAATCAGAGAGAAAATACGGAAGTGAAAGATCACTTCAACAAAGAGAGATTCTGAAAAAAATCAAGCATAAATCCTCAAAATGAAGGAATCACTAAACCAAATTAAAAATTCAATGGATAGCATCACCAACAGACTAGACCTTGAAAGACAGAGTTTTGGTAATAAAGACAAAATATATAATATTGAAAATAAAGTTGACCATGGAGAACTGATGTTAAGACATTATGAACAGAATTTCCAAGAAATATGAAATAACATAAAAAGACAAAATATAAGATTTATCAGGATAGAAGGCTCATAGCTACAATGAAAGGAATGAACAATCTTCTCAATGAAATAATGTCAGAAAATTTCCCAAATGTAAAGAATAAAATTGAAAATAAAATACAGGAGGCTTACAGGACCACAAATATACAAAATTACAATAGACCCACACCAAGCACATTATTATGAAAATGCCTAATATATAAAATAAGAATAGAATTTTAAAGGCTGCCAGAGGAAAACAACAGGTCCCATTTAGAGGGAAACCAATCTGGATCTAAACAGATTTCTCAACCCAGACCCTCAAAGCTAGGAGATCGTGGAATAGTATATACCAAGCTCTAGAAGAAAATGGATGCCAGAGAAGAATACTATACTCAGCAAAATTAAGCTTCAGAATTGATGGTGAAATAAAAACCTTCCATGATAAATAAAAGTTAAAAGAACTTACAACTAGAAAACCTGCACTACAAAACATACTCAATAAAATATTTCATGAAGAAGAAATGAGAAATAAAAATAAAAACCAGCAAAAGGAGGAACTACATTAGAAGAATAGTCAATCAAAAGGAAATTATTCAAATTAAAAATCAGAAATAAATCAAAATGTCAGGGAATAATGGTCATTTCTTAATAATAAGATTGAATTACATAAATGACATAAACAGTAAATGACAAACTTGTCAACCAAAAGACACAGATTGGCAGATTGGATTATAAAAACAAGACCCAGTGATATGCTGTCTCCAAGAGATTCACATCATGGGAAAAGACATCCACATACTAAAGGTAAAAATACAGGGAAAAAACATATCATTCACATGAATCTTGTAAACAAGCAGGGATTTCCATCAACAAGACATAAGTTATAAATATTTATGCGTATATGGAGCATCTATGTGAATCAAACAAGCCCTTCTCAATTTCAAGAATCAATAGAACATAGCACACTAATACTGGGTGACTTTAACACACACCTCTCACCACTGGATAGCTCCTCCTAACAAAAAGTAAATAAAGAAGATCTAGAACTAAAATATACAATTAATAATTTAGATTTGACATACATATATAGAATATTTCATACATCAATGTCTTAATACACTTTCTTCTCAGCAGCATATATATCCTTCTCTATAATAGATCATATCTTAGGCCACAAAGCCACTCTTAGCAAATACAAAATATGCAAATAATACCTTGCATACTATCAGTTCATAATAGAATGAATTAGAAATCAATGATAAGATGAAAAATAGAAGCTACTCCAACACTTGGAGACTAAATAATATGCTATTTAATGACCAATGGATAGCAGAAGAAATTAGGGATGAAATAAAAAAAAATACTTAGAGGTAAATCAGAACGCTGATATAACTTTACAAAATCACTGGAACACTATAAATGTAGTTCTAAAAGGAAAGTTTATTGCATTGAGCTCATTCATTAAAAGGATAGAAAGTCACCAAACAAATAACCTAACACTACATCTCAAAGATCTAGAAAAGGAAGAACAAAAACCACAAAAGCATAAGACTGGAAATAATTATAACCAGAGTTGAAGTCAATGAAATTGAAACAACAACAAAAAGAAACAATAAAAAAATTGATGTAACAAAAGTTGGTTCTTTGAAAAATAAATAAAATTGATAAATCCTAAGCCATGTTAACAAAGAGAAAGAGAAAGAAAACTCAAATGACTAAAGTTTGTGATGAAAAAGGAAACACTATGATGGACACTAATGAAATACAGATGATAATCAGAAACTATTGTGAAAATTTATATTCTTATAAAATGGAAAATCTTGAAGACATTGACAAATAATTAAAGATCCTATCAAAAGCCTACCAACAAAGAAAAGTTCAGGACCAGACAGATTCTCAGCCGAGTTCTACCAGACATTCAAAGAAGAACTAATAGCAATCCTCCTTAAATTATACCATGATATAGAAGAGGAGGAAGCCCTTCCAAATGTATTCTATGAAGCTAGTATCACCCTGATACCAAAACCATCAAAGATATTGGAATAGACAAAGGGGAATGAAGGAAAGAGAAAGGGTATGAGAATAGGAAAGACAGTAGAATGAACTGGACATAACTGTCCTACATTCATATATGAATACACGACCAGTGTAACTCCACGTTGTACAACCACAAGAATGGGAAGCTATGCTCCATGTGTTCATGATATGTCAAAGTATACTCTACTGTCATGTGTTATCTAAAAAGAACAAATTTATAAAAACAGGAAAGGAAGTAGTGAAATTGTTGCTGTTGCATCAGTATTCAGTATTAATACATTATCCTTTGTTATAATAGCTACTGTTTAAGTTAATATATTTTAGGCCACTTGTGAGCATTATCTCCAATTGTTACAACAATATTTTAAAGTAACTAGTATGACATTTTATAGACACACACACACACAAAAGGGCTTAAAGAAGAAATGCCCCAAATCATGAAGACAGTAAGTCAGAGTCAGATTTCAGAGCCAGTTTTGACCCAAAGCCTACCTTCTTTTTGTTACCCCACATGTACCCTGAAAGGCCACTGGTCTTACTTTGTGTTGGAAACATTTGTCCTAGACTCTGAGAAGACAAGCCTGATGACTGATGCTCATTTGAATTACCCCTAATTATATGTGAACATATTTTTTAGATCAGTCTAAACACTTGTATTAACCACACCATATGAATATTAGCTTCAAAGAAAAAAAATCTAACATGTTTAATACATGCTAATACAAATTGCATTAGTATTGCAAAGTACTACCCTTGTAATTTTTCCTATACCTTTTCTTAGCCTCATGTGAATGTCATTTTTTCCTTCCTTCCCAGATTTCAGTTAAGTGCTTACTATTAGTATTTGAAATGTCCTGTGTTCCTATTTTGTCAATAGTTACAAAGGGTTTTCCACCCTCCTAGGAAAACCCATCAACTCTATGATATGCTTGTTTGGGATTTGAATAAATTCAGAGTTCATTTTAAATTTTCACTTTGCTTTAGATAAAGCAAAAGATTACACCCCACCAACCCAGTCTCTTCCTGTTCTTCTCAGAGTCAGAAACGTAAAGTAAGCCCTTCACTCAAAGGCATAGCGACCTATTTCTGGGGTGAGAAAGTAGACCTCCAGCAGAGGTATTCTGAGTATGAGGTGGGTTACAGTCATTAGTAAGTGCTAGGCATCAGGCACCATGCGGAGGTAATGGTGGGATGAGACTAGTACCACATCAGACAATGAGAACTGTATGTTCTCACATTTAAAACAGATTTAAATAAACCTAAGCAAGGAGGGCTAGCAGAGAAAAACCCGCCTTTGTGAATTTCTAAGGAGATAGCAATTGTATTAACTCCCACCCTCTGCATTTTAAGATGAGAAAACTGCAGTGTGATGATGTTAGGTAGCAATATTAATAACAGCAGCAACAACAGCTACCATTTATTAAGAGGTTTTTAGGTGGCAGGTATTGCATTAAACACAAGAATACTATATCATTTACTCCTCACATTAATCTTGAGATGGGAATAATTACAGATATCCTCTGTAAATTGAGGATTAAAGTTTGCAGAGATTAAGTAAGTTCACCAAGGGTATATAATTGCTAAATGATGGAACCAGGATTTGGTCAAGGAAGCCTTTAACCATGAGATACTATTTCTGATCAGGTATGCTTAGCCAATTTTGGAACCATAAGAAGTCTAAATCTTTCCATTTTTACAACTTGAAGAAAACCAACATGCTCTTACATCTCATTGTTATTTATCCCATTATTGCACTGGGAACAGCTATGTTGAGACAACTAGTAATCTTTGTAGAGTCTTATTATGGACCAGTGAAAAGAAAGTACATTTTCCAGGCTCTTCAGACAAACTTTCCATCTTCTGCCATTTGTCTTCTGTCTATCTTGTGACCTCAGGAATATTAACAGATTTCTAGACTAAAAGATTGTCAGTTTTTCTATGCAAATAAATGTTCTTGGACTGATTTACCTTTCCCTCTCTCCCTTTCTTTCCTCTACTTCAAAACCCTAGATGGATTCTGGTTCAGATTCAGCAGGTGTAACAAAGGAGTTGGGAGTATGAAGCAAGGTGGTCAAGAGACTAATTTGCCACTACAGATATCTTCCTCTCTAATCATATCCCCAAACTACCAAATTATAGTCAAAAGAAAACATTCCTAGGCTGGAAATCGGAGAGGCCTACTCTAAAGACATTAAATGACTGATGTAAGAAATCTTAAGTTTATAGTTTATGTGTTCATATGTCACATAAAAGAGCTTTCTGCATACAAGGCATTCTGGCACTAGCAATGGGCTCCCCACAAGAGTAGTTATATTACTATCAGGAAAAAGTGGCATCACCACTTCTATTCAGTGAAGTACTAGAAGTCCTAGCCAGACCTGTTAGGCAAGAAAGAGAAACAATTCACACCAATCAGAAAGAAAGAAATTCAATTTTCTCTATTTACAGATGATGTGATCTTATTGATGGGAAACCCTAAAGACTCCCCCTCAAAACCAAAAATAATTTTGTATTTTTATCATGAAATTTTACTTTAACTAAAAAGTAGTATTTATCTATACTAACAACAAACCACCAAAAAAGAAATAAAAATCCATTTTATAATAGCTACAAAAATAAAACAAAATACTGAAGAATATATTTAACCAAGGAATTAAAATATCTGTGTGCTGAAAAATATAAATCATCAGTGAAGGGACTTTAAGAAGATACAAATAAAGAGAAATATACCCTTATTTGCAGACTAGAATCAATATGGTTAAAATAATTGTACTATCCAAAGCAATCCACAGAGTCAACACAATCCCTGTCAAAATTCCAATGACATTTCACAGAAATAGAAAAGGCAATCCGAAAACTGATATGAAACCAAAAATCCTTGAACAACCAAAGCAATCTTGATCAAAATGAGCAAAGACATAAGCATTCTACTACCTGATTCAAAACCTACTCTGAAGCTATAGTAATTAAAATCCAGCCTGAACAACTTAGCGAGACCCTAAGCAATGTGGGTTCAGCATGTATTATGGCTTTGTCCCACAAAAGCTCCTGTTAATGCAACAGTAGTCAGAGTTAAAGCTATTGGTTTGCAAGAGCTGTAACCTAATCAGTTCATCCTTGTTTGAATGGACTAATGGCTAGTAACTGTAGGCAGGTGCTGGAGGGGGTAGGTCACTGGGGATCTATCCTGCATCTTCCCCTTGGCCACTTCCCCTACCCTCTCTGCTTTCTGGCTGCCATGAGGGGAGCAGTTTTCTTCCTCTAGCCCCACTCATATCCTGCCTCATCTTGGACCTAGAGGAGTGGAATCCGCAGTCTAGGGACTGAGACCTCTGAAACTGTGAGCCCCAAATAAAGTATTCCTTCTCTAAGTTGTTCTTGTTGGGTGTTTTGGTCACAGCAGTGTAAAAGCTGACTAAAACAGCATGGGTCTATGCCACAATAAAAGCTATTATTCTGAATAATTAATATGTATTAGTTTAAAAAATATGGTACTAGCTAAAAACAGACATATAGACCAATGAAACAGAAAAAGTCAAGGAACAAATTTACTCATTTACTGTCAATTGGTCTTTCACTAAAGTATTAAGAACATAAAGTAGGAGAAGGATAGTCTCTTAATCAAAGTTGTTGGGAAAAGTGGGTATCCACATGCACAAGAATGCAATTAGACCCTCATCTCACATCATACAAAAATCAACACCTCCCAAATTTAAGACTTAAACATAATACAACACTGTAAATCTGCTAGAAAAAAATATAAGGGAAAAGCTCTATGGCATTCATAAGAGCAGCAATTTTTTTCTTTTTCCTTTTGGTACCAGGGATTGAACCCAGGGGTGCTTAACCACTGAGATATATCCTTAACCCTTTTTATTTTATTTTGATACGTACTTTACCAGTTTGCTTAGGGTCATGCTAAGTTGTTCAGGCTGGCTTTTTAAAAACATTTTTTAAAAAATTTTAATTTGTTATATATGACAATAGAATGCATTACAGTTCATATTTACACATATAGAGCACATTTTTTTTCCATATCTCTGATTATAAAGTAGGCTGGCTTTGAACTTGCAATCCTCCTGCCTCAGCTTCTCAAAATGCTGGGATTACAGGCACCCACCCTCATGGCCAGCTGGGCAGTGATTTCTTTGGATATGGTCTCAGGCAGCAAAAAGAAAAGTAGACAAATAGTATTACATAAAACTAAAAGCTTCTGTACAAAAAGAGAAACAATCAGCAGAGTGAAGAAACAATTTATCAATTGGAGAAATTGTTTGCAAACTACATATTTGATAATGGGTTAATTGGTCAAAACATATAAGAAACTAAAACAACTCCAAAGAAAACAAATAACTCCATGAAAAAAATAGACAAAGAATTGTAATAGACATTTCTTCAGATATACAAATAGCCAACAGGTATGTGAAAAAAAACTTTTCCTTATCACTAAACAGTAAGAAAATGCAAATTAAGACCACAATGAGATATCATTTCACATCTGTGAATGGGCTTCTTGCTCTACCTCTGATCTGTTGAAATCAGTATCTGAAAGAGACTTCTACACCCTTGTTCATTGTAGCACTATTCACAACAGCCAAGAAAAGGAAACAACCTAAGGGTCCATCAATGGATGAACTGATAAAAAAGAAAGTGACATATGTATAACAGAATACTATTCAGCCTAAAAAAGAAAACCCTGTCATTTATGATAACATTGATGAACCTGGAGGACAGAAGTAGAGAATAGAATGAAGGCAACCAAGGGTTTGGGGGCAGGAACATTGGGGAGATGTTGGTCAAAGTACGCAAAATTTTAGTTACATAGGAAGAATATGTTCAAGAGATTTATTATACATCATGGTGAATATAGTTAACAATAATGTATAATTGAAAATTGGTTAGAGTAGATTTTAAGTTTTCTCATGACAAAAATAAGAATATGAGACAATGAATATGTGAATTAGCTCAATGTATCCATGCCAATGTATATATATGAAATTGTGTCATAACACAGATATGTAAAACTTTTGTCAAGAAAAATAAACTTAAAAAGAAGCAGCATTCAAATGTCTTCTTTGATATAAGGAGAGTAACTAAGAACAGAGTAAGGACGAAGAGCATGAGAAGAAGATTAACATTAAACAGGGATGAGAGGTGGGAGGGAAAGGGAGAGAGACGGGAAATTGCGTGGAAATGGAAGGAGACCCTCAGGGTTATACAAAATTACATACAAGAGGAAGTGAGGGGAAAGGGAAAAAAATACAAGGGGGAGAAATGAATTACAGTAGACGGGGTAGAGAGAGAAGAGGGGAGGGTAGGGGAGGGGGGATAGTAGAGGATAGGAAAGGCAGCAGAATACAACAGACACTAGTATGGCAATATATAAATCAATGGTTGTCTAACCAATGTGATTCTGCAATCTGTATACGGGGTAAAAATGGGAGTTCATAACCCATTTGAATCAAAGTGTGAAATATGATATATCAAGAACTATGTAATATTTTGAACAACCAACAATAAAAATTTAAAAAATAAAATAAAATAAAATAAAAAAGAAGTGGCATTACAAATACAGTTTATGAAGATGATTTAATAGTAAAATTATACATTTCCAATGACAAAGCAGCTAATTGTATAAAGAAACTACTGTTAGATTCACAAGAGTAAGTTGATGAAAAAAGAATAGTGAGAGTTTTTTTTTCAGAATACAAAAGATCTACTGGACAATAATAAGCAGGAGTATAGATGAATTGGCATATTATAATATAGAATTTTAATCCTGCACATAGATCATGAGATTCTTTGTAATAAAATTTGCATTTGATGAAAAAAAAGCTACCACTTTTTCATAAAGTTGAGATTTCTGTATACTACTCTGATGTATCCATATTTAAAAACCAAGAAACAGCAACAAAAATTATTGTCAATAATAACAGAGAACAAAAAGTATACAGACAACAAATTATACAAGATTGTGAATAACAAGAAAATAGCACAGAAATAAAAATACTAAAATAACATTGCACTATCTACAACTTTATGACAATAGATTTGAAAACCTACAGGAAAAGGATAATTTACTAAAAACTTTAAATTAGCATAACTATTCCAAGAATGAGTTAAGAATTTGAGTGGAGTAATCATGGTAGAAAAAATTGGAGAGAATAAAGATTTCTGATTACAAAAGGAATGAGAATCAGATGCTTTCACAAACAGCCAGTTGTAATGCTGTTTAAGTTATTCCAGGCAGCTATGAAAATTTCAAGAGATAAACATTCAATAGTTATAGCTGATGAAAATAGTATCAAAAACCTGTAGACTAATATTCATAAGTGAAAGATTCTATATAATATACTTGCAAATTAAATCTAGCATTATAAAATCATAGCACAGTAATACCAATTAGGATTTGTTCTAACGATGCAGATATCATCTAAAATAAAAGTATTTGTTAATACAGGAGAAGAATTACATAATCATACTGACAGATGGCAAAAATAAATAAGATTTGTGATTCCCACAAAAATAAGAAAAGAATCTACCACCATGATGATTTAGGATTTTACTGGTTATGGAGAATACAATGAAAAAATGAAATCATTGGCATAATTTTTGAAAAAGATATAAAATTTGATGAACATCAAAAAGAGGTTATCTCTACAAAGTCCTATAGCTGTTGTGGTCACATATTTGTGTATGCACACAATACACAATATAACAGTATAATTTGGCCAATATCACTCCCCACACATTTCCCCTCCCTTCACACCTTCCATCCCCTGGTCTCTTTCTTTTGCTGATCTCCCTTTGATTTTCATGAGATCTGCCCCCACCTTTCTTTTCCTTTTCCTCTTTAGCCTCCACATATGAGAGGAAACCTAAGACCCTTAACCTTCTGAGTTTGACTTATTTTATTTGACATAATGGTCTCTAGTGAAGGTGAAGAATATGGAAAATGACAACCCCCAAAAACTATCTGACCTAGAGGAAGAGGGAGGAGGAAGGCAATCATTAATCCTCTCCCAGTAAATCCTTTCCCAGTAACAAAAATGGGCCCCAAAGGAAAAGAGCAAACTTTCATCCTTTCCGAGGTTCACCCCCAGCATCTCTACCAACATCTAATATCCATCCCTTCCCAACAACAATGGGTCCTGAAGGAAGGAGGCCAATACTGAAACACTATTTCCCATTGCCTATGAGTTCTGGAAGGAGAAAATCAAATAGTAAAGCTCCAGGTAACAGTGGGTCCCAGAGGAAGAAGATAAGCAGTGAACACCGAGTTCTGAGCTTTTACCAGTGACAATGCATTTTGAAATTTTTACAACTTTTTTCCTGAATGCCCAAACCAACACATTCTGCCTCAGTCTCCAAGGATTAATTCACCCTCATTGTAAACTATGAAACTCAAACCCCTTCTGTAACCAGTGGCCATTTTTCTCCCCAGAAAATAAGCTCCCCCTGTGCCTGAATGATTGACTCCTCTGTGGAAAGAGGAAAGCTTGCAGCGCTAAAACCATGTTGGTTAGTTTTGCTTACAGAATGACATTTAACAATTAAAACATATATTATATATATATTATATAATGTATATATATATACACATATTAGTTGTTGATAGAACTTTATTTTTATTTATTTATTTATTTATATGTGGTGCTGAGAATCAAACCCAGTGCCTCACACATGCTAGGCAAGTGCTCCATAACTGAGCTACAGCCCCAGTCTCTTACAGGTTGACATTTTTATTATTAGAAAACACAAGACTCAACATTCTTTGGGAAGGAAGCAGATATCTGATTGTTTGTGTCTGTGTGCTAGGGGAGGAAGATGGATCAGTTGCTGGTAGATAAGGATTTCAAAATAACTTACAGCTCTTTATATTCTATGAAATATAGAATGGGTACCGATTTCATGCTAATAAGAACTAATCTTTGAAAAGGAAGTATTATTCATTTGAAGACTAAGTTCATTTTCAAGACTAAGTCCCTTGCTTCTCTACTTACACTTGATAATTCACCTGTTTATTAAATTTATCCAGACATTTCCTATCGGAACTACTAACACTCATGTTGCCAAAAAAAAGTGAGTTAAAACATTCATCATATTCCAAAATATTACTGCAGGGGCCCATGAGAAATCTCATGGCTACATTTATATAAAACCTTTTCCAGACTTCAAAGGGCTTGGTAGCTGTATTTCCACAGAGTCCCCAGAGCTTCTGAGTTAGCTTTCAGGCAATGTGAGATGGTTTTCAAATAAAGGGCAAAGGAAGAGAAGGGAATAATGCATCAAAAGAAATACAGTGAGCTAAAGTCCAGAGGCTGAGACCAATAGGAATCTCTACAAATAAAAGTGTCCTAGCAGGGAGTCATGAGGGGAAGTTCTTCAAAATCCAAGAGGATCGAGAGAAAGAATCTGTCACTGTTTCTAGGCTGCACTTATTTTTCTTTGCATAGCCCTGGGCTACTCCTGCCAACAAAAATGCTGAAGTTGGAGGGCTGACCTGTGGATTTGGAAAGTAGACAGAGGTGAAAAAGATAGTGAGAAGGGAGACGCCCCCCTGGAAAGAGTGATTTAGGGCAGACGCCACCTTTCCAAGGGCCATGAGTGGACAAACCTTTTAAAGCTCCTGAATATAACCTAGGATTTATAATTAACATGTCATGGTGGTGTCCTTTGGGAGGGTCTCTTTCCTGCAATAACTAACAAGAAAAAGTAAGTACTAGTCAAGTATTTAGCCATTCCACAGTGTGTGAATACATGTATTCAGTTTATACTCCATAAATATATAATTTTTTATTTCCAACTAATAAATTGAGGGCTACATATGCAATGGAATGCCATAGAACAATGAAAATGAACAAATTACCAGCACATGCAGCAGCATAGATACAATGACATGGATGAATTTCTAAAATGATATGGAAATTGTATCAGCAAGGGTTAATGGAAGCAGCCAGACACAAAGGATATGAAGTCCACTTTCCTTTGTGCAAAGTGCAAAAACCTGGGAAGCCAAGCTGTAATATTTGATAGTTCATACCTGGGCAAATTTAGGGCATAGTTCTTTCATTCAATCACTTTTTTAGTACATCTCTTTGAATAGCTGTTTTAGTGGCTAAAGACATAACATCAGTCTACTGATGTCATCATCATTTCATTAGTGCAATTATAGAAACTTTACCTCCTTTAAATGACTTCCTGCTCCCTATTGTAATTTTTTTGTACTGTGAATTAAATCCAGGGAAAGTTTGTCACTGAGCTACACCCCCCAGCCCTTTTAAACTTTTTTTGTTTTGTTTTGAGACAGGGCTTCACCAGGTTGTTGAGGTTGGCCTCAAACTTGCAATCCTCCCATCTCAGCCTCCCGAGTTCCTAGGATTACAGATATATACCACCGTGCCCCACTAATGTAAGTATCTTAAATATTTCCTTTACATACATTTAGAGCCACAGATAGTGCTGAGGGCCATTGCCAAGTAGGAATGACGCATCGAAATTTCCTTGCCAGTGTACCCCATGTTGCTTAGAGGAAGGACTCCTGGAAATGGACTTGCCTTGGACATTCGCTGTGACATTGCATGTGTGTTTGAGAAAGGTGACCCTGCTCAAGGACCAGGGTGGATCCAGGTTTAGGGTGTATCCTGCAGGTTTTAGGAAGTATCCCGCTCCTTGGGTTTAGGGCGTTCCTGGTTTAGGACAATTTGGGTTTAGGGCGTTCCCGGTTTAAGACAATCTGGGTTTAGGGCAGTTCCAGGTTTAAGGTTATTCCTGCTGGGAATAGGGTGTATCCTGCTGCCTGAGTTCCCGTTGAGTTCTCGTGGAATTCAGAAAGTATGTGGGATAAAAAGCCTGGTGGAGTACGTGAATTGGGTGGCAGAACTTGGATTTCCCCAGAACATGTGTAGAGGCTGGTGTGAGTTCGGGAATAAAGAATTGCTGTTTGAATCTACAAAGCTGTGAGTGGCTGGTGATTCTGTGCCCAGCCAGACAGCGGCAAGATAGTATTATGTTTTGATTCCAGTATCAAACTGTGATAGTCAAGCCAAAGTGACTCCATTTTGTTTAGTAACTCTATTTTTGTAAAACAACCATGCCAAATAGAAAAGTCATGACTGGGGCAAGTTGTTCTTTTCCTTTTGCTATAGAAACCCTTAAGAACATGGAACTACCTAATGGGGAATTGTTTCTGTAACTAGGGTAACGGGGCTAAACTACCCACCGCCTGACTGCAATCTCCTGCTTCTGTAACTTGGCTTGCTTGCATTGGCTAAACCCCTAAACGTCCCTTTTGTGGTTTTCAGGTATAAAAGGGGTGCCCTTACAATTGTTCAGGGATGATCAGGGGAACAGACTTTATGTTCCCAGTCAGTCGTCACCGGTGTGCTTCAATAAAGGCTTGATTCGATTATACGTGAGTGGTCTAGAAGTCAATTTATGAAACCCCAGGACATTGCTTTAACTATGACAAAACATAATTTAGAAAACAAGAGTTTTATATAACCAGGTTTGCTTATTGTGTTCTTTCTTCCTTCCTGAGAGTTCCAATCACAGTCCAATGACCCAAGAATCCAGGAGAGACAACAATATAGCAGGCTAGAGACCTAGGAAGAACCAATATTTTAGTTTAAGCCCCAAGGTAGGAAAAGAACAATCACATGGAGAAATGCTCAACATCCTGTTCAAGGTTAGGAGGAGGACCTCTCCAACAGATCAGCCTTTTTGTTCTATTAAAGTTTTCAAGCAATCAGGTGAGGTTCACCCACATTAAATCAGGCAATAGGCTTCATTTCATCTATCGATTCCAATGTTAATCTCATTCTGGTCTGAAATACAGGAGACAGAAGGAAAACCTAGAGAACTCATCACTATGTTGTTCTTTGGGTCCATATTCCCTAGTGGTCTTTTGCCTTTTCTTCACTTTTTAAATACTTTCTTTTTATGGTAACTGGAGAATGAAGCTAGGGCTGCTCTACCAGTGAGCTATACCCCAGCAGCCCCCACCTTTTTTTTTTTTTTTTTTGAGACAGGGTCTTGCTAAGCTGCCTAGGCTGGCCTCTCGAACTTGCAATTCTCCTGCCTCAGTCTTTCAAGTTGCTGGTATTACAGATTTGTACCACCATATCAGACTTAAATATTTTCTTATATTTGCTTTTTTATAGTTTCCAAAGTCCTTAGTTGTACTTACTGGGAGAGTAGGAGAAAGCATGTATACTCCATTTTCCCAGAAATTATTTGTGTTTTGAAGTTGATCATTTTATCCCAGCTATGGAAGGAAAATAATGCAGTCACTGAACAGGAAGAGAGCAGTATCATCCAAGGACAGACTCAACCTGTCCCTGAAATTTCTCTATTAGTATCACTGTGGGGATTCTTAGTCTAGAACTCTTAAACCAATCTCAATCTACTTTTTCTATTTCCAAATCTGAGTCATGTTTCCCAGAAAACTTCAAATTTATGCTCTAAACCAAAAGTTCCTTGAATCCAAGAACTACTTTTTTTGTTCTTTCTATAACTTTCTATTGAAAGCCATTCAAAAACAAGAAAACCAAGTAGGAGCAAAATAATGGTGGCTAAGACTAAATGCCAAGTACTAGGTTAGATTGTTTTCACAGAGCAACCCATAGTATCTCTATTTTTCACAAAATCATATAAATTAGATAACAATCTCCTTCTATAGATATGGAATTTAAGATTCCAAGAGATTTAGTGATTTATCCAAAGAAACATAGCTTGGGAGTGGCAGGGCCAACCACCTGATTCCCCAGGTTCAAAGTTGATGCTCTTTCTTTTACATCCTGAAAACCTGAAGAATGGAAATGAAGGAAAGTGACTCAGCACAAAGAAAATGAAGGCAGAAGCACTGTTTCCCGATTTGATTTGGGGTATAATGAAAGGGGGGGCTGACCCTGGCTTTGGGATTGGGGTTCTCTGCAGGAAATGACTAATGTCCTCAGTTATTAAGCAGGAAGAGATTTAATAGCAAGAAGTGCTTAGAAAACCATGGGAGAGCCAGAGGAATGGAATCTAGCCCAGGTCTCCAAAGCTAATTTTCAGATCCCAGATATGCCCTACTACAGAGCCATCACTGGAATTATTGAGCTCAGAGACATCCCACCATATGAACCAAACTGCCAACACTATCCCTCGGCTGTCCCTGGGCTGTAGACACAGGATCCTACCCTCTGTGACAATCGCAATTCCTTCTTAATACCCAAGAAGTTGGAGAATGGATATGGATTCATGCCTACAGAACCTCATGTCTCCATATTAAAAAACAATATGACCAAAAAGCCTTTCCAAATAGGGCGAGTCCCTCCAGTGGGCAGAATCTAATGTGTGTTCTGAGCTATGGTTGCAAAAAAAAAAAAATGTGAGAAATGTAGTTTTAATCTTTCAACTTTTTCAGTTAGATTTTAAGAAGAGAATACTGGAGAAGGGTAAAAGGAGGATGAAGAGACCAGTATCTTATAATATCAAGATATCCCTATAATATCTTCTAGAGATCTCTAATCTAGAGGATGGGATAGATGAAGTTACCCTTTCCTGAAACTGGAAACAAAGGAAGAATATTAAAAGCATTGGTAATGAGTTCAATATGTGAATTTTCAGTGTGACATAAAATGAAGATATCAATCAGAAATTAGGAATTCAGGGACAGAAATTTAGGCCTGGAGACATCAGCCTATGGGTATAATCTATAGTCACTGGAATTTGTTAGGTGTAAGACTCACTCTAGGCAAGAGGAAAGTAGTACTATTTTAGACTTTCAGGAAAAGTTAGTTCCTAGGAGGAATTGGGTAATTGGTGCCTTACTTTCTTCACAGAAGCCAAAGTCAATTTCTTTAAAAAAGAAAACATGGTTTTCCCTAGAAAAATAGTGAAGAATGATTATAATTAAGGTTGGAAAAATACCCTGAGAGGTTCAGAGTTAAGCTTTTGTTAAGATAAAATATTGTGAGACAGTGATCCTATTAAAAATAATGATAATGTCATACCTATTGATTTCTATCTTAAATTTTTTAAAAAATCAGTATAAGATATGTATCTAGTGTCAAGTTACATGGTGAAAGATCTGAGATGAAAAGTCATAGCCTGTCTCCTCATTTCTCTCCTAGACCCACTGTGTTTCATGTATGAATTCAAATGACAGTGGCTTAGGTGGCAAAGACATTTAATTATTATAGAGAGCAAGCTGTGCTCTGCTCCAAGTTACTCCGTGATATATAGAACAACATTTTCAGGCTGTGCCTAAACCTTTGTTTCTCCATTTTGTAAAGCAATAGTTTGCCATATGCCCCTCCATTTTTGACTCCATACCTTGTTTGTACAAGTAAACCACCACCATCTTGCCTGGCACAACTGGAAGGCATAAATGAATAAGTTAGTTAATTGGGCTAACAAGGATGACTACCTGTGAACTTATCAAATTAAGCAGAAGCGCATGGATGTGGGTGTATCAGACTCCTATAGGAAAAACCAGGCCCACCAGATGAAGCAACCCCTCACTAGAGGCTCATAAAAGGGGAAGCATCTGAGATGACATGCTGACACTCTGACCCCATCTATCACCTGGTTGCTCATCAGAAACTTTGCCCAGGAAAATTGCCACAGTAATGAACCTCTGAATCTCTGTTCTCAGTCTTTAGCAGAATGTGGTTTCTCCTGCCTGTGACAGTCATGAATGTCCCACTCAAAGCTGGTGTCTCAAGCTGACACTGTGAAATTGCTGTCCATCTGGACCTTGGCCTAGAATAAGTTCCTACTTTGACAGCTCTGTGCCCTGAACAAGTTCTTCAGCTGGTTCTAGGTTAGTAATCTTATGTGACCACCTAAAGTGACTTTTTGCACTCAAATCTGCTCTCCACTTTGGCTTTCAGTTCAGCCATCTGAACCCCTGTGGCTACCTTAGCACTTTCTTAACTTTTCTATAACCTACATATAATTACGTAAGATGTGTTCTGTGACTTGAGCGTTGTAGATACTAGAAATTACGATTGAAATACAAGAACCTGTGATTGCCCAGCTTATAACTACCAGGTGATCCACAAGTATTCACTGAACTGCCTCTGATGACAGTGATGGAGCCTGTGAAATTTACTGTTATTCAATAAATTCTGACATTATGGAAAGACACAAATGTGTTGGTCTATATTAAAGACATGGCATGCTCATGACAATTATCTACAAGTCATCTGGAGATGACAAGCACAGAGTTTGTTCAGAGATCCCATGTCACTACTCCAAGTGATCCATGACCCAAGAAAAATTTTGCAACTTCTTGAACGTGGAATTATTTCTTCTACATTTTATCAATTGCCATGGTCCCCCTTCCCCTGAAACCTTCCTGCTGGAGGAACCCCCTGCTTCTCTCTAGACCTGCTTAACACTATCTTCCCGGGCTTCCACCTTCGTGGCTATTTTGGGCTGGAACTACCCTATTTTCCTTGAACTAAGCTTTCATTCTTTCCTCCCCTACTTTTGGTAGAGTTATAGCCTTAAATGACTTGAGGAAAGGCCAGCTTTTCTGGGTCCTTGCTTATCTGAAAATGTTTGTCCTGACTGGTATAAAGTTATTTTGTCCTCTCAGAATATACTGCTCTGTAACTTCTAAGAGTTGGCATGGGGTTTTAGCCAGAAAGCTAGTGTAGATGAATTTCTCAAAAGTGCCAAAGGCTGATTGACATGCCATAGCATGTTGATGGTTATAGGTGGTGAAGGAGTCACAATTGTTTCCTATTACATATGTCTTATCAATAGCAAATTGGACTTGATGATAGCAAAAGTTACTGGCATAATTTTCATGAAGTTGGTCTTGAGATCTCTCTCTGGAGAGTGGCCATAAGCTAGATGCATCTCACTTCCTAGGAGAAGCCAGATGAGGGGAAAGTTAGGTTTGGGCCTGTTAGTCCGGTGAGACCCAAAGAGGAAGTGGAACTAAAATACATAAAATAGAAGAAACTTATTACTTACAAGTCCCAGAGAGATTAAGGAAGCTGATGAAAGCTCAGAGGTCACAGGGAGCTCTACTTGAGGTGAGACACCAGAGAGAGACAGGCAGAAGGTCCCAGGGACTCGTCTTTTAGTAAGGCTCATGGGCGTGATCCTTTGGGCTTTAGCGTGTGGATTGATTAAAGACAACACATGTGAAATGAGGGACTTATTGACAAGACTGGTGTTGGCTGTTAGGTTTATCATGGTCAACAGTTGTAGAATATATTGGGTTCCGTGAGATGAAGAACAAATGGGTTATAATTCAAACAACCACAGGGGGATAGTGAAGGGTGGTGGTGGTGGGGGTTAACTAAGCCAAAGGTGAAGAGGTATTATCAGGTTTCAAGTAGCTTAAGTGAGATTGAAAAATGAATGCTGAGGCAGCAAATAGTTATGACAATCCAACCCTTGGTATTTTTAATTGTAAGAGCAATTGACTTCAAGAATAATATCATTGAACCAAAAAACTAAGCATCTTAGAAGGGAGGTGATGAACTGATAAATAAGTAAAGTATATTTGTAGACGACGGGTGTCGTGTGTAACACAGGGAGGAGGTCATGGTGGAAAGCTAGAGTGGGTAGGGGGAAACAGTGGGAGTAGGTGGTTCTCTCCCAGGGTATCAAAGAGCTGACACACAATGCAGGTGTCTCCTGGGTAAAGCAATATTCTTCATTAGTTTCAGTAACCTCGCTCAGATTTTTCTTCAGGTGTGGAAATGAAGGTGTGTTCAGATCAACAGGACAGTGTTCAGCTACATCTCACTGGGGTTCTGTTTTGACTTTTGGTGATAGTTTAAGTGGATCCCATAGCAAATGTGTAGCTGCCTCCCTTGTTCAAAAAAATCTGTCATTAATGAGTCCCAACGGAGTATGAGCCCTCCATCTGAGCTCCAGCTGACATGGGACGGGGCAAGATTAAAAACTTGTGAAGCTAGGCTGAGTCTGGGCAAAAGAGGAGCTTGTTTAGGGTAAATTTATTGGACTGGCTTGGAGTTGTTTGAAGAAATTATATGACTCTCAATTAAACCAGATTTTTGGGACCACCAGGGACATGAAAGTTCTTCAAGAACCTAGCATTTTGTATTTAAAGTAGTTAAATGAATGTTTTGGTTACTATTAGTAATGTTTGCAACTACAAAGACCTTGCATTGATAGCCTCAGAATAGGTGGAGGCCTGTGTGACTTTGATTTATATTCTGGGTATGGTGAGGGAAGGGATTCTAGGAATTGATTACTTTGAAAGAAAGGGATTTTTTTTTTGTAATGGCCCAATATTTTATAATAAACATAGAAAAGAGATGAGACCAAGTTATCCAGTCCCTTATTGATTAGAGCACCTGGTACTAACACAAATGCCTAAAGTTTGACTAAGTATTGTTTTTGGGGTCCCATCCTTTATTAGTGACCTCCTGGCTAGGGGATGGAAAGCCTTAAAATTTCACTAAGCTCCATCACCTATGATGATTAAGAGTGTTATTTACATAGTCTATGAACTTTCACTATCATTCACTCAATTAATCCCAAGGTATTTTTACAAGCAGTCAAGGGGCATGGAGGAGGAGTGTCCTCCAGCAAGAGACTGAGGACAAAGAAGCCACCCTCTTCTGCAGGTGGAGTACACTAGAGGCCCCAGGTGTTGTTCCAGCCTGTCTTAAGGAGCCTCAGTAGCCAAGCTGAGTTTGTGAAGTACTATTTCCAAAACCCAAAACATCATGAGTATGTGGATATGAAAGGTCTCAGGCTCAAGTGTCCAGGAGAGCTGGAGGGTGGCCAGTCATTTGTTGTTCTAATAATATATAATGTGAGGCTGAGAGGGGCAGTTTTTGCTTCAGAAGCCCTGGGACAACTTAAGTGATTTAGAGACTCCAGGAAGCCTGAGAAGAGATCATGCAAGCCTCTGTAGTGAAGGAGCTTCTAAGGGCATTAATAGGTGCCTACTTATTTTAATTTGTAATTTTTTTTATGTTTTGTTTTTATTTATTTTGTTTTGTTTTGGGTGCCAGGGATTGAACCCAGGGGTGCTCAACCACTGAAACACATCCCCGTCCCCACTCCTTGTTATTTATTTATTTTTATTTTGAGGCAGGGTCTCATTAAGTTGCTGAGGCTGGTTTTGAACCTGCGATCCTCCTGCCTCAGCCTCCTGAGATGCTGGGATTACAGGCGTGCACTACCATGCCCAGTTGCAGTCTTAAGATGTCTTAAAGTTCATTTAATTTAATTAAACATGTATTATTGAGCTCCTACAATGGGCTAAGTAAGTACTGTGATAAATAGCTGAGTAAGATAGATTAATATCTGTTTGAGGAAGATATATTCTAGTGGGAGGCAGACAAACAGAAAATTGCAGTAGGATGTAATAAGTATAATAATAATAGCATAAGAGAAGCTAGGGAACCCCTATATGAGCTCCTTCTTACATCATCTTTGGGGGTTCAGGGAAGGCTTCTTCAAGGAGATGGCACATACACTCTTTTTAAAAATTAACATTATATTGTATGTGATAAATAGATACAGATTTTATTTGGCATTCAAAATTAATTAATTTTTAATTTGTAAAATTTGTAAATGAGAAATATGTTGTCATCAGAATGTCAAAAGTACTCTTAGACACTGGATTTTTAAAGTGTGTCAAATGCATCTCCTTGGAGGGTGTGATTCCTATAATATACCTGTCCTCCTTAGGTGATAGAAATACAGTGTTAGGGTTGTAGAAATCCACCATCATCACACTATTTTTTTTTGGGGGGGGGGGTTGTACTGGGGATTGAACTCAGGGGCATTCAACTGCTGAGCCCCATCCTCAGTCCCATTTTGTATTTTATTTAGAGACAGAGTCTTACTTAGTGGCTTAGGGCCTTGCTAAGTTGCTGAGGATGGCTTTGAACTGACAACACTCCTGCTTCAGCCTCCTGAGATGCTGGGATAACAGGCTAGTGCCACCAAACTCTGCTATGGGACTGTATTTTAAGACACCAAGGATGATGTGATTCTGTTGTTGATTTTTTTCTTCTTTTCGGAAACTTCTACTTTCTTCTCTTTGTCTTTAGCAGTCTTACATTTCATGAGGATATATGTAGGTTTTAAGAAATACATTATTTACTGTATTTGGTATTCTATGCTTCTCTGTGACCTGGAGATTTTCTTCTATTATTGTTACAGTCACTTCTTCCACTCTGTTCTTTCCATTCACTTTTCCTGGGGTCATTGTTAGTTTTGTGGTAGACTTCTGATTTCACCTTTCAAGGGTCTTTTTAAAATGTTTGTAAATTCTATATCATTTTACTTTGTGTTTGGATCTATTCACCCCATGTTCCCCAATTAATTCTCTTTATTTATTTTTTTAGTTGTAGGTAGACACAATATCATTTATTTATTTATTTGATGCTTAGGATCTACCCCAGTACCTCACATGTGCTAGGTGAGCACTCTACCACTCTCCTACAACTCCAACCCCCCAATTAATTCTTAGTGATTTTTTTAACTAGAGCAATTACTACAGCCTTTTACAGTTCTTCCTTGTTCTGTAATTGGCTCTTTTCCTTAACATCTTGTTCTTGTTTTACAGAGGAAATATCTTCTTTAGTTTCTCTGACTTCTTAAGGGTCCCCCATCACACTTACACTCTTTTGTTCCTATAATTGTGATATACAAAGTTAGTAGTTTGGACTTTTTTTCTATCATGCAGGGGCATTTTACTATATATCTGGTATTTTTTGGTTGCTTATGAATATTTAGAAATGAAGAACTGGATGGTTAAGTCTGACTTGAGCTGTGTATGTGTGTGATATGTGTGGACAGGGCAGTTGTCAGGCAGTGAGCTTAGCTTCCAGGAAAGGGCCAGAGGAGTTCTCCTCATTTGGGTTTGGAGGTAAATTATGCCGCAGGCTGCCCGGCCCCGGGTCGGCTGAGTTCCGCTCCTGCCGCCTCTATTGCCGAGCCCTGCCTGCCGCACCCCTGCTGAGCGATTCCCTGCTGAGCTGTCAGTGCGCGCGGGCTTGCAATCTTGCAACCCAGTTGGGCACAAAAACACAAGCCAGTCAAACTGAGACAAAGTTTTATTTAGAGAGAGGCCGTGTGCGTCCCCTAACAAGTGGGTCCGCCACGTGCGTGTTCTACCTGAGCCGGGGGGGTTTCCACTTCCCCCGGAACACCCTCCTACCATCCTTTTCCAACCAATGGGAACTCTCCCATTACAAGAGTGACATGAGTAACCTGAGTCTTGAAATGGGCCCAGCTGAACAGCATGAGTCCAATTACCATATGAATGTGAATTGCTGGCTGGCAGTCATTAAATCCAAAGGTGCCTATATCAATATTTTTGCTGTGGCTCCTAACATCTGCCCCCTACTGTTTAAATAAACAACAGGCAAATGTGGCTAGGGACTGTGCCTGTTAGGTATGTCCAATTCACATATGGTTCTTACCCGTCATGGGAAAACTGACCTTATTGCGTCAGTCTCCTGGCTTAGGTTGATACCACTGTAACCGAATCATACCCGTCACTGACTATCGGTCCAGTATATAGCCATACCTGTGTAATAGGCCTATGCACCAGTGGGGGGGTGAGGTTCTTGCCTCACCTCTGTTGGCCCCCAAATTTAACCTTGGTGCCAGTGGGGGGGTGAGGTTCTTGCCTCACCTCTGTTGGCTCCCAAATTTAGACCATCACTAGCAGAAGGGAGAAAGACGCAGAATTGCCACGACACCAAGCCAATTGACGGCTCCTATGGAAACACTGGTGACACATCGGCTGAGATATTTAGCACTACCAGTTCGCTGTATCAACAAATAGAACACAATGCATACAGGTGATACATAGTCCAGACAAGTTGTGTAAGCAGTTCAAAGTGGAGGAGTCTATCAATATGTCCATTTCCTCCCAAGGTAAATTAAGTCCTTGATTGAGCAGTTCAAATTGGAGGAGTCTATCAATATGTCCATTTCCTCCCAAAGTAAATTAAGTCCTTGATTGAGCAGTCTTATTGAGTTATTTTGATTGATGTATCAATTTATACAGTTTATAGTGATAGCTATCATAAAAGTTGTAGTTTGGTCTTAGTCTTCACCGGCACTGGGATGGAGATGGGAATTATGGCCATGTTGCTAAAGAGACATTATCCTGAACAGAATTATGAAATATAATGAAAAGGAAAGGTGAAAGTAAACAAACATATCTGTTAACCACCTTTAAAAACAAAATTTAATAACAGCTGTTTACCTAAAGTAAATTAAACCATATAAGTCACGTGACTAAATTTTTTTTTTTGAATACTTGTATCTATTTATACATGAGCGCTCCTTATAAATGAAATATGGACATACACACATACAGACATACAACACAAAACAGCATACATAACATAGAACATATAAGACAATAGTAAATAAAGGCCTTGTAGCTATAGCTAGGTGAAATCTCCATTGCAATGTTTAAAAACTTTACAGTTAAAAAAAATAAATAAATAAAACACAGTCAAAAAAAAATAAAACTGATCAGAAAAACATTAACCTAGGTTTATATGAGCTTAAAAAATAAGGTAAAATAAAATAAAATAAAATAAAATAGAACTTTATGATGTGGGAAAAATGCAAATAATAAAATAGATATTGAAAAAGGCACCGTGGTAAATCACTGTCGCAGATGCAAGAATAGCCAGGCTGGAACTCTGGATATCAGCTGTTATGGATTTGAGTCAAATCATCTTCTTTTTCTGTAGAAATTGTTTTAGTTAATCTCTCTGGAATCCAAATTGGTTGCTGTTCCTCCTGTGGAAAAACACAGACGGAGCCCCGACTCCAGACTATTACTGGGTCCGGACCTTTCCATTGTCCTGTTAGAATATCTTTCCAAAGTACCTTAGGCTTATGTACATTTTTCGGATACATATGTCTTTCCGCAGCACTAAGTCCTGATGAATCCAAATTTAGAAAGTTTAGAGTAAAAAGGGTTATTTTAAGTTTATCTTTGGGGGATATATACCCCTTACTAATTCCCTCCCTTTGTTTTAATAAGTACATTTTTATAGTTTGATGAGCTCTTTCAACTATGCCTTATCCCTGTGGGTTGTATGGGATTCCTGTTATATGAGTAATGCCAAATGATGAGCAAAATTGTTTAAAAGACTTGGAAGTGTAACCAGGGCCATTATCAGTTTTTAACTGTTTAGGAACACCCACAGTGGCAAAATTTTGTAAGCAATGAGCTATAACATCTTTAGTTTTTTCTCCGGGATGAAGGGAGCCCATCAAAAATCCAGAAGAAGTATCAACTGTAACATGTAAATATTTTAATTTTCCAAATTCTGGCAAGTGTGTGACGTCCATCTGCCAAATATGGTTAGGTATCAGTCCTCTAGGATTGACTCCAAGATTAACTTGTGGCAAAAATGTCACACAATTTTGACATTGTTTTATTATATGTCTGGCTTGTTCTTTAGTTATTTTAAAACGTTTTTGTAAAGTATTAGCATTGACATGGAACCTTTTATGAAAATTTATAGCTTCTTCTATTGTGGAGAAAATATGTATGTCATGTGTAGATTTATCTGCTAGTTCATTACCCAAACTAAGGGCTCCAGGCAATCCTGTATGTGCTCTGATATGTCCTATAAAGAATGGATCCTTTCTATCCCAGATTAGACTTTGTATAGCAGAAAACAAAGAGAAAACAGTAGAGGAAGGAGAAATCCTACCAGCATCTTCAAGAGATACGATAGCATTAACTACATACTGACTATCAGAAAATAAATTAAATGTAGAATCTTTGAACATCATAAAAGCTTGCAATACTGCATTAAGCTCTACCTTTTGAGCTGATTGTTTGGGTACTAAAAATGTAAAAGTTTGATCAGGAGTAACTACTGCTGCTGTACCATTGTTTGACCCATCAGTGAATATATTTGGAGCATTTATGATAGGGGTTTTTCTTGTCATTTTTGGAAAAACTACAGGATGCTTAGACCAAAAAGACAACAAAGGATTAGATGGCAAGTGATTATCAAATGCAACACTAGATTTACACATGATTATTGCCCAAGTATTTAACTCATTAGCTAACTCATCAATTTGATCCATAGTATATGGAGTAATAATTTTATTGGGAGAAATCCCAAACACTCCTTTTGCTGCTTTTATTCCTTTGAGTATTAATTGCCCTACAGCCTCAGGATATCTAGTAAGAATACTATTAGGAGAATAAGATAAATGTATCCATAATAATGGACCTTCTTGCCAAAATACCCCTGTAGGAATATTTTTTGTCGGTAGTACAATAAATAATAAAGGCAAACTTATATCAATTCTATCCAAATGCATATTTTCCATATATGTTTCAATGATTTTTAATGCCTTTCTAGCTTCAGGTGTTAACATGCGGGGTGAATTTGGATCTGATGGACCCTTTAGAATATCAAATAAAGGTCCTAATTCTCCTGTTGGTATGCCTAGATAAGGCCTTATCCAATTTATATCTCCCAATAACTTTTGAAAGTCATTAAGTGATTTGAGTTGATCTACTCGTATTTGAATTTTTGGTGGACGGACCATGGTTGAGGATAATAGAACTCCTAAATAATTAATTGGAAGATTTAATTGTACTTTATCTATTGCTATCTCTAGATTATAATTTTTTAATAAGTTTGTAAGCGTGGCATAACATTCTAGCAATGTTTTTTTATCTTTATGTGCCATTAACACATCATCCATATAGTGAAATATTTGTAGTTCAGGGTTTTGATTTCTAAGTGGCTGGATTGCTTTATCAACATAAATTTGGCACAAAGTTGGGCTGTTAGCCATCCCTTGAGGGAGTACTTTCCATTCATATCTCTGATCAGGACCTTCATGATTCAGTGCAGGGATAGTAAATGCAAAATGCGGACTATCCTCGGGATGAATTGGAATTGAGAAGAAACAATCTTTAATATCTATAGCTAGAACATGCCAGGTTTTTGGTAGAGCAGACAATTGGGGAATCCCTGATTGAGCAGGTCCCATAATAACCATCTCATTATTGATGGCTCTTAAATCTTGTAATAATCTCCATTTACCAGATTTCTTTTTAATAACAAAAATGGGAGTATTATGGGGAGATACGGAAGGTTGTATATGTCCTTCCGCTAATTGCTGTTTGACCAGATCATGGGCTACTTGTATCTTTTCTTTAGTTAGGGGCCACTGAGGAACCCACACTGGTCTTTCTGATTTCCAAGTAATTTTGATTGTCTCAGTGGCCCTTTTTGAAAACCCAATCCATGTTTATCTATCTCTTGATCTACTTGAATTGGTGCTGTTATATCTTGTTCTTGATCTCTTAATCTCTTTTCTTTTCTAAAGCCTTGTTTTGCCCTAGTAGTGGGCGCGTTAGGATTGACGTTATTTGTTAATGTCAATCCTAATTGATCTAGGACGTCTCGTCCCCATAAATTTATGGGGAGATGGTCCAATACATAGGGCTGTATAGTTCCTTCACATCCTTCAGGATCCCTCCAATCTAATACCATTGCACTTCTATGGGGATTAGTTGCCACTCCTAGGCCTCTAAGCGTTTGGGTCGCTTGCTGTAATGGCCAATGTTTAGGCCATTCCTGGCGAGATATGATGCTGAGGTCAGCGCCTGTGTCCAGCAGTCCATTAAAATCATGCCCTTGAATATTTAATTTTAGCATAGGGCTAGAATCTAAATTTAAAGATAGCATAGCCCAATCTACACCTGTGGAGCCTAATCCCTTGGAACCTCTTTCTACATTACAACTGGAAAATTTATCATGTAGGCTTGGTATTATTAATAACTGTGCTATTCTATCTCCTGATGAAATTACTGATATACCTCTTGGAGAACTAGCTATAATTTTTATTTCACCCTCATAATCAGGATCAATTACCCCAGGACTTATCATAAGTCCTTTAAGTGTAGAAGAACTGCGTCCTAATAATAAGCCTACTGTTCCCTGGGGAAGAGGTCCTTTTACTCCTGTGGGAATGATTTGAACTCCCATCTCTGGAGTTAATACTGCTCTGGCAGAGGCACAGATGTCCAACCCTGCGCTCCCTCTAGTCTGTCTGATGAGGGATCTAATGGATAATGCGTCCTGGGCACCACCTTGATGGTGCTGCTGGGTTCCTCCATTGCCCCGTATATTTGTGGTTTTGGGCCCCGGGGCATTGGGCCCTCCAATTCGTTTTTTGACAACGGGGCCTGATGCCTTTCTCCACGATATCGTGGGTAGACACTTGGTCTTTGTCCATTTTTTGATAACGGAATACCCTCTTTGGTGGTTTGAGAATGGCATTCATTAGCCCAATGTCTCCCTCTATGGCATCGTGGGCAAATACCCGGGATTCTACTCTTTTGATACCTAGCTTTGTTAAACCCTCCTCCTATGGGGCAATTTCTTTTAAAATGCCCTTCTTGATTGCAATTATAGCATGTTTTTGGCTTGGTACTTAAAGCCTGTTTTACTTCAGCTGCCATGACTTGTCCTTGTTCATTAATGTCTCTACATAATTTAATATATGTGTTTAAATCTTCCTGTTTCCACGGTCTAATGACCTCTTTGCAGCAACGATTTGCTTGATTGTAAGCCAGTTGTTTTATAAATGGCATTGCCTGTTCTGTATTTTCAAATGTCTCAGAGGCTGCTTCAATAAGTCTAGCTACAAAGTCAGCGTAGGGCTCATTAACTCCTTGTATTATCTTAGATAGTTGACCTTGAAAATCCCCTTGTCCCTTCAAAGTTTTCCATGCCTTAATTGCATTTATGGCGACCTGAGCGTATACGCCAGGATCATATCTGATTTGCTGCATCTGCCCTTCAAATTCTTCTTTCCCCAGTAACATTTTCAGGTCTCGTTCAGGGTAACCTGCTTCTGGATTTCGCCTAGCTGTCTCCTTGCAAAATTCCTCATTGGCAATTTTCCATAATAAATATTGTCCTCCATTTAGCACAGAATTACACACGTTAGCCCAATCTGCTGGTGTTAAGTCCCAGCTGGTAATAGATTGGACCATACTGACTGTGAAGGGAGCGGCCGGGCCGTAGGTTGCTACAGCTTCCTTTAATTGCTTTACTATTTTGAAATCTAAGGCACGGTAAACTCGTTCTCTTTCTTCTCCCCGCTCAACTACAGGGCATGCTAATTTTTGGGGTCCCGCCTCAGGATTCCTTTCATCATCTATGGAGGCAGGTAAAGCTGTTGGTTGAATTATGCCCTCTGGTGGTGAAACGGAGTTAGTAGCAGCCTCCCTATCTGATGACCGTTTTTTCCCTGAGCTTGCCTTGTTCAAATTTTCTTCTATCTGACTAGCTTGAGAGACCTTTTGTTTTGCTTGACCTAATATGTTTTCTGCCATGGCCTGGACCTCTAACAATTTACTTAACAGTTTTTCGGTTTGTTTTTTACTAGATTCTAATCTACTATAAAGGTAACGTAACCCAATAAGATAGGATAGAAGAAAGCCAAAACAGAATGAAACAGAAACGGAGAGGAGGAAAATGATTATGTCAATTTTCTGTCTCTCAGGGCCGAATAACTTCAAACCTTGAGTTAACCATTTATCCCAATTCGTCTGAAAAAATTGTAAGGCTAGAGAGCCTGAAATAAAAGCAGAATAAATCAAAACAGAAATACCCATTCTGTCGCCTTTCCTTAGGGGCGAGCGATATTACTCACCTTTAAGTTTTGGGCGTTCCCAGTACAGGGCCACCAAAATGCCGCAGGCTGCCTGGCCCCGGGTCGGCTGAGTTCCGCTCCTGCCGCCTCTATCGCCGAGCCCTGCCTGCCGCACCCCTGCTGAGCGATTCCCTGCTGAGCTGTCAGTGCGCGCGGGCTTGCAATCTTGCAACCCAGTTGGGCACAAAAACACAAGCCAGTCAAACTGAGACAAAGTTTTATTTAGAGAGAGGCCGTGTGCGTCCCCTAACAAGTGGGTCCGCCACGTGCGTGTTCTACCTGAGCCGGGGGGGTTTCCACTTCCCCCGGAACACCCTCCTACCATCCTTTTCCAACCAATGGGAACTCTCCCATTACAAGAGTGACATGAGTAACCTGAGTCTTGAAATGGGCCCAGCTGAACAGCATGAGTCCAATTACCATATGAATGTGAATTGCTGGCTGGCAGTCATTAAATCCAAAGGTGCCTATATCAATATTTTTGCTGTGGCTCCTAACAAAATTACACTTCCTTTTCTTTGCTTATAGGGTGGGTCCAGTTTGAATCCTGGCTCTGTTTCATAGTAACTTGTGGCTTTGGTCAAAGTCATGATCTTTCCCATAGGGGAAGACTGTTTTACAGAACTGACTTCATCTCTGTTCTTAGATCTGTCTAAACTTACTTGACTCAGGACAAGATATATAGGAGTTCATTACTCTTATCTTTGAATTCCCAGTGCAATCCCTTGTAAAATTTACGTGTATATTTCCATCTCTGTCTATGCAGCTCATAAAGCCTTTCAGGGCAGGAATCTAGTCTTATTGGTCTCTGTATCTTGTCAACCAATATAACACTTGCCCCTGAGAAGCTCAACAAATGTTTGTTGAATTAATGAACCTTAATAAATACTGTTGAGTTAATGAAACTTAATAACTTAATAACTTTCAAAGACCTGATATTATGAAACTTTAAGAAACTCAAACTTAAAATCCTTCTAAGTTCCTTCTTAGAACTCCAACTACTGTTCAGGTGTTATGTCATATTACTTCTATGGAAGTGACGAATGGTGTAATCTTTAATCAGTAGTGATTAAGAGTAACAATGGAATAATGAGGTTAAAAATTTGTTAATGTTTATTCATGCTCAGACAGTCTTGAAAACTTCTTCTAGACTGGTCAAAATAGTGACTCCAGTGCAGTAGAGAAATATAATTTATTTTAATTACATTATTTTTCAGGAGTACACTGTGTTTATCTCATTAGTAAAATGTATTTTTCATCCTTTTTGCTTCTGCAATTATGATTTACTTTTATCCCAACTGCTGGCCATCCATCCATCATCAGTAATTAAGCCAGGCAAGAATTAATCACTGAGAAATCATGTATGAAATGAGAACCAATGTAGGCTGAATTAGTCATAAAAGCATTTCCTCAGGCTTCATCGATGGGCTGAATTGTCACACTTTTCATAAAGCTATATGTCACTTGTTTTTTTTTTTTCGGAGTGATTTTTCACCCTAGCACAATTCTGTCCCAATGACTCAAAGTTTCCTAGACCTCTGAGGGTAATATTGCTATTTTATCAGCTGGAAATGTTCTGGTCAAATTCTTCTTCCTCTATTTTAATTTATTTCTAACCAGATATTTTCCCTGTGGTTCATTCATGTTTAATTCAATATTTCCATATAAGAAAAGTAAATCTGGCATAGTGTGATTTTTATCATGAGTATATATATAATGTAGAAACTGAGGTTAAGTTTATTTGAGATCTAATAAATTAAAAATCTCAGTTTATCTTCTTTGCATTTTCATTCCCAATTGTGAGTCAATTTTTATTGCATTGTTTGGGTTATCACAATAACATCTTCACTAGATGGTCTACCAGACTTAGTTTTACTTGACTTTACTTATTTCTGCACACTGTGATTGTAAGGGTACTTCCTGATTGTTTTCCTAGATTTTTTTATGGACCTATGCCATTTTTTCCATCTTTTTTTTAAATTGCAACAGAAGCAAAGAAAGGGAAATATGAGCTAAATGCTAAGAGTTTCATCTTCCTTGGAGAAAAGCTCAAAAAAATCTACTAGGAAACTCAATATGGGCCTTAAGATATCAAACAGAAAATCATCCTACTTAATGAAAGACAGGAAAGAAAGAAGATATAAAGAAAGAAAGAAGAAAGAAAGAAGAAAGAAAGAAAAAGGAAAGAAAGACAGTTAGCCAGCTGAGTATGGTGGCACGCACCTCTAATCCTAGCAACTTGGCACCTCTAATCCTAGCAACTTGGGAGACTGAAGCAGGAGGCATGAAAGTTCGAGGCCAGCCTCAGCAACTTAGTGAGACCATGTCTCAAAAAATAAATAAATAAATAAATAAATAAAAAGGGCTGTAGCTCAGTGGTTAAGCACCCTGGGTTTAATCCTTGGTACGAAAAAAAAAAAAATAAAAGTATAGAAATAAAAAGTAAGAAAACAGAAATAAAAAAAGAAGAGTTAATGTGAATTAATATAATGTATTTCAAATACCAATGAAAGATACTCTGAAGTTGGAAAATTAAAAGATTATTGCTATGCTGTCTACAAAATATTTGGACCTAAAGAATGCATCATAATACATAAAAAAAAACATAGCACACAGAAATGAACCAAATAATGTGTTGGTAACTGCTCAACATTCGGCAAAAATAAGACCAAAAGAAATTGTAAGACAAGGACACAATATGCTGATTTTAGAAAAGAATAGACCAGGAGGTTTTGATAATGAACATATATGTACACAATAATTTATCTTCAGGGCAACACCTACTGGGTTCCCTATTCCCTGTAGGAGCTCTGTCTCATTTCTTCTCGCTTGACTAAATCCTACTCTTTCACTCTCCAAAGATTAGCTTCAAATATATAAAGCAATAATGAATGGACCTATGTGGAGAAAAAATAAATCAATGTTGTGATTAGAGAATTATGGGAGGGTGAATCAAATGAAAACATTGACAAAAAAATAAATTTCATGCTTACTTGACAAGAAATACTTAACATTCACATACATAATACAATATTCTTAATATGTTATTTACTATTTGTTAATGACAATTGATTGTCACCAATTTAAAAAGTATTTTAAGAATCGTCAGTCACTGAAATGTCCTGAAATCTTACATTAAAAAAGTCTTGATAGAAGTAGTTTGAAATTTGGCAATAATCTTTAACCAAGAATGAGATATGAAACTCAAAATTTTTAAAATTATCAATAATAAAAAGCAAGTTTTAATCCACTTTGAAAAAAGACAGTTATTTTTATAGTAATTCTATAAAAATATCACACAAGTCCCAAGCCCACTGCATTTCCCTTTCTACTCCCTCAGTTTACCTATATTCACAAAGTAGTCCAGGAAGAGTTGAGCATGGTTGGCTCCAAAATAGTAAGGGGCTAACACTAAGAATTTCCAAGCCTTCCTCTTGCTCTATGGTAAAATCATTTCTGTTATCCTGAAGTAGAGGTTGGTAGTGGGTACAGGGGGCTCTCCCAAGCCCAGAGTTTCATCTTAAGGTGTGTGTGTGTGGGGGGGGGCAGACAGAGCACTTCCTGGCCATGGCTTCCCTGGCCCTTGGCTGGCTTGCAGGGACTGGGTTACCACCAGCAGTGTGGGATTTCATCAGCCCCAAGGCCTGGGTAAAGAACTGGCCGTCCTACCTGACCCCATGGCTGTCACACTTTCTTTCTTTGTCAAAGAATCATAAATACTTGAGACTCATGTACTGCATGGTGAAGAAGAAAAAAATATATCTAATGTTCTCCCCAAGAATGTACTTCATAAAGTGCTACTTAAAATAAGAAAAATATTATACATTGATGTTCCTATGTATGTTGTTATAGGAATATGTTTTTAATGAATGTGCGGTAAAATAAAGTAAGAAAGTCTATAGAAACAAGTTGTGCTGTTCATAAAATGACAAAATAATTATGTTGTCTTTCAGGATTGTTCATGTCTTTGCTATTATAAAGTTTTAAAAATTTACAACTTATTCTTATTTTTTCTCATTCTAAATTAATTCACCTTTGTGCCTAAATTTGTATCTGTAATCTCAGATTGTTTTTATAGAAGACAGCACTCTAAGTGAAGCACATGTTCAGGCTTTATAAAACCTAAATTTGCTCTTAGTGCACAAGCTGTATGTGAAGATAAAATTTAAAACTATTGAAATACACAGGGAATCTGAATAAATGAAAGATATGTTGACAGATTGTCAATTTAATATTTTTTCAAAATAAATTCTCTGCAGATTAATCTGTACATTTAAAGCAATTGAAATAAAATATCACAGAATATTTTTCTTGAACTTGACAAATTCTGAACTTTACATGTGTATCACTCACGGTTTAGTCAGAAATTAAAAACCATAGTGGTTACCTTAATACTGAGAATATAATTTTTAACTGGGTATTGAAGAAGGAAGAGGCAAACTGAGAGCAATAATATTCTCTAGGGAAGGGGAGAGGTGTGAGGGGTTAGTGGTTTGGAGGACGGGTCTGGTGGAGCTGGTAGGATCTTTAGGAGTCTACATGTCTATTTTGGTACCAATACCATGCCATTTTTGTTACTATTGCTGTGTAGTTTAAGGTCTGGTATTGTGATGCCTCCTGCTTCACTCTTCTTGCTGAGGATTGTGTTGACTATTCTGGATCTCTTATTTTTCCAAATGAATTTCATGATTGCTTTTTCTAATTCTATGAAGACACAGAGACAAACCCACATAAATATGGCTATGTCATACTAGACAAAGGTGACAAAAACACACATTGGAGAAAAGATATCCTATTCAACAAATGGTGCTGGGAAAACTGGAAATCCATAAAAAAAGATAGCAAAATAAAATAAAATAAAACCTCTATCTCTGACCCTGCACAAAAATCAACTCAAAGTAGATCAAAGACTTAGACTCTGGAACAGAGACCCTGTGCCTAAGAGAAGAAAAAGTAGACTTAAATCTTCATCATGTCAGCTTAGACTTCCTTAACAAGATTCCTAAAGCACAAGAACTAAAATCAAGAATCAGTAAATGGGATGGTTGCAAACTAAAAAGCTTCTTCTCAGCAAAGGAAACAATCAATAACATGATGAGAGAGTGAGAGAGCCTATGGAATGGGAAAAAAACCTTTATCACATGCACCTCAGAGCACTAATCTCTCTCTCTCTCTCTCTCTCTCTCTATATATATATATATATATATATATGTGTGTGTGTGTGTGTGTGTGTGTGTGTGTGTATCACTTAATACAAAAAACCCAAATAACTCAATCAATAAATGGGCTAAATAACTGAACAGACACTTCACAGAAGAAGAAATACAAACCATCAACAAACATATGAAAAAATGTTCATCCAATTAGAAAAATGCAAATCAAAACTAAGATTTGATCTCACTCTAGTCAGAATGGCAATTACCAAGAATACAAGCAATAAGAACTGTTGGCGAGGATGTGGGGAAAAAGTTACGCTCATACATTGCTGGTGGGACTGCAAATTGGTGTAATCACTATGGAAAACATTATGCAGATACCTCAGAAAACTTGGAATGGAAACACCTTTTGACCCAGCTATCACACTTCTTGGTTTCTACCCAAAAGACTTAAAATCAGTACACTACAGTGACACAGCCACATCAATGTTTATAGCAGCTCAACTCACAATAGCTAAACTATGAAACCAACCTAGATGCCCTTTAACAGATGAATGGATAAAGAAAATGTGGTACATATACACAATAAAATATTACTCAGCCTTAAAGAAGAATGAAATTATGGCATTTGCAGGTAAATGGATGAAACTAAAGAATATTGTGCTAAATGAAATAAGCCAATTCCAAAAAACCAAAGCCAAATGTTTTCTCTGATAAGCAGATGCTGATCCATAATGGGCCTAGTGGTGGTGGGGTGGGGAAGAATGAAGGAACTTTGGTTTGTGTAGAGGGAAGTGAGGGGAAGGCTGGGGTGTGGGGATGGGAAGGATGGTAGAATGGAACAGACATAATTACCCTGTATACATGTATGATTATACTACTGGAGTGAATCTGCACCATGTACAGCCAGAGAAATGAGAAGTTGTGTTCCATTTATGTACAATATGTCAAAATGCATTCTACTGTCATATATAACTAATTAGAACAACACCAAAAAAAGATCTTTGGGAATGGGCAGTGCTTGGCTAATACTGGTGCCTCAGAGTTTGATGGGTGACTCACTAGCTGATCCTGGCATGTTTGAGGCACTGTGATAAGGCTGATTTAGGAAGAATGGGAAACACTGCAAAATGGAGTCTACTAAGGTTGGGGTGAAGAAGTTTGACTGGGCAATGCTAACAGGAAAAATGAGCAGGCAGAAAGGAACAAGTCCCCTGGCCTCCTCCTCAGTCATCCTTTAGTGCCCTTTATGACGGAACATAACAGGAAGACACTTGAAAAAGAAGAAGCATGATTTGTGGAGTCCTAGTATCACAAAAAGAACACAGAGGTTTGTTTAGAAGTTGAGAGACAATAGCTTAATTATCAATAGAGCATGGAAGAACATAGGTTTATCAGTAGAATTTTAAAAATGAAGAGTAAAAGGTAAGGGATGTGTCCCCTCACATTTTGGAACAAAACTTTAAAAGGTTACAAAAAAGTTTTGAACTATCAGCAGAATAGAAAAATAGATAAAGAGGACAGTGTAGAGTACCCAGAGATAATCCTTTACAAAAGAAAACTCAATATTATAATATGGGTGGCCTTACATACATATTAATCAGAAAAAGATTATTATGTTGGGAAAAAAACAGGATATTTTATGGAAAGAATAGACTTGGATCCCAGGGAAAATCCTAGTTATAAAAGGTAACATCATAAAACATATGAAAGAAAATGAGGGGAATATCTTCAACACAGTTATGGGTAAGAAGTGCTTAAATCATCCTTTAGAGCACCAAACATGGCTGAAACTTGGAGTTCTGTTTAGTGTAGTTTGTGATAGACGTAAGTGAGAATGAGAGGCACATTGGGAAAAGATATTCATGACCATCTATAAAACCAAGAGATGAAAATTATTCTAGATCAAGCAACAAACACCAGTGAACAAGGAGGTAAAAAAAGAAAGTCCAATTAAATATGGGTAAGATACATGAACAGTCTTTCATAGAAGGGGATACTGAAGTGAAAAATATATTGGTGATATCATTTAAAACATGTTGGTGGTAAAATAATATACTTCAAAACTACTGTGTAAAAAAGGAAAAACAAAACAAAAATGGAGATAAACAAAGAATGATTTTCCCTGATTTTCAAAAATTCTTTTTTTAAATTTATTTTTATTCTACTTCATTATATATGACAGCAGAGTGCATTACCATTTTTATTACACATATAAAGCACAATTTTTCATAACTATGGTTGTATACAAAGTATATTCACACCATTCATGTTTTCATACATGTACTTAGGGTAATGATGTCTATCTCATTCCACCATCTTTTCTACCTCCATGCCTCCTCCCTTCCCCACCCACCCCTCTTCCCTATCTAGAGTTCATCTAATCCTCCCATGCTCTCCCTCCCAACTCCACTATGAATCAGCCTCCTTATATCTGAAAAAACATTCGGCATTTGTTTTTTTTGGATTGGCTAAATTTACTTAACATTATATTCTCCAACTCTACCCATTTACCTGGAAATGCCATGATTTTATTCTCTTTTATTGCTGAGTAATATTCCATTATGTATATATACCACATTTAAAAAAATTCTTTTAGGCTTAAAATTTAAAGATTACATTGCTGGTATTAAAACACAGTGCAATTTTGATGTGATTTTTTATACCAAATAAGGCAAAAATTAGTCAAATTTAGTCTTATGAGCATTTTGCTTCAGTTGACTTAATCAGCCACCCAAAGCTCTTTGTTAAAACACTCCTATCATAATAAGGTCTTTCAAAGCATATAATCTATTCAGAGTTTTTGCATGTCCAAAGTACTTTGTTTTGGTTATTCTTAACAGTATTTTGATTCTACATTTTCTCCCAAGAAAAATAAATGTGTATTGATACTTAATATCCATCAGTTTAACAGAAGTTATAAAACTGGTGGCAGACACCTATGATCCAAGTGGCTCAGGAGGCTAAGGGAGGAGGATTGCTAGTTCAAAGCCAGCCTCAGCAATTTAGTGAGCCCCCCCCCCCCCGAAACTCAGTGAGACCCTGTCTCTAAATAAAAGACAAAAAAGGATGGGGAATATGGCTCAGTGATTGTGCCCCTGGGTTTAATCCTCAGTACCCTCCCCCCACAAAAAAAGTTATAAAACTGGATGATATGGAATGTGAGTTCATGCATTGCTGATAGATGTTTAAAACTGGCACAGGATTTCTAGAGGTTGGTAAAATTGAATATGCATTAACTGAGCCCCTAAATTCCAGTCCAGAGTATATGGGAATCTTTATTAGAGGGAGGCAATGTAGTTGTCCATCACCAGGTGATAGCTTAGTAAGCACTGCAGGGTGCAACTGGGAGTGCCTGCATCAGTCACAAGTAGTAAACTAGATGTGCATCGAGCCATGAAATTGACTGCATTGAGACAGAAAGTAGGAAAGAGGATGACCTCTATGGTGCAAAGGATTAATGTAGATTGAGAAAGAGAACAATCTCCCCAGCACAAAATAAAAATGTTTATGGTGTATTTCTGTAATTTTCAATTACACATATTGAACAAAGATATATACATTTCCCAAGAAATTAAAAACATAACCACATTGGAAATATGATCAATGTGGGAGAAGGAAATGTAAATGGGTATGGAGGACATTAGTGAAAATAAAAGGATGAAATAAGAACAGACTAAAAGAAGGAGAGAGAGAGAAACAAAGGAATAAAAAGATGTTACCCTCCTGCTCAAAAATCTTTGGTTCCATATGACAAACTGAATAAAGTTTGCCCATTTTAGTCAGGTATAAAGGCTTCTACCATCTGCTCCAAACTTAATTGCCTATCGTCTCTCTCCCTATATTTCTCTGAATTCTAGTAAAATGCAATGCTCGCTGCTCTCTGCGTGTTACCTGGCTTTTCTCAGGGAATACTGCTCACAGTGACTACCATGTTTTGAATACCTATTCGGTGCCTAGCATTTGACCAAGAGTTTTAACAGGCAGATGTTATTGATTCCCTCAAAATTCCCTGTATTTTGGGGGGTGCCAAATTTAATTGCTTTGGAATCTGGACATGTGACAGTTCAGGCACTCAGCCTTAGCCTCTGAAAGCAGGGTGTGTGATTTCCCCAGACAGTAAACTCTGGCAAGCTGGGTAGGCAGGTTAGGGTATCCTTCTGAATGTCCTACATAGTGAGGACAAATGTAGGTGTCCTGAAGGAAAGGTGGCTTCCAAAGAGGAGGAGGAGGAAGATGCTGAGCCAAATGTTCCCATTCATTCTTCCAAAGTAGCCAGACACCCCACTCTCCTTTTTCTAGGATGCATGAAGCAGTGCAGAGAGGCAAGGAGACTTTCTTCCACATGGACATGCAAATATCGGGGGAAGGAAATGTTTACACCCAACCTCATACCCAACAGTGATCATCAGTTAAACAAGAGTCTGTGATTTTAACAGAGATAAAATTGAAAAATAAAGATACACTCCACAGAACACCTTCTTGAAGAAGTGTGCTGCTAACACAATTTATTGCCTCTCACATCCAATTTTACCCTTCGTTTTCTGCTCCGTAACAGTGGAACTGGACCCTAGAAATGTTTCTCCTTTCTCAGCCGGCCTGATCTCAAGCTTTGTCAGGAGGAGTATCCGAGGGATGCTAGAGGAGAAAGGAAATTTCTCCTCCTGGGAACAGTGTGCTCTAGGCAGGCCCCTGTGGTGTGCTTTTTCTGCAACACCAGGCTCCCTGAGCTGCCAGTGACCAACAGCACATTTAATTGCTTTATGGGCTGCTTCCCCTAGAATCTCTAACTCAGTGCCAGCCTAGAAGCCCCTGGGAATAACTTACACTAACATAGCCTCAGCACACAAAGCCTCAGTGAGCTTCTCTGCCATCTGGTAAACCATGTTGTATAATCTCCCATGAGGTCTGGATCCTGGAGAGGACCTTATCCAGATCTATGCCTGCCTTGGGCACTGTATTTCAGCCCCTGGGGCAGTGACTGTTCTTATAGCTGCTATTCCTGTATTATTTAGCATTCTCTTTACTCCTTCCTAGCTAATCTTCTATTTTTTTTTTTTCAGTCATAGCTAATACTTTCATATATTAGACTTTAAATTAAACCTTGCCTGCTCAAATTACTCTGTGGCTTCTGTATTCTGATTGGACTCTGCCTAATAGAGCCCTTAATAGGAATTTTAACACTATGCCCCAGAGCATGATAATTAGGAAGAAAACGTCACCTTTTAATATTTAATAAGCAGGTTATTTTTTCATAATTGTTTCTGAACACTAAGAAAGAGAACTAGAAACAATAGTGTACATATGCAGTTTACATTAAGCCATCTAATTCTATAAAAAATAAAGTATTTTTCTGGGTGAAATGGCGCATGTTTGTACTCCCAGCAACTCAGAAGGTTGAGGCAGGAAGATCACAAGTTTGAGGACAGCCTCAGTAAATTAGTGAGACCCTCAGCAACTTAGACTCTGCCTCAAAATAAAAAATAAATAAAGGATTGGGGATGTACCTCAATGGATTCAGTCCCCACTACTCCCTCCAATAAAACATTTTATCTAAATTCTCAAAAGGTTTTGAGTATGAGATGGAAATATGATTTAATAGTATCTTTAATTTTCAAGTGCTACAGTAAAAGAGTTTCCAAAAAGCACTAAACACCTATCTATGTCATTAAAAACAGTGACAGGAATTCCTTTTCAATCTACCTGAAAAATGGCCTTAACAACTAAAAATAGCTTATCTCGAACTGTCACTATTACCTTGGGGAGCTCTGTCTACTTGTGGCTAAAATCCTCAGCAGAAGCAGCATTCAGCACCAACGGCAACTGAGACCCTCTAGAACACCCAAATGTGATTGGGATAAATACTCTGATAGGTGTCTGTGTAACTTGCTTGGTGACTGGTAGGCTCTGAAATGAAGTTTCATTGTCAGTAAATTTGGTTCTAAGAAATCTTAGAATGATTATCTGTAGCTCTCTGGATTTCATGGATATGCGCTAATTCTTATGAATGATAAGTGTGACCTTTGCTTGGTTAATTTGAACCTCTCCAGGCTTCATATAAATAGGAGGGACAGATTTATCCAATTTCCACTACTGTTGAAGTTCTATGGCTCTGAAGAAAAGAGCTTTCTTTAGGTTCTTCACATACCTCCAATTTAGATCCAATTCTTTCTGTTCACATTTTGCTCTCCCACAGCTTGAAGGTCACAAATGGATTTTGACTCACAGCATGTGATCTGACCTTCTTTCTCTAGGTCGTACTGATCTCTCCCTCAGCCTATAGTCACTTCACAAGCATGTCAGATTGTGCATAAACCTTGCTCTCTGCAGACATATAATTTCTGCTTTATATCAGTCACTTTTCATGTGTAGTCTTTGTTTTCCCAGATCCAAGTCCAACAGATTTTTTCTTTTCATGATTCAGAGCAGAATGCTAGTCACGTAACATGTACATTGTAAATACGTTTGACTGTTACATACTCTTCTACTAAAGATGGATGAAAATAATGAAATGGTGAAAACCAAATCTTTTTTTATCTGTCTGAGATGCTTTGCCCAAGGAAAGACAGAATAAGCAAAAAAAGATTGGCAATAGCCTGTCTCCCAATAATTTAGGTTTTAATTATAAAAAGCTGAAAAATATAGGAGTGAGCAAACTAGAAAAGGATTCTGTAATATTCTCCATCCTGTTCCTTGGGATATTAATGATCCACTCTCAGAATCTGATAGGTAGATATCCCTAGTGCTTCCTGCCACGTGGAGAAGTACTCAGTCTCAGGAAGAAAGGCAATCCTCTCACCACCTGCCAGAAACAAATGAGGGGCAAAGTCCTTCTTCATTGCCCTTAGCCCATCAGAGTCTGCCACAGTGGACTTTGAAGCCCTTCTCACTCCAGTTTTCTTCCTTCTCCCTCACCCCTCCAGATGTCCTCTGTCTGTCCACGTTATGGAGCCCTCCCTCCCTCCTGGAAAGTTCTCAAGGCTGAGACCCCTGCCTGGCTCCCTCCTGGAAGTTCCCCCAGAGGTCCTTCTTGGGAATGAGGCAGAGATCTTTTCATTTCTATCCCACATTCTGCTCTCTCTCTCTCTCTCTCCCTCTCTCCTTTTATTTATTTATTTTTGTACCAGAGATCGGACCTAGGGATGCTTAACCACTGAGTCACATCCCCACATCCCCAGTTTTTAATATATATATATATATTTTATTTTGAGATAGAATCTGGCTAAGTTTCTCAGGGCCTTGCCAAGTTGATGAGGCTGGCTTTGAACTTGCATTCCTCCTGCCTCAGTCTTCAAAGCCTCTGGGATTAGAGGTGTGCTCCATCATGCCCAGCTCCACATCCTTCTCTTGCTGACATTTACCATTCATTCTTTACCATTCAAATTCTTTTTTCTTTACCCTGCCTTACCAAAGACTTTATCTTCATCAAGAACTGAGGGAAGAAAGAAATAGGTGGAGTGGAAGAATCATCTCTATCTAGCAATTATAAGAAAATATGATTCTGTAATCATTCACTATTATGTAATGTAGATAGACACACACATATATAATTATACATATATTCACATATGTATAAATAAATTATTATAGTTGGGGATTATTGTAAACATTATTAAACATATTGGTCTACAGCTTGCTTTTTCACTTAATAAATATCCCCAAATACTTATTATAGATAATTTTCATGGCAATATATACAAAGCTACTTAATTCTTTTAAAAAGGTGTATCTTTTCCAATTAATCTCCTAATTATGTGTGGTTAGCTTATTTTGCACATTTGCTCTTATGCATAATGCTACCAGTAATTTTCTGAAATAGATATATATCATTAGTCATTAGCTATTTATCATGTAAATTTTTGGGAATAAACATCTAAAAAAAGTAGAATTATTCGGTTATATATGCACACTTAAACTTTTGATTCTGCCCACTTGCCTTGTAAACATGGTTGTACTAATTCATGTTCTTATCAATAGTATAAGGCGTTTATACCACTTGAAGCCAGCAATTTAATTACAACTATCTGTTTTGTACATTATACAGGTGAGAAATACAGATATACTTTCATTAACATTAGGAAGAAAAAATACTATGTCATCACTTTACTCAAAGTTCCATTTATTTTCATTTTTCCAGAGAGCTATTTTTTAATATTTTGAGTGCCAAATGAGATAATTATTTATTAAATTAATAATTAATAGTATTGTGATTCTTGCCATTTTAATAACTCAGACATGGAAATACAAATAGTTCTTAAAATTTGTTGTTTGTGAAATATAAGTGGGAGCATAGCATAGGTTATCTAGTCTAAGTAATCACTACATAACTTATTTTATTAATGTTTTCTGTATTATTAGTTTTTGAATAGCATTTGGTCTGGAATATGGGGATTTTTAAACAAAATTCTTTTCTTTTTCATTCTACATTATTTAATATATCTCATCCATTATGGCATGAATCCTCTCCTAACCCAAATTCATATATTTAAATCTTTCTTTTTTTGTGGTGCTTGGGATTGAACCCAGGTCCTTGTGCATGCTAAGTCTGCACTCTACCACCGAGCCGTGTCCCACATCATCACATGTTGACTCTTCTCCTATGAGGTGATGGTATTAGATAAGACCTTATCTAGTAAGTCTCTATAGACAGAATCCTCATGGTTACCATTAGTACTCTTATAAAAGAAGCCCCAGTGGGCTGGGATTGTGGCTCAGTGATAGAGTGCTCGCCTAGCACATGGGAGGCCCTGGGTTCGATCCTCAGCACCACATAAAGATATATAAATAAAATTTAAAAAGCATTGTGTCCAACTACACCTAAAAATAATAAATAAATATGTAAAAAAATATAATAAAAGAAGCTGGCCAGAGACCCTTCATCCCTTCCATAGGGTGGTTAGAGAGACAAGGTCTAAGAAGTAGGCCCTTGCCACACACTGAATTTGCTTGTGTCTTGATCTTAGACATCCTGGTCTCTGGGATGGAGAGAAATTAGTATCCATTGTTTATAAGTCACCCAGTTTTTTTTTTTTTTTTGCAAAGGGAGGGTTACTGGGGATTGAATTCAGGGGCATTCAATCACTGAGCCACGTCCTCAGCCCTATTTTATATCGTATTTAGAGACAAGGTCTCATTGAGTTGCTTAATGCCTCACTTTTGCTATGTGACTTTGAACTCTCCATCCTCCTGCCTCAGCCTCCTGAGCTGCTGGGATCATAGGCATGCACCACGACGCCCAGCTAGTCACCCAGTTTTTTATATTTTGTTACAGCAGCCTGAAATTAAACATTATGAAATCTTTTGGGCTATAATTTTAAAATTCTGATAATTACTCAAGCAAATCTAAGGATAGGAGCAGCAAAACGAGAGCAAAATGAAATGGGAAGAGTTTTCCGGAACAATAATATGTGGTAACAGAAAGAAAGAAACAGATAGCTACTATTTTGGGTGGAAAAAAATCCCTATTCTGTAACATACATAAAAGTGTTATTTTAACTGAAATTAACGGCATAAAAACCGAATATCCTTTATATTTCATCAGACAAGTAAACTGAGTATTATGGCAATATTAAAAAATATTAAGATTTTAAACTTTGGAACTGGACATCTTTGGGTTTGAGTCTCATTTTTAACATTGACAGGATGTTGTTAACTGTTGGGCAAGTTAAATTTGCTAAGCCTCATATGTAAAATTCTCATACCACTGTTGAGAAGGTAAAAACATGAACACGATAGTCATAACATAGTCCTTGGAAAACTGAAAGAAAAGTCCTGGAAACCCAATTTCCAGGACCAATCAGCAGTTAATTAATCCTGAAGCTGTTAGAAGAAAGTAAAAGACATAGTAAAGAGCACAGGGAGAAGCAGTAAAGAGGAAGACTTACAAAGCGGTCTGTGAGTAGATGAGATTTGAAGATACGAGGGTATTTACTAACAGAATTTTTCACAAACCAGTGCAGCTGATTCCTCTAAAACTACAAATAACCATTTTTACTCTTTGGGGGTACCCCGGTGGTGGGAAAAAAAGCTGTTCTTTGAAATGTTTTTGTTTTACAGTCTCTGTTACTACCTTTTGTTGTCATCATCTTACTATTTTTTGCATATTTACTGAGGTATAATTAACAAATAAAAATGATATATTGAAGGTGTACAATGTGATATTTTGATAAATATATATTCATTGTGAAATTGTCACCCCAATCAAGCTAAGTGACATGTCCATATCTTTTTCATTTTTGTTTTCCAGCCCAGTGGCTGTCTCTGTAATGTTCAAATTATTTCAATCCCCCCCCTTCTCCCTTTGTGTACCACACAACACAAACATTCAGCAGAGAAGACACACTATAATTACATTGTTCCATCTTTTCAAATTCCCAATACTGCTTTATTTCTTCTTACTGTTTGTGTAAATGGACAATTATTAGATTGCTGTGGCAGAAAACATGTCGGCAGTGCTGGTTATCATTGCTTTCTTAATGTGTCTGCAGTTGCTATGAAAATCCCAGTTTGAGGAAAGAAATTTTATTTATCTCAAAAAAAATTTTTTTTTGGTACCAGGGATTGAATCCATGGGAATTTAACCAAGCCACATGCCCAGCTCATTTAAAAATTTTTATTTATTTTTTATTTCTTTTTTTCTTTTAAATTTTGAGGTAGGGTCTTCCTATGTTGCTGAGACTAGCTTTGAATTTACAATCCTCATGCCTCAGCCTTCTGAGCTGCTGGAATTACAAATCTACACCACCATTCCCAGCTTCTTTCAAAATTTGAACACAAAAGGTTTACATATAAAATAAGAGTTATTGAAATGAAGAAGCTTATAATTGATTTTTTAAATAGCTGTTAAGATAACTACAGTTTCTGAATCCAGGAGAGTTAAAAAAAAATATTGTTAAGTCATTCAATAGGACTGAGAGAGAGGGAGAGGGAGATTTATTCCCCTCAAACTTTGCTTTCCCCTAAATACTAATATATTTGAAAAGACTAAAATGATTCAGAAACTTAAGGTATAGACACTAAATGTGTCCCATAATCTAATTTCTCTAGAATTTTGCAGACTGTTCTCCACTTTTAGTTTCCCTTTCCCCCTCTCGTTAAGAGGTCTAAAGCCACTCTGATTTCTGATCCTTTGTGAATACTGAGGATGAAGAGGATGTTTAAAAGCAGTGACACAGATTCTGAAGATGATTTACAGAGAACAATTTCATGCATACGTTGAACAATGGGAGCATTATGGAGCTCAGTGTATTTTAGTCATTCCTTTGAAAGAGAAGACACTCATTAGATGGATCAACCATGATTCCCCCTAGAGCTTCAGTGGCCTTAGTTCTGTACCTGAAATCTTGAATTGTTGTGGCAGGAAAATGTGAGGAGAGAACTTCTAAACCACACTGTGCCTTTCACCACAAGCTGGAAAAGTACCAAATTAGTGAAATAAGACCCACACGTTGATCTCAGATTTTTTACAAATATGCTTTCTTTAGCATCTCTTGCATGTATCATATTTTTTAAGCCCTGGTCAAATGTCACCTATTTGCTTCTTCAGGGAACCCCTATTAAAAGTCAGGGCATCTTCCTGGTGCACAAAATATGATATAAGTAATCTCTCTTCACAGAGTCTGTTTTTCTATAGCTGTGTTTCCAGATAACGCTTTACATTTTTGTCACTTAAGAACATTTCATTCTCCTGCTAGATTGGGGTCTGATGCCAGCGCCATTTTATCATTTATCAGTGTTTTTCTATGGGACTTACCTTAGTGTTTCCATCTACAGACGGTGAATCAATGTGTGCTAAATCACGCACAGCATGGCTTGTTGGAGTAGTCCAACATAGATTCTCTTCTACTAAATTGGCAAAAGGAAACTTGATTATTATGTCTTAGAGTCATGTTGGCACCAAAAAAAACAATTAAAATGGAACAATAATACAAAAATCGGCTTAAATATTTTTTTCCTAGGAATGATAGAGTACATTCTGTGGCCTAGTATTAGTGAATCATGTTTGTGTGAAAAGGTTATGAGTGCAGAGTAATGTATTTATTCAAAAGTTTTGCTATTCAGTTAAAAGAACCCATTATCATGTACCCGTAAATAATATAATTTTATATTATTGCTGTGGGAAAGTTAAAAAATTCCCTAAATGTATCTTTATATGATAATGTCTAGATGAGGAGAAACTTTTAAATTATGTCTTTGATCTGTTATATAAAGTGTTTTTTATTTTTCTGTGGAAATAAATTACAGAAGTAAATATTTTAAAGGATTAAAAATTAAAAGGTCAAACTTAGGGCACTAAGGAAAAGTATGGAAAATGAAGATTGTTTTCTTCTCAGGCACGTTATTTTGTGAGGAGTTATCAGTTTGAAGTGGTTCATTGTTCTTTTTTAGCTCTTTCCCTCTAATGTCTTATTCCAATAACTATATTTCTTGTTTTCTATTTGAGCCCAAACTATATTATTTTGTGTAAATTATTTCAGTTAAAGTATCTTGAGTATGATCTTTAAAATAAATTTATAGTCACTCAATAGGCCCATTTAAATGGTTTCTTAGAGTGGGCATTTGATAAACACTGAATTTTGCCAAATGGTATTCAGTTTCTAGGGGATGGGATTAGGAGAAGGGTATTATTGCATTTTTTTATGATTTTCTAAAGTTTAAGGGCAGTATCAGTCTTTTACCTATAAACCAGACAGCTTCTCACATATTCAAGTACTTCACTCTTCTTTCTGGAATTGGAGTGTTTATGTTAGAACATGACAATTATCAGGTCATGGACAGCACTTAACTGTCAATTTGCCAGACTGTTATACCCAGGGAAAGCTGAGGCTGATAGAGCTAAAATAGTCTGTATCTTGAATCAGATGTTTCTACTGTGAAGTGTGTGAAATATGGAATTATATAAAAAGTTTCCCTGTGGTTTTAGAATGATGTCTGTATCGTATTCACTTTTTAGCCAGATACCCCTTTAGTGCTGGTGAGGTGAGGCACAGAAGACCAGATGACATTTACATCTGTTACAGGAGAGGAACCTTGAGTTAGGGAGCCTAAACATTTAATAATACCCAGTAAGCCTACTTTCCCTTTGCTCCAGAGGCAGATACTACCTCTATTTTCCAAGGCTATTTGTTATAGAAAAACCCTTCAATAGCCTCAAACAAAGAACAGTAAGTACCTTACTGATAATTTGTGCAGAAACAAGAGGAGCTCATAGAGAACTGTCTTTCCCAATAACTGTATTTTTGTTTTCTATTTGAGCCCAAACTATATTATTCTGTGTAAATTATTTCAGTTAAAGTATCTTGAGTATGATCTTTAAAATAATTTTATAGTCACTCAGTAGGCCCATTTAAATGGTTTCTTTCAGTGGATGCAGAATGGGATGAATGTTTCATTTTAAAAAATTAACAGGTTCTTACTTTGTGGATTCAAAATCTGTCTACAGATAAGAGATTTTCATCTTCTCCATGAATATTTTTTATTTCCTCTATGTTGACTTATTTTACCTTATTATTATGCATTATTTGTGGTCTATCTCTTCCAAATTGGTAACATTCCTCAGATGCCTGATAATCTTCTCTATCTTTTCATTCCTAAGAATAGGAGACTAAATAGCTTATCGGCAGCTCCAAATACCTAGGTAGGTAGAGATTACTGGTTATCATCTTTACTTTTGGGTGATCTCATTGATCCTAATGAAAGGAACACTTGATGTTGATATGTTTAGGTCTTTCCTCTTGCCCAATGAGTTTCCCTACATAATCTCCCCCTGCCCCACAATATTCTGCTTGAATGGGAAAAACTTGGACTCAGGCGTCTGGAAACACAGTGGTGAAAGCATCACAGGATTCTTAGCATCAAGGCATATGTTTTGTAGTCTATGCTTAAATAAAGTACTCCCCAATTGCATTTGTCTAGTTACAAATAAAGTGAAGAATATTTTCCTGTGTGTTTTCTTTTCTGTAAACTGCTCAGGTCTTGTGCCCTGAACCCAAAACGTTAAGAAAACTTTTTATGTAATTCTATATTTCACACACTTCACAGTGGAAACATCTGATTCAAGATACAGACTATTTAGCTCTATCAGCCTCAGCTTTCCCTGGGCATAACAGTCTGGCAAACTGACAGCTAAGTGCTGTCCATGACCTGGTAATTGTCTTGTTCTTACATAAACACTCCAATTCCAGAAAGAAGAGTGAAGTACTTGAATATGTGAGATGCTATCTGGTTTATATTTTTTTTAAAGAGAAAGAGAGAGAGAGAGAAAGAGAGAGAGAGAGAGAGAGAGAGAGAGAGAGAGAGAGAGAGAGAGAGAGAGAGGTGGGGGAATTTTTTAATATTTATTTTTCAGTTTTCGGTGGACACAACAGCTTATTTTATTTTTATGTGGTGCTGAGGATCGAACCCAGCACCCTGTGCATGCCAGGCGAGTGTGCTACCGCTTGAGCCACATCCCCAGCCCTGGTTTATATTTTTATATTTTTTGTCTTTTTTCTTTTTAGGGATTATTTCTGTATTCCTGAACATAATCCTGCATCAATCATATATGTGGTGAATTTCTTCCTGTAAATTGCTAAGAATTGTCCTTAAATGATATATGCTTTATTGATACCTGGATCTTTGTCATGTGGTATATTTGGTCCAATGCTTCACCAATGTGTGTTCTGGGTCTAGTTCCCAGCACCACCCTACCCCCACTGCTCTTCCTAAGCCGTGTGCTCCTAGAGGTCAACATGGTGAAAGATGCTCACAGAAATCATTGTTCTTCTGCCTGGTTTCTACATTCAGAGGCTTGCTTTCTCACTGTCTTCCAAGTTCTTCATTTGATTTAAAATAATACATAGTCCATTTTCTTCTTGCATTTTTGGTATTTGGAGGCAGAGGACATAATGGTCTCTAGACACTTTGTTATCAGAAACAGAAGTCTATATTGAATTTATTTGGGTTGGTTTTTCTAAACGTTCTACATTTTCTGACTGGGATTTTATAGGTATTATCTCTTTTAACCAGGAGCTAGAAATGTAAAATTGAGTTTATGCACTGGGTTTTAAAGTATTTCTTTTTCATTTGTAGAAAGAGGACTGTGTTAGTTATGTGCCTAATTTGTAGAGAATTTATACCTCACATTTGCATTGTTGAGTCAGCTACAACTAGATCCCCAATGTCTTATTTAATGGATAATTTTGACAAAGATAGTGGGTAAATTTAATTTTAAGTGAAATAATTTTTTACAATGATATTTTAATGAATATTTCCTTTGATACATGTTCTTAGCCTCAAGGTTATAAGTTGGTAGTCTTTGGAAATAGTAAGACAGAACTTTCATTATTGCAGAGAAGCACATTGTCTTTCTAAATAGAGTCTAAGACAGAAAACTCATATTTTATTTAATGTTTTATGGAAATCAGTATGTAAATATTTCTAACATTTCCTTTATCTAAAACAATAACTGCTTAATGCTTCTTTTGAAAATTTTATCTGTCAAATTTCTCATTCTTTTGTTTCCCCCATTAAATTTCTTGAAATGTAGTTATATTTTATAGTCAAGTTTGAGCTTGAGAATATTAGGCTTACAGTTGTCTGTTTCCATAGGAAAAATAGATAAATTAAAATATTGTTTAGAGAAGCTTCTTCCTGGAGGAAAAACAAAATAAAACAAGACAAGACAAATGTACACATGTTTTAGCAGTAAGAGGTGAAAATTCTAAGGTATCAATCGCCCTGACTGGAAATTATAAGATCAAGATACTTGTTTAAGTAAATCTCACCTCCATTTTTTTTTTCAGAAATGTATCTCAGTGAATTAATAGAAGCAAAGGAGAATGTTGTCATAATTCTAAAATCTTATTACCTTAGATATAATTAGTTGACATTTTTATCCCATAGATCTATTCTCTTTAAAAATGGAAAAATTTGCCTTCAACAAGTAAGATTGTCCTGTTTCTTTTTTTTTTTTTTGTACCCAGTATTGAACATAGGGGTGCTTAATCACTGATTCACATTCCTAGCCATTTTCAAAATATTTTGTTTAGAGACCAGGTCTCACTAAGTTGCTTAGGGCCTTGCTAAGATGCTGAAGCTGGCTTTGAACTTGTGATCCTCCTGCCTCAGCCACCCAGGCCACTGGGGTTACAGGCCTGTGCCATAGCACCTGGCTGCCACAAGTCGTGCATGTGTATGTATGTGTGTGTCTTCCTAGGACAGTCTACTTAGCACTGTACTAAGTGCTGGTGGTGGTGAGGGGATTAAAATAGACTGTTGCAGGGCTGAGAGCTACAAAATATTGCCTTTTATGTGATTCACAAATCTGCATTCTTTTGGGGTAACAACATAAACAAATGAAACAGAATAGACTAGTAGGTAGTTCTTAATCACTAATGTGCATATAAATCATCTACTATGTATATAAAATACAGAATCCTAGACTTCCTTCCTTCCTTCAGAGACTCAGGTTCATAGGTGTAAGACCTGGGGATAAACATTTTTGCATATGCTCCAGATAATTCTGTGTGTGTGTGTGCGTGTATGTGTGTGTGTGAGTGTGTGTGGTTCGGGGGATCAAACCCAGGGCCCTGAACATGCAAGGCAAGCACACTCTTATAGAGCTCGTTGCTATATCCCCAGTCCCATTTTGAGTGACACTACAATTGGAGCTTATAAGCAAGTACACAAAAATGGCTATTTTAGGTCAAAGATCTGTCAGGGAAGATTTAAGGAAGAAGTGAGAGGGGTCTTAAGCCATGGCTTGGATTTTTATATCTGGAAAGAAAAGAAATGGAAAAATATCATGAACTGGAGTCTAGAGATTGGAATGAGCCCTATGATAAGGCATGATGAGGAAAGGTAAGGCACAGAGGTCATGGTAGGATGCACTGAGAAGTTGGAAAGATCAATGTCTGATAAATGTTTGTTGGATAGAACTGCTGGCTTCTGAGTAAAGTTTCTAGGCAGCACAGAGAGGCAAAATTTGAAGTTGGAAAGCAATTTTTCCTGAATAACTTTAGTCCTGGGATCCCATCATCTGAAGATTTGGAGCATTAAGTAAAAATTTTCTTTGTTATTCCATTCTCTATTAAATGCCACACACTCTCTCCATATATTTATGCCTCTTTTATGGAGGTCTGTACTCTCTATCATGTGGTAATCCATGAGTTCATCATGTCTTTTTTATTAGACTTCAAACTTTTGAGGGCTATTCCTTAACTTACTCATCTTTCTGTTTTTTAACAGTCCATCATATAACACTATGCACAAAGATAAAGCTCAAAGCATTGATTTAGAGTATTAGCTGATGCCATTATCATATCATCAATGAGTTATGTCAGGTGCCAGACAATATGCTAGGTATTTTGTGTATAACATCACATTCAGATTATGTAAATCTACTACAAGTTAGGTGTGTGTTGCAGGAGAGGAAACTGAGGATTGGAAATGTTAAGAGTATATCTATTGTCACACAGCTACTGAAAAGCAGAGTCAGAAGCAGATATAGGACTGGAATGCCATCTGAATTTCTTTCCACTGCTGGTTGGAATGAAAGAATGAGTGAACAGAAAGTATAAAGGTAAGCAGTTCATCTAAAGTGAGTGAGAATGAGATTCAGTCATGTTTGAATCTCAACCTGCTTATTCTAGAGGTGAAAGAAAGGCAAGCTGAGAGGGCTCATTTGTTTAGTTGTGAATTCTCTGGAAGAAGGTTTGGTCTGCTGGCAGGGGTTGTCAGAGCATAGAATACGCACTTAGGAGGTGTCTGAAACACAAGCCAGGGTTTGCTGTATACCCCATTCCTGAGTGGCTGGGGAGAGAGAACTAACTGTTGATACAATGGCATTGTGTGATGATGTGGAAAAGGAAGAAAGTGAGAGTTTTGATGGAATTCGTCTTAGGCAAACAATCAGATTGATAAAAAATACCAATGCTCAGGTCCCATCTCCAGAGATTCTGATTCTGATGATCTTGGGTAAGTCCCAGGCATTTTAAAGAATAATGCAAAGCCAGCATTGAGAATTCACTTTAATTCACTGATTTAACTTTATTTCTTAAACACTGGGATTTGTTATCACGGATATCACAAACCTTGTCCTTCACAAGTGTTCTCCATGGGAATAAGCTACCAAAGGTTGCCAGTCTCTTGATATTGAATAAAACAGTGATGATTTCTAGGGAACTGTTTGTTTTCACCAGATGGCGGCCATCTTTTTCTGAGCAGGTCCTACAATCCAATTGATTTGCTTCTGAGACCAGGTTATACAGCCATTGGCATCCTACTGGCTTAATTACATTAACGAAAACATAATTAAGCACATTTCCGTCAGCTGTGCCATTTGAAGGGCTCTTATAATTTTCTCATAATTAAGTAGTAACAAATTAAGAAAATGATTGTTTAAATTGCAAGTTAGGTTTTTCAGTTAAACTCAAATTATACCTTATACCTTAATGAAGGTATAACTCATACCTTAATGAAGTGGATTCTTAGTGATAACTTCAAATTATAGAGCAAGACTTAAGGGATAAAGCATGGGCTTTGAAGTTGAGGACATAGCTCTAAGACCTGACTTCATAGTGAGAGGTAAATAACTTTGGAGAGGGCACATAACTTGTTTGAGCTGGAATTTGTTATTCATGAGATGAGGTTAATCATATTTACATGCAATGGTATGTTAAAAAAAGTGCATAAATGCCAGCTTTCTATAGTGGGAGGGGTCATGACATTTGCAAATTTCTGAGGTGTAAATATTCTGATCATGACAGAGTTCAATTTTCCAATAGAACTGGCTCATTAAATTCCTGAAAATTTGATGAAGGGTTCTGATGAGTACCACTGCTTACTGTGGTATTATAGTGATAAAATGAGGTCATGTAGTCAATGTCTAATTGGTGTTTGAATCAGATGTGTTCAACATACATAGTGGTTCCTAACTCTGTGGTTTTTAATAACTTTGAGTGCTACTGTATCAAAGATATAATTGTTAATCATTTGAAAAACAAGATGTTTTGAATGGCGGGAAGAAGAGCAATACTATTTTGTTAATTAGATCCTGAAATGGATTCATGCTTTTCAAAGCTGGATTAGTCCTAAATTCAGTGTTTTCTATTATGAATTCTTGAAAATTGACAATTACATATAGAGAATTATCTATGTGAAGAGTTGAGTATTTATGAAGTGCATTTTGAGTTTTCAGAAGTGTGACATACACTGTGGATTACGTTGGTAGCTTCCTAGAAAGGCAAGATTTATCTGTGTGAAAGTCTTATATTGTCTTTAGCACTTCTTATTTTTTAATTTAATTTTATTTTTTAAAAAAATTTATTTATTTATTTTTCATTACAATCATTATTACACATATAGAGCATTATTTTTTTGTATCTCTATACATACAGTAGTTCACTTTTTAACTTCCTTCTTAATGACCTTATCCCTGACTCTTGGCATCCAGTGCACTTCTCCTTGTCTCTTTTCTGATCTCCAAATGGTCACTTCTTCCAAGGTTTTTGTTTTCCTGCTAAGAGTCATCACTAGAAATATAATGGTGAATCTAAGAAAAGCAAATGAAGATTTGTGGGAAGCAAGGTATTTATTTGGCAGTGTCTCAGGCTGGATCAAAATTATATATCATCCTGACTTAACAAGGTTTGTTGCCAATAGATTGTATCAGTAAAGTCCCTTTAAAACTCTTCCTTGTCAAACATTCAAGGTATTCCTTATTTCCTGAGAATTAAATTCAAGAGAGGGAGAGTCAGCTGTCTTCATATCTGTCCTCTTGTGAAGGCCTCTTGGCTTGGGCTCATTCCCAGTTTTTTTCCATGTGCCCTAAATAAATTCCAGATGTGTTATCAAGGCACAGGTCTGCAGGATCCAACACCTTTTCACTCCTCCAATGACAACACCAAGTTGCACTTAGGGAGTGCTCACTGTGATCCAGAGGTTGTCCTATGTCCTCAAATAATTCTCAAAACAAAACTTTGCAGTTTTAATTCTATTTCAAAGATGAGAAAATGAGGTGTCCTGCTTTAAATTCCTTGTCTGAGGTCACATTTGTCCACTGTGAAAGTAGTGAGATTTAAACATAGGCAGTATGTCCTTTAAACAAAGGACATGCTGTGAGGAGAATCAGAATTCTGAGCATGGCCAAACTTGACATGTAGCCCTCCCCACAGAGGAAGCGGGTCAGAGAAGGAGAGGTGGAAAAACAATATTGCAAACAAATGATACAGAAAATGGCAAGGGAAGAGACCATGAAGATGGACATCACAGTGATGGGATATATGTTATGTTCTAACTGTGACCAAACCATGGGTCTTACCAATGTGTCTTACCATGGCTACCCATTTTAAAATTAACTTTCACAGGAGACCAAAATATGTCCCACCCACATGAAGAACTGAGCTGAATGCCATTAAGAAGAAATAGAAACAGGAAATCTCCTTGCCCTCCCTTTATGTGTCTACAAGCAAGACATAGATTTACAAAAACAAAAGGGATCCTGGCCTACTTTCTACCAAGGAGAAAAGAGACAAGCCACTGTAGACAACTTTGGAACCTTACTGGCCTGGAGACGAGACCAGAGGAATCTACACTAGTAAGCTTTACTAACTAGACTCAATCTGCCAGTCATTTGCCTTTCTCAATGTTGTCACCCCTTAGAAACTCCTTTTGTCTTGTCACTCCTTTTACTGATCTTTGTTTTGAAGATGGTATATAAACCAGAATTTAGAACCACCTCATCGATAACTACTCATTCTTTAGGTATCTCCAATGTATATATGAAATACATATTAATAATATCTTTTTATTTATTTTTTCTTGTAATTCTGTCTTTTGTTATGGGGGCTTATTGTAATTAAGAATTTATGAGAGTTGAAGAAAAAATTACTATTCTTCCCCTGAACTTTCTATTTGAGATTGGGATATCCATAAAGAAAACAGCTTGAGGCATCAGTGTACAGCTTGATGCACTTTCATGAAGGGAAGAGACTCACATAACCAGCACTCAGAAGCCTTCTTATTAACACTTCTTAGTTTACCCTGTCATTCCTCAAAGATAAACAACTTCCTGACTTCTCTCATTATAGATTGGTGTTTCCTGTTTTTGAGCTTCATATAAACATAATCATACATATTTGCTTATTTGTGGTCTGATTTCTTTTGCTCAGCCTTTTGATTCTGCTACTTAGCCACACAGTTGCATATAACAATAATTCATTTGTTCCCATTGTTTACACATTCCTTGGTTTATTTGTTTATTCTACTGCTGATAGACATTGGGTTGTTTCTAGTTTTTGATTGCTATGTATTTTGCTGCTGAGAATATCCCTGTATATGTTTTTTATTACCTAGGAATATGCATTTTGTGGGGTACATACAGTGGGGTGGAGTTGCTGGGCCTAGGCTATGCATATGCTCAGCTTCAGTTGATAATGACAACTTTCAAAAGTGGTTCTATTAAGTTATGCTCCTATGAGCGGTGTATGAAAATTCCAGTTGGTGCATAATGGTGTTTTCATTCTTCGTTTTAATTTCGCTCTTTGTCTAACTTAATGGAAAAAACAAAAACACAGCCATGTTTGGAAAAAAAAAGTATAATCTAAGATTCTTTGTCATTCTGGTGGGTATGTTTTGGTATTTCATAGCAATTTTAATTTGCAGTTTCCACATAAAGAATGATATTGGCTGCCATTGTTTACTAACCATTGGCTATCCATTTTTATGAAATGACTGTTTAAGCCTTTTGCTCATTTTAATTGTGTTATCTTTTTCCTATTGATCCATAGCTGTTTTGCAAATTCATCTCATTAGTTCATTTTGAAAGGATTGTTGAATCTATATATAATTAGAAACATAGTTTCTTTATATCCAAAGCTAGGAATAGTATTTAATACCTTGTTAATTGTTGAAAAGGAGCAACTATTTTTTAAATTGTTGTGTTTTCAGCATTTAATTTCAGACTTTCCCCTTTTACAAATGTGGCATTTCTGTAGTCAGTGATGACCCTGCAATTATTCCAGAAAAAAGCTTGATTGCTTCCCTCCTTCCCTCTCTCCTTTCCTTTCTTTTGTCCTCCCTCCCTCCTTCCTTCCTTCCTTCCTTCCTTCCTTCCTTCCTTCCTTCCTTCCTTCCTTCCTTCCATCCTTCCTCCCTCCCTTCCTCTTTCTCTCTCTCTCTCTCTTTCTTTCTTTCTACAACAGTTAACATTTATGTACAAGCTTCATACTGGGTTTCTTTTACAGAATTTGTTCTCAGTCCATGGTCACTAGTCTTTTTTCCTGAGAAATCTGCATAAACAGCGTGACTCAAGTTTATGTCAATAATCCTATCAGGACTACCTTATGCTATTACTTTTGATCACTATCTTTCATAAGAATCATTTAAAACTATTTTTAAAACTTGTTTGGGGGCAAGGAGAGAGAAAGGGACTCCCAAATACATGCTTATTATAGAATTTCAAATGAACCATGTAATACGAGAAGAACACTAATAAAATACAGAATAACAAACAATGCTATCCTTCCTACACAGGCATGCTTGCTAAAGCACACCTGATACATGATCATTTGGAAATAAACAAAAAGATAAATGCTTTTCATTACAGAAGCATTCTCCTGATTGCAAAGGGAATCACAATGATTCACAGAATGCTCTCTCCTGTGCCTCTATGTTCAGTTTCATCCATCTATTTATATAGCAAACTCTCCATCTATGCTTAAAACACAATTTTATTACAAGAATGATTTATATATAAGCTTCATAGCAAAATATTGTACCAAATATATTCTCTATAAAAAAAATCTCAGCCATCAGGATGAAGAAACTTCTTTCAAATACTTTCTTTCAGTGTGGCAATGGATTTCCATTGATGGAGCCACATGTCCAACCCTGGTGTCCAGCAATGTTGGAAAAATGACAAAGAGTCAACAGAATTCTTCCAAGGCTGAATTCATACCACCTCGTTGCTAAGTTTTAACTTAATGGAGGGGGGGAAAACAGCCATGTTTGAAATAAAAAGTATGATCTAAGATTCAATCTGCAAAAAGAAAAGGCCTGGAGTAAAAGGTGCTGAAGAAGTCTGCATAATTTAAACCTCATATTCTGATATAGAAGTCAGAAGTCAGAGCTGCTTGAAATACTGAATGCCAGTGAGATAAGGATATGCAATTCATTTGACAAGCTCTAAAGGGGAATAGAGAAATGGGAAGCCAGGTGGAGGCAGATATAGAGCCCAGAAATGATTGCTTTATGATGGAAGGCATAGAGTATATTTGGGTGTTGAGGGGATCTCATGCAGAAGCATACACCGAGGGCCCAAGACAGAGGAGAGAATTGTTAGAGGGCGTCTGAGTGGTGTGGGGACTTGGGATCCAGCATGCAAGAGAGGGGCTAGGCTCAAAAGGGACACTGAGTACAGGCTCAAAACATGCCAAAGAAGTCGGGACTTCTTTTCACTTTGATTTTTAACACGTATAGGACCTCATTATAGCATAGTGATTGAAATTAGAGACTTCAGAATCTAAATCTTTGAGTACTGCTTTTGTGACATAATATTAGTACACCTCTTACAGGCTTGCTGGTGCTGTTAATTGTGAGAAAGCATGGGAATTCCCCAGCAAAGTCACAAGCAAGGAACCCAGAAGGGGAAACTTCTATCATTAACTTTGTCATGGGGAAGTAGCCCTGGGTCTTCGGAGCTGGGAGTCTTGGTGAATGTCACATGAAGTCCACTTGCTTCCTCCTCTTTCTTTGGTACCCCATGCTGTAATTCTGCAGGATATAGCATTTTTTATTTCCATGTTCCAGCCTTAGACAATTCTGAATAAGGAATAAAGGAGAATAATTTTCTCTCCTTTGGGGCATTTATTAGACGTGAGCAGATTGTAAGATTAAGGTGAATTTCCAGAGAGCAGGTTACCTCCAAGATTGTATTCAGCAGGTATTCAATGAATAGTTTGGTGAATTGGCAGGCTATTGTCCCTTCCCAACAAGTCTAAAGCCCAAGCAGGGGATGATACAAAATTTTAAAATACCAATATTAATAAAGATGGGTCAGCTTTTAGTTTTTTAATATAGTTGAATAAATCTTTATAATTTTCATAAATATATCCCTCAACCTGTCAATCAAGATTTCTTGTTAGACTTTATTTTGATAGACTATGCAATTAGCATCCAAAACATTGATTTAGCCATGACTAATATTTCGTGGCTGATCATTTAGGTTGCAATATTCTGGAAAAACAAGCTATGACAATTTTCAATCCATGTCAAACACCTTTAATATTCAGTGAAACTTCTGAAGAAATATGGGTGAAAGAAGGAAATCCAGGGATAGAGTAAGTAGAGGAAAGGAAATTTATGGGTTATCTTTCTTGACTAAAAGTTAGCATATATAGGAGTCCTTGAGAATAAAATGGCTTTATAAAATTCCCATAACAACATCCCCAAGGCTAAAGTCCAGTGATATAATTACTTACAAATATGCAACACTTATATTGTCAGCTGTAATTATAACAAATTCATCATTTCTCATTTTTGTTTTGACTCTGGTGCTTGCCAGTCAATGTCAATGCCTCTCAATTCAGAACTTTTATCCCTTGTACATTATAGATGCTCAGCAATTTAGGTTTGTTAAATTTCATGTCTTAAATTTACCAGTGAGAGCTCATTTTCAATCAATATATTCATACAGTTACCATCATAATCAAATCATAGGACCTGTCTTAAACAAATTAAAATTCTCTGTATTTGACTCATTTCCTCCTCATTAAATTTTTGTTACTTTTTTGTGGGTCTGGCCTTGGGCTATGCTATAATTATCTTAATTTTTTAAAACCTTACACATCATAATGACATGGAAAGATAATGTCTAGAGATAGTTTTCAAGGCTGAGGCTCATTATAAAGTTTTACATTTTGATACTTGCCAAAGTATCACAGTTTAATCAATTCTTGAAGAGTCAAAGAAATAGCCACAAGCTGGGAGTGTGACATCCCCGATGGGCTTCTAATGCCTCCTAAATCTAGTTCCTGAATTGCCTTCAATATGGTAACAGGGGATAGCAGATGACATGATGTGTGTCTGTCTTCCCTTCAGAGTCCATGAACAGACATATACTAACTGCAGAATAAGGGGCTTTTATGTAGATAGTTAATCTTTTCAACCACCCTATAAGGTTGCTATAACTATTTCTATTTTAATGAGATAACAAATGGGGAAATGGGCTCAGAAAACTAACAGTGTTTTGCCCACATGGTAGGTAAAATTGGGACACAAACCACTATTTTCTCATTCCATACCCAGTGTTTTATATACTACCAATTTAATGGCTGGTTATCTCCAGTAAGAGAGGGCCCAGGACCCCTTTCCCCTTTAGAAGATATGTGTGTTTATTGCATGAGGTCATGTGTGTTCTCCTTGGAACAAGAAGCAAAGGTTTTGTTGTTTCATTTGCAGATAGTTTCTAATTTCATCTCCTACGTCACTGTCAGAGAGGAGTCAGGGGTATTATCCAGGGCAGGAGTGAGGAAAAGAGTGGTCTCTAAGAGGGAAAAGAGAGTGCCAAGGCCCTGAGAAGGAAGCAAAGAGACTTATACACTTTGGAAATGATTGTAGACTTTCTTCTTTTTGCAGGTGGCATAGGGAATCCAGCTAAGAGGCTATTAGAGGTGGGAACAGAAACAGCCTCACTGACAGTGACTTGGGCCTATGACTATCAACAGGCCTATCACTATTATAAGGTATAATCAACAGGACTTGTGATCGATTGGATGTAGATTATGTGGGAGAAGGAGAAGCTAAGGATGACTCCTCAAGATTTATGATTTAAAAATCTAGGTAGAGGGTGGGCTCATTCATTGAGATGTGGAAGAATGGAGGAAGGAATAATTTGGGGGGCTTGGTGCTGCTGTTTTGTATTGGATCAATTCAGCTAAGTTAGAACTACATTTTTCAGAATCTATTTCCCAGAACAGTTCCAAATTAATAGAGGTCAAATGTTAGAGTCTGTAAACAAGTCAAGATGGCGCCTGGCATTTTGCCAGGGGGAGTGGTTTGTGAAGTAACGCCAGCGAGCCATTAAGTGTGGAGATTCCTTATTGGTTGACTGCTGTATCTAGTTTATGTTAATTAGATAAGCTGTGTGGAATGTATAAATACCCCTCCTGTCCTACAATAAACGGCTCCCACTCCTGCTGTATCAATCTACACAAGTTGCTCGTCACCCCCGGGTTAGTTTGCTGCAGCCGGACTGTGGCAGTCACAAGAGCCACTTTGCACATGATTTGGAAAGGGGAAATCAAAACAGCAGCTATATTCTTTTCATGCCAAAAGACTGGTTGGAAGGTACCAGTGGGTCTTTGAACCCACACATCTTATTGCTTATTTATAGCCTTCCTGGTTGTTGTGGGAACAGCAGTTAGGTTTGCAGCTTTTTCAGCTCCACCGGATGGATCCTCCTTCTGATTCTTGGCTCCTGGGCAAGATGCACATGTAACTCCAGGCAACTTTTCTGGCAGGTCATTTACATCATGCAAATAAGAGACTTGGATGCCGTGACCAGCAGGGCCAATCTAGCAGGTTCTGGCGAGGGGTGATGGGGGATTAGAAGATAAAGATTCACAGATGCAGATTTTGAAGATAATTTATTTAGCTGGGATCAGGTGGAATGCTGCTCTCTGATGGAGAAGCAATCTAAAGAGTGATGCCAGCAATTTTTATTTATATATGTCTCATTATGCAGTTAAAGACTATGCAAGCATTATTCTTTGAATTCAGAAAGTTACAAGGCTAAAAACATGTATATAGCTTTTCCACAGTTGCAGTTTACAGTTGCAATGTGCAATGTTAGGAGCTTGGTGTAGCTCTCACTCCAGTCAGAATGGCAGCTATTATGAAGACAAACAACAATAAATGTTTGTGAGGATGTGGGGGAAAAGGCACACTCATACATTGCTAGTGGGACTGAAAATTGGTGCAGCCAATATGGAAAGCAGTATGGAGATTCCTTGGAAAACTTGGAATAGAACCACCGTTTGACCCAGCTATCCCTTTCCTTGGTCTATACCCAAAGGACTTAAAAACAGCATACCACAGGGACACAGCCACATCAATGTTTATAGCAGCACAATTCACAATAGCTAAACAGTGGAACCAACTTAGACATCCATCAGTAGATGAATGGATTAAAAATGTGGCATATATACCCAATGGAATATTACTCAGCAATAAAAGAGAATAAAATCATGGAATTTGGAGGTAAATGGATACAGTTGGAGAAGATAATGCTAAGTGAAGTTAGCCAATCCCCTCAAAACAAATGGAGAATGTTTTCTCTGATATAAAGTGAGACTGACTTATAGTGGGGTAGGGAGAGAGAGCATGGGAGGGATAGATGAACTCTAGATAGGACAGTGGGGTGGGAAGGGAAGGGAGGGGGTATGGGGTTAGCAATGATGGTGGAATGTGATGGAAATCATTATCCAAAGTACATGTGTGAAGACATGAATTGGTGTGAACATACTTTATATACAGAGATATGAAAAATTGTGTTCTATATGTGTAATAAGAATTGTGATGTATTCTGCTGTCATGTATTTAAAAAATAAAAGCAATTAAAAAATAAATAAGTAAATTTTTTTTAAATAAATAAAGTTACTGTTAAGCAGGCAGCTTCAGAAGTAGTGGAGCTGGTGAAACATGTGGTTGTCTAGCAGGAGAGTTCCTTTATTCCCAGGAACTATTACCTAAGATCAGGCTGAGGCTGATAAAACCCGTCCACAGAGACTTCTCATGCAGGGCTTTGCCACAGCAACTAGGCATCTTGCACCCTTGCAAAGGAACATTCCCAGGCACTAGGCTTGCCACAGCCATGAGGTCATCAGAGACTCCAATCTCAGACACTACTCTCCCATTCTCTGTCACCACTCTTCATACTTGGAGGCAGTAGGAAGCCAACGTGGGTTCCATTCCATTCCCATGGCGTCCAGCCTATCTGCAAGTGTTTCCATTTTCTTGGTTTTTCACATCATCCCTACTTTACATTCTTCTTTCCTCCTCTTCTGACTTCAGACTCCAGCACCAGATGCAAAGACAACAACCTCATATAGATGGTTTAATCAGTTCCCACATTCCCACAAAATACATTGAGTGAAGTCCTTATTACAAATCCCTTATTAGCTGTCATATTTAATGTTTCTGTTTCTATGATTGAACTTTGCTGATAAACTATGTTAGAAGAAGATCAATTTAGTTTGGACTATACTGAATTGGAAGGGCCTATGAGATAGCCATATAAAGAGGGCCAAACAGGGAAATGGATGTACATGGATGAATGGAAGGATGGATCAAAGATCATATAAACTCAGGAGATAATATAATGTTAATAATGGAGGCTGTAGTACAATCAAGAATATACCTGTTCTTTGTCCAGGTTATTTGTTTTGGCACAGAGTTTCAAGAAAAACCCTTGGAATTTTTTGAGTGATGGAATTTCTTTGTTATGCTAATTTTCTGGTGGCTCATAATAGGCCTATGAACAGCTTCAGAATGGGGGCTAGTCACCAGAAAGGCCAACCACTAACACAACCAGAAGTTGACCCTTTGTGCCAGACAGACCTCTAGGGGAGGGGAGGGCGCTGGAGATGGAGTTCAATCTCATGGTTATGATTTAATCAATTTTACCCATGTGATGAGACATCAGTGCCATTTCTGGAGACTGGGTAGAGTTTCCTGGTTGGTGAATACACTGATGTGCTGGGAAGGTGATGCCTTTGTTACATAGGTTAGTAAGGTAGAGACAGGTGGGTAGAGAAAAGGATAATGAAGGGCAGTAATCTATGGGGAAAATGTCAGACATATGCTTTCAGAAAATCCATGAGTCACAAAACTCAAGGATTTTTATCAGGCAGGCAAGCATCTGGACAATGGAAGTTAGCATGTCCAACCTCTTCCAAGTCTAGATAATTAAAACCCCTTAAGGAAACTATTCGTTAAAATCATGGGGAACCTAATTGAAGTAGACAAATGGGGTCTGATATGTCAGAACCTGTCCCAGCCATAGTTAATTATAATCCCTTAAGGGAACTACTCTTTCTAAACCATGTCATCATTGTCTCTTGTTACCAGGTTGCCACGACCCTCCCCCCCTTATCACCAAAATTATGTCATAACCGCTCAGCGCCCTCCCCCCCCACCTCTGTGAGCAGGACATCAAGACCCTCACAGAGAGAGTTTGCTGAGGGCTATTCAAAGGGTAGTAAATTCATTAATTAAGGGAGTATGAGAAATTGAGGCAAGAATAAGGGAACTCAAATCCTTTAAAAACCCTGACACATTAATCTCTCTGAGGTGACCCATTAATCTCTGAGTCTTGAACATCTATACCCTGATTTAATCTTTTCTCTTTGAGAGCATACTGGGGATTTAACCCATGGGTGCTTTACCACTAAGCCACATCCTTATCCCTTTTTATTTTTTTATTTGAAACAGAGTCTCACTAAGTTGCTTAGGACCTCTCTAAGTTGCTGAGGTGGCCTTAAACTTGCAATCCTCCTGCTTCAGCCTCCTGGGTTGTCAGGATTATAGGCATGCACCACAGTGTCCAGCTTACCCTTAATCTTTTCTAATAAACTCCTGCTGTTACTCTGTATAACTTGAAATTCTTCCTGCAAGATTGCAATGTCCAGTGACTGAAAACTCCCTGTGGCTCCTTTCAGCTTTATGGGTGCATCTCTTCCTCTGCAACACAATGACTCATGGGAAGACAGCATGGACATGCTGGATCTAGGACCTTTCCAGAACTTGTCCTATATATATCCTTGTAATGAAATAGTAAGTGTAATGCTCTTCCGAGTCCTGAGAGTTGTTCCAGGGAATTGTCAAACCTAAAGGTGAGGGTAATGGGATCTCTTGAATGTAGAGCCAAGTCAGTCAGGAATGCAGGTAGCCTGAAGACATTTGGAAATTTCAGCTGGTATGTAAAGCAGGGGCAGTCTTGTAAGAAGAACTTAGAGGCTTTCTTTCTTAAAAAAAAAAAAATACTGGCTTTTTACTTGAGCCTGCAAATGTCCAATGGCTAAGTAGAAGCAGGATTAAAACAATAACAACTTGATATCTATTCCTCCATTTTGCATCTGTCTCCTTTGCTCTGAGTCACTTTGGGTTCCAGGAATGGCAGGTCCAATTAATAAGCATCTTGTGAATTGGAACAACCCTCCAGGGGACAGCAACTTTCTCATCACTGCGGATAAGGCCCTGCTGGACCAATCCTGAGATAATAATCAACCAGACCACAGTTTAACCAAGACTACTTGACTATGCATACTTCTGGTCTCCCTTGTTTATATAATATGGAAGCTCATGTCAGTATCCCCAAAGATAGGTCTCTTTTGTTCTTACAGCATTCAGTTTGGTCCTGATACAAACAGCCTGCTCTGTGCATCTGGCTGGAGGAATGGTGGTGGGAGGTGGCGAATGACAGAGCAGTTAGTAGGGGCCATGAATTATACTGCTGAACCTCTGCTTCACAAAATAATTTTGATGAGCAAATGTAAGATGCATTTGCTCAGATAGTTAATTAAGACAAATGCATAAGCTGGCTTCTCTCCCATTTCCACCACAGATGGGTTTACTATAATTCCATTCTGACCCTAACTACTTAAAATTGGTATCAGACACAACAGATCCAAGGGCAAAAGTCCTCCCAAGACCATTAAGGGAGTCATAAGTCAGAGGCATGACTCTGGAGGTCCCAACAAATCAGGTCTTACCACTCACTCTAAAAACAAAATAGAAAAAGGAATAGTGAAAAGCAGGAAAGGGATTTTAATTAGTTTGGCCACACCAGAAAGATAAAGGACACCAGTGTTTGCTGACTTGGATGCTCATCAGCAGGAGGCTGGGGTGGTAGGAGGAGAAGGTGTCATGGGGAGGGTTGGACTTCCTCTTTTGATGGACTCCTCCCAGGCTACCCATCGGCTGTGTTCTAATACAAACACTGAACTCCCTTCAGTCTCATCCACTCAGGTGTTTCACATCTGTGCTGTGAAGATGCATCAGCTGCAGGTTATTTACTTTTTGTTTTGCTTTTCTAGCATCCAGTTTGGCCCTGACACAAATAGCCTGTTCTGTGTATCTGGGCTGGAGGAATGGTGGTAGGAGGTGACAGGTGACAGAGCAGTTAGTAGGGGCCAAGTTCAGCAAGTTACTTGCTGAACTTCAGCCTTGCAAACTAATTTTGATGAGCAAACGTAAAATGCATTTGCTCAGATAGTTAATTAAACCAAATGCACAGAGAACAACTTGTGGGCTTTCCTGGAGTCACCTGGGGTTTGCACTCAGCCTTTGAATCTGGGCAAGTTATCTATGAATAATTTAGTAACTTGGAATGTTACCTGAGAACTAAGACTCTGGGCTACTAATTAGGACTCAGAGCCAAGAAGCTCTTCTTGCTATTTTTCATGAAAACATAATCGTGCAGGATAATTTTCAAGAATAAATACCTTTAGCAATGTTTTCTGATATTCCACATGGGTTTTTGTACTCAAAAAGCTTGGAGGCAAGGTATATTTAGATGTGGAATTGACTACAAAATGGAAAGTTTAGAGAAGGAATATTATGCATTTCGAAAGGTTTTGCAGATAGAAGAAAAACTAATCCTTAGGTTAAAGGACAGTCACTTGGGGCCTCACAAGTCACTGAGAGATCTGAGGAGTGTGTCTGTATCCTCTCAGCTCTAACCAGTGGATGCCCTCTGTGTCTGTCTTCCTGCTTCCCTTGCCTGGTCATCTTGTGGCACTGAGACATTCAAATATTGAGAGTCAATTGAGCATTGAGACTAAATATTAACTGGCAGCACATGGAGGTGAGTCCCTGCTCCTCAACAGCTCTGTATCCATAAAAGACACAGATAATTTTTCACTCATGTTCTCTGAACCTTGACCCTGCCCTCCCACCAACCACTTTCAGTGTTCCTCCAGCTTAGTGATGAGTCTGGGAAATAAAGATGTGGCCCACAGACAGCCAGATTCCAACCCTGGCTGTTACTCCCTGGCTGTGTGGCCATCAGCTCACACAGCTTCTACAAGACATGCTCTCTCTTCTATAAAAGAAAATAAAAATGGTCTCATAGGCTTGTTGTGAGGATTCATTAGAGCAATGCACATAAATCTCTTAGCACAGGCCTGGTACACACTAAGTGCTAGTAAAACAGTGGCTAACCGTCTTATTATTTATTTCATGTTTATGAATGGACCATTAGTATATAACTTTACTCAGAAGCCCATGTGGTTCACTAAAGAGATCATTTATAGAGTACAGTTCAATTTCTCACAGTGCTTATGAGGACAATAAACTTGGGTTGCTTAGTTTTGTGCCATGATGGCTGTAGACTTATTTTTCTGTCCAGATAAAGCACTGTGTAAGGACTAATGTTGGAGAGTAGGCCCATCTCCTTCTCAGCAAAAGCATTCTCAATTCACAGTTCATTGGACAGAGAGAGCAATTTTGAAGACAAGTCATTTTTTTTTTTTAAAGCATCTTACCATCCTAGATTGGGAGTAGGTCTCGGTTGTCTTTTATCAGTGTAAAAGCACTTTTTAGTTGCAAAGAGCAAACTCATTCAGCTTTCCTTAAGCCAGATTCCTAAGGCAGATGAATCTGGAGGCAAAGACTGGCCCTGGGGCTGGTCAGGACCCATACCACTGTTCATGCTCCTGCCCCTCCTCCATGAATGTAACTTCACTCACTGCTCTTTTCTTCTGCTACTTCTGCAGCTGCCAATTGTTCTGGTTTTCACAATTCTAATTTCCACAGAGAAAATTCAGTAGATTCAATGACTACCACGAGTTTCACAAGTGTTTGTCACAGCTAGACATAGCATAGACATGGAACTAAAAACTAAGCCCCAGATTCTTTGAGTCAGCCTTTTGGTAGAGTTGGTAACAGAGATGACAAAACTTAGTCCCCTATTGAATAAAGTTATTTGAAAGAAGAGACTCCAAGACCTAGTGTTCTGATGCTCTAAGAGCTAGCTTTTGCATCTCCTTCAAAGTCAGGGAAGAAGTTTGGGGTCTTTTCTGAATCAGCTACCTTAAAAATATCCAGAAGACAGACATTTGTCTGATGGAAAAAGAGGAGACTTGACTTTTCAGAGTTTATCTTTTCTGTATCTTATCATAAAATGAATGTTGGCTAGTTAATTTGCAAGAAATTTCCTGAGAGACTCTATTTTAACTACTAGGTTTTATTGTTATATAGCCCTTAACCTTGACTCTATGATGCTTGTTTACTTACTGGAAATGGGAAATCACCATAATTCCGTTTATGTTTGTTATGGGAAATCACTTAAATTTACTCATGGTAGTTAACCCTTTCACTGTTACTTCACTGATCATGCTATATTTAATTCAATCAGAAAACAAGCTTATTCAGAGTCTCTCAGAGTTGGGGAAGGGGTAGGGAACAAACATCTGATTTCTCCCTAGCTAATCAAAATTTAAAATAGATGGTATTTTTAGTTACATACTGTTAAGACTTCTTACCACTTCCACAGCTGCTATCTTGGCTCAAGCCAATATTTTGTGTGGTCTGAATTTTTGCAAGAAACCTTACATTTGATCTCTGTGCTTCTTCCCCATCCTGTAGTCATGCTCATCACAACCAATAAGAGTCATGCTTTCAAAATAAGTCTGCTCTGACTCTTTCAATGTCTCCTTGTATCCAAAAACCACAAATCCCACGGTGGTAATATGGTCCCTGCCCTTTTACCTCCCTGACGTCCCCTTTGACCTTCCTCCTCTTGCTCATTCCATTGTAGCCACCACCTGCCTCTTTGTCATTCTTCAGACACAACAAGTAGCCCTGCCTCAGGACTCTTGTATTTGTGTTCTCTCTGCTTGGATTGCCCTCTGTCCAGGTGACTGCAGGTGTTCCTTAGGTCTTTACTTGAAGGCTACATTTTCAGTGTGGCTTTCCCTGGCCATACCTTCTCCCCCGCCAAGACATAAATCTTTCTTTTTTTCTCCTTTATTTTTTATAGCAATTATCTCCAACTAATGTATGCATATTTATTGACTTATTTTGTTATCATATGCTTCCCATCATTGGATAGAACTTCCATTAGGGCAGGGATAATTTTTATCACCAGTCCCTGCTTTGTACTGCTAATTTCTTAACACCTATAAGAATTCTTGACACGTCAAGGTAATCAATCAATATTTGTTTAATGAATGAACAAATAAATGAGAAATACAAATCCCAATTTTCTACTTAACACCAGCTGCTGGATAGCCTACTGATTGATTGATCTTATGTTGGGTGCCACGCAAGGTCTGTGATAGGGCAGTTTGTCTTACAGAGAAGGATGTATTGTCAGGATTGATCTATGTGGTCCAACTTCTTTGGTTAAATATATGATTTATATTGTATCTAAATCAAAGTTATACAAAAACTGTACTTAAGTGATAATGTTGAAATACCCTTGGAAAATTTAGAAACATCCCAGGGTCCCTCAAGGAGAGAAAATTAAGAACAAGTGGTGCCCTTAATCCTCAGGGAATGTGTTCTAAAACCCTCAGTGGATGCTTGAAATCTTGAATAGTACTGAATCCTACATCACCAGTATTGTCTTGTACATACATATGTGCCTATGATAATTTAATTTGTAAATTAGACATAGTAAGAGATTAATAGTAATAGCTATTAATGAAATAGAACATTTATAACAATATACTGTAGTTCAAGTTATGTTATTATAGGCTCTCTTGAAAGAATCAAGATAGATTGGAACATTTGTTGTTGTACAGGGCATCTGGTAGATAATCTGTGAACCATGTTTTATAAAAATATCGATCCTTCACTCCTAGCTTTTAGGAGGGCTGCAGAAACTAATCACTAAGTGCTTAGTAAGCAAAAGAAGATAGTTGGAGACCAAAATCAGGAAGAAAATTTTACTTTGGGACCAATGTTTAAATCTTAAGCCCTAGGTCAGAACCAATAACAAAGGCACATGCACTTTGTCATTCCTGGTTTGAGTGTGTGGTGGCATAAAGTAGACCCTGTATACGGGAGTGTTTCACCTTACATAATAACTGTTTACTTCCTAGAGACACACAGAAACCCCAGGGGCTCCTGTGTTTTGTTTTTATTTTTTTAATCCTCACCCCTACCCCAAGACACATATTTTTGTCTCTGAACTGCTCCCTGTGGGATCTAAAGACACATTGCTGGAAATTGGCCCTGGGGGATCAATGGTGCCAGTTAACAAGTTCTTTGAGGGTGGGTGGCACTGTGCGCTGGGGTGAGCTGTCTCTCTCCCACCTACAGATAGAAAGGGGCAGGGAAAGGGGTAATGTTAGCAGATAGATAGAGAATCCTCTTCAGGATGCTGGATTTTGCCTAAAGAGAAAAAATTGTTTTCTAACTAAACTCTTGTACCTCAACCAAGAACCACTCTATTTCTGAGTCAAATGTGAGATTCAAAAACAATCATTTTTTAAGATTACTGAAATTTGAGAAGGCTGCAGAAAAGCTTTTTTTCCTTTGTTTCAAAAACAATTTTAACCTTTCTAATTACTTTAAAAGACACATGTATTCATGCTTAAAAATTTGGAGAATGCAGCAAAGTATAAAAAAAATCAAAATCACAATCTCATCATGTTATATTTCAATGTTTATCGTTTCAATCTTTTTTCTATTATTATGCCTACTTCAATGATAATACACATATACTTTTGTGGTTTTGTTTCTTTCACTGAATTTATTGTATACTGCATATTGCCCATTGCTGAGGGCCATTACCAAGTAGGTATGACGCATCGTAATCCTTGCCAGTGTACCCCATGTTAAATGGACTTGCCTTGGAAATTTGCTGCAACCTTGCTTGTGTGTTTGAGAAAGGTGACCCTGCTCAATCACCAGGGTGGATCCAGGATTAGGGTGTATTCCTGCAGGAAGTATCTCCGTCCTTGGGTTTAGGGCGTGACAATAGGAGTTTTAGGGAAGTTGAGGTTGAAGATTATTGATGCTGGGATTAGGGTGTTCCTGCTGCTTGTTCCCGTTGAGTTCTCGTGAGATTCAAATGGGATTTGGAAAAAAGCCTCGTGGAGTAGGATTTGGGAGCGGACATTGGAATTGCCCCTGAACGTGTGTGGAGGCTGGTGTGAGATCGGGAATAAAGAATTGCTGGTTGAACCTACAAAGCTGTGGTGCCTCCTGATTCTGGTGCCCCCCAAGACATCGGCAGCCCATAACATTGTTTTCTAAATAATTTTATGAAGCTAAATAATATTTTAATATATGAAGGTATCAATATGTAACTATTCCCCTATTGCTGGACAATTAGATTTTCTTTCTACTGAAATGTGAACTTCCTCTTTAATTTCAAGTAGAAATAAACATGCATTAATTTAATTTACTTAAATTAATTAAAATTTAAAATTTAATTTATTCTTCCTAAGACTTTAAACATTGAAATGTTCTCTTGGCTGTTGTCTGAAAGCAGAAACCCTTGACTGTTTTTCACACCTGGCTACATGGTTTCCAGGAGGGAGAAGTAGGGGCAGGGAGTGAGGGTGGTTCTTGTTTGTAGTTTGTCACAGAATTAAATATTAATTCTTGAAGTATTTAGAAGGCAAATTTATGAATACATGAAATCCAAGGCATGGTGTGTGTGTGTGTGTGTGTGTGTGTGTGTGTGTGTGTGTGCACGCTGAGCAGGTGGGACTGGTTAGTTGGTAGTAAATATGATTTATTCAGAACAGAATTAACATACTGAGTTTGAAGGTGGGTTAGATAAACCTTATTCCTAATTGAAGAATACTCCTCAGGCAGAAGTATTCTTGCTATATTCCTTGACTTGCGATGGGGTTAGCCCCTCCACTCCCCCCTAAAACCACTGTGAATGAAAAATATCGTAAATCAAAAATTGGTCTGATACATCTAGCCTACAAACACCACAGCTTAGCAACACAGCTTGCTGTTGTTGGGGTTGTTTTCACTCCAGTGGCTTCCTGGGAGCTGCCGCTCAACACACTGTCTAGCCTCAGAAGGGAGTCTCTTGCTTCCCTGGAAAGGTGAACGTTCAAAACTGGAAGTATGGCTTCTATGAATGGGTATGGATTTCACGTTGTTATAAAGTAGAACAATTATCTCGTCTGTATTTGGCTTTTATTTAGCTTTCTCCTCCTCTCTCCACTTCCTTTGACCCACCCCCTAAACCTTCACGGCAAGCTGGCACTGAGAATTAGGACTCTCCAGCAGAGAGGGATTGAAGCAACTTCTCTGTCAAGGCCAAGGTCAATTTTTCACACAGAGCCAAGGTTTCCTTGTCTCTGGGTTGAGGATCTCGAATCTTCCTCTTTTCTGCAGTGTTAGAGCTTACTACTTTAGATACCTCCTTTGCTAAACTTACCCATGTCTCCCATTCAGATTAATTATTCTTTCAGTGGCATACCCAGCTACCTTCAATTATAATCTTGCATGGGGACCCATTCTGAGAAATGTATTGTTAGGTAATCACTTAACCCATGTTCGAACATCTTGGTGTAATTACACAAAAAACAGCTACAATGTCACTAGGTAATATCTTATGAGACTACTGTCACATATGCAGCCTGTCATTGACTGAAATTGTGTTATGTAGAACATGACTGCATTTAGAATTTATTTTTCCCCTCTTATTATAAAAGGTGATTTGTTTGTGTCCCACAGTGGTTGAGGGCATGGTCCTTCTTATTCATTGTTGTGTTTCTTAGGCCTGGCACACAGCCTGACTTTGGTGCTGAGCAAATATTTGCCAAAACAGCAAACAATAAATAAAAGCCCAGGAGATAAGATAAAGCACTTGTACTACATACGCTTCCTTCACTTTTAATTTCCTTCTGTTCTCTCTTTCTTGCTCACCTGTTTGTTGTTTGCACTCTCTTTATTAGTTACTCAGGGAGTCGGATATTTAATTGAAAGTTTATTTATGCACAGTCTTTTCACTCCAAAGAGGAAAGAAGCTACAAGAACAAAACTCAATTACATGTGTAACATCAGTAGATGTATCATGTTAAGCATCAACTACAACTCATAATAAAATAACACGACATAAATATCCCTTGGTTGAAGACTCAACAGATCAAAGGCTGACCATATCCTCTGGCTTATTCTTTTTTCTGGACACGGACATATCCGACATGTCTAGGTTCACTAAATTGAAGGGAGATCTGATATGTATGGGTTAATTCCTATGTGAAGTGAAAAAGATTTCCAAGTGGGTAGGAATATGGGTTTCTTTTTTCGTCTACAGAGAATTTTGCTAGTGGATTTAATTAAATTTGTTATTTTGTATACTACTTGAAGCCCAAAGGATATTTTACTTGCTTAAGAAATCAGAGAAATAGAATTTTATGTAAATCCCAAGTGACTTGAGAAACACAGGCGTAACACCATATCTAGTTCTTATCCTTAATTCAATTCAATAAATCATTATGGGGCGTTTATTATATGTGAGGTACTCTTCAAGAGAGTGGGGGGCAGGATGGCTCCCATCCTTAAGAAGCTCACAATTTAGTATACTTCTATATGCAAACTGCTATCTAAAATAGTATTTTGATGAAATAGGAATAGTCAGTGTTTTCCTGCCCCAAATAAACACTTCCTTAATAGGGAACGTGAAGCTCTGAGAGATGTCATGAAGTGAGTTGAGGGTGAATGAGAAAGGCAGGCACCCCAAGGTGGGATGACCTGACTACCTGGGTGGCATACCCTCTCTAGGCACAGCCAACCTTCCTGTCAAGGTTGCTCCCAGACTCCATGACTCCTTCCACAAGTAGGAGGCACAGAATGGAGGTACAACTTTCTTAAAGTTACAGCAATTCATTTGGGAACGTAGAAAGGAAAAAGGGACACAGTTTTAAACCTTTCTGGGATTGTAGACACCTCTGAGATTCTCATCTAAATTCTTGGAGCCTTTCCTCAGAGAAATGTAATATGGTTATACAGAAACACTACCAGCAATTTCCAGACTCCCTGAGACAAGTCCAGGATAAGAACTGGATTGATCTCTTTCCTAGCACTGATTAGCTGTTATCCATTCTGTGCTAACCACACAAATGAACTAGATAGCTCCAGAAAACAGGTAAAGTCCTTGGGAAATATGAATCTAAATGGCAGTGCTCAACCAATCAGAAAGGAAACTAAATGGAAAGTAATTTTTCTCTATCTCTGCCTTGATGTAGAAATAACTGGTCCCATTATTTTGTAGAGAAAGTTAAAAATTTTAATTATTATAACATTTAAAAATTTAAAATAGTAGCAAAATCTCTGAGAATAATATCATATAAAATACCTATTTCAATGCTGACAGGAGATATTTGTTTGAAATATAATAATGACTTTCAAATGGTAGACAGATCCAGGAATTTGTAGGGAATAATGGAAAGCCGTGAGAAAAATGTGTGCTTTGAAAAGAGTCATATTTGTGATAAAGGAACAGAAACTGGGTTCTTCCATTATCTTTAAATTTTTCCTTTTTTGACTTTCCCAATCATAGTTGCTTTTTCTTTTCCACATTTGAGCTCAGGTTATTGATAGAGGAAAGATTAAAGATTTATTAAGCTACCAAAAAGAAATAACTTTTTCAAATGCCAAGCAAAATTGATAGGGGAAAAAAATCCTCCAAGCTAAACAGTCTTTTGGAAATGTGATCTTTTAGAAAATATCAAAGACCTGTAAGAAAATAAATTGATTGTTTTGGTTCAGATCTGATTTGCTGTTAAATGTATATAGCACAAATCAAATTTATCCATTGTCTAAGTAAGTGTTCTTCCATAGACTAAGCAAGTAGAAATAGTCTTCATCCAAAATGCTTTAATGAAGACTTTTCTTTTTTTTCTGTATATTTTATTGGTGCATTTAAATTGCACATAATGATGGAATTGTTGTTATATATTCATATATGCACACAATATAACAATATAATTTTGCCAGTATTCTGTTTTGCTTTTTAAAGAATGAATTTTGAATTTTGACCTTGCATTAATTTTCTGATTTTCATCTCCTTAGTTCTTCTAAACCAACATTCTGATCACAGAGGATCACAGAGAGACAAGTTTGAAGATCTACATCCCAGACCTTATGAAGACATAGCTCTATAGATAATCATTAGAGACATAATCCACTACACTGAATTGTTTTATCTGGTAGAATTGTATTCCTTTGAAGTATTATTACATGATCTTCAATATCTAACTAATAAGTCAAAGAGAAAGATGCAATCATATAGGAAGCCTCACTTATTCTGAAATCAGGAAACTTGTAAGAGGAATCCTGTATTGAGGCTGGGTCTGTAACCTGAGTATATATGGAGTTTACACGTGCTGTGCTTGAGTCTCTTGGGGTAATTACAAAGGAGGTACTGGACCACAGGGACTTCAGGGAACAAATTAAGTTTGAGAATGACAATCATCAGCCTAACTCATGAAGCAACACAGATGTGGCAGATTGCTAATTTCCTACTTAAAAATAGAAGCTATTCATTTTTTAGACAGAATTCAAACACCTATGTAGAGACCATATTTCCTAAGTTTCCCTGCACTATCTGGAAACCACAAGACATAAATTAAAGTATGGTGTGTATTGTTAATCTAACATGCTAAATTTATAAATATAGTTCAAAATATCTAAAAGATCTAATTAAATTCATTTTTAATTGGGACCAATTATTAGTCAAAAACTCTTAGTAATATTTTTAAACCTTGCCTTATTTATAACCTTATAAGGAACTCAAAGTCTTAAGAAATAAGTAGGGGTTTAGGTTTCAAATACATTTATTATTGAAGAATAAATTTAGTGTTAAATTACTGATTGAAAATGTAATTTGTATTAAGGGCTACAGAGCTGTTTTGGGTTTCCAACACTGTTAACATTTCAGATTTTCAAACTAGGCATGAAAAATGAGATGTGACCTTCCAATAGGTCTGAATCACTGGCTAATTCACTGATGCCCACACTTTCATATATTCTATTCATCAAATCCCCAGGCAGATGACAGCTATCAGAGACAAGAGATAATAACAAATTGTTCTCCACAAAAACAATTCAGGCTGTATACAGTGTCAATTGACTCATCTTCTCTTTGTTCCTGGAGAATAAGTGGGGGCTTTTCAGTTCAGAGATCGAAGCCACACATCTCTGAGGTGTTTAATAATTTCAGACTGATCATGGATACTGCATTCTTTGATTAACTCTAACCTTTAACAAAGAGCAAATGAACGAAAGTGAATATTCTTGGCAGTTAAATGAGTTGCCTCAGGCATTGCTTTTCTCATATACGTGAGACAAAATATTGATCAAAACACACCAATTAAGTCCTGAAGGAATAGAAGAATTTCTTAGTGCCATGCTGTCTTTGGGGGACATAAACCAGTAGCTTAGCTCATCCTAACTTAATATCTGACTATATTTGAGGGATCTTCAATTTTCCTTAACCCCTTACCCCTTACCATTTAGGTAGTGTTTCACCAGGTTTTCAGAATACTGAATAAATATGGAGGCTGATGTGGTGACTGGCTGAGGAGTCAGGAGAAGAGGATATCAAATCTTCTACTTATTAGCTGGGACACTTTAGTCAAATCAACAAATCCAGTATGAGTTTCCTCATGTGGAAGAACTTTTTGTTCAAATTGGATGATGTCACATATAGGGGAGGGTTTTGCTAACTGAAGAGAACCATCTAATTATAAGGGACTTCAGGTGGTGGTAGTGTATTGAATAAAGTCCAGAATCAATATAATCCACAGTGGAAATTTTCTTAATGGGTGGCAGTAGATGGATTTAGATGTTACCATCATATTTCTAAGGTGGATTTATAATAGGGCAAAAAGAAACTGTAGTTGCATTAAAAAGAAAAGAAAAAAAATAAAGGAGTTAAAATTAGAGATCCATCTTAGACATGGAAAAGTTCCGAAATTTCCAACTCCTACTTATGTAGACAGAGGACATTTTGAAACTTTGTAATACATGTCACCAAGATAAGTAGCTACTTGATAATGCCTATTTATTTTCAAGCTAAACTTTAATTAAGCTCATATTGTTTTTTCAGCTACCTTCTGGGTATCCCCACTGGTAGATGACAGGACACCAATAGCTCCATCTTCTTCGATGCCTTCTTCTAATCTCTCTCTACCCCTGGCGGAATGTGCTCATGCTTCCAAACAAAAGAACCAGAGTTGTTCTCTAGAATGTACATGCTGACTGTTAGCAGAACCATGCACACTAAGAAAACCTAGGATAAATCCAAGGACAATGTACAAGGTGACAGCATATCATTTGTATGGTCAGAGGCCAGAAGCCTGGGAATGAACCTGCACTTCATTTTTCCCACCATGCCACACATCAATCAGGAAATCCTGTTGACTTTATGTAGAGGAATGATTCTCTGTGTATCTTTTAGATTAACACACGTAACAACTTCACATTTTGTATTATCTCCACTTTGTAAGATTTAACTTTTTCACAAACATTAAGTAGCTTGCCCAAGTTTACACACCTAATAAATGTCAAAACTGAAATTTTTCTGACTTCAAATTCTTTTTGCTTTGTCTATTGTCACTCTATTGTGTTCTTGTGTCATGGATATTTCTTATGGCTCTTCCATTGAAAACAAACTTCATGGAGCAGGACCTAAATACAGTTCATCTTTCCATTCCCAGATAGAATGTCTAGGATGTGGTACTCCATAAGTGTTTATTGAATTTGTAAAAACTGTCACTTTATGGTTAAGTGCCATATGTATGAGTTTTCCTGCTGCTCTACCACCAGGTTCTTGGCTTGATCTTGAGCTTCTTGAGAGCAGGGACAAGTCTTATTTATTTTTGTTTCTCCAAGTCTAGAAATTGGCTAACTCATGGTAGCCACTCAATAAACACTGTTTAGAGCTGGTTAAAATACTATCACAATACCTTACACTTTGTGTCTTCAGACCACATATTGTTTTTTTCTGTGAGAGCTGTAACCTAATCAGTCCATCTTAGTATAGATGGATCAACTGGATGGTAACTGTAAGCAGACGTGGGTCTGATTGGAGGAGTGTCACTAGGAGTGTGTCCTAGAAGGGTGCTTCTTTCCTGTGGCTCCTTCCTCCCTCTCTCTGTTTGCTTCCTGACTACCAGGAATTGAGAAACTTCACTCTACCACACCTTTCCCCCATCATGTTCTGCCTTACCTTGAACTCTGAGCAATGGACTCAGCCAACTATGGGCTAAATCTCTAAAACCCTGAGTCAAATGTTCCCTCCTCTAAATTGTTCTTCTCAGGTATTTTGGTCATAATAATGCAAAGCTGACTAATAGAAACTCCTTTATCCTTTGTATCTTAATTGTGGTGGTAACCATCCATAAAAATCTACATATGTGAAAAAACTGCATAGAGTGAACACATACACAATCAAATGAATGTATGAAAAATTGCTGAAATCTGAATAAAATTAGTCTATTATGCAACTATAAATTTTCTGGGTGTAATATAATTCTATAGTTATTCAATATATTACTGTTTAGGAAAAATTGAATGAAAACTATATGGAATCCCTCTGTATTATATTACTCACCTGCTTGTAAATCTGTAATAATCTGAAAATGAAGAGTTAAAACACTCTTGTATAACTTGTCTTAACTGAGGTGGATTGATACTATTTTTTCCATTCTGTAGGAATAAAACAAATAAAAAAGAGGTTAGGCTTCTTGCCTAAAATCACTCAAATACAAAATATAAGAATGGAACCTGAACTCAGGTTTTTCTGACTCCAAGTTGGAGTGTCTCTCTCTCTCTCTCTTATTATTTCACACTTCCAAAAATGATATGAGAAATCTTACCAAGCCTTTCCATGGGTGTTCGTAATCAAAATGTTCTTAACTAGCACAGATGGTTGGTTCCTCATGGAGAGACTTTATTAGTTCCCTACAGAGAGGGAACAGGATGCAAAGCAAGTAAGAGGAAGGCTTGGCAGGATGTTGGTGAAGAACTAGGGGACAACATTTAAGATGATCTCTGACTACTTAGCTATTGTGCCCCTGACTGGCCCTGCTGAGTCTTGATTCTGGAATGCAGAATAGGCAGAAGAGGTGAAGATGATATGCTGTAGAGTCAAGAAGTGCAGAGGCTTCTTCCATTCCTTAGATACATTAGACCAGGTAACTGGCCAGAGAATTCTGGGGTTCTTTAGGATAAAATCACAGGGCCATTTTTGTGTCCCCAGGAGACATAAGTGCTTTCTTGGATGCTCTGGCAAGGTGTATACTGTTGTAATGAGGTGATTCTCTACCCCACTGAAGTCAAGATGACTGGGAAGAACCTTCTGTGGTGTGTGTAAGATTTCCAGTTACAGAGTTGTTTGCATGGTACTTTCCTATAAATGTTTAATAAATATTTGTTGGCTGATTTTCAAGGTCACTTTAATCGAAGCTGGCTGTTCAGTAGAAGTCAGTCTGGAATTATATCAATACTTTTACAAACTTCCTCTTAAGGTCTAGGGTTGGCTCTCCTCTGGGAGCCAGGATATACAATATGGAAGACAGCTGTTTGCATCAAAATTTATCTTATCTTTGGAACTTTCAGGTGCTGTATAACGAATCTGAAATCTTGTAATTCTTCTTTCCTTGACAATTGATGGAAATTGTGTGTGATAATTTGTGAAGAACACAGAAGGAAGTTTTCTTGAGATTTTGTATTCTTTGAGCATGAAATACTGGCTCGTGTCCAACATAAATAAACATCAAAGAGGACTCCTCCTTACACACACACACACACACACACATACACACACACACACACACACACACCTATAAATAACTGGAACATGCATGCTGTTGGCAGGAATATTTGAAAAATAATATCCAGAAAAGTTAGCACTTCCTTTAGTTAGTCAATAGAAGGACCTAGTAAGCCATGTAAGGAATAAAGCAAATAATAATAATAAAAAAACCCAGTTATATGTGATTGAATGTGTCAAGAATTTTCATTTGTTGAACAAACAACACCGACTGGAGTCTTTCTTTATACTAAGTCACACGTGCATTGTGAATGGACCTTGATGGGGTGAACGAAAACAATGTGCCATCTTATGGTTATGTGCAAGAGGGGCTTTTGGAAATTCCAAGAAGGAAACCTGGACTTTCTTAGTACTTTCATGGCATTTAAAGAGTTTGAAAGTTACTTATAGTGCCTGAAAAAAAAAAAAAAAAACGGTACCAAGCCACCTACATTAAAGGAGAAAGAACTGAAAGTTAGTGCGAGTGTAGCAGCACCGTCTTGTGCTAAGCATTGGGAAGTGGTAGCCCTTGGCTTTCTTAGAGGGGTGGCAAAGGCAGCTTCATTAAGCTTACCCACTAGGACCTAGATAGAAAGGAATCCGAGGCTCTGTGAAGTCCAGGGTGGGATTACCCCAATGTTGCTTAGCCAGTTTGAGAACAAAGCAAGGGCTCTCTTCAGGGACATACGGGTCATGAGGGGTCTGTGAGCAAAATACCAGCATAGATAACAGCATAGATTTGGAAACCTGGCAAATTTATCAGCCTGCATAAAGCTTTTTTCTCACTGAACAAAATTTAATTTTGCCTCATCTTACCTTTTAAGCAATGTTTATTCCTTATTTGAAGATAAAACACCCCATTTTTTATTTCTTAGACTTTGTTTTTATCATTGCTATGGACTATTTACTCCTTTGAATTAACAGGACAGACAGGATTGTCACAGTTTGTTCCCGAGGATGGAAGCTACTCTTCTTTCAATGGCATTACTCCTCATGTCAGTATTAAGACAAATATTCTTCTCCCTTTAAAAAAATATTTTATTTTATTCTGAATAAATGATAAGATGTGGGTTTTGGGCACTTTGTGTCTCAAAAAGATTGTGATATAGAAATTCTAACATAAAAATGAAATGGCTTACATGCCAATGTTCTCGAGTAAAGAGAAGCCATCCTAAGATTTAAATTCTGCTGCAAATAAAGCTCCAGAGATATTGCCTTCTTGAAATCAAATTCTGACAGAAGATAGGAGTATTTGATAAGTAGGTACCCAGCAAGCATTCCTATATGAATATTTCCTAGCTTTCCTCCTTTGTGAATATTTCTCTGTGTAGAAGTGACCTGGAAACCTGTCATTTATTTATGTCCCCGCCCCCTTTACTTTTAAATATCTTTCTATTTATCTTTGATGCTTTGCAGTTTTGCTACAATGTATCTAAGTATGACTTTGACTTTATTTATCATATTCAGGGCTCTTACATCTTAATTCTGCTAATATTCTTAGTTTGTTTAATTTTGTGTCTTCTGTAATCCTGGAATATAGCTCTATATGAATGTTGCCCATGCTCTTCCTATTTCTTGTGCTCTTTCCTATTCCTATAAAGATCTAAAAAAAATATATCAGATCTCTTTGAGTTGTAAGTATTAGAAAACCAACTTGAACTTGTTTAGATGTAAAAGAGTATTAATTGAGATGAGGTGGTAGAAATAAGACTGGTTTTAGGAATTGCAGAAACTGAACACTTGAAAGCAAATAGGACTTGTCTGTCTAACGTGGAGAAATGGCCTCCAGCAACCTTCGAACTTGCTTCTTCACAGATTCTCCAACAAAGAAGATGGAGCTCTTCAGTCTTTCTCCCTTCTTCCTCTTTCTTTTTCTGTTCTCCTTCCCTATCCTTCTATTCTCTCATTCCCCCCACTTTCCCTTCTCCATTTGTACCCTGACATCTGCAATGGCATTGGATAATTTAAATCATAGGTGGATGTACAATTCTAGGTTGTTAGTTATTTTCTCTCATCTTTCTGAAGATTTTGTTCTATAATCTTTGTTGTGGCTGTGCTGAAATGATCTATAAACCTGTTTTTTTTAAAGGTATTTTTTTTCTTCTACTTCAAAAGATTCTCTCTCTTTCTCTCATGTTTTTCAGTTTTTCTACAATAAATCTAATTTTGAATTTGGTTTTATTCACCATATCACTGGGTCCTACTTCTTAATTTTGACATTTTATATCTTTTTTTAGTTCTGGAAATTCTCAACCAGTCTCCCTTCAAATATTCTCTTTCTTCTTTTTGGGCTCTGGGTTAGTCAGCTTTGAGTCACTGTGATTAAAATATCTAACAATGTTTTGGGGGGCTTACAGTTTCAGAGCTCTTAGTCCATAAATAGTCAACTGCACTATATAACATAATATATTATATTATGTATTACCTTGGGGTGAGGGAAAATGTCATAGGGAAAGGGTGTGGTGAAGGGGAGCTATTCCCCAAATGGTCATCAGAGAACAGAAAGAGAAAGGGGGAAGAGGCCACAAGAAAAATGTACCCTGGAAGTTACCACTCAGTTCATTCAAACTAGGATGGATTGATTAGATTACAGGTTGCACCTTTCACGTCCAAATACTTTTGTATTAATGCAGGAGTTTTGGGGGGACATCTTGTATTCAAACTACAACTGATATATTCCCTTTTAAGTTATTCTTACTTTATCTTCCATGTCTTCTAAATTCTCTTTCATTTTTCTGTCTTTCTATCCCACTACATTTTTCTTTTTTTTTAAACAGCATTTAAGTTTGTTTATTTACTTTTGATGATGATATTACCTTTTACTCTCACCTGGGATTAGCAAACTGTGGCCTGTGGGCCAAATCCATCTTGCAGCTTGTTTTTGTATGGCCATTAAATTAAGAACCACTTTTACATTTTTGAAGGATTGTAAGATATAAAGCAACATGTACCCAAAAAGAGACTATATTGCAAAGATTGTCTGTAGTCTACAATTGATCTTTAAAGAAAAAAACAACCAACCCTTATCTTACATTATTTCTGGATTTATGAAAAATAAAGACAACAAAGACAAATTTAAATTCAGTAGAATGAAACCATGCATTGCATGTAAAGTTCATTATAAGTAAAATGAGAAATATGAATCCTGTGTCAAAGTTGACCATAATTCCATATTTTCAGATAGGAACTCATGAATACAGTTTGTCTAACTTACTGATATTAGAATGTGAATAAATTATTCATTTATGGAAAAAAAACACTTGAGGATTTTTCTTTTACATGATAGACTTCATTCAAGTTTTTTTTTTTTTTTTTTTTGAGTGGTGGGTACTGAGAATTTACTTCAGGGGCACTTTACACTGAGGTTCATCTCACTAAATTGCTGAGGGCCTCACTAAATTGTGATATTGGCCTGAGACTTGCCATCCTCTTGCCTCAGCTTCCCATATCACTGGGATTACAGGTGTTCAACATTGTGCCGGCTTCAATTATTTTTTATTAATCAGATCAGTGAAATTATTTATCTTGGCTTACACAGTGTAAAATACCCAATAAGGATATATGAAGTTGAAGTTCTGTTTAAAAAGTAGGATAAAACTTGCCTTGTTCTTAACAGTGATTTTCAAATATGGTTTACTCCTTATGTACAATTTCTTTTGAAGTATTTTCTTACTAGTTTATTTGTCTATGTGCAGGTTAGAACCTAGTAGTTTCCTTCCCCTTTTCTTTAGATCATACAATCATGTTGTACATTATAAACTCACCCACTACATTCTTCTAGGTTTCTTTTTATGCCTATGAAGAACATGTCACTGTTTTTCTCTCCAACTCTATCTAATCTTTGTTGTAATGAATGCATGAGTTAATGGCTTTATTTTTCATTTCTTCAAAAGATTTTGTTCTGTGCCGGGTTTTGTTCATGACTAAAATGCTCAGGTGTTACTCCAGGGGAAATAGGCTAACTGGGCTTCAAGAAATAACAACATAAGAGACAGAAATACTTTTTTCTTTGGGGTTGCTGAGAAGGCTCCTTCGACCTTAAGGGTCTAGAGAGAGAGAGGGAGAGAGAGAGAGAGAGAGAGAGAGAGAGAGAGAGAGAGAGAGAGAGGGCATGCTGACCCCTCTTATTGAGGAGAGGCTATTCAAATGAGGCAAGAGGTCAGGTTTCAAGGGGCTGAGTCTAGCTTCATGATCTGCTGTCAGCAGGTTGACTGACATCTAGATAGGCCACACCCAAGGGCAGACTAGGAGAAGGGGACACATAAAAGGTGTTTTCATGGAACATTCTATTCCAAACAGGGCAAGGGGTGATATTACAAAGAAACAGGTGAGCATAGCTCCACCCATGGAGCTGACCTTCTCTGGAACCCAAGAAGGGCCGGGCAGTCTGGCACAGCTGCAATCACCCAGCCTGGGAGAGACTCAGTCAAGTGCAAGGTTGGTCTCCCACAGTTCTGTTTTAAATCTGTTATGTTTTCAAGGTCCTAGTCTTTTTATGTTGTTCTTTATCTTACATCTTTAATCATTTTAAGCCTACTTGATAATTCTTTTGTCCTTTCCCATTTTTTCCCCAATTTTGAATTGTAGAAACACTGCATGACCTAATCAAAAGATAATTTCTTCAAATTGCATTTGCTTTTGTGATGTGCCTCACTGATTACATCGTGTGCTTTACTTAGTGTGAGTTTTTGACTTGAGGATTTCCAAATCATATTAATGTACATTTGAATAAAGGTAAAACCAAAGTTTCTTAGAGAAGAGACCTCCAATCCTGACAAGATTTCATGTGATTTTTGCGATTTAAATAGTGAAATTTTTTAAAGTCTGGATTTTCAGTGAGTAGATAGTCTTTTCATTGTTGTAAAAAGACTTTACGTGAGCATCTCAGTTCTAATTTCTGTTTCCATGACTGTAAGATCTTGTTTCTCTTCTAATGACAAAACCCAAGAGGCATGACGCTTTCACTAATCAACTTGAAATTATAGCCAAACAACAATTAGTCCTTTTTTGTAAAAAAAAAAAAAAAAAAAAAAAAAAAAAAATTGAAAGATGCTCCTGCTACTTCTGTGTGGATCTGGTTTGTAGGTGAAGAAGAGGTTTGTCCCTGCTAAATTACCCTCTGAGCATGATATGGTGCTGCCAAATTGGGGTGGGGATAAGCATCCTGAGATGCCATGAGGGATACAGGGGATGGAGAAGTAGATGGCTGACATCTCTTCCCAGGGAGACAGCAGGAAGTGACCCTCCAAGTCTCTGGTATGTTCCCTATTTTCCCATTGGTTTTCACTTACAAATTCAGAGATGAAATTTTGATATGGTGACTTCAGAGCATTAAATACCATGTCCTGGGCTGTGTTAGCTTTTCAGGTATTTCACAGGTATGTACTGTGACCAAAATAGCGAACATGAATAATGTAGAGGAAGACAAGTTTATTTTGGCTCATAATTTCAGTATTGCAGCTAATGGAAATCAAATGGATTAATTCACTGACTAGGTATAGCTCTCGTAATCTAATAATTTACCTCTGAACATTCCTGCATTAGCACATGAACTTTTGGGGGGATACCTCATAACTAAAAAATGATTTGGGCTCTTCTGGGTTGAGGAGTATTGGGTAGCATGGGTGAGAGGCGAAAGCCTTGCTCTGAGAGGTAGGGAGCCTGTCCTCCTGCTTCATTCTGATACTAATGACCATGGTGGTTCTAGGGAAGCCTCTTCAATTGCTTTCTTACCAATGAAGTGAGCATTTGGACCAGATCAGCTTTTGTCACTATCCATTGGGAGCCTCCCTTAGAAATACTTAGATGTTTGATCCTTAGGATGCAGATTTACTGTCATTTTTAAATGACATTTTTCTAATTTCTTCATCAAATTGCATACTTAAAGAAATCTTTAGTGTTTGGGTTCATCGGCTGTGTTAAACTTAAGCACACAACTAATTGTAAAGTTTTAAATTCTAAGAAATTCCTAAATTAAACATTTAACATTCAAATAATTCGTCGATAACTTTGAAGTTCATTCAGATATTTCCACATTCAATACAATACTTAACCACCTATATTTATCAGATTTGAGCTAATCTTCGATGTTTAAGCCATCCTTCACAGAAACTTAAGCATGTCCCAAGAGTAAATAACAAATATGAACTTTAAAAATGCAATAAAGGTATTTGAATGTTAATATATTTTGGGCTTCTGTAATCCTATTTTTGTAGTAATTTTCCAGGTTTTAACAGCCTACAGCAAGCCTCAAACAACAGAATGTCAAAAAATTAAATTTACATTTACTCTTTACCCCGTTCCCACATCTGCCCCTTCTGACCTCCACAGTTTTATTTGTACAGGAACCTGGAAAGAGCTCCATCAGCAGATGGAGGCCAATTAAGTCTCTGTAAGCATCCTCTGTGGAGACTCAAGGTTTTTCCAAAGTAGGACTCTACTGTGAAAAGGTAGGTTTTGTTGTGACACACAAGAGACAGAGTTTAAAATATGACCTGGTGATAAAAGGGGAGAAGATAGGAAAAAAAGATAATTAAAATAAAAGGAATCTCTATGTCAAGTTCTTCACATTGAAAATATAAGCAGTGGGGTAAGTTAGATGGAATAAAAAGGTTGTACAGGAAGTAGTATTGGGAACTTAAAATGGAATATGCTAGGATATTCATTATCGCATTTCTCACTAGGTGTCCTTCATGGAAACCTCTTATATTCAAGCTCTCTGTTCAGTTTTGATTTGCCATAGAGACAGGCAGGCAACTTCCATATATTTCATCACAATAAAATCAAAGGAAAAACATTCTTAAAATAAATATGCAAACAAATGGAAAATAGAGGAATGTGTAATATAACATAGTTAAGAGCACAGATTCTGCCCATTTCTTCTTATTTGTTGAATGTGGTATTTACATGCTCTAAGATTATTTCATCTCAAAATTGGAGGTCATATTAACACCTATAAGTTAGTTCTTATGATATTTAATCAGAGGTTTAGGTTGCTCTGTACCAAGCACATAGCATGTGTGTTTAATAAATATTATCATGTCCATATATTCAGCCATTCTAGCAGAAACTTATTTTCTTCCACAATTCTGTTACTTTTTTTTCTTTTCTTTTCTTTCTTTTTTTTTTTTAATGAATTCCAATTCTGTATAGTGCTTATATCTCTGGGAGCATGACCCTGACCCTAGCTCAGGGATAGCTCTTGATAAATCTAAGATAGGTAATCTCATTGCCTCACACCAGTGATTGTGTTCGTCATGGGAAGGTGACATGATTCTGGCCAATGAGACTTGAGGGAAGTCTGTCAAAGGGGGTTTCTGTTGTTGAAAGTTTTCACAGTTAGAGAGACACATGGGACAAAATAACCTCATATATTCCCAATTGAGTTCATTGAATAAGTTTAGGATTGTAGTAGCTTCTTGTGATCATAAAGGGAGCTACTTCTAAAGACAAAAACTAACATGCTAGGAATGTTAGGAGCAGAAAAACAGGAGGAACCCATGTTTCTGATGAGTCTATTGAACCCTCAAAAATAGCCAGCTGAGGAAGAACCATCCTGCCTCTGGATTTCCGGAAATAAAGGAAAGGTAATTTTCTTGTTGCTTACTTCAGTTGCTCAATGGCTTTTGATCCTCTCTTAAAGCACAGAAAAAGACTTTTTCTGAAGTTCCCTTATCTGATAAAGGGAAGTTCTTTTCCCAGAGGAAATCCGATGAATGCTATGAAATCTAGTTAACCATCAGAGAAGAAGAGTCTGAAATTCAAACGCTGCACTTAAGAATCCACAGAACCATGTTTTAGGTCAGTATCTGTTCTCTTGGCCCATTTGTTTCTCCAAAAAATAATTTACTAAAATTGCCTTACCATCCCCACTGGCCCAACCCATTTTTATCTCTCTCTTAAGAAGAGGGTGTTTAAGTTTCAAACATGGCCTTTCTTTGAATTTCATATTTTTTATAGCTCTCATGCACATTAAATAAATTTGTATGCTTGTTTTACCTGTTGGTATGTCTGTTGTCAGTTTATTCAGCAAACTTAAAGATTTAAACCTTCAAAAGTAGGAAGGGAGGAATTTCCTTTTCCCCGTATATGTCCTAATGGATAAAACCAAAATACAAAACAATTGGAAATCAGGAGAGAATGCATTTCCTCATATCAAAGTTGCTTTTGGTTATCTCTAAAGCCAGCAAAGTTACCTACCTATGTCATGAGAACTTTCCAAGGTCCCCCCCCAACCCCCTGTATAAAGACCACTAAAGATCAATTCCCATTATCTACATAGTAAAAGAATCAAAGGAGGTCTCTTTAACTCCCAGTATGGATATCTCACTCTATTTTCTACTTATGCAAAATCACCATCCACCTGACTTCTGACCAGCCTTTGGACTGCAATGAGATAGCAATATACATAGATATATGTTAAATAGAAGAAAATGTTTATCAGAGACAGAAGCCAGGAGGGGATTAACATGGCTTTGCTTTGTATGGAGGGGGTGCAGCAACAAGTTTAGTTCATACAGAGGAAGTCAACAAGACCCATAAATAATTAAAACAACGGAAGAAAACAACCAAGAAAAGGTTTGTGGTCATTTGTTAGGATAAATAAATAAATAAATAAAATTTTAAAAGAAGGAATTTGACCAATTAGATTAAAATTCTTGGTATAAGCAATAATCTGCATAATCTATTCTGCATGGCTCCAGCAGTAGGGCTGCTGCCAATGAATGGTAATGACATTCTACTTAGACCACATAAAAATGCGGTGAGTGGTAGTAGGATGTGGGAGTGGCTACAGATTCTAGTTAGGTTTACTTGGTAGATGGTCTGGGACAGGGTTTGGCAAGGGTTTGTGTGATACACACACACACACACACACACACACACACACACACAATGTTAGAGGGCAAGGATAGAATGATTCTAACAGGGTTATTGAAGCCCCAGCACTGCCTGTGTTAGTGAGAGACTCTGCTGATTTGTTCTCCAGTTGGCTGGAGTCAGCGTTGGCGGTAGGTCAGACATTTGGTGGTTGCATGTTTGTCTTAAGCACTTGCCTAACTGCCATCTCTGTTTCATAAATACACAGATGTCAGGAAACAACCAGGATCAGGGAGAATTTACTGATTCTCCTGGGGTCCCAGGTAATGGTTCCGAACATTCTAGGTGGGATGTGTGTGTTTTGAATCTTTTTATTTCCTTCCCTCATTTCCTTTGAGAAAGCAAATTATAGGAAATTTTATTGACTTAAAAATGCACATTTTTTCATTCTTTTGTCTTTTATTTTTCATCTGGTCTGCAATGTGAGTTTCAGAAATCTCTATATATCACAAAGTGGCCTTTAAAGCCATATGGATGGAATATTCTATCCAGGGTAGAAAAAACTAGGACAGATGAGGTTTATGGAGCATTTATCTCTGTTTGTGACCCTCTCCTTTCCTTTTCCCTCTTCCTGTCACCCTCCTCCTTGTCACCCTCCTCCTCCTTGTCCTTCTTCTTAGGTACTGGGGATTGAACCCAGGAGCACTTTACCACTGAGCTACATCCTCAGCCCTTTTTATTTTTTCAGACAGGACCTTGCTAAGTTGCTGAGGTTAGCCTTGACCTTGAGATCTTCCTGGCTCAGCCTCTGAGACCCCAGGATTATAGGCATGTGACACTGCACCTGGCCTTATTGTTCTTTAATGTATTTCTTAAATATTGATCTCACTGTCATTTCAGGTATTCTGGGATATGAAACCAAACTTAATCTTTGTACAGCATGTGTCTTCTTCTTTCTTTCTTTTTGTGTGTGTGTGTGTTTGTTGAGTTGAGGTTTATGTTATTTTAATTGTGGACCATTCCATTTTCTTTTACTCAAATGATTTTGAAGTTACCTACTCTATTTTTGTTATGGTTTAAATGTGAGTTGTCCCCCAAAAGCTCATGTGTGAGACAATACAAGAAAGTTTAGAGGAGAAATGATTGGGTTATGAGAGCCTTAAGCCAATCAGTGAATTAATATCCTGACAGGATTAACTGAGTGGTAGCTGGAAACCAGTAGGGTGTGGCTGGAGGAGGTGGGTCACTAGGGGTGTGCCTTTAAGGTCTATATTTTGTATCTGGCAGGTGGAGTCTCTCTTCTTCCTTATCATCATACGAGATGCTTCCCTCTTCTACATTCCTCTACCATGATGTTCTGCCTCACCTCAAGCCCTAAGTAATGGAGCCAGCTGTCTATGGACTGGAACCTCTAAAACCATGAGCCCCTAAATAAACTTTTCCTCCTCTAAAATTGTTCTTCATCAGGCCTTTCAGTCCCACCAGTGAAAAAGCTAAAACAATCTCTATTAGGCCTTTACTATTAATATTTTGAGACATGTGTTGAGTCTGTTTTTAATCTTGTTCTTCAGGATGAATTCTTGCTTTTACCCTTTCACTGAACAGTTTAGGAGTCTAATGATGTACTAACATCCTGCTTAACCCACTTCCATACATTTATGTCATTTAGCATTTTGATTTTTGAATGTTATTAAATATTAAGACTCTCCCAATATTTTCATGAAGTTTTATTTTTAAGTGTTTATTTTATAATATTTTAACGGCTATATGACAGGAGAGTTAAGACATATGCTCAGTTTACTTTTTTTTAAATTTTTTTTTTTTTTAGTTGTAGTTGGACACAATACCTTTATTTATTTATTTTTATGTGGTGCTGAGAATAGAACTCAGGGCCTCTCACGTGCTAGGTGAGCACTGCACCGCTGAGCCACAACCCCAACCCCTCAGTTTACTTTCTTAATCCCATCGACACAGAAAGTATGCAATAAACAAAAATAATTCCACTAAAAATGTATCAAGGGAGGACAGGAGGAGTTAAGAGCACATCATAATAAAAAGGTTTCCCTGGTTCTTTTTCATCCATCTTGTGAGGATTTCTTCAGCACTTGTACAAATGTACCCATTCTCTGTACTCTTTCCCTATCTTCTTATCTGAAAACTTTTTTCTTTGAAACTCCCTCACCCTGCTCCTCTCTGATCTTTTCTTTTATGTGTATACTCCTCTCTCCATTTTCTACTTTCTTATCTCAGCTTTGATCCTACTCACCATCACAGGTGCTCCATGGCCAAGACATGCACATGAAGGAGACTTCTACTTCAGAAAATGTGGAAGGACTTACTGAGAGTGCCTAAGATTTAATGGGTAGCTTTATGTTGCACACATATCAGAGAAACTGCTACTTAATCAAATGCCATTATTAATTCTCGTGTAAAATGAAGACTTACACCTTAATTTACATTTTTGTTGGTGTAATTCTCTGTGAGACTTGTGTTTTCTTTAAATATGCCCACACCAAAAAAAATTGTTAAAACATAAAGGGTTTTTGTATGAAGGACCTCTACAACCTGCACTTAAAAACATAAATGAAATAGTTCAGAATAAGAGCAAGTCAAGCATATATTTGCGTACCTATCACACCCAGTTCATACTAACAAAGCCCAATTGGTGTGAACATTCAAGGTAATATGGAATACAATTCACAAATAAACACTGCTCCTTTAAATCAATATTTTATGTACATGATGTGGAAATCACTCTGAAGTTTTAAGATAAACTACCAGCGGAAAGAAATCAATTAAACATAGTTATAAAAGTAGACTACAGTAGTCCCCCTTTTTGAGGTTTTACTTTCTATGGTTTCAGTTACTTGTAGTCAATGGTAGCCAGAAAATACTGTGTTAAATAGAAAATTCAAGGAGTAAACAATTCATTCATTTTAAATTGTTCACTGTTTTGGATAGTATGATGAAACCTTGTACCGTCCTAGCCCAGATGTGAATCCTCCCTTTGTTCAGTGTATCCATGCTGCATATGCTACCTGCCTTTTAATCACTTAGTAGCCATATTGGTTATCAGGTTGATCATCTCAGTATCACAGTGTTTGTTTTCAAGTAACCCTTCACAGAAGCCTCATGCTGTGTCACGGTACCTATGTCATTCACCTCACTTCATCTTATCACATAGCTTTTGTATCATCTCACATTCTTACAAGAAGAAAGTTGAGTACTGTATAATATTTTAGGAGAAAGAGCGAGAGATTACATTCACATAACTTTTATTATAGTACATTGTTATATTGTTCTAATTTATTATCCCAGTCCAAGAAGTAGACTGATGTTCCAGCTCAAGTCTGAGGTTTCAGGCACCCTTGGAATGTATCTCTTTCAAATAAAGAGGAACTACAATAAGTGTGATCTTCAAAAGAGAAAGTTGCTAATATTCTAGGAAATAGTTTTCCAATTATAAAGTAGAACTAAAGGCTATAACAGAAAACATTTTGGAGTATAAATATTTAAAGAATGGCTCTTTGAAATGTAAGAATCAGTATCAGCTCATTCCAAGGTACTTGAAATGAAGACACCAGGGATGGACTGTTTGTGAGTAATGAGCACCAACAGAGATGAGTGAAGAGGCAGCTAGGAAGCCATTAGCCTGGGGCTAAAGTGCCAGATACACATGGTTTTGTATAAATAATTAGACACGACTTGCTCTTGTATTTAATCAGTGCCAATCATGTGCCAGAGACAGGGCTCCAAACATAGATTGACATATCTTAATAAACTGTGAACATTTTGAGGGCAGAAGTTATGCTTTATTCTATCTGCACACAGTAAAAGTTAAATACTTGCTATTCAAGAAAACATTTAGCTCAACAAACAGATTGCTTCATGATTTACTTGGGGTCGGTCTAATACAACTACTTTCCTAAATTAGCTAATAATGTTAGCCTTCCCTAAGAAAAAAAATTGTTCATATTGCATCTAATTATGGAGGTGGAGGACAGCAGGTTAAATGTTTGCATTTATAATTTGTTCTAGGGATTGTGGTGTGACAGGAAGGTACAGACTTTTCCTTGCTTTTGAGTGTGTATGTTTTTCATGTGTGCACACTAAGTCTCAAAGTCAGTTCAAAACGAGGATTTTTCTGGATATTTGACTTTATCTCTAAAGGGTTTCCTGCAAAAACTAATGGCAGCTGTGCTTGCTGCATGGAGAGACCCCCCCCCCAATGAGTAAAGAGAGGAAGGAAAATACTTTCCTTATTCATGGCAGGTCTGTGCTTGAAATCATCTTCCTTGTGCTAGCTTTTCTTCATTTTAAAAGTAAAAGATCATGAGATAGTAAGACTAATGGGGAAAATAAGCTGCAAGATAAAGATAAAATTCTAGAGTAACTTTGAGTGTGTAACTGTAAAAATGAATTGCTATGGCAATATTCAATAATGTAACAACCCAGAATAGAAATGAATCCACAAACTGAAGGGGAAGATGAGACGGTTCTCTGAATCCCAATGACTGAAAAGCAGTTTATAAGTCCCTAGTGCAAAGAATAATGACAAGGTAGAGAACTCTTATGAGCAAGCTTAGAGGCAAAAGTCCCCAGAAATTGAGTTTCCTCTATTAGTTCTCTAGAAAAAAATGAAACAAGGTGTGTGTGTGTGAGTGCTCACACACACACACATACACACAAGTACACACATGCGTAATTACTGTGAGGAATTGCTCATGTGATTATGGAAGCTGAGAAGCCCCACATTCTGTCTTGTGCACGTGGATACCCTGGAAAGCCAGCCATATAAATCCACCTCAAGAACAAAGGCCTGAGACCAGGCAAGATGATGGTGTCCATCCCAGTCCAAGAAGTAGACCGATGTTCCAGCTCAAGTGTGCATGCAGGAAGAAAGGGATGAATTGCTTCTTCCTTCACCTTTTTGTTCTCTTCAGGCCCTCAGCAGATTGAATGATTCCCACTTTCATTGGGGAGTGCAACACAGGCATAACACAAATATAATAAACTCATTCAAGGAATACAACCTAAGACCTGCAAGGTCATCAACAACCCTTCCGAGGTGGGGGAAATCCTGCTACCACCAAAGCCTCTCTAGTCCTATCAGTGCTACTGTGAAGTGTCTGATTAGTTTCAGGCTTTCACCAAAGTTGATACAACTGGGTTTGGTCATCTGTAATTCCAGGGGCAGGTTTGGGAATTTGTATTCATCTTATGCATATAAGCTGTTCCAGGTTGGGTTCCCAGGGAGTGAATGCTGAGTGGGAGTTTAGGATGCAGGATGTTCATTAGGGAGTGTCTTTGTGATCAACACCTGTGGAGATGAGGGGAGAAAGCAGGTGTGGGTCAAGGGAGAAGTGGAGCTGAGGCTGGCCTGAGGACTGCTGCTGACGTCCTGGCTTGAGCTGGAGCTAAGATTGCCCTTCACAGTTGACCTGCATTGGAATGAACTGGCTGTATTCCTAGACCTCTTGTCTCCAGGAATCATTGGCTTTGAGCTACCCCAGGAAGGACTTGACTTTGACCAGATGACCCCCTGCAAAGCAGCAATCCCTTGAAGTGACCCACAGCAGAAGGCTATCTGCTATTACTCTTCCAGCACCTGCAGCCACAAACTCCCCAGTCAGGGTTTCCTGGGTAGAACATCTCTACTCCCATCACGCAAGCCCATCCACGTTAGATAAGCTTCAGGCACAAGGCCCCTGGTTCAATCCCCAACACTGCAAAACAAATAACCCCCTCACCCCCATACAAAAATGAGCACATAAACAAAAAACTCTTTTTTTTTTTTTTTTTTTTTTTTTTTTTTTTTTTAAAGAGAATGAGAGAGGAGAGGGAGAGAGAGAGAGAAAGAGAGAGAGAGAATTTTCCAACATTTATTTTCTAGTTCTCGGCGGACACAACATCTTTGTTGGTATGTGGTGCTGAGGATCGAACCCGGGCCGCACGCACACCAGGAGAGCGCGCTACCGCTTGAGCCACATCCCCAGCCCACAAAAAACTCTTTCAGTTAGTACAAGTTTGGTTGGCTTTATATGAACTGGAAGTGAAGGTATTTTCAGAAGAGGTAGATATCTGCTATCAAAGTAATTTATTCGAATAATATTCACAAAATGCCTATCATGTGCCAGGCACTGTTCTAGGTGCTGGATAAATGTCTTTGCTGTCAGTGTAGTGCAGGATTCGTGTAATAAAAGGTGAACCAACAAACAAGTAATCTCAGATGATGACAAATGTTTTGCAGAATTCAAGCAAAGTGAGAGGAAGTACAAAAAGTAAAAATCAAGAATGGATGGGATGGTATCAAACTAAAAAGCTTCTTCACAGCAAAGGGAACAATCAAGAGCACGAAGAGAAAATCTTTGCCACCTGGACCTCAGACAGAGCATTAATCTCCAGGATGTGTAAAGAACTCAAAAAACTTCACATCCCCCCAAAATAACCCAATCAAAAATGGACAAAGGAAATGAACAAGGCACTTCACAGAAGAAATATGAATGGTCAACAAATATATGAAAAAATGTTCAACATCTTTAGCAATTAGAGAAATGCAAATTAAAACTACACTGACATTTCATTTCACTCCAGTCAGAATGGCAACAATCACAATCAAGAGTACAAACAACAATATATGTTGGTGAGGATGTGAGGAAAAGGGTACACTCATATATTGCTACTGGGAATGCAAATTGGTGCAACCACTATGGATAGCAGTATGGGGATTCCTCAGAAAACTTGAACAGAACCACAAATTGACACAGTTGATCCCACTCCTTTGTACACACCCAAAGGACTTAAAATCAGCATACTACAGTGATACAGCCACATCCATGTTTATAGTAGCTCAATTCACAATAGCTAAGCTATGGAACCCACCTAGGTGCCCTTCAACAGATGAATGGATAAAGAAAATGTGGTATATATACACAATGGAATATTACTCAGCCGTATAAAGAATGACCTCTTGATTTTTGCCAGTAAATGGATAGATCTGGGGATTATCATGCTAAGTGAAATAGACCAATTCCAAAAATCCAAAGGATGTAAAGGATGCCTAAGAGCATCATCAAAGGATGAGGGGGGACATTGAGAGTCAACAGTGAGAACCCTTTGGAGGGTGCTGTCTTGGTCTGGTGGAGAAATGAGGGTGGCTAGGACCAGAGCAGCTGCAGGGAGGTTGGAAGAAGTACCAAGATTTGACATCTATTTTGAGAAAGGAACCAGTTGTTGGTAGATTGGATATGGGAGATGAGGGAAAGAGAACACTTAAAGGACATGCCACATTTTTGCCTGAGCAATTGGATGAATGGGAGTGCTGTTAATTAGGCAGGAGATGACAGGGGCAAAGCAATGCTGCAAATAGAAATCATGAGTTTCCTTTTGAGCATGCTAATTAGAGAGGCCTCTTGGTTGATTTCCTCAAGTAAGCAGTTGGATATAAGAATCTCAGTGAGGAGAAAGTTTAGGACTGACTAAGGATCATGAGTGGCTGGAAGGCATTCAAAGCCGTGGTACCAGGGGAGGTCACCTAGGGACCTAGTATTCAGATAAATATCATATCAGAAAACAATGATATACAAATTCATCTCTGTAGATGCCAGAGAGACTCGGAGTCTCCAAACTTTTGTGATTGTTCCAACAAAAGGAAAAATCCCCAAGTATGCATTTCCAATTTATATTCTCTGGCTTATTTGTAAATTACATGCAAGGAGTATCAGAACTAATGTATTAGGTACATTATAAAGCAGGTAAAATAGACTTATAGATGAATTAAGTAATATTTTTGAAGCAATATTTTTTTCATTAATGGTACAAAGTATTTACCTCTCACTAGAATATTGTTAATGACAATAAATCAATAGAATGTGCTTCATTCTTGCTGAAAATCTTAGTTTAACGCATTTTAAAATCACATTTTGAAGGTCTTATTCTAAGTTTAGTTTATTTTGGTGTTTGGTTTTAGAGATGTCAAAGCTGAAAACATCTCATAAATACCTGATTGGAACCAAACCTCCATTAACCACAGTGCCTCAGAATGACAGTGGCCTTTCATTTACTGCAATTTACAGTTGTGAAATGAATTTATCAATCCCAAACTCTAATTGTGCTTAGTGTTTTCTTGTTATGTGACTAATACATTTTCATTTTTATTTTATAAGTCAACTATTCTTGTGAATGAATCACAAAGAATTGTATTTTATATAAGTAACAAGTTTTAAGACAGCATGTTTTTAAACATTGCTGAAAAAATGTAGAAATTCTATTTTTTTAATCTTCAGGATATTTGTTTTTAAATTTCTTGGTAATAGAAATAGATTCATACTAGTTTATACTCAAGGATAATATACATGGAAGATGGTGTTCACTGAGTGAAAGTGAACATCAATCCGTATTTTGAATAGTCTTCTTGTTCATTTTGAATTGGGGGGGAGTGCTAATTTTTTTTGTAACATCTGCCTCTTCAGAATAACCTCAGACTGATAAAAATTCTGCACTAAGATCAAAATCTCTACATAGAGATCCCTCCCCCCACAAGGAAAAACTTGCCACTTTGTTGTTAGTATTGTCCTCAAAATATACTTTTCAGTAATGTTTTTAATTCACTTGACTATTTTTGTGAAAATTAAACTAGTTAAAATGAAATAATTCCTACATCCATTTTACCAGAAATGTAGAGGTGTTTTAATGACCCAGAATGAGATCTGGCACAGAAGAAACTAAGAGAATATACTTTGTGAAGTTGAACCAATACATGAGGATACTGTGTACCTGTAACATTATGGAAAACCCCAGCATACCTTGTGACAAATGACCATGGAACATGGTCATAGTGAGAACTCGAGTACATCAATGTGTTGAGGTTAATTTCTTTTATACACACATATACACACACACATACACACACATATATATCATATTTATATATATAATATATTTATTTATATATTATATTTATATATTATATATTTATATATTATATATATTTAATATATATTTATATATAATTGTATATGTATAATTGTATATTGTATATATATGTATATGTATAATTCTATATTGTATATATGTATTTTAGATTTGAAGAAAATACAGAAGGAGATTCTCATATTTTCATGCTATCTCCCAATGGATTATCTTGTATACCCTCCTTGGATTTCAGTGATTTTTAATTCTAGGGAAGAAAATCATAATTTGATGAATTAATTCCATTTTTCTCAATTTTTTCCCAAGTTTTTGTTTCCAGGAAATGTTGACTTAGTTTATATCTCTATTAAGAGGTGAAAATTGTGTGAAATCCATTTTATTTATTAATGATCCTAATGACTTTAATGAAGGCAGAACATCTCATTAAACATGACTGAATGATTATCTCTGACAACAGAGTTGAACATAGACCATTAATCAGTCAATAAATTAATTACTTGTCCCTGCTGGCATTCCAAAAGAAAAACAGAATCTCTATTTACGCTAGAAATACTTGCAGGCCTGTAGGCGGGTGGCATACCTAGCCTCTGAGATACTGATTAATGACCACTGCCAGAGGGTAGCTCTTGGATTTTCTCCCATGTTCTCTCAGCTGCTGCTGTTTTTATTTGGCTGGGATAGACAATAAAGGCCCTTCTAGGACCTATGACAGTCTCAGGCTCAATTATAACTCAGGCATCATCTGCAGCAGGCAAAGGCAATGTGAATGTGAGGTTCCATGAGATTGGTATGCATTTCAACACAAGCTTTCTAAAGAGATCTTTCCTTCAAGGAAAATTAACAGAGCTTCATCTTTGATGCTACCATTAATAAATGTAAATTCTATTTTTTTCTCTTTGCTAAATCATGTACATTCAATTTGATATTCAAGAGATTCAGTTTTGAGAAAAGAGGTGGCCTATTTGCATCAGCCCATCATTCCTGGATTTCTCTCTCTACACACAGTGCAAAGGCTTCCTAATGCAGTGGCTAGCACAAAGAACAGAAGGCTTGGTTTCTCATGTAGAAACTTTCCTCCTAGGCTGCAGTCTGAGATAAGAGTGATTTGGAGCATTATATGTTTCCTCATTTGCTAAGTCATTAAAACTATGCTAGATGACCTGGAGAACTGATCTTTGCTGCAACTGAGAAAAAAATCTCACCAAAGTATACTGTGGCAACATTTGTTTATGTTCTGCCAATATTTTAAAAACTTTTTATTTGTTCTTTTTATACATGACAGTAGAGTGTATTTTGACATATCCTACATACGTGGAGTATAACTTAGGATCCCATTTTTATCATTGTATGTGATGCATGTATTCATATATGAGAATAGGAAAGTTATGCCCAATTCATTCTACTGTCTTTCATATTCTACTTCCACTCCCTTCCCTTCATTCTACCTTTTCTAATCCAATGAACTTCTATTCCCACATCCCTTATTGTGTGTTTACATGCACACATCAGAGAGAACATTTGGCCTTTGGTTTTTGGGATTGGCTTATTTCACATAGCATGATAGTCTCCAGTTCCATTCATTTACCAGCAAATGCCGTGGTTTCATTCTTCTTTATGGCTGAACAATATTCCATTATGTATAGATACACATTTTCTCTGTCAATATTTTAAAAGAGAGAAACAACAAGTATAAGATACCTAGATGTAGCATTTAACATTCAACATCTGCCTTATACGTTCCCAAATTGTTTCAGGCATATGATAACATTTGTTTTTCACAAAGGTTATGTGAGTTAAGGGAAGTAGAGACTATAAACAACACTTTATAAATAGACATCTTAGCTCAGAGAAGTTGAACCCAATTATACTCAACTAGTTAAGGTAGACCCAGAATATGTGCTAGGATGATCCTACTGCGAGTTGTATATTTCCTTACAAAATATTTGCTATCTTAGACCAGATTACTTTAGCCTAAACTTCAGAACCACATTTGGCAGTTCTAAAGCACAAGAACCAAGAACCACATTTTTCTCTGTCAGCTACAAGAATATTGTAAAGCTAATGTTCCCCTGTATAAGCCTTGAGAAATGCCTCTAAGATAAAAAAAAAAGTGGTAAATTTAAACCGTGATATAATAACACACTGCTTCATCGGCTCATAGGAAGGATTTGGTGGGTAGAGGGTTAAGGCAATGCATAGTGACCATGTGAACAGTGGGGACAGCTAAATGAACATCTAGTCATAAGTCTTTGTGACAATCACAGTGCCTTGATTTTAGGATAATTCATTTTATATAGCTATTTCATGTATAATGTAGCAGGCATATAAGGTATATTATTATCACATCAGCCTTTTTTCTGATAGAATTTTATTTTATTTATTTATTATTATTTTTTTTTAATTTTCGTTTTTTTTTTTTTTTATTGTTGGTCGTTCAAAACATTACATAGTTCTTAATACATCATATTTCACAGTTTGATTCAAGTGGGTTATGAACTCCCAATTTTACCCCGTATACAGCTTGCAGAATCACATCAGTTACCCTTCCATTGATTGACATATTGCCTTTCTAGTGTCTGATGTATTCTGCTGTCTGTCTTATTCTCTACTATCCTCCCTCCCCTCCCCTCCCCTCCCCTCCCCTTTTCTCTCTCTACCCCTTCTACTGTAAATCATTTCTTCCATTTGTATTATCTTGTCTTACCCCTCCTTTCCTCTTATATGTCATTTTGTATAACCCTGAGGATCGCCTTCCATTTCCATGCGATTTCCCTTCTCACTTCCTTTCCCTCCCACCTCTCACCCCTGTTAATGTAAATCTTCTTCTCAAGCTCTTCGTCCCTACCCTGTCCTTGTTTCCCTCCCCTTATATCAAAGGAGTCATTTGGTATTTGTTTTTTAAAGATTGACTAGCTTCACTTAGCATAATCTGCTCTAATGCCATCCATTTCCCTCCAAATTCTATGATTTTGTCATTTTTTAATGCAGAGTAATACTCCATTGTATATAAATGCCACATTTTTTTTATCCATTCATCTATTGAAGGGCATCTAGGCTGATTCCACAATCTTGCTATCGTGAATTGTGCTGCTATGAACATCTATGTAGCAGTGTCCCTGTAGCATGCTCTTGTTAGGTCTTTAGGGAATAGACCGAGAAGGGGAATAGCTGGGTCAAATGGTGGTTCCATTCCCAGCTTTCCAAGAAATCTCCATACTGCTTTCCAAATTGGCTGCACCAATTTGCAGTCCCACCACCAATGAACAAGAGTGCCCTTTTCCCCGCATCCTCTCCAGCACTTATTGTTGTTTGACTTCCTAATGGCTGCCAATCTTACTGGAGTGAGATGGTATCTTAGGATAGTTTTGATTTGCATTTCTCTGACTGCTAGCGATGGTGAGCATTTTTTCATGTACTTATTGATTGATTGTATGTCCTCCTCTGAGAAGTGTCTGTTCAGGTCCTTTGCCCATTGATTGATTGGGTTATTTGTTATCTTGTTGTCTAATTTTTTGAGTTCTTTATATATTCTGGTTATTAGGGCTCTATCTGAAGTGTGTGGAGTAAAGATTTGTTCCCAGGATGTAGGCTCCCTGTTTATCTCTCTTATTGTTTCTTTTGCTGAGAAAAAACTTTTTAGTTTGAGTAAGTCCCATTTGTTGATTCTAGTTGTTAACTCTTGTGCTATGGGTGTCCTATTGAGGAATTTGGAGCCTGATCCCACAGTATGTAGATCATAACCAACTTTTTCTTCTATCAGATGCCGTGTCTCTGATTTAATATCAAGCTCCTTGATCCATTTTGAGTTAACTTTTGTGCATGGCGAGAGATAGGGATTCAGATTCATGTTGATGCAAATGGATTTCCAGTTTTCCCAGCACCATTTGTTGAAGATGCTATCCTTCCTCCATTGCATGCTTTTAGCCCCTTTATCAAATATAAGATAGTTGTAGTTTTGTGGATTGGTTACTGTGTCCTCTATTCTGTACCATTGGTGCACCCACCTGTTTTGGTACCAGTACCATGCTGTTTTTGTTACTATTGCTCTGTAGTATAGTTTGAAGTCTGGAATCGCTATACCGCCTGATTCACACTTCCTGCTTAGTATTGTTTTTGCTATTCTGGGTCTTTTATTATTCCATATGAATTTCATGATTCTTTTATCTATTTCTACAAGAAGTGCTGTTGGGATTTTGATTGGCATTGCATTGAACTTATAGAGAACTTTTGGTAATATCGCCATTTTGATGATGTTAGTTCTGCCCATCCATGAGCAGGGTATATTTTTCCATCTTCTAAGGTCTTCTTCTATATCTTTCTTTAGGGATCTGTAATTTTCATTGTATAAATCTTTCACCTCTTTTGTTAGGTTGATTCCCAAGTATTTTATTTTTTGGGGGGATATTGTGAATGGAGTACTTGTCCTCATTTCCGTTTCAGAGTGTTTGTCGCTGATATACAGGAATGCCTTTGATTTATGCGTGTTGATCTTATATCCTGCCACTTTGCTGAATTCATTTATTAGCTCTAATAGCTTCTTTGTGGACCCTTTTGGGTCTGGTAGGTATAGAATCATATCATCTGCAAATAGTGATAATTTAAGTTCTTCTTTTCCTATTTTTATGCCTTTAATTTCTTTTGTCTGTCTAATTGCTCTGGCCAGTGTTTCGAGGACTATGTTGAACAGAAGTGGTGAGAGAGGGCATCCCTGTCTTGTACCAGATCTTAGAGGGAATGCCTTCAATTTTTCTCCATTCAGAATGATGCTGGCCTGTGGCTTATCATAGATTGCTTTTACAATGTTGAGGTATGATCCAGTTATCCCTAATTTTTCTAGAGTTTTGAACATAAAGGGATGCTGTACTTTGTCAAATGCTTTTTCTGCATCTATTGAGATAATCATATGGTTCTTATTTTTAAGTCTATTGATGTGGTGAATAACATTTATTGATTTCCGTATATTGAACCAGCCTTGCATCCCAGGGATGAATCCTACTTGATCATGGTGTATAATTTTTTTGATATGTATTTGAATCCGATTCGCCAGAATTTTATTGAGGATTTTTGCATCTAGGTTCATTAGAGATATTGGTCTGTAGTTTTCTTTCTTTGAACTGTCTTTGTCTGGTTTCGGAATCAGGGTGATGTTGGCCTCGTAGAATGAATTTGGAAGTTCTCCCTCTTTTTCTATTTCCTGAAATAGCTTGAAAAGTATTGGTGTTAGTTCCTCTTTAAAGGTTTTGTAAAACTCTGCTGTATACCCATCCGGTCCTGTGCTTTTCTTAGTTGGTAATCTTTTGATGGTTTCTTCTATTTCTTCTATTGTTATTGGTCTGTTTAGGTTGTCTATATCCTCCTGACTCAATCTGGGCAGATCATAAGACTTAAGGAATTTATCGATGCCTTCACTATCTTCTATTTTATTGGATATAAGGATTCAAAATAATTTCTGATTATCTTCTGTATTTCTGAAGTGTCTGTTGTGATATTGCCTTTTTCATCCCGTATGCTAGTAATTTGGGTTCTCTCTCTTCTTCTCTTCGTTAGCATGGCTAAGGGTCTGTCGATTTTATTTATTTTTTCAAAGAACCAGCTTTTAGTTTTGTCAATTTTTTCAATTGTTTCTTTTGTTTCGATTTCATTAATTTCAGCTCTGATTTTAATTATTTCTTGCCTTCTACTTCTTTTGCTGTTGTTTTGCTCTTCTTTTTCTAGGATTTTGAGATGAAGTATGAGATCATTTATTTGTTGGTTTTTTTCTTTTTTTGAGGAATGAACTCCAAGCAATGAATTTTCCTCTTAGAACTGCTTTCAATGTGTCCCATAGATTCCGATATGTTGTGTCTGTGTTTTCATTTAACTCTAGGAAGTTTTTAATTTCCTCCTTGATGTCTTCTAAAACCCATTGATCATTCAGCAACCTATTGTTCATTCTCCAAGTGATGCTTGATTTTTCCTTCCTTCTTTTATCATTGATTTTCAGTTTCATTCCATTATGATCAGATAAGATGCATGGTATTATCTCTACCCCTTTATATTGTCTAAGAGTTGCCCTGTGACATAATATATGGTCTATTTTTGAGAAGGTTCCATGTGCTGCTGAGAAAAAAGTGTAACTACTTGATGTTGGGTGGTATAGTCTATATATGTCAATTAAGTCTAGGTTGTTAATTGTGTTGTTGAGTTCTATAGTTTCCTTATTTAACTTTTGTTTGGTAGATCTGTCGAGTGGTGAGAGTGGTGAGTTGAAGTCTCCCATGATTATTGTATGGTGGTCTATTAGACTCTTGAACTTGAGAAGAGTTTGCTTGATGAACACAGCTGCACCATTATTTGGGGCATATATATTTATGATTGTTATGTCTTGTTGGTGTATGGTTCCCTTGAGCAGTATGAAGTGTCCTTCTTTATCCCTTTTGATTAACTTTGGCTTGAAATCTATTTTATTAGATATGAGTATGGACACTCCTGCTTGTTTCCTCAGTCCATATGAGTGGTATGATTTTTCCCAACCTTTCACCTTCAGTCTATGAATATCTTTTCCTATCAGATGCGTCTCCTGTAAGCAGCATATTGTTGGGTCTTGTTTTGTGATCCATTCTACTAGCCTGTGTCTCTTAATTGGTGAGTTTAAGCCATTAACATTTAGGGTTATTATTGAGATATGGTTTGTTCTTCTAGCCATATTTGTTTACTAATGTTACTAAACCTGATTTGTTATCCTCTTTGACTACTTTCCCCCCTTTACTGTCCTACCTCCCATAGTTGGTTTTCAATGTTATTTTCCATTTCCTCTTCCTGTAATGTTTTGCCAAGGATTTTTTGAAGAGATGGTTTTCTAGCTGCGAATTCTTTTAATTTTTGTTCATCGTGGAAGGTTTTAATTTCATCTTCTATCCTGAAGCCTAATTTCGCCGGATACATGATTCTTGGTTGGAACCCATTTTCTTTCAGTGTTTGAAATATGTTATTCCAGGATCTTCTAGCTTTCAGAGTCTGTGTTGAGAGATCAGCTGTTATCCTGATTGGTTTACCCCTAAATGTAATCTGCTTTCTTTCTCTTGCAGCTTTTAAAATTTTCTCCTTATTCTGTATGTTGGACATCTTCATTATAATGTGTCTAGGTGTGGATCTCTTATGATTTTGCACATTCGGCGTCTTGTAGGCTTCTAGGATTTGGGATTCTGTCTCATTCTTCAAGTCTGGGAAGTTTTCTTGTATTATTTCACTGAATAGACTTTTTATTCCTTTGGTTTGGAGCTCTGTGCCTTCCTGTATCCCAATGACTCTTAAATTTGGTCTTTTGATATTGTCCCATAACTCTTGGATGTTCTGCTCATGATTTCTTAGCAGACTTGCTGAGCTGTCTATGTTCTTTTCCAGTTGAAATACTTTGTCTTCATTGTCTGATGTTCTCTCTTCTAAGTGATCTACTCTGCTGGTAGTATTCTCAATTGAGTTTTTGAGTTGGTTTATTGTTTCCTGCATTTCTAGGATTTCTATTTGTTTGTTTTTTATTACCTCTATCTCCCTGTGAAATTGATCTTTTACTTCCTGGATTTGTTTGTCAATGTGATCTTTCATTATCTGATTTTGCTGTCTCATGTCTTCCTTGAGACTCCAAATCATCTGAAGCATGTATATCCTGACCTCTCTATCTGACATTCCATCTGTTGCAGCTATTACCTCTTCTAAAGTTGAGTTGACCTGCATTGCCTGTGATCCTTTCTTTCCTTGTCTTTTCATACTGCTGGCGTTTCTTTCTGCTTGGTGAAACTGTTGTGTTTTGAAATTTTCTCTCTATTTATTTATATTGCTCTTGTATAGTTGAAAAATCACCCTTGCAGGGCAGGTAGTGGCTGTGATCCTCCTCCAATTGGTGTGATCCGTCTACCACGCTGGCAGGCCCTAGGTCTGCTCTGCTGGTCGGTCAAAGGTCCGCCTACCCAGCAGGCACGAGGGGCACCTCTGTCACTCCGCAGGTTGCTGGGCCTAACCTCCCGATGGGTCGAAGGTTCGCCTAGCTTGCAGGCACTGGGGGAGGGGTCGGTTCCACCCCTCAGCAAGCCACCGGCCCTGTCCTACTTGTGGGTCCTGTCCGCGTTCCCTGCAGACACGTGTAGCTGTTCTGTCACTCGGCAGGTTGCTGGACCTGACCCGCCCGTGGGTTGCAGGTTTGCCTAGCTTGCAGGCACTGGGGAGGAGAGATATTAGAAGGGGAGGGAAGAAGTCACTAAAGAGAATGAGTGTAGGCAGGTAGAGTTCAAGGAAGGGGGAATAGGAAAATTGAAAAGAAGTGAGAAGACAAAAGAAAAAAAAAGTGAAAAGAAAGAAAGAAGAAACGAAAAAAATAAAAATTTAAAACCAAAAAAAAAAGAAAAAATTTTATAATGATAGTAAAAAAATGGAAATTAAAGTTTAAAAAATAATAGTAATACTAATAAGATAAAAAGAATTTTAAAAAATTGAAACCATTAATAAGAACGTTAAAGAACAACAACTACATCAACAACAAAAAGTGAAAATAAAATAAAAAATAAAAAATAAAAAAATACTAATAATAATCATTAAAAAAAAAAATAATAATAATACATGCAGTCATATAGCTCGATTAACTTCTCTTCCAGTTGGTGGAGCTATGCCCACTGGGCCAGGCTTCTCTTCTTGATAGGTGGGAACCAATCACTGTGCCTCAGCTCTTCTTCCCAGACTGTGCGGGTCTCCAATCCTGTGTGCCTAGGGCCTTCTCTTGTGGTTCCTCAAGCCAGGCCCCTCTCACCTGTGACACTCACCACAATACTGACTACACGCCAGGTCTGCTGCTTCTGGGAGCCCTGTTTTCATGGGTGCCTGGGCACACCCTTTCTGTTTGCCTCCCTCAGACCCTAAGTTTGTAGGGCTTGGGGCTGAGGGCCCCCAGCGAATTTGTTTGCCCTCAGGTAGCAGCAACTCCCCTGATAGCTGGTGCAAGGGACCTGTTGTCAGCACTGGTGATAGCGATAGCTGGGAGTCCTGCGCCGCTAGTCCTGCGTCACTCCTGATTCCTTGGGTCTGGCTGTGGTGCTCAGTTGGCTTTTACCTCTTTGAGTTCAGGTGGGCCGACTAGTTATTTCAGTGGGATCATTAGTGCTGAGTCACATAAAGCAGGCGAACCGGAGCTAGAATGCAGCCAATTCGGGCTCGGTGCGTTCTGAGAAGGCTAGACTGTTCGCCCGGGGTCCACTTCAGCTCAACCGTGCCTAGTGGTCCTGAGCGAACAGTATTTTGACAGTTTACTTCTCCCTATGCCCGTGCAGCTGAAGGGGTTAGAGACTTGATCTCTCCGCGTCCGCCGCCATGTTGGATCATTTAGATTTTAAATTGTCACTCATCTTATCAGCTGTTCCATTTCACTCGGCAGCTCACTCTCGAGGTTAAGAGTCTGTTCTAAGGTGCTCCGCGGAAAGCGGTGTCGGCAGCGGCGGTGGCTGCAGTGGTGGCGGCGGCGGCGGCGGCAGCGGCCAAGCTGTGGCCTTCAGGACCCCCGTGGAGGGGGTGCGGGCTGGGGGAGGGGAGGCAGCGCCTCGGGGCCCGTGCGGGCTGGGTACTGGGCATGCGAGAGAGCAGGTGGGGTGGGGGAAAGAGATTGAGATCTAGATTTAGGGAGTGAGCGTGGGAGGAGAGATGGCGGGGGAGAAGCGAGGCGGAGAGGGGAATGAGAAGGGGCCCAGGGAGCCCGGCAGCTCGGGGGCTGCAGCCTTACTGCTCGCGCTGAAGTCGTGGCGGATTCACTCCATCTAGGCCCTTTTCTTGACACGGTGCTGAATCCTTGTCGACAGATCTCCTTTAATGGTCTTTACTTCTTCTTTTAAGAAGCAGCAACATACGCTGCGGTGGCGGTGGCGTGGAGCACAGAGCGGCTCACTCACTCCCCGCCGCCATCTTCCACCCGTTCCTGATAGAATTTTAGACCTTAAAAATTAGATAAACATTCAATCTAAATAAAGAGTGAAAAATTAACATCCTGTAATGTAGGTTTGCTGGTATTTAAGTGAGTCCTTATGCATGTCTGGAACAGTGCCAAGGTCTTTATTACGTATGTTGCCTGGTTAATCTGTCATTAACCCACTTTATAGGTGAGAAAACTAAAGCACAGAGATGTAAGTACTTTGTTCTAGTTCACATAGTTCATGAGTGACAAAGTTGGGATTCAGACTCCGATCTAGTCCCATCAGAGACCTGGATGTTTCTTACCTATTTGTTTGTACTAAGACCCTCAGGAATTATGCCTGAGACTAAGTATACAAGGAAGAATAGGGATGAGTCCAACTTCTGGGTACAAACTCATTTTGGCACTTGATCATTCATTCATCCCGTATGTATCAAACAACTGCTGTGTGCAGATGCGTTTGCAGATGCTGGAGGGACAATGATGAACTACAGATAGGTGGTCCCTTAAGAAACCTAATGAATGCAGAAGAGGCAGGCAAGCAAATGAGCAGAAACACAAAGAGTGATATGTGCTGCTCTTGAGGTCTATGGGATCCTGTGGGATGGAGGGAGAAAGTTTGGTTGGAGAATGTTTATGACATTTCTGAAGAGACTGACCAGTGGAGGTGGGATTTTAATTTCTAAAGCCTCACCTCTCAGACATTTCATTGTGTTTCCTTAAGATCAGTCTGCCCCTTCTCTTTCCTATTTATACTCTCTTAGCACAGCCAGAGGCCACAGGAACAGAACCTTGATCAGCCGTTGAGTTACTGTGCAACCAAGTGTAGCGGTGTGATTAATGGCAGCAACTGGTCACCTATGATGGGCAAAAGAAGACTTCTGTCAGTCAACCTGGGCCTGATTCAGACACAAAGCTCCACAGTCCCAAGGAAAAGAGGAAATGGAAGCCTTTGGAACATTTTGCTATGGATTTCCTAATAATTGGGTTTCTTTAATGGTTCTCCGTTGCCTTATAGTTTTTCTTCTTTTCTTTGGCATTCATCTCAGATAGCATGCTGGACACGTGGGTCTTCTTAGATGGACACTCATTTTTAAGGGTCACATTCCACAAACCAGTGGAAGTTTTAGCATTACCCTGGCTGCTTATTCCTGTGCATTGCAGTACGTTTGAAATAAATGAAAGAAAAATTTCTTATCTCAGAGGTGTAATTCTGAAGTTTGGCCTTTGACTGAATGAGATTATAATGTGTTTTCTGCAGTAAAAGTAAACTCTGTTGTCATCTTTGGCAGCAGGGAAAAAAATGATGTTGAGTGTTACAGCAGAATGTATAATTTTTCCTCCTAATGGATACATTCTGCAAATGAGTGAAATATTTTAAGTGTCTGATAGAATTGATAAACGATGGCTCAGTTTATTTTGTGAATAATTTTATGGTCTAGGTTATGTTTTAGGAAAAGAATAAAAAAAATCACCTCGGTGCCATTATGCTGTGGTATAAACAATATTTGTTTCTCAGAAACTAGATAAAGTTGCATGTTTATACTTTTCTCATTATCCACTCTTAAGGTTTTTATATATTTAGGACAATTGTATTTTGAAGAAAGGTTAAAAATTATTCATCCACTTATCTAAGAAATTTATCTCCACCAAGACTGGGGAAGATGAATGCAAATATCTTTAAAATTTAAAAATTCAATAATTCACAAAGTTACCCTGTGGTTTGGGGTTGTGTTGCTCTTCTGAAAAAAAAAAAGAAAAATGTGATTTTGCCTATGCAGAAAGAGCTTGCAGCAAGAACTAGAAATTCAACTTTGACAGATTAACTCTGACATCTCTGGGCTTTGTGGCTTTCCCATGCATAGTACCACACCTTATAAAATGCCAACATAATTTACAATGAGCTTGCAGAGACAACTGGTAGTACCCTCTGGACATATACAATTAAGCACTGCTATAATGGAAAACATCAACTATTTATCCAAACCCAAATATCTGGAACAAAACTATAACATTTACTGGGCAGGTGTCCAGGCCAGCTATGCCACAGTTTACACCAAACTACTTCATGCTGTAGAAACGATACTCTGGGCTTTATCTCCCATTAGACTGGGAATCATTTGGCCTTTTTCCTTTCTTCGATGAAAAACTTTTTATTTATTCCAAAATAGTCCCTCTGTGAAAAGAGCCCATATTAAATACCTAATAGTCTATCTTTGTGTTTTCCACAAAGTTTCTAACTATAAAATAGATTTAGAGCTCTCACTTTAAAATGTTGGGATACATGGGAGGAAGGAGAAGGCAAATTGTGTAGAAAGAGCAGCAGTAGAGATTTCTCTTTAGTTCTTGATATGCTCCTGTCCACATGCTTATCAGAACCTTACAAATGTGGCCAGATGACCAGATTCACTTCTTCCAAAGACTTATATTTTGGGCTTCCTGACAAGGACAACAGTGAGAAAAATATCTTTGGGTTTACTGTGCTCAACTTAAATGCCCACCCCACCCTCTGAAGAAAACCAGTCCTCTTGGTCCTCTTACCTAGGCTCAACTTTCCCTGGGTAAGGTCAAACTTTCTCTAATTAGAAGCTGAAGAATGCAGTCACCTCTGGTTAATGTATTTTGGGCTATGTAAATGTAAAATTGTTACCACTTGAAAACTTTGGAAAATTGTTCTGAGATCTTTGAAGCAAGACTGCTGTGTGGTTAATGTCCTAATTTCTGCCCAGTTTGGAATGATGGAGTTCACAATTGGTCAGGAGGAGAAAAGCCACACAGCTGAGGCCACAGTATTTTCCAGTACTGTCCCTCCTTTACTGAGAAAGAGGTGAGAACAAGGGCACTGGGGTTAGGGCAGGTATTGTATTTACCTGACTCAAAAAAGCATCTTTTGCAAAGGTCTGAGTTAAGAGAACCATTCTTCTTTCCTAACAATTTGCTCTGGAATCTGGGGCTAACACATGCCCCTTTTCACATGAGCTGAGAGGCAAATTTTAAAAGTTTTCTGGCATGTCCAAGACCTGAGAATTACATATTTTAGATTTATCATGTGCCTATAATTACTGCAAGGTAGATTTTTCTCCAAGATCCCTGCATACCTGGTAGGAACTGGCTTAGCTCTGGCCACCTGTGAACATCTTACCATGAGTATTTTTTTGTCATCTGTTTTATGTTTATAGATTATAATGCTCCTCTTTTAAAAGAAATATAAATGAATTTTAATTTTATCCTGAAAATCAATATGTTTTCCTATGTTTGACTTTGATTCTTTGATAAATTTGTATAGTACCACAAACCAACGGTTTCCCCACTTTCTCTTCCTCCACTTAGATAATTTACATATCTCAAAGAATATAGGATGGAAGTGTAGCTCCTCCCTTCCCAGCTCCACCACCTTTCTGTGATAAAGGCACCAACAGGAAGAGAAGTAAAACCTGCCAGAAGCTGTGTAGAGCTTTGGGTAGTATGGCCATTTTGACAATATTAATTCTGCCTATTCAAGACCCTGGGAGATCTTTCCATCTTCTAAAGTCTTCTTCTATTTCTTTCTTTCGTGTTCTGTAGTTTTCATTGTAGAGGTCTTTCACCTCTTTTGTTAAATTGCTTTCCAAATATTTTATTTATTTATTTATTTGAGGCTATTGTGAATGGAGTAATTTTCCTAATTTCCCTTTCAGAGGATTCATCACTGATGTATAGAAATGCATTTGATTTATGGCTATTGATTTTATATCCTGCTACTTTGCTAAATTCATTTATTAATTCTTGAAGTTTACTGGTGGAGATTTTTGGATCCTCTAAGTATAGAATCATGTCATCGGCAAATAATGATAGTTTGCATTCTTCTTTTCCTATTTGTATCCCTTTAATTTCTTTCATCTGTCTAATTGCTCTGACTATAGTTTCATGGACAATGTTGAATAGAAGTGCTGAAAGAGGGCATCCCTGTCTTGTTACAGTTTTTAAAGGGAATTCTTCCAATTTTTATCCATTTAGAATGATGTTGGCCTTGGTTTTAGCATAGATAGCTTTTGTGTTGTTGAGATAGGTTCCTACTATTCCTAGTTTTTCTAGTGTTTTGAACATGAAAGGGTGATGTATTTTGTCAAATGCATTCTGCTGTCTTATATACCTAATTTTAGAATAAATAAATTAATTAATTTAAAAAACCTGACTGAGCTTTAAGAGTCTTAGATTACTAGACTTCCCTGGGGGTTATTTGTGAAGTTTTCTTCTGAGGTAACGATGTTTTAGTTAATGACAGAACTTATGCTAAACTGAAATTCAGTACATGTTCATGAAATCTGACTTAAGCTAAAAGCAAGGCTTAATGAGAAAGTCTTGGAACTCTGACTTTAAAAATTATAACTAGAATATACTCCTTCATTAACAAGTGCTTAACAGTTCCTTAATATTTGCTTAATCTCATAAATTTTGTTTTGATCTCTGAATTTGTTATTCCATCACTTGTATTTATTTTTCTTAGAATATGAAAATTACAGGTTGCTGAAACTCTATACTATAATCAATCCAATGTCCATAATTTACTGATGTAGCAGATGAACTTTAAAAGTGCTATGAATTCGATTCTTTGTGAAGTCAAAAAAGACTGAAAAATTTTAAGGAAACATCTTACATTTCCTTAGTTGAAGAAAGTATAAAGAGAAATATAAAATATAAACATGAAACTTGGTGTGGTGGCTGTTAGGTGCAGGACGGACTGAACTAAGTTGTTTGCAGGGCATGCTAAACAAAGTTAGCTGCAGGGTGACCTGGCCACTCAAACCCCCTCTGTCTGGTTCTTTACCACCTGTTTGCTTCAAGTCCAAATGCTCAAGCCCCTGCTCAAGCTGAACACTCCCCCCCCCCCAACAAAGACCCTGTTAGATTTAGGCAGCACAGCAGAAGGGCTATAAAAGCCTTCCCCTGCAGGGCTCGTTCTCTCTCTCTCTCTCTCTCTCTCTCTCTCTCTCTCTCTCTCTCTCTCTCTTCTATTTTGCACTGCTGCAATAAAGATCTCTTGGTCGCTCTGGGTGTTGTGGTCACTTTCCTTTCAGTGGCACATGCCTGTAATCCTAGCAACTTGGGAGGCTGAGGGGGGAGTTCAAGGTCAGCCTGGGCAAGCTGGTGAGATCATAACTCAGATTAAAATTAGAAAAGGGCTGTGTATGTATCTTAGTGGTATACAGTACTCCTGGGTTCAACTCCTAATACCACAAGAGGGAGGGAAAAAAAAGGTGTGTGTGTGTGAGTGTGTGTGTGTGTGTGTGTTTGTGTACATATATATACATATATATTAATTGTACTAAAGATTTTCATATTTATAATGAAGAGACAGCTATAAATATAAATCAGCAAAGGAAAAGAAATTAAAACAGAGACATAACAATAGGGAAATTGACAGTGTCATCAAAGGTCAGGGAGATAGGTGGCATAGTCTAGGTGTGTCTGGGATGATCACAGCAAACAGAGGCTGGGCTGCTCCTGTAACTCCCAGGGGTTGTCCCAATTGAATCCAGTTCTGCTGACAGTAGCAAACCAATTCCTCACCAGGAGCAGGAGGAAAGAGAGGTACTGTCACATAGTGTTCCAGCATTAGAAAGCTGTTAGAGTCTAATTGTTTGTATCCCAGATCCAGCTTCCATATTGAAAATTGGTTAAATTCCTTTGGGAAACTCATCATTGAGGCTCAGTTTCCAAACCAAATCTTGGTTTTGCTAAACAACCTAGGACCATGATAGTAGAGGGAAGAAAAGGAGAATAGCTGAAAGCACAGTATCTTGTACCTTTACTTAATAAACATAGTAGTAATCACTCAGATCAAGAGTGCATGTTTTGTCAATCAGTTTTGATTTTTTTTGACTCAATTTTGTTCATACTTCTATATTTTTATTCTCTACAGAGTAAGCTGAGAGGAATGATAGGAGGGGACCCAGAAGAAAAAGGAGTTGAGAAACTGGGGAGGGGCCAGACTCACTCTTTTTATAACAACAACCTACCCTCTTGGGAATTAATCTGCTCCTACCACACCTGATGCACTCCTGTGAGACAGCACTAATCTATGCACCTGGGGTGGGGTGGGGGACAGGGCCCAAGGACCTAATTATCTTCCACCTGGCCCTTCCTCTTAAAGTCTCCACCACTCCATCAACTCTGATACACTGGGAACCCGACTTCCAGCACATGAGCCTCTGGGGGACAAACATCCAAGTCACAGCAGTAACTTTTCTGGGTCTTGAAACGTTCTGCACCAATCCAGGATCAGACCAAAGAATTTATCAAGATATAGAAGAGTGGTTCTAAATTGAGAGCATTTTAGTCCCCTCAAGGACACTTTCCCATATCTGGAGATAGTTTCAGCTGTCACGGCTACAGAGCAGGAGGCTATGGGTGTCTAGTGGAAGGAGACTAGGGAAGCTACTCTCCTTCCACTAGACTAGGGATGCTGGAAAATATCCACACCTCCTGATGTACAGGGCAGCACCCCACAAGACAGAATTATCAAGCCCAAATGTCAGCAGGGCAGAGCCTGAAAAGCCTTGATGTAGGTCAAATGGAGGAGGGAGAGAAGACAATAGAATATTATATCACCTAAATTAAGGGATCGTAAAACTAAGGCAAAATCCAATAGTTTAGTGGTACACAGTGGGCTCCTTTCAGCCATATGGGGTGACTCCCTGCAAGGATGTTGGGCATTTAGGATGTTTCTGTAACATCTCATATTTCATAGGAAAACATTTCAACCATGGTACAACTTTGAGAGTACATTAGTATCTTTATTGTAAATAGCATCAGTACCACACTATACAAAGGAATTTTGATGGGAGCATTTTTTAAAAAGCAGTTGTTGCTTTATGAGAATCTGCAAAACAAAACAATGTCTCATTTTTCTGCAATGTCTTGACAATTCTTTTTTTTCAGCTCTAAGGCTAAATATCTCCTCTAAAACATTCAAAGCACAGAGTATAATTGATAACTATAAAGCATTTCTGCTGCTATCATTAAGGTTCAACTTTTTTTTTTTTTCAAAGAGAGAGAGAGAAATTTTTTTTTTTTTGTAGATGGACACAACACAATGCCTTTATTTTTTTGTGGTTCTGAGAATTGAACCCGGGTCTCACCTGTGCAAAGCGAGCGCTCTACTGCTGAGCCACAATCCCAGCCCAAGGTTCAACTTTTGAAATAAGTTGCCTTCTTTTAAAGTTTTTTTTTTAATTGCTCTTCACATCAAATTAAGCTAAGTTGCTCACTAATGCTACCTTGGTTCCATCATGCATAGGTAAAAATAAAGTTTTAATTATTTTTATACCCATGTGGGCATATATCCAAGGGAATTTTTGAGCTTTAATTTCTGTAGAAAAGTGTTTATTATAAAAACTTCATATATTTATATATATTTATTATATATGTGGCATAAAAATAGAAAATCATCCCTAAACTCATGCTCTGTCTCATATTGAGCTACATAACCAGATTTGGTAGGTTTATATTTTTTTTTAACTTTCACTAAATTTAATCATAATTTTTAACTTTTCTTTTTTTTATTGTTGGTTGTTCAAAACATTACATAGTTCTTGATATATCATATTTCACATTTTGATTCAAGCGGGTTATGAACTCCCATTTTACCCCGTATACAGCTTGCAGAATCACATCAGTTACACTTCATTGCTTTACATATTGATATACTCATGTCTGTTGTATTCTGCTGCCTTTCCTATCCTCTACTATCCCCCCTCCCCTCCCCTCCCCTCCCCTCTTCTCTCTCTACCCCCACTACTGTAATTCATTCCTCCCCTTTGTACCGTTTTTCCCTTTCCCCTCACTTCCTCTTGTATGTAATTTTGTATATCCCTGAGGGTCTCCTTCCATTTCCATGCAATTTCCCTTCTCTCTCCCTTTCCCTCCCACCTCTCATCCTTGTTTAATGTTGGTCTTCTTCTCGTGCTCTTCTTCCCTAGTCTGTTCTTAGTTACTCTCCTTATCAAAGAAGACATTTGGCATTTGTATTTAGGGCTTGGCTAGCTTCGCTTAGCATAATCTGCTCTAATGCCATCCATTTCCCACCAAATTCTATGATTTTGTCATTTTTTAATGCAGAGTAATACTCCATTGTGTATAAATGCCACATTTTTTTTATCCATTCGTCTATTGAAGGGCATCTAGGTTGGTTCCACAGTCTTGCTATTGTGAATTGTGCTGCTATGAACATCGATGTAGCAGTGTCCCTGTAGCATGCTCTTTTTAGGTCTTTAGGGAATAGACCGAGAAGGGGAATAGCTGGGTCAAATGGTGGTTCCATTCCCAGCTTTCCAAGAAATCTCCATACCGCTTTCCAAATTGGCTGCACCAATTTGCAGTCCCACCAACAATGTACAAGTGTACCCTTTTCCCCACAACCTCGCCAGTACTTATTGTTGTTTGACTTCATAATGGCTGCCAATCTTACTGGAGTGAGATGGTATCTTAGGGTGGTTTTGATTTGCATTTCTCTGACTGCTAGAGATGGTGAGCATTTTTTCATGTACTTATTGATTGATTGTATGTCCTCCTCTGAGAAGTGTCTATTCAAGTCCTTGGCCCATTTGTTGATTGGGTTATTTGTTATCTTATTGTCTAATTTTCTGAGTTCTTTTTATATTCTGGATATTAGGGCTTTATCTGAAGTGTGAGGAGTAAAGATTTGTTCCCATTATGTAGGCTCCCTATTTACCTCTCTTATTGTTTCTTTTGCTGAGAAAAAACTTTTTAGTTTGAGTAAGTCCCATTTGTTGATTCTAGATGTTAACTCTTGTGCTATGGGTGTCCTATTGAGGAATTTGGAGCCCGACCCCACAGCATGTAGGTCGTAGCCAACTTTTTCTTCTATCAGATGCCATGTCTCTGATTTGATATCAAGCTCCTTGATCCATTTTGAGTTAACTTTTGTGCTTGGCGAGAGAAAGGGATTCAGATTCATTTTGTTGCATATGGATTTCCAGTTTTCCCAGCACCATTTGTTGAAGATGCTATCCTTCCTCCATTGCATGCTTTTAGCCCCTTTATCAAATATAAGAAAGTTGTAGTTTTGTGGGTTGGTTTCTGTGTCCTCTATTCTGTACCATTGGTCCACCCACCTGTTTTGGTACCAGTACCATGCTGTTTTTGTTACTATTTCTCTGTAGTATAGTTTGAAATCTGGAATCGCTATACCACCTGATTCACACTTCCTGCTTAGTATTGTTTTTGCTATTCTGGGTCTTTTATTCTTCCATATGAATTTCATGATTGCTTTCTCTATTTCTACAAGAAATGCCGTTGGGATTTTGATTGGCATTGCATTAAACCTATAGAGAACTTTTGGTAATATCGCCATTTTGATGATGTTAGTTCTGCCTATCCATGAACAGGGTATATTTTTCCATCTTCTAAGGTCTTCTTCAATTTCTCTTTTTAGGGTTCTGTAGTTTTCATTGTATAAGTCTTTCACCTCTTTTGTTAGGTTGATTCCCAAGTATTTTATTCTTTTTGAGGATATTGTGAACGGAGTGGTTGTTCTCGTTTCCATTTCAGAGGATTTGTCGCTGATATACAGGAATGCCTTTGATTTATGCGTGTTGATCTTATAACCTGCCACTTTGCTGAATTCATTTAGTAGCTCTAATAGTTTCTTTGTAGACCCTTTTGGGTCTGCTAGGTATAGAATCATGTCATCTGCAAATAGTGATAATTTAAGTTCTTCTTTTCCTATTTTTATGCCTTTAATTTCTTTCGTCTGTCTAATTGCTCTGGCCAGTGTTTCGAGAACTATGTTGAACAGAAGTGGTGAAAGAGGGCATCCCTGTCTTGTTCCAGATCTTAGAGGGAATGCCTTCAATTTTTCTCCATTCAGAATGATGCTAGCCTGAGGCTTAGCATAAATTGCTTTTACAATGTTGAGGTATGTTCCTGTTATCCCTAGTTTTTAAAGAGTTTTGAACATAAAGGGATTCTGTACTTTGTCAAATGCTTTTTCCTCATCTATCGAGATGATCATATGGTTCTTATTTTTAAGTCTATTGATGTGGTGAATAACATTTATTGATTTCCGTATATTGAACCAGCCTTGCATACCAGGGATGAATCCTACTTGATCATGGTGCACAATTTTTTTGATATATTTTTGTATCCAATTCGCCAGAATTTTATTGAGGATTTTTGCATCTAGGTTCATTAGAGATATTGGTCTGTAGTTTTCTTTCTTTGAAGTGTCTTTGTCTGGTTTCGGAATCAGGGTGATATTAGCCTCGTAGAATGAATTTGGTAGTTCTCCCTCTTTTTCTATTTCCTGAAATAGCTTGAAAAGTAATGGTATTAGTTCCTCTTTAAAGGTTTTGTAAAACTCTGCTGTATACCCGTCCGGTCCTGGACTTTTCTTAGATGGTAATCTTTTGATGGTTTCTTCTATTTCCTCAATTGATATTGGTCTATTTAGGTTTTCTATATCCTCCTGACTCAATCTGGGCAGATCATAAGACTTAAGGAATTAAAAATAATTTAAAAATAGCTTCTGAATAAGAAATATATGTATCTAGTTCAAAATCCCAAAGGTAACATAGAGTTTATAGGAAAAATTGAGTCTCCTCTATTTGCTGTTCCCAGCAATTCAGTTGTTCCCTCTTTGGAAGCAAATCTTATCAACAGTTTGTATATTCGTAGTTTGTATTTTTTTCATAATATTCCATTTATTTGTTAATGTCTACATGTTTATAGTGTTAAGCTACTATTTGTTTACTCTATGTCTAAAATGAAAAAAACCTTCATATACCTTATATCATTTAATCCTCAAATTAACTCTGAAGGCTGGAAAATATCCACATTAAATCAAATATTTAAGAATCATGAAATTATGAAACATGAAATTTTGTGCTTCAAAATAGTCAAATGTCAACCAGTCACAGGATGGACCCTTTAACTAAGGGGAAGATTTCCATTTCCTGCAGCAAGGGGTGGAGAGCCTGAGATTCTTCAATGTATAAAACACCTGAACTGAGCTGAGCTTGAAGTAAGGAGAATCCTCAGAAGGTCATAAAAATTGGGAAATAAAACCAACCAACCAGAATCCCCTGAAGAAGATGAGAGGAATACTTTTCATAAATGACCAGGAGATAAGACCCTGGGCTCCTAGTGGCAGGAAAAGGAATCCAAACTCTCACAAAAGGCAGGGAACTTTGAATACCTATACCCCAGTATAAGGGAAATCTAGTGAATAATATCTGCCCTTCAGCACTGATAGGCAACAAAGACACTTGTCTTTTTCTTTTTTTATTAGAGCTTTATAATTGTAGTTAATAGTTGGCTTTCATTTTGACAAAATCACACATGCATGGAATTAGATTTTCTCCAATTCAGCCCCTGGTGCACCAACCTCTCCCTCCCTCTTCCTTTACCCCATTCTCCTACTCTGCTCTGCTGATCTTCCTTCCACTCATTTGTTTTTGATGGGTTCTTCATACACATACATGAAGGTGAGATTCACCGTGGTGTATTTATATATGCAGATAGCATGCTTTTGTTAAATTCGTTCCACATTTCATCTCCTTTCTTGTCCCTCCTCCCTTTCTCCCTATCTTCTTCTGCTCCACTGATCTTCCCTGTATCTTTATGAAATCAACCCCCCTCCCTTTTCCCCTTATTTTGCTCTAGCTTTTGCATATGAAAGAAAACATTCAACCCCTGATTTTCTGAGTTTGGCTTATTTCACTTAGTATAACATTCTCCAGTTCCATCCATTTACTGGCAAATGCCATCATTTCGTTCTTCTTTATGGCTAAATAAAACTCCATTGTGTACATATACCACATTTTCTTTATCCATTTATCTATTGATGGGCATCTGGGCTGGTTCCATTAATTTATATATTTGTTGGCCATTTGTGTTACAACTTTTGAGGAATTTCTGCTTAGTTCTTTTGCCCATTTATTGATTGGGTCATTTGTTTGGGGTCGTGTGTGTGTGTGTGTGTGTATGTGTGTATGTGTGTGTGTGTGTTAAGAATTTTTTAGTTCTTTATATATTCTGGGTATTAATCCCTAGTCAGAGGATAGCTGTCAAAGATTTTCTATTTTCTACCATTCTGTAGGCTCTCTCTTCATGTTTTTATCTTTTCCATTGCTGGGCAGAAGCTTTTTAATTTGATGGCATCCCACTTATTGATTCTTGATTTTATTTCTTAGTTTAGGGTCTTGTGAAGGAAGTTGGTGCCTGTACCTACATGGTACAGTGTGGACACTATGAGAAACTTGTCTTTCTTGCCCTTAGCTCCAGATGGAAAACACAAAAAGAGCTGCCCTCATAATTCATTACCCTGGGTGCATTCTTTCTAGACTTTAGGATCAAATCTATATGACCCACACAAAGGGGGAAATTCCAACTAAGAAAACAGTGTATACAGGGTTTGAACACAGCAAGATGCCTGCTTCAATGGTCAAAAGCCAACACAAAACCCACACTAGAGACAAATCTTTTTTCAACCAAGCCAGAAAATATTCCCACAGATAAAACCCCATTTATTGCAAAATAAATAAAAACATAAAAAATTTATGACAAGACAGTGTGAAGGAAAAGATTTAAAATAACCAATAAAACTTCTAGACTTTAAACATATGACCATTGCAATTAAAGTCTCAATGGAAAAGTCAACAGCAGGTTGAGATCAAAATTAGAAAATTATTGAAATGATAGAATAGTGCAAAGATAAATCTAGGGAATATAAAAGAGAGCTTAATGGACATGGAGGATGTAAAGAGAAAGTTTAATATGCATCTAAAATAAATTCTAGATGAAAAAAAAATAGTCAATATATAAAGAGATAATGGCTGAGAACTGGTGAAAAGAAAAAATCTTCAGCTCAGAAAGTACAGTCCTAAGCAAGACAGAAACCTACATAAATAGGAGAGAATCTCTGAAGGTCAAAGACAAACATCTTAAAAATAGCCACAGAAATTAAAGAGCAGTTTTGCAACCTGGTTGAGATTAAATCCAGAAACAGGGTTTGAACAAACATTTTGCACAATTTGAAGCCCATGCAGTTTGCAGAGGCTCTAGGCTGCTCCCTGGGGTACTTCATTTCTGCTTTTTCATCTCTTGCTGAGTTATTCTTAGCCTACATGAAAGGACCCTTATAAATATTTATTCTAAACCTCTTTTAATTTTTATTCTCTGATTTTTTAACCATAGACATGCCATTCATCCAGTCAACAAATATTTGTTGAGCAACTACTATATATAATGCATTGTTCTAGAATAAAAACAAAACAAAACAAAAACAGAAAATCTAAAATCTCTATAAAACTATTAAGATGAGGATGTACCTATACAGCCCAAGGGTCAGTAGGCTTTCTGATTGATTGGTCAGGCTTTGAACTGATTGTTAAACATGTGTACTGTCTTGGATATTAAAGCAAATCCATTAGTTCCTTATAAAAGTCAACCAAGTACTTAATATAAAAGCAAATTAAATTGCTTAAATTAAATTTTATGAACCATTTCATTATGAGTATATCACACATAGTGGTGATATACTCATGGTAGTGAAGGGTGGCAGAATATACAATTCCAAAATATGCTACTTAGACATAAAGATTATTTTGGCTAAAGTCCCTTGAAAAACAGCAAGTGTCAGAGGAGTGTTCCGACTTCTCCCTTTCTTTTTAAGTGAGGCCAACATGGAGACCAAATCTCCTGTATGACTCCCTCTTTAACTTCACCTTGTATTCCATAGCAACCAGGTAAAGGGTTTTCTTTCATTCCCCTTAGCTTGGTGCTCCGCATGAAGACCCTGGAGCACCTGACCCGTCGGGCCTGTCCTTTGTGTAGTATGTCAGGAACTGCATGCGGGCTAACTAATCAGTGACAGGAATAGCCAAGAAATAATTTTTGTTCTTGAGATTTGCAGAACTGCAAGGCATGTCTTGATTAAGCAATTATGATCAGATATGCCGCCCTTGGCCACAAACTCCGCCTATGAAAAGGGACCCACCAGTGTGTGATCACACAATTCTGTATAAACCACACTAAATCAGACTTCCAGCAAGCTAGAATTAGGATGAGTCCTCCATCTTCTTGGTCAGTCAGATTTTTGAATAAAGTTAATCTCCCTTGTAACAGCTCATCCCTCAACTTAATTGGCCTGTCGTGTACCCAATAACAAAAACAGGCTATAAATGTCCCAAGTGAAGATGTTCACCAGAGATGAGGAATTGAGGCCAAGAGAGTTCTAAACAAACAGACCACGTTAAAATAACTCTTTTTTTTTTCTTTTGGTCTCCTCATATTTTAGTTACTTTTCTGTAGTTTTCCCTCCTCTTTTGTCAACCCAGAATATATAAGCATTTAGGTTTTGCCATATTTGGGGCAAAATATAGATGCACCCATGTATGTGCAAAAAACTTCATTCTTTTATTTTGTTAATCTATCAATTTAATTCTCAAATCTAGTCAGAAACCCAAAGATGGTAAAATCTTGCTCCATCATAACATATAAAATAACAAAAAGTCAAAGAAATAATCTAGTGTTCATCAGCCATCTTAAGAAACAGAAAATTACCATTATTTCTCTCTCTCTCTCTCTTGTCTTGTATGTCAAATTACCATTATTTCTCTCTCTCTCTCTCTCTCTCTCTCTCTCTCTCTCCCCGCCCCCCCCCCCACTGTATTAGGGATTGAACCCAGGGGTTCTTAACCACTGAGCCACATCCCTAGCCCTTTTAAACATCTTATTTAGAGAAGTTGCTTAAGTTCCCACTAAGTTCCTGAGGCTGGCTTTGAATTCAAAATCCTCCTGCCTTAGCCTCCTAAACTGTCAGGATTACAGGTGTGCACCACAGAGCTTGGCCAATTACCAGTATTTCTAATGTCTCTTCTATGTCCCGCCATGAAAGTATATCCTTCTCTCCTTTTCAGAGCCAGTCACCACCCTGAATGTGTGATAACGTCTCCATTGCTTTTCTTTATATTTTAATCACATGCATGCATCCCCAAAGAATTTATTATTTAGATTTGTCTTTATTTGGAACTTTATATGAATGGAACTTTACCTCTGCATTCTTCTTCAATTTGTCTTCTGTACTCAAAATTAATTCTTTTCTGAGGTTTATTCATGTTAATGCATATAGGTGTAATTCACTAATCTTCACCATTATACAGTATGGCATTATATATTGTATTACAATTCATTTATTTATTCCATTTTCAGTGGACAATAGAGATATCCCTAGTATTTGTTGCTGCTATGAACAATGCTACTCTGAACATTATTATTCATGTTTCCTGGTGGATATGTGCAAAGATCTCTTGAGGGCATATTTCCTGGAACAGAATGACAAGGGTTATGGGCATGTTCAACTGTTTTCCAACATACTTGTACCTGCTATGAGGAATTCTACTATTCTATGTCCTTTCCTTCACTCAGTTCTGTCAAACTTTAATTTTTTTCACTGTTTACTTGTTGTAAAGTGTTATATTATTGAGATTTAAATGTTCACTGATAGAAACAAGAGGGAGAAAAATTTGATTTTTGTTTGCTATCCATGTTACCAAAAAGATATGACAAATTTAAAAATTAATAATTTGTATTTGTCTATTGATACATAAGATTTTATACCATACAGATACTGGTCCTTTTTATGGTCCAGTTATGTGAATCACAACTGCATTTTCTCAATTTATGGGTTTGTTTTGTTAACATTTATGTTATGTGAATCACAACTGCATTTTCTCAGTTTATGGTTTTTTTTAACATTTCTTATGTTTTTTAAAATGAATAGTTATTAATTGTAAATTAAATTTCTTAATATTTTAATTATAATTTACATGATTTTTGTTAGTTGGAAAAATCCCTAAGGAGATAGAGGTCAGCTACTTATGTTTTCTTCTAAAAATTTAATGTTTTGTCTTTCATATTTAATATATCAGAAATCTACTTTTTGTGTAAGGTATAAAATAAGGATCTGTTTTTAATTTTTTATTTATAGATAAGTAGTTCCATTATATATAAAATAGTATAACTTCTATAAATTTATTAAATAATCTATCCTTTCCTGATAATTCTGAACCCAGTTGTGCCTTATTTCAAGTTTTCATGTGTGACAGGTTATTTTCTTGTTTTCTGTTTCATTGTTCTTTTTATTGATATATGCACCAATCACACAGTTTTAAAAGTTACTGCATATTTTTCTGGTAAAAAAAAATTCTCTCTACTCCATCTTTAAGATTGACTTAATTCTTTAGTCTTTCATATAAATTTTTAAATCTAGGTTTTTAAAATTGGTTTGTTTAAATCTAAAATCGTAATGAATACATAGCTTAATTTGAGAAAACACATTTTATAATATTACCTATTCTGATACATAAACATAGCATGTATGTTCATTTATTTAATGTTCTTTAATGTCTTTGGATCCATTTTTATTATTCTCTGTATAGAAGGGCTTACATATCCTTTTATGTAAGTATCACATATTTTCAGTTGCTTTTGTAAATAGTACAACTTTTTTAAAAATATATGAACTTTCCTGCTGCTGGTATACAGAAATGCAATTAGCTGTTGTATATTAACCTCATACTTTACTACTTTGATTAACTCCTATAATTATTCCTATAATTTTCATAGAGCTTTTTTTTTTTTTTTTTTTTTTTTTTTTTTTTAGAAATTAGAAATTTATTAAAGGACAGAAGAAAAGACTTCTCCAGGAGGAAGAAGGGGACCCAAAAGGTGGAATCCAGTTAGCGGGCAATGTGTTCCCCTTTTTATAGGTTTGGTGATGGAATGTAGGTGGGAAGGGTTTGGGACAAAGGAGTAATCTGGTCATTTCCGAGTCAAGTTTGCTGTTCATTAGCACTTCTTTGGGATGAGCTATCTCCAAATCTGTTGGGGGTTGTATCCTGGGCTTCATTAACATTTCTTTGGGATGGGCTGTCTTCAAATCTGTTGCGGGATGTTCATTAACATTTCTTCCAGGTGGACTTTGGCCTAGGGCCTTTTCGGAACTTTATTAACACTCCATGAGTTGTCCTGTTTTCCCTGAGTCATTCCCAGCATGGCCTCCATTTTAGATTTCACTCGATATTAGACCCGATTTACCTAACTACACTGACTACCTAACTTTAAATCTGGCTTCATTCCCCCCTCTAATTTGGGAAGCTCCTTACTGCTGTAAGGAATGGGGGCGAAGGTCTTTCTGGCTTCTTCAGGCTGACAAAAGGGGCGATATTGGGGCAAGCAGTTTGGAGTCCCCTTTTAAAATCGGGTCTATCGAGTGGTCCATGATAGGCTGGAGGGCCATTTGAGTGATGGGCGGTCTATAAGAGAAACAAGAATTCATTAATATTGGAACCATATTGATGCAGCAATAAATACCACAGCACAGGAATATGCCAATAAGTATGATACCAAAGACAAAGACTAACAATGTTTACCACCAGGAAGTACCAAGAACCAGAAGCTAAGATATTGATTCCATGACAAAGTTGCTGAGGACATGGCTTTTATCTGAGTATGTAAATCTTTAAGGATATTTGTCACATTACCAGAAATGTCAGGGATGTAAACACAACATTTAACTTTTAGGGTTACAGTTGTCCTTCCCTTAAGATATAGTTTAATAATTTAATATCATCTGATCTTGCAAAATCCTTTTACTAGTATGACCTCTGTGTCTAATAGAGAAATCTTTAATTCTGTTACTCAGGGCTGGATAACCATACTAGCAAACACCAAGCCTGCCTGTGTAGGTTAGGAATATCTGTGGGCCTTAAACTAAAACTACTCTAACAGTCCCTTTGACAGTTATCAGGCATTTCTGTCTAAGAATCTCTTTTGTAGCCTTTAGTCTACTTATTTTTGGAAGTTACATTTAACTATTATTATCATTTAAAATGTGTAGGAATAGCTGTGTTTTGGCTCTTCAACTGTCTTTGCTAAGTGTTTAAGATGAAGTAAGTCAAACTGACTTCTGTTACTACCTATTTAACAGTCAGCTGAATCTCTCCTGGGAGTCCTCGGGAACTTCACAGCAGCTTCTCAGTTCTGCTAGTGCCATTTGCGCTAGGATGGGTCCAGGCCTTGCTTGACCATAAGGCTTCCCTCGGAAGCATCAGGGATGTCTCCCTTCTTTGATGACCCTCCTCTTCACAGCAAATGCATTGATTGGCTTCTGTCCTCCACTGGTCTCATTAATCTCCCTAATCAGGAGGTTATGTGGCCTAGAGTTGCAGAGCTCTTTGGAGAAGTACCCTATCCCTGATTCAGACTGACTCAGAGGGCAAGAGCCAAATATTGGTTTTCTTGACCCTTTAATTTAACTTTAATTTTAAAACTTAATCTTAAACATCCAGCAAATAAGTTTTAACAGCCTTATACTAAGTACTGGGCTTTAGTACCTATCTCTCTATCCTGTAGGTGATAACTCCTTATCTTAAGTTAACCCAGGTTGTGAGTTCTTAAAGCAGTACCTCTTTAAAACATTAACAGGCAATCCTTAGACCATCTAAAAGCAAATTACAAAACAAAACTAACTAGGATAAAAACATTTAGTTTACGTAATAGCTACCTTGAATTCTGGCAAAGTTATACATTATAATCCCCTGTTTGAGGTCCTGGCAATTGTGACAAAAAACCAACTTTTGGACACAACCTTAAATGTACTGAAATCTGGCCTACTTCTTTCATAGTCACTTTCACATGAAATGGGACATAGAGCCTTATCTCAAGTAAGGCAGGGCTCATCATAAGTCTTAAATGCTATAGCTCTGAAGCTGATCTTTGCTTTTTGGACATCATTTTACAAAGCCTACATAAATTGTTGTGAACTTGAGCAAACATAACATCACATCTACAACAAGAATTAAAGAAAGGCTGAAAGCTTTTAACCTTTTGTAGAAAAGTAGCAAAGTACTTTTGTGTTTTGCAATAAAACCTTTACATAGATTAGTCTCTCATTAACTTAAAAATACATTTAAATTGTATCTCAGTGTAAGAAGTAACATGGAACTTTACATAACTTATTGATAACAAGTTCAGTTATAGAACACAAATGATATAAATAAATTTCCAACACGTTTTTTTAAGCCTAAAATTACCATACGATTTTAGAACACCAGTTTGATATAATGTTCTTTCTAAAGCTTTTACCTTACAGACTTGTATGAACACAAAAATGGCACCAATTACACTGATGTTTTTATATTAACCAAGTTTAACTTTTAAAGAAATAACCTAGCATAATTTTCTAAAACAACACTTGTTTAACCAGCTGTTTAATTTTTGATTACTTGCTCAAAAACTTACAACTTGCATAGACCTTTTTTATATCACTTACTTAAACCCTCTTAATTACTTAATCATATAGACTTTTATCTAGAAACACTTTTCCTCTATTAAATCCATACCTAGAACCTTTTAGTTTCTTTTTATCTGTTAACCTCCTTCTGTTCACATTTTGAAACAACACCTGTAAACTTTTGAATCTAAGCAGATTATTTCATAGACATCAACATTTTATTAGGGCCTTTCTGAACACCTAGAAAAACTTATAAGCTTAATTTAAGACTTCCTTTTTATCTATTTACCAAATTTAAATTGAGCCATTCGAATCATGTGAATCAAAGATATTTGGATCCATTTTTAATTTTTTTTGTGAGCGCTCCTCATCTGTCATTTGTCAATCACTGCATGATATATGGACATACACATACAGACATATCGACATACAACATGTAACACAAGTGTAACACATAACACAATGGTGAAGGCCTTGTAGATTTCTCAGGTGAAATCTCATTGCAATGTTTTTTTTTTTTTTTTTAAATCCAGTTGATCAAAAATAGAACTTATCAGAAAAACATTAACTTGTCTGTAGGAACAAAATCATGAGCTCAAAAAAACATAGAATCTAAGAAAAGGCAAAAGTCCTTAAAAAATTGACCGGCCAGTAATTAGTAAATGCCATACAATTTACTTCTTGATTTGGTCTAGTTTGAGTTTAGGTAAAAAAGACACTTTTATCCCCCTTTTTTTTTTTTTTTCCCTTGGGCCTGAGCTCCAAGCTGCTTCTGTTTGCATACCAACTTAAGTCCTGGCTGAGGTCTGGAAGGACCTGGGGAAACTGGAATTCTGACCAGAAACCACATGCCTGAGGTACTTTAACCATAAGTCATAATTTATCTTCCTATGCTAGAAAAACTTGCTCACACAACTGAAAATAGGATCTTTCTTGATAATATAAAAGCCACTATCAGAAGAAGTTCCTTCAGGATCATTAAGCTACTTTCTTTCTGAAGTTCTTAAAGTAGTATTAAGTTACATTAAATCACCTGGAAAAAATCCACACACTACCATGTATATCTAAATTAAGTTTTGAAAATTTCCAAGACTGTTGCTAATTAATGTCATTTCAATAAGCCAGATCAACGTTTTAATTCAACACTTTTTTTACACACAGAGAGAAACAGATACCAAATCATAATTTACTATCCTTGCCTAAATCAATGCACTGTATACCTAGTGAAATCTCCTTAGGCTACCCAGTTCAAAAATTGATGAAAAAATAAAACTGAATGATTGGGAGTTATTTGCTAACTTGGAAGTAGAGTTTTTTTAATTTTCCATCCTAAGTATTTAAGTTCTCTGGCATGAATTATCTGACATCACAAACTAAACAGTTACCTAACCCTAACTTTTAACTGTAAGATTATGCAATGCTTCAAACTCATTTAGATACCAGATGAAATATCATTTAGACACACATTTAACCTAGATTATCCCCAAGAAACAATCTATAATAACCTTTAAAATAGACCAGATAAGAAAATACCTCTCTAGGTTTTGAACTTCCATTTAATTATGACTCCTATCAGTGGCACCTTAGATTTCCCATGAGTGGACCAGATGTTCTCACATAGGGGCAACTATAAGTGTAAAATCAAGGGTCTCAGTGTGACTGACTTTACTGCATTTGGGTGGAGTAATCCTTACAGTGTAGAGAAAGAATGAGGAAATTTCCCCAAAGCGAAAAAGGCTCTGGCAGCTGCTGGGAATTCCTCAGTTTCCCTTTCACTTGCAAGATTAGCTCCTTTGGATAGATCCAATCCTAGGCAATCTGCATATCTCCTAACCTTCCAGTAGAGTCAGTTTTTATCTGCCTTAGGTCTTGAAGGGGGAAGGGTGTATGTACTTTGATCAGCCCAAATTTTCTGATTCTTTTCCTCAGTGAGTCCAAGATATCATAGCTAAGTATCACTTTTTGGTGATGGGCTATTGCAGGGCACTAAAAGTTTCTGTCTTTTGAGGTTCTGAATGATCTTCAATAAACCCTTTTTTGCCTCTGGGTGTAAGGGATATTGTCTCTGATGTGGAAAGACAGAAGAGTCTTTTAAAACTATTTTGATAGGAACTGCACTTTTTGCCCTTCCAATTTTGTCTTCAGTAGCCCACACTTCAGGGTTTATATCACATTCTAATAAAGGCAGACATAATGGTCCTCTTGGTCTTAAATTCAGTTTGAAGTTTTGAAAGTATGTCTCTTCCCAATAAAGGGCTAGGACATTCTGGGACTATCAGAAATGCATGAGAAAACATCACCCCGTCCCATTCACAACTCAGTGGGGGAGTAAGCCTTCTGGTAAAAGGCCGTCCAGACACCCCTTGTATGGTTAAAGTATTAGAGGAAAGAGGTCCAGGATAAGAGGTGAGCACAGAATAACTGGCGCCAGTATCTAAAAGGAAGTGGACCTTTTGGCTCCCTAAGAAGAAGCATACCCAGTGCTCACATGTCGTGATAGGAGTCACGGGAGCCAAGGTTGAGCTTGGGCCCCGTCGTCAGGCATGTGTAGAGGGATCTGACTTCAAGGACTTACGTCCCTGGGGACAGTCATTCTTCCAGTGATTGCCTTGACATTTAGGGCAGGGCCGTGGAGGCGGACGGTTGGCCTTTGGGCAATTCCGTTTGAAATGTCCTTCCTCTCCACATTGGAAACAAGTTCCTCTTGTGGATTGAGGAGCATTTCGTCCTCTTGCACCCTGGGAGCTTACTCCTCTGTGAGCAAATACCAGCGTTTCAGTTTTCTTTCTGTCTCTAAGCTCTTTCTCCTTTTTTTCCTCTATATCTCTATTGTAGAAAACCAAAGTAGCAATTTGGAGGATGTTATCTAGAGATTGATCAGGGCCACATGCCAATTTTTGTAACTTCCTCCGGATGTCTGGGGCTGACTGAGTGATAAATTTGTCCTTTAAAAGTAGTTGGCCCTCTGTGGATTCAGGATCCACGGTGGTATGTTTTCTTATTGCCTCTTTGAGTTTCTCCATGAAAAGAGCAGGGCTTTCCTGGGGGCCCTGAATAATTTCTGAAATATTAGAATAGTTAATGGGCCTTTGTTTGATTCTCCTAAGGGCTTCAAGGATCAATACCTGAAAATATCTAATTTTCCAAGCGTCTTGCTCATCATTTGGGTCCCACTCAGGATCACTTCTGGGAACTGCCTGTGCTCCAGTTGGGTAATTAGGTTTTATGGCAGATACCATGGCTAAGTCTACTTTACACTGTTGGCATAATTTAGGATTTTCCCTTAGAGCAAAGAAAACCTGAACATATGGCACCTCACACCATTTTTATTTCTTTTTGCAAAATTTATCAAGTTGTAAAATAGTATTAAAATTGATACTTCCCTCTGGTGGCCAGGTTTTTCCATCAGGGAGTTTGTATTGAGGCCAGACCTGGCGGCAGAAGAAAATGAGGCGCTTTTTCTTGAGTGTTTGAGGGTCAAATTTATCCCAATTTTTCAATATGCAGGCAAGTGGCGTACCTGACGTATTAGAGAGTGAGGCTCCCATCTGAGTGTGGAGAGAAAAAAACAGAACTCAGGCGCCCGCGCCAGAGAAAACTGTTGATCTCCCTAATACTTGAGCCTCCTAAACGGTCCAGAAAACCCGTCTCTCACCTGGCTTTGCCAAGGGGTTTCTGGTCCCCTTTAGCAAAGTGCTAGGGTCTCAGTTTTGCCCTGTGCCAGAGACCCTGGGAGGATTCAGACTTAAGGGCCTTACTGCTTTCCTCCCGACCACTAAAAACCCATTGTGTGCTCTTTTGTCGCCTTTGCTCTGTAGACTAGCAGATTACCGGAGGAGTTGATTCTAAAAAAAATGCCTCTCTTGGTAGCTTAAGGAACACAGCTCATTTTAAACATTGGGCGGTAAAACAGACTAGTGAAAGTTACCTATGCACCTTAGGGAACCTGGGCAGATCTTACTAATTATCCTATGCCTTTCTCTCAGCCTTACAACCTGAATTGCTAACATTTCTGACCCATGAAGGAAGGGGAGCATCCAGGAGGGATTGGATGCGGGGTTGGGAGTGTTGCATGGCCCATACGGAGGCAAATGTGATTGGGGCTTTCCCTCAATGCCGTTCATCTACCGATCACCTTAGATACCCCTGGGGGCTGTCGGAAGGGGGCTCAAGAGAAAGGAACCTTAAGAATTCGTCTGAGAGTAGCCCAGACCGGAATTCCTCAGTTGTTCCAAACTCCTTCCTCCACCTCCACGCATCCGAGGCAGATCGGGATTCCGGACACTGTGTACTCACGCCAATTGCTCTCCGGGCCTCAGACAGAAGAGTTGGAAGCGGCTTTGGCAGAACCCAACATGCCTGCTCTGTACCGAACAGGTGATTGAGAGCTGCCTAGGCCGGGAAACCTCTCACCCGAGTCTTGTAGAGTGGCGGCTGCACTAGTTGCGTTTAAGTAGCCGTCGGGTGCCCACCTTACCCTCCAGAAAGAAAGAGAAAGATGCACCTCAAACAGACATGGGGTGCATGCACTTACCTCGGTGTAGAATCTCGGTATGGGACCTCCAATATGTTACCGCTGTTGACCGGTGACGAGTTCTTGCTCCCCGATGTTGAAGAATAACACCAAAGAAGCACGCCGAGGCAAGGTCAGAGTAGAGATTAGAAATTTATTAAAGGACAGAAGAAAAGACTTCTCCCGGAGGAAGAAGGGGACCCAAAAGGTGGAATCCCTTCATAGAGCTTTGTATTGTCTACATAGCTGGTAATTTCAGCCATTGATATCAGTTTTTCTCTTTCTTTCCTATTCTTATACCATTTTCTCCTTGCCAAATTATTTTAAGACCTCCAACACAATGTTGAATACTAAAAATTATACTCAGTATGCTTGTACTGTTCCTGACTTAGAGAGAATACTTTTGGCATTTTGTTCCTGAATATGTATCATCTTTTTTTGTTTTTTATTTCATCATGTTTGTACTCTCTTTTCATATAGAGTAAAGAATTTATTTATTTGGGTTGGCCTATGGCCTTGTATTTTTCCCCTGTGGTTTTGGTATTAAATTATACTCATAAAATGGAAGCAGATTATTTATTGTTTTATATTAGAATATTTTAAGAAATTTATATAAAATTTCAATGATCTTTTCCTTGAATTGGTAGAACTGCCCTATAAAACTGTCTAAGCTTCTCACGTTTGACTTGTGAGAAAAAATTTGAGTACCAATTTAGTTTCTTTAATGGTTGTAGACAATTTAGATTTCCCATATATTCTTTGTTTTAACTAATTAATTTATTTTAATTAGGTATATATCCCATATATTCTTAAGTCTATTATTTTATTTTTTAAAAAATATTTATTTTTTAGTTGTAGTTGGACACAATACCTTTGTTTTTTTTTTTATTTATTTTTTCTGTGGTGCTGAGGATCAAACCTAGAGCATCGCATACGTGAGGAAAGCACTCTTCCACTGAGCCACAACCCCAGCCCCTGAGTCTATTATTTTAATGACTTGATTGTTTACATATTTATAAAGTTTTTGGCATACCATTGTTCATAACGTCCTGGATTAATCTCTGCAATATCTGTAGTCAAGAACTCTTTTTATCCTCCCACCTCAGGTTATTTATTTATACCTCTATTTTTCTTTTTTAGTTTTCTTCTCAGTAGATCAATTTTCTTAGTCTTTCCGAAGAAGTATATTTTACTTTATCTTAGTCTATTGAATGTTCATTTTATATTTAACTAATTTTTACAACTATTAATTCTGTCCATCCAATTTCTTTAGATTTAACCTGCATTTCTTTTTTGATATAAGTGATCAAGGCTAGCATATTATTTTCTCTTGTCCCCCAAATCCCTGTTCTCTACTTTGTTTTATAATCTTGAGACTGCACTCCTCACACATTTTAAAATGTTTTTGTTTTAAATTGACACATAATAATTGTCCATATTTACTGAGTACAGTTAGATGTTTTAATACATGTTCACACTATAAATGATCAAGTCAAAAAAGCATACTTATCACCTCAAGTATTTATCATCTCTTTGTGGTGAAAACATAGGAACGAACGCTTCTAGGTATTTTGAAGTTACGATATAATATTGTTAACTATACCCTACTGTGCAATAGAAAGCCAGAACTTATTCCTCCTAGCCAACTAATTCTGTTCCCATTGGCTGATCTCTCCCCACACCCATTACAACCTCATGTTTTCTTTTCGTTTGGTTCCTTGTTAGTTTCTCTGAATTGCTGCTAATTGGAGACACAAAGACTTCAGAATGAAGAAAACTGCTCCTGGTTTTGCTTTCCATTTCTGTTTATTGTGTTATTTAAATCTCTCTCATCCTCTGTGTTTTCCCCCAATTTTTAAAATCAGTTACTGAAATCAGCCTGATATAATCTCTCATTGTCTGGTGTGCATTTATTTTATTCTCATACTTGTGCCAAATTTTGCTCTCTATATTTTGAAGCTATGTATGTTATTCAGTATGGACAAGTTTAGAATGATGGCATCTTCTTTGTGAATTGAAAATTTTATATACCTGTGGCTGTGTTTGTTCTAAATGTTGCATTTGGCTTAAAATCTATTTCATTTGATATCACTTTAGCTATCCCAACTTCCTTCAGTTGGTATTTTCCTAGTGAATGTTTTCTTACCTTTTTAAATGTCTTATTTTTTCATGTATGCTACTACATAGTATATATTTAATTTTTAAATAATTTAAAGATCTTTGTCTTTTAACTGGAGCCCTAGACTATTTATATTGATTCTGATTAATATATATATATATATATATATATATATATATATATATATGTGTGTGTGTGTGTGTGTGTGTGTGTGTGTGTGAATTTATTTGTCTTATTTTGGAATATTGTTCAACTTCTGTTTTTCTTTTTCTTGCCTTCTCTTAGACTGAAGAATTTGTTTTCCTTATCAAATATTTTCTACCTTTAGTTTGGAGGTTTTGGTCCATTTCTATTCTTTTTGAGAGTTACTGTAGATATTTAAGTATCTAAGTTTTAATCCATATAGTTACCATTTTCCTGAACAAATCTAGGCTCCTAAATGTTAGTTTTTGTCAAGGCTCTGGAATTATATTTTATCAGAGTTTTCAATCCATGCTTGTTGTATGAATTTATGTGTCAGATCCTCATAAAAGTAGACTTGTAGTTAGGAATACTTAGGGGACATTTTCCATGCACCCACAGCTACTGCACATGTGTTAGTTAACATCTTACTTTAGGCAGGCTGTGTCCCTGTGTGTGTACGTCCCTCTAGTTCACTGAAAGGTTCCTTTCAGAGACCCTGGATTTGGGGGAGTAAGGGGACTCTCATCTAAACTCCTCACTCAACTTGGGCTCTGGCTGTGCCTCTCACAATTTGCACTGGTGTGTATGGCTATTCGTTTTCACAGTTTTAAGCTTCCAAAAACTATCACTGAATTTTGCCTATTCACTAAAAGCAAAAACACATTCAACATTTTATCTAGTTTTGGGGGAAGTATTTGGAGGACTTTTGAAACATCTGCCTCAGAGCCTCATCTCATTTATGACTCACACTAAATCTCTGAAGTTAGTAAGTGGGAGAAAATGGAGGAACAAGTACAGAGGACACAGAGTACCCAAGGCCATCCAGCCCATCAACTAAGGTCTGAGCCTCTTTCGGGTGCTCTAAACACATCCCATTCTCAGGCCTGATGCTGGCTTGCCTAGGTCTGGATCTCAAGAAGAACCAGAAGTGAAAGAAACCAATGAAAACCTGGGGCATTGTGGACAGATATGGCTACTGCTGCCTACACAGAAGCTGCTTTACCAACAGTCAATATGACATAGAAGTTATTTCCCTATCGAGGTCTGGCTCAATTAAGTGGAGTTGGTAATCCTGGAAGGTCTGTTTCAGTTGTTTTTCAAATTAACACACCCACCAATTATTAACGCATGATCTCTGTGTGAATTTGTGACATAAAACATCTAAAATGTTAAAACAAGCTGACCAGATTTTGTTTATGTTGATAAATACAAATGTCTAATGTAATAACATAACAACATACTAAGGTTTGGATGTACTTTGTGTCATGACATAAAAGGTCTAATATTTTCCTTTGAAGAAAATTCAAAGAGAAAGAAAGTAACTAGGAACAAGTCAAAGATGGTTTAATAATCCTAATAGCTATTTCTCCTCACATTTGCATGTATTATAAGTTCTAATAAAGGACAGTAAGAGATTTGCCATTTTTATATTATTCTCTTTTGCTCTTTTTGCAAATGAATATTTTGAATGAATTTTAAATCTCAATTCATGGGATTGATACAGTTTAAGAATATTTTGTTAACTGGATTTTTACCTTCTTTAATAATGTAGTATGAGTTATAAATGCAGACTGAATTAGGAAAATCTCCAGAATCAAAGTCCCTTGTACTTTTGCCTCATATTTTTTGAGTTGTGAGAAAAAATATTTGTATATTTAAAAGATATAGTGACTTTATGTATACCTGAAGTTTTTCCAAAATAGAATAAATAAGACAAGTATATATGTGGAAAGAGCTGTGATTAGGATTATGTCTCAGGGGGAAAAAATGGGAAGTCAGAATGTCTGCCCATTTCCCTCCAGGACAGACACCTTCACAAGAGATTGACTGAGCTTGTGCTACAGCCTTCTGATGACTTCCCTTGTCAGGTGTGTTCCCTGATTTCTTACACTTGTGATCTCTGCATTCTTCGAGACTAGAACAAAACTTCAGCATTCCTCGCTGGGGCACACACATCATGGAACTGATTTAAGCTTGGAGAACTGAAAAGATGTATAGCAAATACTGACCTTTCCAATATTCTCTCTTTGGTAAGAGTCAAAGGAAACAATTTAAGGCAACAGCACTTGTGTTGTGTTATTTTAGGGCAGTTATCAGGTTTTATTTGTTTTTCCACTTTTTTATTGGTGCATCAGAGTTGGGCATAATGGTGGGATTTGTTGTTACATATTTGTACATGTACACAATAGAACAACACACTTTGGACAATATAATTTCCCTTTTCACTTCCTTTCTCCCTCCCCCTGGTTCTTTTTCTCTACTCTACTGATCCCCCTTTCATTCATGAGACATCCTCAACCTTCCTTTTTGTTTCTTTCACATATGAGAGAAAACAGGACACTTGACTTTTTGAGTTTGAACTTATTTTGCATAACACAATGTTCTCAAGTTGCATTGATTTTCCTGAAAATGGCATAATTTCATTCTCCTTTATGGTTGAATAAAACTCCAGTGTGTGTGTGTGTGTGTGTGTGTGTGTGTGTGTGTGTGTGTTTTAACCATTCATCCATTGACAGACATGTATGCTAGTTCCATAGTTTGGCTATTGTGAATTGTGCTACTATAAACATAGCTGTGCACATATCACTGTAGTATGATTACTTTAATTCTTTAGGATAAATACCAAGGAGTATTATAGCTGGGTCATATGGTGGTTCCATTCCTAGTCTTTTGAGGAAACTCCATACTGACATGTTGATTTCTATAGTGGTTGTAACAATTTACAATCTCACCAGCAGTATAAGGTATTTCTTTTTCTCTACATCCTCTCCAGCATTTATTATTTTTTGTATTCTTGATGGCTGCTATTTAGACTGGAGTGGATATGTAGTTTTGATTTGCATGTCCCTGATGGCAGGGATGTTGGATATTTTTTCATGTATTTGTTGGTTATTTGTATTTCTTCCTTTGAGAAGAACTGTTAGGTTCACTTCCTCATTTATTAAATCAGGTTATTGTCTTGTTTCTTTTGTTTGTTTGTTTGTTTTTTTCCTTTGGGGGTGTTGTATATATTTTTTTGTTTCTTTTTATATTCTGTCAAAATAGTAGATAGAAAAATTTATCTTCCACTCTGGAGTTTCTCTCTTCATGTTCTTAATTGTTTCTTTGCTCTTCAGAAGATTTTATATGGATGAAACCCAATTATTCACTCTTGGCATTATTTCCTGAATTTTAGCGATTCTGAGAATGTTGTTGCCTATCACTATATGTTGAAGTGTTGACCCTATGTTTTCTTCTAAGAGTTGCAAAGTTTCTGGTCTAATTCCTAGGTCTTTGATCAATTTTGAGTTGATACTTTTGCAGGGTAAGAGATAAAGGTCTAGTTTAATTCTTCTACATATAGATAACCAGTTTCTTCAGCACCACTGTTATAAAAGTTGTCTCTTCTCCAATGTATGGTTTTGGGAGCTTTATCAAGGATCAGATAACTCTATCTGTGCAGGTTTGTCTCTGAGACTTCTATTTCATTCCATTGATTTTATGCCAGTACCATGCAGTTTTTGTGACTATAGCTCTGTAGTGAAATTTAAAGTCAGTTATTTTGATGCCTCCAGAATTGATTTTTGTTTTGGCTTAACATTGTTTTGGTTACTCTGGGTCTCATTCTTCCTAATAAATTTTAAGACTTTCTTCTAGTTCTGTGAAGAATGCATTGGTGTTCTGATGGTAATTGCATTGAATCTGTGTATTGCTTTTGTTAGTATGGCAATTTAAACAATATTATTTCTGCCTATCCTTGATCATGGGCGATCTTTCCATCTACTTGTATCTTCTTTAAATTCTTTCTGCAGTGTTCTATAGTTTTCATTGTAGAGGTCTTTCACCTTCTTGGTTAGATTTATTCCAAGGCTTTTTTCTTTTTCTTTTTTTTTAAAGGTTATTTTGGATGGAATTATTTTCCTAATTTCTTAGTCAGCAGATTCATTGTTGGTATATAAGAAAGCTATTGGTTTATGTATGTTGATTTTGTAACTTCCTAATTTGCCAAATTTGTTTATTAGCTCCAGCAGTCTCCTAGTAGAACTTTTGAGATCTTCTAACTATAGAATCATATCTAAAAACTGATAATTTTGACTTCTTTCATTTCTTTTATTTCCTTCTCTTGCCTAATTTCTTGGCTAGACTTCTAATGCTATATTGAAAAGAAGTGGTGAGAGTACATATCCTTGTCTTATTCCTGATTTTAGAGGAAATTCTTTTAGATTTTCTCTATTCACTCTGGTTGACTTTGTGTTTGTCATATGTAACCTTTATGATGTTGAGGTATGTTTCTTCTATCCCTACTTTCTTTAGTATTTTTATCATGAATGAATAATGAATTTTGTCATAGGCCTTCTTAGAATCTGTTGAGATGACTAACAATTTTTGTCCTCAGTTCTATTTATATTATAAATTACATTTGTTGATTTGCATATGCTAAGCCATCCTCCTATCCCTGAGATAAAACCAACTTGGTTGTGATGTACAATCTTCTAAATATGTTCTTGAATTTGATTTGCTCATTTTATTAAGTATTTTTGCATCTAAATTGGAAATTGGTCTGTAATTTTCTTTCCTTTATGTGTCCTTACCTGATTTTGGTCTGTGTTTGATACTGGATTCATAGAATGAATGTGTATGTGTTCCATTCCTTTCTATTTCATGGTATAAATTGAGGAGCTTTGACAATAGTTCTTCTTTAAAGGTCTGTTAGAATTCAGCTGAGAATTCATCTGGTCCTGGACTTTTCTTTGTTGAAAGGCTTTTTATTACTGCTTTTATGTCATTGATAGTTATTGGTCTGTTAGTTTCCTTTGTCCTCTTAATTTTGGCAGGTCAGATGTGTCTAGAAATGTGTCCATTTCTTCTAGGTTTTCCAATATGTTGGAGTACACTTTTTCAAAATAGTCCCTAGTAACCCTCTAGATTTCTATTATGTCTGTGGTGAATTGTTCATTTTAATTTCTAATTTTATTAATTTGGGTCTTCTCTCTTTTGCTTTTGGTTACTTTGGCTAAGGGTTCATCAATTTTGTTTTATCTCTTCAAAGAACCAACTCTTCATCACATTGATCCTTTGTATTTTCTTTATTCTCAATTTAATTGATTTTAGTTCTGATCTTATTTTCTTCCTTCTACTGGTTTCAGAATGGGTTTGTTCTTTTTTTTAAAGGGCCTTAAGATGCACCATTAAGTTGTTTGTTTGAAATATTTCTGGTTTTTTTCATGTAAGTACCCCCGGCTATAAACTTTCCTTTAAAACTGCCTTCATAGAGTCCTAGAGGTTCTGGTATGCTGTATCATGATTCTCATTCAATTCTAAAAATTTCTAAGTTTCTCCCCTGATTTCTTGTATCTCCAATTCATTATTAAAAAACGTATTGTTCAGTCTCCATGTGTTTTGATAGTTTTTGGTGTTGATTTCTAATTTCTTTCATTATGATCTAATGAAATGCAAGGAATTATATCAACTTTTTTGTATTTGCTGAGAGTTGCTTTGTGTTCTAAAATATGGTCTATTTTGGAGAAGGTTCCATGAGCTACAGAGAAGAAAGTAACTTTGGCAGTTGTTGGAAGAAATATTCTATAGATATCTGTTGAGTCTATTTGATTAATAACATTTTTAGATACAAAGAGTCTTTACTGAGTTTATGTCTGAATGATCCATTGATTGGTGAGAGAGTTGTGTTAAGACCACCCAGTATTACTGCACTGTGGTCTATATTAGTGCAGTAGTATCTTTTTTGAGTAGTACCTTTTTTATGCAATTAGGTACAACAAAATTTAGGGCATGAATATTTACTATCATTGTATTTTCTTGTTGAATTGTTTTCTTTACCAGTGTGAAGTAACTTTCTTTTTCTCTTCTGATTAATTTTGGTTTAATGTCTGCTTTTTCAGATATAATGCTAGCTATTCCTGCTTGATTTGGACCTCCATTTTCATGGTATATAAACTTCTATACTTTTACTTTCAGCCTGTGACTATCTGTAAGGTGGATCTCTAACAAACAACAAATACGACTTGAGATTAACCCTTTTCTCTCTAGTTTGCTCACTGAGCTGCTGGTTAGAGTAGACTAAACCTGAAGCTGGTTGAAATAACCCTTAGATTCCCTTTTTACCAGTAGAAGTTAGGATAAAATAGGAATTAGTGACTATTGCAGTTTTGCTAGTTAGCAGATTTAAAAAATTCAAAATGGGATACATTTCTGGATGTGTGTGTGTGTGTGTGTGTGTGTGTGTGTACACACACACACACACACACACACACACCCCTACAAATGCACAAAGAACATCACAGCCTGGCTATATTTTCATTATAGATATCAAAATTCACAAATATGATTTGGGGAAAAGGAAACAGGGGAAGGAACTCTCAGATCTTTCAGACCTACAGATCTTTCTTGAACCATGTTGCCAATTAATTATGAAGGAGTTTATTTTGTATTTTTAAAATAGAATGTTTGATGACAAGGAAGGAAATCTTAGTTTATACCTACAGGAAAATAATGCTTTAAAGACATACAAACTACCAGAGGAGGTAAATCATTGCTTCTTGAAGGAAAGCTGAACAGATTCATGCAACACACTAACCCTAGGCAAAAACTTCCTACCGTAATCACATTATAAAAAACTATCAAACATTTTAGCATATTAAAAACCACTGCTTCCTGAAATAAGCACAAATAAAATCCATCATATTTCTTTTTTAAAAATTTTTATCCTTGATTTTGTTAGGATTAGATATCGTAAAGCACACATATGATACTTGAATTTAATTTCAGTACTGCCCTTTCCCAAGCCTTAGGATTCTTCTCTAACATCATATTTCTTAAATGCACAGATTTCCAAACACTTCAACTAACTCACAATAGCCTGGCAACAACTTATGCTATTAGTAAAATTCCAGTGGCTTTAAACTCAGATTTTTCTAGGATATTTTATCAGAGGCTCAGCATAAAAAATATATATTAAATATATTTATTTAAATAGTTACCTATTTGAAATATATGTGCATATATAGTTCTTAAAATATTTAACGGTTTTAAAAAGTAAAAATGGCTACTTGGAGGCTAAGGCAGGACTATTGCAAGTTTGAGGCCAACCTGGGCAACTTAGCAAGACCCTGTCTGAAAAAAAAAATTATTTTTTAAAAGACTTGGGGTTGAAGCTCTGTGGTTTAGCACTTGCCTAGCATACACGAGGCCCTGGGTTCAATCTCTATTACTGAAAAAAATGTTTTGTTTGTTATTCCATATATTTAAACCTTTGTATCTCATGTTTTTTTTATTTATTATGAGTCCGTAGATTCACATGCAATACATTTAAAAGCTGTAATCTGTGGGCTTGACTTTACGTGCTTCAAGAATTTACATTTTCATTCTATTAAAACTTGCATGTTGGTATTAACAAATGACTTTAGGAGAAACCTATTAATTCTTTGATCTCTGTAGTTTCTAGAACTTTGTGCCTCCCTGACTATTTTAAAAAAGATCCAAATTGCTTATGGAAAAGAAAGTCAACAATGATTTTGTCGAATGCCTGAAATAGAGGTGTTTACTTTTTCCCCAAACTCCTTAAAGTAAACCTTTACATTTCCACAGGGTTTCCCAGAGTATTTAGAGAGAAAGAGAGAGTCAGGGGTGATGGTTATAACCATGTTTCTAATTCACTCACTTGCACAGTAAAAACTTCTGTGTGTGGTGTTGAGATAGAGATTCGGGATAAAGAGAGATATATACTGAATCTCAAAGGAAATACCCATGAGCCATTTAGATGCAGAAAGCACCATTGTGAATCTTGAGTAACATATCCTTGGCCCAGGTCCTTGTAAAATGAGGGAAAAGCTCAAGTGCAGGAAAAGTTGGCCCAAAATTGCATGGCTCCACCCTGGCTCCACCTCCAGTCTGGCCCATAACTACAGTCTCTCTATTTGGACCTCCAACACAAGGATGGGCTTCTCACTCTCAAGATAGCCCATATTCTCCTTCGAATATGTATCTAACTTCCTAAATAAACCTCTATCTATACCTGTGCCTGGTGCATGCTGAGATTCTTTTCCATCAAGCATGCCAAGAACCCCTGCTTGTTGTGAGCTAAATTTCCCCTCCCCTCTGGGAACTCTTTTCAGGGACATCTCCTCTCCCCTGAGAGTATCATCTTGAATCTAAAGATCAAGAAAGGAGAACTCATTTCCCTGAAGTGATAGGAAGACCAATTCCCATCAAGAGCAATGGAGAAACTGGGAAGGATTTATTAATTTCCAACTGACTAGCTTAAGACTTTTGTTAATTTTTAAAGCAAACCAACTGCTTTGCAGAGTCCATTATTCATGTGAGTTTCAGAACCCTGCCAGTAGATTGCAAAGAATGCAGATTTACTTAATTTGTAATCACAGAGTAAACAAGAATAAATACCAAGCGGGATCCTTCTGCTGCAAATTATATTAAAAAGAAATAATTTGACTATAAAGAAAAGTTGTCCTTCAATCCACATCAGTTATAGGAAGAATGAAAAAAAATTTATTGAGATGAGCAATAGATGTAATTATACATTCTTTTTTTTGGGGGGGGGTTGCTGGGGATTGAAGTCAGGCAAGCACTCTACTAACTGAGCTATAACCTCAGCAATAGATGTAATCAACAGATGTAAAAAAAATACATCATAAGGAGGGGAAAGGGCCCAGTTGCTATTGAAACACTGCCAATCATGAAGCTTGTAGAGAATACCGTCTCTGCTTACCCTGGACAAATAGAAAATCATGCCAATACATTTCACCTAATTTTACCTATTTATTTTCAGTGGAGACAAGGGATTACTAGAAATAATTATCTACACAGTACTTAAAAGACTAAAAAAATCTGGAAAAGAGCTCAATAGGGAGAAGGAAAGGAAAAAAAATCACGGAGAAGTATCTGATGGTATTTGCTATCACTAAAATAGATATATAATTATGACACTTAAGCAATGGAACACACCCTGAAATAGCACATTGTCGGAGGGATAATGCATTAAGTGGATGATAGGAGAGGCCTGATTTTAGACACAGTGAAATTTTGCCTGAAATTTCAACTCAGCCACTGAGCTTGTGTTTTATTTTTAAAGTGCCAAGGCCTGGGAGACCCTAGTCAAGACAGCAGGTCCAATTCACTTTGGTCACATCCCCTCCATGGTCCATCACTGAATCTTGGTTGAGAAACACAGTTCACAATTGATCAAATGTCAGAATCTCCCCACCATCTCAGAATTCTTCAGAGTCACTCGCTGGCCTCCTTCCACTGTGGAAGCCACTAGGAGACTAGCCTAGGACTGGCTACTGGCCTCATGCTTGAGCCATTGGATGGGGCAGGTGGCTACCTCAAGATCATATTCTCTCTAGAGGGGATGCTTCAGTATTTAGTCTTGGTTCATCACCTCCAAATTAGTTGTCTAGTTTCTATATTTTTCTCAGGCTGATCTGGGTCCAGTGCTAATTTCACCTTTTCCACAAAGCCATCTCTCCACAGGGCTGATCTCGAAAGCATCTGCATCTCCAGAACATATTTGCACCCTACAATGTCTTCTCTCTAATTTTTCACATCACAGAGACCCACACCCATACTTTAGTTTGAGACCCACTGAAGACAGGTCTTTTTTTTTTCTTAAACCTCCTATAGTCTTACTATCTAGTAAATCTTTTAAACATAAAACTACTTAATAAATGTTAGTAAATACTCAAGGACTTTAGTTGACAAAATGGACATTTCAAAAAGAAATGTAGATTTCATTTCAAATATACCACAAATGCTAACTTTTTTTGTGAGATCCTATGTTGACTTTTTGTATTATAAAAAGAATTATCTTCTAATGGTTTCCTTTGGAAGTTCATATTTTGTACAGAGGGTTTCAAGGCAAATTCACACCAGATCTGGAACTCTCTTCAAGACACTCAGATGCTACAGTAACAATTCATGCTGTAGCAAAAATTTTGACAAAGAACACATTTTCCTGCAGGTATAATAGACTGTTCATTTTCTGTTTAGGAACAGAAATCAATATTCACCAACCTATATGCCTATCTAAACCATTCAGTTGATTCTATATTTAATTATAGATAATAATTCAAGAGTTTTGAGGTTTTCTTTAATCAAATTTCTTAGTTTATAATGACCCAAATATCTTTGGTCATTAATCTTTCTAAAGGCTAAATTAGAGCAGTTTCTCAATTAAGACACAATCAACATTTTAGACCAGATAATTCTTTGTTTAAGGAAGGGGACTGACTTGTACATTGTAGAATGTTCAGGATTCTACAATGGCCTCTACACATGAGGTGCTAGTAGTGCCCCCTCTGGGTTGGGATAACCCAAAACATCTCCAGACATTCCACAAATGTCCTTGGGAGAAAATTCTATTTCCTTGTAATCCCTGTACCAGCAGCAATAGCTAATTTCTGAGCTCATTAAAAATGCAAATATGTGAGCCCATCCTGACCTAAAAAAATCAGAATCTCTGGAATGGTTCCCAGGAAACCTGTTATTTAGGTGATTTTGATCTTCAGGTGATTTTGATGTACATTAAAGTTTGAGATACACAGAGTCCCAGGTCCAGTGAAGTAGAAAGAATATATTTTCAAAATCCCAAAGTCCAGGTCACACAACAAATCAGTTAAATTATAGCCACTGGGGAAATTAGTTGTCTAGTTTGAAGTTTGAGTACTCACCACCTATTGGCATTACCTGGGGATCTTTCGAAAACATTTTTGACTGGGGCCAACTTTCCATCAATTAAGTCAGAATCCTAAATGTAGGATCCAAGCATCATATTTTTTCCTCTCAAGTACAATTCCCAGGTGAATCTAATGTGTATTTAAGAACAAAAACCTTTTCTCTAAGATGGCATAAGTATTGAGGCAGAATGGTGTAGTGGTTAGGTATGTAAACAGTGGATTCAAACTGCCTGGGTTTAAATCCATTATTAACTATTTACTTTTTGATCTTGAGCAAGTTCTTTAACCATGCTAAACCTCTATGACCTCATCTGTCAAATGGGGAGTAATACAATCATATACATTTACACAGGTGTTGTGAGGATTAAATGAAATAATATGTAGAAAGCACTTGACAAGAAAAACCCTTCCACATAATAAGCACTCAGCAAAACAGTAAGTTTTTTCAAAGCAAAAGTTTATGAGATTAAACATTAGGAAATAAATTTCCTCAAAATATTTGCACTGGCATGCACTTCCATTTTATCATTATTCACAATGGATAAGATATGGATGCAACCTGTCATCAGATGACTGAAATAAAGAAAATGTGGTATACATACAGTGAAATAGTGGGAAGTCTTAAGAGGAATGAAATCCTATTATTTGTGACAACCTGGATGAACCTGGGGGACATTATGCTAAGTGAATGAAACCAGGCTCAGAAAATCAAATATTGTTTGATCTCATGTATGTGGAATCTACTAAATTCGATCTCACAGAAACAGAATAAAAAAGTGGTTACTAGAGGCTCAGGTGGCAGAGGGGTGGGGAAATGGTAGACTGGAGAAAGAAGTTACAGTGATCTGTTGCACTGCATGGTGATCACAGTTAATAAATAATGTACATTTCAAAATTGCTAAAATGGATTTTTAACATTCTAAATTCAAGAAAATGATAAATTGGCAGGGCAATGAATAAGTTATTTAGCTTTGACTCTTTGTATAATGTGTGCATAGATCAAAACATCATGTAGCCCATAAAGAAGGTTTTTCAAAGATAAATATTTATAAGCAAATCTTGAATTCTTATTCCAAGCAAGACAAATCTTTTGGTACCCAGAACTATATTTCTAGCAAATGAAGCTTGTCTTCAGATTCGTACAGTTGTTGGTTTGAACTAAACTATTTCACATTGCCAGTCACTCAGGTGTCCTTGTACAGAATGAATGAGTTGAAAACATCTTTGCATTGCTGGGTTCTTATTGGATTAACTGAAGCGTGCAGAGAATTTAAGTGGTTGCTCCTCCTCGAATGTGGCTGAGGCCACAGAGCCTGCTGCACCCTAGGTACCAGGTTGACCGACCTACAATGCACACCTCTGGTTCCCTCTGTCTTACCTTCAGGTGTTTCCTTACCTTGCCTTTTTGGAGCCTTTCCCATTTTTTTGTGCAACTTTGGACACAGAGGAATAAGTCTGAAATTTTGACAGAGAATCATGACATACACAAAAATGTCTCTCCATGGTAAATATAGCTCAGCAGGGAAAAGAAACTAGCATGTCTGTAAAGATGTTTCTATAGAAATAGATGCTTTCTGCTTGTGTAGGAAACCTATTTATCCTAATAGCAAACTGAAAATCAGAATTGATTTATGACATTTCCATGAGAATAAATATGTTGATGTATTTGTATAAATCCTAAAAAAACTTCTAGGTAATTCAAATAAAATAAAGACGAGTTATGATAAAGATTCAATAAGAATCTGAGGCACTCTGCAGTCCTGTTTTGGCTTGTTTTCAAGGGATTCTCTTGGAGAACGGTGAGTCCATGCATTAGCAAGGCAGGTAGAGCCTAATTATAACTCCTGATCCAGCAGGTACTTGTTATGTGTCCTTGGAGATTCAACCTCTTTGAGCCTTAGCTGCTTTACCATTTGCTAACAGTTGTTGTGGATATTAAATGAGATAAGTAGAGGTCACTCACATGCCATTGTCCCTCATTCTCCAGCTTCTGTTGGCAAGAAATCTCTGTTTCTTTTGTGGTTTTTTTTTGACATGAAAAACCAACAGCAGGTTGAAGAAACTATCATATTTCAAATTCTGGAGACCGTTTTCCACATTTAATTCAAGCAGGGGAGAGGATGGAGAAGAGATCTTGGTGATTTGAAAGAATCACCAAAAGATATAAAATAATAACCCATATTGAGAAATGCTCTTTTCTGGAAAGATCTTGCATTATTTTGGCCTTATAGTTGTAAAAAAAACAAAATCAATTCTCATTTGCCACCACCCTTGGATTCTGAAAACTCCAATGCCCTCTTTAGGATACGAGAGGATCTGATGTCCTTAGTGGGAACAAATGCTTGTGGACACCTCTTGGCTTCAGAAGAGTTCTGGGTTGGAATGACAATTGGAGTCATTTTCATGGTGTCATGGCACTTTCATAAATGTATTTTCTTGTTAGCTGAATGTTTAAGCAATGAAGGGCCAGGTTTTTGTGTTTATCTTAGGATCTACTTGGTGGGCTTGATGCTTGATATGATGCCTTACATATTTAGGATTGAAGATGTCACTTTTAAGAAGCCGTTCAAAACTTAAGCCTACATTTGAATCAAATGTATGAAATATGATATGTCAAGAGCTTTGTAATGTTTTGAACAACTAATAATAATAATAAAAAACCTTAAGCCTACACTAAGGACATGTGATTCACAGGAAAGCAAAAGTCACCTTGGCTACATACCCCAAAGCTACAGTTTCCAACAAGTACATGGTCTTTAGGAATGCAGAATCAGCAGCACCTGGGGATTTTTTTTAGAAAAGCATGTTCTCAGGGCTCAGACTCACAAAGTAGAACCTCCAGGAGTGAGGCCCAGCCATCTGTGTTTTCATAAGCTCTCAAGATCATTCCGATGTCTATAAAATTGAGCACCACCAATTGAGTGCTTCTCAAACCTGAGTGTTTATTAGAATCTCCTGGGCAGCTTATATTAAAAAAAGAAAAACAAAAACTAAATCAACAGATGATCTCATGTCACTTCTCCAGATTTTGATTCAGTTGGTTTGGGATCAGGAAATTTACCTTTTAAAAGGAATGTCATTATGTTGTGTGCAGGTACAGGTATATAACAATGAATCGCACTATTATGTATAATTATAACGCACTAATAAAAGGAAAAATGAATAAATAAACAGGTCATGTAATCCTCTAAATAAACAAATAAATTGGTCAAGGTGATTCTACTGGTTGGATTTGGCTACCACTTTACAAATTATCAGGTTCTAGAAGCTCACATTGTGGTAGAAGGAGAGAAAAAGGAAGGGGGGAGGAATGAAAGGAGGAAGAATAAAAGGTAAGAAAGGAGAAAAAGGAAGATGAAAGGAAAAAGAGAAGAGGATGAAATATCTGAATTACATTTAAAACAGAGGAAGAGAGTCCCTCCTAGCTGACCTGTATAGGAGCTTGGGCCCAGGGTAGTATCCTGCCAGAGTGTATCCTGCCAGCAGCAGACCCCCTGCTGTAGCTCAGGCTCTGCCCAGGACTGCCATCGCCCACTGGAAGACACCTACTGGAGCTCAGACCTGGCCCAGATCCAACTCAATGACCTGCACAAGAGCCAGGGCCTAGAGTAAGCTTGGGTCCACCCCTCCCCCCTCACCTGGGATCTCAAGTCTAACTCACTTCCATCCTGAGACACTGCAGCCCTCCCCATAGTTTTCCCCATACAGTAGCCTCTACCTTGGGACAATAGAGAGGGCCTAGAAGCAGCTGCATCTTGGAGCAGGCATCCCAAAGCCAGTGTAAGGCCTGCCCTTTCAGCCCCATCTCTGAAAGACATTGCATCCATCTTGGGACATCTCCACTGCTATCTTGAGTTACCTCCCACTATTGCCCCCATAACCTACAGTTGCAGTAGCATCTATCCTGGTATATTGGCAGGGTCTGGAACACCAAGGTGAAATACAGATAATCTGCACAGATACTACAAGATTATAGGGTAGAAACTGTAATACATTAGATCCACACTTCAAGAAAGGAAATTACATACACAACATAAAATAAAAAACAAGAGAGGAAAGTGCCCCAAACAAACCAGGATACTATAATAACAGAATCTATGGACAGTGCAGTTGATGAAATGTCAGAGAAGCAGTTCAGAATGTTCATGATAAAAATGATCTATAAACTAAAGATTGACCTAAATGAGCAAATACAGGCAAACACTGATCACTCCAACAAAGGGATAAGAGAGCAAATACAGGCAACCATTGATGACACAAATAAACAGATAAGGGAGCAAATACAGGCATCCATTGCTCACACCAACAAAGAGAGAAAATACAGATAGCAAAAGATTACTTCAAGAAAGAGAGATTCTGAAAAAAAAAAGATCAGAAATCCTTGAAATGAAGGAAATAATAAACCGAAAGAAAAACTCAGTAGAAAGTATCTCCAACAGACTAGATCACTTGGAAGACAGAATAGCAGATAATGAAGACAAAGTATACAATCTGGAAAATAAAGTTGACCCCACAATGAAGATGGTAAGTAACCATGAGCAGAACATTCAAGAAATATGGGATAACATCAAAAGACCAAATCTAAGAGTTATTGGGATAGAGGAAGGCACGGAGTATCAAACCAAAGGAATGAATACACAATCTCTTCAATGAGATAATATCAGAATATTTTCCAAACATGAAGAATGAATTGGAAAATCAAATAAAAGAGGCTTATAGGACACCAAATGTACAAAATTACAACAGATTGACACCAACACACATTATAATGAAATGCATAGCATACAGAACAAAGATACTATAAAACTCAATAATACAATCAATAACTTTGACTTAACTCACATATATAGAATATTTCATCCATCAACAAGCAAATACACTTTCTTCTCAGCAGCACATAGATCCTTCTCTAAAATAAAACATATATTATGCCACAAAGCAGCTCTTAGCAAATACAAAAAAGTAAAGATACTACTCTGCATTCTATCAGACCATAATGGAATGAAATTAAAAATCAATGAAAAAATAAAATATACACCCACACCTGGAGTCTAAATAATATACTACTGAATGAATAATGGCTTGCAAAAGACATCAAGGAATAGATTAAAAAATTCTTAGAGGTGAATGAGAACACAGATATAACATCAAAATCTCTGGGACATTATGAAGGCAATTCTAAGAGAAAAGTTCATTGCATGGAGTTCATTCCTTAAAAGGAGAAAATGTCAACAATAAATGACTTAACATTACATCTTAAAGCCCTAGAAAAAGAAGAACAAATCAACACCAAAAGCAGTAGAAGACAGGAAATAATTAAAATTCGAGCTGAAATCAATGTACTTGAAACAAAAGAAACAACTGAAAAAAATGAAATACAAAAGTTGGTTCTTTGAAAAAAATAAATAAAATTGAGAGACCCTTAGCCATGCTAATGAAGAGAAGGAGAAAGAAAACTCAAATTACTAACCTACATGATGAAAAATGAAATATCACCACAGACACTACAGAAATACAGAAGATAATTTGAAGTTATTTTGAAAATTTGTTCTTCAATAAAATAGAAAATATCGAAGGCATAAACAAATTTCTAGAGTCACATGATTTGCCCAAACTGAACCAGGATGATATACACGATTTAAATAGATCAATTTCAAGCAATGAAATAGAAGACACCATCAGAAGCCTACCAACTAACAAAAGCCCAGGACCGGATGGATACACACACAAGATCTAGAAAACCTTTAAAGAAGAGCTAATACTAATACTCTTCAATTTATTTCAGGAAACAGAAAAAAAGAGGGAGCACTTCCAAACTCATTTTATGTTGCCAGTATCACCTTGGTTCCAAAACCAGGGAAACTCATATCAAAGAAAGAAAACTTCATGGCTGGGTTTTGGCTCAGTGGTAGAACAGCAGCAAAGCATGCGTGAGAACCAGGGTTCCATCCTCAACACCACATAAATATACATAAAATAAAGGTATTATGTCCAACTACAACTAAAAATAAATAAATATTTTAAAAAAAGAAAGAAAGAAAACTTCAGGCCAATATCTCTAGTGAACATAGATTCAAAAATTCTCAATAAAATTCTGGCAAATCAAATAAAAAATATCAAAAAGATTGTGCACCACAATCAAATGGGGTTAATCCTAGGGATGCAAAGTTGGTTCAACATACAGAAATCAATAAATGTAATTCATCATATCAATACACTTAAAGATAAGAACCATATGATCATCTCAATAGATGCAGAAAAGTCATTCAACAAAATACAGTATCCCTCATGTTCAAAACCCTAGGAAAACTAGGGATAACAGATACTTATCTCAACATTGTAAAAGCAATCTATGTTAAGCCCCAGGCTAACATCATTCAAAATGGAGAAAAATTGAAGGAATTTCCTCTAAAAACTGGAACAAGACAGGGATGCTCTCTTTCATCACTTCTATTTATCATAGTTAATTAAACACTGGCCAGAGCAATTAGACATATGAAAGAAATTAAAGGGATATGGATAGGAAAAGAAGAAATCAAATTAGCACTATTTGCCGATAATATGATTCCATACTTATAAGACCCAAAAATTTTCATGAGAAAACTCCTAAAACTAATAAATGAATTCAGCAAAGTAACAGCAAAATCAACAACTATAAATCAAAGGCATTTCTGCATATCAGTGACAAATCCTCTTAAAGAGAAAGGAGGAAAACTACCCCATTTACAATAGCCTCAAAAAAAAAAAATAAAGTACTCGGGAATCAACTTAAAAGAGGTGAATGACCTCTACAATGAAAACTACAGAAGGCTAAAGAAAAAAACTTTAAGAAGACCTTAGAAGATGGAAAGATCTCCCTTGTTCTTGGATAGGCAAAATTAATATTGTCAAAATGACCATACTATCAAAAGCATTGTTCAGAGTTAATTCACTTCCAATCAAAATCCCAATGACATTCCTCATAGAAATAGAAAAAGCAGTCATGAAATTTTTCTGGAAATATAAGAGACCCAGAATAGTTAAAGCAATCATTAGTAAGAAGAGTCAAGCAGGTGGCATAACTATACTAGACCTTAAACTATTCAGAGCAATATTAACCAAACAGCATGGTATTGGCACCAAAATAGACTTGTTGACTAATGGCACAGAAGAGAGGACATAGAGACAAACCCAAATAATTACAGTTATGTTATATTAGACAAAGATGATGAAATGTACATTGGAGAAAAGATAGTCACTTTGACAAATGGTGCTGGGAAAACTGGAAATCCATATGCAACAAAGTAGTATTAAACCCCTATTCCTCACCATGCACAAAACTCAACTCAACATACATCAAGGCCCTAGGAATTAAACCAGAGACACTGTGTCTATTAGAAGAAAAAATAGGGCGAACTCTCCATCATATCAGATTAGCCCCCAATTTCCTTAATAAGACTCCTATAGCACAAGAATTAAAATCAAGAATCAATAAATGGGATGGACTCAAACTAAAAAGATTCTCAGCAAAAGAAACAATCAGTGAGGTGAATAGAGAGCCTACAATGTGGGAACAATTTTTGACCACTTCCACATCAGTTAGAGCACTAATCTCTAGGATAAAAATAACTCAAAAATCTTAACACAGGGGCTGTGGATATAGCTCAGTTGGTAGAGTGCTTGCCTTGCCTGCACAAAGCCCTGGGTTCAATCCCTAGCCCCACAAAAGAAAGAAAGAAAATAAATAAAGAAAGAAAAGAAATGTAACACACACACACACACACCACACACACACACACACACACACAAAAACAAAACAAAACAAAACAAAAACCAAATAACCCAATCAATAAATGGGCCAAGGATCTGAACAGAAACTTCTCAGAAGAAGATATACAATTAATCAATAAATATATGAAAAAATCAAAATTACTCTAAGATTTCATCTCACTCCAGTCAGAATGGCAGCTATGAAGAATACAAACAACAATAATTGTTGGTGAGGATGTGGGGAAAAAGGCACATTCATACATTGCTGGCGGGACTGCAAATTGGTGTAGCCAATATGGGAAGCACTATGGAGAATCCTTGGAAAACTGGAATGGAACCACAATTTGACCCAGATATCCCACTCTTTGGTTTATACCCAAAGGACTTAAAAACAGCATACTACAGGGACACATCACATCCATGTTTATAGAACCACAATTCACAATAGCTAAATTGTGGAACAAACCTAGATGCCTTCAGTACATGAATGGATAAAGAAACTGTGGTATATACACACACAATGGAATATTATTCAGCATTAAAAGAGAATAAAACCATGACATTTGTAGGTAAATGGATGGAGTTGGAGAACATAATGCTAAGTGAAGTAAGCCAATCCCAAAAAACCAAATGCCAAATGTTTTCTCTGATTTAAGGATGCTGATTCCTAATGGGGTTGGGGATGGATGGCATGGGATGATTAGATGAACTCTAGATAGGGCAAAGGGTAAAAGGGGAGGGAGGGGAAGGGAGGGAGCAGGGGAGTAGGAAAGATGGTGGAATGAGATAGGCATCATTACCCTAAGTACAGGTATGAAGACACGAAATGGTGTAACTCTACTTTGTGTATAACCAGAGATGAAAAATTTGTGCTCTCTAGGTGTAATATGAATTGCAATGCATTCTGCTGTAATATATAACAAATTAAAATTTAAAAATCCCTCCTCAAAAAAATAGATGAAAAGAGGGTGAAGGGGAGAGTTTGAATCAGTCTTGAAAACAATCGTAATTTCAAACATCTGTAATCACATGAGAAATAAGATCAAGAAAAACATGAAAACTAACAGCAAACCTTCCCAAGATGGTAGCAAAGCAAAACCTGAATCAAGCACACAATTTTTTTCTAAAAAATTCTGCTGTCTATGACCAACGTTTTATTCCTTTCAGAAAAGAATGCTATGGAAATTGAGCAAAGAAATACAGATTTAACTTTTTAGATTTCTAATTATATGACCATTGATTTCAGGTTAACTCATAAATATCTCTGTGTATTTCATTTATATTTTAAATTTATATTATTGATACCTTTAAATAGTTCACAAGTACATAGAAATGCCAATTCTTTTCATTTTTTGTGGTACTGGTGAGTGAATCCAGGGGCACTTAACTACTGAGCCACATCCCCAGCCCTTTTTTTGTATTTTATTCACTGAATTACTTAGGGCCTTGCTAAATTGCTGAGGCTGACTTTGAACTCGATATCCTCCTTCCTCAGCCTCCTGAGCCGCAGGTATTACAGGCATGCTCCACCACACCTGCCAAGAAATGCCAGTACTTTTGCATATAAAATTGCTAAAGACTGCTCCAATTTTATAAACAGAATTGCATTTTTCTTGCTGTATTTTCTTTATAAATGCCCAGTATTTTATTAAGGTGATAGATATTCTCTGCTACCATCTAAAATTATATGCCACAATTCCAAGAATTAGACAAGATAAAATTACTAATTAGGAATGTCAATAAAATTTTACTTAACAGGATTTCTTTGAATATAGGCATAAAGTTATTGATCTTATTTTTAATGGCAGGGAAACATCCAAATGTAAAAACATGATAGAAAGTTGTGCTGGGCTCTAGATTGAACAAATAGCATGTGAAATGTCCACATTTGTGGATTTTGGAAATGATAAATACTTCATGATCTGCATAGCAAATAACTGTTAACTGTAGGTATACGATAAGAATAAAAAATGCTACACCTCAAAAAACAGACAAAATAAAACCCCCAAACTATTAAAATTCACCAAGTGCTTAATATGCAAGTGTTATGGTTTAGATATAAGGTGTCCCCCAAAAGCTCACATGCGAAACAATGCAAGAATGTTCAGAGATGATATGATTAGACTTTGAGATTGGTGCCCTCATTGGTGGATTAATCCACTGATATGAATTAATTAAGTGGTGACTGTAGGCAGGTAGGGTGTGGCTGGAGGAGGAAGGTCACTAGGGGCATGCATGCCTTTGAGGTTTATATTTTGTCCCTGGTGACAGAAGTTCTCTCTACTTCCTAGTGTCATTTCCTGAGTTGCCTTCCTCAGGCTCAGAGCTATGGAGTCAGCCATCCATGGTCTAAGATCTCTGAAACCAGAGTCAAAATAAACTTCTTCTTTTTAAAATTGTTCTTGTCAGGTCCTTTGGTTACAGCAACAAAAAGCTGACTGGCACTGTGCTATCTTACACATTTTACCTTTTTAAGTTGTTCATCTAATGCCTCTATTTTTCAAATCCTTGACACTTTTGATCTAATGTTACATCAAACTTGATCTGAAACCAGAACCGGTTATACAGGTAGGAAGTGCCAGACAAAATGTAGCAGTGCCTCAGGCTAGGTGTTTATCCTCAGAGATCCCAGTGGTGTTCTATGAGAAGACAGTCCCCAGAGAAGCCCGCCATGCTTCTAATGTCTAGGTTCTCACCGCAAAGTCTAATAGCAATGTAGAAACTTTGGCAAACATTTTTCTGGGTTCTATGCTTTGTTCCCTTCTGAGGATGATGACATAGTTAGTTAACACTATGGAGGTACAGAAATATTGGTTTATAGATTCTCAGGGAACACTAAGATGCCAAGGAGAAGTAAATTACAAATTTCCATGAACTGTTTTGTACTTTCAGCTCTGTCCCCTTAAACACCCCCACAGAGGTTCCAACTTTAAAGCAATGAAAAATATTAAATTCTAAATTAAGACATTAGCAATCACTAAAGCTGTCTTCAGAATCAAGTTGAGAAGACTTTGCATTTGTTTTGCTTATTGGAGAATGAGAACCCAAGAGAAGAGAACTGTAACAATCCCTATATTTATCTATAGTTTAAAAAATTAAGCTTTGGGCTGGGGTTGTGGCTCAGTGGTAGAGTGCTTGCCTGGCACATGTAAGGCACTGGATTCAATCCTCAGCACCACATAATAATAAACAAATAGATAAATAATTAAATAATTAAAATTAAGCATAATTTTTGCTATATTCTATGGTGATTACAAAAAAAGTACAATCTTACGTCAATTTTTATAATTAGAGGCATTGAATCTAAAGGATTTTTAGACTAATTTTGTGCATGTTTGCATAGTTTCTGGGAATTTACCAAAACAATTAAATAACTACACTCAAAAATCTTGTTAAATATCCTTAGGCATCAGTTTCCAAATGGTGAGATTCCTTGATTAAACTAAAGCCTAAGGGGAGGACAAATAAGCATTAGAAGTCTTTGATTTTTTTTCTATTATCCATAAATTATAATCTCAAGCAGTCTTCTTTTAACTATTTTTCTTTTAAAATATATGAGCAATTATGCCATTGCTAAAATGTCATATATTCATAATGGAGATTTTGAATAAAAAAACTTGTAAATGAACTTTATGCTTTGTGGTCTTGAGAATTAAATAACTGGTATTCAAAGTAAGTTGAGAGTCAATACTAATTAGTCTTTCTCAGTAAAGCAGAGATCCAACAGAGTAAAAACTGCAATATACAGACCTGTTATCCTGGGGAGACAAAACAAATCTATTAAACCAAGGCAATTTAAAAGAATTCAAACCATAAAAACTGAAAATACAAATATTTTAAATATGTTAAAAATATTTGTGTTTGTGAAATTTGCATTTTTAAAATATTTTTATACCTATCCCATTTGAAGGCATTTCACGTTTTTACATAGCCTCATTAAACACGGAGCGTGTACAGCTTTGATGTACAATGTGAGCGCTGGAAGTAGGTCAGAAGTTACACCCTTTGGATAGAAACTTTCAGTAAAGGTAAAAGGCTTTGCAAAGGTCACAAGGCTGGAAATGTTACAGCCATTGTAAGAAACAATTTAACTCAATCATTCTAACCCTAGCACTTCTCTTTTGTATAGTAATAAGAGCATTGGACTCTCTTAAAAGTCTCTTCTATAGCTAAAATTTTATAAGGCTGCACCTCAGTTTCTTCATTTCTACAGTGGAGCAAACACTATTTGCTTGACTAGGTATTGCACCTAATAATCCACTTAGGGAGCTGTGTAAAGTGAGGGTTGTTCCAGGTTTATTGGCCTTCAGCTTGTATAAGAGCAGGAGATTTAGGGAACCAGGGCTGGTGAGGAATTGTCAGGACTAGATAATGAAGACACTGGGGAAAACAATGGCATCCTTATCTCTCAAAGGTTTGAAAACAGCAACACATATATGTATATATCAGGGACTAGAAGGACTTGCAATAGAATCTAGGTGTGTAGAAAATAATATTCTAAGGGGGTTTCGTATGAAGTTAGGGGCTCAGGATAGAAATGAAAAAGGTCATACTAAAACACCTAGTCTGATTAAAGTTATAATATGTGATACATTATAACCTTATCATATTTCCTAGAACAGTCTAATAAACCTATAGTTTGGGTTTACACATGTGTGTGTGTAATAAATGTGTATTTAAATGCACATAAATATATGTACAGATATATTTATATGTTGCATACTTTATATATACACATATCTAATCTAACCTATGTGTGCAACTATATAATATAGGGGATTCCCTTTACATATCCTTGGTCAGGACTGTGTTGCACAACCATGCCGTCTTTCAAAGCAGGCCAGGTACCACAGGTCTTCCACAGCAGAGGGAGCCAAGAAGGGCCAGGGATGGAGGTTGTGTTCTGTTAGCTACCTTACAGGCCTGCCACTTGCTCCAAGATGACGGTGCAAGACCATCATGGATTGAAAAGACTTTTTAGGAGAAATCATGATCTTTGAACAGGAAGGCAAATATTCGTGTGATTGAGATTTTAGTAGTTTCACAAACGAGAGGGCTGCAAGACATGAAATACCTTGAGATGACCACAGCAGTGACGTGATTTAGTTTTCCTACTTCTCAGGCAGATGTGGCCTGGAGAGACGGGGAGCAACACATATATGTATGGAATGAAATTATAAAGCAATGAAAGAGACTTTCAAAGCACAAAAGAAACCAACCCCTAATTTTCTATTCAATGTTGCAAAACTGGTAGTAATGCAAAAGAAACTGTTCTTATCTCTTTTGGTTCTTCACTGCATTGGCCTAACATTTTACAAATGTAGCAAAGAGGACTTTTTCTGACAAGACCCTAAAAGCTTTTGTAGATAATAGGCCATAAAAAGTTAGTTTTTCAAAAGTGGTTTTAATATTAACTCTTAAAATATGAACTTTGCTCTCATATGCATGCTGATAGCACTGAACTTTAAAATTACGTACCTTAAGCTTTGGACACAATAGCTCTCACTTCAAATGGATCACATTGTTAACAACAAAAATCAGTTCTCACTCTATTTTATGCTTAGAAGAAAACCAATTGAGCTGAAACTGTTCACCAAGGTGGTAGCACTACCTCAAGACTAATTTTCTAGGAACTAAATACTTCATAATCATGAAAGAAAAATCAAATTATCTTCTAGTTATGCTCCTCTTGGATATAAAAATTGTTACACAAAAACTAGAAATAAGAAATCAACCTTGCCTGTAATATATTTTCTCTTCACTATACTATTTATTATTTCTTGATGGAATGAAGTCAAACTCTAGCCTTTATCAGGCCACTTTTTGTAAAACCAGGATATTCTGTCAGTTTGAGAGATGGGTAATTCAGTTCTCTGGCTTCTTTTTATTAATTTTCCAAAAAGAGCAAACAGAATTTTAAATGAAATTGTGTTGCTTTTCACTCTATTGAAATATTTCTAGTTAATCTTTTTTTTCACCTAGTAGATTAGAATGTGTTTATAGGCTCACTGTCTTTATCTATCCAGCACCTTTCTTCAAAAGTTCAGAATTGATGAAAAACTATTGATAGTACTCAGGCAGCATCCAGACAGGATTGTCCTGGGACATTAGATCTGTGAAGGCTGGTAACAGCTTTCTCCCAGGTAGAAACAATAGAACACTTTGAAATGAAGATGCAGACATCCCCTAGTGAAACAAGGCTGCAAAGCAGCAAGAGAAGAAGCACACTTGCTATGGACATTTTTTTTTTTTTGCTTCAAGGACTTTTGGTTTATTATTTTATATATTTTTTGCTATGGAAAAGTGAACTTCTGAGCAACTTTCTTTTTTTTTACTCTTTTTAAAATTTATTTTAATTAGGTACATATGACAGCAAAATGCATTTTGATTCATTGTACACAATTGCAGCACAACTTTTCATTTCTCTGGTTGTATATGATATAGCGTCGCACCTTATGTGCAGTCTTACATGTGCCTAGGTAATGATGTCTATCTTTCTCCACCATCTTTCCTGCCATCCTGCACCCTCCCCACCTTCCCTCCCCTTTGCCAAATCACAGCTCCTCTATTTTTCCCATGCCCCATTTTGGATCAGCATCCACTTATCAGAGAGAACATTCAGCCTTTGTTTTTTTGGGGATTGGCTTACTTCAGGTTGCTTCCACAGTTTAGCTATTGTGAATTGTGTTGCATTACTATAGAATGCTGTTTTTAAGTTCTCTGGGTATAGACTGAGTAGTGGGATAGCTGGGTCAAATGGTGGTTCCATTCCAAGTTTTCTAAGGAATCTCCATAATACTTTCCAGAGTGGTTGCACCAATTTGCAGTCCCACCAGCAATGTATGAGTGTGCCTTTTTCCCCACATCCTCACCAACATTTATTGTTGTCTGTGTTCTTGATAACTGCCATTCTGACTGGAGTGAAATGAAATCTTAGAGTAGTTTTGATTTGCATTTCTCTAACTACTAGAGATGTTGAACATTTTTTTCATATATTTTTTATTGAATGTATATCTTATGGAAATTAGTGCTCTATTTGACATGTTTGTGGCAAAAATTTGCTCCCTAAATGTAGGCTTTCTGTTCACCTCATTGAATGTTTCTTTTGCTGAGAAGAAGCTCTTTAGTTTGAGTCTATCCCATTTATTAATTCTTGATTCTATTTCTTGCACTTTAGGAGTCTTGTTAAGGAAGTTGGGGCCTTATCTGAAGTGATGGACGCTTGGGCCTACTTTTTTCCATATTAGGCTCAAGGTCTCTGTACTAATTCCTAGGTCTTTGATCCACTTTGAGTTGAGTTTTGTGCATGGTGAGAGATAGGGGTTTAGTTTCATTTTGCTGAGTATGGATTTCCAGTTCATCTTTTCTCCAATGTATGTTTTTGATGCCTTTGTCTAGTATAAGATAACTGTATTTATGTGGGTTTGTCTCTGTGTTTTCTATTTTTTAACATTGGTCTACATGTCTATTTTGGTGTCAATACCATGCCATTTTTGTTACTATAGATTTTTTTCTCCATGATTTATAAAGAACTCAAAAACTTAACGCCCAAAACCCAAATAATCCAATCAATCAATCAATAAATCCAATCTTGCTTCTTTGAGGAGCAAGAAACAGGGAGATTTTGGAGTTGGAGACATGGAGACATTTATTCACTTGGATTTTATGCTTTATGCAAAATGAGGGATATATTTGACATGCATTATCAATTCCATATTTTGCTGGCTCTTCTAAACTCCTAATTTTTTTACACAATCAGAATTCAAGGTAAGCCAAGATGTCACCTAATCTCTTTTCCATTGTATGTTGGAGCACTTTGTTTTTCTGGTTCCTATGGAAGCTCTGTGCTTAAAAAGGAAGTAAGAATCAAATGTCAGGCACAAGGTGATTGTGTAGTTTAGGAGACATTTTAGATGGTGGTAGCATGTCTTATATAACTTTCCCTGGCACGTGAGAATGAAAGTTCTTGTTCTAAAGGCCATCAAATATTTGGCAGCTTAGTCTGCCCTAATGAGCTACTTTCTCCTGCACTCTTGTTTTGCTGAACTCTCCTTTTCCTTCTTGTGGTATATCACTTCTTCCACCAGATACTTCTTGTGCTAAATCCATAGAGTGCTTACTGCTGCTACCTCTCAGAGTGCTCCCATATATTGCTTAGAGTATAGGGTCATGTACTAGCCAAGGGGATGCCTTTGTGACTAGTAGGAAAAGGCATCTTCCCTGTGGGTGGGAAAAATAAAAAGGCACTGTTTGGGGCTGATGTACTCTGTGAGTGCAAGTTGGCAAATGAATCTGTTCTTAGCAAATCAAAAGGCTCCCTTATCCCCAAGTACACACATACACGTGCCAGGTGCAGGGTGTGGTGAGATACATGTGGGCTGGGTTTTGCCTGCTCGTGGGACACTCTGCATCTGGCACGTGCTGTTAACTCCCTGGGGGAGGTCCTGCCAGAACCTTTGGTTGGTACAGGCTTTCTCTCTGCTGATGCCATGTGAACTTAATACGGTCTGCCCCACATTAGTGTCATGTAAGCCAAGGCCCCTGGACCACTGGGAACTCGAGACAAGCATTTCATTGGAACTGCCCTTCACTCTTCTCTTCATGGGAGAAGCAACTGAAAGTAAACCATGGGCTTCTGACTGCGAGTGCCCTCTCAGGAATTAGAACCTTCACATGCGTTTTCTCAAGGTCCTGAGAAATGCCTAAATGGGAAGTTTTGTTTCAGAATTGGAGAAGCTAATAAAATCTTCCTTGCTTAAAAGTTGGGAATCCAGAGGTAATATGACCTAGACCATTTCTCTTACCTTTGCTCTCCAAGAAGCTATACTGTTCCTCCCCTCCTCACAGGGTGGAAACTTTCTTTCTAAAATAAACAAATATCCTTGTCCCAGAAAGGATTTGTTTACATTAGAAAAATAAGATTTCTTTGTCTTGGAGGAAAATTTCTTTAAAAATAAACTTCTTAGCCAAACTCAGTGTTGCATGTCTGTAATCCCAGAAATTTGAGAGGCAAAGGTAGGAGGATCGAAAGTTCAAGGTCAGCCTCCACAGTTTAGTAAGCCTCTATCTCAAGACAAAACACAAAATAAAGGAAAATAAAATAGGACTGGGGTTATTGCTCAGTGGTGAAGTGTCCCTGGAGCTCAACACTCAATAACAAATGCCCCTCACACACACACAAAAAACCTTTCTTAGTTTTTGCACAGCAAAGGAACAATTGACAGATGGAAGAGAAAACTTACAAAATGGGAGAAAATATTTGCAAACTACAAACATGATTCGAAGTTAATATTCAGAACATATAAGAAACTCAAATTAAAAGCAAAAAACAATTTGATTTTAAAAAATGGGTGAAAGATCTGAGTAGACATTTCTCAAAGGAAGATATACAAATGACCAACAGGTATGGAAGAATAATCATCACTAATCTCCAGGGAAATGCAAATAAAAAAATGCACTGAGAAATCACTTCACTTCAGTTAGAACAGCTGTTAACAAAAGACAAAAGATACTAAGTGCTGATGAGGATGTGGAGAAAAGGGAACCCTTACGCACTGCAGGTGGGAATGTATTACAGCCATTATGGAAACAGTATGGAAGCTCCTCAAAAAATTAGAAATAGAACTACCATATGACTCAACAATCCTACCACTGGATGTATACCCAAAGGAAATGAAATCAGTATGTCAAAGAGATTCCTGCACACCCATATTCATTTACAATTGCCACCAAATGGAATCAACCTATATTTCCATCAACAGATGAATAAAGGAAATATGGTACATATACACAATGGAATATTATTCATCCATAGAAAGAAAAAATTCTGTTATTTTCTTTTGTGTGTGTGTGTGTGTTCATTATTCACTTTATCTCATTTTATGTTTTATAACACATATATTCATACATGTTTTCATATGTACATTCTTATAAATATACATAATATTTGATATACATATTTATTTAGTAAACCTAATCCTAACTAACTCAATATATAATACTAACACTAATAATTCTGCTATTTTCAATAATATGAATAAACCTAGAGGACATTATGTTAAGTGAAATAAACCAGGCACAGGAAGACAAGTACCACAGGATCTCACTCATATTTTGAATTTTAAAAAGTCAATCTCATAGAAGTAGAGAGTAGCAGGGTGATAACCAGAGGCTAGAAAGGGTAGGGTCGAGGTAGGGATGGGGAGACGTGGGTCAATAGGTGTAAAGTTACAGTTGGATAGGAGGAATAAGTTCTGGAGTTCCACTGCACATCAGAGTGACTATAGTCAATAATGTATTGTGGCCTTCAAAACAGCCAGAAGAGAGGATTTTGTATGTGTTACCACAAAGAAGCAATAAATGTTTAAGATGACAAATATATTTGTTACTCTGATTTGATGCTTACATAATATACACATGCATGGAAACAATACATTGTATTCCATAAATTTGTCAATTATATATCAATTAAAACTAAGAACTAAAAAAATAAACTTTCTTTATCATGGATTGAGAGGGTCATATATCACTGTAATCCATTCTCTTGGTCAAAACTCAGTCACAGGATCATGCCTAACTGCAGGACAGCCTGGAAATTAGTCTTTCCATGTTCCCAAGAAGAAAATGACATCTTATGGAAACTCTCCTGTTATGGGCAGCTCAAAGTAGGAAGCATGTTGCTGAGAATAACTCAGAATGCCATTAAGCTCCAAACTGGTGTGCAGTTACCAGGTTCCATATTTACTAGAAAGGGATATTTAATAGAGTGGAGGCGGGGTGAACACCCAGCTCCTATAGAAGCTACCAGTTTCCGAATTTTGGAGTTCCTCTCCTGTGATAACAACCCCAACATTTTTTTTCTTTCTTTCTCATCTCTCAAGTCTGCTTGCCCTCATCATAGGAATCTCCAAGGGAAAAAGTGGGACAACTCAGATATTGCCATAAGCAATTAAAGTCTGAGCTCTGACCCAGAAACTTTGTGTTTGCTTTTAGGAAAAATAAATAAATATAGGCATTTAACACCTCACTTGAGATTCATTTATATGCTTATGCTTCCTTGTCTTCTGTTAGATGCAGTGTTCAGAAGAAGAGTCTCAGGTCTTAGGGAAAATCAGAGTCACTAGAGAGAAGGCACCTGTGTTTCTACATGTTGTATGCAGAAGACAGCCCTGTTGTCTATACTGGAATGATGTGAGCAAGAAATTTTCCTTTGACATTTTAAGTCCCTGGGATTTTTCTGGTCATTTATAGCAGCTGTACTTTAATATAGTAGGATATTGGTTCTTATGATAACTTAACATCAAAACTCTAAATTAATAGAAGACTAGATTCTATAAATCTCTCAGATCAATGAATATGATAATTTTTATCCTTAGGATTATTTCCCAATATTATGTTAAAAATTGAAATAATTTTAAAAAACATTATCCAAAATACTTAGCATAATGTCTATAAACAGTACAAGACATGTTATATAATAATAATACTCATGTAGAACATTTGATATAATAGGTTTATTCAGACTTGATTTAAATTTAAATATGTAAATGTCCCTTTTGAAGGCGTTTAGTGTATTATATTGTAATGACATTCAGCCTCACTTTAAAATGTAGCTAATTTAGATCATTTCAGAGAAAATGACAACTGTTCCCTTGTTACAAAGAGCATAAATTGGATGATTTATAATTTTTACTGACTAAAGTTAATCACTGATGTTAATAATACTTTATACTTACATAACACTTTGCTTCAGTATATTTAATGTCTATTTTCACAAATGCTCAAAACATCTCTAAAAGCCAGGGAGGAGACAGTATTTAGTGAATGAGTGTGTGTGTGTGTGTGTGTGTGTGTGTGTGTGTGTGTGTGTCCCTGGCTGTCCAACAGTCATAATGGATGAGAGACAAATCCTTCTATGCCAGGTGTTTCCCCATAAACTCCATGGAAACTGTGATGCTGGTGTGGAAATAAAATAAACATGTGAGGACAGAGATTATTTGTATGAGTTTGGCTGACGTTGAGAATCTATTGGTAAGTGTAGGTGTCTGAGGGCAGCAGAGTCCAGGACAGGACCACAAATGTCCACGGGGGTGGTACCAGGTCAGTATTCCAAGTAGACTGGTCTTGTCGGGTGATCTTGACTGTGATTTGCTTCTTTTGGTTCCTACTTTTCTTCGGTATTTCTCAAATCTCCTCGTGATGTTTGAGTAGATAGCTAGAAAGATATAAGGAAGGGAAGCGGGGAAGAGAAATTCTGGCTCCTCTTCTGGAAGGCATCCAACTGGCCCTCACACCACCCAGGGCCACCCAGAGACCCCCTTCTTATACAGACAGCTGCTTGTCAACTTGGAGAAAATGGATAGTCAGTGCTGGGAAATTTTCCAACATGGGTGAAATTGGCACAGATGTACTAACTTAAGTGAAAACATCTACATCCACCCCAAATAAAGAATTCATGATGGGAGGATCCCAAGCAGGCCATAAAAGCCCACAATGCGGGAGATGCCAGGCCACCTGCCTCTCTTGGGATGGGCCGCTCCACACTCTCTGGAGTGTACTTTCCTGTACTTTTTCTTTGCTCCATAAACGTGTCTGCTTGTTTATCTGCTCTGTGTCTCCTTCTTTCAGGAAGAGAATGGAGGAAACTTTGCCTGGACCAATTGATTCTGTGAGCTAACCAATATTCTAAGGCATACTCTGTTTTCTTTAAGTTGGTGTGAGTTGGTTTTTATTTTTAGCAACCCAAACCTTGACTGCCACATAGTATTTGAGATTATTATCTTTTGGTGTCAATTTTTTTGTTGAAAGAAGTTAGTGCCAGAAGGAGAAAGAATTTCTAAAGTCTGCTCAGGGAACCAGAGTAGCTGCCTGAGTGAGACCCACTTGCCTCTGGGGTCCTCAGCCCTGTAGTCGATGTTCTGCCTCCCTGCCAGGACTCCTGAAGCTCTGCTGTCCTCAAAAACATAAAATGTCTAATTCTAATTGCTATTTCAACCTCAGTTGAACTTTCGTTTCCTCTGGGAAGTTTCCAAGAGCTTCTCTTCTTTCTTAGCTACCAATGATGTTCCCATACAATGTCCTGCACACCTCACTGTGCTTACCGCACTGAGCTCTAGTGGGCAGGGTCTCCCACTACACCAAGAGAAACCTGGAGAGGAAGCTGGTGCTATTTGTCCCTGTATCCCAGGCCTAATATATAGTAGGTGCTCAATGAATGCTTGTTGAACAATCATGAAAACTAAGGCCCTTGATGTGCTCAAAGGAAGTATTTGGACTTCTATTTTCTCACATTCCTAAGCTGGAAAGCTACATGCTTTGAGAGTTTCATGCTGTTTCTCTCAGCCTGGATGGGCTTAGTAAGTTCTTTCACGTGCATGATCTCTTTGGATGTTAGTGACATCATAAGGTCATGGACTAAATGTAGGATTTCAGAGTTATAAGAGCCCTTTGAGGATTCCATGTCACAAACTCAGAATTTTTAGAACAATTTTCCTTTTCCTTTTCTCCTAAAACTGAAAAGATACCATGTAAGCCTTAGGAACAGTATAGGCATTATTCTGGTAAGAGGAAAAAATCCCACATTAAAAGCTATTTAATTTAGGGCTCGTGAAGTTTGGGGGTGGTTGATTTAGTTACAGGAGTCTTTCCTTATTTGTCATGACAAGGATGTCCTTGATTTGATATTTTCTTCTTTCTTCTTCCTCAGTAACATACTCCCTTCTCTAGCCCATTCCATCAGGGTCCTCATCAAACTGGCTCAGAGCTCTCCTCCATTCCACCATTCAGGCTTTTACTATCTCCCTCTGCATTCCATACATGTTAGAAGGAGGATGAAGAAGCCAGATACTCTTGTCTTCAAACCATCAGGCAATGCTCTACACAAAACATCTCAGAAATACCATTTCTTCTAAAAAATCTGGAGCTAAATGACCTTTATTTTAATTAGAAGTAATTTAGAAATCCCAGTCTACCCTGGTCTTGTACAGATGAGGAGACAGATCTGGAGAGGTTAGGATGACCTGCGCAGGGTTGAATCTAAATTTAATAAGTGGCAAAACTGATATAATTTTGCTTCCTCCTATGTTCAGTGAAAAGTGAGGGAAAAAAACAAAACAAAACAAACAAACAAAAAAAAAAAAACACAAGAAATTGCCAGTCATAAGACTGAGGGCAAGTAAAGTCTCCTTTTAGCTCATTCTCATTTAGAAGAGATAGTTTTTGCCTCTCTCTTGCTGTCTTTCCTTCCCTGCTTCCCGTCTCCTCCTCCTGTTCCTAGTCTTGCCTTTTTCCCTGAACAATGTTAGGCAGCTGCTGAATGGCAGCTGTTTCTCCAGGTTTTCTTCCAAGCACATACTGCTCAGCAGGTGTCCTTTGCCTATTGGCTTAGGGACAAAAGCCTTCATAAAAATAGTTCAGAGTTCCTACAACCAGTCTTGCAGGACCGTAACAGGGGGCTAGTTAAAAGTCCATTTGCTTCCAAATCTCTGGACACTTGTGTCCTTTCAAATTCTTCTTGGATTGTCTTGGAGCTCTTTCTAGGGGCTCAGAAGGTGTGCTCTAAGGTTCCTATACCATTGTTCTAGGCACGACACAAACTATTTGAACTCTCATTAGAATGTTAACACAAAATCAGATGAACGGTGCTTTTATGGTTCCTAAAAGTCACAACTGTGAGTTCCTAGCCACTTTCCATATTCTGAATAATTTGGAGGGGCAGATTCCCTATGAAGTATTCCCATCCCAAAGTGGTACCTAGGAAATTTCTCCAATGTTAAGGCCCCTGGGGACTAGCAATTAATGTTATAAAAGACAAAAATAGTTCAGTCTATGAAGTTGATGTTATCTTCACTTTAAGATATAAGAAGTAAAGTTTGTTAAGTTTAGTAACTTGTCCAAGGTCATCTAGCTATGACTGGGAGCTGCGATCTGAAACTAGGTGCAGTTCATTCCTACACCCAGGCTCCGTCTCACGCCACCCTCTGCCTCTGCAGTTGAACTTACTAGATCACAGGGGCTTCCAGGGTTTAGTGAGTCCCCGGATGGAAGGAGTACTGCATCTATCTGGCACACACATGCTTAGTGACCCTCCTTTTCCTTTCCTCCTAAAAATGAAAAGATACCACGCAAGCCTTGGGAACAGTAAAGGCATTACCCTGAGCTCTGGTAAAAGGAAGAAATCTCACATTAAAATCTATTTAATTTAGGGCTTGTAAAGTTTGGGGTGGTTGATTTAGTTAGAGGAGTCTTTCCTTATCTGTCATGACAAGGATGTCCTTGATTTGGTATTTTCTTCTTTCTAGAAGTTTTTAAGGTTCTGAAATAGAATAAACTCACTCTCTCTCTCTCTCTCTCTCTCTCTCTCTCTCTCTCTCTCTCACACACACACACACACACACACACACACATGTATATCCATATATAATATACATAATGCACAATATATGGCGATATGAGGCAGGGAAACTATTTTCTTTTTCTAATTTTTTTATTCATCTTTAATCCTAAGAAATGTTGCCTTTGGGTACAGTCTTGCTTAAAATAAGGCCACCTGAGGGTCTTCCCTGGTAGAAAATGACTGCTCCTTTTGACCAAGTCATTTCTATGAAATGGTAAAGAGAAAAAAAGAAGACTTTTGCAAAGCTTTTACAACTGCTTAAACAAGAACTTTATAAATGGAAGTTGTGACAAGTGACCTTAGATCTCTGCAGGGCAAATTAGTAGCAGAAGCCTTCATAGCCTGGGCCAACATGAAAGAACTGGACAAGTACATGTGAAACAGATTCCACCTGTCTTAAAGAGAAATACACATTACTCTCAGAGTCTAGATAATGAGGTCTATATGGGTAGAGAGATTTCCTCATTAATTCCCAACCTGCATATCTAAAATTCAATTAAAAATTAAAATCTTATGAGAGTACTCTATATAGAATCATGACTAAGAATACATGGAAAATACAATAAAAATAATTTACTAATCTGAATAAAGCTTTCCTTTAAATCTTACCCAGTCCTTATAAAAAATTCTTCTGAGCTTTAATCTAAGATTTAAAATTCCTTACAACTATTGCTATTCCTTTTTAGTATACTTCTAACTCATCTTGCTGCAGATTCATGCATTATTCAGTGTATACATGCTTTGAGTCAGGCTGTGCTCATTGTGAGGAATACCAATAGCAGTTATGTTTCTGAGAAAATAAAACAAGGAAAAGTTGGTAAAGTTTAAAAAAAGAAAAGTAAAGTTGCTTCTTTAAATTCTGTTGTTGAACTGTCAATGATTCTGGAATCCTGCATAAGACAACTCTATTTTGGTTTAAGTGCACAAGGATTTAGCACTGACAGGAAATGCTTGTGCTTAATAAGTATGCTTTTTTCAACTTTGTAAAGAATTCTGGACAAACCACAGAGGCTACTACAGTCTTGAGGTGGGGGTAGCAGTATATTCCTAGTTTCCCCCTCCCAGGAAATTACCAGGAATCCACTAACTCAAGACTTCACAGCTATCAGCCCTCCCACCCCACAAGCTCCCGCATGCAGAGAGCTAGGACAAAGTGCTCCTTAGTGGTGTCAGCCAGTAGTAGAGAGGACAAGCATTCCAGGCTTTGTAAGGGTCTCATGAAGCTGTTTACATATAAACTGCAACACCCAGAGTAGGCAGTTTCTCACCTGTTGCTTTCTGATTCCCCAAAGATTTAATATGAAAGCTTCCTCTATAATGAAGGAAGTGGCATGACAGTAATAAGATAGGAAGATAGCTGAAATATGGGGACAAATGTTCTAACAAAGGGTGACACCAGCATGTCTCAGTATTATATTTGTGCAATCTCCTAATTGAAGTACTTCTTTCCTACTACAATGGAAATGTCTTCAAGAATTCAAACAGGAAACTAAAGACACAGAAATATACAGCCCGCCAATATCCTCAAAGCCCAGGCAGGCCCAGGACAGCCCCGGTGATACCTGCAGAGCTCATGCTGGGTCCAAGCTTCATCTTTGGACACATGGCCCAATGCCACCTCCTCCGCCCCACCAACCTGATACTTACTCCGTTGCAGAAAGCAGCCGCCTCCCTCTTGGGATACTTTTGTGGCCATCTTTAGTTATGGCAACTCCCAGCTTGGAACACGTGCTGGGCAAGTATCCATAGTCCCCAAATCCCTCCTCTCCCCACAGCCACTAACCCTGCACAGTGACTGCCCAATATAAAACATTTCTCCAAAACAGGTGTGCAGTCCCCAGAGCACAACCCAGGAGACCTCCCGAGAGAAAGGTCCCTGATTAGGAAGTAGAAAGGGAGAGGGTGAGTGAGATACAGTTTAGAGACTAAATTAGAGACCAGGAACTGTGAGGTCTATAGGCCATATAAGGAGATAGGACCAGGCCCCCACATCACACAAGCAGGCTCCAAAGGAGATCCTTGGGGTGCAGTCTTATGGAGGATCAGCTGGTGCATACCCCACTTTCAGGTGACCTACATCCAAGACCAACCCTCCCACTCTGCTAACCTTCAACATCCTGAGGGTGGAGATACCAGCAAATAACAGAAAACACCACCTATTGGATGAGAAGGGAAACAGGAAAGATACTGAACTCCAACTAAAAAAAAAAAAAAAAAAAAAAAAATCCTTGTTTCTTCCTTCAAGAATTTCTTTCTCCCTCTCTATTCTCCCACCTTCACATCCCCAACATTTGTGAAACCAAGAACTTTGCATGAATTAGGATACTGAGGCCTGGGATGTCTGAATAGTATATAACAGTTGTGTTTATATTCTTTTATCTCCTATTTTTACATTTTTTATTTTTCTTAATATTTATGTATGCTTGTTTTATACATTCTGTTGTCTTCCCACTTACTTGTCTCCCCCAAATCACTTCCTTTCTCTTCCCCTGCCACTAACCATCTTCTTTAGATTTTTTTTTCACACTAACTAAGATCTAACAACTCTATATCCTCACCTCCTACCCCCTCAACATCTCATCTTACACCTCACCCCTGGTTCTTTGTCCACCATCAGAAACTGTAACCCCCTTTGCAAACCTACTGTTTATATTGTAGAAATTAATTGAGTTCACCATTTCTGTGTATTGTGACAAAACTGTAAACTCCTTAATAACAATCATTTGGTTTAAAGTTGTACATTGGTTGTATTGGGATCTATTAACATTGTTTTTCCCTTCAAACAAGAGGTATTGGTACCCTGTAGCAGCATTATAAGCCTAAAGGGTTAAAAAAAAAAAAAACAAACCAGTAAAGCCATAGATCTGCAGTGCTAGAAGACACATGAACACATAAAAAAAGGAAAAAAAGTGCCTCAAACAAGTCAAGATACTACATTATTAGAATCCATGGCTAGCACAACAGAAGAAATGATAGATAAGGAGTTCAAGATGTACATAATTACAATCTTCTATAAGAGGTTGTGAGGGGAATTGGAAAAAAAATCAAGGAGAGAAATGAATTACAGTAGATGGGACAGAAAGAGAAGATGGGGCGGGGGAGGGGGATAGTAGAGGATAGGAAAGGTAGCAGAATACAACAGTTACTAGTATGGCATTATGTAAAAATGTGGATGTGTAACCGATGTGATTCTGCAATCTGTATTTGGGGTAAAAATGGGAGTTCATAACTCACTTGAAACTAATGTTTGAAATATGATTTGTCAAGAGCTTTGTAAGGTTTTGAACAACCAATAAAAAAAGAAAAAAATCTTCTATGAATTAAAGGATGATATAAGAGAACAAATACAGACAGCAAAAGATTATTTTGAAAAAGAGTTACATAAGCAAATACAGGAAGCGAAAGATTACTTCAATAAGGAGATGGTGGTTCTGAAAAAAAAATAGAAATCCTTGAAATGAAAGAAACAATAAACCAGATTAAAAGCTCAATAGAAAGCATCACCAACTGATTAGACTAGTTGGAAGACAGGACCTAAGACAATGAAGACAAAATATGTAATCTCATAAAGAATGTAGATCACCATTTAGGTTATGTGCAGATTTTTCAATCCAGACTCTGAAAGCTAGAAGATCCTGGAACAACATATATCAAGCTCTGAAAAAAATGGATAACTGAGAATCTTATATCCAGCAAAATTAAGTTTCATATTTGATGACAAAATAAAAACCTTTCACGATAAAAAAAAGTTAAAAGAATTTACAACTAGAAAGCCTGTACTATAGAACATCCTCCACAAAATATTCCAGGAAAGAGAGCAACTACACCAAAGGAAAGGCCAATCAAAGGAGAACCAACTTAAGTTAAAAACCAAAAATAAACCAAAATATCTGGGAATACAAACCTTGTCTCAATAATAACACTGAATGTTAATGGTCTAAACTCATCAACTAAAAGACATAGACTGAAAGATTAGATTTAAAAAAAATACCAAACAATATGCTGTCTTCAAGAGACTCATCTCATAGGAAAAGACATCCACAGACTGAAGGTGAAAGGTTGGGAAAAATCATACCACTCATATGGACTATGGAAACAAGCAGGGGTCTCCATCCTCATATCAAATCAAGCAGACTTCTTTGTCTACCATCAAAAGCCAAAGTTAATTAAAAGAGATAAAGAAGGACATTTCATACTGCTTAAGGGAACCATTCATCAACAAGACCTAATAATTATAAATATATACTCCCCCCAAAATGGAACATCTATGTTCACAAAACAAACTCTTCTCAAGTTCAAGAGTCAAATAGACCACAACACAATAATTCTAGATGACTTTAACATACCTCTTTCACTACTGAATAGATCTTCCAAATAAAAGCTGAACAAAGAAACCATAGAACTCAATAAAACAATCAATAACTTTGAGTTAACTCACATATATAGAATATTTCATCCTTCAACAAGTGAATACAATTTCTTCTCAGAAGTACATGGATCTTTCTCTAAAATAGACCTTATATTATTCCACAAAGCAACTCTTAGCAAATACAAAAAAGTAGAGATACTACCCTATACTTTATCAGATTATAATGGAATGAAATTAGAAATCAATGATAAAATAAAAAATAAAAGCTACTCCAACACCTAGAGACTAAATAATATGCTACTGAATGAACAATGGCTTGTAAAAGTCATCAAGGAGGAGATTAAAAAATTCTTAGAGGTAAATTAGAACACTGATACAACATATCAAAATTCTTAGAGGTAAATTAGAACACTGATACAACGTATCAAAATTTCTGGGACACTATGAAGGCAGTACTAAGAGAAAAGTTCATTGCATGGAGTTCATTCTTTAAAAGAAGAAAATATCAATAAATGACTTAACACTACAACAAGATTGTGCAAACAATGTGGAAAGCAGTATGGAGAATCCTTAGAAAACTTGGAATAGAACCCACCATTTGACCCAGCTATCCCACTCCTCAGTCTATACCCAAAAGACTTAAAAACAGCATACTACATGGATGCAGCCACATCCATATTTATAGCAGCACAATTCGCATTAGCTAAACTGTGGAAGCAACCTAAATGCCATTCAGTAGACGAATGGATAAAGAAAATGTGGTATATATACACAATGGATTACTATTCAGCATTAAAAAAGAATAAAATCATGACATTTGCAGGTAAATGGATAGAGTTGGACAATAAAATGGTAAGTGAATTTAGCCAATCCCCAAAAGAAAATGCTGAATGTTTTCTCTGATCTAAAGATGGGGTTGGGAGGTGGGGAGCATGGGAGGATTAGAGGAGCTCTAGATAGAGCAAAGGGGAGGGAGGGAAAGGGAGGGGGCATGGAGACAGAAAAGACGGTGGAATGAATGGACATCATTACCATACGTACATGTATGAAGACACAAATGGTGTGACTCTGATTTGTGTACAACCAGAGATATGAATTGTGCTCTCTTTGTATAATATGAATTGAATTGCATTCTGCTGTCATATATAACAAATTAGAATAATCAAAAAAGATACAGAAATGACAGTGACATGGTCTCTGCCATTAGGGAAGACTATCTGGGGAGAGGGGCACACTATGACTGATTTAAATGTCACAATCAGGGTATGTCTAAAATTCCTTTTCGTAATTTTTAATTTTTTGTGTGTGGTACTGTGGATTGAACCTGGGGTGCTCTACCACCAAACTACATCCTAAGTATTTTTTTCTTTTTTTGAGACAAGGTCTTGCTAAACTACCCAGGCTGCCCTTGAATTTACTATCCTCCTGCCCTAGCCTCCTGAGTAAATGGAATTTCAGGTGTGCACCACCACACCCCACTAAACTTTCTTTATTTTGATTTAAAGTTTAAAATCAATGTCATTTGAATGCCACAGATGAATGTGTAGGAAGTAATTAAAATTGTTGATATTTTTAACTTAAGAAACTGATTTCTTTCTCATTAAGGTCAAAGATTTATAAGTCATCCCTGTTGTAGAAGTAAATATGTGCTAGTAAAATGGAATAACAAGGTAAAACTCCTAAGGTCATTTAATAGTGGCATCAAAACATATTCAAAAAGAATGAAAATAATGGTACCCAGTTGAATTTGGTCCGAGAAACTGTCAGGTTTTGCTGTGGTCTGCTTTCAGTGCTATGCTGGTTACATCACAGATACTGAGAGCCATATAAGTGATCAAAGGAAAAGAAAATATTTTGTTCCTGTTTGATTTATGTTGTTTTCTCAGCCATAAAAATTAAACAAGAACCACTGTGTACAAATGGGCTTTGAATTCCACACTCCCTCCTAATTTCATGCATTAATTTGTGCTATTTACTTTTCTGGAGAATATATTATTACATTACATTACAACGTCCTGACTTCTTATTACATTACAAGGTCCTGACGTCTTAAGTTCAGAAACATTCTATCTCCAGACAGAGATTGTCATAATCAAAGTGTTTATAGATACCTAAAGTTTCAATTTCAGAATATGTATACTATAATCTGTATTTTGGTGTATCTGCACTTTTAAATAATTACACAATTATAATAATGAAGTTGGACTTGCATTTTATTATCTTTTTGAGTTAAATACACACAAATTTTAAAGAAGGGGAACACTTCTTCATATTTGGGGATTTTTAAGTCATTTGGGTCATTATTTTCCTCTTTGGGAAGTGAGCTTGGAATTTTAATGTCATAATTAGACATGATTTAGTGCACAAATATAGAGTATTTAAGATGATATCAATAGAGAAAGATGATCTCTAGCACATAGAATGGAATCAACTTATGTTCTGCTCATCAACCACTGACCAGCAAAAATATTACAATTAAAAAGGTTCTGGGAAATAAATGTGAAAACAACAAAATGAATCAGTCAATTTTGCGCAAGGCCAAAAAGCCCACAGCTACTCTTATATGATTTTTCAAATTCCACTCAACAGTTTTGTATTTTTATTTCTTGAAATGCAAAATTACTAAGTATTCATCTAATCATGGAAGCATACACAATAGATTGCCTGGAACTTGGCAGGGAGGACCTAGGATTTTTTAAATCTCTGTCTTCAATGCTCAGAGGAGGAGATAATTTAAAAAGGCAGAAGAAATGCAGATCAGTCCTGTCTCCTCACATGTGTCTCAAAAACCAAAATGTAGAGATTGTCGTGATACCTTGAGGACTAATGGGTCCCTGGATGGGGTAAAAGATGTGTAGTGGGAAATGAGGGTCAGGACTCTGAGATCTGGAAGCAACGCTTTATTAGTGGCACCACAGCCCAGAGGGATAATTCCCAAAGCCTGAGCTCTGAGCACAGCAGGGCCTTTCCTTTTATACATAAGCAAGTTTTGGATACATCAAGGCAAGGGAGTTGTGAAATTCTATCGGAGGGTACATTTTATATTCCTTATCTGGGTTCAACCTTAGGGATTCTTAGCTCATACATCTCAGGGACTTTTACTGTACTAAGCCTAAAGGGGATTGTTCTGTCCCTGTTGCTTTATTTCCTGCTTCTGCTACTGTGGTTATCTGTTATAGGTACCTATTAGCTGCGGCAAGCCTCTATGGTTAAATCTCAGTAAGCAGAGCTGTTGTATGTCAGTGTGCAAACCACAATCTGTCAGCTCTTAAACTGCTTAAGTTCCCATTTTGCCCTACCACCAATAAGCTAGTCTTAAGTATTAAGAGATCCTAAACATACAGTTCTAGATATCCTATGTTTCTCCTGATAATAATAACAAAAACCTTATTTTATTTGAATTCTTACTTGTCAAAATCAAAGTTCTATAGATACCTCAAGTTTTAATTTCAGAGAAATATTATTGTATCTGAATTTGAAAATTTGCAAATAATTTTCAGATTAGTAGTTGACCATTCTCTAGGATCCATGAATGCCAACAATGAATTTGGAGCCACTTTGAACTCCAGGGTATTTTTAGGCCTCAAATATTCTTGTTTGCTAGATGCTGCCAATTTTTATCTGTTTTCTGACAGCAGGTATCTGCATATTCCACATCTGTTTCTCTAGTATGCCTATTAGAAATGTTGCAACTTCCTTCAGCTAAAGTGAGACTTTAATGAACATTACAGGGACAGATCACATGCCTAATGACAGTGCTGCTTCTCTCAGGTAAGCTGGCAACACAACTTTTCATGAGCATAATCAGAAATGAGATGCAGTTCCTGCCTTCAGAAATGCAGATCACCAGGAAATGATGATTATTACCCAATCATTTCCCTAACAAAGTGACAGGGAGGCCACCTGTACTGGGAGATACCTTGAAGAGAAGCAGCTAATTGTCACCCATCATTTACTGAGGACATATGACTAACAGACTCGAATAACAATCAATGAGACAGTTGGTGAGGAGGAAGGTTCCAGAGACAACTTGCCCACCAGAGACTGATGGGGGCAAAAGGCATCAAGAAAGAAGCAAAACAAGCATGTACAGGTGACTTAGAGGACTTTTTTAAAATATAAAGTTTTGGGGTTAAAAAAAAAAAGTCTTGCATCTTAGTTGAATACACAAGAAATACACTACCTCTGTATACTTCTGGAAATTGAAACTTTAATTTTTTTCCCCCCCTGTAGGCTAGGATTCTATAAAAACACACAAACAAACTGAGTGAAATGTCGAGTACTTGAGTTGATTTCATAGCGTATGAAGGTATTTTATTTTAATCTACTTCTTCCCTTCTCCGTCCCCCACCGTGTATGTAGACATGTCTAATCTTGCAGAATTTATTCCTGAATGTCTAGAAGATTATAGAAGAATATTTGTTGACATTCTCATTGAATTACTTGTTGACCTTGATGAAGGTCATTCTGCTTCCTTATCTGTAAGGAATCCTTGGCAATCATTGGATGACATCGTCTTTGAGACTGTAGCTATCCTGATCATTCAATGATCCCTGGTAAGAAAGGCCTCCAAGCGCTGGCTCTTCTTCCTCTGCCTGGGGCCTCAAGGCCACGGAAGAGGCAGGAGGAGCTGAAAACATGAACTTTATGGAGAAGGAGACAGGGGGGTGCTCTTCACCCTTCACTAGTCTCAGATGACATAAAGCAGAGTGTGTGACCCTGTAGGTCAGTATCTTTCTCAACATTCCCATGGATAGCAGGCTTACCTTATATCTCTACAAAACTAATTTAGGCATGGAGTCAGTGCTACAAAAAAGTAAAGCGTCTCATAAATGTTTTGTTTTTTTAATTTACAGGTAAATGCCCCAGAGACAGCAGTTGCTCTTTTTTATGTTTTTATTGTTAGTCACCATGATTTCACTAATAACTTTGGCTCAACATTGTTTTGCCAAGATCATTATGAAATTATCTCACATTCCTCAAGGTTCTGGCGTCTGTAAAACTTTTGTGTCTATAAGTTGTTTTCCAATGTTCTAGTCATTGAAATAACCATTGAGATTGTTTTTGTCCAGCCCCTTGGCAGACAGAATTAAATGCTATCCTGTTTGGCAGGGGTGGCTGCTATCTTGGCAAACACCAGATTGTTCTGCAAATTGGTACAGTGACATCATGGCTGGATAGGTCATAAATCTTGTAGTCTCTAAGAACTTGTCAAATGCCTATGATACCATAACCTCACTTCTTTTAAAATTGCTTTCACTTAAAGTATTTGATCTGATAATACTTTTCAAACTTTTGCAAAGATTCTACACTGTATACTGAAAAACTTTTATATCCACATTCAGTTGGTTAAGACTCTTCCTGACTTTTTCTTCTCTTTATGATCCTTAGGTTCTATTCAAAGTGGGCTTTTTTTAAAATTCTCCAACTGTTGTAGATTATTTCATTTTTCTAACATTTCCCATATTTTTCCATTCCTTAGAATATCTTTTCTCAACCCCTCCCCTTTTTGACAAATGCTATCTAAGGCATTGCTCCTCTCTTAGAATGCCTGTTCTGCCTTCCATACTCTGAATTCATTAACCAGTCTGAACTCTCTTATGGGATTGATAATTTCCTATTTCTTTTACAGTAGTTTTCTGTAATTGTTAACATCCTTTATAGACTATAAGGACGTTGGGGGCAAGAACCCTCTTTGGGATTGTCTGCATCTCTTAGACAACATATTTACCAAAATAATTCCATTGGATGATCAGAGTTAATTTCCTGATATAGCCAGGAAGGCATTAATCTTCCTTTAGCAGATGAGGAAACTAAAGTTTGGAGAGGGTAAAAGAAATGGACCCTAAGCTCTGCAGGCTGGTGAGGTAGATTAAACATGAACTTGAGATTCCTTATCTACCTGTCTTTCTGCTCTGGGATACAACACTCATTACTGCTCTATATTGTGATAAGAGAGAAGAAGCAACCAAAGAAATATAAGCACTGATCCCTAAGTTATCTCTTACCATCTTGGGAACAAAGTACCAAGACACATAAGATAGTGCTCGGAGGGGCTGACCTCACTGTATCACAGCAAAGCATGACTGAGGATTAAAACAGAATTGAACAAAGTCAACACAACATCACTACCTCTACCCTCTACCCTCTGAAGTTGTCCTTTACAGTGATTTTTAAATAAAGTTTATTTAGGTCTTCATTTATTTTTGTCTTGCTGCCTGAAACAGGGAGACATTTGAGGACAATGGCTGGATTTTACACACATTGCATCCAAATCTTTGTAATAAATAGACTGTGTGCATTCTAGTCACTCCCTTTGTGCAATTATATATATTTATAGGAAAGAATAGTCTTTAACCAGAAAATAAAGTTCTGTAAAAGTAAATTCAGGTCACTCTACTGAGACAGGAAAAAAAATATCCCAACTGGTCATAATAAGGAAGGAAGGGAAGCACACATTAAAATAATTACCAAAGAAATACTAAACATAACTTATAAGTGAGAAAACACGTTTAATATTCTATTGATTGGGAAAATTTGCTCATTCATTAATGCAGCACAAACTAGAGAAATTAGGAAGAGAATATAAAATATGATACTTCTGGCCTCTCCCCAGGGCTTCTCTTTGTCTCCTTACTCCGTGAGCACGTGACCGTGACCGGTGGAGTCACACAGGGCTCTTTGCATAGCGGGGTCTCATGCTTGGTTTAGTGCTCTGCTTTTCCCACCTTGTAATTCTTAATAATTTTTGAATAAGGGACTCACATTTCAATTTGTTCTGAGTCTTAAAAATTACGTAGCCAGTTCTACTTACCACCCTTCCAAGCCTGTTGATACTTTGCATCTCATTTCCTTCCAAACCAACAGGCCTTACTCTCTAGGCTCAAATACAGGAAACACTTTAATAAAGAAATATTAAGAATAAAGGGCCATGAAATCATACAGAGGCCCACAACCTCTCTGGAAATTGATGTCTGGGGAGTCTAGAAAGAACCTTATGAGTAGGAGTACTGGAAACCACAAATCCAAATTTCCTGTAACGTTTTAAAAAGCATTCATGAAAGAATACAGTAAAAGATTAGTGCTTAAATGTTGTGGGAAACTTCTCATTATATCCTCATTGACCAGAATTCTTGTTAGAGTGATGTGTTTGACTTTGGCTCTTTATCTTAAAAAATGAGAAGTCTTAAATGAAAGAAACAGAAATAATTTAAAGGTTGGGAAATGGAATCCGTTAAAGTGTTAAAGGCCTTGGATTCAATTGTCAAGAAAAGTTTAAAGTTCATAGCTTCTACCAAGTATATGAGGAACTAGCGTTTGAGCAATAATTTTTCAGGTTTTGCAAGGGAGATTGTTCTTGAATGGGATGGGCCTTTGATTATGGGAACTTTCAGGGCACTACTGGTAAGACACAAGATCTCCTTCACCAAAGTAGAGGCAAAGCAATCAGAAAGAAATCCCAATATGTGTTTCTTTCTTTCTTTTTTTTTTTAACACTGTTTTTTTAAATTTTTTTTTATTTGTTTTAATTAGTTTCTTGATTGAAAAGGGATGAGCACTATGCTATGATTGAGCAATAGAAAGAGGTCAGGATGCCCATGTAGAAGGTACATTTATAATTAGGGATTGAGAAGAAATCCAATAGGATCAGCAAGGTTAACGGGGGTGGGGTGGGGGGGGAGTGCTTAACATGAAAAGCAAGGACAGAAAGAGAAGTCATGGGAATTAGCTACTAACATTACATCGATTACCACTTGAAAATATCCCTAAATCTCCTGAGACAGGGACAGGATGTTAGGTTAAGTGCTGGAGAAATGGGAAAGCCTTTCTTTTTCTCCTCTGCATGCCTTCCTAATTCACAGCTATCTTTCAATTCTTTGGGTATCTTTCTCCACACACTTCCCCTGAACTCTTTCAGGGAAGTTGGTGGGTAATCTAGTGATAGATTTGTGATTTCCAAGACAAATCCAGGGTTACAAAAGCAAAGCACACCTTCTCCCACCTCCAAGGAGAAAGCAGACTCAGTCCTTCCTTTGGCGTCTGTTTGTGTAAACTGAAGAGACTTGGAAAACGACCTTAGGGATTTAATTTTCTTCATTAAATTTTCTTAGAAATTTTAAGTGTTTGCATTTGGAAGGGGGTAGTGAGGAAGGGATAGGGGGGTAGTGAAGAAGTGAGGAGAGATGGAGGAAGGAGGAGAGAGAAGGAAGAGGAGAGTGGAGAAACAGTCCATAATAGATAAAAGCTAATTTAATTCTATAATTCAATTTATAGCTACATGAGTATTGTTCTTAAGAGGAAATGAATAGCCATTATTATTTGTCTCTTTGCTTTCCTTCTCTAAGTTGTGTTAACTTCCCCCATTCCTTTAGGAAAATGCAGCAGTCTAGAATGCCAATAAATGCATTTGACTAAAACATCCTTTTGAACATTGTGCTTCTTTACTATGGGGGTATCACTAAGATAAAAAAGGAATGACCTATGAGGCTAACAACAGACATGATATAGATGGATAAGGAAGGAAGGAAAGCCTAAAACTGAAACAATGCTTAAGATGAAAAATACAACATGCAGAGAATAAAAACAATAATTGCAATAATACAATTAAGGAAGAAAATGAAGATTAATTGCAGTAGAACACTAGAAAACAAATAAGAAAGAGATATATTCTTTGGCTTGTATAATTTACTTAGAAAAGATAGATGTTTTGCTGAACGTATAAATATCAAATAGAAGTTTTAAAGCATGGGCCGCCTCATGGATCTTAAAATAGATAAATGCTTTCCTAAATTTGATTTGAACAACCGAATATAAGTCACACCAACTCTTAGTTTTGTGTTCCAAACCCAGGAGGAATAAAAAATTCTAGTAATGCAATCCTTACTGGATATTTACGTGCAGTTTATGCTCATAATTTGAATCCCAGCAGCAGCTAAGAGTAGAAATAAAATAAGTAAATGCAAGTCAAGGTGCACAGCTTTATTCCATGCTGTTTAATGTGTTTAGAAATGAACCAGTGGTGACATAAAGCTGAAAGGTAAGATTAGATGGGAAGCACCGATTTTTAAAAATTCAACCCTCAATTACTTATCTATATGATGTGATTTTCACAGTCTTTTTTTTTCCCTAAAAAATGTCACTGTCCATGATAAATAAGTGTTCAAAGAGATTTACTATGGACTAGTACATAAAATATCAAATTGCTTTATTCAGACAGTTCCCTTCGTTCCTGTGTGTTGACTGTCTTTCACTGACTACATTAACTATAAACCACAACAGCGAACCAAAGCAACTACTTTGAGATTGCAGATTTGTGATGAGCACTTGGCTCACAAGGATTTATCCAGTAGCCATGCCCAGAATGTGGTTCTCCTCTTCTTTTTGAGAACTGAATTTCCCATTCCCAGATTTCGAGGTCTGACTCAACTTGGAACTGTCCTTTGCTTACTTGAGTCCATTTCCCCCAGCCAATATGTGGGAACCTGACCCACCTCGTCCAATCAGTTCAATCCTTGGAACTCCAATGATCCAACCTCCCCACACCATCCTTGTTATGGTTTAGATATCAGATGTCCTCCAGAAGCTCTGTGTGAGACAATGCAAGAATGTTCAGAAATGAAATGATTAGGGGATGAGAGTCGTAACCTAATTAGTGGATTAATCCACTGATATGAATTACCTGGGTGGTAACTGTAGGCAGGTAGGGTAAGTCCCTTGGGGCATGACTTTGGGGGTCATATTTTTTCCCTGGTGAGCAGAGCTCTCTCTTTTTCTGGTTCCTATGTCCCTGGGTGCTTCCCTCTGCCATCGCCCTTCCGTCATGATATTTTGCCTCACCTCAGACCCAGAGCCATTGGGTCAGCCAACCAGTGGACGGAACCTCTGAAACTGTGAGCCAAATAAACTTTTCCTCCTCTAAATTGTTCTTGTCTGGTATTTTGGTAATAGCAACATAAGGATGACTAAAGCAACCCCTGACCTTCAATAGTGACTGTTACAAGTAAATGTTTAAGAGCTAGTTAGCCATTGATTTCTACCCAAGGTTTTTCAGTCCTTGATTTAAGGGACAGTAGTCTTTCCTGTCTGGTGTAAGCACTGAATATGAACCTGGGGATGCTAGGAGCCAATGTTTATGCCTTTGGGGAAATGTTATTCTGAGAGAATGAAGCAATATAATGAAGGAATCAAGAAATCAAACATAGAATTATCACATTACTTCATGATCCAGAATCTCCACTTTTAGGTATATACCCCAAAGAATTGAAAGCAGAGACCACAAAAGATGTTTGTACACCAATGTTCACAGCAATATTATTTATATTAGCCAAAATGGTAAAAATAATCTAAATGTCTATCAATGAATAATGGATAAAAAGAAAATGGAATATACATTAAATGAAATATTATTCAGCCATAAAAAAGGAATGAAATTATGATACGTACTATGACATGGAAGAAACTTTAAAAACATCATGCTAAGTGACTGAGCCATTGAAGGTCAAATATTTACCGATTTTATTTTTATGAGGTACTTAGAATACTCACATTCATAGAGACAGACAGTAGAATAGTGGTTCCTAGGGCCTGGGAGAAAAAAAAGATGGGAAGTAATTGTTAAAGTTACAGGATCTCCTTTTGAGATTATGGAAAGGGCAGAAGATCATTAGCTGTGGTGGTTGTGTAGTATTGTGAATATACTTAACACGACTTAATCATATACTTAAAAACGGTTAAAATGGTAAACGTTTTATGATGCCAAATTTCCCACTATTGAGGACTAACACCCTCTTCCATTCCCACATAGATAGAATCACTGAGAATGTGAGGGAGAAAAGTCCTGGCTCAGTTGTCCTCAAATCATTTCCTCTCCTGCCTTTTCTATGGTTCAGAATTTGCCGCTATTTTCTACTTTGGCTAGCTGAGGTTGGACTTCTACCCCTTAAAATCTAGAGTTCTAACACAGCCATAAATCAATCCTTGCACAATGTACATGGACCCCAACCCAAAGACAACTTGTGTATGTGTGTGTGTGTGTGTGTGTGTGTGTGTGTTCCAGGTGGAGGGAGGGGTCTATCCTTCCAAAATTCATTTTTCTTCTTGCTGATTAGAGATAGAGACTGTACCACTTTCTGTGCTATTATTCCTTGAACCCTAGCACAATGCTCTAGTGCTTCATACCCTGTCACAGAGGCCTAATTGGGCACATTTCCTAACATCACATACTCACTATGAAATGATAATGTATAGATAAATTTATCACAAAACAAACCCCAAGAAAATGACTTTCCTTCTCAGTATTTGCTTTGGTTTTAGTATAGTTCCCTACTTAAAACACTAGTTTACATTGTTTTCCCCAAATCTTCCAAGGCCCATTGTTGATCTCTTCATTATTCTCAGCAACTACTAATACTTACCTAACTTATTCTAAGCCCATTAAATCACAGAACAAATGGCAGATGCTTTCATCATCTGTCTCTCCCATCTGTTGTGCCACATCTTTCAAAATCTCCAAATATTACCAGAGACTTAAATCACTCATAACTTTAGTTGCTTTGTTGTTATGTCCTTAAAAGTAGCCCTTCCATCTCTCATGTCATAGGAGTATAATTTAAGATACTGACTAGGTGAGGACTTGACAGAAAAAAAGTTACTTGAAAACATTTCACTCTGCCTGCCCTGGGATGAAGAACAGCAGTTTTCAAACCTGCCAACCTCTCAAGCTGTTAAGTATTTAAAAGCCACGTCTGCTTTTAAATGATATATAATGGATGCCCAAGCATTCTGTTTCTAATGGTCATGTTTATTGGGTCCACACACATGTGCATAAAGCCTTTCTAGATTCACAGACTAACCAGGAGGGTTTACCTCTTGCACCTCTGCTACAAGAGGTGCTTTGGAAACAGACTTAGTGTCAGTGCCCCTGTAGTGTCGGTTCTGAACACACTTGCCAACGCTCTTGCAGGCAGCTACTTTCCCTGACCACTGAAGGAAAAAAGGAAAAAAATAAAATCATGGGATACCAAACCAGAAGTTGATAAATGTTCTTTCTTATAGTTAGAAGACTGTTCAAACATTGTTTTTCCAAAAAAAATCAACACATTGTATTGTTTGCTAATCAAAGTGGTGTTGGTATATTGCCCAGCACTGTTCAAATTATTTTTTTATTATAGATCTGAACTTTGAAAAATTACTTAGAATACCTAATTTGATGTAAGTGCTATGTATGTAGGTGTTATACTATATTGTTTAGGGAATAGTGACAAGAAAAAAATGTGTATATGTTCAGTATAATGGGTTTTTTTTTCCTGAATTGTTTGTTGAATATATGGATAGGGAACTCAAGGATATGGAGATCCAATTGTATCATATAAAAGAGAGAACGGACTCATACAAAATTACAAGTTTTGTAGGTTAAATCATTTAATATTAGTACTTTCATAACGTTCAAACTGTTAAGTTTAACAAGAAAAAAAATTTTAAATAATAGCTCTTTTTTGCATTTTTGAGGAATGACTGTTTAATTTTTTTTTTTTTTTTTGCATTCAGGGGCTATTTTATCATGGTAATATGACATACAGATAATATTTGGTCTCTGCCCCAGGTTCCTGGCACAGAGCTTCTAAAACCATGGGATTTCCTATGGGATGGGGTGATTAGAGCATATTTTTTAACCTCACCAGAGTTTATGCTGATGCTATGACTCCTGGAAGATGGGGGTTGGCTGCCAGGAGGACCAGCTAGCTTGGTGATTTACGGGTTGGAGCTTTTGTCCCACTCCTCCCCCTTGGGGGAGGTGAGAGGGGCTGGAGGTTGAGTTAAATGCTAATGGTCAATGATTTAATCATTCATGGCTACGTAATGGAGCCCTTGTAAAAAATACTAAATGGCTGGGCCTAGAGAGCTATTGGAGGTGCTGGGAGGGTGACGCGTCCTGAGAGAATATGGAAAACTCCATGGGTTCCACCTTCTGTGCCTTGCTGTATAAATTTCTCCAACCTAATTGTTCCTGAGCTGTATATTTCTATAATAAGCCAGTAGATGTAAGTGAAGTGCTTCCCTGAGTTCTGTGGGTGATAGAGCAAATTTTCCAACCCCGGGGGTGTAGTGATGGGAACCACTGATTTGCAAATTTGGTCAGAAGTATGGGAGGCCTGGAATTTATGGTTAGCCTCTGAAGTGGAGGCAGATTTATGGAACTCAGCCCTTAATTTCTGGAGTCTGATGCAAAGTCCAGACAGATAGCATCAAAACTGAATTGAACTGAAGGATACCACTTGGTATCCAGAGAGTTAGAGAGCTACTTGTTTGTGTATATGGGGAGGAATCCCCCACACATTTGTGTCAGCAATGTTGTAAGGTATAATCTACCTTTTAGATGATTTTCATGTAGCCTTCTTTTATAGTCATTCAATGGTAAACATTTCTTAAAATACTGCTATCTGTTAAGCACCATTCTAGACTCTGAAGTGAAAGAAAGAACTAAAAAGTTCATTAGGGTTCTACAGAAAAACAGAATGAACAGAGATGTAGATAAAAACAGAAATTTAATATGTGTATACATATATATACACATATATAAAATATAATTTCATGCATATGTAAATTATATGAATATATATTATTTTTATCCCTAAAAATGTTTATATTTTTTCTTATATAAACTTGTGATTATGGATGCTGATAACTCCAACAGTGTGCTGTATGCAAGCTAGATTCTCAGGAAAGCCAATGGTGTTGGTGTATTGCCCAGCACTGTTCAAATTATTTTTTTTATTATAGATTCTGGTTCTCAAAGATCTGAGAACCAGAGAAATGATGGCATAGATTCTAACCTGACATCACTGAAGAAGGTAATCTTTAGTGAAGGCCCAAAGAAGGCTCCTTCCCCCCTTAAGGAAACATCCAAGCAGCAGGTATTATGTAGTCAGGGAAGATCCCTAGAACTCAGTTCAAGAACTGAGATTTTATAGCAGGATGGCTTTGATATAGTTGCTTTACACACTTCCATAATTTTTAACAATGAGAATGCAATGATTTTTACCTAAAACCCTTATTAAGTGCAAACAGGAGAATTTTGAGGTTTGTACTATGCAAATTATTAAGTAGTTAAGTAGTTTGGCTGTTAAGTTGGAATGAACCTACAATTAAGATTTGCCACTATAAATTTATCAGTCAATCATGATATATCTTTTGCACATAGTATGAATGCACCATAGAGTTTAATTTGGAAAACCATGAGTAATTTTAGAGATGATTATAGGTTGCTACACTTTATAAGCTGTCACTTGCCATTGTTAAAGGGGTAGGTTTCTGATTCAACATTTTGAGAGTTCTAGGGTAAAATGTACTTTTAAAGTGCTTATTAAAATATTAAAGTTGGATATCACTGGACTGAGACTATGTAATTTCACATTAATTTACAAGAATGCTTTGTTTAATGCATATTTAATAAAGACCCCTTCAAGCTCTTATATCAAGTTATCTGGAATATATCCTTCCCTTTGTTTTGAAACTTAGAACATTAGTAGAAACTGTTGAACAGTGAGACAAACATCAAAAACATGCTACAGAACTCTGAGTTTGGACTCTGAATTCTGATCATTTTTTAAGGTAACTCATTTTTCTTATATAAGATTGCATATCTATAAAATAGTAGTTGGTAAGGTGGTTATTAAGAAGGTTTTCTAAAAATTTCTAATGGGCTCAAAATTTAATAGTTTTGTAAGCCATGGAATGATATTACACAACATTATAAAGATAAGCTGAGCAAGAACCAAAAGACAAGAAGACTATATGAATACCTTTTTATCAGTCAGAACTTTCAGTTGCAAACAATGGGATTTATACTGGCTAGCTTAAGCCTGATGGAATTTAACAAAGAATATGAGGCAACTCCAAGAATCTATCTACAAATAAATGTAACCGGGGAGTTGAAAGACAATGGAAACTATAGAACATGGAAGAAAAAAAAAACTGAAGAAGTCACAAGAAGATTTAAAGATTTCCCATATTCATGGATAGGCAGAAATAATATTGTGAAAATGTTCATATAATCAAAAGCAATATTCAGATTTAAAGCAATCCTCTTCAAAATGCCAGTAACATTCTTCATAGAACTAGAAAAAAATCTTAGAATTAATCTGGAAGAATAAAAGACACAGAGTAGCCCAAGCAACTTTAAGCCAAAAAAACAAAAGAAAAAGAAAGAAAGTAATGCTGGAGGCATCCTAATACCTGATTTCAAATTGTAGTGCAGAGCTGTAGTAACAAAAACTGCACGGTACTGGCATAAAGCAGACTCATAGACCAGTGGAACAGAATAGAAGACTCAGAAACAAACTCACGTAGATGCAGTCACTTGATCTTGTCAAAAGTACCAAAACCACACATTGGAGAAAAGACTCCCTTTAACAAAAACTGGTTATCCTTATGTAGAAGAGTAAGACTAGATCCTTATTTCTCACCCTGCACAGAAGTCACTTCCTACTATATCAAAGGTCTAGGAATTAGAATAGAAACTCTACAACTCCTATAAGAATACACAGGGCCAAGATTTCAACATAGAGGCCAAGCAAAATTTTCTCAATAGCTCAGAAAATAATGCCGAGAATTAATAAATGGTATGGCATCAAATTTAAAACCTTCTGCATACCAAAGGAAACAATTCAGAATGTGAAGAAAGAGCCTCCAGATTAGGAGAAAAATGTTGCCACCTACTTTTCTGACAGAATACATAAAGAATATAGACAGAACTGAAAATACCAAATAACCTGATTAATAAGTGGGCAAGTGAACTAAACACATGCTCCTCAAAAGAAGAAATACAAATGGCCAAAAAATACACGAAAAAATGTCCAACATCCCTGGCAATCAGGGAAATGCAAATCAAAACTACACTGAGATTTTGTCTCACTCCAGTTAGAATGGCAGCCATTAAGAATACAAACAATAATAAATGATAGAGAGGATGTGGAGAAAAAGACACACCTTTACACTGTTGGTGGGATTGTAAATTAGTACAACCACTATGGAAATCAGTATGGAGTTTCTTCAAAAGATTAAAAAAGGAACCACCATATGACCTGGCTTCTTGGTATTTATACTAAAGAATTAAAATCCACATACTATTGTGATAACATGCATACCCATGTGTATAGCAGCACAATTCACAATGGCCAAACTATGGAACTAGCCTAGGTATTTGTCAATGGATGAATGGCTAAAGAAAATGTGGTATATATACACAATGGAGTTTTATCCAGCCATAAAGAATAATGAAATTATGTTATTGTAGGACAATGGATAAATTTTAAAACATTAAGTTCTGCAAAATAAGTCAAACTCAAGAAAAAGTGAAGGGTTGTATGCTTTCTCTCATATGTGGAAGCTAAAGAGGAACAAGGCAAAGAAAGGTGGTAATGGAGGGATCTCTTAAAAATTGAAGGGAGATCAGTAGAATAAAGGGATCAGGAGAGGGAGGAGAGAAGAGAAAGGGAAAAAAAACTGGGGAATGACATTGGCCAAATTAAATTGTTTTATCACGTGTGTGAACAAATATGGAACAACGGATCCCATAATTATTAATAATTATAATGCAATATGGAAGAAAAGAATCTATCTCTAAAAGAGTCTGAAAGTCAGATGTGGATACTACTCAGCAAGGAATAAAAGATCCAGAAAAGCACCCAACTCTATACACTGCAGACAGTTACAGCAAAAACACTATGTTCACCATTAGGTGCTGACTACATTTGACCCAGGACATCATTAGCCCCATCAGGATAAGTCTGAAGCAGATGCTTCCAGACTTGACAAATAATAGGTCTCTCCGGCTCAGCCACCTATTCATGCACGCCTCCACTGCACCTGAGCCTCATGTAGGTACATTAAATTATTGGAACCTAGGTTACATACTCACAACTCTCATTGTGAGAGATCCTGTGGAAAATGTGTTGTTTTTAACTTTCCTTTCGGAAGGCAGACTCATAATGTGAATAACAAATCTAATATAGCCGAAAGCAAAAAATGGTTCCAACACAGGTTGAGTATCCATTATCTGAAATGCTTGGGACTAAAAGTATTTCTGGTTTTGGACTTTTTTTTAGATTTGGAAATATTTATGTGTGTGTGTGTGTGTGTGTGTGTGTGCACATGCATAGTTTGAAGGTAATTTTACAGTATTTTTAAAACTTTTATTCATGATGCAAAGTCTGTGTACATTGAACCACAAGAAAGTGCAGGTATCACTCTGTCAGTCACTCAGGTGGACAGTCTGTGGTTGTTTGAGACCACCGTCATTCCCAACAGAATTTAAGTAACCATTTTCTATATTTACTCATACATAAGTGCTTAATAGTAAAAAAATATGATATACCATTAATACTATGAAAAAATGTGTTCGGGGCAACTAAGCAACAGGGCGGCATCACTGGAAGCTTTGCGTTAGCTGTAGAACAGCAGCAACAACAAACGACATCCTGCAGTCTCCACTATGATGTTGTTTTCAAAGGTGATGCCACAGAGTATTTTATTTTATTTTTCTTAGGTGAGAAGAAACATCAGAAGCAGTTGACAGACCAGGACGTGGGTCCTTTAGGGATGAGGAGACATTCTGCTGGATGTGTTTAAAAATGTTTTCTCCAGGGTCCTCTGTCTCATTAGCAACAGTTTTTGTTTCAGAAGATTCTCTTTGATGTTGTAAACTGACATTATTTCCTGTTCTGTTCTCCAGTCCTTCAATAAGCCCATCACGCATTTTCACTGTATCATATGTTGGCACTTTTTCTGCAGTACTAATATCATCTTCATTGTCCAAATTATCAGTATTACCTTGATTTAGAACCATTTCAGTTCTAAATCAATCCATTTCACCCACGGTCAATAAATGAGCTACTGGAGTCTCTCATGGTCAATGTCAAAAATTTCTTCACTATCCACTTCTTCCAGCTTATTGATGAACTTTGAACTTTTATATTTATTTGAGTACATAAGACATCATTTTCCTCTCACTTGACAGATGGAATCCTTTCAAGTCACCACCTCATTCGTTCATCACTGCATCTGAAGCTATCCACTGGCCAGAGGTTGTGTCAGGCTTGCACAATTGTCTATATTCACTGTGTTTCAAGCATGGGAAAAAGTATATATGGCATTCTTCACACTAAGCTCTTTTTGAAAACCGTCCACACCCACTTTGTTCACTCCTGCTAGCAAGCTCTTTAAGAAAAAATACTTTACATTTACTCCTCTTTGATCTAAGGATATCCTGGTCACATTACTGAATTAATGAAGTTACATTTGGGGGAAAGCACGTGGCATAAGCATTATTTTTGACAAAAATTTTACCTGAAGGGTGAACAGAACTATTGTCAAGGAATAACAAAGTCTTATAATAATCATCCAGCAAAGAATAAGCAAAGAAAACAGTGAGTTATGCACACAAGTCTTGAGCCCTGTAGGATCTAACGGGGCACCCGCTGTTGACACATTTGGCCTGCATATGTACCATTTAAGTACCCTTTGTGGGCATGCTAGCAAGGTGGGTTCTGAGCATGTAAAGAGAGATATATTATAGCTGAAGAAGGCTAGGAGGGTCATTTTTTTTTCTCCCCATGGGAACACTGAGTATATTGAGTCTCGTGCAGAGAAGGAAGAACTGAGATCTGAAACCATCTCAAAGAACAGCAGTCTTTCAACTCTTCACACTTAGACTGTGGCACAGTGCATATAAGTAAGTGTCTCTTCACACACCCCCTAATTGTTCATTTGCATGTGGCATATTTTATCTGTCTTGGACTCTAGATCATGAAGCAGGAAATACATAGATTCTTAAATGTGTGCTCATTAGTTGTTTTATTTGCAGATACTAAAATTGGCAACCTTTCTGCTGTAATAGAACATAATAGGACCATAATTGCATAGCAAAATCACAATGAATCTATTCCCATTTATGGTCAGAGATATGCCTATGACACTCGGCCTGCTTCTGAAATAATGAGAACTTCAGATTGGGGTGGCTCAGGACCAAAATTTATTTTTCCTAGGAGTGAAGCTTAATAGTAGAAATAATTCACCTATTGTTCCTTATTAAAAAATTTAATCATGGTATATTATTTTGTGAGTCTATTTAATAACAAGATTTCTATTTTAGATATCAGGAAGCAATGAACAGCTGCTAAACACTTTAAATTTATATTTTAATAATGAGCAGTGAAAGAAGAACTCACAGATTTGCAAACTGAGTTATGTAACAGTGAAGGAAATAACAATTAAAAAATGAAACTGACTAAGGCTAAAGATGTTTTGCAACTCTTTCAGAAAAAAAAATACAAATGTTAGAGAATTCTTTTAAATACTCTTGAAGGTAGAATTTTCTTCAAAAAAAATTGAAGGCATGCAAAAGCACTCATAGCTGCTACTCAGGGCAAATAATGGCTGGGAGGTGTGATTTCAAACACCTTTCCAGATATTTTTCACTGTGGTTCTGCTGTTGAGAAAGGGTTGCAGGGAGCATCATCCTCTGAATTATGGCTTTCTTGCAAGCAAACCAGGGATGATACCACTTATCTTGGGGTATATCACACATTCTTACAAGGATCAAGGTATATAATATGTCTCAAAGTAACATATAACAAATAAATATGAGGTAGACTTCTGTCAACAAAGAATAAATGCAAAAATAATATATGCATCTCCAGCAAGAGCAAAAACAAAAAATGTGAGAAAAGGATTAAATCAAATCATATGCCCAAACATTAAATTAAAACAAAGGGTGACCTCATGGGAGAAATTTTATGAGTTAAAATAATTTAATATGCATCTATAATTTATCAAGTGTGTTATATTCTTAATCTTAAAATGTTTAGTATAAATAATGTGGCCTTTTCTCCTCATATATTGCCTTTGAATTTTTCTTTTTTTTTTTTAGGTTTTATTTATTTATTTATTTTTTTGGTGTGTGCTGAGGATTGAACCCAGTATGCATGTGAGGCAAGTACTCTACCAACTGAGCTATATCCCCAACCCCATGAATTTTTCATTTTTAATACAAAGTCATATTTAAGCAGTATTTTATCATCCTTCCAGTGTTTTCTCTTACATTATTTAATCTGCACTAACACCGGGTGAGGTAAACAGTATTCTTTCCCCTTCTTCTAGTAAACTTGACTTCCCTATTGTCTTGGAGGAAACAGAGAAACTCCATTGTGGAATCTTCACCTCAAGACACCCACATGCATCATTTGAGCACATACGATGGCTCAAGATCTGGGTAAGTAAATACATTTTTTTCTGAAGTTCTTAAAGATAGGTACCACCTCTCCCTCTTTTCAGTATATTTTCTAATTTCTGCCTTTATTACCAAACAGCCCCCAAACAATTGGACATTCTTAAGAGAAATAGTAAAATACAGAGCTTTGGGGGTTTTTATTCCATGGTTCCACCCAGTACTATTACCTGTTTATGGTCCCTCCCAACAACTGTCCTGGACGTAAGCACTCTGATGTCCCCAGACATTTCTGGGTGCTTCTGGAACCTCTGAGGACTTCTCCTTCTCAAATTCTCTTGTGAAGCATCCTAAATCATAATGAGAGGATCACCTGAGGTGCATATATTCCATACAGCACCTGTCTGTGACTAACTCTAATCACATAAAAGATCATAAAAGCCCTGAGGCAAAATGTAAAGGAGTGCACCTTGGATCCCCAGAGTTTGGGATGGAAAAACAAATGGCATCAGATTAGTGTTATTTATCATGAAGATTCTTACTGGAGGAGTAAAATTTGAAGACTGAAGAATGAACACCATGGGTCCCTTGAAATGTGTTCTCAGAATATCTCCCTTCAATTATGTGTTCTCCATCCAACATTGTCCCTACTTTGTAAAGAAAGATGATGGAATGATAAGGGTTTATGTCAAGATTATACAGTTATCAAGTGGCAGAGCCAAGGCTTATATCTGGTGACTCTCAATTTCGTGTTTCCAAATGATGTTACACAGCTGGAAAGTGAGATGGATCCCTTATATCTGTGACAACAGATGTACCCTACCTTAAGACACAAACTGCAATGGAAGAGGCGAGAGACCCAAGTGTTCCTACGCATGAAAAAGTGGTCCTAAGCTTCCTCACCATAACTAAATAACTAATAAGGGCTTGTGGAACTAACTAGCCCAGGCTCCTTCCTCTCTCTTGATAGATCTCCAGTCCTAGGTCGACTGGTTCTAACTGCAATCAGCTCACATCCTGAAGAGTTTGAGTAAAGGGTGAAAAGTAGGTTTGCTAATAATTCCACCTTCCTTTCTTTTGTGGGTGGTGTCCTGAAAGGAATGTGTGTGTGCTAACTTTGACATTTCTACCCAGTCATCTAACCTCTCTTAAATTCTCTTTTCATAGCCTAAAATGAGAGGAGGAGAGGAGATGACTTCTAGGAACCCTTCAACATTTGATTCTAAGGGATTTTGAGTTGTCTCATTCACACGTAACCTCAGAAATGTGCATCGAGTGCTGTATCACTCGTATTTGGGGTTCCATAAAAACAAGCATCTTCATGATCTCACTTCCCCATTCATGAATGCTTGTTATCTCTTATTTTTTGATGATCTGAATTCTGATAAAAGCTAAATTTTATTGTGTACTCACTATGTTTCAGTTACATAATCTTTACCACCCATAGTAATATATACAATGTCCACTGTAACAACTTTATAGGATTTGCACTTATCATCGTCTCTAACAGAAGCAGAGGTGAGAAGCTAAACAACCTGCCTAGGCCATACAAGGAATAAGTGGTAGACCCATATTAGAAACCAGAAAGTTTCTATGCTCTGAAACTGCTCTCCATTCTGCAGAGGTTCTGATTATCAGATGCCTCTTTTCAGTTTCAAAGTTAAAAATATGGGCACACTCTAGGATAATCTCAAATAAGACACCGTGTTGAATGAGGTGAGATTCATGTTTTAAATTTTCCTCCCAGAAAGACTTTCATATAGACACATTCCCCAAAGTGATAAATCATGGGTACTGGTGGAGAACTCACCCTTGAAAAGGGATATGCAGGAAAGAACTATTCCAGGCTGAATGGCACACGGAACAGCAGTGAACAGTCAAAATTCTCTTTCACATCAGAGCCTATCTTTCTCCCAAAGAAGAAAGTGAGTGCAGCATTTAACCATCAGCCTTTCTCAGAAGCATGCACACTGAGCTCAGCATGGTTCTTAATTCTGTCTTTTCAGACAAATGTGTCACTTGTCTAGATAGTAAGATACTACCAACCAGGGATCTTCCAGCTTCTGCAGTAATTAGCAAGCTTCAGAACTAAGACATGAAACTTTATGCAGAACAAATATCATTTCCTGTTTCTTTTTCCAGAGGAATGCTTGGGCTGAAAGGATTATTTGTGTTTTTCACATGCAAACAATCTCAGCTTTATACTCTGTTTGAGATGTCATTAAAAGTCTGGAAATAGTCATGGATTAGTTGAAGTTTTCACAGTTTTCTCCCTAGTAAATACTCCACATGATGTGGGAAAAAAAGTTTCAGCATTAGATGCTTCAAATATGTGTGATGAACACAAAGAGCTAAGTGTACCATAGTTTACTAAAGAATTGAAAAGCTGCATCTCTGAGTCTTGTGGTCATCAATGATGTACCATTTGATACTTTGATGTACCAAAGATTAGCTTTCTCTGTGAGCAGGATATTATATAAGCAGACAGTTTGGTCACATATCTTGTTATACCCAAAGTATTAAGTCTGAATTACAATATCATAAGGTGTCTCTCTACCTATAAGATCAACAGCAGCAGAAAATCATTCATAGAGCTGTATCTGAACTGAAATAAAACAGGTGCTTGCTCTTCCCCTTTGCATCCTGTTTGAAATCATATTGCCAGTGAGTCATGTTTCTTCTTTTATTACATACTATTCTGATCAGATTGAGAAGTACAGGAAGGAAGTCTTCCAGAAACAAGTCACAATGGATCAGTGTCAAATTGATCTTGCCAGTGGATTCCCCCCCACCCCAACACACACACACACACCAAATTGTGGTTTCCTTTGTCAATGTTTATCAACTTACTCACTAACTGAATAATAATAAAAATACCAAAGCATACATTTTATTTTTCTTAGATAAAACTAGTATTCCATAAACAGAAAAAAAAGTTCATATAAATAGATAAGTGAAAGGTAATGAAAATGAAAATGTTTCAAATGGTGGGGATGAAGGTATGCTAAAGAGACAGGAAACAACACTCAATAATTGTAACTATGTATCAAAAAGCAAGAAAAGAGTGCCAGGTCATATAAAGAATTAGTGGTGGTAGCTGCAGGAGCAATAATAACCACCTGGGAGGCTCCTTAATGATGCAGATGCCCAGGCCCGCCTTGGTGTTGCTGAGTGTCTGGGCTGGAGTCTAGATTCTCTGAATTTAGAAACTTCGATTCACCTTTCTATTTACACAACTACTGCTATAAGATTTCTGCAGTATAATTCTTCTTAGTTTGAAAGACAGCAAAAAGTAATCATTATGGATTAAATGTTTGCGTCCCTCCCCTCAAATCATATGTAGGACTCCCAATTACTCTTGTGATACCATTAGGAGATTCCAGGAGCATTTGGCATGAAATTAGGTCATGAGAATGGAGCCTTCATGCATAGCATCATTGCCCTTAAAAAAGAAGTCCAAAACGGTTCTCATGTACCCTTCCACCATATGAGAACACAATGAGAAGACATCACCCATGAACAAGGAAGAAAACCTTCACCAGACACCAAATCGGCTGCAGATTCAATCTCAGCCTTCAAAGCTCTAAAATAATGAGAAAGAAATTTATGTTGTTTATAAGCCAGCCAATCTGTGGCATTTTGTTATAGCATTCCAGAGGGACTAAGAAGTGATGATCTCTAGTCCACCCTCTCAAAGAGCCTGAGTGGAAGCCCAAAGAAAGACCAGTGCCACGTGTTGAGACAGGCCTTTGTGAAGACTTGTTCCTTGGTTTCATATAAAGCACTGTGGTTACATTTCTTTGAAATTTCTTGTCATCTAAGGAGCTGGAATATATTAAATGTCTCTAAGACTGCCTTCTCCTTATGTTACCTATATTAATGAGTAGCCTCACCTTTCTGACACTCAAGTCTTCCTGGATTCAACTCCATTGTTCTCCCAATCTTCCATGTAGTCACTAAGCCTTGTGGCTTCTACCTTCCTAACAGCTGCCAATGCTGTCTCCTTTTATCTGGTCCCATTACCTGTGTTTTACCTCAGTTCTCATGGCTTCCATCTGGGGTGATACAGTCATTCCCTTAGTTAATTTCCCTACTTGCTATTTTATGTCCCCCTTTGTCCATTCTCCATAAATCTGATAGTTTCACTTTCCCCAATTAAAATGCCTTCACAACTCCCCATTGCCTTTAGAATAAAATCCAAGCATAGTAGGGATTCCTCCATAGTCTTAAGGGTTTAATTAAAACCCAGTAACATAATGAGGGATGCAGGCTGGGTGGCAATGATGTGGATTTGGGCTCACTGGATTGAATGTGCTCTTTGTAAAGGGAGAGGCTGTGAGCAGCTCCCATCTCTCATGGCCATATCAATGCTATTATAGCATTCATTTTTCAGTAGAATTTGAATTTATGTACTTTCTTCAAATTAAACATTTAAAAAATGCTACCCACTTTAAATATGGACTGTAGACTGGACTCTGGGGTGGCCACTTGCTATCCTTCTTTTAAACCTGAATGTGAACAGAGAGTCTACAGAATGCAAGAAAATCTGACTCCATCTGAATCTGTCTGATGTCCAGGGATTTCACAGCTGGTTAAACTATACAATGAATACACATTGCCAAGACCTAAACCAAGAGAAATGAGCAAGTCATATGTTTAACCTCCTACCATCATGTTCAAAACCCATCTTCTATTGAATGATAAAATTAATCTTTAAATTTTAGCACAAAATCATTTTCTTTGATAAAGTTCTTTACTTCTTTTTCTTTGCTTTGTTTCTTGTTCACATTTCTATCGTTTATTTTTATTTTTTTTAAATCTGAGGAAATCTCTTAGATGCTCTTCCAAGAAGAATGCAGGCTGCCATCACAATAAAACAGATGAGAAAAAAAAAATGTCCACTAAAGACTTAAGACAGCAGGGTTAGGTGACCATTTGGGAAGGAAGCCGGAAGACTGACCTCACAAAAGTGAGTCTGAGATGGAATCTCAGTGTAGTTTTAATTTGCATTTCTCTAATTGCTAGAGATGTTGAACATTTTTTCATGTATTTGTTGACCATTCATATTTCTTCTTCTGTGAAGTGCCTGTTCAGTTCCTTTGCCCATTTATTGATTTGTCTCTGTTAAGTTTTTTTGAGTTCTTTGTATAGCCTAGAGATTCATGCTGTATCTGAGGTACAGGTAGCAAAGATGTTCTCCTATTCTGTAGGCTCTCTGTTCACATTCTTGATTGTTTCCTTTGCTGTAAAGAAGTTTTTTAGTTTGATACCATCCCATTTATTGATTCTTGATTTTACTTCTCTTGCTTTAAAAGTCTTTTTGAGGAAGCCTACATGATATAGAGAGTTGGGCCTACATTTTCTTCTAGTAGGTAGGGGCAATTATCAAGAATACAAGTAACAATAAATGTTGGCAAGGATGTGGGAGAAAGGTTCACTCATACATTGCTGGTGGGACTGCGAATTGGTGCAACCACTCTGGAAAGCAATATGGAAATTCCTCAGAAAACTTGGAATGGAGTCACCATTTGACTCAGTATCCCACTCCCTGGACTTAAAATCAGCATACTATAGCAACACAGCTCAATTCATAATAACTAAGCCATGGAACAAACCAAGGTACCCTTCAACAGATGAATGGATAAAGAAAATGTGATATATATATATATATGTATATATATATATATATATACACACACACACATACATACATATATACACACACATACACACACAATGGAATATTATTAAGTCATAAAGAAAAATGAAATTATGGCCATTTGTCAGTAAATGGATGGAACTGGAGACTATCATGCTAAGTGAAGTAAACCAATCCCCAAAAATCAAAGGCCAAACATTCTTGATGATATATAGGGGCTGGCACACAATAAGGCAATGGGGAGGGAAGAATAGAAGTTCAGTGGATTAGACAATGGGAAGAAGGAGGGGAAGGAATAGAAAAGACAGTAGAATTAATTGGACATATGTGAACACATGACAAGTGAAACTCCACATCATGTACAACCACAAAAATGAATTCCTAATTAGAATAAGCTGAACTCCATGTATTTACAATATGTCATAATACAATCTACTGCCATGTATATCTAAAAAGAATACATAAATTTTTTTTAATAAGTGAGTCTGAGGCCACTTACTGAATCCCAGTACAAAATACCCTACAAGGCAAAGTATTTTTCAAACAAGGTGTAATTCTATTCTTCTCGACACACTGATTTCCTCCGCATTATCTACAGCTACCAGGGTCACCAGAATCAGCACCTTTTAGTTATTCATACCACATTTTACATATGATAAACCTGAGATGAGAACAACAGCAATTTCTATGTTCTTAACATTTTTTTTTTTTTAAATCATGGACCTCTGAAAATCTGAGGAAATCTCTGGGTGCTCTTTCTAGGAAAATATACATGCACACAAAATTTTGTAAAATCCGCATGTTTGTTACATCTATAGCATCAACTCCCTAAACTACTGTACTTAAAGAATCTCACCTGTAAAATGCTTGGTTTACTACAAAATGATGATTGTCTGTGAGAAACACACACACCGTAAAAACAAAGGTAAATATTATTATGAATCTCCCTTACTCATCCTACCACCCACATGAGTCAAACACCACTGACTTTCAAAGCTTGCATATCTTCTTCACAGAAGTTTCCAGAAGTAAGCACCTCTTGTTTGTGGACTCTTAGTCAAAGTTTCTGGTTTAAGAAAAGTCATACTAATATCTAATTTGATGCTCCTAGTGATATCTCAGATGGCTCCTGAAATGAACACAAGTCATTCTTCCAGTGAAGAGATCTTTAAAAAGGAAGACTAGTTGACATTCTTGGAGAACACTCTTGGCTTGAGAGCATTTTGTTGTGGAATCCATGGTTCAGAGTCTGGTCCTCAGTAGTAAAGGTCCCAAAATTGCTTTTCTTAGATCACCCAAGGATAGGAAGCCCTGAGAAATTCACATTCCACAAAGGCAGACTAATACATCACAGAATTCTGGAAATAGACCCGTAAGTGGATTAGACTCCTGTGTCTTCTTCCAAGATAACCATCCAAGAAAACAAATGAAGACTAGACAGTTGAATGGGACACACTTAGAAAGTGAGGGAGCTGGATGTCTGGTGGGCAGGACAGGAATCCTTGCCCGCCTGGGCTCTCTCCTGCCATGGTACTGTGGCTGCCTTGGAAGGCATGTCAGGAAAACTTATAGATGTAGGTTTTTAAAATTTTCCTACTGTAAAATGAAATCATATAAAAGAACACTCCTGATGACACAGCCATAACCTCTTCACTTTACCATGGCAGTGCTAACATTATCACATGTATTGCTAATCTTTTTTTCTCTATCTCTATCCTAGATATCTGTTATTTGCATCCTCCTCTCTGAACTTCTTTATTTGTGATCAAGCCTCTGGTTCTAACTCACAGTTTGCATAAAATACAGAGATAGAGAAATATGTTCAGTACCAGGAAGGGAACAAGCCAAATCCAGTGTGTGAAATATCCCATAAGATAGATGTCTCAGTTTCTACAACAAACATATGGCAAATTTAAAAAGAAAATAAAATGTGGGGATATAAATGAAAAGAGATTTAAGAAGTGTATCAACTAAATACAATGCATGAATCTTATTTCAAATGCATTTAAAAAGTTTAGATCTTACAAACTTCATGTTCAACCAAACACAAAGTACATACTACATGAGTCTATTTATATAAAATTCAAATATCAGATAGATGCCTTTGGATGGGATAGTCTTGGGGCCCAGGGGTACTTCTGGTATAATGTGACATTCTGCCTCTTTTGCAGGATCCTAGCTATATTGATATATATCCATACCACCAATGCATTCATTTGTGAAAATTCATCAAAATATGTTATGATTTATGTACTTCTCTTTAGGCTATGAAATAAAACATTTTCTTATATTTTCAAGAGAATATAAACATTGATATCTGTTGCTACTAAGGAACTGCTGGGTTTTTAATTTTTGTTGCTGCTGTTGAAAATGCTGTTTGTTTTTTTTTTAAAGTCATACTAGCAGTATATACTGAAATATATATGGGTGAAATGTGATGGGTTGAGATTTGCACCACAAAGCGAGGGGGGCAGTGTGAAAGGAACTTGGATGTCAGACTGGCAATCTATTGATAATTTTTGAAGACAGGTGATGACTTTATAGGTTTTATCCTCTCATATGTAGTTGAAATTTTTCCTTACAAAAAAGTAATTGTAAAATTCCGTTTAGACACTCTCCTTAACCAGTTTCCTCTCTGCCCTTTCCCCACCATGACCTCCTTCTTACTGGAGCAGGTCCTCTTCATTAGACCACAAGCAGTGCAGCTCAGCTGGGGTCTCTTCATCTGAGAACCAGTTCATCCTACTGATCCTGAGCACTCAGTCGCCATATGAAGTGATTTTATAAAAATGGTCCAAAAATATGTGTAGTTTTATTCCAGAAAAAGGGATGTATCATTCTAACTTCCAGGAAAAACAGTTTTTCATATTCTGCCCCCACTTCTGTGGGTCTCTCTGTCTTGCCACCCCTGCAAACATGCATGGATAAGTAGGATTCATCTGTCATTAAACTTGAGAAGTACTGTGAATTGCACGCAGAGCACAGTTGGTCACTTCTCCCCAGGAGGGCTGCTTCTACAGACCACTAATCCATTTTGTGAAGATCCTCATAAGTTTTGAGGTCAGAAGGAGATCTCTGAAATTACTCCAGTTCTGAGACTTCATCTCTCTGGAGCCCTGCATGTTCTTTACAATGGCAGTAGTTGTTGAATTTTCTTTAATAAAGAAATTTTGGACTTGTGGGATGAGGCCAGGAGAGAAATAATTTAAGAATTATCTATCAATTGAGTGGAAATACCTACCAAGGGTTGGTGAGAATGCCAACAAACGGGTTTAAGACTATGTAAAATGGAGGCAAAATGTTCGTTTAAATGAGTTCATTATTTTTTTTTCCAGAAATGGGGATGGTATGGAATAATTTACTTGAATTGGTCTCGAAACATACATTTTCAGCCTAGAAACAAAGCACACAAATCTACGCTTGATTTAGGAATTAATAAACAGATGTGATTTGGGGAAAATTAAAACATTTTATCAACTTCTGTGAAACTCAAGACTCTGTGATGCTAAGCTAAGAGGTACTATATCACATCTTCCCAGCTTACAGGCTTCTGCCCCAGTGTCACACAGGCTAGCAGCCACTCCCTCAGTGCTATCACAGCCACTGGAAGCACTGCCTGCCTCCGCCATTTGCACTTCTGCTGTTTCTCCCACCCTGCAGATCCCCTTCATTTATGAAGACTCACACATCTACACAGCCATCTGCTCCCATTGCCTGAGGCCTGCCCTGCTGACTGTATCACAGGTTAAAAAAACAAAAAACAAACAAACAAACAAAAAACTAAAACATCTTCCTACTTGTCAAGCAGGGCACCAAATTAGGTGACTGCAGAACTCTTAGGATGAATTCAAAGTATCTTAAATGCCCAGAGCATTCGTTCATTTGACAATCCAGACAATGCAGACAGAAATAATTGTGAGTCAGGTAAATGCTGCTGAGAATTTGAAACAGGGACTGGAAACCCGGTGTGGTGGCACATGGCTGTAATCCCAGTGGTCTGGGAGGTAGAAGTAAGAGGATTGTGAGTTCAAAGCCAGCCTCAGCAACTTAGTGAGGCCCTAAGTAATTCAGTGAGACCTTGTCTCTAAATAAAATACCAAAAAAAAAAAAAAAAAGGAGCTGGGGATGTGGCTCAGTAGTTGAGCAGCACCCCTAAATTCAACCCCTGATACCAAAAAAAAAAAAAAAAAAGGGCAGGAACTGACAGACTAGAGGGGCATTCTCCAGATGCAGCAAAAGATTTTGAAGAACATCTGATCACACATGCATGCCATTTTGAATCAATAGGCAAAGAGACTCCCTCTTGAATGGGAGGCAGTTCTAGTCTGGTGGTCATTAGCTACTGTGCTTTGAGGTAATCTGAGCTCCACATGCAAGAGAGAAGGGGACAGGTTCAGAGAAGCACTTCCAATGGCCCTTGAAAGAAGGCAAGGATTGAGCCTGCAATCCCACAGTGGGTGGGATCAGCCCAGGTTCTGTGCAGCTCTCCTTGAGGCAGATGCACACACTATTGCTTAATGTAAGAGGCTGCAGAATATTGTTCAGAGCCTCTGCTCTAGGTCAGAATCTGCCAAATCTTCTCTTAGTTTTAAAACAGAGGGAGAGATAATAATAGAATCTCTGGCACTTGCTTTTATGAGGATTACATTATTTAATATGCATAAGCCCCTTAGAACAGGTCCTCCTGCCCTACAGTCAGCACTCGGTAAATGTCAGGATTTTGGAATGAGGATGCTGAGTAAATATCCAAGAAGAATGATGTCTTAATATGGTGATTAAAAGATATCTAAAGGAAGATCCCAAGGACGCATGGCAGAGTCATGCCTTCAACACCACGACTCAAATGATAGGAGAACAATTACATGGCATAACAGGAAGAACACTGGACTTGTGGGAAAGAGGTCTTGGTTTAAGTCCTGGGTTGTCACCAGTTCTGTGACCTGGGATCAAGGCACTCATTGCTTATAAAGGAGAGTCCATCTCTATGGGCTGCTTTTTGCTTAAAACTATAATTTGATGCCAAGTAATGTTTATGTCACTGTTTCTTTGATTAGACTCATATTAAGATTTTTTAAAAATGTCACTCTGGACCCATGGGTCCCCATTCTTTAAAATCATCCAGAGTAATTTAACCATATTTATATTATATGCTAATATACTAGCAGACTATAATACAGGAAGTCCAAGAATAAAAAAGAAAATTCAAAGTACAATCTAACACAAAGATAAAATATAACAAATATTGCTCTTAAGATATGAGATCTTGGGCTGGGGTTGTAGCTCAGTGGAAGTGTACTTGTCTAGCATATGTGAGGTACTGGGTTCGATTCTCAGCACCACATACAAATAAATAAAGATCCATCAATAACTAATATATATTTAAAAAGATATAAGATCTTTGTTTCCATCTTCTTTAATAATGTTCCTAATGACAAATATGTCCCAAGTGGGGTCCTCTTAGCCAAAATAATTGGCAGAGACCCAGCCATACCACTGACCAGTTTTCCTTTCTCTTGACTGCCCACGTTTCCAGAAAGCTGGTCAGGGTTATGGTTGCTGCAATAGCCATGAAATAGGAGCATGCTGGCCTCTGTGTGCTAGGAAACAGACAAATGTGAGTGGTGGGAACACAAAGTCAAGAGAATAATTCTATAAAATGGGCACACTGTGCTGACTCCCACATGCTTTCTTTTCCAAGAAGCAATTTACCTGCAGCTCTGCCTGGGCTAAGTGGATAGACTATGTCACATTCCTCAGCAAACTGCCCGTTATCTGCAAAAGAGATGCAGGCAGGCCTGAGATAATGTTGATGGGAGGGAACCAGGAAGGGTGAAGGGAGAGACTTTTGTGACCCTTTTTATAAACCAGATCCTGAAACTCAGGAAGATAAGGATAATTCCTTGTACCATAAAATCTTTAAGAATTTATGGTTAAGAATCTCATGAGAACGGGGTTAGCATGGGCCAAAGCGACCTAGAATTGTCATGACAATGGGGTCTTAAAAGTCTAATGTCATCCTGCTGTCAGCCAAAAGTTAAGAGGCAGACCTGGCAGGACTCTTTGGAAAGTTCTCTGGGATCTCAGATAAAATTGGAGTATAGGATAGGTCCACTGTCCCTCTCCTCTCTGAAAGGACCCACTCTCTCCTTTGGAAGTGTCCCCCTTCCCTTTTAACTCATTCCTGTTACTCTGAGCAACACGTCACCACTCTTTCTGACTTGATTACCAGCATCGGGGTTTGAATGAGGGGTCTTCATGCTGCCCCAGCTCTATAACATATGGATTGAAGCCTCTAGTCCTGAGCAGACTGCCACCTGCTAACCCAACACCCAACAATTTAGTCACTTAACCACAGCAGACCTATGAAAAGATTTAAACCGATGAGCTAAATTTCATACAAAATATGCCTTCACAAATAACCTCTAAAGAGCATTTATAACTATCTTTCTGCAATCATAAGACAAGGAACTCTGACATACATTGATATTTTCTCCAACTAATTCCCTTGAAGAGGCAATGTTCATTACCAATTCAGAATTGAGACTGATGCACTCACCAGGAAGGATAAGTGAAATTCCATAGACATTATCATGCAAATTCTGTCTTAAAGCTCTTCAGTTGTAACAAAAAAAAAAATGTTCAATTGTATATAATCACCTTGGCATTTCCATGTAAGAAACAGATTTATGAGAGAAAAGGACTGACTTACGGAAAATCAAGCAAAGCTAACATATTTCTTAAAATGCCATAAATACAGATTGAAATTTATGAAAGCTGACACAATATTCAAAAGACAAAACCTGAGGCATTTACTCCTCAGATTTACAAACATATTATTTCAGGTAAAATGGCTTAGGAAACTCCAAGTTATTCACAAAGGATTTCATGTTCTTGGTGAGGGAAATTCAAGCCAATTCAACAGAATCTAGTATCATTAGCCAATATGGGGCTTCTCTAACAAAATACCTGACATTGGGTAATGCAAAATGAAAATAGTTCTATTTAGTTCATAGTTCTGAAGGCTTAAATCTCCAGATGGGGCAGCCTTGTCTGCTCAGTATCTAGTTAGGGCCTCTGTCTACAGCACAACATGGCAGCTGGCTTTCCAGGGCAGACTTGTGTGCAAGAGACAGCTATCTCGTGATGAGATAGGAAGCAAGAAACCAGAGAGAAACCAGGTCTGCTCTTTCTGAATAACCCCCTCTCAGAAGAACAAACCAAGTGCCACAAGATCTGATCCACTCTAGAGAGACAGCATTAAACCATTCATGAAGGTGGAGCAACCATGATCAGATTCCCTCCCTCTAGGTCCCACCTCCTAAAGGTTTCTCACCTGAACACCACCAAACCAGGGATCAAACTTCTGGCACATGAACATCTGGGGGCAACCCATATCCAAATCGTAGTATCTAGATAGACTCTATGGCACTTTCTATTGTAAAGACATCAAAGATTAAAAAAGAGAAAAAGCAAAGATCCTGCCATTGCCACAGTGAGGATAAGCAGCAGAAAACAGGTAATGGAAATATGAAGTGGTCTGTGTAAATATCATAAGAGGTACCCACAAAATGTTTGGAGGTTGCTGTATTTGAAAAAGAGAAAGAGATTAGGTGTGGGGAAATGAGAAAAGACTTCGAATGAAGAAAGGTGTTATTTCAGCTCAATTTTGAAGAGTTGAGAGGGTTAGGATAGCAAATAAGAGAATGAGAACAGGCCATTTCAGGCAAATGGCATAAGCTACAGCCTGGAGGTGTCAGAGGATTCTGTCATTTAGCTTGAGGGTGGGAACATCCTGGACACTTCAGTGAGATGATTAAGTATCTGGACTGGAGAAGCTCACCATGTACAGGCCCTAAGAGACACGCTGCCATTACTCTTTATTCTGAAGGCACTGTTCCCCCAGCAATGTTTATGTCACTTATAAGGAATTGAATCATCTTTAATTAAAGCAACCTAAGTTGAACACTGAAAGAAGGATGACTAGTGAAGATACTGAAGATGTAAGGAAGAGCAGGAATCGATGGGGACAGTAATTCGGGCGTCAGGAGCAAGTGGTCCTTGCTCTAGATGGGGGTTCCTGTGAGAAGAACTAGTGCTTTCTTTTGAGAAGGGGTTGTTACATTTCTGTCAGGGGCCATATGATGAACGTTTCAGAATTCAGAGACCCTATGTTTTGCATTCCAACTATTCAAGTCTATATCGTGTTGTGAAAACAGAAGTAAACAATTCATAAATGAATGAACACAAGAGTGTTCCAATAAAAAACCTCACTTACCAAAAGGCCAGATTTGATTAATGGACCACAGTTCGTTAACCCTTTAGAGAATCCACAGGAAGAACAAGTATACTGCCATGTTATTTGAAAGAAACAAGAAATTAAAGGCGTGACCTTTTCAGTAAAGTTGGAAAATAGGTTATTTGCTAAGACATCCAGGTGGAGGGCAGAAGGAAATGGAGACATCTTGGAACAGTCATCACAGGGTCATCCAGGGATAAAAACACACAGAGTAGTAGTTTGGATTAAAGGGCCAAGCAGCAAGTCTTAAACCAGAAGGGAGAAAGTCCACAAAAGCATTACCAATTTAAGGCATGGCTTACACACACACACACACACACACACACACACACACACACACGCATATGTTGTATAACCTAACTACAAAGAAGATCAAGCCCTTATATGTTTTCATATGCTGATAAAACTTTGCCATTGTAAAGCCCCCAAAGAAGGATTTCTTCTTGCTTCTAGTCATAACTCTCATTGCATAATTCACTTTAGTCTAATCAGCACAGAAATCCAAGCACTATATTTATGAGACAAGCAATCAAGCATTGGCTAGGACCCAAAGGGGAAACAGGGAGATAATGAATAAACGAAGGAATGTGTCTCGGCCATCAAGTTACCCATAATAAGAGCCAAGGTTGCCGTAAAGAACTTTGATTCTCCGTGTTGTCTTTCTGCAGTCCCAGATGCAGACATCCAGGCAGAGAAAACCTAGGATGCTATTTCCCCAACAGTAACTCAAAAATTTCAGAAGCTAATCTAATGCCAAGGATTCCAGGAACATAAGGAAATTGAGAAGAGTGAATGAGTAGCAGACTCTCTTATTTAGAAAAAAATGGCTTCTTTTAAAAATGATTGGTGCCCTTCAGATTTTTTTTATAAGGATCTGAGGCTAGTTCTGAGCTTCCCACATGCTGTGAAGCTGAGTGTCACATGCCAGTCAAACATAGCATTTGGTGGGAAAGATTGGCAGGCACCAGTGAACAGACTTCCATTTCCTTTTAATGATCCTCGAGAGGAATGGACATGGCTTTCAGGCATTTTGATCAGGCAAGCAGTCAAGAGTTTCACACTGAGCCTGAGAAGCACCACAACTGGAAAGACAGGTATAGTTGCCATCTATTTGAACTTGCTCATTTGCCTAAAACTGACAGGGCAATACTTGACAAAGAGAATTACTTAGCACTGTCAGTCTCTCCTTAAGAGGATTGCTGTCACATGGCCTTTGGTCTCCGTTGATTAAGAGCACTGTTCTTTTACGTTTGTCACCTGAAATCATTTCTTTGTTTCACTGAGTAACAATGTACATCTTCACTCCCCTGTTACAGTGGGGTTAGAGCTCTCTATGGAAACGACAGCCGTAGGCATTAACCAAGATTTCAGAGTTGCCTCTGCATGAAAGACACTGAGAATCCCTGTTCTGAATCTCAGAACCACTCAACACCACATCACTGCACCACAAGCTGTGTCTTCCTGCTGTCTTCAAAGGGGTACCACAAGCTGAAGGGTCAGAAATGCCCATCTCCAAGAGGGAGATACTAGACAGCCATCCCAGGAGAGTAAGGAGTCTGAAGTTGAAGCTGATGCTTTCAATACATTTTCTGATTAACTGATCAAGGCGTGTAGCAAGCAATTCTTCCTGCCAGAGTCTGATCTTATTCCAGGTCTCACATCTCAAAATTTCCTTGCTGTTGCCACATATATAACGCTGTTAATCATTCAATGTTATGACTATGAATGAAACGCTTATGAGGAGTTGGTGACTGTCTCTCAAGAACCCTAAAGGAACAATTGTCCCAAATTTCCAGATGAGAACTCCACAACCTTGAGAAGTTGAGAAATCTGACCAAGAATACACAGCATAGCAAGTTGAAATTCAAGCCCAAGTGCACCTGGCCTGAAAGCCTGTTCTCTGAGGATTCTCTGCTCAGTACCCTGGGATTTTCCTCCTGGAGACTGGGAAGACTTAATATGGTTTCACCTACAGTGACCCTGTGGGACATCCTGGCAGCTGTGGAGGAAATAAAGGGTCAGAATGAATACTCTCATGACATAACCAACTGTGAGCTAGCCAGCTCTTCCTGAAAAGAGAATGAAGTTTGCAACTGTACAACTTATGATGATAAAAACAGTTGTAATTCACGAATTGTTTTCACAAGCAAAGTTTCATTTGATCTGCATAGCAACTGTGGGAGGGTAGCAGGACAAGCATGCTTTCCATTTATCAGATGCAAGTCCATAAAGCTTCTAAAAGGTTAGGAAATATTAAGATTGCATGATTAGTAAATGGAAAAGTTAGGATTAGATACCCTTTTCTCTGGTTCCTTTACCAAAATTTCCCTTTAATATTAAGAAGCTTCTGTTCTCTGTGTTGGTCACTTTATAGGCCTGAAAAGAAATTTCTTCACACTTTCCTGATTTCATCTCATTTCTGAAAGATGGCATTCACCCATGCCACACTCCTCCTTCAAGGGCAGCTTAGCACTACCTTTAAAAATGAGTAAAGTCAACTATTCTATGCTATTTTTTAAAAAATAGGTAGCATGAGAATTTTTAAAAGAAGAAGAAGAGGTGTGGGTCAGGGAAGAGAGTTTAGCCAGAGACTCTGGACAGCAGTATAATGTTACATTTGTATTAACTAGTGTTATAGAGAAAAACCCCTGGATAATAACAAAGCGAAAAATAAGGGCAGTTGACAAGTATAACTGTGCATGAAATAAAAAGGACCTTGGAAAACAAAAAGAACCAAAGATAGACACAAAACAAAAATGAAATCTGAATCATGAGTCACAGCAACAAAGCACAAGAGAAGAAAATAAGTCACTAAATTCATACCATTATATTATCCTTCTATTCTCCTGGCTTAGGGATATGGCACAAAAGAGGAAAAGAAGTAAAACAGAGCAGAGAGGGACCAAAGGAATAGAAAGAGGAGGCTCGAATTCCGGAAGCTCAGGAAAAGACAGAAAGTACTGAGTAGGAAAGAGCAACTCTCCTGAAAGATGGGTCATATTTCTCCATTGCTTTCTGGATTATTATTATTAAATAAGCTTGAGTATGAAGGGCTGGGGGAGGACTTTTGACAATCCTAGCTGTCAGTCCCTCTGCCGACAGGTGCTATTTTTTTCCTATTGCTATTTCATTCCTTCCCAGCATCTCCCTTTATCTTGTAGGTGAATGAGCTGAGCGGTTCCACCCCCACAGTGCGGGCTGCTCCCTCCTTACACCTGAGCTGCTGCTCTTGGAGAAGCAATCCCTGCAGTCCTAGGGGAGAAAACCACACATCCTGCTGCAAGACAGACCGGGGTCCTCAGGGTCTACTGGCATGAGCAAAAACGGAAGGCTGGAGTCCAAAGTAACATGGCATTTGCACACAGATCGTTATGGCAGAAATTGGCAACCAACCCCAAATCAAACACGGGATGGGAGTTCTCTATTACCCTGGGTTATAAGAGCAAAGATTAGCACCTGCCTTGTGGGCTCAAACTTTTTACATGATTTTATAGAAGTTCTATATCAGTGTAATACAGTGATATACTAGTTTCTACCCTGTAATTACTAAAGTCACTAAATTTCAAAACATTTTAGTAAAGATGTAAAACAGAATAACACCTTGCACACAAAAGAACTTAATCTGTCAAAGGTTTGCAATGATCTGTCTTCTCTAAACCCACCTTATTTTGAAATGCCATAAACCCAGAGTGGTATTTTTTCTTTTTTCCTTTTTTTTTTTTTTAAATCCAACTGGACACATTCCCTTTTAAAACTATCTTCCTACAGCTGAACCATCCACTTAAAGAAATGATACTGTTGTTGTTGTTCCCGGCTAAGTTTTCAAGTAATTTTTGAAGATGCTTCAAATTAGGACATCCATGGCTCCCTGGTGTACTCTCTCTCAGGGTACTCACCCCAGCCTCCTCACAGCACGATCACTAACAAGACAAATCCAGGTCTCTGCTGTGAACCCTCTGACATTTGTCAAACTGATAAGCCCTCCCACACTTTTCTTTCTCAATTTATCTTGACAGACAAAAACTGCAGGCAATAACATCCAAACATGGTCTTCCTCTCATCATTTTAGTTCAAGGGCATGCAATCTTCAGGTGAGAGGCAAAACTCTACATCAACTCTAGGATTTCAATTACATTCTTGCAAATGTCCAGGTATACTTCCACTTCATTTGGAAGTTCCAACTTATCTCTTGGAAAAAGCTTTTCCAAAACCCAAAGTAGATATTATCAACAGCATTTACTCACTGTGAAAAATCTATATTTGGTCAATAAAATTAAAAAATTAACTAGAATCATAATGAAGTTATTATATATCAGCCATTATGGTATCAACTCTTGGCTGCCATAGGGGAAAATACATTCAAATAAAGCCAGTTTACCATTTTTGCTCATAGAGATGGATGAGTAAAGGCTTGCATTTGGATTCCAAGGCTTAATATACACTGCAGTGGTTTTGGTCAGTAGACTAGCAACTCAGCATCAACGGGGAACTTGTGAGAAATGCAAATGCTCAAGCCATACCCCTGGCCAACAGAATTAGGACTCTGGGGTTGGGGTTGGAACAATCTAGTTAATAAGCCTGGAAGTGACTGTAATAAATGTTCAAGCTCAAGAATCCCTGGTTTAACAGCAATGGGTTACAACCAAAGTACCACTTAGAAATTTTACAATTCCTTGACTCTCAAAAGAGTATCAGATTTTTTTTTTTTTACAGCAATGAGTTACAACTAAAGTAATATCTGTCACTTGGAAATTTTATGATTCCATGACTTTCAAAAGGGTGTCAGATTTTTTAAACCATCTTTTATTTTTAAATAGTTTCAGATTTACTGAAATACAATACAGAGAATTCTGGTATATACATACACCTCCCACTACCCAGTTTCCACTAGTGTTAACATCTTGCATCGTGTAGTACATTTGACATAATTAATGACCCCATGTTGACATATTGTTATTAATTAGAACCTATACTTGATTCAGATGTTCTTAGATTTGTCTAATTTTCTTTTCCTGTTCTAGGATCTCATCTTGAATATCACATTACATTTAATACCAGTATCTCTTTAGGCTCCTCCTTGTTGGCTGTGACAATTTCTGTCTTTCCTTGTTTTGGGTGACTGTCTTAAAGAGTAGTGGTAGTGTATTTATAAGAATATCCCTCAGTTGGGATTCATCTGATGCTTTTTCTCATTAGATTAGACTGTGGTTGTGGATATTCTCACCATAGCATACCAAGGGCATAAGCTAGCAACATAACTTATCAGTGATGAAGTTAACCTTGATCACCTGATTGAGGTAAAGTTTGTCAGAATTATCCACCATTAAGTTATTTGTCTTTTCCACCTTCCCATGCCATATTCTTTGGAAGCTACCATGGGGAGCTCACACTTAAAGACTGGAGAGTTATGCTCTACTTTTTTGGCAGAATTCTTTGCAGAGTTTTGCACCCGAAAAATGAATAAAACCAATTTTATATTTGAGATGTTTCTAAAAAGAAGCTCAAAATGAGTTAATCAATGTAAGGAAAAATAACTAAAGGCGTAATGACAAGAGAAATGTGGCTCCCAAAGGAGGTAATATGTGTCTGCACAAAGGCACACTGGTGCAAGCAAATTGCCATATGAACCACCACATCTGGCACTAGGAGTGGTGACTACAAATTGTCAACATCTGTAACTACCATTCTTTTACAAACAGACACTCATGACCTCTTTCCAATATAAGATATTCCTTCCCTCTTCTCCAGCCTTGCCTGCACATTGACATTACCTAAGGAGCTTTGAGAGTGAGGCTCTGCAATTGCAATTGGTGTTTATGAAGTTCCCAGGTGATTGGAATGTGCAATCAAGTGTTCAGAAAACCTCTGTTCTCAGTGCTATCATCATCCTCAAGTGATAATTTCAGCTCACTAACAGCTAGTAGAGAACCAAGGGATATGAAAACAGGCCAGATTATAAATTTTCATGGCACTTGAATGTTCTTTTAAGATGGCATACTGTGAATTGACTCCCCCAGACTAGAAAATTCTCAGGGAAGAGATCACATTAAAGAGGAAAAATAAGAGGAATAAGAGAAAGCAACTGATGTTTAAAGATGCATAAAATATGACCCTACCCTCAAAGTCTTGACCAATAGAATTGAACAGAAGAAATGGAATAGAAGAGCTAAAGGTGGTAGTAATCATGGTAGAGCATAGTAGTGATAATCACAGCTCATGTTTATCATTCTTACTTTGGGCCAACCTAAAGATTTTCCATGAATTTTCCTCTCAAATTCCTATTGCAAACAACTGAGATAGACACTATTATTATTCCCATTTTATAAATGAAGAAATTTGCCCAAAATCACATAGCCAAGAGGTGAACAAAGATAGGATTTAAAAGTCCCATGATCTTAACATTAGAGATCTTGTTCTTTTTTCTCTAAGAATACCTCAGAGTTGCGTGTAGCAGGGAAACAGAAGAGAGAGAAGTACTTTAATCTAGGGAGATTAAGGAAGGCTCTCAGGGCTAGGTTATAGAAACTGAGTTGAAGGGAGAAGTTTAATCTGGAGTTCCTGTTAGTTGGAGACAGATGAGACAAGGACCACTTAATTCAGATGTCTATTGCCAAGGTCAAGACCCGAGATGTTGATCCATCCAAACTCAGAAATGCAGAAGTGGAAGGAAATAAAAAAGACTTTAATTGAGGTCAGAGAACTGCAAGTCAGACAACACAGATTCAAATATTTTCAAAACAGTGTTCTATCAAAAGGAAGGAAACTGGAAGCTGATATTAAACAGACATTGGTGATAAGGACACAAAAAAAATATCTTTTGGGGAACCTTAACTGAACAGGTGCTGTGTGACTAATGAAAGCTTTAAGAAATATTAACTATTAGTGAAAACGTTCATAAAACAGGAGCCTGATTATCTCTTGATAGCATCTCAAGTCTCTGGGCACATTGTGGCTATCTGTTCTGGAAGCTTGTAGACAGCAAGTAACCAAAGTCCACACTTTTGCACAGCAGTTTCTATCAGGCATGAGTTCTTTTCCTTTGATGGCCTCATGATAATTTTTGAAAAGTTTTTTTTTTCAATGTTATTTCATCATAAGTTGTGTTTTATTTTCACAGAGGTAGGAGGGTTAGAAGTGGATTGGGACAGTGGCTGAGCGTGTTTGCAAAATTTAATAATGGCATATCTGATGAAAGAAAGGATCAGTCTCTTGCACCATGTATTGGGTATCTCTCATCATCTTCTCCCTTGTATTTTCTGCCCCACTCTTTGTATTAGGAAAACTGTCTAGCCGATGTGGAATACATCAACAGATTTCCCTTCACCACTGGTTTCCAAGTGTTCAGTCAACTGGAGGGCTTGAGTGACAGATCAGAGCAAAAGAAGACTGGATTCAGGGCACTCCTCTCTTGGCTACCTTGGTCTGGCTTTTTCCTCAGATGAAGGTAACTGCTTCTCTCAAGACAGCCTTCTCTATATGGCTCTTGCCTTGCAGCTCCTTTCATTTTTTGCCTCACAGATCCTTCAAGCTCAGGATTGGTGATAATAACTCCTTGGTCTCTAGTCCAAAGTTTCCCGTTCACAACTTGAAAATAGTTCATTAGTAAATTAGCTCTCCTCTGATCTTCCTAATATAATGGTGCCATCTGCTTCCTATTGAGATTCTGACACACAGCACAGGTACACATTCTCTTCCTTTCTGCCTGTCCCACTTGTCAGCAATGGTGCCTAGAGGTGCTCTTCCATAAGCCATTCAGAAACTTTTTTAGTAACAGTCCAGCGATGACAAGTGCTGCTAATGGCTCTGGAGGAGAGATTAGGAATTTGTATCCAGAGAAGAACCTGGCTTTAAATCTCTCGGAAGCTAAGAATACAATATGAATGAACTCAGATTGAAAATAGAGATTCTACCTATTTACAGATTTATGTTTTTGAATATGAAAAGTCCTCATAATTTAATTTGGGCTGTGACATAAATATAATAGCTTTTGCCCTGGAACCAAGGAAACCCTGCCAATATCTTACAAATTTCACATTATCCAGTTAACAGTTCACTTGACTTTTCATCTCAAGACAGAGAGAAAGAGAGGTAGCTTTAACAAATATGATATATAATGTTTTCCAGAGCTAGCCACGTGGATTTAGATGAAAGCCTCTTTGATTACAGATACAAACCCATATAAACAAGCTTGTAGGTAGGAAAATGAGGTATGGTCCTAATTTCCCTGTATTTACAAGAAAATATCTGGCAACATTTAACATTTCCTGTTCTATGATACATGATACCCCTTAGAAGTTTCAATTTCAGGCTGTTAATTAGAATGTGCCACATATAACTACTTAATGGATTTAAATCTTGGACAAAGGTCACTTCACTAATCATTATTTTCCTTTCCTGCTTCTAAAGCTGTTGAATTCTCCCTTCGAAGCCAAATTCCCTTTGCATTTAAATAATTAGAGAAAAACTCTCAGTGAAGTCACATGGATACCCACACATGAATACCTGCATAAGACCCCATGTTTATAAAATATGCACTGAGTGATATAAATTGATATATTCCTTCATTAGTGGTTGTCTTGATCAAATTTTATTCTTAACATGTTAATACAATTCTAAATACAATTGTCTGGCTGTAGGATTAATATCTTTTTGTCCCTAGAACATGAGAATTGTAGAACAGGGCTCTACCCAGCCTACCCACCATGTATCTCCAGAGCTTGGCACAGAACTTGACACAGAATAGGCAGTCAATAACTATTTGCTGAGTGTATGACTAGGACCTGACAAGAAGGTCACATGCAATGAAGAGTAACAACATTTAAATATCACAGCAATATCAACTAATAGTTCATAATGAAAAGTCGCTCTGAGGGAAATGTTCAGTGGCTTCCTGGGCATCCATCATCTACCTGCTCCTAATTGTCCCTCCCCTTTCTCTTTCCCTTCTCTCCACAGAACTTAAGTGAGACTAGTGTTGGGTCTTGCCAGGGAAAGAGGGAGAGAATTCCCACAGTTTGGTTGTTTAAATCGTGAAATTTAAGTGAACACAGTAACTTTTCCTAGAAAGAGGCGAGTGGCCCATGGCTTCCAACAAGTAATAACAAATAAGAAAGAAAGTGGCATCATAAGAATACCAATATCTTCCTACTGGCCAGTGCTGAGGGCACTTGTTTAAATTCATCATCAGATTTCTTGTGCATAATATTACTAGAGCATGTTAAACATACTTCAAATGTAGTTATATTGAGAATAGTGCACAATAAAACAATAAATATAAATTTGGTGGATGTAATGAATTCTGACATCTATTTATCAGTTTTAGACAAAGAGCTTAGAGATTTCAGACAGCAAATGCCTCATATGGGATTTTCCTTCACTCGAGCTCCTTACCCAATCAACACAAAACAAAATACAATAAACCAAAAAACCTACAACTTAAAAGTTGGTTTCCCTTAGTATTTCATCTTAAATAATTTCCAGGAAGTGTAAGATGCTGAACTTTCACTTGAAATATTTCCAATGAATATGACATTATGGAAAAAACTGGGAAGCAATGAAACATTTTGGATGATGATTCATACCCTTAAGACTTATGCTAATATATCATCTTTTATTACCTTCCATAAGTGACAGGTGTAATATTATTTCCTGTAAAAAAAAAACCCAGAGAGCTGTTATTTACTAGGCTAGTTACAAAGATTGTACCAATTGTTTATGAGAGACTAAAGGTAAAATTGAGTTATCCATTGTTTTTCTAGTCCCCAACCACAAACTATTGGGCTTTAGGCACAAAATAAAGCACAACCAAATAAAAACAGAATCTGTTTTTTTTGCTGCTCTGGGGAGAAACTTCTGCTTGCTTTTAAAATGTAATTCTGAATGCATAGTAGAATAATAACAAGTTACACATAAGATTCTAGCCAAAGGAACTTTAGAGATGAGCCAGTTCAACTCCATTGTCTTACAAATAAGGAAAACTGAGGCTTTGAGAAATCTGACTTGTTCAGGATCACATGAATTAATTAATGTAAAAAGTGAAAGAAAAAAAATATTTATGAAACATTTAAATCCTAGAAAAATGGGTTTATTTTCTTTATTTTACTGATTGATGCATTTTAATTTAATACAACACAAAATTTATACATCATTAAAATAAAATTGTATCTGTATAGGTTGGCACAAAAGACAGAATACTAGCCCCTGAATATATTTACATCTTAATACTGGAACCTGTGAAATGTCACCTTATGTGGCAAAAGGGATTTTGCGAATGCAGCTGAGTTGAACATCTTGAGATGGGGAGGGCATCCTGAGTTACCAGGACCTGGATGGGTCCAGAGTAATCACGAGAGTCTTCAGACAAGAGAGAGGGAAAAGTGTGGAAGTCTGAAGAGATTTAACAATAGAAAAGATAGAGGAAAGAAGAGAGGGGAGCAGAGAGAAATGTTAGCTTCTGGTTTTGAAGATGGAGGAAAGAGCTATAAAGGAATGCATTGGCTTCTAGGAGCAGGCAAGAGCAAGGAAACCAATTCTCCTCTGAGAAATTGCACACCAGAAAGAATGGAGCTCTGCCAATCCATTTTTGAGGTCTATGTCAAACTTGGGAATAACATCTTCATTACGACAGAGAGCTCTAGGACCTAGTGAGTACATTTATCTTCTCCTCATCTGAGGCCCTGCACCAGGAAAGACAAAGATGCTAGTGGTTTATCTTGGGAACCTCTACAACTCCTATTCCAGTTCCCTTTACAGTCTCAGAGGAAGTTGTTCAGTGGGCCCCCTTTTTTTCTTCTCCCAACCTTTGGAAACTAAGAGCACAATCTTCAGCAAGCTCTTGATCTATCCATCTCCTTTACCTGTATATTTTGAAGAGAAAAAAAAAATGTGATATTAACCAGCCCAGGAGAAATTTAATTTTGAGCAATTTTTTAAATTCATATCCAATTAATGCATTCAATGTTAATTTCTTATAGCCATTGGGTTTGTCGTTGAGCCAGGAATTGGGGGTATAGGCTCTCTCTTATAGGCATCCCCTACTTTACTTCCCAGCTGCCATTAACCTTGTTCCAGCCATGCACAGTGCAGTCATTTAAACTTTAAAACATAAGCCGCTTTAGGGGCTTCTCTATTTAGGTCATGTCTCCAATCTATCCACAAATATGGCCAAGTTGGATCTTTCAAAAACTGTCCTATCCATTACAGTAGCTACCAGCTACATGTGGCTATGAAAACATAAACTTAATTAAATGAAGAATACATTTGTTTAGTCCCATTCGTCAGATTTCAAGCACTTACTAGCCACATGTGGTTGGTGGTCACCATGTGGGACAGTGCAGATAGAGAACATTTCCATCATTGCAGAAGCTTCTATTGGGCAACCCTGTTATTAAATAGAAATATGCTCCTACATTACTTCTGTTTGCTTAAAAGAAAACCGACACGACACACTTTTCTAAGTAGGATAAATCATTTATGTGCTGGACCTTACCACTAGCTTAGTATCACCCTCTCTCAAACACATTGTTCATTTCTGAAGATCTGCTCTGTCTGCCCCTGCCCTCTATTTATCATTAAAGTCTTAGCTCATATTTTATTTTCTGTGAAGCTGTTACCATGACTAAATTTAATGTTTATCTGTCTCCTTTCACTGGAGTTCTATCAATTGACTTTAGGTAAAGTTTTGACTTTAAGTGTTTTATACATTTATCTTTCAGGAGCTTGGGAGCTCCTTGATGGGAGGAAAAGTTTTATTTCTCTCTCTCTCTCTCTCTCTCTCTCTCTCTCTTTCATACACACACACACACACAACATAGTTTGTATAGATATTTTTAAATTTGATAAATAAATTGACTCATCAAACATCATAAGGTATTGAGAAGTATTCTATATCTCTTCTTTTAGAATTCTTTAATCATAAATTGCTCTATCCTTGGAATTGATAAGGTACAATTCTTCCAATGGATCACCCTAGTCACTTATGGAATATTAATCTTAAATTCTGGAGACAGGTGGAAGAGTATACACACACACACGCACACACATACATATATACACTGAAGAAAGTGGATAAGTTGGTGTTGACTTTCTTGATATCAAGGAATTTAACTTGAACATACCTAGAATTCAGAAGTAAGCACCTGAATGAACCTCACCAAATATCACATTTAATATTGGATTTACTCTTTATTTTATTCTGAATTGTATAAAAGGAATAAAATAATAGCTGCTTTCATTGAAGTCCTTTCGTGTGTCTGATACTCTGCCAGATGCTTCCTTTACACTTCTTACTTAATTTCCACAATCCATTTTTAAGATAGGTACTATCATCAATCTTTGCACATGGCAGAAATGAGGATCAGAAAAAGGAGAGTAACTTATGCAAGATCGCATTGCTCAAAAATGACAGAGCTGGGATTCTAAGACAAAGTTCATCATCTACTTTATATTTTCCTGTAAAACAGCAATTCATCTATTCTATCATATCCTTTGAAGCTTAGGTAAACATAGAAATTAGTATATAAGAATTTTGGAGATAATAAACCACTAGATGACAGAGGAGAATATAAGGGACCTGTTCACACATACTACATTCTGCACTTCACTGGAGATGTGCCTCCTTTCCTTCTTTCCTTGTTGTTTCATGACTTAGTGCAAAGTTCAGGGAAACTGAAAGCAGAACATAAAGATTTGAGTTCTTTTTCTTCTTTGTGCTCCTATGTGACTTCTTGAAGTCTTGAAATTTACATGGGAGGACCTAAAAATATTCCATTACAACAGGCCATACTAAAGATATTAAAATATCCACTCTCTATGTATGGGACAAAGCAGGAGGGTTATAAACCAAAATGATAATAGTTAGGAGGTGTTTAATTTTTATGCTTTTAACCTCTATAACAAAAAAAAGTATTTTGACATAGTAAAGTTTATTTCTTAAGTTGAATCAGGGATGCAAATTAAAGAATGTATTTGGGTAACCTGAAAATTAAACCTTATTTAATTTATTTCTGGGGGAAAGGAAAGGGGTTAATGATTCCTATTTCTCTGGATTATTATTTTTTTTTAAGTTAAATGTCCAGAGTCTTCAAAGTAAGGATTTGAAGTGCCATGCTTTCTAGGGGGGAAGAGCAAGGATCAAATCCAAGGAAAGACAGGATGGAGTTAGCAAATGACAAATAAAAAAGGGGCAGGGCTGGGACCCTTAGTAAAAAGGGACAGGTAATATAGAACTTGGACTATAGTTTGGAGGATGTGTGATGATACCCCAAATGCTCACAGCACAGTGCCTCCCAAATGGCAGCCACTATCAAGCACCAGTGATGTTCCAGGCAGAATGTGGAATGATGAGGTACAAGCACCACTAAGAGAAAGACCCCGCTGAGCCAAGAGTTTGGACATGTTTCCAAACAGACCAAGTCAAACAGCAGAGTCCGTGAAGGTGCACAGAGCTTGGAATGCCCAACAGTTTGGGGATTTGGATCCCTTCAGTGGGAAAACCAAGATTAAGAGAGAAAACTTGTTTTTTGAGAGGATTGCTACACTGAAGGATCCTTGGTTAGAGCATGTACATGCTTACAGGGTAAATGAGGCAGTGGTCAAGAGCAAGGCTCACATGATGCTTGTCTGATAAACAGTTGAACAAAAATCCCCTGCATTGTTTGCCTCCAGGATCCAAGAGCCAAGGGCAGTATAGAATTCCAAAAGGCATTTTAATGCCTTGAGCTGCCAGAAATTAGAGCAAATCTTGAACTGGTATCCAAGAAAACAGATGCATACCAATGAATCACTCATCTAGATGAATAGATATTCAGAGTTGCTCGTTATTGTTTCTAAAATGTAGGCCAATGCTGCCCAGACTTCTGTTCCAACCCTTCCCAAGACTAGTGCATGCTGTCTGCACCCAAGCCCTTTCTCTCTCAGATCCCGACAAAATGCTTTTTGCAAAACAGTGACGTTGGAGCCTCTGGGGCCTGCTGAAAAAGCTCCATCCCTATCGAAGAGCTTTGCCTTGCTCTCCTTCCCCTCAAGCTACTAATATTATCATTGGAAAAAAATAAAATAAAATTTAAATGTAAAAATTTACCCAAACAATCAAGACAAAAAACATATTTGTTTTTAGTCTTCATAGTATCAAGTCACATGTGTTAAGGATTTCTTGTATACTGACCACTTTCTATCCAGTCATTCAAAAGATGCTTCCTAAGGTCTTCCAGGCACTATTCTAGGTCCTTAAAGGATGCAATTAAATAACATTGATGGGGTTTCTATTCTCATGAAGTACCAGCTTTTTCTGGAAGAGCAGATAATTGGTAATAGAGTAAGTAAATGAGATAAGTCTGACATATATTTTCATAGATCATAGGCAGATTCTAAGTGGGACAGTGACATGATTTCCATTTCCAAACTATCACTCGGACTGCTTTATGGTGACTAGATTATAGTGAGCAAAAGTAGAAGCAGGGAGACATGTGTCACTCGTATAGTTCAGGCCAGAGGTAACAGAACCTGGTCTAGGCAGGGGAGGAGGGCTACAGAGGAGCAGCGGTGATCAAACACTTGTACCATTGGTTAAGATGCAAGAACCTTGGAAAGATGTTGAATTTGTTGTGGAGGTAGAATTGATAGGCTTAATAACAAGTTAGCTAGGGAGTATGAATGAGAGAATAATCAAGAGTGACTCCTTACCATCTAACTTGAACAACTTAATGGATGGGGTGCCATTTGCTAATGGAGAGGATATGGGAGACATGTATCTTTGGTGAAAAAAATTAATCTACACAATAACCCTGCAAGATAGGTAGTATTATTTTCTCCACAGTATGGATGAGAAAATAGAGCCTTAGAAAAGTTGTTGAAAATATCACAGATAGCTACAGAGCAGCACCTTGATATTAAACCCTGAGAGATGGGCTCCATGGCCTGGCCTCCCAAACACTTCTCTACCAATTCACTGTTACCTTTCATGTTTTACTCATGTGGACAGAATCTGATGCATAGCAGCAAAACCCAATAGCCTGGTACTTGAGAGAATTACATCAATCCCAGAGAGGAGAGATAACCTGGGATTCTAGCAAAGGGAATACAATGAATCCTTTTCTTGTAAGTATTTTTCCAGCTGTGTTGTGGCTACAACCCTGTTGGTATCAACATGAGGTGCCTCCCAGTTACCTCTTCTATCCACAAAAGACAACATTGGCCAAAGGCACTGAGTTTCCTGATTCTTTACCAAAGCATTCCAGGAAAATATAACTGAAAGGGAATGAAAAACACAGAAAATTTGGCTTGTGCTTAGGTTTAAGTGCTGCTTTTTCTTTAGGACAATCTTCAATTTCATGGAAGTGGAAAATTTTTTCCTGCATCATTCTTGGCAGGGACTTCCTGTTACAGGATATTAAACATGACAATCACGTCTGTCCTTCTGCAATAACAGTAGCAGACGAGAAGCCCAATCAATCACAAGTTCCTAGCACTGTCCTCAGAAATGGAAGCATTATTGACAAATTGTTCTGAATATGGCAAATGTTCACCTTGGGCAGAAAGAGTTGGTTTATCCTGGAACCAAGTGTCTGGGCTTGCAACTCAGAAGGGATTCTGTGTGACCTCACAAACTGCCACTAGCAGTTACTTTTACTTGGCTGTGGGGGTGGTACTTGACATAAGAACACTTTGTAGAACAAGAGAACGTTAGCAGTACAATTAATAAATCGCATCACCTTTTAAAAATAGGGTCTATTTTTACATTTATTTCTGAGTTGTGAAAAGTTCCTTCTTTGTGATGTTGCTGTTTTTACTGGTAAAAGACTAAAATTAAATTGCCTATTTCTCCAGGGGACACTTCTTGTGTTCCCCTTTGCAATTTAACCTTCATTTCTGAGATTTTACTAGTCAGGGTCTCTGTAAGAAAGCATGCTTACATGAGCTTGGAGTGAAGAAAGCTCTGGGGATTAGAGGAATTAGTGGCATTTAGCCCATGAATAGTCTCATTTTTAGTAAATCCTGAAAATGCTGAACTTTAGTTCATTTTGCAGTTTGCAAAGCTTAGCTCTAAAAGTATTTAGCAGAGATATTCTGTAAATGAGCTTTGCACCTGATCTGTATCACCAACATTTCCAGGTCTACTTTCACGTTGTTCAGACTGGTGAATCTCAGTCTTTTTGCAAAAAGATAATAATAATAATAATAATAATAATAATAATAATAATAATATGTGGAGAAGTGTTCTGGCTCAGGGGAAGTGGTTTTGCCATCCTGTCCTGGCACCAAAAATGCTGAAATAGAATTTGATTAGGTGTTTGTTTTAGATGCTGATCATTTTTTAGTTGGGGTAAGTTCTTTAATTTCCTTTCTTTATTTTCTCTAATTTTTAGAGAACCTATGGCCAGAGGTAAATACATCACTTTATTTCTTTAACTTTAAAATAATATTGAAACTTTCAAAGAGATGTCCCTAATGTGGGTTGCCAGATGTGCCAACTGTGAAGCCCTGTGCTAGTCAGTCTGTTCTACCCCACTGAGACACAACAGAGGAGAATCCGTGTGGAGCTTGCCACAACGAGAGAAGCAGCAAATTTGAGCTGGCTGTGTTGCTAAGGCTTCTCTCAAGAGGCAACAAGGGTACAGCAACAGATTGCAGAGAGGAAAAAAATACAAGTGATTCAGATGAGACATACATCAGGGTGATAAGGAGAATTCACACTGAAGACTGAAGACAGCTTTTTGACGGTGGCAAGCTGAGACGTGAGAGTGGAGCATCAGAATCTTGTGAATGGACCATCTGTCCTGGAAATCCTTGCAACATGGTTGAGAGGATGGTGTTTTGAACACAAGATATTTCCCCATAGTCTTACATATATTCCCTCAGATACACTGACAGAAATGTCATCCAAGGGGCTGAGCTGCAACCATTTTCAGCAGAGTTCCAGTGAGGGTGGAGGAAGAGGAGAGAAGCTTCTGGTTGAAGGAAAGAACTCCCTGGTTCATGCCAGCAACATGGAAGCCATAGCCCTGTGTGAAGCCAGAGGATGGAGGGTAATAATTGGAGTTGGTTTTATATTTAGCATAAGTGAAGAACTTCCAGCATTAAAGAGAGAGAGAGTGAGAGAAAGGGAGTAGGGGGTTGAGAGTAAAAGCTTTCATTTGAAAAATAATTGGTTTGGAATAACAGCTTTAAGAATTCCACATTCTGGAAGGCAACAGGTGGTCTCAGCCCAAGGCTGTAGATCGAGGGAAATCTCCATGACCAATGGACCAACTGGAGACACTTCTGTAAAAGTCTTCAAGACCCTCTTTCAAGACCCAAGAGCATTGACTAAGCTGAAAATACCTAAATTCCTACAATTTTGCTGAGATGTGACTTTAGGATAAATAAATTCTGACTTTAGACTTTTTGTACTGACATTTTAGGGATACCAATTGGCAGATCTTTCCTGATGACCACATTGACAGCACTTCATAGAAAAAGCATATGCAATGCATGTAAAGCCTCAATGTATCCTTAAGTAGCGAGACACAAATTGCCTGTCCTAAAACGTGCTTATTATGCTTTTTTCCCTCATCTGTTGATCCAAATACTCAAGCAATTATTTCAAATGCATGGAGCAGTTCCCAGAACAACAGGAAGGGTGAAACACTCAAAAAGGATGGCTCCAACCTCTGGGAACCCACCTGGTTCTGGACTTGGGCATGTGGGATACCCTGTTTCATCCTGAACTCAGTTATCAGATCATCTCAGCAAATCTGATCTCTTGGAAGACTTGTCATACAATCAGAACCTGTTATATGCCCATGAGGGAGTGATCAGCATGAAGTAAACAGTAATGAACATTCATCCATCCACATTTATTTGTTTATGTGACAGGCACTGAGTTTACCTCTGGGGATTCAGTGCTGATCCTGACATGGTTCCTGCTCTCAAGGAGTCACAGGTTATTGCAGGAGACACAATAAATGGGGTATAACCATCATTCAATCTAGTTCCTACAACTATTTTGTTTCCCCAAAGCCTGAGAAATTTGACTTACTCTTGTGTTTTAGAATGTGTACAGGGTTAGTGGTGGGAGACAGAAAGGATGAGCAGAGAACCATCTGACAGCAGAGATGGTACCTAGCACTGTCTTAGATGGACAGAAAAAGTGCTTAGGGGAAGAGATGGCTAATCAGGGACTTAAAGGAGCTAGTCAGAATTGGTGATCCCAGGTATCTCTGATAAAAGTCATGACTTTTTTTCCTCTAGTGAGAGTGAACAGAAGGAGTCTTTGGACCTGGCAACACAAGTCATAATACATAGTGAGAATATTAAAGATTAAAAGAAGATTTTGTGAAGGGTTTTACACTAAATATTGAAACTTTTAGCCTTCTTCCCTGGCTTAGGTCCTAGAATCTGGCCGTCAATCATATCACTTCCAAGCAGATCAGAAAATTGTTCAAGGACCCTGGTCAGTCCACCAAAAATGCTTAAAGATGCTGAGATGTGGGTCCCCAAGGCAAGATCTCATGCAGATCACCCTACAGTGAGGACCATGCACAACACAACATTCCCATTTGCACAGAACTTCTGGAGCCATGAGGCTCAGCAGAAAACAGGCAGCGCATGCTAAAAGGATTCACTGACGAGGCTGCAATGAAGGGATTACTTATAGAGCAGCAGAAATATTGAAGGGAATCAAAAAGAATGGTGGCCATCTCAGGGATAAGTACAAATGAGTAGACCTGCAAGGGAAAGAGGAGAGAAGGGCATCAGCAGAGTCCAGTCAGAGCTGGAGCTTCAGAAGAGGGGCTGTTCCAGTCACAGGAAAAGAAGAGCAGCTTTCAACCAGGGGTAATTTCCCCCACAGGGGACATTGGCAGTGTCTGGAATCATTGGAATTGAGGAATTTCAAAGCTCGTGGTTTAGCAGTTTTGCTGGCTGGGGATGGACCCAGGAATTTGGGGTTTGATCATTATTACTCAAGGGCAAGCCCAGACTAAGAAGGCCAGGGAAAATGTAGGTGGTGTACATTGATTTTAATTTAGTTAGTTTTAATTTTTATTTGTGAATAACATATATAAATTGCACATATTAATGGAGTAGTTCAGTACAATATTTCATTATATGCATATTGTGCAAGCCTCCCTTTATCCCCCACCTCCAACCTCTAGTAATCACTATTCTACTCTCAGGTATTTTTTTTCCTTTATTTATACTTTCACAAAAGACATTAATATGTAAAAAACTGAGGTTTTAATTTTCTAGTGTTGAGTTGATTTAAGGTGACTTTTACCGAGTGTACATCTTCATGTCTTAACATTAGTCCTTCTTTTTTTTCCCCAAGAGCACCATGATAATAACTGTATGCGGGATGTTATTTAACCTGCTTTCAAAGAGCATTTATAATTTGGTTTTGAAGTGTGGAACAATGCACTTTGTTTAAAACATTCAGGACATTATGTAGCTCTAAAAAAGAAAAAAATATATATATTTTTAAAGTGAAGGTGCTAAGTACAGCAATTTACTTCCAATGACATTGCATACTGCCTATTCAGATTGTTTTCCAAGAAACACATACATTCAGGGCTATGTGTTACTCAAACCCATGTTCAATAGGAAAATGATTAGGGCATAAACATTTCATAATAGGAAATTATGATAGAGGACTGAGAATGATATCTCCTAACTTGCTCTATGGAACAGATAATCAAGTTGTCTTTCAAAGACTGAACCTGCAGTGAATGTTTTACTTGAGAAATAAATGAAATTGATTATATATTCTAGGCAAAAAAAGAGAAAACACTGTAATTACTTTCAATCTCCTTGTAAAATGTTTTTCCACTAGTAGAGATTTTCAAAATTGTTAGAAAATACAAGAAGATGTGAACAAGAGCTCATTGATTTAGGAATTGGATATGGAAGAGACCTTCGGGTTGGTGCATCCCTTTTCTCATTCTGCTCAGTCCAATAGAAAGGGAAAGCGATGAGCTCTATCACTTCTCCCAAGATAACCTTGCACTGATTTATTTACTAGGTTTCAGAAGACAGTGGGGGCTTTCAGCAACATTTGCAAATAATTTTCTAAAATTACTAGTCTTCAAAAAATCTCTTTGGCCAGAAAGTAATTTTGACCCAATTCATTTTATAAGAATCTACGTTCTTCCATTGCCTTCCCTGTCACTAGACCAAAATGCAAGTACTTCCTTCTGTTGAGCATTGCCCATGGAATGAGGCAAACCCAGCAGTGCTATGGCGAAACCCAAGTCCTTTAGAGTCTGTGGCTGCTCCTCCCTGTTCAGCACAAGAGTGCTTTCCCTGCTTTTAAAAGATGGTCTATACAACAGACCAGCTAGGCCACCAGGCTCCTCTTTGTCTCTCAGCCTATCAATGCTCTGCTGGTCTCCTGGAACTTGCCATTCTGCATCTCATCACTAAGCCACTCCCAAACCTTCCCAGTGATCTGCTTTGGGAAAATATTCTTGGGTTCCCTCAAAGCTGCCTATAAAGTTTCCTTTCTTCTTAACCTGAATGTTTCCTAGTCTTTGTTCATTTGTATTCCATTTCCATGTTCTTTGCATGTTACCTGCGTATGTCATGTATATGAGTTAAAATGGGACTACTCTGCCTTGTCTTCATATGAAAAACTGACAGTCACATTTAGACCAATAGAATAAAGCAGAGTGCAGAGTACTTTTCTCAAAATAAGGTGCTACCTAAGACATGATAGGATATATTGAAACTAGTCCATGCATCCTTAGGCCTCATTCTCTTCAAGGGTATAAGTGGTGTTATGGTTTAGATATTAGGACTATAAGGGATGCCCCCAAAAGCTCATGTGTGAAACAATGCAAGAAAGTTTAGAGGTGAAATTCACAGGTTATGAGAGCCTTAACCTAATCAGTACATTAATCCACTTGAATGGATTAACTGGGTGGTGACTGTAGGCAGGTAGGGTGGGGCTGGAGGAGGTGGGTCATTGTCTTTGGGGTTTATATTTGTCCATAGTGAGAGGAGCTCTCTACTTCCTGGTGCCATGTCCCAAGCTGCTTTCCTCTGCCACACTCTTCACCATGACACTCTGCCTCACCTCATGCTCCAAGGGTGGAGTAGGCCATCTATGGACAGAGACCTCGGAAACTGTGAGCCCCAAATAAACTCTTCCTCCTTTAAAATTGTTCTTGTCAAAAATAAATTTGTTAACTTGTTCTTTTCTTTCTTATTTCTTAAGCCTTCCCCCAAATACAATAGCACCCTCAATCTGTAAGTCTACCTCTGCAAGAATAACTAAGTTACTTAAAGCATTTAGGTAATGAGACTGTGGGATATTTCTTTTTCTTATCATTTCTGTGATATTAGATTACAGACAGTATGTGTTTAATAGTCCATGATGATGTAATAAAAATCTTGATGCTGAAATGAAAAAATAATAAAAAAAACCCTACCCTTGAGTTTGTACAATTTTTTCCCCATTGCTTTACTAGTCATTATTTCACTTATTTCTGCTTTGATCACTTTCTTTTCTTTTCCTATGTTCTTTGGCTTTAATTTGTTTTTCTTTCTGTAGTACCATCAGTTATATTATGAAGTTGTTTATGTCAGGTCCTTTGTCTTTATTGGTGTAAGCAAAAATGGCTAGATACTTTCCTGTGACATAGGTCCTCTTTTACTGCAATCCATGCATTTTGATATGGCGTTTCTAAATATGTTCCACTCATGTTTTATTTTTGTAATTTCTTTGACCACTTTTGATCCACTGGTTGTTTAGCAGACTGCTGTTTATTTTCCATATATAATGAATTTTCTGAAATTCCTCTTGTTATTGATTTCTAGTTTAATGTCAGTGTGCTCAGGTATGATACCCAATATGATTTCAATAAACTTAAATGTCTACAAAAAATTGTTCTCATCAGGTCTTCTGTTCACAATAGAGAAAAACTGACTAAAACGAGTGGATGGAGCCAAATTGGGCAAGAGGCCACTTTTTCTTCTCCTTATCCTCTGTGGAAGGAGCGGGAGAATGAGAAGGAAGATATGCTACTAGAAGCATAAACTGTGGTTCAGCACTGGGAAGAGTAGAGGAAGATCCTTGTTCTTCTAAAGAAGTTGCAGTCAAATCTTCTTTTTAGAGAACTTTGGGGAAATGCATGAAAACACCTCTCACTGTGAATCTACCAGACCACGGAGAACTAAGTCCAATTTCATTTGTGCCAGTTGGATACAACCTTTCTTTTCTTCTTCTCTGTTCTCTATATCCTTTCCCCCTATATCTGAGAGGAGTCAAAGGCAGCCTGGTGTGGGAAAGGAAGAGGAGAAGAGAAGCGCTAGAAGTTGAGAAGAGGATAAGAAGCCAGATGCACCCTCTCCCTTGCTGCAGAGTTTCTAGTCTGAATCAGCACCAAGATGGCAGAGAGAGAAGCCCTCTCTCTTGAAGTTTTGGTGATTAAGCCATACTGTTGTTTTTAATTATTGATACTGCCTTTTGGACCATAAGGGACAGATGATCTTTGTATTATATAACAGTGTCCTGAAAAGATTATGAATTGGCCCAAGGAGAGGAGGTTTGCAAATCTGGTACAAAAGAATTATGTCAAAGGTAGAAAAGAAAAATAGTCATTTTCTTCTTTTTTTTTTTTATTGATTGTTCCAAACATTACAGAGCTCTTGATAAATCATCTTTCATACATTTGACTCTATTGGGTTTTGAACTCCCATTTCTACCCCAAATACAGATAGCAGAACCACATCTGTTACATACTCACATTTTTACATAATGGCATATTAGTGACTGTCTTAATCTGCTACCTTTCCTAACCCCTACTATCCCCCCTCCCCTCCCCTCCCACCTTCCCTCTCTGCCTCCTCTGCTGTTGTTCAATTCTCTCCCTTTTTTCCCCCTCCCCCTTGCCCATCATAACCTCTTATACTTTTGTGTATCATTGAAGGTCTCCTACCATTTGCATATCCTTTCCCTTCTCTCTCCCTTTCTCTCCCCCCATTCGTCTTTGTTTACAGTTAGTCTTTTCCTCATGCTCTTCCTTCCTGTTTTGTTCTTAGTTGCTCTCTTTATATCAAAGGAGACATTTGGCATTTGTTTTTTAGGGCTTGGCTAGCTTCACTTAGCATAATATGCTCTAATGCCATCCATTTCCCTGCAAATTCTATGATTTTGTCATTTCTTAGTGCTGCATAATACTCCATTGTATATAGATGCCACATTTTTTTATCCATTCATCTATTGCAGAGCATCTAGGTTGGTTCCACAGTCTAGCTATTGTGAATTGTGCCGCTATAATCATTGATGTGGCCGTATCCCTATAGTGCACTCTTTTAAGGTCCTCAGGGAATAGTCTGAGAAGGGCTATAGCTGGGTCAAATGGTGGATCCATTCCCAGCTTTCCCAGGAATCTCCATACTGCTTTCCAAATTGGCCTCACCATTTTGCAGTCCCACCAGCAGTGTACAAGTGTACCCTTTTCCCCACATCCTCGCCAACACTTATTGTTGTTTGACTTCATAATGGCTGCCAATCTTACTGGAGTGAGATGGTATCTTAGGGTGGTTTTGATTTGCATTTCTCTGATTGCTAATGATGGTGAGCATTTTTTCATGTACTTGTTGATTGATTTCTCCTCTGAGAAATGTCTGTTCAGGTCCTTGGCCCATTTGTTGATTGGATTATTTGTTATCTTATTATTTAATTTTTTGAGTTCTTTGTACATTCTGGATATTAGGGCTCTATCTGATGTGTGGGGGGTAAAAATTTGTTCCCAGGATGTAGGCTCTCTATTTACCTCTTTTATTGTTTCTCTTGCTGAGAAAAAACTTTTTAGTTTAAGTAAGTCCCATTTGTTTATTCTTCTTCTTTCAATTTACAACATCACACTCTTTCCATATATTGCACTATTCACATTTGTGAGGGCTCCTCAGAGACCTTTTTAAGACTTGGTGTAGAGGGTTGTACATGCACATGGGGCTTGTCAAATCCTTGGTAGAGAAATAAGACCAAAATTCTCCAAGGTCAAAACCACTCAGGCACCTGGCATGGTGGTCCATGCCTACAATCCCAGTGACTTTGGAGGCTGAGGCAGGAGAATTGCAAATTTGAAGCCAGCTTCAGCAGGTTAACAAGGACCTAAGCAACTTAGGAGAGTCTGTCTCAAAAAATATTCTCTGTACCAGTTGCAGTAGTTACTTTTTAAAGTAGTTATTTTTAAAGGGGCAGAGATGTAGTTCAGTGGTAAAGTGCTCCTGGGTTCAATCCCTGGTACCAAACAACCAGTAAACAAACACCACTCAGGAGGCAGAGAAGACTATTAGTCATATTCAAAGATCCAGAGCTCTGGGTAGAATCTTACCCATGAACATGAACTTAAAGTTTTATTTATTTATTTTTGTATTTCTCCAATTCTTTTGTTGTTGTTGTTCTTTTAAGATATACATGACAGTAGAATGTAATTTGACTTATTATATATACATGGAGTATGATTTATTCTAATTAGAATATGGAGTTACACTGATCATGTGTTCATATATGAATATAGGAATGTTATGTTTTTTAAATAATTTAAATTTTAATAAGTTTTTTTAGGTATAGATTATATACATCAAATTCTCCCCTTTTTAGGAATATAGAGGTATGTATTTGAAAATGTGAACAATCCTGTAACTACTGCAACTGGTACAGAGAATATTTCTATTATCCCCAATACTTTATTCAAGTCCCTTTACAGTCAACTCATAACTATCCCTTATCACCAACTTCTGGCAATCACTAATCCAGTTTCCTTCCAAATGTCTTTGCCTTTCTATAATGTCGTATGAATTGAACCACACTGTTCAATACTGTATATAGTATTTCTTCCTGTCTTCTCCTACCTAATATAAAGCTTCAACACACATCCATATTGTGTATCAATAGTTCTTCTTTTTTACAGTTGTATTTCATTGGTTTGGTACACCAGTTTCTTTACCCATTCATCAGTAAACAGATATTTTGATTATTTCAGTTGTTAGAGATTATAGATAAAGCAATTTATCTTAAAAAGTTTAAAATTTCTTTAACCGTCTCCTGAACAGATATGAGGTATTAATTACATGTATATTACATTTTATACCTGTATATAGAGAGATGTTAATGTATCTATACAACTACTAATTTGAAACTATTTGTCTGTGAATCCTTTGAAGACATTCATCTCAACATGACCAAGGCTAGTCCTCCCTGCCTCAGGAAGCAATGATCAGCTGCTTCTTTTTTTTTAATTCGTTCTAATTAGTTATACATAATAGCAGAAAGCATTTCAACTCATTGTATACAAATAGAGCACAACTTTTCATTTCTCTGGTTGTACACAATTTAGAGTTAGTTGCACCACATATGCAGTCATACATACACCTAGGGTAACAATGTTCATCTCCTTCCCCCATCTTTCCTATCCCCATGCCCCATCCCCTTCCCTACCTCCCCTTTGCCCAGAGTTCTTCCATTCTCCCCATGCCTCCTCCCCTACCCATTATGGGTCTTCATCCACTTATCAGAGAGAACACTCTGTTCTCTTTGGTTTTTTTGGATTGGCTGACTTGGCTTAGCATGATATTCCTTCTACCTGCAAATTGATCAGCTGAATTCTTGCTTCCTCCTCTCCACTTTGCTCCCCAGCCTTCACTACAGGCTTCTCTAAGGTTCCTTTTCCCACATACCACCAGACAGGAGGCGTTTCCAGGTCTTTTTTTAAATGGGTGTATATTCATTACACAGAACGGTAGGTTTCCTTGTGGCATATCTGCACATACATAAAAACATAATTTGACCAATTTCACTCTCCAATATCTCCTCACGGCCTCTTCCTCTACTCTAATGTTCTTCCTTCTGCTGTCATGGAGTCCCTGTTTTTCCTGTTTGTTTGTTTTTTTCCCCAACTGGCTTCCACATAGGAGAGAATACACTGTTCTGAGTCTGGCTTTCCTACCTCAGCACTACTTCCAAAGAGCTTCTCTCTATTCCCTGCAATAAATCTACTGGCTTGAAAACTGATTATTTCATGCCACAGAGACTGAAATAAAGAAAATTGCATTCTCACTGGAAAAGATGGGCATCTATCAGTAAAAAGTAAAGTCTGATATATTTGCTTTAAAAATATTTTTTAACAGAGAGAACATGTATTTGAAATGCTAATGCAGCAACATCACCTCAACTATAAGTAACTGATTAAAAAATTTTCTTCACAATTTATTTTTATCATCTTTAGTTTTCTTCTATAAATGTTTTAATTGTAAATCAATTCTAGTAACTATTGCCAGGTATCAAAGACTATGGTGGAAGTAGTCTGTGAATAAAAAACTATTTCTATAGAATTTGATGACCAAAATCTCAAGTACATACTATTTGAATTCAATTTCCAAATTATTAGGCGTTTGTTCCCTGGTCATCAGAATGAACGAAATTATCATTCCATTTGAGGGAAATTTTTATTATTTGTTGAGAATCAGCACTCACCTTTCAGATGAAAAGTATAGATTTTTTTTTAGTTTTGCTTTAGTGAGAAGATATTAAATGTTCTGAGCTATCTTTTATTGCACACCAGTAACATCTCTTATTGTATCTTTCTTGAAAAATGTAAGATTAAGCCATGTTTTTTAGATTAAGTCTTTCTTGCAAATCAAAGCTTTGATACATATGAGAATAATTCATGATTTTATTGCTTTTTCACTTTGAATTTCACTTTGTCCTAGCTGCTAGATCCTCTTATAACTATTTTGTCTGTGGCATAAGTCCTATGTGGAGAAAAAATTCTATTTTTATTTGTTTAGTCATCAATGATTTATGATTTCAAGATTACTATCTGTATCCTCCAAAATGTCTATTCAGAATATGTAATGATATCTATTACTAGTCTATTTAAATAACACAAGGGTTAAGGGATAAATAACCTTAAATCTGACCATTCTCCTGTGATATAAACACACATACTTCTGTACCTACATTAATACACATGAAATAAACACATCCCCATATTATGTCCTATTGCTCCATCGGATTTCTTGTCAACAATTTCCTGTAGCATGTATTAAACTTATTTTATATTATCAATATTTATGCTTTATCATTTCTCTCTTTAATAAATTGTCATGCTTCTTTTTGAATCAAACATTTCAGAAACTTAAAAGGCAAACTAAAGTTATTGGTGTTCGTTGCCTTAGGGACACAGAGTTCAGTACCTTGAAAAGGCAATGAATAAAACAAAACAGTCACATAATCACTCTCGACTCCATTCCATCTCTGTTGGTAGCTGGTTTACTGAATGAGAAGGCTGATTAGAAGGGCTTACTGCCCCAACACTCCTTAAACAGACAAAGTTCCTTTAAACAATATATTAAACTTAATTATAGCACTAAATTTTAATTATACAGCATGAATTTGGTCCTCTTCAAAACTTTTCATATAAAAATAGCTCATAGATCCCCACTCCTCTCTCAGACAGCTTGAAGAGGTGTTGAGACCTCATTCTAAAAAGGAGGATTTTTGACAGAAGTGATGCACCTTGAGAAATAAATCAAATTCTGGGCAATGTTTTGAGGAAAAGCATACAGACATACTTTTAGAAATGACTAGGTGGTGAGCAGAACTTCAAGGCCTTGGTAGATAGAAGGGAAAGAATGAGGCATCAGAACCAACAGGGTTGGAGCTGCCAAGAAGTTAAGCAGAAGAGACACAAAACCAGGGAAAGACTGAGAAGCGTAGCTGTCCAGATAAACCTGGCTCCCATTGTGGACCCCAAATGAAAAACCAGAGATGGGCAAGTGTACAGAGGCTAGCGTCAAAGCAGGGTTACTCAGAGGATGGAGCATAAACACAGGGTCAGAGCACATGTGTAGACCTGAGGCCCAGTGTCTTTCCCTGTGTTTAGAGGATCTATTGAGAGTCCTGGACATGATGTGATGAATCAGGTTACCTTTATTCCTCATTAGCTCCTTGCGAATCATTTTGCTTTTTTTTTTTTTTTTAAGTCACTGTTATGGGATGAATTGTGTTCCCCCCAAATTCTCTTTTTGAATAATTAAGCTTTTCAAGTGGGCCCAAATCCAACCTGACTGGTGTCTTATTGGAAGAAGAAATTTGTACACACAGAGGCACTAGGGATATGTGAGAACAGAGGAAAGACCATGTTAAGACACAAGAGGACAGCTACCTGCAAGCCAAGGAGAAGCCTCAGAAGAAACCAACCCCTGCAGCTACCTGTATATTTGACCTTTAGCTCCTGGAACTATGAGAAAAATTATTTTTACGCTAACTAGTTAATTGGGATGGCAGCCCTAGCAAACTAATACAGTCACTATGTCAATTCTTATATTATAAAAAATCAGAAGAGATTCACAGAAATCAGTCTGTGGAAGGAATTCTGTTGGTTTAGATTATCCCCTACCTCTTTTAAGAAGAAATCACTCATGATGCTGAAGGATGCCACTGAGCACTTAAGAAGAAATCTGTGTGCAGACAACCTAACATGCTGAACACTGCCAAGTGTGTGTTCTGCATGTACAGAAACACTGCCCACACCCACCTAAGTTAACAGTCATTACTCACTACATCTAATTTATGTGGAATAGATTGACAAGTCTACGATGTTTCAGTATGTCTCTGAAGTTGTCACATCCGCAGTTCAGTTGTACCAGGGCAGTGGAATAAGTGGCAGAGAGGCCAAAGAGAGTGCCTGGAGACCCCCATGCCAGACAAGATTTACTGGGGAAATTTTACAAGAGATCAGTGACCGCGTGAAGAAAAGTTCACTGCTGATAGGCTAAAGAGATTACACCACTGACCCTCACTGCTTTGCAGCAGTGCCTTCCCTTCTTCACTTCTTCATGGTGGTTTATTCAGCGGCAACAGGTTGGATGAGTGACACACGTCCTTTCCATAGTGCCCTCAGTTCCATACCAGTCACCACTAAGAGGAGAGTTTTATATATTAAGCTGCAGAAGCAGTGACATTATCAGCATTAGATGGCTTTGTTTGCTTATTTTGCTTGTATGACCAGCAACCCAAGGAGCAACTGTCCAGGTGTACATGCAAGAAAGTAGCTTTCTTGAAATAACACTATCTTGCTTGCATTCCCAGTGTGCGGAAGAGAAAGCCAGTGTCCTTCAAGATAATATGTGTATCTGGACTTTACTGCCCATGCTTACCCTTATTGTTCCCTTAACTTGGCTAGATTTTTGGAATCACAAAGGGGGCATTCAGGGCCAGGGTGTTTTACTGTCCCCTTTTCCTTAAGGACAATACAAGAGTCTTTGACTTTCACCATATGAAGCCGAAAAGCTAGGTAGCATAGGCAGAGTTTTATCAGAAGATTCCAATTGAGTGTAATTGTCTTTCTTCCTCTTTTATGGTTTGGATATGAGATGTTCCCCAAGAGCTCCTGGGGTAATTCAGGAGGTGAAGTGATTAGACTATGAGAGCTGTGACCTAATCATGCCACCCAACTTCAAATGGACTGAGTGGTAACGACAGGAAGGTGGGATGTGACTGAAGGAAATAAGTTGCTAGGGACTTGCCTTTGGGGATTTTATTTTGTCCCTAGCACCTAGGTTTTGCTCTGCCTGTTTCCCAGCTGCCATGAGCTTCCCAGTTTCCCTCTGCCCTTCTGCCATGATGGCCTTGGGCCCACTGCAATGGAGTCGGCCTCCCAGGGACTGAAACCTCCGAAGCCATGAACCAAAAGAAACTTTTCCTTCTCTAAGTTGCTATTGTCAGGCCTTTTGGTCACAGTAATACAAAGCTGACTAACATCCTTCTGTTATCTACATCCTTAGGCCTGAGCCCCTCCTTCAGAAGAGAGAAAAAAGTAGAAATGAGCAGCAGTCCATTTTGTTGGTATTGAGGAGGCAGACGTGATGTACTAGACTTCAGTCATGTGAAAACAGTGGATTAGCAAACGCAGAGGGAATTGAATGAGGAAATATATTCTTAGCTCTGAACTATGAAACCTCATTGAGCTTTACAGTGCATTCATCATGACAAACCCCTGATCAACTTATGGAAAGTGAAAGAATAATATCCAGAAAAACAGGTGCCAAGGTAAAAGTGGTAACAGAGGACAAGGGGCTTCATAATTATCCGTTGAAAACGACTGGCAAATAGCTTACGTATGACTTATGAAAACCAGCACACTCTAAATTCCAGATAATTTATTCCTAAAATCTTGTTGCACAGCTTATATTTAAACTGGAGAAATGCCTATTTTCCAAGAAAATTATTTGCTTTATTTATCTCCTTTTCTTCACCTTTTCTCTCTTCTTATTCACCCACACACCAAATACCAGGCTTCCTCCATGTAGTTTAGAGATTTATGAAGTACAGTATAAATCTGAAAAAAAAGAGAGGATGTGATTAAATATCTACTTGACTCGTTAATAAATGTACATCTCCGAAGGTAGATAAACAATAGAGGCAACAATTTATATGGACACAGATAAAGAAAAAAATATGTGGAATTAATGGAAACTTGGAGAAGAAGTAGGAATGGCAAGTTACCATCGAGTTTGTAAGAGGAAAGGAAGAGAATACAGGATAGAATCAAACTTAAGAAACAAAGCTCTAAGAAATTAAATTTTAACTACACAGTGATGAGCAACCCCAATAAGATAACAGCAAACAAAAAGCATTTTTTAAAAATATATATGGTGCTGGGAGTCAAACCCAGTGCCTCACACATGCCAGGCAAGTAAAACTCTGACAAAATGTGCTTAATGGAAAACTTTAACATGTGACTCTCAGACACTCATAAATCAAGTAGACAAAAAAAAACTTTAAGCATATTCAAGGATTGAATAACACAAGCTTCATTTATAAATATATGTGTTGTACTCTAAAGAGCTCTGAATCTACATGCTTTTCAATGTGTAACACTTATACAAATCAATCTCACAAAGGATGTCTTGACCCATTTCAAAAATTAATATTCAAAATACCTTCTCTGACCTTAATGCAGTAAAATCAGAGAGGAAATATCTTTTAAAATGCTCCTATTAAGACAAAAAAAATCAGAGCAAACAAACATGAAAACAAAGAAAAAAGAGGAGGAAGCTCTTTATGAAAAGATTTCATATGGCTTCATTGAAAGAGTAAGAATACCTCAGCAGTTGGAGAGGCACTGATTCTTCTCATACCTGCAACAGGTACAAGTGGCACGAGTCTAGAATCCAGACTATACAAAGAGATCCCATTAACAACAAAGGTACCCCAACAGAAAACTGAGCAGAAAGTGTGAGTTGACAAGTCAGAGGAGATGAAATGCAATGGCCCATAAACAGACACAAGGAAATTAGAAGTAATACAAAAAATTCAAATGAGAATGTTAGAAGTAATACAAAAATATCAAATGAGAACACTAAAAATATTTTATTCATTTTTTTTTATCCTTCCAAACAAACAAACAAAAAAATTTAAAACATCTGAAAAACTGGAAAGTTTGACAAACTGGAAAGGTTATGATGAAATTTATTTTTCAGTTGCTCCCAGGAACAATTTGACAGTTTTTAAAAATTTTATTTATTTGAATCAGGTATATATGACAGCAGAATGCATTTTGATTCATTGTACACAATTGCAGCACAACTTTTCATTTCAGTGGTTGTACCTGATGAAGGGCACACCGTAAGTGCAACAAAACCTGGATTTACTCTTCATTAGCCCAACGTAGCAACAACAGCAACCACAGCTCACAGGCGAGGGCACTTACTAGGTAAGATATGAATCCAAGTTCTTCCCTAGGCCATTCACCTGATTCTCATAATGACCTTAGATAATGGAATTATTGTTATTCCCATTTTATAGATGGGTAAACTGAGGTGTAGAAAGATGAAAGCCTTGGCCAAGGTCAGGTGGCCCCAGTACCTGCTGGATGGCAGTCTAGCTCCCAAACTCTTATGTACATTCACTTACTGTGCTGCCACTCTACAGTAACACCAGCTCATGTACACCAAGTCCGTGGACCAAAATCTTTTACAGTGGTGTATAGAATAAGAAAGACTAGAAGCAAAATAAATGTCCACCCAATAGCTGTTGGATAAATGAAGTAGTACAGAATATTATGTTGACTCTAAGGATGAATTAGTATAACAATATAGATCCCAAAAAAAGTTATGTTAAGAAAAAAACAAGTTTCAGAATTATATATAAAGCATGACATCATTTACATGTAAAATTTGATAATAAAATAAAATTTTCAATGAACTAATACATATTTCAATCTATCAATAAAGAACCCATAAGATTAAAACCAAATAGTGTTAGAATTGAAATTAAGAGGAAAAATATTTTTATCAGATTTCTTTCTTTGGGAAAAAAAGCAAAGAAAATTTATATATTATACATAATTTTAAAAACTACTAACATTAAAGGTAAGAATCAGATAGTGTAAATGTTTATAATAGTTTATTCTGTGGTTGGATTTTAGGTAATGTTATATTTTTTATTTTATTTTGTGATTTTCAAACTTCCAACTGTAAAAATACATATTAACCAAATAAGAACAAAGAAGAGAATGAAAAAAAATAAAAGAAAGAACTCAAGCAAAAGGCAGCACAAAATATGGATAGGTCTCTGATGAGATGATAATTTCCAAGCTCATTTATATCAAGTTTTAGTATCTGGCATGAAATAAGTGTTCTAGTGTTAAGAAAATTGGTACCAATGGTAAATCTAGCATGAAATTAACCACATATGTTTTAGGCAACAAAATTAATTTGGTTGCTTTGTTTTCTTTTAAAATTGTGTGTGTGTGTGTGTGTTTTCCTATTTTGGAGAAAGAAGAGCAAAGTAGGAATGCATTCAGTCAGTGCATAGCATATGAAACAATATTCACAGAAGATAAAAACAAAGTGCAGAATTTGGTACATAAAAATTGTATCAGAAGATAAATCTGGTTATTAATTATTAATGTATTGTATGTAGGATAAAAATTTACAATGATCTTGACAAGCTGGAGACCAGCAAGATACAGTTCATCAAGGATAATTCACTTATTTTCTTGAGTGTGGGTGGGAGAAGACACAGCTATGTACCCTGTGGAAGACACCCAGGCAAATAAGTAGCAGTCACTGTTTAATATTTTTAGCCACCAGCATGGCATTCTCACACAATCCTCAGAAAAGAGATAAAAAGCAACCACAACTCCCATTCCAACCATGGATCCCACCCTTATGAAGCTGAATGAAACAGAATAAGAAAAATGCAGTAACTGGTGCAAGCCAGACAACCAGGTGTCATAGATACTGGTATAGGCTGGAAGATCGTATGTGCACATGTGTGCAGGGGGGCGTGTAAGTAGCTGAGGAGATGAACCTCAACGGATGAATAAAATATCAAGAGATGAAGATGAGACAGAGAGAGAGAGAGAGAGAGAGAGAGAGAGAGAGAGAGGATGCCCTGGGAAAAGGTATAAAGGCAAGAAATCATGGGAATCTCTCTTAGACAATCTCTAGGCCACCTGACAAGCACGTGTGTTGGAATTCAATTCTTTAGATAATACTGAACCATTGAAGTCTTCCTGATTAAAAAGAACAATTTATCTGGAACCATCAGGGAAATCAAAACATTCCATCCTGAGCTCTTTTCCTTATCTTCTCCTGTGGCAGGCAGAATAATGTTCTGTGAAGATGTCCGCAGCTAATGCTCAGATCCTGTGTCTATGTCACCTTAGACGGAAAAAGGAAATTGCAGATGTGGGTTAAGTTATTGAACTTCAGATGGGGAGATAACCCTGGATCATCTGAGTGGGTCCAGTTCAATCCCATGCATCTTTAGAAGCAGAGAATCTTTGCCAACTTTCAGTGGGAGGAGATATGAGTTGAGAATACCCCAGTGCTGTTGCCAGCACTGAAGAGAGAGGAAAAGGGTAATGAGCCTATAGATGAAGTTGTTCAGAACTAGGAATAGCCTTAGTGAGCAATAAAAATGGAAAGGGTGATCTCAGAAAGGAAACAAATTTTTCCAATAACCTAAAAGATCAGGAAACAGGTCCTCCCCTATAGCTTCCAGCAAGGAATGCAGCCCTAGGCAACCCTAAAGAAACTTGTACCAGACTTCCAGCCTGCAGATCTGTAATAGAATAAATTTGTGTTTTAGCTGCAAAGCTTATGGTAATTTATTATAACAGCAATAGAAAACTAATGCATGTGTCTGTTAGGCACATCAGTTTCAGTTTTTCCAACAAGTCATTCACCCTCTTGTGTCAGGCAGGGTCTTTGCATGGGCTCTTGCATCTAAGTGGTCTACCTTGGCAAGGAAGGCTCCTTTAGCTTCTTACTTTCAAATATCAGTTTCTCAAAAAGGCTTCCACCCAATCTAAATTAATTCTCACCATGTCTGTGTTTTCTATTGCATCCAAAGTCTCAAAGAGTACCTTGCTCAGTGCAGATGTTCAGTGAAAAACAAATTCAAGAAAGTAGAATTTCTCAGCAATGGGACAAAGCTAAGCATTAATTTGAATACACAAGGTAGTGTTCGCCAGATGTCCTCTTATAAAGGAAATTTTATTTTAAATGTTTTGTTTACATTTTTCAATTAATAAGCATGCTGTGTGGCCATAGTTTTAGACCTTGTGAATGTCCTCCTCTTGGACAAACTTTGACTCAAGTTGTCTTGAGAGTTATGAATGATCCTTGCTATATCTATTATTTGATTTTTGAATGCAATATTATATTCTAATCCTGACCCTTTTTTTCTATTAAGAGTTTTCCTTCCTAGGTCTTTTCCTTATTTTAGTATTGTTATGGACTCTGATACATATGATTTTTGGTTCATTATTGTCAATATTCTTCCTGAATCTTAGTTGTCTCAAATCTGGCCAGAGCTTTCCCCCTAAGCTGGCTGCTGTGTCCTCTCACAGGGGGAGCTGGTTAAAAAGCCCCATCCTCAAGGCTCTACCCACCAGGATGTCTGATTCTATTCATCTGGGAATTTGCACTTCTAACACATTTCTAAATCTTTAGGATTTACTTCTCTGAATGGAATTCATTGACATATAGCTAATTAAAATAGTCACTCTGATCTTCTTACCTATAAACTGCTCTGGATAATTATGTGTGTGTGAGCAGGGAAATGTGGAGGGCTGGTGACCTGGGGCCAGAAGCTGAAATTTGTTCACCTGCCAACCATCAGAGGGAGTGCTGGTCAAGATTTATCATGGAGCCATCTGAGAGGTGGGTGTGTTAGCTCTTTCCAAAACTGTGAGTTTTCTCTTCTAAGTCTGTACCATTAACTAAATGGTTGGGTTATAAAAGCCCTTAAAATATCTTAAAAATATCTTTAAAATATCTTTTCTGATCCCACATCCACTCCATTTCTCCGTTTTCTTTTATGCCAACATAGTAGGAAACATTTGGTTCTTCCTGACTTCACTTCTGTAATTCCCTTCGCGACTCCTTCCCCCCCCCCCCCCCCCCCCCCCCCCCCGTACTAGGTTGCTTTGCCACATCTGTGGTCTATTCTTGGCTCTCATCTTATTCCACCTCCCAGCAGCATTTGACATTAGTGATTTTCACACTTTGGTCCATTTTTTCCACCTTTGTGTGCTCTCTTCCCCATCTCACTTCTCCTTTATTGCTTTCTCTCCTCCAGAGTTCCAAAGCAGCCCAGGTTAGATCTGGGGTCTTCCTTTGTTCCATGTACACGATCTTCCAGGTGATAACATATGGCTTGACTATCATTGCCGTAGCATACCAGGCATGACATTTGATGATAGCTTCCCCATCCCACCCACACTCTGTTCAAAGTACCTGATGTACCATTTGTAATCTGATGTGCCTAGCACCTCTGAAGAATGTACCTTGATTCTTATCCAAATTTCTAAATGGGTATGAAAACTCTTGTATTTCTGTTTCTTGACTTCTCTTCAAAACTCAATAATAAAATATCTTATGTTTCCTGATTTCCTTCCTTCACAAGTGGCCCTGTGACTGAATAATTTTCCACATGCCTAAACACATTTTCTATAATTATTCCCAGACTGCCATTGCTTAGTCTCTGATCTCTTTGAGATGGACTGTATATAATCAAAGGCATAATTTTGCATGGAGTGAAGATAATTATGAAATATGAAGCAAAGAGCAATAAAAGAATATTTTCAGCAATAAAGGGAATATCTATGTGTATCATTGATATGTATATTTTCATGAAAATATATGTGAATCTATTTGTACATATTTGGAAGCCAGAATAGTCAATACAGTCTTCATTCAGAAAAGTTTTTATCCTGAAATTTGAGAGTCCATGTTTAATCATTCAAAACACAATTCAATACATCTTTTAAAAAAGATTCATCTTTTTTCATGAAACTAAAATTGTATGTATGTGTATGAAAGATGGATTAATATCCAAGTCTGTTTAAAATGTTCACCAACGTAAGAGCTATTTCAGATTGTAATCATAGAATGTTTTAGGTCTTTCAATTCTACTGAGGATCTAGATAAGTTATTTTAATCAAATTCAAGTTTGTAGTTACCTTAGTCTTGTTTTTGTTAATATAGCAAAATACTTGATGCTAAATACTTTATAAATAAGAGAGTTTTTTTTGTTTACTTCATAGTTCTGGAGATCCAAGAACATGGTGCTAAAATCTGCTCAGCTCTGATGAAGATCTCATGGTAGAGAGTCTCAGTGGCAAGAAATATATACAAGAAAGATTGCATAATGAGACAAAAGCCAAGGGGATTGCACTTTTTATAATAATCCACTCTTGCAAGAACTAATGAGGATCCCATGAAAATTACATTCATCTCTCCCAAGGGTGACACCCCCAGTGACCCAATTACCTTCCACAAGTTCCCACTTCTTAAGGGGTCCACAACCTCCATTGCAATATTTCACATGAGCTTTTTGTGTTCACACTCAAATCTTATGTAAACCACAGCAGTAGTATTGACTCACAAACTGGCCTACAGTAACACTAGTCAAATCTATTTCGGATTCCACTACTTTCTTCCAAATGTCCTATGTGAAAGTAGTCAAGAAGTATTTGGGCTGGAATGTGGCTCAAGCGGTAGCACACTTGCCTGGCATGCGTGCGGCCCAGGTTCGATCCTCAGCACCACATACAAAGATGTTGTGTCCGCCGAAAACTAAAAAATAAATATTAAAATTCTCTCTCTCTCTCTCTTTTTAAAAAAAAGTATTTATTGAATATCCCATGGCCAGCCAGCAACTGCAGTGATCAAGGGTCTCATTTTTTTTTCTTACTTTGGACACTGTGGCCAATTCCTGGTCTCTGAAAAATGAAGCCAAGTGAATCCAGATCTATGTCCTGGTGGGCTCCCAAAAATGACAAGGAGAAAACAGGAGGCACGAGAAAGAACACAGGGGTTTTAGATAGAAAGGACCCAGTTACATATGTACTATCTGAGTAGTAATAGCTACCCCAGACTTTCCTCAGTAATGCTTTCCTATCAAGTCATCATTGATCCATGATTTCTTGTATTTACTTCATTTACAAGCCAAAGCATATAAAATTTCTTTGTGCTGTAGATTAGAAAGCAAAGCTAAATTCATCCAGTGTAACTCTTTTGGTTGGAATGTCTTACTCCGTATATTTTGCTATAATGCCCCTAATGCATACTAATTGTGCAAGCTAATAAGATACTGAGAACTATATTAGCAACAGAAAGATTTCAAATTTCACTGGCACATGAGATTATATCTGTATCAATGTGCATATTTCAATATACTCCAATCCTTCCTAATACATAGTAAGTCCAGACACCTGTGGAATTTCCCTCCCTCAAGTTCTTTGGGGTATTCTTAGAGTGATGGCCTCTCTCATGTACTTAGAAACCATTTCAGTACTGCCATTGTCTTCAGACTCTAAGCCAATGCATCTATCCGGCTACCCTGGCTTGCCTATTAATAACCTCTGCTTGTGACCTGTGGGACTGATGGGAAGAAGTACAAGAAGAAAAGGGACTCTCCAGACCTTTTGTGCTCTGTCCATCTTATACTGCTTCCCCCCCCCCCCCACACACACACCCTTTTCCTTAGTGAAACAGGATCTGATGCAAATCATTTCAGGTCATTTGTTACTCAAAGAAATAAATAAATTAAAAATGACAATGCAATTAAAGTTGGGAAAATGCCCCCCAAGTCTCAGGAAACAGTGAAGAAGAGATTGCAACAGGAAAGGAAAAGTCATCACTGGATGCATCATTGAAAGGGACAACTGAGACTCAATTCCATTGGAAACCTATTAAGGAAGCATGTGGAATCACCATTGAATTGGCCCTCTGAAGGACAGGATATTGGGACATCTATCTGCTGATTTTTTCCCCCATTGGTTAAGGGTTTGCTCTTCAGGGTAACTCTCTGACAGTTCTAGGTTTGTACTGAAGCTCAGTGGCTTCTATAGCTGTGGAGAAAGTTCTGTAGCAAAAAAAGTAGAGCAAAGCAGCTGCAGAATGCAGACAGCAGGAACTCAGGAACCATCCACCACAGCTGCAGCTGAAAGCAGAAGAGGGCTTGAGAGATGTGATGCAGGGTGCTCAATGCACCTGTGACAACCAGTGTCTATGACATTCAGCCCAATGGTTCTGCCTGTAACTCCCACGGTGTAGATAAGAACAGATCATCTGGATGAAAAATATTAACAGTCTTTACAGAAACAAACATTTGTTCAGATGCTGGGGGAAAAAAGAGAAAAAGGTAGTTTAGTATGATTTATAGATCATGAACTTCACAGAGGGATTTGAGTCTTAAGTCCCTATTCCACCATTCATGGCTGTGTACTCTTGGAGAATCGGGAAAAAATTGAATAACTTACAAGAGCACAACTGAAAACTAATATTAATAGCTGGGATTCTGATGGGAAGTAAACAACCAATATAAGTACTTAGTCCAATGTCACAACACAGTAGTCATTCAATGAACACTAGTTCCTTTCTGCTACTTTATGAAACAGAACTATTTTTCCTCCTAGAGCCAATCAGATAAAAGAGTACTCGTTTCATCCAGAGCATTAAAGCTTGAACACCATTTAAGTAATTTCTTTAGATTCCCAGGAACTTTTAGTTTATTCTGTTAATTACAACTTTACAGTATGTTCCTAATTGTATCCAATTTTGAAAGATACAAAACTGCCCTAAATTGATCCAGAGACAATCTTGTGTAAAATCTAACACAGTGAAAAGTCTGTTCAGCAATTCCCAGCCATTAGCTTGGGTGTCTCAAGATTTTAAGAACAATCAGCTCTTAGCATTGGTGGGAGAAAACTGGATAAGATAAGGAACCTCATTTCCATGCTTTTCACTCAATATTTCCATGAGAGGTGGGGCTCAGAGCTCTAGATTTTGTACAAATTATTCTAACTCACTGCCAAGACTGAAAATTTTGACTCAACAAGCTACTGAATAATCTCAAAATCACTAATAATCTTAAAGTTCAAATGTTTGGGCTCAGCTCTGTTTGGATTTCTTTTTTCCTTTAGGTCCCTTAACTAAGAAGTTGTTCCTGTCTCCCTATCCCCCACCAGGATCCAAGGACTAAAAGAAAACAAACAAGTTTCATGTACAACCTTAACTCCATAGTACTGCCAATGTTCTTTTTATTATTTACTCTTGTGAACAATCTTGTGGGTTATAGATAGGGAAGCTGAGTCTCAGAAGAGTCAGATAATAGACAAACTTCCATATTTATGGCAGAGCCCAGAAACTCAAAACTAGGTTTTCAGTGATCTTTCATTCCATTTTTTTCTGAATCATGAAGATTCCACTTACTTTTTAAGTTTTCAATGTTTTTTCTCCTCCTAGTCTACACTCAGAAAACTCATAAAACACTTTTGAACTTTTGGGAGCAAAATACTGACACTGAGACAAGATAAAGTGATTTGAACCAATTTATTCATGCAAAAATTATAAAATACACTTATTAAAGAAATCATCATTCTGCCAACATATTTAATTTAGAAGGAAAATATTTGCTTTGCTGACTGGCTGATTAATCACCTCAAATAATTACAACATTAAAATAATAATTGTCCAAAAAATGGTGACAGCCCTCAAACAGAAATAATATTCCTATAACTCTGCATTGAGAGAGCAGCTAAAATTTGATTTTTATGTGAACTTATGTTTATGTGAGCTTGTCGTTATTTAGCATGAATTCTTACTCATATTCTTTCAAATCCTGTATATTGCAGCCTCCTTACTTACGACTATCCAATGAAGTTAGTCTTTCCTTTTGTGCAAACAAAATACCTTGGCATGGGCCCTTGTGGGGTTCAGGAACCCTCATTCCTAACTTGTTGGCAGGAATTAGCCTCCTTTAATTGTGATTTCTTCATCCACTGATTTCTAGAAGTTTCTGGATTAAGGTGATTTTTTATTGTATATGGGCTCATTGTTACCATTAACTCACCTTCATTCTTCGAAAGAATAATGAGTGCTTATTTGAAGCATTAGTTTTCACATGAGTTTCCAAGAACAACCAATGGACACTCCCTTATGTCTGCATGACCAGAGGGCTTAGCAATAAGGGTTTTCTACAAGGATAAATGCCAATATCTGCTCCAGAATATTTAAACCGCCTGTGTTCCTGTATCCCCTTAGGTTCTCCATCTTCATGTCTCTTCAGATACAATCTTCATTTTCAGTAGATACTTCATTACTACTTTGTGTGGTTTCCCAATTTTATCCTTATACTTGGATATGGTTTTGAATATGCTACCCAAGTGTTTGTATATTGAAGTTTAATCTCCACTGTGAGGAATCTCACAGTGGAAATTTAATCTCCTGAGTGGAAACACTATGACTATGATAGTTAGAGACGGGGCCTTTGGAAGGTGATTAGGATCAGATAAGGTCTTCAGGGTGGAGCCTTCATGATTCAATACCGGTGGCTTTATAAGACCCAGAAAATACATGTGCAGGTACTCCCTGTCTCTTGCCATGCGATGCCCTATGCTATCTGGGACTCTTCTAGCAAGGTCATGACCATATGTGGGCCCTCAACCTTTGAACTACAGAACCATAAGGCAAAATCAACCTCTTTTCTTTATAAAGTTATCCCAGCCTTGGCTATTGTCTTATTGTCATTAAAAATGGACTAATACATGCTATTAACAAAAGAAAATAGTATAGGACCATATGTGTCAGCTTTTTAAGGAAAAATATCTACTTTTTTTAGGTTAAGAAAAGAGATCATAAACTTTATCATATATAAATAAATAGATTCAGGTATATATTGTGGTCAAAGAAGAAAGGGGTATGAGAAACAAAGTAAAAGTAGGGAGAGAGAAAAAGACAGTGATATTAATAAAGACTAAGTAGCAATACAGGAAAAAATACACCAATAAATGCACATATCGTTACACATTAAAACACAGTACACATCTAAGACTGCCATATAAGTAAAATGAAATATAGAAGACAGACTGAAAAATACACAGAAGACTATGGGAAATATGATGGGTGTATGTCCACTAGAAACTGAAAACTGGGTTCCCTTATTTATTTTTTAGGTTAGGCACAAACAAGGACAGTAAGTTGTGTGAATTTAAATCATAATCAGTGTGTTTCTAGAACCCCAAATGAATCCTCATTCTAATTTGAAAATTTTTCTTTAAAATAAAAGTTGCATTTTTAAATCCATATTTTAGATATCTATCTGCCTCAGTGAGATATTAATAAGTTTTTATAATATCCTATAAGGAAAATTAGTCTTTCTCCAGAGAGATAATCTACTTATTTTGGGAAACCAAATTAGGTGTTCTATAGCCATTAAACATTTTTAGCACAGAACCCTATAGCTGAACATTCTCTAAACTTGAAGTTGCTCTCCTAAGTAGTTCAGTACTTAAATCACAACAACAAAACAGGCTTTAGATCTGAGAAATCCAGATCTAAAATCGGATTTTGTCATTTGTACTAGCTGTAGGAACTTAACAAGATTGCTTTGTGTGTTTTGGCTCTTGTTTTATGAAAGGTCACAGTGTGAAAACTGAGATGATGTATATAAAATACCTAGCCTAACACTGGCACACCTCCTCACCAAGGTCCTTTCTTTCCTGCCAGCTGTGTCACATGCCTGCTAGTGTGTCAGGTGCTTTGATAAGCATGCTTTAATTGACTGATAAGGGAAGGACTCCTCCATTACAGTACCCGTAACTGACACTCGCTTTTCTGGGTGCCAAGCGCTATTTTAAGTGTGGTTCCTATGTATCTTATCTGATCCTATCATCACACTACAAGGCAGACATTATTAAAATTCTCGTTTTGCAAATGAGGAAACAGGATGAGAGAGGTTAAACAACTTCCCAAGTTCTAGTAAGCAGGCCACTGGGGAAAATGGAATTCTAACTCAGAGGTCTGACTGCAAAATCTGTACTCTGATTTTACCAGCAGAGCATACAAGATCTAGTCCAAGGATCTTAACACCCACTGCTGATATTAATACATTCTTTAAAAATCAGACAAGAAAAATTTTAGAATTTATTTTCCAAAAATTTCTCAATTCAACACAAGACATTATTTGGCTTTTGCTTTTTAACTGGAGACATATTTAAAGAAATGGAGTTTTAACTATAGGAAACCTGATATTTCACATGGCTTATCTTTATCCTTCCTGTCTTTCTTTGTATAAATGTAGGGAGTTCTTCCATGAGATAATATGATATGTTTTTGTTTTTTTTTAAATAGTCCTTATAGGCTTCTGGGCTTATGACTTTGAGCAAAAGTTACATGAAAGTATCCTAGGAAGCTAAGCAGAACTGAAACAAAAAGCCACCAAGAGAACCTGCATCTTCATTCCTTCACTTGTTCACATTTTCCCATAGCTCATTTATTTATCCAACAAATCGGTATAGGTGACCTGTGCTAGGGCTAGAATACTGACCTCGAAGAGGAGGTAACAAATCTGACTGAAGTCGCATCTCTGTTGCAAGAGGCAGACAAGAAAAAGGATCAAATGCTGTCCATTTTTAAGTTTTAAGTTTTCCTTTTTCCTCTCCTGTCTTTTCTCTCAGAGTATCAAGAATGCTGAATAATAATTTTCTTCTTCCTGGTCATGCCAAAGCAAAAACCAAGATCGGAAGAAATCCCTTACCTTCCTAACAGTTGAAGATTCTTAGTTTTCTCTCCCAGAAACCAGTTATGTCTGCTCTTGGTGGGGTGGAAATGGGAAGGTGCAGTGGCTACTCAATTTAGAGAGGGTAGAGAAGACCTCACAAAGGGGTGGGGGATTGGGGAAGACTTTGCCATGAAATCCATACAGAAGCATGAAAAGAAAATGATAGAGGACATGTGAATACTTGTAACATCCTCAGAGGACACCTATGTGTAGCCCTATATGCCTGGACATAATCATTAGCTATTATGACCATTATCCTTTATTGTTTTCCTATTTTAATCATGGCCATTCTTTAGCACCTAGTATCTGTGTCAGACACTTCTCCATGGCTGTATCTAGACATCCAGTTGCATTCCTTGTCTTGCTCTGCCTGTCTGCTACTTGTTTTCTGTTGCTCATTCCTCCTGCCAGGTCTTAGCTGGTTTATCTCCTCTCCGGTTTAGTAAGGCTTCCCTGATTCCTTTTGTGCTCCTATGTAGAATTCCGATTTCTTCTTACCATATGGATGAACTATGTTCACTTCTATATAAAAACAGAGAATGCATCTTGGGAATAAGAAGACTTTGGGTTAATGTTGTATCTACAGGAATCTAAAGCTACACGATCGGTTCAACTTATAGTAAGCACAGAAGTGACCACAAGAGTGAGGATTGTTTAATTTATAGATCTGAACTGGATAAGTACAACCTGAAATATGAACTGCATTGTAAGCATTGCATTTATCCTTGGTGGCAGGGTTCTGTGTTGAGTTCTTTGCTAGATAATGTAGGGAGGGTCACGCAATGGATCTGACATGTATTAACAGGACCCATTGTAAAGACGTGGGCATAAAGGAGTTTTTGGAAAAGTCACTCAGAAAAAGATTTCTGAGAGGTTGTGAAGATTAAGTCAGACATGAAAGTGATCAAAACATTGTTGTTCACTTATTGGTTACTCAATGATAAATAATAATTTAATGTCAACTATACAGTATCCAAGCCATGGATAACATTGTTCACTTGGGGCTTATGATTGTAACTATTCGTAACTATATGCTTGAAATCAGTTCATTGCATTCTATGATAGTTGTGAAGTTAAAAACAATTTCTCTAAGACTTACAAAGGAAAAAATATTTAAAGTTGGAAAAATGTGTAATATATCGAAGATGGCTATAGTTCTGAGTCATTGAAAGGACAGATGTACATCTCTTTTTATTATGCTGGAAATTCTTCCAAATTATAATAGTTCTCAATATGAGCCACTGCATAGGTAATGCACAGTCTGGTGCACCATTCAATCACACAGCACTCCACCACGAGCCAATCAATGGGCTCACCCTTACCATTTAACTTTTGTCACAGTCTACAATAGGTCATATGCTATGTGCAAACCAATTATTAAGATTTCTGCTTAAAAGCGCAAACTCTTACCCCCCAGCCTAATTTATATAAAAGTTGAGGAAACTATTTAAAATGTAATGGCTCTTTGGATTTAAACTTAATATACTTTGGGTTTGGAAAGAGTACACGTCAGGAAATCATTACTGTGCTGAGGTTTGACTCACACATCTATTTCTGTACTAATCTCCCATCAAGGAACAAAATAGTCTTATCCTTTCAGTGCCAATCAGCTTAACCCCCAAACCCATCACTCAGGTATCATTTTCCACTTACATCTTTATATGGGATTTCCTGTCACCGCTATATGATGGAACCCCAAATTACTGCCTATGAGTGCATGTCTATATATCATTACTTCTCATCAATTTGATCATTGATGGCAAAATTCACCTTTAAGAAAAAAAATAACCACAATAACCATCTAAAAAAATAAAATCTATCCTATTTACACATTAAAAGATATAATTTTAAAAAATAAGTTTTGTGTCTCACTTTCTCAGTTTATCCTAAGCCTGAAAAAAAAAAAAACTTAAATAATACCCTTACTTAAGCAAATTGGTAACAGGAAGACAAGAAATATAAGACAAGAGATATTCTTGGTCCTTCCAAGTTCTAAATCACTGAAATGATGATCACTTAAACATCTGCAATCTTGCATACATAAATGACGGTGAACTTAAGGAATCTTCTCAGAGCCCTTGAATTTGTTAGGAAAGCGGTCACTGAGTAGCAGAGGTGAAATAGAGCACTTAACTGGAGGTTTATTAAAAGTAGCTCTCCCTTCTTGATGCCGATATGAAGTAAAAATGTAACATGACAGGTGGACTCATTTAAGAGATGGCCAACAGAATACTCATTGACTCCAAAGGTTGAAATACACAGCTTTCTGGAAGGACACAATAGAGGGAACTTTGATTAGCTCATTAAGTTATTCTTTCGAAAGTACAAGGAACCCATTATTCATGTATCAGCTGAGTTGCATGAGTGTCGCCGATGTGCTGGGTTTACAGAGGGGTGGCAAGCAACTCAAAGGAGCAATTTGGACAAACCAGTGGACGTATCTCCGAAGACTGAGCAACCATCCTGAAGCCCTGGACTCCTGCTCACTGTGTGTGCCAGGCACAGGGAGCAACAGTGGTGTCCATTCCCACCTCTGAATCCTGCCTCAAGATGCTGAGACTATGCATCAGGACACAGAGCACAAGTGTACAGCCACAGCAAATGCACATCCCTACTTACAGGCAAGGAAAATATCTGTGGATATGAAACGGTTCATTTTCCACTCTGCTTTTGAGAAGAATGTCCATTTGAAGATTTAAACCTCTAAAATGTTTGGCCCCAGGGAAAGAGACATAGGAGGAGGAAGAAGAGGAAAGGAGGAAAGGAAGAATTTGCTCTTCCTTTATAAACTCTTTTAATACATCAAGGTTTAGGATCCAGCTCATAGAGTTTCCCCAGTGTATAGAAAGAATATCATAAAAGTTTCTTCTTTTTATTTGAAGGATATATATCAGAGTGAGAGAAATCCTGTGGGTTTTTGTCTTGTTTTTTTTTTTTTTCTTTTTTCTATTCCTGAAAGTTTGAGGAAATTTAGAAAAAGACCATCTGAGACAAGATAATAAAAAGAGGAAATGACTAGTCACACATCCTCAGAAGTGTCCTAGCTCAGGGCAGTGAGAAGCTCTGGTCCTGGCTCTCTCTATAGGATCTTGGGGTGTGACCGCGAGAATCACGTCACATCAAAGAAAACCCAATGATACAAGCATATAGTTTGGCAGACTGTAAAGGGGCCCTGGGACTTGTCTTTCCTGCCTCGTTCATGGTTTGTGTGTCACAGGGGCAGGACCCAGCAGTTGTCCTTGCAGTGAGAAGGAGAAGTGGAAGCCGGAGAGCTGAGTTGAGGGCTACAGGTTTGTTGTGGACACCAGGAGGAGGATGCAGCCCAAGGTGAGGGGGTCTAGAGCATCAGTGAGACAGGAAGTAAGGCTGAGTGACAGAGGCAGGGCCACCCTAAAGTCCTGCCAGACACAGGCCTCAGCTATGAATGTGAGCGGGCCGTCCCCTGCCAGGTGGGCGGAGGAAGATGTGCCAGAGTCTCAAGAGGCCAAAGAAAAACATCTCTGAAGACCCACACTCCTTTCCTCCACCATGAGCTTGCATGATCACAAACTCTCATATTTACCCAGGAGCTACTTGGAGAGAAGATGGAGAAAGGATGTAGAAGAAATAAAAATCAGATCTATTTGTTTTTTTTTTGGTAGTGAATCTGAGCATATCCTCAATTAATGAGTAATTTAAACTTCAATGATGTTTCTAGTCTTCTCAAGCTGCTCTATGGCTTAGATCTTGAATGGCCCCCAGAGCCCCATGTGTTCAAGGCTTGGTTCCCAGGGTGGTGCTGTTGGGGAGATTGTGGGTTTTAACGTCATCAGGAGCATTCCCCAAAGGACATTATGGGAACTCAGCCTCTTCTTCCTTTCTCCTTTCTCTCTCTCTCTGTTTCTTGACCATGTGATAAGTGCTGTGCTCTGCTGTGCACTCCCACCATGATGTACTGCTTTCACTACAGGCTCAGAACAGCAGGGCCAACCACTCATGGGCTGGGACTCTAAAACTAAGAGTAAAAAACAACCCTTTTCTCTTTAACATTTGATTATCTCAGGTATTTTGTTATAGGGACAGAAAGCTAAGGCTGGCTGCCTTAACAAAATTGCATAAAGAGGGAGATTTAAACAATAAAAAAATGATTTTTTTTCACAGTTCTAGAGGCTGAGAACTCCAAGAACAAGGTGCTGGCCAATTCATTCCCTGGTCAGGGCTATATTCCTAGTTTTCAGAGAACTGCCCTCTCACTGCGTCCTCACAGGGTGGACAGAGAGAATTCTGGTTTTCTCTCTCTCTTCATAAGGGCACCAATCCTGCCACCTTAGGGCCCCACCCTGATAACCTTATTTAACCTTTACCACCTCCTCTCAGGCCTCATCTTCAAATACAATCATTTTGAAGGTCAGGCTTCCATATATGAATGGGGGATGGGTACATTTCATGGGGTCAACCAATGTTTTCATTTCTCTACCTAGTGGACTGAAGTTTTGGGTCAAACAAAATTAATTATAGACTGCTACGGTTTGCATGTTTGTCCCTTCCAAAACTCATACTGAAATTTAATTCCAATGCAGTGGTATTGGAAGGTAGGGCTGTTAAGAGGTAATTAAGCCTTGAGAGCTCTGCCCTCATGAGTAAGTTGAAATGCCTCTAAAACTGGGTTTCTCCCCCTTTTTTTTTCTGCTGCCTGAGGAACACCATCCAGAGGATGTAGCAATCAAGGCTTCATCCTGAAAGTGGAGACTGGGCCTCGAACCTGCTAGCAACTGGATTCTGAACCTTCCAGCTTACAAAAGAGTAATAAACACATTTTAGATTTTATCAATCACCCACTCTCAGGTATTCTGTTATGGCAGCACAAAACAGACTAAGATATAAACAAAGAAGCCCTATCTTCTCTGTATATCTGGGGGTATGGGGAGTTGGAGACAGGAGCATACGCTGTCTCTTTTTGAGTACCCATAAGTGAACACAACAATCAAGTGACGAGCTGGGCCTTACAGATGGCACAGGCCCTGGGTCTGGGGATAACCTTAGACCAACAAACTGAAAACGGTAAACTGGGCTTACTGCAGCCCATTATTTTAAACTTGCCCATGATTTCAAAATAGTGATCCTATCCCTTCTATTCCCACCCCTCCCCACCTCTCTCTCTCTCTCTCTCTCTCTCTCTCTCTCTCTCTCTCTCTCTCTCTTTCTTTTCTTTTTTTTTTTTTTTGCATTATGTGTTTCTCGGTGGATCTAACTGACTAGAGCACTCTATCAAGTGAGTTGCTACTTTAAGGAAGTGTTTTTCTATCTGAAGAAATTAACGACTCAGGCATTTTCTGAGTTCAAGTTTAAAGAAAAAAAATCTGATATTATTGCATGAGGCAAGGTAATAATATGCAGGAAAAAAAATCACTTTTTCGGACTAAATATCTTACACTTTTTCGGACTAAGTATCTTACAAACAAATCCCAACTCTCATGTTCCCTTTTAAAGGAAACCTATCTTACCCCCAATTTTTGACAAAGCTGGTCTATGAATAAGTCATTGCTGTCTATAATGGGGAAAAATAAAACCAAGGGTGTCCTCTGCATGCTGTTTCTTCCTCATGACACTCAGGGAAGTGGAAGGAAATACGTATGGGAATCATGAAAAGGAAAAATCAGGAATCAGAAATCAGATTTATTGTCATCAATCTAGAGAGAAAATTGGGGGATTCTGTTAAAAATACATTCTGTATTATTTTCTGCATCAGTAGACATTGGAATTTGAATGCTCTATCTCTACAAATTTAAAAATGTTAAGAGCATTTTTCTTGAAAATCATCCCAGGCATCTATATATGCTTCTCAATACAAATATCCAAGACCTTGAAAAAAGTTCCATGTCAGAGTGGGAATCTCCAGAGACCTGTGCTCAAAGCCATCTTTCCACTACTTACTTTGCTAAGCCTCTGCTATAGTTTGGAAGTGGTTGAGCGGTTCCTTGTGGTTTATGTGCTGGAAGTCTGGTCCCTCGTGTGGCAATGTTGAGGTGGTAGGACCTTTAAGAAGTGGCGCTTAGTGGCAAGTCCTTAGGTCATGGGGGTGCTAAAGGGATTGCTGTAGTCCTTGTGGGACTCAGGTTGGTTCCATGAGGGTGAACTGTTATACAAAGAACAAGCCTGGCCCCTAAATCTCTCTGGCATCCCACCTTACCATGTCATCTTTTCTGCACACACTCCTGCTATTGAAATGTCATCTGTCATGAGGCCCTCACAGAGGCCCAATCTTGGATTATCAGCCTCTAAACCTGTAATCTTAGTAAACCTCTTCTCTTTATAAAGTACCAAGTCTTAGCTATTTTGTTTTAGTAACAGAAAACAAACTAAAATGGCCTCCTTAGTTATAAAACATCCCATCGGTTGCAATAGGAAATGAGAAAAGTCAGATGCAAATACAGATTCCAAGTAGAGAATCTTGTTTGTAGCAGTTTTTAAAAAATATATTTTAAGGGGCCAGGGCTGTGGCTCAGCTGTAGCTCACTTGCTTGGCATGTGTAAGGCACTGGACTTGATTCTCAGCACCACATATAAATAAATGAAATGAAGAATAAACAAATCAATTGGAATGAACATAATTAAGTTTTTATCCATATGTACATTAGCAAACTCCAGAAAAGACCATTCTTTTCAGTAATCCCTGAATGTGCATGCTAAAGCATAGAATCAGGCATTTCAAGGATGTGAAAAAATGTGAGCAGATGCAGTTAGCTTGGAAATAAAAGAGAAGAAAAGAAATTATCCACTGGGAAGCAGTACACCTTTAGGCTGCGTGCTTATTCCTGACATAGTCTCTAAAGCACTCTCAGAAGCTTAACTGGAGTTAACAGTCTGATGCAGTTGAGTTTTATTTGGTTTGGCCAGATTGCCATTTTGGTAGGCTTATTGTTCAACAGCTGCTCATCTAATCAAGAAGAAAGGCAAAACTCAATGAAGAGCCATTTTCTCGAGTCTTTTCATCCCTGTGTTAGCAAGAATTGAATTACATTTTCAAAATATGTCATAGGCATTAAAATTTAGAGTGTTCAATAAAGCCAGCTGCAGAAGACTGAAAGTCAGCTCAAAGTCAAACCAAGACAACATTTTTTTTTTCTTTTTGGCTTGGAATGGTCACCTACAGCAACAGCATTTATTTATTGAAAGTAAATGTGACATACTGGGTGAAGTCACAGAATTTTTTCTAGCTTTAATAACACCTGTAATACCGTCCCTCCACTGATTTACATATGCTCAACATGGCCTCTTTCTACAAGGGTAGTGGACATAACAGCCCAGTAAGAACAGAATTCTGCTTACTTGACATGCCAATGATCACAGTGGAGAATACGCTCCACAGGATCACCTAAACTGGAATCCCTAGGGTAGAAAGTATTCCGGGTACTGGGAATTGCACAACTCCAGGGCCACTGGTCCCAGGGAATATTATGATATTCGTGTAGTGGTCCCATGGTTATATATTTTTCTAAGAAGTAGGGCCAGAGCTCCCATCAGACTTTTAAAAATATTCTTCCCTCCCAAAAGTTAAAAATGTCCATTAGTTTTTAAGACACAAGAAAGGAAGCCTCTTACATTTATGGTCTGATTTCTGTTTGTTTGTTTTTTTTTTTTCTGTTATGCAAAAGAGCCAATCCTACTAAGTGCCTTCCTTATAGTTAGGGTAAAAGTTTGATTTACAGTAACTTATTTTACTCATAAGATAATAAATTCATGTCCTGTATTTTTGAGTTTTTCTGGCCATTATACTTCTGGCTATCTTCACGGATTAATTACAAGTTTGCCTATCTGAGCGAATACAGGAGACAAATGAGGTTAATTTATTACTTAGGAACTCTCCTGAAAAGCTTGATAAAGTGGATATATTAATGTAATATACAGGTTTTTCAATGCAAAACTATTTTGACGTATTCAGAATTTTTTTTGTAAATGGCATGTCCTTCATCAGGGATAACTGGAAGGCAACCTTACCTGAAAGAGAGCACATGCTTTTTCTCCTGCCAGCAATATGCTCTTTCAAAAAATTTTTGAAAAATACATTAGCTATCAAATGCAATGACAAAACATTAAACAAATAGGTGTCAAAACAGGTGTGTGTGCGTGTGTGTGTGTGTGTGTGTGTTTGGAGTGGGGGATGCAAAAGACATCAAGAATTCATTGAAGAAGTGAAGTGACCAATAACCATTCCACAGTAACCTGTCTTCTCCGAAGAGCCCTGAGTAGCTGCTTCTCCAATTTTGATGCTGAAGAAATAGATAACTTGCTCACTCAACACCAAATAAATGAAGAATTCATTAGTTGTGATAGTGGCTGTAGCAGCAATATAAAAGAGAAACTAGCTACTCAGGCAGAAGGAATTCAATCACCTGGTAGAGAAAATGAAACAAGTTTCCTACTTTTAATCAGATATTGATTGGTTACCATAATATTCTCCTATAGCAATAGCTGCAGGCATGAGAAATAGAAAAAGAATGGAAGAGATTTTCAAGAGGATATGAAATAAACCAGTGTGTGAGAGTTGGAAACACTGCAAAATAGCAATTGATACTTTAAGAGCTCGGTGTACACTGGCATCCTATAATAAAGCCTGCTCTTATTGTTGGGTTACTAACAGAGCGTGGTTGTATTTGTGGACAGTCCTCCACTGTTAATAATTATCCTTGTCTACTGGATTTCCTTCCAGGACCTCAATCTGCTAGTACTATAAGTGGATCAAGCAATAAAGATCTCAAATTTCAAGTTTCATTTTACGTTATATTCCATCTGTGTAATTGCCATATTATTGTATTGATGGAATTTAGATGGAGTCTCTGTTTCTTGCTTTGTAGATCACAGGGTACAACATGCAAAGACTTTTAATAGTTACTTTTAATGAATAAGATGAGGAACTTTTTTCATGTCTTAGAATGCTGAGTCTCTGTTGGCTAAGTAAGGCTTCTCTGTGTGTCTGATTTAGAACAAGGGAGTCAGCACAGCTATGTTCATAATATGAGAACAATTCTGTTTTACAAACATTTAAAGCTCTCCCATCCTATGCATAGCACTTTTCAAGATGTTAAGGGATTGATAGACACACTACTGTTCTCAAAATAGACAGAGCCAAGGAGAAAAAAAACCTTTTTTTGAAAAAATGAAATATCAATTGAACAAATACACACAAAAACGTGAATCAAATAATGTATTTTGAATTTGTGTAGCCTGCCCAGTGCAAAGGAGAGGATGATGGATGGGCTAGAATTTGTAGCCTTACAAGAGAGACTGTTACACCAGTCACAAGGGTGTAAGCAAGCAACCTCTATTTATAATGTGGTTAAATTAAAGTCATAAAGTACTGAGACAACTACAGTCCAGGGTATTTCTCTCACCGCCCAGTGTCTTCAAGGCTATAGGCTAAACACAAGATGGAAGGCAAAACTGGAATACAAAATTGTGATATATTATTGGGCTCACAAGATTTTCCCAGACTGCCTAAGATCATAACTCTGAAATAGCTAGATGCTAACATTATTTCCAAGCCTGAAGGTTTTCCTTCTTAACTCTATCTCTGGAATGCCTTTAATTTGTTACTGATAAGCTATACATCATGAGGACTTTTAAAAATTACTTGGAATTTGGCAGAGGGGAGTAAAGAAAGGAGAGGGAGTTGGGGGGTAAGAAGTAAAATGAATCAAACATTATTACCGTATGTGCACATATGACTATATGACCAGTGTGAATCTACATCATATGCAACCAGAAAAGGGAAAAGTTATACTCTATTTATGTATGATGTGTTAAAATGCATTATACTGTCATGTATAACTAATGAGAACAAATTAAATAAAAGAAAACCTAAATTTTAAAAGGTGTTATTGAAATTGCTGTTCATCAGAAAAATGTAAATCAAAATTGCAATTAGGTTTCTCACTCCAGTTAAAATGGCTATTAACAAAAAGACTGAAAATAAGGAAATTCTGGTGAGGTTGAGGAGAAAGAGCTGTTATATTGTTAGTAGGAATGTACATCAGTACAGTTATATAGCATTATGGAATACAGTATAAAAATTTCTCAAAAAATGAAAAATAGAAGTACTATATGATTCAGCAACTCTACTAATGGGTATATATTCAAAGGAATTGAAATAATTTTATTAAAGAGATATCTGCATTCCCATGTTTATTGAAACACTACTTCACAATAACAAAGAAATGGAAGTTTAAAAAAAGGATGTCCATCAGCAAATAAATGGATAAAGAAAATGTGGTTTGCGTTTACAATGGAATATTACTCAGGCATAAAAAGACTGAAATCCTGTTATTTGTGGCAGTGTGAATGAAATAGGAGGACATTATGTTAAGTAAAATGACTCAGGCACAGAAAGACAAAGAACATGTGTTATCACTCATTTGTGGAGGCTAAAAAAACTTGATCTTATAAAAGAAGAGAGCAGAATAATAGTCACTGAAGACTAGGTCTGGCAGAGCTGAGAAGGGATAGAGGGGTTAGATAACAGGTACCAAAATACAGTAAGATAGAAGGAATTCATTCTGGTCTTTTTATTTTAGTAAGTAACTATAGTCTACAGCAATTTGTTATAAATTTAAAAATAAGTAGAAAAGTATACCTAAACTTTCCCAACACATAGAAATGATGAATGTTTGAGGAGATGAAATTGGTAATAAAGCTGATTCGATATTTGCACATTGAAAATATATATCAAATTATTGTACTGTATTTCAGAAGTATATGCAAATAATGTACCAATTAAGTTTTAAATTAAGATATAGTATACATGTATACAATTGAATATTATCTGGTCATAAAAATGAATACATGATTTGGCATGGTGGCACATGCTTGTAATTCCAGCTGAAGTAAGAGGATTGCAAGTTTGAGGCCAGCCTGGGTAACTTCACACGATCCCATCTTCAAGTAAAAAAATAAAAGACCTGGGGTATAGATAGAGCACCCCTGGGTTCAATCCCAGTATCACCAAAAAAGAAAAATGCATAAAGTTCTGATATGATATAACAACAAAACAGACATTAGTAGGAGGAACACTAAAGTTTCAGATTCACAGATACAATTCCCCAGAAGGAATTCTACTACTGGGTATATATTCAAAGGAATTCCTTCCTGCAAATATTTTAGAATCTGGATATCAACATAAGGTGACCTATAAACTATTGTTACAGACTATGAAGATGAGAGTCAACTCAGTCTTGTAAGATGTGCCCTGCCTAGTGTGTCTTGAGGGCTTGGGGACACCACCCTGTCCTGAATGCCTCCCTACTAGTATCACATCATTAGTCACCATCATTAGTCATTCATTCCCTTCAGGGAATCCCTTTAAAAAATTAGGACACACATTTTGACAAGCAGTAAGACTAGGAAAGGATATCGTAAGACGGCATAATAGGAAAGCCCAGCTTTTCTTCCCCTCAGTAGACACAATGATTCAAAAACAATACATAGACCAATTCCCATTCTGATAAATACAGAAACCAACTAAAGGCTCCTGAACTAAAAGCAAGAGCAATACCAACCACCTTTCAGCTAGTAGAAAAACTGTGGGCATCTCTTCATCATAACCACTCTCCCCAGAAAAATACCCTGAAAACTAGAAGAAAAATATCAGCTCCTGGATTTTCTCTGTGTTATAGTTTAGATCTTTAATGTACCCCCACCCCACCCCCCACAAATCTCATGTGTTAAGCAGTGCAGCAGTGTTCAGAGGTGAAATAATTTAATTATAAGCTATAACCTCATAGTGGATTGATGCATTTGATAGATGAAAAATTTGAATGGACTAGTAGGTGGTAACTATAGGTAGATGGGAAATGGCTAGAGGAAGCAGGTAACTGAGGATGTGGCCTGGTATATATCTGTCCATGGCGCCCCCCCCCCGTGTGTGTGTGTGTGTGTGTGTGTGTGTGTGTGTGTGTGTTTCCCACCTGCCCTGAGCTAAACAGCTTTACTCCACCATGCCCTTCTGCTATGATGTTTCTGCCTTAAATTCAGCCAGTTGTGGACTGGACTTTGAAACTGTGGTTGCCCCCCAAAAACTTTCCCCCTTTTAACTTGTTCTTGGCAGGTATTTTCATCACAGCTACAAAAAGCTGGGTAACACACTTTGGGGGAGAGAGAGAAACAAGAGTAAAGAATTCAGAAGGCACCACCATTCTGAATTTTAGGGAGGGGAGAGGGCTTCCTGAGAGGAACATCTGTCTGTCTCAGCTGTCTTGGAGCCTTGGTGGAACCTGGAAGACTTTTTAATCTGTGGGGGCTGGAGAGGAAAAAAAGGACCAGGCATAGTGCTGCTTCCCCAGATGACCCACTACATAGAGCACAGAGAAAGCAAGAGATTATAAGATTCTAAAAAATGAAACAAGTTTGACAGTCTCCCAGGAGCTATACTGACTGGTGAAAGCCTTTCCTTTTGTATGTGGCTAGTCTATAAAGACTAAGAGGAGTGACTCTTTTTTCAAACACACAGAACTTTTAAAAAACATACAAAGTTACAGGAAAACATGACTCAACCAGAAGACCAAGATAAACCTCCAGAAACCAATCCTAAAAACACAGAGGCATAGGAATTCAGAATTCAGAATTAACTGCAAATGCTCAATAAGTTCAGAAAAATAGTACACAAAAATAGAATTTTAAGAAAGAGATTGAAAATATCGAAAAGAACCAAAAAAAAAAAAAAAAAAAGGAGGGGGGGACATTGGAGCTGAACAATGCAAAAACTACACTGAAACTACCCATACTTGTTAGCATGGCTATTATGGGAGAAAAATACACAGGAAGTAAAAAGCATTGATGAGGACGTGGAGAAGTTGGAGCCATTGTCCACTGTTGGAGGGAATGTAAAATGGTGCAGCTTCTATGGAAAACAGTATGAAGTTTAGTTTTTCAAATGATTAGAAATTAAATGACTATATGATCTCACAATCTTAATTTAAAAATATTGAAGTCAAAATCTTAAAAAGATATTTGAATTTTTACATTCACTGTATCATTATTCACAATAGTCAAGATATGAAATTAACCTAAGTGTCTATGTACAGATGTGATATGTCTTAGTCCACTTATTATTGCTGCAACAAAATACCTGAGACAAGGCAATATGTAAGGAACAGAAGTTTACTTGACTCATGGTTTTAGAGTTTAGAATGTCCAACAGCATGAAGCTGGTGTCTTCTTGGCCTCTGGTGAGGACATTTTTCCTGAATCATGCCTTCATGGAGGGCATCACATGGGGAGACAGAGAAAGCAGGCAAACTAGGGTCTCTCGTCTGTTCTTATAAAGCCACAAATGCCATCATGGGGGCTCACCCTCATGACCACATCTAATCCTAATTATGGCCCCAAAATTCTACCTCCAAATACAATTAGTATTTGACTTTGGGGATTAAGTTTCCAACACATGAACTTTGGGTGGACACATTCAAATCATAGCATGGTATATACCTGCAATGGAATACCATGAAGGCTTTAAAATAAAACACTGTCCTGTGCTGCAGAATGGATGAAATCTAAGGACATTGTGCTAAGTGAAATAAGCTAGTCACAAAAAGACAAATGACTCCAGGTGTGCGGGATATCTAAAGCAGTCATAAAAGCAAAAGCAGAATGCTGGTTGCCAGGGGTTAGGAGGAATTTGACTTCAAACTAAACACCTAGAGATTAAAGAACAGAACAGGGTAATGTGATTCCAGAAAGAGAAAGGAGAGAGAGAGAGAGAGAGAGAGAGAGAGAGAGAGAGAGAGAGAGAGAGTGAGTTTAGTTCAAGGAGCTTCAAAGAAAAGCAGTTACCTTCCTTCTTATCAAGTGTCTTCTAAAATTTATCAATGCCCAGTGAGTCCCAGGCAACCACAGACTTGTAAAATTGAAGCTTCAGCCTTCTCCATATTGGTCCTCTGATAAGACTAGACTTTGCTGTTTTGCTTTCTAATTTTACCCCTAGACCTTCTAGGGGGTGAATGCAGAGAAGGAAGATTAGGGAATTTGGCATCAGTTAGAGGCAATTCAGGTCTTGACTCTGGCATTTTCCAGCCACATGGACTTGGTAAATTACCTCACTTCTCCGAGACACCGGAACCCATCTATGAAATGGGTTAGTAACAATCGTGCACAAAGCTGCATGTGAACAATGTGAGAGAAATTAAACATGCCCAAGTTTTAGATGGGACTAATCTCGAGAATCATCTCACCCAATGGTGTTCAAATCTTTTTTTGCTTACTATTCCCTGAAAGAATTTTTAAGATAAAATTTTACTACTTCAATCAAGTGAAGTTGCCATCAAACATTTTTTTCAGTTTAACTAAATTCCCAAGTTAAAAGGTTGTGAAGATATTAAACTACTTTTTCTCATAGTATAAATACTAACACTTAAAAACAAAATCATTAAGCCACACTTCTATATATTTCCAAAGGAATTTAAATACTATATCATTCTATTATCAATCACCATCCATTTAAGAGACATATGAATACATGAAAATAAAACCAAATAAAAAGTTGGGGTATAAAAAATTCTAAAGTGAGATACTAAAGAAACACAATGAGTAAATGCAATACACTGGATGCTGGATTAAAATAGGTGAAAAGTCCACTGCTATAAAAGAAACTAGGGATATTTGAATATGGGTTTTTAAATAGAGAATATCTTGGGATCTGGATGTGGCTCAAGTGGTAGTGCACTTGCCTAGCATGCGTGCGGCACTGGGTTTGATCCTCAGTACCACATAGAAAAAAAATAAAGATATTGTGTCCACCTAAAACTAAAAAAAAAAATATTTTTTAAAAATAGAGAATATTTTGTAAAATTGTTAATTTTGTAATTTTCTTAGCTATGACAGTGATATGGTCCATGTTGAAGTATTTAACAATAAAGTGTCTGCAATTTCCTTTTAAGTAATACAGATACAGAAATGTGCACATATAAATATATACACATAAAAAAGGAAAGCAAAAAGAAGTGTGGCAACATTTTTTTTTTTGTACCAGGGATGAAACCCAGGGTTACTTAACCCCTGAGCTATATCACCAGTCTTTTTTACTTTTTATTTTGGGTTTTACTAAGTTGCTTAGGATCCCAATAACTTGCTGAAGTAGCAAAACTACTCTAAGTGTGGCAAAAATTTAACAATTGATCTATTTATATTAGGGGCATCTGGAAATATTTAAAAGATTGAAGTTTTCACAATTGAAAAATTTAAAAAGTGGGAGGAAATATGAAAAATACATGAACAATCGTCTTAATAAGTTGGAAAACTGGGTATTATTCTTCATTTCTTCCTGAAATTTGTGATTCCATTTCATTTCTCTGCAGAAATTATTTTTATAATTGAAAATATTTGATTAATTTACTTGTTACATTTTTCCCCAAAATGTGTTGGTCCACTGAAATAACTTTTTTCTGTGACCAAAATAAAATATATTAAATTCAGTAGTTTAATAACTATTTTAAACCTAGTTATCACTAATATTATTAGAATATAAGTGATCAAAACAAGTAAAAATTTCCACAAGTGATTTTTTTAATAAGATAAATAAGCATAATTTTTTCCACTGAGCACATAAACTCACGGATGAATATCACATATTACTAGAACAATACATAGTTCAACCCAACTAGTTCTATTGGGTTTTATAAATAAGTTAAGAGATTTTTTTCACATTTGTTAATGGAGAATAAAAAATTCTTGTTACAGCAATGTTATTCAATTAAGTGAATTCCTTTTGACCTAAATGCTAAAAAAAAAATCACAATTTTTTCTACCCTCCAAAAACAATGTAATCTCATCCTCCTTCAGTTTTACTGAAAGAATTCTTAGCCACCTGATAGTCAAAAGAATCCTGTTAGTCATTTAAATCTTTCATTTTCTCACTTTCTGCGAAATTACCAAAGAGACTTTTCTAAGATTTATGAAATGATCATTTAGAGGCAATTTAGAGGCAAGCCAGGCTTCATGTTGAAGGCAACTAGCCAAATCAGACTCATGTTCCTGTAGAAAAAGTCTGACTTTAATGTATGCTTCAAGGAATATTGTAAAATGTACTAAGAAATAAATGTTAAGAAATATTTGTTTTGATAAATTATCACCACATATCAAATCACATCAAAGCATTAATGGCTTAAAACAGAATAATTTATAATTTTTCGTGATTCTATATATTGATCAGCTAGTTCTTTCTTTTCTCCTGTGAGACACAGGAAGAACAGTTCTATATATTTCCAAATATACAGAGATGTTCAAAATGGTCTCACTCTCATTACTGGTGGTTGGTATAATGGCAGGCTGGATGCCATATGTGACTACTGGCCAGGCATGTCTGTTCTTCCTGTGGGCCTCTCAGTGAGTCTACTTGGACTTCTCATAGCAAAACTGCTTCCTGAAGGAGATTCCATGAAGATAAAGTCCAGTGTGAAGACATTTATTAAGCCTCCTCCTGTACCTTGTGTACCAATGTTTTATTGGCTAAAACTATCCACCCAAAGCTAAACACCACTAAAAACTAAGAAAGAAACAACAACACTTCAACTAGTAGCCAACCTCAGAGTCAATATGGAAGAGGCCCACAAAATGGTGAGAATCCTAGGAAGCATTGTTGGAGACCACCACAAAAACATTCTATCAGAGCCTCTCCTAAGTTTGAAAAAGCACATGAAAAGTTTGTAGAAGTAATATCCTTTGAACACATTAAATATTGCACTGCACATACTTCTTGCTCACATGGCTTCTGAAAGGAAGTCCAATGTAATCTTCACATGTTCTTCTATAGGTAAGACATTTCTGTTACTGGAGGTGAAGAGTTACTCTGGAGTGATCTTCAGTCCTTGAGTGTAATGCCTAAGATCGGGACAATGACCTTGGAGCAGAAACAGAAGTACAGAAGCCAGGGATGATAATTAGAGCAGGTTTATTGCAAGGCAAGAGAAAGTAAGATACAACCCAGAGAGCAGGGTGGGCAGATTGATGAGGAATCAAAAATGTACCAAAAAGATTAGGCTTTGGGCTTTTTTTAGAACAGGGGTTGATAACTTGCAGTAGTGTGCAACTTTGGGGTGTGTCAGGAAGCCATGCCTCTACACAGCTGCTGCCTGATTGGGGGACGTCCACTCGGCCTGTGCTGTATGAAAACTGAGGGCAGGCACCTGTGTACTTGAGTCACTTTGCCTTTTCTGCCCTAGAATCACTGTCAGGAGGTCATATGACGGTCAACTGACCCTTGGAGCAGTTTGTGGGTGCATGTGTGACCATAAATCTACAGGAGAGTGCTGGGCCTCCTTGTGGAATGTGGGGGAGACTGGTGGTGCCATTTTCGGGCTTTGAGTAGGCTGCTCATCTTCCTAAGGTGGGTTTACTCCATCGTCCCACCCATACAAGGGGGTAGGATTTATGTCCTTAATGTGCCCCGTGATGGGTACTGAGTCCTCTGAATCAGCTGCTGGTCAGGGGCCCTTTTACAGCCCTCCCCTCTCTACTTTGCCCCTTCTCTCTTTCCTGCTCATTTCTAACTATCTACACCAACATTTCTCTACTCACCCCACCACCCCAGGCTCTGTCAAGATTTTCTTTTTGCCTTTGATCTCCTGTACCTTGAATATGATATGCTTACATGTAGATGTTTTTTAGTATTTACCATGCTTGGTGTTCTCTGAGCTTCCTGAATCTGTGGTTTGCTATAAAATGCTAATTTTGGAAAATTCTCAGCCATTATTACTGCAAATATTTCTTCTATTCCTTTCCTCCCTTTTCATTAGCATATATATACCTTCTGTAATATTCCATGATTCTTAGATATGCCATTCTATAGTCTTTATTCTTTTTCCTTTTGCATGTCAGTTTGGAAGTTTCTATTGATGTTTCTTTAAACTCATTACCCCCAGGTTCACTGCAGTATAATTGACAAAATAAAACTGAATTTGTTTAAAGTATACAACATAATGATTTAATATACATACCCATGTGAGGTGATTACCACGGTAAAACCAATCAACACATCCATTATCTCATGTAGTTACTATACAGTGTGGGTGTGGTGAGAACACTTAATATCTATTGTCTTAGCAAATTTCAAGTACACTATACAGCACTATCAACTGAGTCATTATTAATGACTGAGTTGGGGATTTTCTTTCCCTAGATCCATTAAATTAGTGACTATAAGGCTAGCAAATCCTAGTCAGTTACACTGTAACAAATAGTTTCCCTTGATGGCAGGCCTTATTAAGAACAGAATTATGGGTATTTTTCAGCCTGGCTATGGTTCTACTCTCCCAGCCAGATCTTTATGGTGAGAACCTGGTAAAACCCCTGCAGCTCCTAGAGATCTCCAACCCTCTTCCACCAAGATTGAGCCCCTTGAGACTTAACTCTCTAGCTGGTCCACACTGAGCCCCTCACAATTCACTACCGGCTTTAGCTGAGGGTGTCTGCTGCTGGGCTTCTGCTCCCTGTGAGCTGTGACTCTCTCTATCCACCCATCTGTCCAGTTCAGGGCAGAAGTTTGCCCTGGATCTCAGAGCTCTGAAGAATCTAAGAAGAACAGTTGCCTTTCTTTTGTTCTGCATCTTTCCTGTTGCAAGAACGTCTAAGTTCCCTATATGTTGGGCCAGAACTAAGATACCTCAGAATAGTATTCACAGTTTTTCATTTTATCCCTTTTACTGCTGATAAAAATGAAAAGCTAAAATTATAAATCACAAAGCAATGAGTATGGAAAAAGGAGTTTTCCTTCAGTTAAAGAGTATACATGAGTTCAAACTGAAAATAATTCAGAGATGACTCCATCCAGTTTTTAGGCGAAAATGATATGAAAAAGCAAGATACATATTACTGAAAACTAATTGGTTCTATCTACATTTTGTATTAATAAGAAATAGAAATATTAACATTTTATCAGTGATATAAGAGATTGACTACATTGATTACAATTAGTTGAATAAAATGGGTTTTAAGTACCTTTTTGAAAAACTATTACTATGGTTAAAAGAAATCATCCATAATTTTTATCTGTAGTTTTATCTAACATAATTTGAAATATAGGATAGTCCATTAAACATCACAATCGCAATTAGAGAAGGGGCATCATTAACCTGGACCATTTTGGCAGTTTAAAGCTGTTTTACTTGCCAGATAATGAAACAAGAGATGATATAAAGAAAAGATAAAGTAAAACTACTTGTATTTAAATACATGAAAAAAATCAGTTCTAGAATTTATTGTTTTCTAGTGTTCTCCTTTATTTGTTCTCACCAGATCCTGCCAAGAATGTTGCATTCTCAGACAATGGTCAGGGGATGGCAAAGAGAGGGTTACCAAAGAAGTTTGCTTTTCTCCCTTCTGCCCATATTATACCACGTTTGATTTCAGAATCTTCACACAAAGACTGACACACCCCAATTCTAATGTCATTTTTCACCACTATCAGAAAAACTGTAAAGCTAGCAAAGCCAAGATGCCCTAAGATAGGCTTATAGGAAACAACAAAAAAAAAATTCTCAATTTTCAAAGTAACTCTGTTTAGGTTCTGTGTGTCTTTATACTCTAAGACAAAGCAATATAGTAAGATCTAAGGCAGCTAAAGAGTGTATCATTCTTTATACAATAAAAATATACAAGTGGAGGGCTGGGGTTGTGGTTCAGAAGTTCAGTGCTTGCCTTGCATGTGCGAGACCCTGGGTTCGATCCTCAGCACCACATAAAAGTGAATAAGTGAAATAAAGGTATTATATCTAGCTACAACTTAAAAATAAATATTTATACACACACACACACACACACACACACACATACACAAGTGGATAAAGAGAAGTGAATTAGTTTCCTTAAAACTACAGAGCCTACCTATCCCTTAGAAAGTCTTCATATACTAGGAGATGTATGCATACACCAGCTTGAGGGTTAATTCAGGCCAACTGCCACATTTAAAACTGAAGAACCAGAAACTTATAGAAATTAAGTGAATTGTCCAACACTTCACAGTTTATTTGTGGCAAAATTAGGACTAGAATCTTCATTTTGGACTGGGCACTTAGCCAAAGGAAACTGATTTTGAAAATAGAGTAACTACATTATGTGGAATTGTTAAGATGAACTTTCCTGTCATCAGCAATGAGTCCAGGATCTACAGTAACTCCAGCCATAGATGAAAAGTTACTTTGTGCTGTGGATTGAATTGTTTCCCTTCTGATTCGTATGTTGAGGCTCTAACTCTCAATATGATGATGATACTTGGAGATGAGGCCTTTGAGAGACAATCAGGTTTAGATAAGGTCATAAGTGTGGGCCTTCATGATAGGATTAGTGCCCTTATAAGATTAGAAAGAGAAACCAGAGTTTTCTTCTCATCTTGTAAAGATATGCTAGAAAGTAACTATATTAGTCAGATTTCTCTATTTAAAAAAAATGCTAGAAATAATAAACTTAAAAAAAGGAAAGGTTTCAATTGGCTCATAGTTTCCAAGGTTCCAATCCATAACAAGTTGACCCTGTTGCAAGGCACCATATCAAGAACAGGAGAGCAGGGGACTGGGGTTGTGGCTTAGCGATAGAGCACTCACCTAGCATGTGTGAGCACTCACCTAGCATGTGTGAGCACTCACCTAGCATGTGTGAGGTGCTGGGTTCGATCCTAAGCAACACATAAAAATAAGTAAAAAAAATAAAGGTACTAAAAAAAAAAAAAAAAAAAAAAAGAACCAGAGAGCAAACTTCTCACCTCATGGTAGCCAGGAAACAAAGTGAATGAAAGAGGAGGGTCCTGATATCTTCCTCAAGAATCTGCCCAGAATGGCCTAACTTGCTTCCACAAACCCCTCCACTAAAGGTTATACCACTTCCCTCTAGCTCCACAGGCTTTGAATCATGACTCCAAAACATGGATGCATGTTGCTCCAAACTATAGCAGCAACTCTCTGCAAGCCAGGAAGAGAAACCTCATCAGGAACCCAATCAGCTGGCAGCCTAGTATCTTAGCCACCCAGTATTTTGTTGTAGCAGCCTGAATGAACTTAAGTTGTGACTTTGTAAATCCATACCATTATAGAGATACTACAGAATTAACTGCCAAAAAGTTCTTACCAATTTTTCACTGCAAGAGAGGAAAGTTCCTGTTTCCTTTTACTACTGCAATATGGTAGTTTGTTGTTGTTGTTGTTGTTGTTGTTGTTAAGGAGTGAACAATGGAAAATGCTTTGACCACTTTTGGACAAGAGAACAGTATCAAGCTGGTAGAACGTGATAAAAAATTAACTTAAAAGAAATGTGAAGCAAGAATTAATAATTATCAGAACAAAGAAAATACCCCCTCTTTACCAGAAATCCCTAGGATCCCTGGGAAGCGTGTCTCATGCATTGCAAGTACATGTAAAAGGAATTAGGGTCCTCTTATTTGTACATTAAAGGGGAAGGCGAGCTCATAAATAAAGGACTTTAGGATGACTTAGCTGGAGCTATGTGTGTAGATTTCTATAAGGGTCTTTGGTTGTCATTTACCTTGGGGAAGTCATGAGAACAAGAGAGTTTTATTCTGAAAGTCCTAAATGAAGTTCAGGGCCTTATGTTTGCATAGGAATCTTCAAGGCTCTGAAAACGACCCTCTCAATGTGTTTATATGATCATGTTTCTGTGAATTTTGAAACTGTGCACCATATTAACAACATTTACTCAGGACTACTGCCCCTTTCCACTCTGCTTAAACTTTGAGTCTTACTTTCCCTAATGTCCTGTGATATCAAAATGGTCATTGGCATTTGGGGATCCAGCTGTGGGAAGTTGACTTGGTGATGCTCTTGGTTGCCTGAGCTGGAGTGTGTTTGTATGGGGTACAGTGACTTCCAATCATGGCGATGTTATTACTTGCAGTATTATTCCTACCCTGCCCCACTTCACCTGGTATCACATGACAGAAGTGTGGGGTTAAGTCATGTGGGGTAATAACATGTTCCACAGCCTGGAGAGTACATAGACAGGAACGAAAGGAAGGTTTGAGGCAGGTAGAGTCAAAGCTAACCTATGGAAAATTATTCCAGACTATAAGTGGTCTATTGTAAACATTCCCCTTGATATCTTGTCAGAGAGGACGTGGTCTCCTATTGGTAATTCATACACCAATTCAGCAAATGTGTAAGATTTTTTGTTTTAGTCTAATGGGAATTTCTAGAAATACAGTTGATCGGAGTTCCTCTGTATATAAGGAAGAAACCTATAACACACCTGTGAAAAGGGAATGTGCCTGTAGGGGAAGTCACAGATCTGGGCAGCTTCATCATCGATTGTTTGAAGAGGAAAGATGGGATTATATTTCTCTTTCTCTGAAGAAAAGATTACAAGATCACTGTTATAGAATAAGTTAACTAAAAAACATCATAGAAACATCATAGAGAAATACTGAGAAGTTAATGTTATTTTGGGCATCATAGAAACATCATAGAGAAATACTGAGAAGCTAATGTTATTTTGGGCATTTTTTACTTCATTGTTGTTTGTAGTATTTGTCAGCTTGCAAAACTATTTTGTTTTGATTTTTTTCATTCTAAATATTCATCTTCATGTCTAATTTTGTACTATTTTCCTCAAATTGTACAAAATTTGGGCTCCCTGAAGTCTACATCTGTTTCTGAACAAGGCAAAGACACAAGTTCAAAGAGTTGCCTTCGTTGCCTTCCTTGCAATCTGAGCCTGTTTCCTAGTGTATGCTTGGTGGAAATAGCTAATTAATGCCTTTTTCTTTCAAATGTGTTGCTGTTGAAGAAAATGTAATTAATAAAATTAAATCAAAAGGAGAGTCTATGGCTTCTGTTTAAATTTGGAAACTAATTACTGATCTTGAAACAGACCCCAAGTGGGTTGGTTGATATGGACTTTATTTTTATTTTTAGTGGAAAAGGTAATTTTTAAGAAAAAAATCATGCATAGATGTAGGTAGGTAAATGTAGATTTGGTATTGCTTGTGATTCTGCTTTAAAGCAAATAATTAGTTTTACTTTCATATTCAAATAATGAGTGGCAAGGTGTTTGAAATTGAATTGGCCCGTCCCTGCAGTGCACAGTGGGAGGGGAGGTCTTGCATTCTGTGGGTTCCAATCAATGATGTTTATTTATTTATTTTTATAAATTCACTTTTTAGGTCTTTACCAATAAGTGAGTAAATTTTTTCAAATGTAGAAAGAAAAAAACCTATATGTACTAGCTTCAGGAACCAAACAATCCTACATTTAATTGTATAAAGGATACGTCATTGCTTATTTACTTGACAAAAATACCTCATATATATGAGATAACATTTTCATTCTGAGGTGATATACTCTAAAGTCAGAACAAAAAACTTTTTTTTTTTAATATTTATTTTTCAGTTCTCGGCGGACACAACATCTTTGTTGGTATGTGGTGCTGGGGATCGAACCCGGGCCGCACGCATGCCAGGCGAGCGCGCTACCGCTGAGCCACATCTCCAGCCCCAGAACAAAAAACTTTTAATAGTCATTTAGATTATCATCAAGCAGGTACCACCTGTTGTTCAGAGAACAACATCCGAAAGCACTCTTTCTTTTGAAGCCCCAGGAATGAAGCAATGGCAAATTTATTCACATAAGACATAATTTTGTGATTTTGCTTTAATTCACTGCTGTATTACTGGACCATGTCTAGCAAATGTAGGCGCTCAATAAACAGATCTCACCATGTGGCTTTACAACAGCACTGAAGTGCACTATAGTTCATGTCAATGACGCCCTTCCGAGTTCCTTTGTGTTCAAGAGAAATAACCAAACTTGGTGACCTTGAAAATTATTTGTTGAATAAAAGAAATACAGTGAAAGCCTGGTATTTGCTGCTCCTATATCGGGTCCTGAAGTCCTCTAATCTAAGTACTTCCTGGTTAACAGGGAGAGACTAATAAAATAATAAAATAGGGGACAATAAAATGTTATACCTGTGTATTAATCAGGGTTCTCCACAGACCCAGAACCAATAAAGACAAATGATAAAAAGATAGATAGGAAGGAAAGAAGGAAGGTGGGAGGACAGATAAGGACAAAGGGGACGTTTTCAGGAGAACTGGATCATGCAGTTGTGGAGAAAGAGAAGTTCCACAAAAGGTCATCTGCAAGCTGCAGAACCAGGTCCTATGGTTCAGATATGAGGTGTCCCCCAAAAGCTCAGGTGTGAGACAATGCAAGGAGGTTTGGAGGAGAAATGACTGGGTTATGAGAATCTTAACCCAGCCGCTGAATTGATCATGTGATAGGATTGAGTGGTAACTGAAGACAGGTGGGGTGTGGCTGGAGGAGGTACGTCATTGGGGGTGTGGCTTTGGGGTATATATTTGTATCTGGCAAGTGGAGTCTCTCCCTCTGCTTTCTGATCATTGTGTGAGCTGCTTCCCTCCACCACACTCTTCCTCTTCCACCATGATGTTCAGCCTCACCTCAGGCCCTGAGGAATGGAGCCCAATGTCTATTGGAGTAAGATCTCTGAAACCGCAAGCCCTCAAATAAACTTTCCTCCTCTGTGATTGCTCTGGTCAAGCCTTTTAGTCACAGCAGTTAAAAAGGTGATGAAGTGACCAGGGAAACTGATAGCATGGTTCAGTCCAAGTCTGACAACCTCAGAACCAGGGAAACCAACAGAGTAACTCTCAGTCTGAGAGCAAAGGCCTGAGTACCTAGGGGGCTACAGGTGCAAAAATTTGAGTACTAGAGAACTTGGAGTTCTGGTGCCCAAGGGTAGGAGAAAATGGTGTCCCAATTCCAGAAGATACAGAAAGAAAGAGAAAGCATAAATTTATCTCTCTTCTACCTTTTTGTTCTATCCAAACCATTATGGGATTGGATGGTGCTTGCCTACATTGGGTGAAGGCAGATCTTCCTTACTCAGACCACTGATCCAAATGCCAATCTCTCTGGGAAACACCCTTATGGATATACCCAGAAATAATGCTTTACTGGATATCTGGATATGCATTAACCCAATCAAGTTGACACTTAAAATCAACCATCACACACCTGCTAATATAAAGATATGAAAATTCCAGGGTGGTGATTAAATCTGCTTCAGGAGATTGAGGGATCTTCCAGACTCAGTGACATTTGAAATAGGTCAAGGAATTTGATAGATGAACATGAGATGGAAAGCCATTCTACAAAGAGAGAATAGCCTAAGCCAGAATCTATTCCTGTGAAAAGATGGAAAGATTAGGAATCCACGTGCAATGAGTGTGGTATGATTCAGGTGTAGACACTGTTAGGAGTGGCAGAAGATATAGCTAGAAAGGATGGCTCTGACAGGTAAAAGTTGGGTCATCTCCAAATTCCTCAAAACACCTAATATAGTACAAAATTTACAATCAGTGTTCATATGCTTAGTAGGATAAATGGATGAGCACAAGGATCCAGAGAAAACATTTTCAGCCCAATTCAATATTGTCAACAATGAGGTAAGAAACAAGACTTTATATAATGTTAATGAATTGCTCTTTACAAGGCTCAGAAAATACTTTGTCCACCAATACTTTGAAGTACAGAAATCTTTGATGTAATGTTATAAACCTAACTTGCTGAAAATTTATCATCTCTAAATTAATAACTACTTACTAAAACTACAGTTAATTTTATGATACTTTCTTTGGAAAAAATTTATATCAGATTTTTTTATAACATCCAAAATGGAATGTTTGTTTCTGATTTGAAATCTTCTTTTCAAAGATTATGGTTACAACATAAAAATATAAATCCTTAGACTCATTTTAGTGATTATGCTCTGTGGAATAATCCATAAACACATAACTAAGTTTTATACATTTTATGTTAAAACTCAAGTCCCCTGATTTAATTAAAAAAATGGAAGGGTACAAGATAGAAATAGAAATTTGTCTAAATTGAAATGAAGAAGGAGAAGAAAAAGGAGGAAGGTAGATGAAGAAGGAGAAGAAGGAAACGGAGGAGGAGGAGAAGGTGAAGAAGAAGGAAAAGAAGAAGGAGAGAGGGGAGAAGGAGAAAAATTAACTTCAAGGGTAATCCTACCACAATAAGCAGCCCCGGTGATCTGGAAAGTGCTGTCCTCTTCAGAAGGGCCTGAGACTCCCTGTCCCCAACCAGAGATACCATAAGGGGGAATCCCAGCAAAGAGGATGTCAGGACTCCACCCCACGGGCTGGAGACCACTTCCCTAGCAAGGGTAGCCTGGCCTGGGTCGTTCCTTTCACCCAATCAAGCAAATCAGCAAGGACCAATGGAACCCCAGCACAATGAGAAAAACCAAAACTGTAAACGATCTGAAAATCATAGTTCCTGGATCCACAGTGCACAAAAGTAGGACCTGCAAGGCAATCCTCAACAGGGTGAAGGCTTGACAAAATAGAGACTTCAAAATAGGATTCAGAGTCTCCTAGAATAACTGCTGAAACTTCTAGAAGGTAATAAAAAAATTCTCCAACATACCCAAAACTAGGACAATCCCAACCTAGATGAGAAAAGTCAATCAATAATACCAACATTGACACCAACAGGAATCAGATGTTAGAATCAGCTGACAAGAACTTTAACAATCATAAAAATGATTCAATAATTACAAATTGTCTTCAGAAATGTGAAAATAGAGAAGATCTCAGCAAACCAATTAAATTATTTTTTTTAAAAAAGTCAACTATGTAATGTTATGAACGACCAATAAAAAAAAAATAATGACAATTTTAGACACATGTAACTTGAAAAAAAAAATAAAAAATAAAAAAAAAATAAAAAAGTCAAATTATAGAACCAAAAAAAATTTAAATGAAAAATTTAAAAATCCTTTTTGGATAGTCCAATTGGTAGTGTTGAGGTGACACAGGATAGAATTAGTGGAAAATCAAAGGGCATCCAGATAAATGGAAAGGATATCTTTATGGATTGGAGAATTTAACGTTGTAATGATGTTTATTTTCCACAGACTGATTCATAGCTTTAATGTAATTTCCACCAAAATCCCAGGAAGTTCTTCTGTAGACTTAGACAAATTATTCTAAAGTGTATTTGGAAGGCACAGACCCTTTAAAATTAAAATACTCTTTAAGAAGAAATAAAGTGAGAGAGATCACTCCATTTGATTTCAAGACATTATATAGCTATAGGAGTAATGAATGTGTGGTATTGGCAGACGGTTAAGCATATAGGTCAATGGCATTGGGTAGAGATTCCAGAGAGATCCACACAAACATGTGCAAATATGTTTTCTTAGGGGTGGGTACTGGGGATTGAACTCAGGGGCACTCAGTCACTGAGCCACATCCCCAGCCCTATTTTGTATCTTATTTAGAGACACAGTCTCACTGAGTTGCTTAGTTGCTTAGTGCCTCACTTGCTGAGGCCGGCTTTAAACTCAAGATCCTTCTGTCTCAGCTTCCCAAGCTGCTGGGATTACAGGTGTGCACTCACTGCCCGTGCCTACAACTGTTTTTTTACAAAAGTGCAAAACAATTTAATAAATGTAAGATAATGATGATGAAGCAAGGGACACTGTAAATCTAAATAAATAAACAATAAATAATTTTTTAAAAATCATTGGCCTGATCTTACACTTTATACAAAGGTCAACTCACAATGGGTCCTGGTCTTGAATGTAGACATAAAACTATAAAATTTTTAGAAAGAAAAAGAAAAAAAAAAAAAAACAGAAGAAAATCTTTGGGATATAAAACCGGAAAGGACCAGTCTAAGAAAGAGTTCTTCAGCTTGACTCCAAAAGTGTACTGTGCTAAAGGAAAAATTGACACACTGGACTTGATCAAAACTAAAAAGTTCTGTTTTGGAAAAGGCTGTGCAGAAGATATAAAAAATATTTTCTACACTATACAAGGTGTAGACTACATTTGCTAACCATCCGTCCAACACAAAACTAAGATCTGGATACCTCAAGAATTTTCAAAATACAATAGCAAAAACAAAATAAAATAAATCACAAAAATAGGCAAAAGATAGGAACAGACATTTTCCTTCAACAGGTATACAGATGGACAACAAGCACATGAAGAGAGGCTCAACATCGTTAACCTTAGAGAAAAGCAAATTAAAACCTCAATTAGATACCACTACACACTTTTTGGAATGACTAAGACAAAAATTAATAACAGCAAATGTTAGTGGAGGTATACAGAAAGTGCATTGCTTATACGCCACTGATAAGAACATAAAATGGTGCAACCATTCTGGAAAAAATGTTTGGTATTTTCTTAAAAATTAAACATACAACTACTGTTTGATCCAGCAACTGTACTCCTGAACTTCTATGTCAAAGAAATGAAGATATGATACACAAACCTGTATGCAAATGTTCACAACAGCTTTATTCATAGCAGCCAGAAAGTAGAAACTACCCAGATGTGTTTCAATGATGAAGAGTTAAATAACCTTTGGCATGGAATACTACTCATCAATAAACAGGAACAAGTATTGATATACTCAACAAATTGGGCGTATCTCAAGGGAATTCTGAGTAAAGAAAAAGTGAATCCTAAAGATGAGAATTGTAATATTCTATTATATATTTTATAATTCTGTTTACAGTATATAATATCCTTAAAATTACAAAATTGCAGAGATGAGAAAGAGCTTCATGGCTACCAGGAGTTGGTGGCAGGAGTGGGGTGTGGACGAGAGAGACAGCTGCCAAAGGGCAACAGAAGAATCCGTGTGAAGAACTATTCTTTATCCTGACAATGTCAATGTTCATATGATGGTTGTGATGTTTGTATTACAGTTTTGCAAGATGTTACCATTGTGGGAAATTAGGCAAAAGATACCAGAATATTTTTGACAACGGCATATCTGCCTACAATTCTCTAAAAATAAAAAAAATTCAATTACATAATTATAGAAAATACCTTATAGGAATGGTAAAGACAGAACTAAATGACCTATTATGATCTCTCATATTTTTCAGGAATCATTTTCCCTACATCTGGTGATGCCTCAAATGGTCACTCTGTACCATCTCCAAGGAGAATGCGTTCTATTTTCAGTGTAACTCTAGGCAGAGGCTAGAGCAGCCACTGAACAGCCTGTGGTCTTGAATCTCTTGCTTTTTCTCTCTGGATCTCTGTGCATCTGCTATAATTTTGGAGGGATTAGATATTGCTAGAGACTCTTTCAGCTTCAAAATTCTAAAATGATAATCTTTTTCATTTGAGTGGAGATTCTACAGCCAATACAAGTAAAAAAAAATTAAAATAAGTTTCTTAAGCCTTAACACCCTTCATGCATCAAGTCTACCCTTGCTAACTTGTGTTTGATTCGTAGCCTGCTTTTAAACTTTTACTACCAGGAAATACCAAGCCTTTTCTCTAAATTATTGTCTGCCAAAAGGGTAATAGCATAGTTGTGGGTATTGAAAACTGAAACATGAGTCTTAAAAAGGAAGGCAAAATCAAACTAAGGTTTTTATAGGCCACTAAGCTACCCCTTCAGCCATCTATCCACCCCCCACTTCCAGCACTTAGTATACATATGAGAATCACTCCCTACTTGGATTTTCACTGTGTGAACAGAATAGTCTACATTCAGGTCGCAGCTAGATGACAACCACCTTTGTTAAACTGAAGAGAAGAGAAACACTGTCTCATTATCACCTATTGTGCATCCTGCCCCCACAACCAGCATAACTGGCTTCTACACTGCTGACCCCTTTGTAAAAATACAGTAAATCATTTTAGAAAAACCATCCAGAAGATGCTGCTTGCCTGCAGTCAAGCTGGTCACTGGCTGGCTTCCGTTGAAGCTGCTGACCTAATCCAAGCTGTGATCTTGGTGGATTGGGCTTGGCTCCAGAAAGCCAGTGAGAGAAGCTGTTGGGTGGCAGAGAACTTGGACCAAAAGAGAGACAGAGAAAAGAAAAAGAAGAAGAAAACAGGTGAACCCCAACCCCTGGATACGTCACCATGCCACATTACGTACTGAAGAGAAACCTCGCTGCAGAAACACATGGTTTCCCGTTTCGGTGGCGTGATACCCGCCAAAGCTTTTGCTGTCCCCATTGTATTATTTTCTAATATAAGATTTCAAACGTTGTAAGATTCTTCCTTCAAGGAGATACATCACGTTGGTTAGATGACAATACTTTGCTTCTCCATCTTGAGTTGAAGGACAGCGTATAGATTTCTGATGGGTACAAGTCCCAGGAGAAAAGTGATCAGGAAAGAAACAGGCTACTTTCTTCACCTTTACAGTCGTATCAGAGCTAACTATGAATTGACCACGGTTTTTAAAAAGAATGAAACTAATAGGAGGACCAACAACTAAGCATCTCAGGATTTTTCTAGAGATATTCTTCTGGCAAACGGCATTCACAGCAAAAAAAAATGTTATAGCTTCCAAGCAACTGAAATGCATAAGGTGAGTGATGAACACTTCTGTGAAGTCTAAAATAGTTCAGATGTTATTCAAATCCAAGACTCACTATTTACCTCCTATGTCTCCAAGGGATGTAGCCTCTGTAAACCTTAATTTCTTAATTGACAGAACGGGATAATAACATGACTGACATTAGGTGCTGGAAAAGTATATCTCTATGGCTCGGTGGTCAAGACAACAAGAAATAAAATCCAAACATGAACATATCTAGCTGGGGCTAGTTGAACGTCTTTTAGAAAAGTGTTTATACTTGACCTCTGTTCTTTCCTTCTTATTCTATCTTTCCTTTCTAGAACCTGAGGCAGGAGTTGGGGTATAAAGTGAAAGGCAGAAACAAGAGAGAAGGGGAGCTGGTGAAAGGAGGCTGTCTCCATAAGTCTGAATTTCTCTTGATGCCTTCACATCTTATGTTTTATTGATTTAGCTTAAAGTTTTTAAAATTTCTCAGTTTCCCCCCCACCTTTTCTCACTATGGCACTTGCAGAGAATTGCCTATCAAACCTTCTCCCTTTTCCTTATTACCAAAATTCTGATTTTTAGTACAACAGTGAGTCCAGTTAAAAATATTTCTCTCTTCACATCTCCTTGCAGATTGAGCCAGAACTGAAAGTTTAATTTCAGATTTTTAATTTAGTTAGAATTTGCAGGCAAATCTTTGCTAAGGTCCATAGTTCTGGTCAATAATATCGGTTGAGTGGGCCTAACAGCTATTCTTTCACTGTTTGAAAAGGGACAGAAGCAGTTGACATGCACCATTTATCCCCCAACTCTCCCACACACACTTTTATGGTGTGGAATGCAGATAGAATGCCTAAAGACTGAAGAGCCAAGGCGACAAAAGCCACACCCCAGGGGTGGGAGAGCATGGTTTACATGCAGCTGAATGCAATCCTATTTGAAATTCTGTAGCACCACAGTCCATGTCCCTCACATGGCTGGCTGTCATCTCAGAGGCTTTATATATCCCCAGAGGCACACAGAATCAAGAATAATGCTTTCAGCATGGCTGACTAGCTCAAAGGCCTGGAGAATCCCTAGATAGTCTTGTAAAGCTCTCATTCACAATATCATTACGAATGCTTAAACTGCACTTATTGGTTTCTCTAGAGAATTCATATTTCACCATTTCCCACTTTCCCACCCTAGCCTCTTGTTTTCTGTATTCAAGCGCTTTCAGTCACATAATTACCTACTATATTATTTTCTTCTTATCCTGGCTATAACCTACAAGGCTATGAACAAAAGACCTTGATCCAATACTGGCAATGCTGCTATTCCTCCTGAGGAAAAGAGATCTCTTTGAGATCAATTAGGAAAGAATTGCCTGCAAGTTCCAATCAAACAACTAAAATTAAACCTGGAGGCTGCAGTATCAGTTCTGGTTCCACTCAACCACTATATTCTAAAAATTTCTCACACCACTCCATTTACAAAATACTACTGCCTAGATTCCCAACTGTAGATTTTACCTTTCCCCCCTGGATTCATAAGTTTTAAGAAGGTCAAATTGCCTTAAATCTGTAAAACTTTAGGAAATTGCTCAATCTTTGATGGTTTCCACATAAACAAGTTTGGTTGCACACAAAAGAGGGTCTGAGACAAGGAATGGCTGAAGGGTTTTAGGGAGTGACTCCAGGAGCCAACTGCAGGTGTCCAAAAGATAGAAAAAGCAGGAAGCCCAGTAGTGCATGTGTGATTGAGCTAGTTTCAACCCTCTGAGGAACCATGTAGAGTATGTCTCAGAACCATCCCTCGGAAGTATGGGATTTGGGGCATTTATCCATAGTGTGGTCATCGCTGCTGAAAGCATTAACTCCATGTGTCCACTGTGTGCTGAGGAGCCTCCAGAGAAAATAAGGCAGAAAAAGGAAGCTGTGGAATTCTGATGTGGGATGATTCCTGGAATTTTCACTGCAATTAGAACTGCAAAGAATCAAAGCTGATGTGGCTTAAAGCACCAGGAATCTCTGTTGTTGTTTTCAAATGTAATCCCAATATGTAAATACTTTCAGTGGTGATGGCATCTAGAAATTATTGGTGGGAAATAATTAATAAAAACTTTAAAAGTCCAAGAATATCTTTAAAAAGCATTTTAATTAAAATTCAAGGAATTCTATCATGTGAAAATGAAGGGCTTCAAATTAATAGAGTGTATTGAAAATCTACAGCATCACTGAGCTGGATCCAATGTTATCAAAACAAATTTCCCCTTTCCTCTTAGATGTCTTATGCAAAGTTTTTGCTTTCACTTCTCATTTGTGCTATTGGCTTGTCTAAGAGGCGTTATTTTAAGAGCTATAACTTTATTTTGAATTGTAGCCTTCCTAGGAATGATTATCCCCGGATGAAGTTCACACAGGTCTTGTCAAGATTAGCCACAAGATTAGTCAGTTGACTCAGGCCTATTTGCAGATATGTGGGAGTGTGAAAGTTGAGGAGTCTTCCAGAGAACTTGAAGGTTTGACAGAGAACCTGAATTTTCTCAAAAGCAAATCCTGAGATATAAGGTCAAGTAGGGTGGTGAAGGTAAAAGAACGGAAAGCGTGGCAAAGAAAGCTGGGAATCAGTGTAATGGTGTGTGTTACCATGAGAAGCTCTCCAACATGGTGTCTTAGCAACCTTAAGTGTGTTCTCTTGGCATTCCAGTCTTCTTCATACGAGTAAGCATATTGCTTATTTCTGGATGAAAGACAAGGGGAATTTAAGTGGTTCTGGTAATATTATCAGTTACAGTGCCAGCCCCATTACAGGGGATGGGGCAATAGATTCTGCGGGGTGGAGGCGTAAGTTAAAAATGGAGCAGTTGCAACCAGACTCAGATCTTTCCATGGCTGCTTCCTAAGGAAGCCAAGAGTTCCTTCAACTGACAATTCCAGGCTGTTCAGATTCTTCTTAAAGTCTGTGATTTACACAGTGACTGTCCAGCATAGATTTACTACCACTTTTCATTATTTCTTAAGATGTAGACTTTGGAGGCTGGGGCTGTAGCTCATTGGTAGAGCGCCCGCCTCATACTTGTGAGGCACTGGGTTCCATCCTCAGCACCACATAGAAATAAGTAAAGATAAAAAAAAATATATGTAGACTTTCCCCACCTCTTCTTTGTAAGCAAAGAGCAACAACAGATGTAGGTAGAAGAGGAAGGAATAAAAATTAAAACTTCCAGAATTCTGCCTTAGGTGACTGAACCTAATTATCCTACAACTAAAGGGGGAAAAAATAAGAGATTCATAGAAATATCATTTAATAAGAGAATTAACTTACTAGGACAGTCAATCTATTATTATTTTTGTCATTACTATTCAGCTAGCCTGGTTGATTTCTCTCAGGATTTATCACCTAAAGCATGTTTATTTTATCAGTATTTTAAAATGCTATTAACTTTTGTACTAAAGCATCCCTCTAAGTATCCTCTCTCTAGAGTCCTTAGAAGATTGCTGTAATTAGTTTATTAAAATTATTGTTTCCATATGGTTGATAAAACCATTTATAAATACCTCATAACCCAAAGCATCAATCCAAATATGTAATGAATTTGAAGCATTTTTAAAAATGTCTATTTGCATTTTGTAACATTTTACATTTAAATGTTAGATCTCTGAGGTAAATTTACATGAGCAATTGAGAGAACACACCTTTGTTATCTGTGAAGAAAACACATTTGGAAGGTACTTGTTTCATACTCTAAGTTAAAATATGCTCATAACTAACAACTCTCCAGATATCTCCAGTAAAAATTACCATTCAGCTTCTAATCACATAGTTGTAATTGCCTTTTTAATCCGAAATCCTGGCAGAGATACCATCCCATCACATCTGCCCTAAGAATTACCTGAGTCTCCTGTAAACTTCAGCGGATATAAAAACAACATGTTTATAAAATGTGAAAGACTCCATGAAGCCAACCCTAAGGTCTGGGATGAGAATCTAAATGTTTAACAAACATTCCAATGATTCTGTTGCAAAGGTCAACTTTAAGACACATAATACATCTCTGGGTATTCTTCATAGAGAAGGTGGCACAAAAATCAAGTAATAATGGATTACAGACCTCAATGTAAAATTCAAAACTATGTAGTGCCTAGAAGATAACATAGGAGAAAAATCTATATGTTCATGAGTTTGGCAATAAGTTTTTAGATCTGATACCAAAAACAAAATCCATGATATAAAGAATTGAAAATCTGGGCTTCATTAAAACTAATTTTTACTGCCTTGTGAAAGACACTGTCAAGAGAATGGATAAGCCACAGACTAGGAGAAAATATTTGCAAAAGACATATCTGATAAAAGACTGTTACATAAAATAAAAGAACTTGTGAAGCTCAACAATAAGAAAATAACCCAATTTTAAAAAGGGCCAAAGACCCTAACAGATATTTCACCAAAGAAGATATAGAGAATGGCAAATAAAAACATGAAAAGATGTGTTTCATTTCCTGCGTCATCAGCAAAGGACAGGAAGACATCACTATACAAGATTGAGAAATGCTGGTGAGAGTCTGGAGCAACACAAGCTCTCATTCAGTGAAAAGACATGGAGAAAACTTTAAGTTTTTGAGAAAAGTCTACATACCATATGATTCCAATTCTACCACACTGTAGAAAATGCAAAACTATGGAGACAGTAAAAAGATTTATGGCTTCCAGGGCTAACGGAGAAAGAGATGAACAGGAGAGGGCAGAGGATTTTTGCAGCGAAAATACGACGTATGATGCTACAGTGGTGGATACTTGTCATGTATGTGTCCAAACTCATAGAATATACAACACCAAGAAAGAACCCCTATGCAAACTATCTCTAAGTGATAAAAATATGTTAATGTAGATTCACTAATTGTAATGAATATACCACTTTGGTGGAGGTTGATAAGGGAGGGGCTGTGTGTGTAGAGGCAGGTAGTATATGGGAAATCTCTACCTGCCGATCAATTTTACTGTGAACATAAACCTGCTCTAAAAAGTAAAGACTGTTAAGAGTAATGGCAAAATAAAATCTTGTGATATATAAACAAGAAGGCATATGGTGAGAGAAAGAAAGAGAGAGTGAGCCAGAACATTCATAACCCTCACCTTGAGTATACATGCATCGTAGTGACTCTGTCCCCGAGGGAAGTTACTATAACTGCTGGAAACCCAAGAACATCAACCAGAATAATAAGAAAATATTTCTAGTCTCAGATTGCTTCTAGTCTCAAATCTACTGTAAATATTCTGAAAAGGTTTTCATACGTTATCTCTTAAGCTGTTTCCTTTTATCTACAAAAACAAAAAAAGAAAAGTTAAATCCTATCTAATCCAAGTGTTCTAAAGATTTGAAAAAGTAATAGATATGAAAATCCTCCCTAAATAGGAAAGTTTTATACAATATGAGTATGTTTGTATCTTTGTGTGTATACATATATTTAATTTAAATGTTATGAGGAACTAAATACAAATTTCTATTGTTACTAAGGAAAAATTTAATAAAGAGAAGGTTTAGGACACTCACAAACTTCTTTCAATTTCCTTAATTATCTGACTCATGCTCTGAACAGGACAACCATCCCTCCGATATACACCTGAAGGCAGAGGCATCCTGGAGGTTTGACACCCAGGTGAGCTGCATCCCTAATATACCTAAAAACAGAAGAAGACCAGTGAGGATCTGAGGCAGAGGTGGGACTGAGGACAGGGGGTGCTCCTCATAGTGGCCCCTGTGTAGCCAGAGCCTGGGCCTTCAAACCAGCAGTCCAGGCCCAACAGCTCTGGAGGTGCCATGGAGGTGCCAACTTGGAGGTGCCAACTTGGAGGTGCCAACTTGGCATGTATCTGATAGTCTTTCCCAGTTTCTTCATAAGTCTGCTGATGGCCAGAGCTGAATAACAGGGAAATCAGGAGCAGCAGCCCAGACAGATTCAATGTGAGTTCTAGGAACCTCTTGAGATGCCATAATGGAAAAAAGGAACTTTGAAGCCTGTTTCTGGCCATGACGTTATCAAGCTGGTGGTAAGCATCGAGTTTAATCGTCAGTGTAGGCTGAATTTGTTCTCAGTGCCTGACGAAGATTAGGCTCCTCTGGAACACACACACATATGTGTAGATGTACATATAAAAACTGAACCCAGAATTTATCTGGAGAAGGCATGTGTTTTAATCTAAAACATTGTGATAAGGGCTCAAGGTAGAAGGTACAGCAATTTTACCCATTTCTCTGAATGGAGGATGTTTCAGAGGAAGGGTAAGCTGACCTTGGTGGTAGAGAAATAGGGATACCTCTCCACTGTGCAGCAGAGAGGCTGCAGCGATGACAGAATGGACAGGGGCCTGGAGATGACAGGGTAGGAGCATGTCATGTCCTGTGAGACATTATCCCACACACAGCTCTTCAGTGACATCAACCAACGGCATCAATGAGGGAGGTGAGGTCTGAGGGCATTCTCTTATGTATCTGAAAGGGGAGATGAGCTGATTGGGGGCAATAGGATGAAGACAGAAGACATGAGAATAAGACACAAGAATCGGGAAGGCCTGCAGACACTTTGGAAGAGTTTTAGACTACTCTAGACCATGAAATCAGAGAATTAAAGGCAATTCTACCCACATTTCAAGAATAAAGGAGGTCTCAGTTAGGTTATCTAGAGATCCAGTTTTCTCAGTTGAAAGAAAAGAAAATCTCTGGGAACTTAAGTGTCAGCTCTTATGAAGAAACGAAGGAAACTAGAATTTTGGGGTTTCCTAATGTATGCCCTCATTGGACTAGACACATTTCCTCATAACGACTTAGTTGGTGGTATTATCATTTCTGTTTTAAAGATGAACAAGCTAAGACTTAGTGACATTAATAATTTATCCAAAATACATAGATGTAATGACACCAAGATCAGATTCCCTATACCATGCCACAAAGATGATGATCCAAGTTATCTCAAGCAGTGTTCAAGTTGTTTTAACAACCTGTTCTAGTGACATCTAAATATGGTCAATAGTATGGTGCTAATGTCAATTTCCTGACTTTGATAATGTTCTATATTATATAAGATATTTCAGGGCAGGGAGTTGTGGCTCAGTAGTGGAGTGCTTGCCTTGCATGTGTGAGGTACTGGGTTTGATCCTCAGCACCACATAAAAATAAATAAATATGGTGTCCATCTACAGCTAAAAAAAATTTTTTTTAAGTTTTAAATTAAAAAAATATTTCAATTTAGGGAAACTAGAGGAACAGTATATTGGACCTCTGTCTACTATGTTTGTAACTTTTTATGAATCTATCATTATTTCAAGTAAAAAAGTTTTTAAAAAGAAATATGGACAGATTGAATGTAACAATGGTTTTAAAAAAGTGACTTCCAGGGCTGAATAAAACAGGGAAATAAGGAGCAGCAGAATCCAAGAATATACAGTGTTTTAATATTAGGGGGTCAATTAATGTTGTATATATACTAAATCAGTAGATTAAAGAATAAGAATGCAGGGCTGGGGTTATGGCTCAGTGATAAAGTACTCGCCTAGCACATGCAAGGCCCTGGGTTCGATCCTTAACACCACATATAAATAAGTAAAATAAAGGTAAAATGCAACCACTGCAACCACTTCGATAGTTATTATAACATATTTGATAAAATTTATGTCTGATAATGTTTTCCAAAAGAGCCAGGATGATATTTCTGGCCTCCTATTGCTTTTAAAAACTCTCTATTTGCATCAAAAGGTGGAGTCTATTTCTCCTCCCCTTGAAACCAAATCTGTTACTTTTAAGAAGCAGCCATCTGAAATCCCAACCAACACTCACCTAAAATTAGCCAGAATTTAGTCATTGACCACACCTAACTGAGGGAAGGAGGCGTGTAACACCAGCTTCCTCTGAAAATATAAATTAGGTTTCTGTTATTGAAAAGCCTCCAACAGGCACACTATTAATAGCACAAAGAAGTCTTTCTGCAGAGATCTCTGTTAGCCAGTCCCACATGAAAACGATTGGCAGAGCTCCTTCTTTACCTACGGTATCTCTGAGAAAGGACCCACAAAGAATTTTATTCTCTCGCTCCTCAACAGGTTTGTTTTTGTTGGAAATAAATGACATGAATACAAATTTTGAAGGAATACATACATTCCACCAACCCTGTAAATATTTGTATGTTCATCTGTATTTGTATATTTTTATATACAAAGTAAAAAAAACATATATTTCTTTAAATATTTCTGCATGTCTTGATCTTTGGCTCAAACTATTATACCTAATGCAAAATGTTTAATGTCATTGCTGATTGGTGAGCTCAATTTCTGTGGTTTCTCAGGCAATGCACTTTTAAATTCAATTCTTCAAGATGGCGTTGATCTTTTCCAACTGTGTTGGGGACTGGCTCTGAAGGTTTGTCAAATGCCTCTGCAACACTTCTGCTCACTTTGTGCTGGCCTCTTACCACAGAGGTGACCAGCCTCTTCTGTGTCCCCTTCTGAGCTGCCAATCTGCTACAGTGGGACCAGCTGAGTCCACTCTGCCTCCTCTTTTCAGTCACTTAGTCAGGCTGCCAAAGCACCCTGAAGCCAGTGGGTTCTCTACCCTCGGTTACAGCTGTTGGGGGTTTGGGATTTTTTTTTTTTTTTGACACATGGAAGGCTGGCTGATCTGCATCTTCTAGGAGCAATGAAGCTCCCATATTCTGTCCTAACTTCCCCTGCAACTGTTCCTACACCGTGACTCCTACACCTGGAGCACAAGAAACATCCTTGAGTCCACTGTTTACCAAAAGGCTGTCAAACACTAGGCTTGGGGTCCCAAGCTTATCCTCAGGCCCTGTTTGTCATCCCCCATCTCTCACCTCTGCCCCTTCTACCACAGTGGGAGTAGGGGACGCAGTAAGACCAAGGACAGACCAAAACCTAAATGCTCCTTCCCTTCCTTAACCCCTGGAATCTTCATCTAGTCTGGAGAAAGGGGATACAACAAGGGGTAGGGGGAAGCTTCTAATCGAGTACATCTTTTCCCAAATCCCTTTGTGGAAGGGCTAAAAAGCATTTTGTATTTTGTCTCTTTTTTTCATAATCCCTAAATAGAAGAATGTCACTAGATAAATAGAGCACAAGGAAAAATATACCAAATAATGCTTGTAATATTAAATCACTATGCTTATAAAAACATACAGATATATATTCTTAAATATGTCTGTAATATATAATAGAAAGACAAGAATTTCATGTCTGTTTGGTACACGTAGAAAATTATCAGGAAACACATCTAAAGATCAATAATTATGTGATAATTTTTTTATTCTCCTTTGTGATTGTCTGTATTCCCCAAATTTTCTACTTAAAGTAGCAATTCCTTTATAACCACAAAGTAAGTACATAATAATTTTTAAAGCTACTGTTTTGGCCATAGCAAGTAGATCACTATTATCCAACATGCTGTGGTATTTCATTACATTTATAATAAAAATTACAATGAAATGTAGGGATACATTAAGCAACTTATTTTAAAAGAACCCAGGACTTTCTTGGCTTAGCAAACAAAAACTGCTTGAGTTACAAGTACTGATTGTTTTTATATGATATTCTGAGGCATTCATGACCCAGGCTTCTATTGTAATTCTACTTGGAAACTCAGGCAAATGAGCTAAACTATTGTGAGTTTGTTCCATGTTTTCATTTCATGAAGTACTTTCTGAAGTCAGCAATGGCCTTGCTCCCATAAAAAGCCTTTAAATAAGAAATGGTTTCATAAGATTCTGGATCCTATTGTTTGCAGGAAAAAAAAAAAAAAAACATTCTCATGCAGAAAGAACCGTGGGGGAGTGGGTGCTTTCTAGGACATGAGTCCGCTTCTGTACCCACTTACATTTCACCTCTTTGCTCACATTTTTTTTCAGTAAACATTTCAAAAATGATATAAGTGGCTACATTTTAAAATTGCTTGGTAGACGGCTATTCAGAGACAAAACAGTACTATAGAGGTTTTGAAATATTTGGCAACAGGTTGGAGTAATTTGGCACTGACTCTGGGAGTTATGTGTCCAGGTGACATCTGGCAGTGAATGTGGGGTGCGTTGGTCCATTTTAGTCAAGGGCCTCCAAAGACCTTCTCACAGTGAAAAGTAAGAAGCTTATGTCCTTCCAGTTCAGACTTTGGACAGGGCTCCTGGTTTTAAGACCATCTTCCTTTAAGCTTCACTGATGATCTGGATACACAAAACCCATGATATTTTCAGTGACAGACACAAGGGAAGTCATTTTTCAGTCTTCTTTGGTAAGAAAAGAAAATGACCAATGTAGAAGGATAATCTTTAGCCTTTGCTGGGTAGAGAACAGGCAGCCTGCATTGGATAGGAGTGTGACATTCAGATGGTTCTGCAAGTAGTTAAGCTCATGGAAAGAGCATGGTGAGGTAAAGGCTGAAATGACATACTTATTTGGATCGTCTCTAAATCTAGCATGCTAGAAGTCTCTCCTTCTCTTGAAATATTGGATGTAATTTCTTAAAACCATGTTAGCACAGATGCATTATATATTTGTGAATATGGGCATATGTAAGTATGAACTGTTAATTAACTTTTCAAGGATGCTAATGAGAAATCCACACTCCAGAAACGGTGAACAAGCCTTTATATCATCTACATCAAAAGTCAGCACTCCTAACTCAATACCATCAGTGCTTGAAGGACTGCTATCTGGATCCTCATTACTGAGTTCATTAATCAGCATCAAGGTTAGAATTAGTATTCCACTGATTTAATGAACTGTTAGGGTATGAAATGGCTTATAATATTGCATGAATGCACCTCTACCACTGCGTGAAGGTAACATAAGACACCGATGAGACCACCAGCCTTCTACCTTAGGATTAATCTCTTTAGGCCCAAGTTCCATTCAGTCCTGCATTAACCCCTCAACAGAGAGTTCTGTTGCCTGAATGAATAGAGAGCTCACCTGAGTCTTCTTAAGACATTTATCAGCTTTAGATTAGAGGGACCTTCTCAGGCAAAGTGCCATAACTTGTATCTACTTCTACCTTGTGGAGGGTACCTACAATTACTAACACATACAAATCTGGACCAATATGAATAGTCAAAACATATTACGTTTTAAATGATAAGTCATAATTTATGATGATGATATACAGATAGAAAGCGATTCATAGTGGAGAGTAGGGAAGGGACAGTTAAGGTTGACAAGAGGGCAAGCACAAGGACGGCCACTTTAACATGCTCTGACATGTTACAAGACAGTCCCTGTTTCTCAAAAAAAGGCAAAAATTTCTATCTCACAGAAAGTGACAGCATAATCCATATCCAGCCCTCACCCACAGAGGGACAATTGAAATATCAAAAACCAACCAAAATGAGCTTATCAACTTCTCCTTATGACCCTTTAAAAGAAGGAATGGCCACTTTTCCCTTTTGGGGCCATTGCTGAAGCCGCAGTAACCAAAATCAAGTCCAATTCTTCTGTGACTTCTGACCAAAACAAGAACTGCAAAAGGCATTTCAATGCACCTCACACATTCTCAGGAAGATTATGTCCTCCCCCCTTTCCGAAGAGCTGAGACAGAAGTACAAAGTTCAATCTATGCCCACTTGAAATGATGATGAAATCCAGGTTGTGCAAGGACACTGTAAAGGTCATCAGATTGGCAAAGTGGTCCAGGTTTGCAGGAAGATATGTCTATATCAAACCAGTGCAGCAGGAAAAGGGTAATGGCACAACTGTCCATGTGGGCATTCGCCCCAGCAAGGTGGTTATCACCAAGCCAAAACTGGACAAAGACCACAAAAAGATCCTGGAAAGAAAGGCCAAGTCTCGCCAAGTAAGAAAGGAAAAGGGCAAATATAAAGAAGAAACAATTGAGAAGATGCAGGTATAAAGTAATCACCATATTTACAACTTGCATTAAAAACTGCTAAAATGAAAAAAAAGAAGAAGAAGAAATACCATAACATTTAAATGGAACTCTGTCCCCTCCCATGTGCACTGCACCTGGAGTTCTAAGTCTTTCTCTTACTTTCCTTTTTATTAGAATTCCTGCTCACCTGCTTGCCTTGGTGTTTTCGGTATTTATTCTGCAACTCCATGAAACATGAACCTGATCCCAATTCAGGCTGGTAACCATCTGTTAGCCACAAACCTAAATGTAGTAAACACAGAACATAGGCCTACAAAAATGAAGTCATCCTAGATATAAAAAAATAATATGATTACAAACATTTGTATTGAATTGATTTAATGTAGGTGGCAGAACATGGGTTATTATCTCAAAGATATTTAATAATCCATTCAATAAGCTAGATTACACGTATACATGTATATATGTTTGGGGTATGCATGTAAAACCATATATAATACAAATAGAGAAATTACATTTTTTAGTCAAAATGTATACATTATGTAATTGGCCACTCAAAAGCCCATGACTAGACAATTATAGGTCACGTTCTTTTATGGTAATAAGATAAAGTTGGAAATAAATAATAAAATGGGACAAAAAGACCTAATTATTATATAAGGAATTATTTGATTCACTTCAAAGCACATATCCTCCTTTGAAACACACTAGCAGAAATCAATGTTCCAGGTTTGTTGTTGTTTGGACATTGAGGTGTTCCCCAAAAGCTCATATGGGAAACAATACAGGAATGTTCAGGGGCAAAAGATTAGATCATGAGCTCAATAGTCTAATCAGTGAATTAATCCATTTGATGAATTAATGCATGGTAACTTTAGGCAGGTAAAGTATGACTGGAGGAGGAGGTCACCTGAGGTGTGCCCTGAGGGGTTGATTATATTAACCCTGGATCCTTGCATTCAAGCCTTTTCTGCTTCCTGGTCTCCATGAGATGAGAAGCTTCCCTCTGCCACATCCTTCAGCCATGATGTTCTGCCTCACCTTGGGCCCAGAGTTGGCAGACCATGGACAAAAGTAAACTTTTTCTCTTCTAAATTGTTCTTGTCAGATATTCTGGTCACAGTGGTGAAAAGCTGACCTACACAATGCTAAATTTTGGATTATCCCCAAATTGTACAATTTTCCCTGATTCCTTACAAATGTCTAAAAGCCAACCCTAGTAGCAGATGCCACAGAAAATCATAAACCAGATTCAATTTAGCACGACTACAAGCAAAAAATTTTAGGGGGGAAATTAAACAGAAGATAACCAGGCACCATTAGCAAAATTCATGTTCTCTGTAAAGCAGAGAATATGGATGACCTTTTTGAAGGCCTTTTAAATCATTTTCATTTTACAGACAGATTACCATGATGTGGATGTTCCCTATATCGAGTGCTGACTTGTACACTTAATTACATCCATATTTAAATATTATTGAGTTTTCTCATTAAATTTTCCATACAGAGGCAAGAAGAGTGACCATTTAGTAATTTTCCAGGCATGGGGTTAAAATACTGTAAAAAGAATCAAATTTGTGGTAGAAACTTTGGGAACAGAAGGAAGATAGGACTATGTCCATGTTTATTTCTATTCCAATATAGCTGCTTGAATTTTATTTGCTTCAAAATTTACTAGAGTACCTCTACATATTGTAATGTGACAGTTAAAAAAATAGTGGTAGGACATCAGCAAATGTGATGCCCCCATCTGCAGCAGCCAACATCTGAAGGTGGCCCAACACAAATTATGGATCAAAGGTGGGTTTGGGGTGTCTTTCCACCTTCCACAGAAGTGAGACGACAGATGCTATTGCCAGCATTTTGGTTGCTAGAGGTCTATTATGTGAAATAAGCCAACAGTGTGAAATGCTATACTCAGCTCAGCACAAGCGCCTGAGGGCTATTTCTGACAATTCTCTGAATAATTTAGGTGAGTTTCAAGTTTTCAGGTTCCCCAACTTTAAACCACATTGTCTTAGTCAGAGTTCTCCAGAGACAGAACCAGAGGATATATGCAGAGATATACAAAAAGAATTTATTAGGGGAATTGACTCACTTGATTACAGAGGCTGAGAAGTCCCAAGATAGAAATCCCAAAGCTGGCCATCTGCAAGCTGGAGGACCAGGAAATTGGTCAGTGTGACTCAGTCCAAATCCAAAGGACTCAGAACTGGAGAAACTGATGGTAAAATTCTCATTTGAAGTCTGGAAGCTCAAGAGCTGGGAAGGTGAGGGGCTGGGGTTGGGGTGGGTGGGATTGTGCTGGTGTTAATCCCAACAACTGGAAAACCTAGAGCTCTGACATCCAAAGGCAGGAGGAGAAAGGCTACTCTGCCAGAAGAGAGAAAATTCACGCATCCTTTTTCTTCTTTTTGCTATATTTGGGCCACAAGCCAATAGGATTGTGTCTGCCCATTCTGGGGGGGGATACCCACTCACACTGTCCGCCCACTCAGAGGCCAACCTCCTCTGGAAACACCCTCACACATACCTGAGGCAGTCCAATCGCTCTCACCCAAAGCAGAGCCAGCTGGATTTCCCTTTCAGCAGAACAGGGAGGCTCTGGGCTCAGGGCTTACTGAAGGACTAAGAATAAGTAATGTTGTATCAGCTATGTGAACATCCTTTAATCCAATCGAGCTGACAATTAAAATTAATCAACCATCAGATTGAAGGATTCATTTGACAAACACTTAAAACACTTAATAAGTAACCACTACATTCCAGGCACCTTGTTAAGTACTAAAAGTCCAAGTGGCTGAACTCTATCAGATTTATGGTTAAATCTTAGTGGAAAGTATAAGAAAGAGAAGGATCTAATTTAAACAAATACAAACATAGGCTGCTTTCAAAAAAGCAACCATTTCTTTTTTTTTTCCATTTTCCATTTATTTCAGTTGTCAAGAAGTAGCTACTACAGTAACTATAACCTCAGAGGTGTTTGTTTTGAAAACTGATGAACAGTACATTAGATGACAAAGTATTCACCAATAATGTAGGATTCACATTTACTTGTTGAATAACAAAGAAAACAGTTTAGTGAACAATTTGTTTTTACAAATGGACGCATCAATATTCCCTGTCTTCTGGCCTTGACTCGGTATTCAATGTGCTAGGAATCTTTTTAGAAATATATTTTTGCATTTTTTTATTCACATGTATTAATTATACATATGAAGGGATTCAGTATGTTATTAAAACACATACCCACAGTATGCACTTTCTTTGTTTAACCCCTATCCTTCTCAATCTCTAGTAATCACTATTTCTACATTCAGGTTGATTTTTTTTTCTTTTTTTATTGGTTGTTCAAAACATTACATAGTTCTTGATATATCATATTCCACACTTTGGTTCAAGTGGGTTATGAACTCCCATTTTACCCCGTATACAGATTGCAGAATCACATCAGTTACACTTCCATTGATTTACATATTGTGTCTGTTGTATTCTGCTCCCTTTCCTATCCTCTACTATGCCCCCTCCCCTCCCCTCCCCTCCCCTCTTCTCTCTCTACCCCCTCTACTGTAATCCATTTCTCCCCCTTGTATTATTTTTCCCTTTCCCCTCACTTCCTCTTGTATGTAATTTTGTATAACCCTGAGGGTCTCCTTCCATTTCCATGCAATTTCCCTTCTCTCTCCCTTTCCCTCCCACCTCTCATCCCTGTTTAATGTTACTCTTCTTCTCATGCTCTTCTTCCCTACTCTGTTCTTAGTTACTCTCCTTATATCAAAGAAGACATTTGGCATTTGTTTTTTAGGGATTGGCTACCTTCACTTAGCATAATCTGCTCTAATGCCATCCATTTCCCTCCAAATTCTATGATTTTGTCATTTTTTAATGCAGAGTAATACTCCATTGTGTATAAATGCCACATTTTTTTTTTATCCATTCATCTATTGAAGGGCATCTAGGTTGCTTCCACAGTCTTGCTATTGTGAATTGTGCTGCTATGAACATCCATGTAGCAGTGTCCCTGTAGCATGCTCTTTTTAGGTCTTTAGGGAATAGACCCAGAAGGGGAATAGCTGGGTCAAATGGTGGTTCCATTCCCAGCTTTCCAAGAAATCTCCATACTGCTTTCCAAATTGGCTGCACCAATTTGCAGTCCCACCAACAATGTACAAGTGTACCCTTATCCCCACATCCTCGCCAGCACTTGTTGTTGTTTGACTTCAGAATGGCTGCCAATCTTACTGGAGTGAGATGGTATCTTAGGGTGGTTTTGATTTGCATTTCTCTGACTGCTAGAGATGGTGAGCATTTTTTCATGTACTTGTTGATTGATTGTATGTCCTCCTCTGAGAAGTATCTGTTCAGGTCCTTGGCCCATTTGTTGATTGGGTTATTTGTTATCTTATTGTCTAATTTTTTGAGTTCTTTGTATACTCTGGATATTAGGGCTCTATCTGAAGTGTGAGGAGTAAAGATTTGTTCCCAGGATGTAGGCTCCCTATTTACCTCTCTTATTGTTTCTTTTGCTGAGAAAAAACTTTTTTAGTTTGAGTAAGTCCCATTTGTTGATTCTAGATATTAACTCTTGTGCTATGGGTGTCCTATTGAGGAATTTGGAGCCCGACCCTACAGTATGTAGGTCATAGCCAACTTTTTCTTCTATCAGATGCCGTGTCTCTGATTTGATATCAAGCTCCTTGATCCATTTTGAGTTAACTTTTGTGCATGCAACCATTTCTTGAATGAGTATTTCTGTGCTTCCCTGAACCTAACACGGAGGTCTTCATTCTGGTTGCTGGAGAGAACTGTTGGTGACGTGTCTGTTTCGAGGCTAACATATTCTGTGCCCCACAGTGACCATCTCAGGAGGCACTGCGCTTGCTATGGTTTATATTCAAATTCTCTAAAGCATCATTTCTTCTACTCTTTCCCATCCTGGATTTTCCAAAATTTATGCATTCCTGAAAGCTGAGTCTCTTATTTTGTGTTTTTGATTGCTTTTGATTTTAAAATGTCATTTATTTACATCGTATTTTGGACAGATACACATTTGATTTAATTCCTATTTCTCTTACCCAAGGACATTTGCCCATGAGAAGCCTCCAGGTCACAATGGTTATCCCTAACCCTTCCCATTCTCACCTATAGCACTCCATATGGTTAGAACTTCATATGTTCTTAGTTCATTGGGTGTACTTTAGATTTTACCAATGACCCTGTGATTCTGAATGCATAGTAACTATTGCCTTTGTTATTCATTTTATGAGTTTCTGGTTTGTCTTTCTAAACAGATGGTAAACTGCTTGTTTGCTAACTCATCTTTGTGCAAATTAAAGAAGGGGCTATGCCATGTATATTTTTACTTATTAAAAACCCTAAAGTTCAATTGCCCCTGCCTGTTGAAGCTTATTTATTTCCATGAGTTTTACAAGTACACAAGGAAAAAGGAAACATTTTCTGAAATCTCTACTTAAAAGCACAAAATTTCCAGATTTTTCTTCCAGGCACTTTTAAGCAAATTTTCAAGTTGTTGCATGAATTATTTCCAAGAAGTATGTTTTTAAAAGTATTGCTGATTAATTCTATATGCATTTAAAATTAATTAAAATCCCCCATTATTGTGAATGTTTTAGTATATCTTCACAAGTTATAGGAAAACTGGGCATTAGAGTGATCTCTAAAATGGCAGGACATTTTATAAAATGCTCTTTCAAGAAGATGATTACATTAAGGACTCTGTGACTTAGTTCCATCTGTGGCTAATCATAAGCAAGGTAGCTTGAATCAAGATTGGAGAGATTTATGATGCCTTTTTTTCTTGACAATTTTCAAAAGCATTTTATATTTTCTCACTTGGGGTCTGTATGTGAAAGTTTACAATAGAAAAAAAAGGTCATAAAATAATATATGTTTGAAAGGATTATCTAAACCCAATGAGTTGTTGACTCAATTACTTTAAGGACCAAAAACAGAGGTAATAAAAATCCACTTATTAATGCAATTAGAGGTAAAAAAAAAAAAGGCAAATGATCAAAATGTAAATTTGATAAATGGTTTTGCTTTGGTGAAAATTGTTTGAGTTGCAAGAAATAAAACTCCTTCATAATAGTTTGGGGTGGGGGAAAATCTAATGAAAAGATAAAAAATATATCACAATGGCTTTTGCAGCTAGCTGTCATAGAAAAAAACTCAAAAAGTGAGCAGGAGACTCCATCTTGGAGTGGCATGGCCTTACTTCTTTGCTTATTTTATGGTATCTATTTTATTTTTCTTATTCCTTCTCTGCAGATTAACTTTTTATGTCTACTGAAGACATGGCTGCCCCAGTAATTTTCATGTCATTTTTCAATTCCACTACTTAAAAAAAAAATTGATAAGAATCTGTTCCCAACTCTCTGGAGAGAGTATTTGGTTGATTCAATGTGTTTCACAAGACTAAAGATGTCCCCAGGTCCAGTGAACTATGGCTAAGAAGTCTTTGGGGTGGATTTTCCAGCTATGCCAGAGGTGAGGAGCAGACTTACTGCACAGACCCAGGGAGGACAGATGAATTGGTCAGTGTGAATGACCAATTAAGTGAAGTTTCCAGAACATATAATATGGAGGAAGGGCAAGATGGAAGGTGATTACAACATATGAGAACAGCAACACCCCCAAAACATTAATAAATACAGGCTAAATGTCCCTTATCCAAAATACTTGGGATCAGAATGTTTCAGATTTGCAATATTTATTTATTTATTTATTAATATTTGCGTAAACTTTACTGGTTGAGTGTCACTAATTGAAAATCCAAAATGTTTATTAAAAGTCTTAAATTTTGGAGCATTTTGGATTTTCAATTAGGGATACTCAACCAGTGAAGCATTTTTAAGCAATTTGGATATTTTTTAAATTAGGGATGCTCAAAGAAATATGTGACCTGATATCTGTGTGAAATACTATATTTGCCTCAACACAAGGACCTGAAGGTTATTTCTAGTAATTCTGGCAAAGAACATCACTTTCTTAAATATAATTAACCTCTACCATAATAATTTATTTTAAGTTAGAATAAAATTAATTCTTTCTATGTTCATTGACTGAAATTTATAATATTAAACTAAACACATACAATTTACATTTCAGTTGTAAGTCGGAACATTGAGAATATTGAGTGTGGGATAGGTGGTGGTAGCAGGTATGTATATGGAAAAATATATAATATGGCCAGTTTCACTGGGAAATGAAAGTTACCAGGGTAAAAAAATAAAGGAAAAAATCATGATTATATTTATTATAATATTTATATAATAAATGGCTATATTAGATGATGCAAACTGTAGGATCATATGACAATAAAAAAGAAATGAGACTTCCACTTTCACTAATGGAAAACAAAATAGTTCAAACCAAAACATACTCAGATGACACCTATAAAAAATGGGAAGAAATTGTTGGCATCATATAAGGTAGTGAAATTTATTAGGTCAAGATTCTGGAGAAGATAGAAAGGAAGAGACATGAACACAGCATAATTGGATAAAAGACGAATTCTTATCACATAAAAATATAAAAATCTCTTCAAGTGAACTGAAAGAAAACAATTGATTTCTATGCCAGGAAAAATATCATTCAGAATTAAGATAAAGTGAAAATATCTTCTCGATAAGGAAAAAAATAGAGAATACATCATTGTATTAAACTGTGTTGAAGAAACTACTGAAGAAAGATCTTTTAGCAAAAGGACAAGATCCCAGATGAATCTCAGAGATGCAGGGTACAACAAAAAATAATGAAAATTGCAAATAGATGAAACTTAACAATAAAAATCAGTTATGATAATGTTTTGGGAGGGGTTCACACACACACACACACACACACACACACACACACTCACACACTTGTTTTACAAAATAACACAGAAGATAAAACCCAACTCATTGATAATCCTTTCAAGAGATCTATTAAAGAAAGAAGGCAAAATTATCTTAATTTGAAGCTTATGAGCCTAATGAAAAAATGTCTCCTTTCTTCCCTCACTTTACCTGCCCTCCACAACAAACAGAAAAAAGTTGCCCAAAGCAGCCAAAGACTGGTATGTCTCACTATTTCAAATGTGTATAAACAAACAGGGGTTGCAGCTCAGCGATGGAGCGTTTGCCCAGCATGTGTGAGGCACCACTGGGTTTGATCTTCAGCATCACAAGAAAATAAATGAATAGGGTGAAGGTATTTTGTCCATCTATGAATGAAGAAAAATATTTGAAACAACAACAATAACAGCAACATAAAACCCATGGAAATAGGCCCATGTCCATCAGCAGTCTGTAAGTCACAATGGAAGAACTTGCTGAATTACATAATTACTACCCAGTTTGTCTGAACATAGCTCTCCCACTAATAAGCTATGTTAAAGTGGCAGAAAAAACATAGCACAGCATTGTCTTTAAAAATTAAAAAGCAAAAATGATTATCTGGAAGGTTTACCAGTTTTAGAGAAGGAAACATACTCATCCACATTCAAAAGTTTTAAAAGTTTTGTTTATTGGATTGCCAAAGCAATATTGTTTTTAACTGTATTCTAGGCAGCTCCAACAAAAATATAAGTTCTTAATGTTGCAGTATACATAACCCTAAGATAACTCTACAGTCCCTTCTCAAGGGAATAATAGTTATAATTGGGCTTATATTGAATTCTCCTCTCTAAAATTCCATTTTTATTTTGAAAATAAAAATAAAATACTGCATTATCACTGCAGTGAATATATAAACAAAAATATAGACCCTTATTTGAATCCAAACATTTCTAAAATCCTTCTGATTCACTTCCATCTTTCAAACCTTGGACTAATGTGTTCGTTTTCAAGGGGACACAATGGGGGACACAAAGTTAGAAAAAATATTCTTATTGTTTAGTAGGATTGACAGATACTGAATTTTGTCATAGGTGATGTAATTAATATAACTCTTCAGAAACACTTCAAGGTAATTTTGTCATAATACTGCTTTCAGATAAGTTATTCAAAATTTTTTACCTAAACAGAAATATATTTGGATCCATTAGGTCCAATTGATTGTTTAGGATTTTCATATCTATTAAATACCCCAATAGATAAAGTTCATTGAATTGTAGATAATAACAAAAGCAAGTACTTTAAGAAATATTGTTTTACCAAAACTGAGGGATTCAATTGGTTAACAGTATATAGGATGCCATTTCAGTGAATGCTTCAGTTTTATAATGAATCTCAGGGTTTATAATAATAATGATTTAGAATTAATTGAGCCCTCTGAGGAAATATTTACTGAAATAGTTAATATTTCCTGAAGAATTACCAAAAAAAAAAATGTGGTACTTACTGAAAAGAACAAATGAAGACAATTTCATTCTCAAATGACTGAATTTTATACCTCTCTTGATCATCCAGCAACTTCATAATCACTTCAAGGAAACTGGATTAGACATTTTGAAATAGACCTCGACTTCGGTAGAGTTATCAATGACAGGGATAGTGTTAAGCAGAGATTTGTAGAAGAGCTCTTCCCAACTAGAATGCATCTCAATTTAAAATTCCAGCACTGACATGTAACCATGACAGCAAGAAGGGCCTCTCTCCAGCTTTGTACAATAAAGAGACAGTATCTTTTAGCACGATATCCATTAAAAAGATTAAGTAATGAAACAGGACACATTTCTGTCACTTCTACATCTGCCTGCTGTGCAAGTACACAAAGAGAGAGAGAAGCCGTCAACTTGAGCAGCATTTTTCCAATCTGGAAGCTTTTAGGAAAATTATAGGACAATGAAGAATTACAGTTCACATTAAAATTGATTGGCATCACAGTTAAAAGGGGGAAAGAGTCCTTGTCCCTGTGCAATAGGGATTTATTATTATTGTTGTAATTAGTAGTATATATTAATTATGCAAATGGAAGCATTTCATTGTGATATTTCCTTACATGCATATCTCATACTTTAAATTATGTCCCTCCCTTTACCTCTTCTTGCCCTTTCCTCTTTCCTCCCTTCCCAGAATTCCTTCTCTAATAATTCCTCTTTTACTTTTAGGTCTTTTTCTTCTTTTCTTTCTTTTCTTCTTCTTCTTTCTTTTTTTTATGTTTATACGTATGACAGAAAACATGCAATATTTGTCTTTCTGTGTCTGTCTTATTTCACTTAGCATGATGCCTTCTGTTTCCATCCATTTTCCTGTAAATGACATGATTTTATGCTTCTTTATGATTGAATAATACTCAATTATATATTCTACCATATTTTCCTTATCTATTCATCTGCCAACAGGCACAAAGAGTGATTGCCTGTCTTGGCTATTTTGAATAGTGCCACAGTAAACGTGAGTATGCAGGGTTCTCTTTTGTATGCTGACTTCATTTTTTTGTAAGTGGTTGCACAGCCCAGAAAGATGGTTCCCAAAGTCTGAGCCCTGAGCATGGTAGGGCTTTTACTTTTTTTTTTTTTAATAAATGACAGTGGAATGCATTACAATTCTTATTACACTTAGGTAGCACAATTTTTCATATCTCTGGTTGTATATAAAGTATGTTGCTGACTTCATTTCCTTCCAATAAATACCATGGAGTAGTGCAGCTGGATCATAAGGTAGTTAGTTCTATTTTTAGTTTTTTAAGGAAACTCCGAACTGCCTTCCATAGTGGCTGCACTAATTTTCATTTCAACTGACAGAGTTTGTTTTTCTCCACATCCTCACCAGCATTTGTTATTTTTCTTGTGTTTTTTATAATAGCCATTCTGACTGGGGTGAGACGGCCTCTCAGTGTGGTTTGTACGCATTTCCCTGATGGCTAAAGATATTGAGCATTTTTTCATATATTCATTGTTCTGTTGTATTACTTCTTTTGAGAAATATCTGTTCAGATCATTTGACCATTTTGACTGGATTACTTGTTCCTTTGTTATTAAGTTTTTGAGTTCTTTAGATATTTGGGATATTAATCCTTTGTCAAATGAATAACTGACAAAAATATTTTCTCCTATTCTATAGCTGTCTCTTCACTCTGTTAAATGTTTCCTTTTTGTTCAGAAACTTTTTAATTTGATGTAACCCCACTTATTAATTGTTCAGGAAATTGTTGCCTGTGCCAATAACTTGACCTGCTTCTTCTGTGTTTTTCTCTAGCAGTTTCAAAGATTCAGATCCTACATTAAGATCTTTGATTCATTTTCAGTTTATTTTTTGTATGGAGTGAGAAATAGGGGTACAATTTTAATCTTCTACCTGTGGATATCAGTTTTCCCATCACCAATTGTTGAAGAGACTGTCCTTTTGCCAATGTATGTTCTTTCACCTTTGTCAAGAATCAGTTGGTTATATATGTGTGGCCTTATTTCTGGGTCCTCTATTTTAGTCCATTGGAGTATGTATTTGTTTTTATGTCAGTGTTATGCTGTTTTTGTTACTATGGCTCTGTAGTATATTTTTAAACCAAGAATTGTAACACCTCCAGTACTGCAACACCTTGCTCTTTTTGATCAGGATTGCTTTGTGCTTCCATATGAATTTTAGGATTATTTTTTCTGGTTATGTGAAGATTGTCATTAATATTTTGGTAGGAATTACACGAAATCTATAGATTTCTTTTGTTGTTATTTTAATTTTAGCAGTATTAATGCTCTTAATCCACAAACATAGAAGCTCTCTCCTGTGTCTTCTTCAATTCCTTCAGATTTTTATAATTTCAGGGGTCTCTTACTTCCTTGGTTAGGTTTATTCCTAGTTTATGCTGTTGTGAATGGGATTGCTTTTCTGATTTCTTTCTCAGCAAGTTCATTATTGGTATATAGAGAAGCTACAATTTTCTAAGTATAGAATCATACCATTTGTAAACAGGAATTATATGACATCCTCTTTCCTATTTGTATCCCTTTTCTTTCTTTCCTTCTCTTACCACTTGCTCTGAACAAAATTTCAAGTACATGTTAAGTAAGAGTGATTAGAATGGACACCCTTGTCTTTTTCCTGATTTCATTTTTTTTTACATTTATATGATGTTGGCTCTAGGTTTGTCATATGTCTCCTTTTTTATGTTGGGGTATGATCCTTTATATTTTATTTATTCAGGGTTTTTATCATGAAAGGATATTGAATTTTATCAAAGTCTATTTCTACATCTATTTAGATTATCATGGTGATTTTTATCCTTGATTCTACATATGTGCTCTACTATAATTATTAATTTCACAACAGGGATCTGTCTTACATGAGCAAAGTTAATCATCCCCATATTCACAAACTAACATAGTTAATCTAAGGAAATTATGCTTCACAGGTTTTTTGGTATAAAACTGATGTAGTTTTCTTATGCCAGGCAGCTCTGACTATGTGAACATCTGCACAAGAATACTGTTGCTAGATACTTGAAAGCAGCTCCAAAGCTCTGTTCCCCAAGATTTCTGCCTTCTACTAATTTTTATAGATATTATGATTCCAAATTATAATTTGTAATTACCCAGGTTAGTATAACTAAAGTCATCAAATTAAACAGGATCAACTTCTATCTTTCCAAGTGAAGGAAGAAATACTTGACAATAGTAGCCTCTTTGCTTGGGATGACTATTGCTGTCTCTTGAGCTTTGGCCCACAGTTAACAGATAACAACAAAATCAATTGCTCCAGCACAAAAGTTTTTAGGAGTTCAAAATAATTCAGCAAAGCTTTAAGGAAACCTGATCAAACTAGAGAAGGCAGATTTATACCCAACAAACACATTTAGGAACATGGAGGTGCCACCTGCTTTTTTAAATAAACAAAAATACTGGTATATGGCCTGGGGCTGTGGCTCAGTGGTGGAGCGCTTGCCTAGTATGTGTAAGGCACTGGGTTTGATTCTCAGCACTGAATATAAATAAATTAAGAAAATAAAGGTTCATCAACATCTATATATATATGACAAACAGACTAAAGAGCTTCTTGGATGACAAAATTGAATTCTCCAATACACTTAGTAAAGAAAGAAAATGAAATCCAAAGTCACAATTGAAATAGGTTTAAAAAACTATGCAAAAGATATTTGCATATATTTGGACAAGTTGTTTAACTTCTTCAAGCCTCAGATTTCTCTTCTATAAAACAGAGATAAAATTGATTTCTACTATCAAAGATTGTGCTAGGGATTAAATCAAAAGAAGTTATTTCACAAAGTAGTACTTCTCAATGAGAATATCAGCGCCCATGATAACAATTGGTTTGGAGTTACAAGGCCAGAAATAGTTTTAAGTATAAAAATATAAATTATTTAATTAAAAAGTAATTTTGAGTAGATTCACAGTGTTCTCCACAGAGAATGTCAGTGTTGTGTCCCATTTTGCTTGAGAAGAAAAGAAAGCTAAGATAGTAACAGCCCATGGGGAATGTGAGCCCCTGGTGAGTGGTGTGCCATGTATTTGCACATAACCACTCAGGTTTATCACAAGAGACAAATGTTGAAATAGGATAATCTGTAGGCCAGACTTCCACAGTAAAGAACACGTGAACTTCCTAATGGCTAGCAATCACAATGTGTCTGTGGCTACCTTGTGATAGCCAATGTTTTATTCTAATCATAGGGTCTCTAAAGAAAAGGGAGGGATGGACATAAGTCTTTGAAAATTGTCTTTAAAAAAATTAAGCCATCTAAATAGTTGTTATATAATTAGCACATTGACTATCTGTGTGACCAAGCAGGGATCTTTCAAATTCTCTTTCCATCATCTCCCTCTTTTGTGTGTGTGTGTGTGTGTGTGTGTGTGTGTGTGTATCTATTTGCTGTTCCTTGTTAAAAACGAACAAATAAAAAACATTCAAACAAGGTTCTCTAAGGACTCTCCCAATTCTGACACTGTATGTGATGAGAAGGCAATAATTCTAAACTTTTAAATTTCCACCACACACAAATCCTTAGAATGTTAGCAATTTTCTTGCTGTACGGAAGCAAGGCTGTGTGATTTGCCATTTGTGATAAAATCCCATGAGTTTGGAATTATTTCTTTTTTGTACAGAATTGTCATTTGTGTTTTTGACATGTGTGATTACGTTTTTCCTGGCCTCTACATTTGAGGTCATTGGGTTTCTGTTACATTAATTCCTAAATGAAAGAATCAAATCAGCCCAGTCATCTTTCACAGACTCATATACAAGTAGAGCTGCTGAGCACTTAATGATCTTGCTGCAAAAAAAAAAGTACCAAAAAAAATTTAACTTTGTAATGGGGACATTTCATGTCATGAACAATTAACTTTGAGAATAAAGAGATTGAAAACATTAACGAATTTTTGATGTGAACGTCTTTAAATTTTTTATAATTATGTTAGTCACCCAAATTCCACCTCCACTTAATACTGGCTTAGATTAAATATAACCATAGTGCTGGGTCTTTCAGGGTACTCAATGGAAAAGACATTTTTTATATTAAAATCCAATATAGTGCTTTAAAGAAAAAAAAGCCAGAGGGCTCTAGAAGATACCAGCTGTATATTATTTCATTTATTTCAATCCATCTTTAAGGCTAGTTGTAAATGTCTCTGGAATAATTTTTAAATGACTAGAATGTCCTCTAGAAGCAGCAGCAACATAGCTATAATGAGAGTTGGTCTAAACATAATCCATTGACCAAGGTGCTAGAGACTCAGGGAACTCTGCAAAAAATGAAGGAGCTTTTTGGAAAGTCTTCCCCATTGCTGAGGGAAGGTCTTCCTCTGCACCACTCAACCCAAACTCAATGGCTCCTCATGCCTCTGATACATTCTGTTTATACTAGAGTTGTTTTTTCCAAGGAAGTCATTGAAAAGGTCATTGTATTGGATTTGCTCCACATCATTTTCCTTGAAATGCTTTCCACTTAATAAAGCAAACCCAACCATGGTTCACATTGCCTTTTTCAAGACTTGTGATGTCACATGGATTTAGTATACTACGTGCAATTTTTTCAAATGTCTAGAATGTTCTATAAATAAAAACTCTATAGGTTTCCTTTGATAAAGTAAATATTTTATAGCATGAACCAGGCACTTTTCTGTTCTAGCCTTAGACTCTATTCCATTGGTATTTCAAATAAGAAGATTTTGTGGAAAATTATTCTAATTTCACTACAATATTTTTATATTCAATTGCATCAATAGTACATGCTGGTAGGGTTTTTTCTTTCTCTCATTTATAGTTTTTATTTTTTGTATCTGTGATTGATGCTTATTGTAGGACACTTGAAAAACACAGAAAAGACAACAGAAAATAATAAAAATGCTTGAAATCTTTTTGCCAGAGTTAATAAATTTTAATATTTTTGTATTTCTTATTTCAATTGCCTATCATATTACAATATTCAGAATAATCATGGTTTCTGAAATCTCAATTGTCCGATCTCAAATTTATATCAGGAGACATTTTCCTTAGCTGGGCTAAAGAGTAAAAGCAGCAAGGGAGAAAATAGAGCTCAGAATCTCTCTTTTAGTTTTGAACTTATAATAAGGATTTAAATGTCCTTTTCAAAGTCATTCCCAGAAGCGTCTATTCTCACAACCTCTTTATTGCTTGTATCTTCATTATGAATTCTATTAATACCGTTGTCAAGTTCAGAACTACTCCTTTTTAACTCACATTTGGATAAAATGCCACCTCCTATTTTATTTCGTGGAATCCATGCTAACCATATCTTTTTCTCTGATTCTGGGCCCTCTAGGCATCTTCTTCCTGCTACCTGACTCTCCTCCTACACCAATGATTAGTTATGTCGGTTTAGGGTAGCCCGGGAGACATAGAATAATAAGGATTGATGCTTGCTAACAGAATAATTGAATACAAAATATTCTCATGGCAGGAGACTCTCTCAACTATGAAAAAATCTACAGACTTTTAAAAGGTAACCCCAGCATAGTTCTATATTCCACCATATGTTATGATTTGGATGTGAGATACCCCCCAAAAGCTCATGTGTGAGACAATGCAACAAGGTACAGAGAAGAAATGATTGGGTTAAGAGAGCCTTAACCTAATAAGTGAATTAATCACCTGATGGAATTACTTGATAACTGAAGGCAGGTGGGGTGTGGCTGGAAGAGGTGGGGCATTGGGACCAGTCACTTTGAGGTATATATTGGTATCTGGTGATTGAAGTCTTTCTCTGCTTTCTGATCATCATATGGACTGCTTCCCTCTGTGACATTCTTCTACCATGTTTTTCTGCCTCACCTGGAGACCTGAAGAATAAAGACAGCTGTGTATGGATTGAGACCTCTGAAGCTGTGAGCCCTCAAATAAACTTTTCCTCTCCTAAAATTGCTCTGATCAGGTCCTTTAGTCACGGCAGTGAAAAAGCTGACTAAAACAACATAATATGATCTGTGAGATCCTACCTAAACCACTTTAATAAACAGAACAATTTGCACTTGGTATGATAATATTTGCATATAAATAAAAATTTATGTCAATGAAATCCATTCTTTCAAAAAGAATTAGCTAGCTATATAAGAAGTACTGTAGTAAATTTTACAATTTTAAGCAAACTTACCTCTTTATTTTTAAATTTAAGGTATCATCTAGTGATTTGTCCTTGGTAAACTTCCCATCACTTAAGAAACTTGAGCACTGGATGAATTTTCCTCTGCCCATGGCATACACCCCAGCAATTGCTAATTGGTTTATGATAAATATTCAATGGTTTGTCAAAATGTAGCAAAATAGGAACAATAGAATAAACTTGTTTAAAATAAAGACAAGGCCTAAAATGTCTTTCAAGAACTTTTTGTAAGAATAATAGATGATGGTAATCATTTGATATTTTTATTTTTTAATACAAATAAGTGAAAAGTTGGTAGCCTTATGCAAGTTTCTTATTTTATTTCCTTTTTTTCTGAAAGTTTACTGGTCTACATAATCACAAAGGAAAACATTGGATTGACTGAATTCTATCTTTTCTCTGAATTATCAGCTTATTAAGTATAGTAGAAGCATGACTTACTTTTCTCTAAAATCCAACACTCTAGTCTTAGCATTCTTAAGAATTGATTGCTTTAGTAGGTGGTCAAACTTGACCTGCAATCTGGTTTATTCTCCCCCCAAAAAATTATTTGATAAAAACTGACTTTATAACTAGTTAGCTTAACTTTTTGAAACACATCTGTATAAAGTAATACTTTAATTTGTATATTAGACTATGAAACCTGTTTATACCTTATTTTATTCAATCTTATTCTATGAACTGGGCATTAATTATGTTTTAAAATCAGGGTGTTGGAAACATTTAATATATTCTGAACTTCATCACTCATTCCTGCAATTTGATTTTCATGTTTCACTCACAAGTAAAATTATATTAACTTAAACATATTACCTGTTCTATTTTGTTTAATTTTTACATAATAGATTTAAATTATGCTATTTACGTTATTGTGCTATTTAATGCTGATAAATTATATTAATGTGTCATGAAATACCTATTTAAATTGTCCTTCTTATCTTTGTATATTATCTTTACTTGTTTCTGAGTACTCTTTCTATTAAAAATTGAACTTTCCCTTATGGCTCATTTATCCACAAAATAGTTTCAATAAAATGTACTCTTATAAATGCAATGCATCTTCTGAGTCATAAGTGATGTGAACCTCAAGATTACTCTTCCTTTAATAACTTTCAAATACCAATAGATTAAAAATATTTGCAATTGGTTATTACATTAATTCCAGTGTATTTTATAATCTAGCTCTCAAGTTAGTGAAAGACATTGTTTTATTTTCTCTATGAAGTGATTTGAAATTGCATGATTATCTCCTCTACAAAGACCTTGCTGGCTTACCACCTTGGAAACCTGCGTGGGCGCTCTCTTGTCCAGGGAGGAGGTCCAGGAAACAGGGTAGAGGAGAGTGTGGCTGAGGGAGTCGCTAATGAAGACCTCCAGAGACCAAGCAGGAAACAGGTCTGATTTTATTGTGCAGTTACCATGTATATATACTCAGGCAGTAGCTAAGCACATTACAGGCAGCCAGCAATGCAATTTCTGCTAAATGCCCTTGCAGCAACTAATGGAGCAGCAGGCTGTGGAGCAAGAAAATGGACTGCAACACATGGCCTCACGCCCAGGGCTGTGCCTATGGGGTAAGCGGTCTGCCACTCACATGCCTAGCAGGAGGAGAGTGGCCTGCCATTCAGATGCCCTTAACATATGCCATATATTCAGTACTCCATGTACCTGTCCCCACAGATACCTTCCTTTCCTCCCTCTCCACATCCATTCCTGCCACTTTACATCCAAAAGAGATTCCAGATCTATCCCTTCTTTTCCACCTCCACTGCGAACCCCCTGGCCTCAGGGTCATCATCATTCACCTGCATTAATGCACAGCTTCTGTTCCCCAACTTTCTGGCTTTCCCCAGCCATTCTCCATGATAAGCCCAGGCCCACCGTGTAGTATGTGTGAGATGCTGCCTTTCCCCTCTTTGAACACCACCAGTGGGTTGCCATTGTGTGCAATGACTCTACCGCCCCTGGAAGGCCCAGCCTCCCTGCTAGTTCCTTCCCCCCATACTTGAGCTTCTTCTTGTCTCTTCCTTCCCTTTCTACATTCCAGCTCTACAGGACCCTGGGCTCCTTACTCTGCCAAGCTCATTCCCGACTCAGTGCCTCTGCCTGCACTGTTCCTTCTGTCTAGAAAGTGCTTACTTTAGGTCTTTTTTCACAGTTCAGAGCTCAACTCTAACATCACATACTCATAAAGGACTTTTTGGAACACCCCCACTTCACAGCTCTCTATCAAATTATGTTTTATTTTCTCACAGCTTTTATCACTACCTGAAATTATCTCCCTTATCGATTTGTTCATTGACTCATTATGTGTTTGCCCCATTAAGAAAACAAAAGTTCTATAATAGCAGAGCCTTCTCTGCCTCATTCACCATTTTATCTTTCCCCAGTGTCTGGGGCCTCATGACTTGCATGGTCCTGGGGCACTTTTGCCTTCTTGGGCTCCTTGCACCATAAAAAGTCTTAAAAATCATGTCTATGACTACATTGATATAAAGACAAATATATTAATATCAGGCATTAAAACTTCTCTGTCAGATAAAATTCATTTTTTTTCTTTTCAATTTAAAATATTTTATTTTATTTTTGTGGAGCCTGGGCATTCTATATCACCTGTGCCTCATGAAGTCAGCCTGTGCACAGTGCCTAGGCATGATAAGTGCTCAATTATTAAGAGGACTGAGTGGGTGAATGAGCACTGGCCTGAAATTTAAGATTGTTGGACCCTGTTTTGCTTCTTACACAGCTGGCTAATAATCCCTTGCAGTCCTAGATTAGTAAATTGAGACAATGCAATCAGGTGGCTTTCCTTCTGTTCTCTCAGCTCATTCCCTGAAGTTCAATGATAGTTATGTCTGTGCTATATCACTTGGTCTTTTATTACACACATCTACTATCTTTTATTGCTTTTGTGTTTAATGTGTTTGTCTTACTTCTGTAACTAGATTATAGATTCTTACAAGACGAGAATTTTATTGCATTCTTAAATGTCCCCAGTCTATATCTGATGCTCATTATTTGTCTGATTGGACTTTCAAATGATCACATACATAAAAATATAGAACATGATAATTTTTTGACAGTATGTTGTTCGATGCTGTCTTCTAGTGAGTACAAACCAAGGTATTCCTAAACCTCCAACAATATACAGCACAACTCCCTTCTGCCCACAATAAAGAATTACTTGGCCCAAAATGTCGATAGTGTGAAGGTTGAAAACCCCTGCTATAAGGTAGGGCTATCCAAAAGAACTTTCTGTGACAGTGTAATGGTCCATCTGTGCTGTCCAATACAGTATTCACTAGCCATGTATGACTGCTGAGCACTTGAATTTTAAATTTTACTTAATTTTAGTTCATTTAAATTTAAATAACCAAACCATAGCAACTAGTAGCTACTATATTGGGTGACAACTCTAAAAAGTGCTTACTTTAGGTCTTTTTTCACAGTTCAGAGCTCAACTCAAATATCACATACTCATAAAAGACTTTTTTTTCCTTCTGGATGGGGATGGATTCTCTCTAGTTCAGGATAGAAAATCATTCTAAGATCCAGGGTTTTATTCAGTGTCTAAGTTCTAAGAATTCAAGTTTTCCCTAGAAGTAAATTCCAGAAAACTGGTAGAAGAATAATTAAACTTTTAAAATCTATGCACACAAAAGGAAAAGATTAGAAATAAAAACAAAAATATTTCATAATATCTGTCTTTGGTTAGTTGAATCACTAAATTGCAGCTTTTAAAAAATCTAATTACATGGATTTTCATTTTTTAAAATCACAAACATGTCAATTTCACAAAGAAAAATAAAGTTTTAAAACTGCATTTTGCTAAAAGAGAAGTAGTAAGACAAAAGCAAAGTCCTGCTTTGAATGACATGTGAAACATAAATGTTGCATACAAAAAGAAATGTCTATGGTAGATAAGACATGGAACCTTTATGAAAAAGAAGAAAGCTGAGAAATGGTCTATCTCAAAACACTCTGAGGATACATGCACATTGGTAGTTATTATGGGTTGAATATGAGGTGTCCCTCAAAAAACTCACATGTAAGACAATGTGAAATGTTCAGAGGTGAAATGATTAAGTTAGGAGAATCTTAACCTAAGCAGTGGATTGATCTACTGATACGTATTAACTGGGTGGTAACTCTAGGCAGGTAGGTTGTGGCTGGAGGAAGTTAATCACTGGAAATGTAGCTTTGGGTTTGCATTTTTTTTTAATATTTACTTTTTAGCTAGACACAATACCTTTATTTATTTATTTTTATGTGGTGCTGAGGATGGAACCCAGGGCCTCTCCTGTGCTAGGCAAGCGCTCTACCACTGAGCCACAACCCCAGCCCTGGGTTTACATTTTGACCCTGGTGAGCAAAGCGCTCTCTCTCTCTCTCTCTCTCTCTCTCTCTCTTTCTCCCCCCACCTTTCCTGGTTGCCCTGTTCTGAGCTGCTTTCCTGGGCCATTACCTTTTGCCATGTTGTTCTGCCTCATCTCTGGCCCAGAGCTATGAAGTTAGTTGACCATGGATTAAACCTCTGAGACTGTGGGTCAAAATAAATGTTTCCTCCTCTACATTGTTCTCATCAGGTCTTGCGATCAACACAAGAAAAAAAATTAACTACATAATTTTAGTAAATGGAGTAGGATCTAACAAAACTGGAGGGATCCACTAGGCAAGATGATCAGAAATTACCTTCAATTCAGCCTCTCTACTTACTATCATGAAGCAATTGGGCTGCATTCCACTGCTGATATATATGTGATACCTAACTCCAATTCTGTAACCCCAAAGCAAAACTCTTATGTTGGTGTGAAGTCTTTGGAAACTAATCTGGTGACATAATTTAAACCTAGGTGTCAGTGGCTAATATTGTATCTAAGTATTATTTCTTTTAAATAATATGTTTCATGTTCACTATATTCTTCCATGCCATAATCCAGTTAGGCCATGTGTGAGTCAGCTTTCCATTATTGTAACAAAATGCCTGAGATAATCAACTTAGAAAGAGGAAATATTTATTTCAGTTCACAGTTTTGAAGCCTTCAGTCCAACAGGCTTGGCCCTGTTGCTTTTGGATCTGTGGAAAAGTAGTATATTATGGTAGAGAGTATGTTTTACTCACTTCATAGCAGCCAGGAAGTGAAAGTGAGGGTAATAATAGGATCTAGATTTTCAATAACTCTCCAAGGGCAGACCATCAATGACCTAACTCCCTTCCATCAGGCTACACCTTCTAAAGGTCCCACCACTCCAAGTAGCAGCATGAGCTGAAGACAAAGCCTTTGACACATGGGCCTTTGGGAGGAAATCATAGCAGGTCACATCTCCTCTCTGTGAACTAATGAAAAGAAACCTGTTTAACTTCATTTCAACCATAGAGTGTTTTGTCTAAGGAATCCAAAATTTCTAGAAGTTTAATGACCTTGTCATAGTGCTAATAAAAGCAAGTGACTGCTTATTCATAGAAAACTTGGGCAGGAGGGCAGGATTAGGAAGAAGCAAACCCATCTGTAGCAATGGGCCTTGCTATTAGCAGTAGTTTACCTGGTGGACTAGTATAATATTTACTTCTTTAGTTATTTATCACTACCCCTTTTTTGTAAGCAAGGAAGTTTTCCGAAGTAACTTGCTCAAGGTAACCAGATGTTAGTCCAATTAATATTGTGACATAACAATCTACCTCAAAACTTAATGCCATGAACAATCATGTTCTTAGGTTACTGAGTTTTGTGGGGCTGATGTTTGGGAAGGGCTGTCCTGGGCAATTCTGTCCTGGGGTCTCTCACGAGTTTATGCTAAGACATTGCCTACAGTGGTACACCTACTGGGGAAGATAAGGGCTGACTCACTCTCTCTCTCTCTCTCTCTCTCTCTCTCTCTCTCTCTCTCTCCCTCCCTCCCTCTTTCCATGTTTATATTGTCTCAGAGGTTCTCCACATATTCTCTCCATGGATAGTTTGGCTTCCTCATAATGCAGTGGCCTCAGGATATCTGGGTTGCTTATATGGTGGTCAGATTTTCAGTAAGAGCATTCCTGCAAGCAATGTGAGCATCCTACCACCTTTTCAGATCTAGCTTCTAAAGTCACACCTTGTCATTTTGCCACATTCATTTGGTTACATAAAGGTCACAAGTCCACTCATTTTCAAGTGGAGCCTAATTAGACTACACCTCTAACATTTGAGTATCAACATTCTGGAACATAGGGGTTGGAAGAGATGGTTATGGTCATCCCTGAAAAATACAATCTGACATAGATGGTGATTTGCCAGTTCAGAATTTGTCATATCAAACCCTGTGTCGTATCAAACTCTTTTTACTCAACTATACCAAACAGCATTAAGGCATTGTGTGTATAATAATGTGGTAACTGTTAAACGAGGTGGGCTTCTTGGAAAAAGGTAAATGATTTACATAGGTTAGTTATTACTGTTGAGCTTCAATTTCTGTTCCCTGAAGTGGTATAAAAACCTTGGTCTAACATGAAAAAACACAAGTTTCTTTTTTTGTGAATTTTGCTTTTGTGTGTTCAGCTAGTCACATGTAAAGCTATGCTGTTCTGGAATATTGTTTCCCTGGTACTGATGATTTGGTTATTTGAAGAAAATTCCTAGTTTTCCCAAGGCACATATTAAAGGTTCACCTTTGGTTTTGCAAAGTGTAGCTTTCCAGGAAACCATTTGCAAAATGTCTGTGACTGGTGTTATTATGAAAAAACTGTACCCTTCTTGTTGGCTTGACCATCTCCTTTGGTTCACAATTCTACATCTATAATATAGTTTGTTGTTCCTCTTTGTAGAAGGGAAGTTTTATGGTACATGGTCTTATTGGGTAAATGAATTCCTGTGAGACCCTATGCTGAACACAGAACCCCACTCAACAGAAACTGAGAGGTCACATCATGCAGTGCAGCAAAATAGTAGCTATTTCTTACTCTGAAGTATGTGAGATACAGAAAGATGGTCCTAGTCTTAGAACATTGAGAAGATCAAATGAAGTTCTGATTAAAAAAAAAAAAAAAAAAAAGAACCTGCCTACAGGAGCAAGGCACAGCATGAAGAGCGAAATACCTTCCAGTTGCCAGAATGGTGATGCTCCAAGGTAATGGGGTGGTGGACACTATAATTCCAAAAATGACATGGGAGCCCAGTGGTCACCCCAGTGCCATTCACCATGAGTAGAACCCAATTAAGATACCAGAGGGAAAAGAAGATTTTGAGACTTAAAATTATACAACCCTGGATTTTGAATCTTAGTTCCATCCCTATTTACTCAAATAAATTGATTTCTATTGCTCATTTTTATCATCTAGGTAAACCTAGGTAATAATAGACACTTTTTATAGCTGCTTTGAGGACCACTGATCATGGTAATATCTAGAGCATAATAAACATTTCCTTTTTCCTCCTCCTCTAGTTCTCTTCAGCCTCTTCTTAGTATGGATCTAAGAGATGGGTTGCAACCGAGGGCCTGTGGTGGGAGGATTACTAAGGTCTGCTGTGAGACACTGAAGGCAGAATCAGGGGCCCAGGGTGCTGCTCTTACAAGAGGGAAGAGAGGGAAATTCTGCCAATAACAGCCAGTGAGAGGGGAAATCAGTTCATCAAACATATAAAACCTTTTAATAGCTACAGTGCCAAAATTACAAAGTCAGAAAAGATGTTCACTGTGACACTGATTTTAATACAGTAGTTGTAAACTAGAAACATTCTACATGTGTCTTAATAAGTTCTTCGAAAATAAATTATGGTATTGCAAAAGAATGAAATAGAAAAATATGTACTGATTGAAATATTTCTTAAGACATATTGTTAAATAAAAAGCAGGTTGCTAACCTAATTTGGTGTGATTGTGTTTGTGTGTGTATGTCTGTGTGTGGTGTGTGTTTATGTAAGAATATGTATGATAGTACAGGCAACGAAAATTTCCAGAAGAGTACACAAAAGCTGGCAATAGGGGTGATTCTGTTAAATGGAGCAGAAAGAAAGGAGAAAAAGGGAGGAAGAATTTTTACTTTGATTTCTTTGCACTTTTGTCTTGCTTGATCTTTTAAAAAAAAAACTTATAAGCATGTGTTATTTTTGTAATGCAAATAAAATAAATTAAAATGATCTGTTAAAGCTGTTCAACAGAGAGAAACAAGAAAAATAACTCAAGATGGCAAGAGATTAAGAAATTAAAATCTCCCCAGAGCATTTTATGCTCAGAGTTTACCGCAGAACATTTTTAGGACATGATTAACATTTATGCTGAACAGAGGCAGGAAACAGGGCAGTGAAAATCAAAACTGACCAGGAGGAACTCACAGGTAAGATGTGTAGAGAAAAATGTCAGAATGTTTGTTCCTATTTATTTTAGTAGTTCAGTTCCTGGCTGCCCATTAGAATCACCTGGGGAGCTTTAAAAATATAGCAAGAGCGACTTGTAGATATTCTGATTCAATAGATTTGGGGCAAGGACCAATTTTTTTTTAAATTCAGGTAATTCTTGCTTAGCTAGGGTAGAAAACCACTACATCTAACACTGCATAAAACCCTCAAAATAATGAACAAACAGCTCTTTCTCTCTTAATGTAAAAGATAAAACTGTATGTACATACTATGCAACATAATATTTTTGAAAAAAATATAATGAAATGGTTAAGTCTAACTAATCAACAAATGTTTTAATATATCATAACAATTGATTCTTCACTGCCTACTATATTACAGGTTCTGTGCTAGGTGTGAGCCTTATAAATGTGAACCAATTTAAAAAAAAAAACATTTAAGTCAATTGACAAAAATATAAATTTTGATATATTTTAACCTTTCTGTAAACATGCAACTTATAGATGACAAATGGGAAAATAATTTCAAAACAAAGAGTGCTATAAAAAATATATTCCCTGTTTCCAATAAATGCATTAATAAAAAGTAGGTGCAATAGTTCCTACAGCAAATTAAACAGAAACTACCTTTTACATAATAAAGAGACTTCAAGAACTCACTGGGTACCTGGCATATGAATAATTGCATTCATAGTGTGGTCCAAGGACCAGTCAAGTTATCCTCACTGGAAGCTTATTTCAAATACAGAATCTCTATCTTAGATCTATTAAGTCAGAATCAGCATTGAACAAGATCTCCAGGTGATTAATGGGCATGTAACTACATGAGAAGCACTTTAGTTCCCTGAAGATTATCTTTTAAACCTCCTTGGCCAAATTCATCTTGCTTACTTTAACTACATATTTGGTTATCATGAAATTGAATGACTTGCTTTACACAGAATCATAAATGGCTTATATCCCAATTTCCTCTGCAACAAAATTAAGATTCTATTTTTTTGAAGTTACCATGCTGAGCACTATAGACACTTTAAACATATTACCTTCACAGCAACCCTCAAGAAGTTTGCATTATTGATCTTCCCATTTACTGATGAGTTAACTGAGATTCATAAAATCTCACAGATGAAAAATGACAAAACTAAAATTCAAATTCAGTTTTGATTAAATATTCAGTTGCTGTACTGTACTCCACTGGCTTTTAAATTATGCTCACCAGAAAAAAAATCATTTAAAAGGATATTTAAATAATATTTAATTTAAAAGTATGGTCATTGTAGAATTTTGTAATGTAACTGAATAAAAAAGAGGGTAAAGATATGATTAGGTAGCCAAATATATCTTACATTTTGATTTCAAACACACACACACACACACACACACACACACATACACACACACACATACACACACACAAATACATGCAATGTGGTTTTAGTTTGTATAGTAATTTGATATGCTAGTATGTTCAGAAAATTTGCAGTGAAATTTTCAGATCCTGAAATGTAGCCAAGAAGATCATTTTGTTCAAATTGCAATCAAACATTAATAAAACAGGGTGGAGCTTAACAGTATAGAAAGCATACAAATTAGCTTCTAAGTGGGTCTTTCCTGAATAAATGCCAAAGTAAGAAATCAGTCAGAAATGCAGTCATCAGCTACCATGACATTTATTCTATTGTCTCACTTGGAAGACTGATTAAACTTCAGATGGAATTTAGTTAATAAATGCATATTAGCACAAGGCTTCTCCCCATTGATCTTCGTTAGTTCCTATGTTGGACTTTGGACTTAAATTAAGTGATTTTTGTTGGAAATAATTATTGTCTGGCCAAGTAAAACAAGACTTTTCTTATTGCTACTAAAGGAAGCAATAGAAGACTTTTTACTCACCACAAAAGTTATGTGTTTTTAGCCAGTTGGACCTAGCAGGAAGTACCTGTATCAAGACATGCTGAAAATATAAATAGGGAACTACAACAAGAGAAACATAAATAATTCAGTATTACTGCTCCAAAGCCAACCTTAAGCTATGTTTTGGTGATTCATGTACCTGTTGAGGAATCGATTAAATCTGGCAGTTATTTTAGCTGTTTGCCACATCTTTTTAATTCTATGTGAGACTGAGAGTGCAAATTAATAAAAACCTAAAGAATGAACATAGGTATAAAAATAAAAACGTATCTGACAAGAGAGACTAAAAAAAATAAATAAATAAATGCCCGGCAGTTCCCATCCATTAGTAAGGAAAGTACCTATCCTAAGTTAAATGTGAATACAATTACAAATTTTCACCCAATGTTAACATTCCCACACAATCACGCACACATTTATAAAAAGTAAATGTAGAGTTCAGATATCTGAGCAATACCTGAGTTTCCATGTTTTAAAAAAAACATGAGGGTGAGTTAGCAAGGAATAGGCATGGGCATGTGGGGAAAATACAATTAAAGACAAAAATCTTCCAGTTCAGAAAACCTCTCCTATAAAGTAGAAAGTGAAACTGACTGAACTGGGAGGCCATCATCCATCCCCCAATTGGGAAACATTTTTCCTGTTGAGAGAAAGAAACCAAAGGACCAGACCAGCCACCCTGACAGGCACCAAAGTTGGGAGCAGAGATTGCCCACTAAGACCTAGTACACGATAACTAAATCGGTATATGTGCTTTTCCTGTCTTTTGTCACTTTTCTTTCTCCTTTTCAAAAGGTTTGGTAGTTTCCAGGGATTTTGGAGATAGAAATTTTGAAACAATTAAGTTTCTTCCATCTTCCTTAACAGCTAGATTTGAATAAAACTTATTTTCCTGCCAGTTTGATTCTGAATATTTCTGGCGCAGTGAATACTATGGCCTAGGCTCTTTCTTCCCTGGGTGGGATCATGTGCCACCTGGTAACAAAAGAAAATAGTTTTATTATTGAATTAGCATTAAACCAAAATGTGAGGCACATCTCAGGCAATCTGCTAAGAGACTACAAAGGCAGAAAGGAGTCTCACCGTGTCCTAGTAGGTACAGCTCTGGAGATCAGGCTGTTAGCCAGCAGCGTGGAGTCTGCACAGTGGGCCCCCTGAACCCTTCAGTTGGTGGGAGGAGGAAAGAGTTGGGGAAAGACAGCACCCATTCAACTCCCCAGTTCTTTTCAGAGCTGGCCCTGTGTCAAGGTCATTGGGTAAAGGAATCGAGGGAATTTTTAACTTCCAATCATCTGGCAACAGGTTATTTCCTATTTTTAGAAGAAGACACAGAACACACATGCAAAACATTTTTGTTCAAATCCTTTGTCTAAATTATAAAGTTTTCTGTTTTCTTTGGTTCTAAGTTCTGAAATTCGAGTTCCTTAAGGAAGGGCACAATTACAGTATCATGTATAAAAGGGGAACCACAGGATCATCCAATGCTCGGGAAAGGATGTGGTTGCTGTTTTATTAGGGCTCCAGAGGAAAGTATATTATTTTCTGTATGTCGCAGTTTGATTTTTTTTTCCTTCCAAAATCCTGAATATTCCTCATAAAAATAAAGCCCCAGTCTAAAGCCAAGCAGCTCAAGGTAGGAAGTAAATTTATAGTAAAGGGGTTCTGGCATCCAGCTCTGTTCCAAAACGCACTAGGAGACTTGCCAGGATGTGGAAAACTTACTGTCATAGGAAAGAGAGGCAACTGCTCAATGACATCATAATCCAATTTTAGCAGGTTTTATTACATAGAGAACTGTCAACATTGGGCTCTGCTGTTATGACTCATTGAATTATTTTGGCTAACATGGAGCATAGTGTACATACCCAGGAACACACATATACTAATTCTTAAGTTAGAGAAAACTCAATTGTTCCAGCTAGTAATCTATAGAGGAAAAGAGACGCATGTTGTCAAACTTAAAAATAACCAGTGGATAATAATAGCTGACATTTATCAACACCTGATGGAGCAGGACTTCTTCTAAGGCACATATTAATTCATTTAATTATTTTAGCATTCCTATGAAGTAGGTAATATACCTCCTATTTTAAAGAGAAAGAAACAAGCTCAGAGAAGTCAAATACTTTCCCAAGGTCACAAAGACCATAGAATAGACTTGAGATTCAAACACAGGGAGTCCAGGTACAGTCCAGGTTTTTTTCTATAGTAATGTATTTATTTTCAGAGATCTTACAAACAGAAATTTTGCTACATATCTAGTATTTGCTTGCCATTCTACTCCTCTAGAAAATAACAAGTCTTTTCTGTTATACAGTGTTTAAAGAGCTCCCAGTGAGGAGCTGGTGTCCTTCTACAATCAATTTGCATAAGTTAAATTATACACACAATCAGTAGATTACTGATATTCCAGTTATATTCATATATATGTATATGTATATATGTGTGCGTGTATATACACACACACACATATGACAATTTTGCTTTCTTTGTTATCTAAATGCAATTATTTACTCTATGACAGTTTTCATAATTTTGTCTTACAGTGCTTTTGATACTACCAAAATATTACCACAGATGTGAACAAATTAGTTAGATTAATAAATTAAGTTTAAGGCAAATATTTCTCCTATACCAAATTAGCTCATTCCTAAAGAAGGCTGAGAACAAGTAAAAATCAAAATTGTTGTTATTGCTGCATCATTAATGCATGCTTCTTTTAAAATTTTTGTAGTAAATATAATACATATTTTTATGAAGGATTCATTTGAAGCAAAATATGTCTTTATTCCATGCTCTTAATCCTTTACTATGTTCCTAGGCCAACACAACACTGTTCTAACAATTTAAAGGGAAATGATCTTCTGAATGGAAATTTTTCACATTTCCATTTTGTAAAATTCAACACTCGCTCATGGTATCAGTTTGTTTGTGCTGCTATAACCAGAGTACCTGAAACTGGGTAATTTATAAAAAACATTTTTCTCAAAATTTGGGAAAGCCCCAGATCAAGGTGACAACACTTGGTGAGGGCCTTCTTGGTGTGTCCTCAGATGGCAGACAGCAAAAAGACAAGAAAACAAAGTAGTCTAAAGCTGTTCCTGCTGTGTGAAGTCTCTTTTATAAGGACTTTCACCCCATTAACAAGGAAGGAGCCCTCCTGACTTAAACACCTCTTTAAAAGCCCCATCTGTTAATATTGTCACAGTGGCAACACCTGAATTGTGCAAGGTATGTGTTCAAATCACAGCCAGTTAGCCAGGAATATAAAGGTTACCTACTACTCAGATCAGGAGCTAAACACGGAAACCTGCTATTACTGTCACACTTCAGTGTCATAGAGGAAGCCCAAGACAGTTGAATAAGATGAGAGAAACTAACAAGAGAAGTAATTCTATGGAAGGAAAAAGATAAAAGTTATTACTTTCAAGTGATGTGTTTTTCTTCCTGAACAACCCAAGACTAGTTTCCTGGTTTTCATCATTTTATTGGTGGTGTTAATGTTCCTATTTTCCAAGAGAGTTTCTCGATTTTATCTTCCATGCCGGTTTCCATTTCCAGGTACATTTTTCTCTTGAGTATTCAGCTTTTTATCTCAGCCTGCTCCTCTTCCATAAATACAATTGCTCCTATCTCCTTGAGTTTTTTGAGAAGATGTTTTCCTATTCTCCTTGCATTCCCTTCATTTCCTGTCCATTTCCCCTCCTGTTTTCCTGGGAACTATATATGTTATGGTACAGGCTTCCTCAGCTGTCTGAATGTTTCTTGGCCAATCCATTCATATTTAAAGATGTTAACTGGAAGCTGGGGCTGGCAGGGTGAGTTCACTGACTTGCGGGCTTGACCAAAGTCTGACCAACTGGAACTCGATCACTGTGGATTAGCAAATTGGGAACAGGCCATCTCATAGAGTCACCCCACAGGCAAGTCTCTAAAAAATTGTTCTCTTGGACCCATCTCTTTCCTCATTTCTTCTGTTTGAGAAGTATTAATCTGACTTCTGGAGAGATGGATACTATGCAGAAGAGGGGAATATGGCATTCCCCATTCTACATCAGATTCTCACTCAATATCCTGTTCTCTGGATGTACTCATGTACCTTTCATGAGCTGTGCCAGGTCAACCTGCATCAATTTCCCACCTGGCTCAACTTCTCTAAAATAGAAGCAGAGTCATCAGGCTGCACAGGGTGGGAGAGGTTCTCTGCATACTTTCTATCTTCCAAAGTTCTCTTGACATCCCTCGTTTGCTCTTTTCTCCTCTCCATTCTAATCAAATCTGGATTTAAGGAGGCAATGGTACTAAATATCTTTGTCAATCTGCCACATTTCTCAGAAGCCCATACTCAAACATGAACCCAGGCAACTGTTTTCCAACTCTATCCCTGTATCAACTGTCAGTCTAAATGGATCAGAAGTGAGTTTTGGAAGATCAGAAGCTTAAATTCACGACATTGTGAAGTCACCAAGAACAGAAGATGCAATCCCAGAGAGTGTTAAATTCTGAGAAGCCAGTGCAACCATTGCAAAAGCTCTGACAAGTTCTCAGCTTGAGCAGTTAGGAGCTACATTTAGAAATCTCCTGAACTTATCCCTGCTTCATTAAATTACAGATTCCCTCCCCTAAGGATTAGGAACCAGGAAGAATCCTCTTACAGAGATGGGAAAAGAGCTCAATACCTCTCTTTAAATCCATTATAAAATCAGATCTGCTAGATGACACCTAAGGCTCCATGTTTAGTCTATGTGTTCTGGACAAAAGTAAGTATATTAAAATTGAAATTTAAAAACAGAGACTCAGAGATTAGTCAAATTCTAGGCAATTACAATTGGATGAGAGGGACGGCTTTGATTATGGGAGAACATAGAAGAGAAAGTAACCAGATGATGCTAAACACACAAGTAGACACAGAGGATCAAAGACATTCCCTGTGGTCATTTTCATCCCTCCTGGACATGTTATTAGAACTGATGGATGGCCTTTAGTTTTTACATGAAAGAAGTGACTGGGGCCCAGCCAATTATTTCTAGATCTCTAGAGACAGGGAACGATTCAGATGATATATACTTTGCACTAAAATGGTAGTTGTTTGCAGAACATCCTAACTACATCTAAAATCAAGTTCCTCAGATGATCAAATTCAGGCTGTGCAAAAAAAAAAAAAAAAAAAAAAAGACTGAATTGTTACACAGAAATCCCTGGAAACTACTGTTTATAATTCAATAAGATAGTTGTTTTGAAAATAAAATCACTGCAGAATTTCCTTAAACATCAAAATGCTCTTGAGTAAATAAGAATGAATTTGAATTATATACCTGGAAGCAAAAATAATTTTATAGAAGCCATCTATTTCACAGGAGAGATTAGGACATCCTGGAGTGCGTACTGTGGGGAGTTTGGAAAGAAGAAGAAACAATTCTCTAAACAAGAGACCTACAGCTTACAGAAATAATACTGATATATATATATATATATATATATATATCCCACATTTTAAAAAACGGTGTTAAGAAACCAAGCCAAGGCCTTCTAGAATGAGGAAATGAATTCATTTTAGCCTCTGTCTTTAAGACCTGAAACTGAAAGCTGCCTTCTCTTGTATGGATTCCCCCCTCCCTTATTAAGTCATGATCTTTCTGGCCACTATTCTGTAAGATTAATTCAAACTCAACAGTGACATTTTGGCCTCCTGAGTCACTTCCCTCTTTTCCCTGTTGCTGACAGTGAGCTGGGGCTTAGCTAATATTCAGCCTGCTACATGATCACTCTGTCACCCTCCAAGGGGACTTCAGTCACTAGGATGGTTGCTATCTTAGTTATGTGGGCAATAGAAGCAACCACACAGACCAATTTTAAATGGATTATTGGCAGGATATATAGAGATTATCTTGTCAAAAATCAACAGAAGTTGTATTAAGGATATTTACCTGAGGAGAAAGACCATTTTTTTTTAAATTCCTTAAGCCTATTTGTTTTCAATTTAAAGTAAACGTGAAAAATCTAATATGGTGCTTAATCAATAACATAGGAAATAAGATATATTTGTTCTTGAAATGCTGCTTCAAAGGTTGTAATACCCACTATTCTTTTTTATTCACTTGATAGTCTTGTTATCATTCTTTTGATTTATTCTCATAAAGTAGCAGACATAAGGAGAATTATAATTCTGTTTGTCAGCACAATCCATCTTGCTAACAGTGAAACATCTCTCCTTCCTCTTTCTTGCAACCAAAGGTGGGGGGACTATGTCTTCACAGTTTGTATAATAATGATATCTAAACAGATACTAAATCTAGGATTCAGATACAAGCAATTTTACTAAGAGTGTGTGATCAGAACAGAGCAGTATGGGGTCAGAAGAAGCAAAACTGGGAAGAGACCAAGACAAGCCAGAGTGTATTACAGTGAAGTCCCAAAGGACCATTTTGATCCTGCAGGGAGCTCAACCAGAAAGTGCAGCTCCCAGTTTTTCCATCTGGAGGCAACGGAGATATTTTATACTCCTACATCACTTGGTCATTCATTGGAAGGAGAGTGAAAGGAATATTCCAGGCCCCATCAGCTCTCCTTTCTGGCTACACTGCCCAAGTGCAATCTTCTTAAGGTCTCAGGAACAAGTTATTACCAGCAACAAATAGGAAGCTGGAGAATAGTTTCAGAGGCTTCTAGCAGGGCACCATAACATCTGCTAAAAAGGCTATTGACAATGTATTACTCTAATCTGGATCAGAAAGTTTCCATTCTTCTTACATCTATGATCCATATCCTATGTACAATCTCCTTTTAAGGACCTCCACTTTTAAAATCTACTATTTAACACTCTAAACTTCAAACTATTCTTTAACCCTGTATCATCTCCAGTCTGTGGTGTGTACAGTATAAAGCATTTCTGTTATCAATCTGTTTCAAAGGACACAGCAAGGTTATTCTCCAACCCAAAGGTGGTGAGTTCATTGTACAACCTACGGATGAAAGCTCCCTGGGTGCTGTACTACAAAGACCAATAGAGAAGAGGATTAAGCTTGTTGAAATACACCTGTGGTCTTCAGATGGAACTTGTTCTGGATGTACACATCTTGTGCACTGCTGAATGTTTGGAGAGTATCCAGATAGCTTCATGAGGCTCTCATAGATACTTTCCCGAATAGCTCCCAGAGCCCCAGCTTAGGTCTGGATTGGCTCAGGCCTGGGAGAGAAGACAAGGCAGAAGCTGGAGTGAATCTTCTTCCCTCACTGCCAAGACCCATAATTCCATCATAGATGGAAAAGACCCAGGCACTTGGGCTCCTTGAATACAGTTTGACGTTTCATGTCCATATGGTGCTCTGTTTTTTAAAATAATGAACCAAATTATAAGAATCAAGTTATTCTAAGCAGAGAGATCATTCCAACCTGTGTTATCACCCTTATAAAAATCATTAAAAGAAAGTGATGGTCATTGCTCCCTTTGGTATATACAAAATCTAGGAAAAACTTACAGATGAAGATAACACTTAGAGACAATGAATTATTTAGTAGATATTTGCTTGAACTCTGGAATATGATCAAAGAGAAACTTCTGATACTTATTCTATTAATTATGAATGACAAGCCTTCAAACTTTCAGCTTAGAGTATTATTTGTTATAAATGAGCCCACCCCACTTGACTCTTTCCTCGGCAGAGGAAAAACATTTTGTTATCAAGAAGGGAGTTCTTCCTCCTGAGTTTGGCTCATACCAACAACCTGCCCATATTATTCTCATCCTTGAAATGTGCCTCCTTGAAGAATCCCCCCTAGATTTCACCCATCGTGATCAATCTTTCCCTCTCTTGATTCTTCGGCATCTCTGTGATCTTATCCTCACTCTCTGTTCTGTGCACAGATGTTTTCTGGTGTCTCTCTCCAACAGGGTTTAACTTCTCTTGTGTTTGGGTATCCCCATTACATCTAGAAAAAGGTTTGATATGCAGAGTATCACCATAGATGCTATTGAATTAATGTTACTTAAAAGAACGTTTTGAGTTCTTACAAGGTACTTAACACCGAATGAGGCAATGGGAAAAGCATGTAAAAAAGATGGAAATAGAACCATTCTTAAACTTATCAAGGATGAAAGACATAGGGAGGGGAAAGGAGGGGAAAGGGGGATAGGGAGGGCTGCAGAATACAACAGATACCAGTATTGCTGTATGTATATGCATGGCTGTATAACCAACGTGATCCCGCAGTCTGTACACGTGGAAAAATGAGAATTCATACCCTATTTGAATCAAATATATGATATTTGATCATTGTATTGTCTTGAGCAACTAATAAAAAAAAAAGAAAATAGCCAGGTGTAGTGGTGCACACCTATAATCCCAGTGCCTCAGGAGGCTGAGACAGGAGAACCACAGGTTCAAAGCCAGCCTCAGCAAAAGTGAGGGGCTAAGCAACTCAGTGAGATTCCATCTCTAAATAAAATACAGAATAGGGCTGGGGATGTGGCTCAGTGGCCAAGTGCCCCTGAGTTCCATCCCTGGTACCAAAAATAAATAAATAAATAAAAAGAAAAGACTATGCTATATTTTGCTAAATTTTGTGGAAGAAATGAGTATGCTATAGAAGTCAACACCTGCTTATGAGAAAAGCAGTAGACATCATTCCCTTAATAAGACAAGGAGGTTGAGGCCAATAGAGGTCACAGCTGTGGTGTATCAGGTCCCTGCCATCAGGCTTCCAGACCAGAGATCTTCTGCTCTTCACAAGCATTCCACATTATGCAGGGGTTGGAGGGCTTGCTCCTAAGAAAGACAATACAGTTGGCCAAGATTCACACAGTTTGCCCAATGAGGGTTGAAGAAAATAGACACCAAGTCTCTTGATTTAACCTTGAATAGAAACAGTATGTGTGGTAGAAGGTCCAAAGATCCAAATTCAAGACCCCAATACGTGAAATTCAGCCAACATTTATTGCTGTGAGTTCTTTTTAATGTGGTTTTGTTTTAAAGGGCAAATACTCCTAACCTGTAAACATATTCAGCCCATTCAGATACAAGTATTCTAAGGTGCTGTTCATCCTATCATGTACCATGATCTGACTTAGGAAGATATTTGCATGTTTAAAAGAACTTTGTGATTAATAAAAGGAAAAAGAATGAGTGAAGGAAGGAGCATTCTGTGTCCAGGAAAGATAACAAAATCTAGAACCAAAAGATATTAAGAGAAGCAATATATTGGAGATCTTTTGGAAGATAGATTGGGGTAACTTCTGGGCCTCTGCAGTGAAGAAAAGCCAAATACATTACACTGGAAGAAGAAAATAGCACATAAATTAAGATTTTCCCTATTATGTCCATTTAGAGAAAAGTTGAGTGGTGGACAAAAATAAATAAATGAATAATACATGTAGGAAAAGAAAAGAAAATGCATCCCTAAGTAGTTGTTCATGAATTTATCTTCAGCAAATTAATTCTGTTACATATCTTCAGAATTGTTACAGAGCTCCTAGCACGAAAGGGCCAGTATTCTCCCCGTAGTCTCTTCCGCGGTGTTTTATGCTACATACTTAAGGGGGCCTGTCCAGGTTGCAGTTCGGTACAAGGCTGGTGGCAGCTGGAGAGAGCAGAGGAAGATGTTTGGCAGTTCAGCATCACCTCGGTACCGGCATATCTCAACCTCCTTGTGAGTCTGAGGAATTAGTCACTGTGGAATCTTCATTATGGCAAGCTAATGAGTAAATAAAACCAAGAGAGCAAGAGATAATTTGGTTAAATATGCACTAGGGATGGAAAAAAAAAACAGACGGGGACATTAATCCCACTTACAGGGTTTGGCTTCAAACCCATTCACATCATGACTAATTTTGAGCTGCTGTTAAACATAACCATCAAAGGTTTCACTATACAACTCTTCAGCTTGAAAAGATGCTGAGAAAACCAAACCAAAAGGGTATAATACTTCTGAATTAAGTGTTATCAGCACCAATTTTTGGTACAATTTACACCTACAGAGAAGTCCTTTATAGATTTCTCTACAGGCCATTATTTGAATGGAAATTAAACCATTAGTCTGCAGAGATGGGTTTAGCCCATGGCCTTCTTCAAAGGTTTCACGGGGTCTTTTGCAAGACTCCCCCTTGCTTACGCTAAACTCAAAGGCCATTATCTTGGGATGGGTGAGTTCAGCAAGACCAGAGCTGTATGGCATTCCAAAATGGATCCTTCTCAGCAGCCTTAAATTCAGTGCTTTATAACCTTGAAGTGTCTTTAAAAGCATTCTAGAAAGTGAAGGAACAGTGTATCTGGATTTTCTTTTTTAAAAAGCCACAAAATTGAGAGTACTAGACTAATTACCACGATGTTTTCAAATACTTCTCTAAAACTTGTTGCTCTTGGCATTCATAGCCCTCGTGCTACCCCAACCCCAGGAGGAACTGGCTGTTATCCATTCTCCAGGAGAAAATGGAGCATTGGCCTCTGTCCTCAGAGCATTACATTTCCACCCTCCCTTCTCTCCACAAACCTCCCCTCACTTCCGTCTTCCATCTTCCTTACTCTCAGCTGGTAACTTGCCTCTGACCTCATAGAGAACACAGAATTCATTAAACAGTCCTTTGTTAAGGACTTCCAAAAATTTAAAAAAAAAAAAAAGCCTTTCAAAAATAAAAAAGTTCCTCCAATTCTACCTGGACTGGGACCCATTCTCTCCTTTTCCTTTTTCAGATTAGGAAAAAAAAAAAAAAAAAAACTTCTTCACAAAGAAATCAGTTCTTCCCTCGGTTCAGTGGGACCTCATTTCTCAGCAAAATATTTAATAGTGTTCTCATTTTTAGTCACTCCCAGAGTAAATCCATTCAATCTCATGACTTCAATAATCGCAGCATCGATGATGACTCCCAAATTCATCTTTTTCTTTTGTTTTTGCTACTCTTCCTCTCCCAATCCATTCTTCATACAGCCCCTTATCCGTCCTTTTTGAAAGGAAACACTATCCTATCATTCCTCACCTTAAGCCAGTTTAGTGCTATTTCACTGCCATAATGCACACAGTTGTGGGGATCCATCCCCATGTACAATTCTAGCCTCATCTCTACTCTCTTCCAATTTCCTTATCCTCTCTGGTCCTTCAGCAAAACTGGGTTCCCTCCTCATCAAACACACAAAGGAAAATTTTCCTCTCACAGTTAACCCAAGCCCTATATTCTCAAAATCAAAGCTCGAATACTACTTCATTAGGGAATCCTTCAAAAGTACTTCCCAATCTTTATCCTCCCCACCTAAGTTAGATCTGGCTTTTGGAATACTTTCTACTTTATTTTCCTTGTACGCATCAAAATTACATCATTATATTTATTCATAGCTATTTCCTTGTGTCTAGCTAGTATCTATTAGATACTCAGTAATTATGCAAAGGATGAATGGGCAGTGCTATTTCTAAGAATCATTTTGTTGTCCGTAAGTTATAACATCCAAAAAAAGCTCAAAGAGTGATTTGAAATTAGAATTAAGTAGAAAATTACCTTTATTTTATTTCATTTTTATTTATTTATTCTAATTTGTTATACATGATGGCAGAAGGCAATTCATTTCATATTACACATATAGAGCACAATTTTTCAAGCCATTGATTGTTCACAAAGTATTTTCACACCATTTGTGCTTTCATACATGTATTTAGGGAAATGATGTCTAACTCATTCCACAATCATTCCTACCCCCTTGCCCCCACCCTTCCCCTCCTTCTCCTTTGCCCCATCTAAAATTCCTCCATTTCCCCCATGCTCCCCACCCTCCAACATCACCAGTATGAGTCATATCATCCTCATATCAAAGAAAACATACTGCCTTTGGTTTTAGGGGGATTGGCTTGCTTCACTTAGCATTATATTCTCCAACTCCATCCATTTACCTGCAGATGTCATGATATTATTCTCTTTTAATGCTGAGCAAAGTTTCATTGTGTTTATAAATAAAGGGCATCTGGGTTGGTTCCATAATTTAGCTACTGTGAATTGTGCTGCTATAAACATTGATATGGCTCATAATGGTGATGGGGTGGGGAGAACATGGGAGGAATGGAGGAACTTTAGATAGGGCAAAGGGGAGGAAGGGGAAGAGAGGGAGCAAGGGGTTGGAATGGCCGTGGAATGAGTTAGACATCATTACCCTAAGTACATGTATGAAGACACAAATTGTATGAAAATACTTTGTGTACAATCTGTGACTTGAAAAATTGTGCTCTATATGTGTAATATGAAATGAATTGCATTCTGCTATCATGCATAACAAATTGGAATAAATAAATATATATTTTTAAAAAGGACTAGAACATTATATAGGCTGGTAGACAAAAGGCCCAGCACACAATATACAAAAATAAGTAGCATTTCTATGTACTAACAATAAATGATTAAAAAGGAAAAGAAGTCAAGAAAGCAATCCCACTCACAATAGCATCAAAAAATAAAATTCTAGGTAATAAATTTAACAAAGGAAGTGATATATCTATACACTGAAAATTATAAAACATTGATTAAGAATTGAGAAAGACATAAGTAAATGGAAAGAAATACCATGTTCATGGAATAAAAAAATTAATACCATAAATGTCCATATTACTCAAAGCATTTCACATATTCAGTGTATACTCTGTCAAAATTCCAATGACATTTGTAACAGAAATTCAAAAATCCTAATATTCATAGTTAACCACCAAACACTGCAAATAGCCAAATTAATCTTTGGTTTAAAAAAAGCAGATACCTGCTCTTTTGTCCACCAAGCACCCTTTCACAAAATTTGCCTCAGAAAATCCACCCCTTACCATCCTTAACCTTAGGATTTGGGTAGCATTAGCCCCACCCTGGTATCCACAAATGAATCCAGATGGCTTATTCTAATTGTTACATTTCATCTTCCTGGTCATGCTGATTGGTTTATGGATGTGTGTTTAACAAATCAAAGCCAACAAGAGTCAAAAATCTCCGTGCTGGGGCTTGTGGGAAATACATGCACTCTTTCTTTTATTGGAGCTACTAGAAGAAACCATCTTTTGGACCAGACTACACAGACCATGAGGTGTGAGTGTTTGGGGCCTGATGCTGCTGAGGTTCCTGTTTATTTGTTGAGCATAAAGAGCCTGGAGAAGCAAGGGTTGGGAGGGAATCATTTGGAGCTGATGGATGAAAACAGGACCACAGAAAGCCAAGCAGAGACACATCAATAAACTAGTCTCTTTGGGATGTCATCTGAATCTCTGGGACTAATGTGCTGAATGCCAGCAAAATGAAACATTTTTAACTGATAAACAAGATCCTGATTGTTTACTAGTGAACCATTTCCAAAGTAGCGGCAGGCATTGTGCTAAATGCTGTGGACTGTTTGGTAAATGAAACACTGTTGTTGGCATTGACCTTCATGCACTTACCTCAAATGATAAAGGGGATGGTACAACAAACACCCCAGTTATATTGAGATAAGGTCTGGAAAATTAAAGAACTAAGTGTTCTTATGAAGAATAAGAAAGCAATTTGGGAAGAGAGAAAGTGACATGTTAGTCTGGAGAAGGAGGCTGGGTTGGCCAGGTGAAGGGTAGAGAAAGAATAGAGGCTAAAGGTGTGCGTCCCCTTCTCCTACCTATCATTGCAGCAGTGAACCTGTCACAGGGTGAAGAATCCAATCAATTAATGCAAGTCATATCAAACTGGCAAGTAGTAATGGGTACTTGGGTGACTAGTTTATTCATTGATTACCACCAGGTCAGTCAGTTAAGAGATCGGGCAGTTTTAAAGCTGTGTTTCAGGTTCACAATTTGTTGTTCAATTGCTGGTTTCCTCATTTGCATTCGGCTTTTCCAATTATAACTTTACGGGCAGAAGAAGAGGCCTACAACCAGGGCAGGCAGAAGTGCATCTCAGCTGTTCAGTCTAATCCAACTGCTCCTTTTGGTGGAACACCAGCTGTCATCCTGGCTCATCTCACTTTCATAGTTGCCCAAACATTAATATTCACCAGTCTTCTAGTCCTCATTTTAAATTTTTTCCCATAGATTGTTTCTTGAATTGAGTAGATAAACTGTTTCTCCCTCCCGATATAATAGAGCATCCACTTCTCAGTGAATAATATTTGTGAAAATTCCAAGGCAAGAAAGAGTTCAGCCTCCAGGATCAGTAAAGGTCAGGGTGTCTACTGAGTAGTCAGACTGGAGAAAGGGGCAAATGTCAAAATCTGCCCAGTTTCTAAGGATTCTGGATCTTACCTTAATGCCAAGAGAAAATTATTAAAGGGTGTTAAATGGAAAAGGAGATGAACAAACTTGCCTTTTAAAAGTCACTGATATCGTCTTTCTGCTAACCTAAAAACCAATCAAGGTATTGGTTTCCCAAGAACTAATCTGAGACATTCTTAAATAGTTTACACAAACTGGAGTGGGGAGCATAGGATCCAAAACCTGAAAGTTATTTTCTTACAGTTTAAAAAAGTTGAAAAGTAAAGAGTATCATATTTATTTTACAGGGGCACTTTAAGGGTAACATTGCCACAAAAGACTCAAATTTCAGTTGCAGTTTCACTATAGGCATTAATCTTCTGATTCCTGGTATTTATCATGTGTCAAGTGAAAATCAGTTAAGAGCAAGAGTAAGAGTAGACATCAGAACCTGTCACACATATCTTGAAGTAAACATAAGGAAGATGTCACTTTCTGTGGGTCGGAGACTTTCAGAATTCAGGAAGTTATATTTAATCTAAGCGTTATTTTCTAAATGTCACTTCTCATTGTGCAGTCCATTTTATTTCTACATGCACAAATCATTTTTAATAATGAGTAATACACAGGGTAAAGGACAATTATAGTCCAGAGGTCTTACAAATCAAAGGAATTACACAGATAAAATCCCTGAAGCAAGTTCATGAATCCATAAGTTATGAAATTTAATTTGCTTAAAATGTCACCAATTCATCATCTCTAGTTTCTGAACTAAGTAACAGTAGCTCTAGAAAGCACAATTCTCATCTCGGGCACCACTTCACCCAGCATGTGATTCTGAGAACTTTTCCCCTCAAAATCTGGATTTCACTGATTTAACATTTCCTAGGTGTCCTATAAATGCATTAGTAACAAGCCGACAATTCCCCCCAAACAAAGGCTTGTTTGGAGTATAACATATTTTGCTGCTTCGAAGTCTTAAACCAATTTTATTTAATTTATGGGGCATAACACAGAGGGTAGCAAACTCAGAGCACAGTACCTTTTTAATGACCAGCAGCACTTTCTGAGGAGCCTAATGTATCTAACCACAGCCCTTTAGCTTCAAAAGTTTCCATTACTGTACTTTCAGAATGACACTGTGATTTCCCATAGAAGCATTAAAATGCCCACTTTTGAAGCAAGTTACTGAAATCCATTACTGTAATGTGTTCTTTCCTACCACCCTCCCAGTATGGATTGCTATCCCTTGGGCCAGGATTTAAGATTATTGCATGCCCACACAAATGATCCATTAAAAATTCTGACTTAATTAATGGATTAATGTTCATTTTCAAAGGAAAAGTATAAATTCCATATGATCTTTAAAAAGAACTAAGCAAAATATATGTCTCACAATGTTATACCCAATTGGTATATATTAGGTTTGAAGGTGTTTTTATTTTATCATAAAGCAGGGGTAGTCTAAAACCTAGCTATAATTAGAGCCAATTTTTGTTGATATTTTCCCCACAGATGTGGAACCCAGCAGGACACCCAGGAAAATCTTCTAATAAGACTTGTATTATCCTAACACTAGTTCAGGGAAAACATCTCCTTTATGTGTCTTGACAGTTGTTCATCCATTTTAGAGACATTTACCTCATGAATTGCTTTACTTGATATAAATCTACAGAGTAAATCCTAAGATCTGAGTTTTTAAAGTTTGTGCCACACACATACTGCCTCCTATATAAAATAACAGAACACCCCTGGAGACACCAGGCTCTCTTCCAGGCACCGTGGTGTTTTTTTTAAATTAATTAATTAATTAATTTTAATTAGGTATATATGATAGCAGAATGCATTTTTATTCATTGCACTCAATTGTAGCCCAACGTTTCATTTCTCTGGCTGCACAAAATGTAGGGTTGCACCATATGTACAGTCATACGTGTACCTACATGTTCCTAGGGTAATGATGTCCATCTCATTCCACCATCTTTCCTGCCTCCATGCCCCTGCCCTTCCCTTCCTACTCTTTTGCCCTATCTAAAATTTCTCTGTTCCTCACATCCCCCACCCTCACTCCCATTAGGGATCAGCATCCACTTATAAGAGAAAACATTCAGCCTTTGGGTTTGGGGGATTGGCTTAATTCACTAAGCATGGTATTCTTCAACTCCATCCATTTATCTACAAATGCCATAATTTTATTTTCTTTCAATGCTGACTAATATTCCATTGTGTATATATACCACAGTTTCTTTATCTATTCATCAATTGAGGGGCATCTAGTTTGCTTCTGTAGTTTAGATATTATAAATTGAGCTGCTATAAACATTGATATGGCCGTGTTACTGTAGTATGCTGGTTTTAAGTCCTCTGGGTACAGACCAAGGAGTGAGATAGCTGGGTCAAATGGTGGTTCCGTTCCTAGTTTTCTAAGGAATCTCTATACTGCTTTCCAGATACCATGTTTGGAGGGGGGAAAAAATCCTAATAAAACTCTCATGAAATTGTGATTTCTAGGTGTTTCTATTATTTTCATAATAAAAATAAAATTAATTATAAATCACATTAACTTTCACTTCTAAAGCTCACCATAGTGTTTACAAGTGTTAAAAGTGTTTGAATTTTGAATTTTGTTTTTATCTTTGCCTTTTCATTAAACAATGTGACTCGGGATATCGGGTATGCTCTTTGTCAACCCTGGTTTGTATTTCATCCACTACTCTCTGCTCCTCCCTCCCTGTTCTGATTTGTCTTCTGAGGCTTGTAGAGAAGAAGGGGATAGAATTGTGAAGGAGAACACAAAATTTGAAAGATAATAATAATGTGCTACTTCTTAATCTGGTTATTGGGTAGACAGACCTTCATTGTATCACTAGTCTTACAAAAGATCAATTTGTATCAACTCAGTATTTTATAAAAAGTTTTGAAAATAAATGAAGTACATGGAAATTGTCCCCACTTCTTATTTCCACAATGAAATTCTCTCATTTGAAGCAAATCAAAGCTATCTATGAAATTTTCAGCTTACCAATACTTTCAGAAAAAAACCTATAAGAATAATTTTGCTTCTGAGGACTTTTACACCAAAGTTGCTTCAAGTTGCTATTCTAATGATACCATTATATAATATTCTGACTATTAAAAGGAAAAAAATATGCTTCATTTAAAAAATAAATCTCGAAAAACAAGCTGGTATCATCTACCACAAACTCTGGTCTATTGCACACCTTCTGAAGAGCAAGCATTGCATTGTTACAGATAACAGAGATGTGTCCACATTTCCTGCCTTTTGGGAGTTTACAATCTGTCAGGCTAGGGAGATAGACATGTGAACAATTGATTAATGCACATTCAGTATCCAACAGGAGTGCCATCAGCATTCTATGGAGTTAGGTTCAGCAGTGGGCTGAGGCCTCCCTTGGCAAATTGCATTTACTGTGATTAATTGACAGCCATCTTGGGTAGGCCCCTCACTCTCACTGCTTCAGAATTTGATTTCATCAATGACCCAAAGTTGACCAGATTCAGAGACGATGACTCATACCAAACTCTGAGTCTAAAGTATATAAATCAAAACGGCAATTTAAAATTTTATAGTAAGAATTACAACTGTTGGGAAGAGCGGATGTCTGCATTGCCTGAACAGCCCACTCCAAGATACAAGCTGAAGGGAAAGCTCTATCATGAGAAAAGTGCTTGTGACACAAGAAGTCAGAACAAGGTCAGGTAGTGTCATGGTTATAATGGTTTTAAAAGGTATCATTTTGAGGACTTTATATGTCTAGCTCCACAAAACCGCCATGCTTCGAAAATGACTGCACTAGCAGGACACCTTCTCCTCCAGAGTCGAGCAGAATGTTCATTGTCAAATTCTGCCTTTCTGCTCCCTTGTGCGTGTGCCTCTAGGACTAACCACAAACCCTTTGTAGGTTGTGTTCTTTCTTTGGTTATGTTGGCACTTTAACCAGGTTAACGTCTTCTCTTCTCTTCTGTGGGAGTATTCAGTACCTTGGCATAGCTGTGCCCTCATCTGATGTTGAGCATATAAAGTCAGTCTCAGACTGTGCTTCCAGGTGGGACATGGGAAATGGCTGGGAGAGAGGAGATACAGGAAGCTGACTATGGAAGGCATATGGGGCATATGGGGCATATGGAAGGCATATGGGGGCAGTGGGAATCACCAAGTTCCTTCAGTGTTTTGAATGCTTCACTAGAGAATGGTGAGCCCTTGAAAATGTCAGGAATGGGAATGACCTATTTACCCTAGAATGCAAAAATCTTTACAAACTCTTTTATATATATATATATATAAACCTTTTTTGGGGGGGGCAGTATTTTGTAATACTTGTGACACTGAAGATGCACTTCACTCAAGGTTTACATCCTTCAATAAGCATAAGCCCAAAAGGTATCACTAGAAGGTTCTTCTCAGAGGAACTAAGTCTTCCATAGAAAGTACAACCAAATTATGCTAATTGATACTTAGAATTTAATGTCAAAATTTGATTTTTTTTCTCATTGTTTTGAATTTGATGAAAAAAAAAACTTAGTAGTTACTAGACAACCAATGCTGTCCCATAGAAAGGTAATGCAAACTAAATACATAAATGAAATTTTTCTAGTAGATATAGTAAAAACTACAAAGAGAGACTGGTGAAAATAACATTAAATTTTACTTAACTCAATATATCCAAATATTATCATTTCAACATGCAATCAACACAAAATGGTTAATAAGATATTTCACATTCTTTTCCACAAGTTCTTGAAATCCAATATATACTTTTGTGCTTACAGAACATCTGCATTCAAAGTAGTCACATTTCAAGTGCTCAAGAGCCACAGGTGTGCTTACAGACTACTGTGTGCTCCAGGGCATTCCATGCAGCCAGACAGAGATCTCTTTCAGAGAGACCTTCCTAAGAGTGTTCTCTATGGCCACAGAGAAGAACTGAAGGATCATAACATCTGCTACAAATCATATGGGGAGAGGGATAGGAGAGGGAGGAGAAGAGAAGAGAGGAGAAAAGAGAGTCAGCTTTGAGCATTCACTTGCAGCCAATTAGTAAAGTCAGATCTCTAGAATTTCTTTTTCCTTTGGATGTGTTTTTGAACACTTGAATTTTCTTCTTTGCCTGGACTTCCACAGTTCTATTTGTAACATTCAGATTCTATAGTTAACCTAGGTATGTTGAATTAGCCTCAAACTGCTAACTGAAAATCCCCACTACAAATAAGTAAATAAATGAATCAATAAATAAATCCCATTCTTCAATTATCCTCCTAACTCCTGACTGTGAATAGAGGTGAGAGAAATAAGGGCAGAAGGCTCACTGACTCCACGCATATCACAGTTGCTTTCAACAATCTGATTGCTGGTATATCTTTAGACTCTCTCCAGGGAGTTTTCTGTTTCTTTCTAGCTGCAGAGAGAACTACCCTCTAAGGTAGTTCTATTCTCTGAGGAGAGAGGAGTAGGTGGAGAGATGACGCACCTGATTTTTCTGCCTGGAGCATTAGCTGTGAGTGGACACCAGTGAGGTGCAGCCAGTGTCCATTGTCACACGAGGGCGGGCCAATCTTACCTGCCTTGGACATCATCATCCCATCTGCCTTTACTGACAATTAGATAACTGTTCTATAGTCATTTTGGATTATATGGGGTTGGAAGAGAGGGGGAGTAGAGGGGATGAAGATTGGAGAATTTAATGACTTTTCTCCCTTCTTCCTTGACTCTTTGTCCCTTCCTTACATCCTGACCCTACTTGGTGTCCTCCGGTACTCTACCTTCCTATTGAAAAATCTCTGCTCCACAATCTTAAAAATTTCACACCCTTGGCAGCCCCTGTCAATTGATTTTTCTCCTCTGCCTAGTCACAGCTGCTTTCTCAAGCTCTCCAGAATCTCCTAGGGAGGTAAGGATGAGAGCACTGACCTCATGGCTGTGGTGATGGGGAGAGGCCAGGGCTTCACTCTAGACTGTGGCTAGTTTTATGCTAAAGGAGGCTTAGCAACAATCAGATAAAAACCACAGGATTTTTATCACCATGAGGCTGAACCATCTTGTATCTTCTTCCTATTAACATATTTAACTAGTTCTTGCAAAGTTAAACCTTGCTCTTCGTGCACTGCAAGTATTTGTCTTTCCTGCCTTGGATTATATAACACAGCTTCCCACTTTTCTTCTCTTCCAATTCATGATGTCAAAGGACTTCACTAACTGGTAGGTTGATACTCTTACCTTGGTGGGGAAGGGGGCTCAAACAGTACACAGGTTTTCAGCTCACCCTGACACACTTAACAACCACAAAACCCTTTTAGGATAATCTCAGTATAGATCTGTTTTTTTATAATTAAAAGAGGCCTGACTAAATAATTTAAATTTAAAATCCACTTGTTTTACTTTCTTCTAAGAATACCCATTGTAACCAAATTCATTGACTTTCAAAGGCACATAATAAAATAGTAAAAGAGTAAAGAAAGTTCTTTTGAAATATTCACAGGCACAGAGGCTGGCCAAATAAAGAATAGTAATGCTGGTTTATCCAATACTGTTGTGGAATTAGTTAATTTTCCAAATATTGGCATTTATCTTCAAGCACAAAGCCTTACTTTCTGAATCTCAAATCAATATCAAGCTCTAATTCAGTAATACCCCCGAGGGACTGCAGACATAAGGATATTGTATGTTTTTGCAGACTTAAGTCTGATTTTTCAAATGCACTTTGCTTTTTCAAATGCACTCTTTTTCCACCCCATATATCTAGTAGCTTGCAATCTGTGCTTTGTGGAAAAGCCTCATAATGAAATTGGTTAGAATTCTTTATAAATCAAATTCTGTTACTGAAATTGAGGGACTCATTTACAAATAAGCAGAATGTGCTTAGGAGTGTACAATTTGGGGGTATTGTAACTTTGTGGTCTCTATTTTGGCTTGTAAGGACTTATTTGCTTCATTTTCTTTCTTTTCTTTTTTTTTTTCCCTGAGTATTCTAAATTGTTACATAGGGGATTTTGAAAAAACAAGCTATTGCTCTTATTATTCAGCAATATGACCTTTGTCACTTTACAATATCTTAAGATGTGATATCTGCCACCTATTATAAACTGACTGAGATACTTGGGTACGTGCTTGGGGAGGGGACATGAGAGTGTGTGTGTGTGTGTGTGTGTGTGTGTGCGAGCGCGCGCACGCGTACATGCACACAGGAGGACACATGCAGAGGTGCACACACATGCATTTGAGTTATTTGCATTTCTGAATGACTGTGTCCAAATAAGCAAAGAGGAAGTTGCTAAACACGATGCTTATGAAGGTTTGTTCCAGTTCATTTACTTTAATTTATGTAATATACTAGGCATTTCCTTGTCATAATAAATAGAGCAGACTGGAGATAATAATCTTTGATGACCAAAGATGTATTATTGGGAACATCTGCTTTCATGACGTAGGGCAGTTGCCGTAGATAAAAGAGTATTAGGAGGTTAGGCTGGATGTGATTTGGTATCACATCTCCTGGAGCATATAAGGAAATATTAAAATGAGATTCTTCTAACAGATGATTTGTTGATTCTATCTTTTTCATTAGAGGAATTTTCTTACTCTGGGTTTTGTTTTCTATTATTTCGATTCAGGCAAATCAAGGTTTTACTGTAACAGAAAGAAAGACTGTATGGTCTCTAGTTACCATGAAAGAGTGAATCCTGTCACTAGATACAAACCCAATCTAGACAAAGTCTACATTTATGCACCAATTTTCGAGAAAATTAGGGTATGAGGAAGGAGGGGAAGTTAATCACACTATGAATTTAATCTAATATCTAATATCTTACAGAGTGGGTCGACAGAACTGAGTTATATTGGTGTCCCCAGAGATTCTGTCAGTTAAAGAAAAAAAGTTAAGAAACATTTTAAACATAAAACACCACAGCCCCTGCAAGCAGGGCTTGGTGCTACAGTGATGTTTCCGCTCCCCCTACTCCCACCATGTTTGGGTGCTGACTGAGCCCTGTGTGTTCTTATTTGGCTGGCACTGTATCTGATGTATGCTGCCAGCCTTTGCAAACATACTTAAACTTTCCTTCTGCTTAGCATCAATGTCCTCTCCCTGATGTGCTTTCTTTTGAGTCAGATTAGGGCAGATTTCCCTTTCTGGAAATCTCAAGCAGTCTTGTGGGGCTTTGTGCAACTCCAAAAAAAAAAAATGGCAATTTTATAACTAGAGGAAAAACATACTGCCTGAATTTGAAAGTTAATACACTTAAGTATTGGTACTTTACACGGAAGAGACTTGACTTTTAAATTTCCATTGATATAGAATGATGAAGTGATATCAAAGTGAAGGAAGAAAAAACAGGTTTCCCCATGTCAAAATGAAAAAACTGGGGAAAAAATTACTCTGCATCAAGAGTTGGAATTTTTTATTCTGTTACATCTTTACTTTTTACCTACTGTGGAAAATGGCTGGCTTAGTTTATGTTTTATGTTAAGTATTTATGCATTCAAGAACAATAACTGTTGCATTGATTTTTGTGTTATCTATTATTGGATACCACCAAATATTTTATCCAGAAATTATTTCCAAAATTAGGTTGTACAACTTTTGAATAGAACAGCAATACATGTCACATTACACTTTATATGTTATTAATACTTTTCAGTATTTTTCATTTTCCTTAACTACAGATCATTCAAAGAAGTTCATTTTTAGTTAAAAGGACTGATTTAAAGTAGGGCTGGAAAAGGATGTGACAGGTTGTATTTTCTGAAAATAGCTGCAGCAATATTTCTGGTTCCATGTGCTGTTATCCAACCTTGCTACCTCCTCACCAAGAGGCACAGCCCCTTTCTCATTGCCTTGCAACTGAATGGCTTTTTGTGATTTACCTAGAAAATAAAACTTTTGTGAAAATAGCTTGCATGACATTTAAAGCTAGATTATAAAAAGTGATACAGCTTCTGCCTGGCTTTCTCCCCTGATATTCTCACCCTTGGAAATTAGCCATCATGGTGTGAGGCAGCTCAGGTTATAAAGAGACACCACATGCAGGTGTGCTAGTTAAGATCCCAGCCAAGGGCCAGCGTCTCCCACCAGACCTGTGAATGTAAACAAGCCTGCAGATGATCCTGGCCTCCAGCTGATGAGCTGCCCTCAGCCTTGGAGTCTTCCAGCTGAGGCCACAGGCACTGCTGAGCAGAGACAGACACTCTTGTCCCTGCCCAAACTCCTGACCCACAGACCAATGAGCCTAATAAATGTGGATGTTATACGCCACCAAATTTTGAAATACTTTGTTATGTAACAGAAGATAATTGGAACAGAGGGACAGAGAAGGAGAAAACTAGCTCTTTGCATTGTCACCAAGAATAAATTGTTCTGTAAATATGCAGGATCTAATATGACCATATTTCTCCTCTGTACTAAATTGAAACTAGATCAAACTCCCATTATCAGATGAACAAGAAGCATAGTATTGCTCTTATGGGTTTCCCTACTACCTTGGTTTTCTAAAAATCTAGTTTGTCTAGGATCAACTGTCTTCCACACCTAAGAGGAAGTGCTGGATGATTCCCACATTTCCGGCTGATTTCACTTCCTTGGCTTCTGGCTGCCTAGTGGTATTCTGGGCACATGCCCTGGGTTCAATCCCCAGTACTGGTGGGGGAGGGGGAGGGGAGCGAGAGGGGAGGGGTAGGAAATCCACATACCTGAAACTGAGGATTCCTTAAGTTTCTGATTAGGAGGAAGAGCACTGAAACTTTCTACAAATCAGAGCCAGGCCGGCAAGGATGGGAGATGGATTTGGAAAAGAAAACAGGGACACAGGGGAGCTTGAAGCCAAATCGCAATACAAATACACACATTCACACACATCTGTTCCAGATAGGACAAGATGTTAGAATTTGCTATGGATAATGTGCAAGTGTTTAGTCTTTACCAGTCTGTACATTTAAAACAGTTCATATGGATCAAATATAACATGAAATTATACTGTATAATAGTTTTCATTCCTGCTTATTTCTTAATCTCTTTTTCTCAATTTATCTTGCCAGAAGTAACTCAAACTGTGTTTTGTTTTGTATCATGTGACACTCTAGCTAAAATACATTAGTTCATTCACTATACTTGTTTGTTTTATCTAATTTATCATCTGAAATTTCCAAGTCTCTCAAATATATTAGTTTTTGTGATTCTAATACAGAGAAATTAGAACTCTATCTGGGTGTTAGATCAGCAATCAAATGTATAAACATTGTTATAAAATTTAAGACACCTGGACTTAATTTTATAAGAAGCATTTCAGTGATCAAGAAAGGGGGTTCCTTCTTGAAGACACTGATTTTATTAGTTATTTTACTTTCAAAGAGAATCTGCATTTGTCACATCAACTCTCAGTTAAAAATACTGTGGATTATTTGAATTCTATCCTGTCTTCAAGATTAGATCAAGCAAATTACAAAATGATGGAATAACAATTTTATCTTATTTACCTTATTTTTCAAAGGGTCTTTTGAATCTAAACACTCAACTTCAGAAAGACTTGAAAATAATAGCATCTTAGAGTATATTTAAAATTATTGATTTTTAGGAAGACATTTTCCACATTTAGTTGGGTGACAATGGACATTGAAGGCAGCTCATCATGCTTGGCTGCTGGGGATGTTGTTCTGCAGGTGACTCAGGGCACCAGTGTGTTGTATGGTTCAGATTAAGATGACACACACAGGCTCATTCATGAGGCGTTTCTTTCTCTGTTGTAATCACAACTGTTTGGGAAGTTTTCAAGACACATTCTTCAGTTACAGAGTATAGAACTCTACAAAATTTATCAGACATCTGAGAAAATGTTAAAAAGCACATTAAGAGATGTTTCTTGACAAAAATTCCTGTCTTTATCTGCTGGGTCCTTTGCAACCCATTTCTGGATGTAGGATGTTATTCTACCTGATGAAAATATTGGTAAGTTTCTTAATAGAATGTCTACTGATCCTCTGGCTATATATATTATACATAGAGATAATATGTTACCAAAACAATGGGTCCTTCTAAAGTGGAAGCAGACTTAGACTTTCATCTACTCTATAATCTTAGATATTTGGCTACTGACTGAAATTATTTGGTTAAGGAAAGTAATTTTGATGTTATCCACTCTTTCCAATATATATCCTTAGGTTACATTACACCACCAATGAGGTATAAAAATTGGCCACTTTGAACAGTACTCTTGATATTTGACAAAGATACTTAGAAGAAATTGGAAAGGAAGTTCTCAGTACAATTACAGACCAACATAATCATGGTGGCATCTGATCATGGTGTATAATTCCCATGGCTGGAACATTGATGGAATGGTGGCCTCCAAGTATGGGACCCCAAGTTCATCATTATGTCTCCCATCAATTAAACAAATAGCAATCAAATACTAGTTTAGTTGAAATAATTGGGCCAGGCATGGTGGCACACACCTGTAATTCCAGTGGCTTGGGAGGCTAAGACACAAGAATTGTAAGTTTAAATCCAGCCTTAGCAGCTTAGTGAAGCCCTAAGCAACTTAGTGAGACCCTGTCTCAAAATAAAAAATAAAAAAAGGCTGGGGATGTGGCTTAGTAGTTAAGCACACCTTGGTTCAATTCCTGGGACCAAAATAATAATAATTAATAATAATAATAATAATAGGTTATAAGCTAGGAAACCAAACAAGTAAACAGTCCAGTTGTTCTTTTCAAGATTATGTATAACTCTGTAATCTAATAAACCTGCCCTATTCTAATGACTCAGCAATCATTAAGCTCTAAGCACGTATCCGAGTTAAATGTGACACATTCTAAATGTAGCCTGAGTCATAAAGAAGCCTTCATTAAAAATAGAAGGAAGACTACATTATTCCTTTTCAAGTCAGTGTTCTTCGCAGTTAAGAATAAATAAAAATATAAAAATAAAATCACACTATAGTCTTAACATATAAAACAGATAATTCATGGCTTTTGAACATTTTCTTATTTGGATATGAGAATAACACCAGAAATATACAAAAAAAAGAATGTTCTACTCCAAATACAGCTCAAATAAGAATCAGTCTGTTCAAATAATGAAATAGCAATAGTAACCAAAAAATGGTTTTTAAAATTCTGTTCAGCTCCTAACACAATCAATTATTATTTTTTAAAAAACACAGGTCTCCACACATTCCTGGCTCTACTCAATCATCTAGTCCCCAGATAGTAGCCAATGGACTTTATTCTAGTATTCTGAAGTCAACCCAAGACAAAGTGTAGACAATTAAACTAAGCTTCCTATCTCCATGTAGTCACTCTGTATCAAACAAAACACTCTTAAAACAATTTGTAAGTAGTTAGTTGCAAACTGAAAACTAGATGTAATCAGGTGTCTGCCTTTTTCCCCCTATATGTTAAAATGTCAGATAGTAAAAATTTTATTAAATGGGTCATTGCTCATTTTTCATTCGTTTTCTAGTTTTACATTTTTGTACAGTCAATGTCCTGAGTAAGTATGCTATGTGACATGGGCTGTTAGTGCTAGGTTAAGGACAAATCAGGCTGCAAAAGCTCAGAGGAAAATGAGAGAAGCAGTCATATAACTGTGTGATTTTAATATATTCACAAAATTTCCTGTGAATATTTGCTCAAGCTGTGAGGAAGTTGTCCAAGTGTCTTGAATGAATTAAAGGAATAGAGCAGAGACATTTGGCCCAGTCTGGTATTTAGAGAAGGCTTTTTGTCTTAGATAAATATCAAATTACATCTTGAAGGAAGAGTAAAACCCATCAGGAAAAGAAAGTTTTAAAGGACATTCTGAGCAGTGGGAACAAATAAGCTTGATGTTATGGTTTGAAAGTTTGTTTTGTCCAAAATTCATGTTGAAATTGAGTTGCTGTTGTAAAGTATTGAGGTGATTAGGCTGTGAGGTCTCCCCTTTCATGGGTGGAATTGGTTCCATTATAAATCACCCAATCTCAGGTCTTATGTCAGAGCAGCACAATGCAGACCAAGGTACTTAACAATGTCACTTTAAAAACAAGATGAGAAAGGAAGATATAAAGGAACACGAGCTATAAAGAGCAGACAGTATGTTCTCATCGATTGCAGTAGATACATATATTTCTAATCCTTTCAGCAATTCTGCAAGGTAGGAACTATCTACCACTATCAAAGCTCAGAGAGGCTAAGGGATGCATCCATAGTCTTTTGGCCAAAGTTTTTGAAATAGAGTCTATTGGATAGCAAAGCCCCTCTGTAGATTCTGGTGCCTCTTCTGTGGAGCAGACAGTGTGAGAGGCCCCTGTGTTGCTTTGTTTTCTATAAATAACCACAGTCTAAGAGTTGAGGAGTGGTAGGAGAAGAGACTAAAGAAGCAAGTGACAAAGGGTCTTATATGTTATGCTAAGAAGCTAAATTTTTACTTAAAGCTGTTATTTTTATCGTTTGAAAGGAAGAGAACAAAATGATCAGATATTTGTTTAGAAAAATCATTCTCCCAGCAGTGTGGAAGATTTTCTTTTATCATCAGATAGGTCAACAGTATACAGTATTTGCTAAGCTGTGCTGGGCACTGGATATCATTCCAAGGCCACACATGGATATAAGCAGTTAGACCTGTCAGTCAGTCATTGCAATAGAGGGCATGAAGTAGATAGAGTATGGAAGTAGGGACGGGCTAGGAGCATCAATAAAATATTTAGGAGAAAATCAACAGCCTTTACTGTTTTGAAGTGACAAGGTCACAGAAGGAAGTCTATAAAAGACTTTCAAGATTCTGGATTAAGCAAATGGGAAAGGTTTATTAGAGCACAGGCCAGAATAAAAGAGAAATGCAGGTTTGGGAGTTATTGACCTATACAGTAAAAACAGATTTATTGGGATTGATGAACTCACCCAGAGAGAACCTGTAGAATGGAAAGAACAGTGGATAGTAGAAGACACTCTAGGAAAGACTAGTAGTTACAGGACAGGGAAAGGAAGATGTGCTGGGTAGAAAAATGAGAAGCAATGAGAGAAAGAGATGGGGGTGGGAAAGAAAGAGAGAGAGAGAGAGAGAGAGGAAAAAAAAATTTCACAAAGTGAGAGACCAAATCTATAACTTTGACAGATCACCCAAAGTCAGAAGGCATTATTAGTCATAATTTTGGAAGAAAAGAATACATTCAAACAGGGTCATTGTGGGTTTGATTTTAAAAAGAAGAAAAAAAGGCTTTTGTGATGATTAATTTCCTATCACATTGACTGGGCTACAAGGTACTCAGTTATTTGGTTAAACATGAATGTTTACTGAAGTCTTGTGACATCCTAAGCAAAAATCCTAAGGGTATTTTTGAATGATATCAACATTTAAATCAGTAGACTGCCATCTCTAACTGGGTTGGACCTCATCCAATCAGTTGAAGACAGCTTTTTGTTCTACAGAAAGAGCCTTCCTTCCTTGAGTAAGAGAATTTTTCCTGCCTGACTGCTTTTGCAAATGGAGACATCAACTTTTGTCTGCCTACTTGAAGTGAAACAGCTCTTTTTGGGTATTGAGCCTGCCAGCTTTTAGAATAGAACTACACCATCATACTCCATCAGGCCTTCAGACTTAGACTGGAACTCTTTGGGGGCATCCACTTTGCTGATTCACTGTGCAGATCTTTGGATTATATGAGCCAATTCCTCATAATAAGCCATGTATTTCCATGGGTTCTGTTTCTCTGGAAAATTCTAATACAGATCTAATAAAGATCCAGGTAAGGAGTGGGGATATAGCACAGTTGGTAGAGTGCTTGCCTCACATGCACAAGGCCCTGGGTTCAATCCCCAGCACCACAAAAAAAAAAAAAAAATCTTGGTAAAAGGTTAAAGGAATCCAACATGGATGATGAATGACATGCTCCCAGGTCTAGCAGCAGTGGAGAGATTACCATTCCTCAGCCTGCAGGGTAAGGAGAGGCAGCAATTACCTAAACTTGGAGGAGATTGAAGGAGAAGGGGGTCCTTGACAGGAGGTACCACATTTAGTGGCAAAATGTGGCTGTTGGCAACCTATGACCAAACAGAAAGAGAGGAAGTCGTCAAAGCAAAACCTGTACTAACTTTCTCCTGCCTGAGGCCTGTGGGTGCATTTCATAAAGGACAGGCTTCCAGGGAACAGATTGGATAGAGATGGAAGAAAGATGGACATCTAGGGGCAAGTGGATACTACACAGCCCAGAAACCAGGACTCCATTAAAGTTCCAATTTGCACAGCTATATTACTTCTCAAATAGCTGATTTAGTTCTCTAGCTTTTGATATGGATCCTAGTTATATCAGGTTGGATAATAGGAAAAGAGGAATCTAAAGGAGTTGCAATGATTTTTTTTTCTTTTTTCTTTTTTTTCTTTCTTTTTTTTTTTTTTTTGAGAGGCACCCTAGTAGACCAGTATTGAACTAAGTGTTGTATCTGATGAGGCTTGTAGGACTGTGTTTGGCATCACCAGCCTTTGCATGATTACATTTGATGGATTATCCATGTAGTGGATAATGTTTGATCCTCATTATTCATGATTCGATAGTTGTGAATTCATCTACTTGTGAATTCATTTATTTGTTTATTTGTAAACATAAAATCAACCATCAGGGCACTTTTGCAGTCATTTGCATACAAACACATCAGTACACATTAAAAAAGAAGAAGAAGAAGAAGAAGAAGAAGAAGAAGAAGAAGAAGAAGAAGAAGAAGAAGAAGAAGAATCATCAGGTACACACATTTCCTGTTGGAGCTGAAAAGAGGATAGTCCTTTCTTTCATGCTGTCAACAAGTGTCTTTTTTATTGTATATTTGCTGTTCATGGTTTTTGCATTTTCATTAGTGATTGTGCTATTTAAAACACTCTCTCTTGGCCCCGTGGCCCCCAGCATGGAGTGAAGTACTGTCCAGAGTTCCTAAGTGAAAAAAAGTCTGTGATGTGCCTTAGGGAAAAAAATAGGTCTGTTAGATGAGCTTTGATCAGCAAGGAGTTATAGTGCTGTTGGCCATGCATTCAATATTAATGAATTAATGAGATATACCAAATTGGGTGTCTTTAAAGAGAACACACATAAAACAAGGTTATGTACTGATTGGTTGACAAGAATACTGTGACTAGAAGAAGCCCTCAGGAATCTGACCCTGTGTCTCCCCCAAGGGCAGTGGTTCGGTATTGCTTAATATAATATTCATGAGAAATGACTATAAATCACATCTGGAATTCTAGTTACAACAGTCTCTGGGAAAACATGGTTTTCAGCCATTGAATCATTACACGCTACAGGAATAGTTGTTGAGTGCATCAAGTCATGGAGTCCCTCAATGGTGCCAGCAAAAATGAAGTGGAGGTCAGACCTTAAGGTGGTGCCTCTGATCCCTTCATACTTAGTCTTTATCTAATCCTCCTCTCTTAAATGTGGGCAGGACATCTGACTTGTTTTAACCAAAGGAATATGACAAAGGTAATTGTTTATATTGTTTAAGTGTCTCGGCAGCAGCATTTGTCTCCTTGTTGGCTGGATGAAGGAAGCAAACATTTTGCCAAAGACCATGCAAGGACCTTGGGATGTCCTCTGGGAAGTGTGGGTGAATTCCAGCCAATAATCATCTAGAAAAGGCCTCAAGAAGATGAATTCCTGAGTGACAACAGAAGTCAATTCTTCCTCAGTCAATTCCACAGAAAAGAACAGTCTGACTGACATCTGTACTGAAGTCTTGTGACATCCTAAGCAAAAAATCCTGCTCAGCTACACCCTGACTCCTGACCCACACAAACTGAGTCAATGAAAGGATATTGCTTTAAACTTCTCAGTTTGTGATAATTATTATACAACAGTGGAGACCTAATACGGTTACCTAGGAATCAATACAATAAAAGAGACTGAAGACTTTTATGGAGAAAGTTATAATTATTTGATTAAGGATGCAAAGAAACAATATCATAAATACAGCAATCCCATACTAATAAATATCTACATAAAATACAATTTTAATCAAAATCAAAAGAGTGATTTTTTGTGGAAATTTTCAAATCAAAATACATGGAATGCAAAAAGCCAAGACTATCCACAATTTTGAAAAACAAATAGGAGAATATACCATATAAAATCTCAAGAGCTATTATAGTAATAGAATGAGTAAGACAAATGGTATTGATACTGGATTTCACCATTACTCCAAGGAGCAGAAAAGTGATGCAAGGTATCGGTCTGTCTGTCTACCTTTCTATATATAAATAGTATACAACAGACAAATGTATTACACAAATGAGGAAATGATAGACTATCCAATACACTGGAATGAGTATAGAGCTATCTACATCATTCATTTGCAAAAGTCACGTACCTATGTATGAAAATTAAACTTTAGTACTTTTAGAAGAAAAGAGTGAAAATATATTAATGACCTTAGGATAGAAATAATTTTCTAAACCAATATAAACAAACACAAATTACAAAAGAAAGCACTGATGAGTATTTAGACTGCAGTAACATTTTAAACTTCTGTACAAGAAAAGAATTATAGATTGAAATCAAGTCAGATACTGAAAGAAGAGTTTCCTAAACTTGTAATTGCTAAAAATCAGAATATGTATTATACAGAGAATATTTGCAACATACTGAATAGAAGACAAGCAAGCCAAGTCATAGAAGATGAAACCAGAGGCCAATTGTGAGTGTTGGTAAATTAAACCACTGGTGACACTTCTTCCCTGCTAGTTGTTACATGCTCTCATGCATTTGCCTGGTGTCAGGGGGTGAATTATTTCCCCACTTTATGGAAAGTGGACTCAGCTATGTGCCTAGCTTTGGGCAGTGGGGCATAAAGCAGATAGGAAATTGAAATGTCTTTAAGTAATGGGGCTTGTGCTCTGGGGCTCTTGCCTTTGCTGCAAGAAAAGCATTGTTAGCTGGTCTCAGATCACGGAGGATAAGAGACATGAGGGACAGACCTGGACTCACAGACCAGCAACGCAAAGTAGAGCCATACCAGTTGGCCTGCAGACCCATAAAATTTAAACTAGTGCTTCTAGGTTTTGGGGTGGTTGGTTGCCCAATATGATTGGAGCAGTGGCTAACTGGTAGACATATGAAAAGGTATTCAACATTATTTACTACAAAATAAATAATGATAGAACTATGGTAATAAATCATTTTCTGTTCATTGGACCAACATTTCTTACCACTGTTGTGCAACACTTTGTGGAGTAATTTAGCAATAATATATGATGTTGAAATAGTTTAACTTCTAAGAATGTAGCCAAGAAATTCTAGCATTTGCACACAAGGAGACATGTATAAAGAAGGATGGTGGAATGCGATAGACATCATTATCCAAAGTACATGTATAAAGACACGAATTGATGTCAACATACTTTAAATACAACCATCGATGTGAAAAATTGTGCTGTGAATGTGTAATAAGAAATGTAATGCATTTCACTGCCGTTTATTTTTTTAAAAATCAATTAAAAAATTTTACCAAATAATACAACATGTACAGTAAGTTTATGTAGATAGCATGGGTAAGATTGAAGAAAATTTCTATTGCTTGTTTGTAATTAATTTTTATTCTTAATGGATATTAAGATTTATCAAATGCTTTTTATGTACATATTAAGATAATCATCTGATTATTCTTATTCTACTAATGTGGTGAATTAAATAGATTTTTCAAATGTTAAAAAAAGGATATTTGTTACAGCATGGTTTGTAATTCAAAAAAGTTTTAAAAATCTATATATCCATCAACAGGCAAATGCATAAACAGATTGTAATATGTTCACAATATGGAATGCAGCAAAAATGAGTGAATCATAGCTATGCATTTCAAGATTTAAAAAAACTTTAAAGCAATAGCAAGCAAACAAAAGCAAGTTTCCCTGGAATATATATGGTGTGATTCTACTTCTATGCTATTGTAAATCATTAAAACAATGATACATATTATACAAATAGATGTTGGTTTTGCATCTTCATATAACATAGTAAATTTGGAAGGTAGAGAGTATTGTTAGAAAAAAATTACACAGGACATTTATTGATCTCTTTCATTTATTTAAAAGCTAAAAGAAGTTATATATAAGATGTGAAAAAGTGTGTGGTAGATAGTAGTTATATTATTCTCTGGACTTTTCACTATGCCTTAACATTTGATAACTTAAAAAAAGGAAACACTTTGTATTTTGAGGTAAATGACTGATCTGATACTAATTTTGCCATTAACCAGCCATGTGACCCTCAGAAAAACCTACCAGCTCTCTAGACCTTTGTTTTCTCATCTGAGAAATAAATGTGTTGAACTAAAAGACCTTTGAATTTCCTTGCACTATTAAAATTGCAGATTATATTAATTTTTTAAACCTTGAATTAACTGCTAATTTCAATCCATTACTCTGGGAAGAATTCAGAATATCCACTTGTATATGCAAAACTATCAATAAAGTGCTATGACCTCAAACAATTAGCCCAGCTCAAGAACTACAAACTAAATTGCAAGAGCACAAGGCTATAAAAGTAAGAATGTTCTAAAGGGTCTTCGTGACTATAAAACTGCTTATATTCCAAAAGAGAGAGAGAGAGAGAGAGAGAGAGAGAGAGAGAGAAGAGAGAGAGAGAGAGAGAGAGAGAGAGAGAGAGAGAGAGAGAGAGAGAGAATAAGAGCTCCTTATGAACCTTTTACAGGAATCTGTATACATCGTTAACAGGAGCCAACCTGCAGCCCAATTTCCTGTTCTTCCTTGGCAAAATTGATGGACAACTGTGATAATTCAAGAAATATGACAAGCGGGGGTTGGCAAAGTACCGAACTAAATTGGTGTGATTTTTCTGTTATAGACGCAAAGAAAAGTCTCATTTTCAGTAAAGAGGACATACAAAACCTAGAGATTAAATTGAGTTTCCCTAATAGATTCATGAATTCAGCAGCAATAAAGTAACATTCCTTTTCCCCTCTGGGTAAATTTCATGTCCTTTGTTTTAAATTGTTGAGAGAACATAGAGTTCTTTAGCTATAGAATGCATTATATAAAAATATTTTCATATACAGTATGTAGAAACAGAGCAATTTATACTAACTCTCTAGATTTTCAGACCTTCTGACATGTATGACTCCTGTTCTAAAATGTGCTTTATGCTTCAATTTTCTGCAAATTAATCTATGATGCTAGGGGAAACTCAGTTGCTGTGGAATTAACTTTTAGTAGTTTTCTTGAGACAGCCATCTGTAAATACTTATGGGGAGTTTTTAAAATAACATAGCACACTGTAGCCATGTAATAAAATATTTTTGTGGTTAATAAATCTGTTTTTAAAGATGCAAGACTTAAAACATTCAATGAAGGTATAATTATCATTCTGGTCACAAGGCTAAATATCTTGAGATTTTTATGTGCGTCCCCATCCCCATCCCCACCCCCATCTAAGTCCTTCTGCTGAGAGGATATTATCCATTAGGCTCAAGTTGGGACATTGCTCATGAGAGGAAAACCACAGTGGTGAGGACCAATGTGTTGTCTCCTCTATAAAATGATGGCACCATGGTACTCCATTAAACATTCACTCAGGGCAAACACATATCATCACAGAGCACCTGACAAAAATCTGAGAAAAATAAAATATCTGACATGTCCAATCTTCTCCAATTGCTGACAGCCCTTTATAATATCTGCCCAGTAATCCTTATGCTCAAATTGAAACAGTCATGGTGCAGTAGATAAGAACAGGTGTTGTGTGGTCACTACCAAGGCTTGAATACCCCCTCTATCACTCACTAGCTCTGTGATTGACCTTGAATAACTTACTTAACCTCTTTAAGTCTCAGTTTCCTCAACTGTTTCTTCAACAGTTTTCTAATCCTAAATTCTTACTGCAAAATTGCCATTATCAGCTATTTCTACAACTGATGATTGATTTTAAATGTTTTCCTATCTAAGCACTTTACACCTAATTGCCCTCTAAAATTGACCTTATCTATTATTTCCATTGGTACCCCATAGATACTCTCTACACCCTTTCCAAAATTCTCCTTCCCAGTCAAATTATTCACACCTTCCTCATGGGAAGGGTCAAAAGAAAAATTTCCCACCCTGTGCCACACAATGACTAGTAGCATATTATAAAAGAGTTTCAAAGAAGAGAAATGCCACAGATAGATCCAAGTTTATTCTCTGAAGGTGGAATATCAACTCTTCAAATGTGATGCTGCTCTTCTATACTTTGTACAAGAGGCTTCTTGGGCAAGCACGTGAGGGAAATGAGTACATGGTTGGGCACCTAAAATAAAGGTTATATGACTGAAGAAGGACAAAACTTATGTCTCCTTTTATGGCTCCCTCTACCATGGTGCCTACCACAATGCCTGTCTTCATTTGGCATCTGGCACTTGGGCAAAGATCCTGAGAGGGAGAAAAGCAGAAACAGAAATGTGATGGCAGTGGAAGAAACCATGGTAGCAGAAGGGAACAAGGCCATAGGAAAATACAGAAGTCACACGCTCAAGCTCTGATACAAACAAAGTGAACAGACTTCAACATGCGCAAGTCCCTTATCCCTTGGTTGTGGCACGGGCAGGTGGTGATTAAGCTGAAGTTATAAGGTAATCCAATATGTTATGGTTGCCCTTTTTCTTCTTCTACATTCAGTTTGGTCTCATCCCATATCTGGCCACCTGTGTCTTGTAACTTGGGCAATAACACCCTGTCCCATCACAGCTTTTTGAAATTTTCCATCCTCTATCGCAACCTCAGCAAAATGGAGGTTGTAGCCCCTCAAACCACAACCACAGTGGTGACATCTCTAATTCACAGCTTTGTTTTAATGAAGGAAAACCTTTTCTCCATATTTGTCACCAAAGCATTGTATACTCTTTGAATATGTAACCACCCACAGAGTGTAAAGAAAAGATGAAAGGCCAGGTACAGTGGAGCACACCTGTAATCCCGATAACTCTGGAGGCTGAGGCAGGAGGATCACAAGTTGGAGACCACCCTCAGAAACTTAGCAAGACCCTAAGCAACCCTAGTGAGACCCTGTCTTGAAATAAAGAATTAAAGGGGCTGGGGATGTGCCTCAGAGATTAACTATCCTTTGGTTCAATCCCCAGTGCCAGAGAGAGAGAGAGAGAGAGAGAGAGAGAGAGACAAGGTTACTCATTATAAAAACATGAGAGAGAAAGTTTTCCTTTGGTTGTCATCCATCATGCCCCCAGCTTTTGAACCCACACTGCCTCCAGTTATTGTTATGTTCTCCTGAAGGTTAAGGTGAAGCTTGACAAAGGAATTTCTACTATATTTGTTGGTTGGGTAAGTAAGAAGCTCAGGGGAGAGACCAAAGATAAAAATATAAATCTAGGGGTCATCTACCTGGAGAGGATCTCTGAAACTCTGGAAGAATGTATCATTTGTTCACCTTCAGTAAAAGTTGAACACCAGGAGTTGTGTTGGCTCACAGAGCTAAGGTGCACCAGGTAGTGGTTCATAGTTCAGGTCAGTGCAATTCTATCAAAGAGGATAAACTATATATGACTGGCACCTGCCTTTGAAGGGATCATAACACATTGTGAAGAATCTTCAGAAATGAAAATCCAATCTGAGTGAGTATTTCACTGACTTCTGGCTGAGAGGGAGCACTGGCGTGGCCTCTGTACTCTTTGAGCTCATTGGCTTAGTCTGCAGGGGAAGTTGTTAGGCCTATCTATGCAACCCTGGACTTGGGCTCTGAATTCCTACCATCAGTGCTGCAGTGAGTCATTCTGCCCCATTTACCCAGGAGATGGTTGACGCAGTACCTTACATACAGAAGATGCTAAGTGAATGGTGAATCTGAAGAATTTTACTAGTCTTTGCAATTATTTACTAAATTTTAATAGTGCATCTGAATTGGTAAATTAAATGGTGATTGAAATGGTCACGACTCTTTTTCTCAAATGCAATTTTCATCTAGACAAGGCAGATAAGAGTAACACGGTATGTTAGAGAACTTTTATACCCAACATAGTGTTTCTTTCCTTACCACTTGGTAGCTTCCCATAATCATTAGAAAGTTTGTTAGAGTGAATAATAATAGTTCTGTTCTGCTGGGCTTTAAAAAGAATATTCTATTTTTCTTAATCTCTCATCATAGATTGTGTATGTACAAGATGCATTGGAAATATGATATTGGGTGTGTAAGCATAAATATTAATGGAGCAATATACAAACAATTTTTTGATTACATGTTATGTTCCTTTCCAAAGCATATTCATTACCTTATTTATGCTTACATAAATGGCTCCCATTACTACTGAAACTACAAAATAGAATTTAAATTTTTGAAAATATGTTTATATTCTTACTAACTGACTATGAGTGAAGTCACCAGCTTCTGATTTAGTATGAGCACAGCTGTGGGTTTGTTTTGTCCTTCCATTTGGACTTAGCATATTTTTTTACACTTCCTTATTGCCTCCTGTTATATACAAAGGCAGCTGTATTCCCAAATCTATTCATTTTCAAAGCTATGCTTCGGGTCTAAGAAAAAATATCTATTTGAGGAAAAAAAATATAGAGATAAATAAAACATTGAGAAAAGGAATCCTGATAAAAAATTGAATGGTACAGAGACTTCTTAATTAAATATTTGCAGAAGGATACTACTGAGAAGTGTGAGTCTATTTCAAGTCCCAGAAAACAAAATATATTAAATATAATGGAACCAAAATAATTATCTTTTATGACTCACAACTATGAAGAAGTTGCATAAGTAAAAATAATTAGAAAACTGAAACAAGATATAAATGCAATTATGATATTGGCATTTTCACTACTGTTTATAATTGAACAGTCATATATGCCTATGCAATATTAGAGCCAATTATAAGTGAAAGTTAACAAATACAAGCTATAATCTTTGTACATGAGTTCAAGCCCTTTGACTTATTAATAGTCATGTGATCTGTTATAAGTGATTTAATTTATTTTATCACAGATAGGGATGATCAAACCTACCCTACACAGTCATTAGAAAGATTAAAGAGATACATGAAAATCGCCTACTCACAAGATTCTTCCTTTTAAGAAACCATTATCCAACTCCAGCCAGTGTAAGCAGAAATAGAATTTATTAAATACTTTTAAGCAGCTATGTGAGCTATAGGAAATCCAGAGCAACACACGTAAAGGCTACGTAGTCAGAACCAGTGCTCTAAATCAGACTGTAGAACTGCTAGAGAAGCACCTGGGAAACAGCTGTTCCCACACAGCCTAGACACAGTAGTTTGCATTGACATCATTATCACTGGGAACAGGATGCTGCCATCACAACCCCAGCCATCGTTACCTCTAGAAACTGGATCTGTCTGTCAATCTTCTGACAACACATGGCCCTTGTTCCTTACATATAGTCACCTTCAAAGATTGGCATAGGCATGTCCAACTGGGGAAGTCTGGATCTCAAATTTGTATTTATGCACAATGAAACTGGAGAAGGGAGTTTCTGGCTTTCATAGTCAGGGCCCTCTGTGTTCAATAGCAATTTCCCCAAGTTTAAAAAGGATCAAAAAAAAAAAAAAAAAAAGAAGAAGCCAAAAAGAATGAAAACTATCCATTACAGTCCACACCTTTGTCACCTAGCCTCCTCACGTATCCTTCTTCCATTAATAAACATCAAGCAACTGTATTCATTATTGTGTTCAGCTCTAGTCTAAGATCCCTGGGGTCTGTTTATTTCTCCTTCACTTCTTAATCCCATTTTAAATTACATATAATCAATGTATTTTAAAATTGCCATCAGCAAACTCTATTAAAAAATACAGGGGACAGCAAATGATTAAAAAAGGAAAATAAGTCAAAATAGTTATTATATACATTTTATTTGTCACATCTTCAACCCAAAGCTATAGTTGATATATATGTTTTTCTTTCATGATTCACATTGTGTATTTTGGTCCTTAAGTCTGCAACCCAGTTGATTGGTGTCTTCACTTGATGGGTAACACAAAATGTTATTTCTGAGGGACTGCCGCAGTCCGGCTGCAGCAAAATAAGGGGGGGGGGGTGACGAACAACTTGTATACATTGATACAGCAGGAGTGGGAGCCGTTTATTATAGGACCAGAGGGGTATATATACATTACACACAGCTTATCTTAATTAACATAAACTAGATACAGCAGTCAATCAATAAGGAATCTCCACACTTAATGGCTCCATGGCGTTACTTCACAAACCACTCCCTCTGCAAAATGCCAGGCGCCATCTTGACTTGTTACAGACTCTAACAAGGGACCTTAGTATGTGAAGCCCTGCTTAAATAAAGCTGGTCTAGGCAGCTCCTCAGAGCAGCAGATGCTGCAGGCAGGATGGCTACGGGCTGGACAGCCCAACCAAATACAGCTCCTGGGTCTAACTGGGAATCATAGGGAATAGCTAGGCAATCTGTATATTAAATTCATTCATATTCTTATTTCTCTAAACTTTTGAATAATTTTCTCTAAAACACATCAAGAACATTCTGGCATCTCATCTTCATTTAATGAATGAAATTGTCAGGTCCAAATTTTAATCACATAACCAAGCAAATTGTCATAGCCATTCTCAAGTGCTGGAGCTAACATACTAAAACCAGATGTCTGGTACACTCACATTGATAAATTCAGTCTGATCCAACAGAATATTCTTTCCACCTTGGTGTAATGAATGATTTATTTCCATACGTACGTACATACACACCCACATTTCTGTTTATATAATGTGCCATATTCGGTGTTAATGTGCTTCTCTCAGATCATCTTTTGAACCTGGCTCCTTGGAACTTGTTTGTATAGGTCAAGAAACTAGGAGAGATAGGGAAGGAGAGTAGCAAAGGGTCAGCATTTCCCTATAAAACCTCAGGAGAATTTATTACAAATTCTTAGTTAAGTGAAAGCTAACTGCCTCAGATTGGGGAAAGAAGGCTGTTTCTACTGGGGGAAAAATCTGAAATATGCATAGATGTCCCCATCTCACTCTTCAGGGTACCACTCTTTCCCAACTTTAAAATTCAATAAGTTGTGAGACAATGGAATTGATGTGTGTGTCGTAAGTTAGCCATTTGCATAATCTAGACCCTGCAGCACGGCACATTAGATAAAGATTTTTTTCAAGGTAATGATGAGAGTTTTCAGAATTTTAACTTAAGCACAGACCTGCAAATACATAGCCCTGATGTCATTATTATTCTTGTCTAAGTTATCTAGTGTAATTAGAAGTAACTGACTCACCCACAAATACTATACTTTTTGTTCCCATTATTTTCCCCTATTGCAACTAACTTGTCTTCCTAGTCTTTGATCAACATTTGCCTCTAGATAACCAGAATGATCAATTATGTACCTGCTTGGCCACTGTGTGTCACTGACTACCAGAATTCCATTTGTCATTGACAATAGGGTCATTGTTGTTTTCACATCTACTCAGATCAGAAAACCAATTTTGTATTTCCATGAAATTCTGTTTGTGAAGGAAGCAGAACCAGTATTAGCATTGCTAAAATAATAATTTTAAAATAAGAATCATGGCTTATAAGAGGTGCTAGAAAAATAAAGATCTGCAAAGAGGGAGAGAAATAGTTACTAACTACTTGAGGATGGAGTACTGGCATTGAAGCAAAAGACAGGGATTATGGTGAAGTCATGTATTGAGCCAGTAATAAGCAAAGGCAAAGTGAGAATTCACAGAGAGATCTGTGGAGTTCACAACCACTGGGATGTTAAGACCTGCCAGGGGAGATGTCTGTGACATCCCCCTCAGCTATGATTTGTGCAGAGCTCTGTAGAAATTGCAATGTCTGTGGCAGCCAATGCAAATCCAGCAGTAACACCTCTATCTCACAGCCTTTTAATAATGATACTCAAGTTGGCTCAAAATCTTCTAGTTGAGCATTTTACTTAATGTGGTTCTGAAATGGAAATGTTCACAGAAATCCACAGAGGTGCTCTCAAATGCTCTCTGAATTCAAGCCATCATCTTCATGACCCACCAGCCTTCTGTACTGGACAAACAAATAAGATAAATTGAGATATTACAGGCATCAGGAGCCCTCGTTTGTTAAGTCTTTATGTCAGAGACAACTTCTGCAATTCTCCCTAGAGAGTGATATTGCTTTTGATTTTCTGCTGTTGCAACAAGGGGGGACGCTAATGATTTCCACTTGTCACTTACTATTTTCTCTTTACTTTATAGATCAGCAGGCTGGTCTGAGGATTCTGTTTGTTGCTGAAACTGTGTGCAACTCAGAAGTTCCCAAATTTTCTTGTTGTACAATGTCCTTGAAGTCACAGTAATTTTTCTACAGTGCCCTAAGACCAAAAGAAATATCTAACAGTTCATTTGATTAATTAGCTAAGTTTAAACAAGTTAAGTATATTTGTCCTAACAAGTTAGTAGCTGTTTGAAAAAGTAATACGCTTTATTGAAAGGAAAACATCTTTGCATTTTATTCTTGAATAAACAAGCCATTTATTAATAAGATGCTTACATCTATAGGCACTGCATGACTTGTCGTATCTTGGAATCAAATTAGAAAATTCTACTCTCACTTCCTATTTCACACTATTTTTTTTTTTACAGAGTACTAGCATTTGATCATAGCAACTGTCAAAAAGTCCAGATTTGAAACACTCTAACATTATCAAAAAATACACAAACCACTGGTGCTCTGACTGCCTTGAGCTAGGAGTTTGCATGATGTTTGAGAAATGTCAAGGGTCATTTTTCCCCCACCCAAATTTAAAATATCCCTCCACGGCCCTGTGGCTTAGGACACCTTGGCCCACAGTTTAGGAACTATGGCTAGTCTCTTGGGGGTAAATTCAAATAAATCTTATTCTGTCTCATTGATTCTTTAAAATTTACTTCCCTTGAGACATTTTCTCTTGTTGAAAGTGTTTACTATGATCCAGACACTGTCTTAAGCATGTTACAAATAGTAACTAATGTATTGTCACAACCCAAGATAATAGATATTATTATCATTCCCAATTTATAGATGATAAACCTGAGGCACAGAGAAGATAGTCACTGACCAAGATCAACACAGTTAATAAATGATCAATATGAGATTCAATTCCAGGTAGACTTTTAGCTCTGAAGTCCAGCACCTTTAACCACCATATCACACTGCTTCTTTAATAGCAAGTTACCATTTCTATCCCCAACAAGCACAGACACCAATATTGTGCATTGATTATTACCACTAAACCCTCTGCTACCATCAACCCAGAAATTGCAGAGGCAACTACCATGCAAGCCAGGATGGATATTATGTGGCGCCTACTTCTTTCATCACTAGCATCCAATTGGCACACACTGACCTAAATGGTCAGATTCCTGAACTATAATGAAACAGAAGTCAGGGGAAATATTTGCATCTCTATAATGGGAGGAAGAGGCTCATTTGAGTTGGTATTTACCAAATATAAGAAGGATACTCAAAACATTTAATGCCCTGAAAGAAGAAAAAAAGTATTCAAGCACATAATACTGTTTTATATATATGTTTTCATAGACATGAACATTAGCAGTAACAACTATTGCCAATATTATATTCAATGATGAATATTTCCTTTTATATAATTTTTAGGTCCTACAGTAGTGAGTCTACATCGTCCATATTTATGTACATCCTTAACTTTAAAAAATGAATCTTCTGTCAATAGGTTTCACTAACACATAGGAATATGTGATGTATTGTTTCTTTCATTACCATTCACCAAGCCTACACTGTCATAGACTTTTTAAAAAAAGATAAAAATACATCAACCCACATGCTTCTGAAAAAGATTCTCTCCTCCGCATGGTGATTTCCTCTCCTCCACACTTTTCAAAATGTTGATCTAAATATAGGTTTAAATGATTTCTCAGGGTGTAATTTATTACATTCCAAGGTATTATCACATGTTCATGGTCTCCTCAAATCCATATTAATGGAAACTGGTTCCAAATGAGTTATCAGACATAGGAGATAGAATTATCTAAGTTTTAACTTATCTTTTGTGTAACTATCTTTTGTACTCAAATAGCAATGAAAAAAATCATATTCCATCAGAAATAACAACTAAAATGTTTTTATGTTTATGTGTAAATATATGTATAGTAACTAGAGAAAGAAAGACTGAATATACGAAAATGAGAAAACATATTTTATTGAAGGCTTCAGGAAACATATTTTACTCAATCTTACTCCGTCAGACCAAAAGTTCAACCAACTTGGAATCCTGTCTTACAGGAGCAAATGAGTTGTCCGTGACATGATCAATTTGCCAGAACCATTTGAATGTTATAGATTTTCAATTTAAAAATCAGGTGGAATATTATGTATAGGAAAATGTTCACACATTTGTTCAACTATCATTCATTCCTTCAAAAATCAAAAGCAGGATATTTTAAACATGACTCCAGCAGTCATGGGGAGCACCATATGACTCTTACTGAAAATGCATCAAGCATGGTTTAGGGTAGTCTGCTTCCTTTAGAAATGATAAGGAAGGGCTAGGTTTGTTTCAAGAGGTTAGATAAAGGGCCAAGAGCAGCATGTGTTTGTTCTTCTCCCAGAGGAAGCAGCTCTGTGGGAGTTAGCACCTAATCACACAGCTTGTGAAGAAAGGTACCTGAACGGAATGGTATTCCCTAATTCCTTGCATAGACTCTTTCTCACCATCCTCTCCTACCTTTCTCCCTTCTCCAAAACTCAACACCACAGGATTCCCTTGGCCTCCCCAGATCCTTCCTGCATACCACCACCCTAAATCCAGACCTGCTTCCTCTCTGGTATTCCCCCAGCAACATCCCCCGCCTTCTCCACCCTCTCCATCACACACTTTTCTATCCTTAGAACCACTCCCTTAGGCACTGAATCTGTTCTTCTAGAAAGTTAATAACTAATAAATATTGAAGGATAGTTTGTAAACAGTAAATACTACTCTGACAAATCACTTCTCTAGGATGGTTGCATCCCATTGAGAAATGCCTGAAGCCCATGTGGTCTTCCCCATTTACGCTGGTGAACTCTCTTTATCTATTACTGCTGTCAGAGCACTTAAATATAGCATTTTTGTGCCTTATAAAATGTCTGAGCATGTCAGTCTTCACTTTTAACAAAATTCAAGAGGATAGGCACACTGATCTCATATTCCTGAAACACCCAGCAGTAACTCCAGTGAGTTGAGTCAACCCTGTGTATGAAGCCTGATGGAGGAAGGCTTCTCAGAGCCCTGAAACCTTACTACAAAGGATGCTTCCTTTTATAAATGTGCACAACTTCCACTCTAGAATGAGGCAATGGGTTGAACTGGCAGTTGGATTCCCTTGTCCCCTTCTTTCCTCCACAAGCTGTGTCTCCATCCACAGACATGAAGCTTTAACTCTCTACCCAACATACAAAACTTTTCTATGTTGGGGTGCCTTAGGAGAAGCCAGTGAAGGAAAGGAGATGTATAGTAATAAGATGCAAGGTTTTGAAAGGTCCTGCAAGAAAAAAATTTCATGGAAAAGAAGAGAGTGAAGACAGAATGTATCCTACGACTTTACTACCAGTAGGAAACTATTGCAATGACATAAAAATAATGTGGAAAACAAATGTTATAATAATTACCAAATCATTCCTCACCTCTCTTAATGCTGTTTGGCAGGACCATGTCCAAGAGGCTACTGCATCACGGTTTCCCTGAGTGTGAAAAGTGATGTGATAAGAAATTGCTTCCAAAAAGCTGGTCGGTCATTTAACTCAGGAAAAGAGAATGCATAAGATTTTAATAGTATGATATATGATATCATTTAATATGCAAGAGTTGTTCCTGTCCATTTACACAAATATTTTGGAGGAAAATATTCTCATTCAAAAAATAAAGCTAACTGGATAAGAAAGAAAGGGGAAGTTGAGGAGAAGGAAGAAGAGAAGAAAAGGGAAGGGGCAGGGGGGAGGGAAGCAAGAAAGACCCTAGAATATATTGAAGCATTTAAAATTTCCAAGGACAAGAATTCTTGTTTTAGACACATCTGACATATTAACAAATATCTTGAGCTGATTTAATTCTTCCTGGCAAATACTACACACTTTATATCCACACCTGCGGTGAAGACAAACCTCCTGCTTTGAAAATGCTGGAAAAGTGGTGTTTTTGTAAGCTTTTTTGTTGCTATAGCCATAGGATCTGACAAGAACAATTTTATAGGAGGTAAAGTTGATTTGGGGCTCACAGATTTAGAGGTCTCAATCCATAGATGGCCAACTCCATGGCTGTGGGCCCAAGATGAGGAAGAACATCATGGTGGAAAGGTGTGGAAGAGGAAAGCAGCTCAGAACATGGCATCAGAAAGCAAAGAGAGGGAGCTCCACTCACCAGGGACACATATAAACCCCAAAGTCATGCCCCGGTGACCCACCTCCTCTAGCTGTACCTACCTACAGTTACTATCCGGTTAACCCATTCAAGAAGATTAGTGTGCTGGTCCGGTTAAGGCTCTTGTAACTCTATCGTTTCATCTTTGAATTTTCTTTCATTTCTCACACATGCAATTTGGGGGGTCACCTCATATCTAAACCATTGACAAATAATCAGCCTTCCTAGTTGAATTTCTAGTTGGAAGTAAGAGACATAAACAAAGGAAAGAAGTCAGGAAAGATATGTGTGGTGGAAAGACAATGAATACAAGCTGATGTTCTGAATAAACCATTTGTCAGATGAAGGTAGGAGTGAAGCCAGTTCATGGGAAGTTTACTCATCTTTGCTTTTATTTATTCATCCAAAAGTCCATGTACCCATCGCTCACTCGTTCAACAGCTACTTGTTGAAAACCCTCTGCAGAGCTGAATAAAGCAAACTCAGTTACAGAGAAAATATTTTTCATCAAGTAGTAGGGCTTTACTTTTGTTCCCAGAGAGATCACCAAAAAAAAATCATATATTTTTGTCTTTAGTTAGATGACAGAGCAGCAGACACTTGATGAACCCCTCAGGGATATTAATTGGACTTGGTGTCACTAGGACTGTAACAAACTGATGCTTTAGCACAGTATACTGCCATTAATTATAACTGGGCTCCCTCATAAATATTTCAGAAACCATTCTTTAGCTAAAAGGCAAAAAGGAAAAAGAAAGGAAACCAAATTTTGGAAAACAATGTTTTTAAAACTGAAAGATACCTACAGAGGATTCATTTCCTATTCAGTTTTAAGCAGATCATTTACATGACTCTTGCTAATAACAAGAATTATCAATCGTTGTTCTCTGTCTCTAGGGATTTTACATTTTAAATGTTGAGTTCCAGAATAAGTGGAAACCTGAGAAACTTGTTTAAAAATCATAAATAAGTAAAAACAAGAATGTGCTTCACAAAGCATGAGGTTGTCATGGAGCTCTGCATACTCTGATTTCAGCCTCTCAGACTGTCTCATCTCCTCCTTTTAATTTTAGTGAGAATAGATGTTATAAATTTCAATGGACTTATTGCTTAGGCTGTGTCTACTAAGTGAAGCTGAAAATCTCAGGCCAGAAAGTGCCCTTTGGTGCTGGAATCTCATCACTGAAAACAAGTGGGCTATCTGCAGAGACCCCCACTTCCTTGTTTTAGTCAATTTCCAGTTATCTGTCTAACCACACTTTCCAGAAACTTAACAATGTGCCTTATCCTCCTTAGTGCAGAATACTCCGCTCCTGCTTTCCTTCTTTTCCTGTACTCTCTACATCATCTGGAGCAACTTATCCCCCTCTCACCACACATGTATTTCATTTCACGACATGTACTTTCTTTGCAGTCTCAATGCCCCTGGTCCCAAGGTCTGGGGCCTCACCAGGTTAATAGTAATTCTTCAACCACCCACAAATGCTTATTGTTAGGTCAATTTGAGGTGGCTAAGGGAACAAAGCACCAGGCAACCCAATCGCAAGAAAGAACAACCAGTCAGGCACCTTATACCCAACCACCTGTCAATCAGCGGGGTCTCCTGACCAATCCTGGAAGGACATGGAACCCAACAAGATCCCTTAACCAACCCCAGGAGGACAAGGGACTCCAAAAACTTTCCTGTCCCAAGCCCTCCTTTTCTGCCCTCAGCCCCCACAAATTCCAATCTGGCTGAACCTGACTGCAATTCTCCCCAACCAGCTCTGTTGGTCTGGAAGGTCTTGCCAGGGAGCGAATGTCAATAAAGGCTTGTTCAGCAGCTTTTAGTCTGCCTCCTTTTGGTCATCGGTGCCTGACCTTACACCTATAGCATTTGTGGCTGTACTTTGATTCTTGTGCCCACCCCTTGATGGTTGGCCACATATTGGCAGCTTCTTGTCTTGACAGAGGAGGGACTCTTCCAATCTACTAGTAAAATGTCATAGCCCAGAAGCTGCAGACCCAAAACAGGCCTAAGTTTCAGAAAGTAAGTAAGGGCATTTTCATTCTTATTTAGAGTACATTCCTTGAAGTCGCTCTACCTCTCCACTATTTAAAATCTACTCCAGAAACCAAGGGGGAAATTCTCTACCTAAGAGGTAAAGGGTCATCTGCTTCCAAGTAATTTGGAATTTCCAAATAAAACCTAATTCAATTATTGGGCTGTTCAAACTGCACCTGCTCCAGAAAATAATGAAATAAGTTTGTCCAAAATGCACTTCATATTTATTTCCCTTTTCACCTCAATTCAAAATCACTTTTCCCCAAGTGTTCTCAAAGAGGCACAAATACCTGCTTATAGAGATCTGGGAAATTCCTGTGTTTTAATTTGCATTTTCACTGTTGTGACTAAAAGAACTGACAGGAGTGGTTTTAGAGAAGGAAAAGTTTATTTGGGAGCTCATACTTTCAGAGGTCCCAGTCCACAGCCTGCTCCATTCCTTAGGGCATGAGGTGAGGCTGAACATCATGACAGAAGTGTGTGGTGGCAGAAAGCAGCTTGGAACAAGGCTCCCAGGAAGCAGAGAGTGAGAGAGATTAAACCCAGCTCTCAAGATAAATGCCTGCCAAAGGCGCACCCGTGTCTTCTTCCAGCCACACCTTACCTGCCTTCTGTTACCATTCAGCTAATCTCCTCAGCGAGTAATTCACTGATTGGGTTAAACCTCTCATAAGCCATCATTTCACCTCTAAACCTTCTTGCATTGTCTCACACATGAGCTTTTGGGGGACACCTCACATCCAAACCACAACATCCACTCAACAGAATGCCATCTTGAGTCAATGATTGGGGACATTCTCTTCTTTGGGGGGACCCTAATTTAACTAATCGTTTCTTCTACAAAAGTAAATAAATGTCCATACCTCCATCAGAGTGACACTAAGCAGAGGGTCTTTTTTTTTTTTTTTACTAAAATCACTCTATTTGCTACTGAAGTCAGTATAAAAGAGCAATAACAGGCAAAGTGATGTGAATACTCGCTTATGCAAATTCATTTTAACCTCTCAATATTGTAACACAGAGCCTACTTTTAACTCCTATATCCTTAGCTCCACACAGCCACAGTCTACAGCAGCCAGAGTGGCATTTTAAAATCCTAAGTCAGAGTAGTCACAGTTCTGTTCAAAGGGCCTCAGTGGTTCCCAATCTATGAGAGTAAAAGCCAGCACCCTTAAAATGGCCTGGGAGATGCTCCAGACTCTGGCCCTCTGTTCCTTCTCTGACCTCACCTGCTACTACATTTCCCTTCCCCACTTGACCCCAATCACCCTGGCCTCCTTGCTGTCCTTCATGCACAGTTTACACAGCTCTTTGAGCCCCAGGACCTTTGTGGGGACTCCACTGACACCTTCCCAAAGAGGCCACCCTTTTGAAAACTACAACACTCATTCCGACACTCATTCCTGACCCCACTCTGTTCCTGTTTCCTTTATTCTGTTGTCTTTTCCCCTAAATCGTCATTTTCTTGAAAACTATATTGTTTATTTGTTGATGAACTTGTTTATTTTGTTTTGGTTATGATTTTGTTTCCCTGTCTAGAACCTGAGCTCCACAAGCACTCAGGGTCTTGTTCGTTTTGTTCACTTGAAGTTCCAGTGTTAGAACAATGCCCGACACATAGTAGGCATTCAGCAAAAGTTCACTGAAAGATCACATGGAATGACTGCTTGTCAGAAACTGTGGTACAGCGAGCGCAGTCAGGAATGTGCCCCAGGACGCACAGACAATAAGAGGTTGAAGAGGGATTTAAAAGATCTTTGCACAATTCATCCTTGAAATAGCAACAGGGCAACTGTCTAAGGTGCAGCTCTGTAGCTGACCCTGCTGCCAGGATTCACATACAGGGGGCTGGTTAGGAAAAGCTCCCAGGAGACACCAGTAAGGGGCCCGGGGAAGCAATCAAAGAAGGAGGAAGTCAAGCTGGGGTGAGCTTAGGCAAGTCCCCGGGAGGTGTGGCTTCTGCCCCACCCCACAGGGAATCTCTGAAAATAAGTTACACCTCAACTCAGAAGAGTCCTAGTTAGACTGAAAGCAAGGGAGCTGAGTTTTCATGGCCTCTCATTTGGAGGTCAAAAGCCAAGGGTCAAGGACTGGGGGATGAGCAAGTCACACAATCTCAGGCACTTGCTACTGTCTCTCTGTGCTTAATGGCAAAGTTGCTCCAATAACCTGACAGCAGTTCGGACTTAGAAGCTGGGTGTTATAAGGCAAAGAACACCACAGGGCAGGAGGGTACAGAAGGTGAGAGGGAAGAGACACTAACCTATCTGCTACAGTGGTTCTTTAATGTGTCCTATCATACCAACAATTATGCTCCAACTCCATGTTGTGGCCTGACTCCACATAACCTAGCTCTCACCACTGCAGCCAGAATTTCATTTTAAACTAGTGAGTGGCTCATGGGCCATTGGGCCTTTGCATCTACTGTCTTCTTTGTCTAAAATGCCCATAATCTAACTCTTTATATGTCAGTCTGCTTTTGATTTTTCACATACCAACCAAAATATACTCAAAGGAAACCTCCTTAAGCACTGAACCAACCAAACAGCTTTAATTTCCTAAAAGTACTTATCACAATCTATAATCATTCCTCTTTCATTTGTGTGTATCTCTTTTTGTTGTTGTTGTTTTTGTTTTTATTCTATCTCCTCACTAAAATATAATCCAATCAATATCCCTAGCGCCCAGCACACTATAGGGGCTCAAAATGGTCTTGAGTGGAAGGAAACACTGGAAGAGAAATTGCCAACCATGCAAGGTCGTAGCTGCATTTACCTACCCAACCCTGTTTGCACCGGTCTTCAAAAACTTAAAATTATCCAAATTATGAATGAGGCTGGAAAGATAAAAGGACATCCTACTTTGGTTAGAATCATCTCTTTTTACCTGACTATTTTGGCCTCAGATAAATCCAGGTTTTTCTGCCTCAAGAAGATGTCAGTTTAAATACACTTAAAACTACATGCTAAGACTGAGAGATGACATTAGAAAAGCCAATGTAATTTTGCTAGATTAGTGAAAATTACCCAGGAACTTCAAGAACCAGCTCAGAAGTCAGTAGAGAGAAATTTGTACTCAGCATTCATTAACTTTCCCATTTCTCTCTTTTGTGAACAGAAGATAGTGCACCAAATGAAATACAGAACTAGCACTTTTATCTTTACTTGAACAAAAGCAATCTTCATGGGCCATAGGGCCTCAAAAACAAAAAATAATAATAATAACCTTCTTCTTTAAAAAAAAATAGACTGCTTTGACAAACACAAATTTTGAATGCAGATGTAACAAAAACACACAAGACCAACAGAAACATACAGTAGGAATTTTATGTAAAGAATTATTTAAAGTAAGTTTTTTCAATTTGTTGCGTCACTATAAATGTTTAAAGGATTTATTAATGTGTCATGCTATTTGCCACCAGTGAAAAAGCTCCTGATATATGCAGTATAAATATTTCCAATTTTTAAATTTTAAATATTTCTTAAACAATTAAGGAATATCAGTAATTTCTTTGGAAAGAGCATGTATTATATAATAATATACATAAAAATTCTTACTTGCACTTAAATTTGATTGATTGATCCAAATGTAGAAGAGTGATTATTAGAAGTTGGGAATTGTAGGGGGTAGGGGTTTAGTGGAAAGGTAGACAGTGGGCACCAAACACAGTTAGATGGAAGTAATAAGGTCTAGTGTCCTAGAGCACAGTGAGAGACTATAGTTCACAATAACTTAGTATATGTTTTAAGCACAACTGAAGAGAGGTGCTCAAAGCATCCAAATGCAAAGTAATGATAAAGAGATGGAGACATTAATTACCCTGATTGGACCAGTGCATATTATGTACACACACATACACACTGAAATACCATATTGCATCACATAAATATGTACAATCATTATGTGTTAATCAAAAATTTTTTAAACGTGTAAGGAATGGAAGTGTTAACTACCCTTATTTGATCATTATATACTGTATATATTTTATAATCAAATTTGTAAAATTTAAATGATAATTTTAAAATAAGACATATATTAATAATTTTAATTTTTCTCTCATTATCCCAGTCATGAGAGAGATAAGCTTAGGTCAACTGGGCTTCCAGTTTTATATTACATATATATAATAAAACCTAAACAGTTTTAAGTCCTGCCTTTTCTTCAAGGCCAAGCTCAATTCCTCTTCTGGGTAGATCTTTTCCCATGCCCCCAGGTCTAGGTAATTCATGATACTTTTCTTAAAATGCCCAAGGTACTTCTCTGTTGGCCTTCTGGTACTACCTCTTCTGCCATCCATGCTAAGGATCTTCAAGTGACTCAGCTTGGGTCCCCTACTGGAGGGCAGTGCTGGCAATGAGCAGTGTTCTGCAGCTACCTTGCTAACCCCAACCCTGCCTCCCCCATTAACTGCAGTCACATGTATCACCATGAGAAGTGCAAGAAGTATAATATTCTTTAACTCAGTCACTATTTTACTCCCTTATTCTATCTGATGAAAGAGAATTTATTTGATCCCAGTTTTTTGTTCAGGGTTCTCTTCCTATATCATAAATAAATAAATAAATAAACAAACTACCTCCTTGTGTTGCATCTTCAGAGGGTTTCCTGAAGTTGTCATCAGCCCTGGCACTGCCTGAGGTCCACCTCACTGGTCTGCACCTTGCTCCTTGTTTCTGTGCCCACCCCTCATGCTGAGCAGCTGTGTCCCTGCCCTCATCTGGCCCTATTCCTCATCACCATGGCACTTCTAGGTCTGGTGGACTTCCCGTTGTGGCCTGTCCCTGCTGCCTAGATATAGTCCAAGTGACATTTTTGTAGTTGTTCTGGTAACAAAATGACAACATTGCTCTTCTTTAGACACGCATTCTCTTTCCAAGCTCATGTAAACTTGCAAATCGCTGAGTAATTCCATACTTCTTTAATCCAAAAGATTAAATGATGGAGGCAGGGAAGCATAAAGAGAATAATTTCTAAATATTTTTCTATAACATTTGTTTTTCAATACTAATTTTTTTCTACTTGTTTATCAACGTAAGAAATATACATGCCGAGCAGCAACATTCCCCAGTCCTGTCCCTTCTTTCAAACAGACTCAGTTTCCAACTGTTTGTTCCAATGTTCCTGCTATCTCTCCTTACAGAATATTTATCAATATTTATTCATTAAAATTTTATTAATATGCATGTTTTATTACTAGGTATTGCTAACACTTTACATTACATTCATAATTCAGATTATATGCATTATTTATATAATTATATTTAATGTTTATATTATATGCATTAATGTTTTATTAGTATGCATATTTTATTAAGCATTTATTAATATTTTCATGAGCTCTTTTTTTTTAATCAATCCTTTATTTTATTAGTCCTTAATTCTTGATATTTTCCATGAACTTTCTGCTATGGTTGATGAAGTTTTATGTTGCTCTAAATGCTCCCTTTCCTCTTTCTCAATACCTATGTCTTTCTTCTTTCTTCATTAGCAACCTTTGCATACTGCCTAGAATTTGTTTACTTGACACATAGTAATCTTGAAATACTGCTCTCTGCTTCCTCTCTTTAGCTCTCTTCTACCTACTTTCACTTTCCAATTACTGCCATCCTTACTCTTAATGTTATACTGTGAAGATTAGTAATGTGTATTCTTTTTGCAAATACATTGTTCTAGGAGTTAAAAATTAGAACCAGTTTACATTATGATGACCATAGACATATTTCCCAATGCAGAAAAACAATCAGTATCCTATTTCTTTTCTTGTACTTTTAAAAAATTTATTCTAGAGTTTAATTGTCTTATTGGTTATTTTCTTTTTAAGAAAAATACCTTCATTTGTTGGGGCTGAGGTTGTGGCTCAGTGGCAGAGCACTTGCCTTGCACATGTGAGGCATTGGGTTTGAACCTCAGCACTACATAAAAATAAATAAACAAAATAAAGGTATTTTTAAAAACCTTCATTTGTAAATGAGATTTTTTATACCATTGAAGGTTTTTCTTTTCTTTTTTATATATATTTCACAAAAAAACACAATTAAACTTGTACTTTGGATTATAATGATCATCACATTCCATCATCATTAATAACCCCATGCCTTAATAATGCCCCATCCCTTTCCCTCCAACCCCTGTGCCCTATCTAGAGATCTTCTATTCCTCCCATGCTCCCACTTCCTAGCCCACCATGAATCATCCTCCTTATATCAGAGAAAACATTAGACATTTGTTTTTGGGGGGATTAGTTAACTTCACTTATTAATGATGGTGGAATGTGATGATCATTATTATCCAAAGTACAGGTATGAAGACACAAATTGGTGTGAATACTATGTATACAACCAGAGATATGAAAAATTGTTCTCTGTATGTGTAATAAGAATTGTAATGCATTCCACTGTCATATATAAAAAAAATGGAAAAAAAAAACTTTAAAAATAACCTATTACGTAAAAAAAAAAAAAGAAAATTAGAGGGTTTAGGGTTTTTTGTTTGGTTGGTTGGTTGGTTTTAAAAGTTAGTGTATAGTTGATGCACAGTGGTAAAGTTAAAAATTCATAAATTTAGTTCTGCCTTAGGTTTTTGAGTTAATGATATAAATCATAATTTCTATTTACAAATCTAGCATATTTGAGCAATTATTTTTAAAATCACTTTTGAAAAATGCTTGTTACATTTATAAATTTAGCTAATTAGACTCTTAAATATTTGAATTACATTTATAAATTTAATATTAAATATCAATTTTCTACCCTAAAACAAAATATCAACTACCAAGTAATTTTATCTTAAAAATGATTAGTCTAATTCAATTACTCAATTATAAATATCAAGTTAGTGTCACAAGACTATTGCTCTAACAAGAAGATAGAATTCTAAGTTTGCATAAGTTCCTTAACGCAGTGGGGCGGGGGGAAGTGCTCTGGGGTTTGATTCTTTTCTGATACTTTTCCACAAAAGATAACAATTATCATTACAGGTAAGACTACTTTTAAGCAGTTCTCTACCTAATTATTTTTGTTCCCATGGTTAAACAATACTTATTTCCTAAGGAAACAATTTTTTGGTTAACGGAGGCTGCTTTAAACCAAACATTTTAACTGGGCAAGGAAAACAATGTTACAGACATCCACAGTAAATATTATCACTACTCACTTAAAAACTCTCATGTCATCTCAATGGACTTTGTAGATTGTCTTATTAAATGCTCAGATTTTGGCTGGGATACCACGGATTCTGGTTGGGGACATTGATATGAAGCACTGAACATATTTATACCATCAGAGAAAGCAGGCAGCTCATATATATGTATCCAAGTTAAATATACTAATTCCTCAGTTGATGCATACAAACCTACAACCTCATTCAAATTGATTACTTGTTTGGATACTGCTTTTCTTTGGCCTGTACAGTACGGAAATGTCTTGTGTGAGTGAAAAGATTTTTAAACTTAATGGAAGCCTATATTCTTTTTATGCACATCATATTATAGGACTTAGGATCTCTTAAGGATAGGTCCAATTGAATTCTGGGTATTTTCTCTATATGATCACAGTTGCCAAGTCTACTTACTGACTTTCAAAGTTTTCCACTATCTCCATCTGATGTCTATCTAATCTTAAGGGTTCCCCCACCCTCAGAAACACATTTCCTAATTCCCTTCATCTTTCCATTGCTGTCTACATTTTCATTCCCTGCACTAATACAATGAATGTCATCCTGGGATTTCCTTTTACTGATTTTCTTATTTGGTACATTTTTTTTCTTGAATCTCACCTCTTCCCCCTTGGTTTACTTCATTTTTCTCAAGTATATCCTCAAGTGACTTCCTAAGAAATGATATATGGAAAATAAATTTTCTATTTTACTTACATGCATTTACATGTATATATTTACAAGTATTTATTCTGGTCTTACTCTTCATTGATATTTGGGTGAAAAGCATTTTTCCCACAGGATTTCAATATGCTATCTTTAGTATTTAGTGCTTTTGATAAAAAGTCTAATTTTTTCTAGTTTGTGTTTTTTTTATTTTATTTATTTTTGTGCATGTAATTGTTTCCATGCTGGAAACAATTCAATTTTCATTTCTGGACAATTCAATTATCTCCCACTTATCTTAAATATTATATTTGTATCACAGATATTTAGAATGTCTTTAGACTCAAGGACTCTCTGAACCTGGAGACTTGTGTCTTTCATTTCTGGTAAGTTTTTTTGTTTTTACTTTTGGTTTATTTGTTTGTTTCATTTTGTTTAGATTTTCTGTTTGGTAGTGTTTCCCTTCTGTGTTCTATTTTTTTTTCCTGGAAGTTCTCTTTAGTCCAATATTAGAACCATGTTCCTGGTTCTTTATTCTACCTATGTTTTCTGTTTATTTTCTATAAGTTACCATTTCATTGCACCTTCTGGAATACATTTTCCACATTATCTTTCATTTATTTTATTGAATGTGTTTTAATTTTTTCAACCTCTCCCATTAATTATTTTAAATATTTATTTTTTAGTTTTAGGTGGACACATATCTTTATTTTATTTTTATGTGGTGCTGGGGATGGAACCCAATGCCTCATGCATGCTAGGTGAGTGCTCTACCACTGAGCCCCAGCCCCAGCCCCAGCAACCTCTTCTATTAATTTTTAAGAGCTACTTTCTAACTAATTATGCATTTTTCTTACCTGATGTTCTTGGTTTTGAGTACAGTAACTTTTTGAATCTCTCTATGGGTACTATCCACCATTGAATTGTTTTGTTCATGTTTGTTTGTCTTAATTTCTTTCCTTCCTTTGAAGGCTTTTCTCCCGTTTCTGATTCTCCTTGGTTATCTATTCATATTTCAATGCCAGTTTCTAAATGCTAATTTCCAATGATGATCTAGATGGGCTTTGTCACATGGTCATCTTCTTATTAGAGTAGTGGATTATGGACTCTCACTGCAATTTAGAATCAGCTGGAGAGCTTTTAAAAAATACAGAATGCTGGTTCTGCTTCCGGGAACTCTAGTTTAATTGGTCTGAGGCAGGACCAGGCATTACTTTTCTATAAATTTTCTATAAATTCTATAAAGTAGTTTTCCAAAAATTTCTAATCCGCAGAGGGTTTCAGAGCCATTGCTTTAAGAGCATGAAAAGTGAAGGTTTGGGATTTTTAGCGCGGCGGGGGTGGGTCTTTTAATTTCCTGAAGAAGGATCCTTATATGTTTTGCTTAGACCATAAATACTGATGTTGAACATTTGGCATGGCAGTATGGGGGACATTGACCATATTGCACACACTTAATTAATTTTCCATTTTCAACCCCCACTTTATGCTCACTGTTAGTCACACCTGACTTTTCCAAATTCCCAATTTCCCTGTGACTCTGGTCTGCAAAGTTGACCAGCTTATTTTCAGTTCAATCCATCCTCAATATACTCTAGCTTGTGGCCTTACCCCATCTTGCTTCCTGACTGCCTTCAAAATTTGTATGGGTAAACTGGTCCTGGAAGAAAGGAAAATGAACCTGTAAAATCCTTTAGAGGTTCCTTTAGTCATTTAACAGAAGAAACTAGTGATTATTTTACAAAAACTTAGTATAGTGGAAGGAAAGTCAAGATTAGAAATGGCTGGAAAGGTAACTTATTCTGTATAATGAAGGAAGAAGGATTCAATGGAATAGAATTCAATCCTAAGCAATAGAGAGTGAAGATTTAAAGAAGATACAGGAAGGCCTATAATAATTCAGGAGGGAATCCATAGAACTTTCAAAGACAAGAATTTTAATTTTATTGCTCATATGTAAATATTCTGTCTCCCCACACAAGTGCCTTTGACAATGTAGGTTTTTTTCCTATCTTTTCATGGAAGTCAAAGAAGCATAAATAGAACTTGAATGAATATTCATCTGTGTTGATATCTGGCAGAGAAAAACGAATTTGAAGCATGGACTACTAAACCATAACAAGGAAAATATCAAGCCCCTTCTTGGGTAGTACCAGGAGCAACACCACCATTATGAAGGTGTGAGTCAATTTTGCCAAACTCCTAAAAACAGGCTTCTTCTGCAGATGCTAATATTTACATCTGTGCAACACTTTTCTTAAAATATAATCATAGCCCTTTATAAGGGACTACAAAGATGATAAAGAAGGTGGTTTTATAATAATCACCAAATCCTGGGAAGTTAGAACTTAATGCTACCTTTGTAACCTTTATTTCATTGCTTCTGCTTATACAACCAGGAACAAATCAAGTGGACTCTGAGGCTAGACCTTAAGACCCATTAGCTCTGTTGCCATTAGTCATGTTCCACGAAGAAAACAAGAACACATGCCCTTGACTTAAAACCCTGAGCATGAAGTTGAAGGTGAAGAGATGAGAATTTGATGAGGAAAAGAAAAAAAAAAAAGATTGAAGTCATTATGCAAGTAGACATTCATGCTTTACCAAGTACAGAGTCAGTACTTACTAACAAGGAAGGCAGTAAATACAGCTCATTGTCTTAAATGGCCTAAGATTATTTATATCTATTCTTTCCAATTTTCTGGCTGAGCAGCATGTGCTTAAAAATCAAAGGAGGTTTGGCAGCAGCCACTGCACAGACCCAATCCCATAGGCTTCCTGGCCTTGCTCCACTTTCTCTGCAACCATGTCTGACGAAGCTGACGTGGCTGAGATTGAGAGATTCAATAAGCAGAATTTGAAGAGGGTGGAGATACAAAAGAAGAATCCACTGCCTTCAAAAGAAACAACTGAACTAGAGAGGCAAACAGATGAATCATCACGAGGCATGCATGCCAAAATGCATTGTACGTTCCTCAATCATCACCTTCTTGTTTTATTTCTTTGGGTTATTTAACACTGTAAGATGCAAAGAGGTTGGATCAGGTTTAAATGACTGTGCTGCCTCCTTTTTGCCTGAAAGGACTGAGAACAGCTGACAGTGGAGGCCTCCTCTGTCTGCCTCCTCCATCTGCCTGTGTGGCTGGCTGGGGAAGAAAAGTACTCACACATTGGTGAAGGAAGAAGTTGGGTGGGATAACAGTGAACTAGGGTCAAAACTAAGCTGGTCCCCCATATCTTCTTGAAGGATATAAAACATAGCTTTAAAAGAGTGTCATTTTGTTGTTGTTCAAATTATCTTAATTATTTAGAATGAATTGACCTAGCTTCACATACATATATTATCATTTAATGTCACAGCCCTCCTTGAAAAGGAAAATTGGTATTGATGCAAAGACATATCTTTATTAATATAATGAGGCTTTGCTGTAGTTCTGGACTCAGGGAAGATAATTTATTATAAAGCATAAATCGATCTGAAATGGATGATATGTCTGTATATCTCAAAGTTCACCCTTGTAAACTTTGGTTAAGTTGACCTCTCAAAGTCTTGGCTGCCTTGTTGAAAAATCTTATATAATACCTGTATTTTCATGATAAGGTCACCATGATGACCCTTCGTGATGAAGGAAGGCATGTAAAGCACATAGCACAGCCAGGCCCTTGGTAAGCACTCAATAAAAACAACTATCAGTATTCTCCATGTTCCTAACACTCTGCAATCGCTATGCCTTTTGCTCATATCAAGGATTAGCACTTCAACATATAGCAGACCTCTCAGCCCTGACAACACACCTCTAAATAATAGGAACAAAAGCAATAATGAGAAATCAGTGCTTTACTAAAGATTTTGTGTTGTTACAGGGAAAAGCATTCCTCTCTCACACTGCGTGGATGCGTGGAAAATCTCCTCTGTTTTCCCAGGAAATGCATCTCTTGCCTATAGCTGATATACCCTACCTCTGCTCCCCTGTGGTGGCACAAGAGACCAGCAGTTACCTGAACTCCAAGCAGTATTAGTTATCAATATGCCAAGGGATGAGGGAGTGGCTCATCCTGCCTCTAGACCTTATCAAAAATAATGTAAATATTACCCTCAAAATGTCAGTAGCAAGAATCAAATTTTACAAATAGAATAATATCTTAAACATTTGGAAAAACTTGCAATGCAGGACCAATTCAAATGTCACCTCTCCTATAAAATTGTTCTGAACTAAGCAGAGCCAGGCATAAGAAGAAGAGCTAGTTAGAAGTGAGGAATCCTGGTTCTGCTGGTAACTAGCTATATGACCTTAGGAAGATCCTTGTATTCTTCAGTTTTGTCATCTGGAGGAAATATTGGCTAAATTATTCCTAAGATACTTTCTAACTCAAAAATCACATCATGATCTTCCTGCAAATACAATAAGCAAATATTAAAGCAAATCTTTCTTTCATCTCATTTTTCAAGGTATCTTTCAAATCCATTTGTTTAAAGTAAGCTATGCCTTAATTATGCTATCTAAACTCAGGGAAGCCTGTATCCACACAATACAGGACTGTGGCACAGGCTTAGACGTGTAATAAAGAAAAGTAAAGATACATTGCGTATGGTTTCATTTACCTAAATTGAATGCCAAGGAAGCGAATTCCATCTATATATACAGAGCTAACTCCTCTGTAGAAATATTTTCCATACCAATGTTGTCTCTCAGTGGAATCTGAAGGTGTGCCCTGCAACACCTGAATGTCACATTGAAGGGAATATAATGATATTTTCTTTCACATGTCTAGCTCAAAGAAATGTTAAAAAATGTTGGTGGAACGAAGTTCAAATGAAATTACCACTAGTCCATCTTTTAAAAATGAGAAGTGACTAGGCTTCTCCTTCCTTTGTGAAGTCTTCTTCTGACTGATGCACTGTAAGGATGATGGGAGAATTCAAACTAAAGCCAGTGGAAAAGAGACTGGTGATTAATCCTTTGAAGGGATTCTCTGAATTCCAAGTTGCTTTTAATGTTATTTGCTAATTTTGGAAGAATCAATCCCTAATCCATTGAATTCCAAATAGCCAGAAGACAGGAAGAGAAATCATTGGACCTCTACTAAAATTACTTCCTTTTAAATAAAAATCCATTTACCCATAATGTCATTGATTCTTCTTGTGGCTAACATAAATACAGAATAATAAATTACTATTTTATATAAAATTATTAACCCAGGCAATTGCTTCCAGAATAATTCTATTACAGGGAGAGCTTTATGACTGATTTTTAAGTATCATCAATAATGATTCATGATTTATGTAAGAAGTCTGCAGGCCTTTTTACTTTCTGTTTATAGAATAAGCATCAAGACCAAAGAATCTGATTTCTCCATGGTTAGTGCAGTACTGGCTTCAGGCTTCCCTATACTTTGAACTGCGTAGTGCTGGATATTTCCCCAAACAAGAACTTACTATTTTTTTTTAAATTTTATGTTACAGACTATCACTTTTTATTATCAAAGTTTAATGAAGTCTCCCAGGAACCCACCCTTTCTCTTTCTGCTTATGAACAAGATGTCCTTATGTGCAAGGTTTTGGGGGGGAAAACCCAGTCCACTAATAATTTTAAACAGATCTCCCTAGGTTTATCAATTCTCCCTTTAATGATGTTTTCACCAGTTACTTTAATAAGATACCTTGGAATATCGTCTTTTTGTTACCAGAGATGTGGTTTGGGGAAGGGTGGGTTCTAACAGACCCAATACTTGCCCCCAAGACCAAATGGAAAAAGTGATGGTGAAGTAGGAAAGAAATTCATTCTTAGTGTGTCCGCACTGGGAAGACAGATCTAAAGTGTTTCATGGTATCAACAGTAGCTTTGGGGTAAAATATGGAAAAAACTGAGGGAGTTTTCCTAGCCAGCAATCTTGCTCAGACAGGTCATCATTTGGTGGATCACTATCCTAAGACTGGTCATGTATCCCTGTCAGACCAAGGAACTCTGTGTTGGTAGGGGAACAGTTTAACTCTTGTCACAAGATATTTATTGTTTAGACCCTCTAGCCAAAAAGGAAAGAGGGAATTAGTTCTGTCAATGATGGAGCCTCCCTTCAGGTTTAGGGCTATGAATTGGGGACTTCAAAGGGCTACTCAAGGGGTCTAGAATAGGACATTATAAAATCTCACAAGTGGCAATCTGTTCATTATGATGTTCTTACAAATCTCAAAAGTATCTTAGTTACTCTTTCTTATTTTGATGGTTTCCAACTTGAAGATGAAGGATTACCCATCCAGAGAACACTTTTTCAGTGATTAACATGCACAGTTAAATAAGAATCTGATCAGAAGTTTAAGGTAGCGAAAAGAGAGAGAGATGCCATATGAAGGCACAAATGTCAAAATGTTTATCCTCTTATTAGTTATTTATCAGACATCTGCCGGCCCAAGTGAAGAGTCAGTGCTTTTAACAAAAGAGACTTTAAGTCCCTGTTATACTTTCCTTATACCTTGTTCATCATTCATTTCAGACAAAACTACTCAAAATATCATGAAGCATAACTCTCTAAATAAGATTTCACAATTAATTAGCTTTATACATCAAACATATCAAAACTATCAGATTTTTGGTTAAAAACACATACTTGCAGAACAACTAAACATCCCTGGATTCTACCTATGAAATTATTCTAATAAAACTATAACAACTGAAGGCAAATTTTATGGTATTTATTTTTATTAATGCTATGATCAAAGTAAGTATTCCAGAGTATTTTTAGTTAATTTCATTACTAAGGGCAAAGCATATCCATATATGTCTTATTGTTTTAAAGACTGGATGTTTCTGTACTTTTTAATTAGAGAATTATCTCTAAGCAAATGGTTGGATCTTATGGAATGGCTACAATGAGACAGTTGTGCAATAAGCTATTTTAGATTGGGAAGATTAGAGAGAAATGTTAGGAGTCATAGTTTTCTTTTTGTATTTTCTTTTACTCTATCTTAATTGAGTTATCTATTCAATGAGAATAATGTTTCTTGGGACATCCACTTTTTTCTCCTCAGAAAAATGCAGTGTCACACCAACCCAAGGTGGAATAAAACATAAGATTATTGTCTGGTCAACATGAAGTAGATTAAGATACAATGTGGGCCCCACAAAGACAGTGCTCAGGAGGACTTTACTCAGTGCAGATTAAATTGGTAAGGAGGACACATGAAAGACCTCAAAGTACTCATCAAACAAAGGAAATATGTTTTTAGTGGAACTGGAAGAACAGGATATTTTTGTTCTTTTGTTCAGTGGATATTTATGATCTGCTATTACTTATTATGATCAAGTATTATTTTATGAACTGAGTATGAAGAACAAAACTGACATGTTCCCTGTCCTTAAGAAAGATATATTCCAATAAAAGATATAGTCCCAATTTAAAAATGATAATATTCAAATACAACTTCTGGTGAATGTAAAGGAATCACAAACTGGGTAAAGTGACAGAAAAATTTAGAAGGTAGCCTCCTTAGATATCATGATTTTTCTGCCTTTGTAGGGCAGACCTTCTACTTGAGAACTGTAGAATGAGAGAAGACCAGTTTTACAAAGAACAGGGAGGGTGAATGCTCAAAAATAGAGATCCACAAACATTCTGTAATGTGACAAAGAGTATTTTCATGTTTTACAGGCCATTTGCTTCCCGCTGCAACTAATCAATTCTGGCATCAGAGTATGAATGAACCTAAACCAATGGCCATGGCTATGTTCCAATAAAACTTTATTGAAAAAAAAAAACAAGGCAGTGGGTTAGATTTGATCTAGGAGATACACCTTTTGAGTTCCTGCTCTAGCTGGATGTGTTACCTGGGCAAATGTTGTGACATGAGGCAAGGATTGCTGTGTCGAGAAAGTGATAGAAGGCTGGTATGGATAAAATCAAGTAAGTGGGAATAGAGGGGCATGAAACGAGCTTGAGAGACAGCAGGAGCCAGATCATGCACTGCGTTAAGCTCATGGTAAGAAACATTGGATTTTACTAGATTTTGTTTAAGTCTCTTAAAATTTTAAGTAAGGTAGTAATACTCTTTAGGTATGGAAACTCATTTTAATTTCTATGCACAGAACAGACTGGAAGACTACTGAAGCAGTTCTGGAAATATAGTCATGACCTGGATTCACATGGTGGCAATGAAAAGGAGTAGAAGAGGAAATATTTGAGACACACTTAATGATGAGGGTCCTAACTGGAGGACTGAATGTAGAGGAGGTAACAATGAAAGAGAAGGAAAAAAAAATAATTTTGATGTTTAAGGTCTGGCTGAGGCAATTTTATTACTCATAGGAAATTAAGTGGGGCTAAATTATAAATTCTAAAGAGGAATACCAAAGAAACAAAAGCCTAAAAGTTAAGCTGAATCTACTTTAGGGAATATCTTAAGTAAATTGTATTTGTTTTATTGAAAAAGAGAAAAATAATGAAAAGCTTTGGAGAGGAAAATAATATAGCCAGAGTTGTACAATAAACTATTTTAGGTTAGGTAGATTAGAGAGAAATGCTAGGAGTCATAGGAAGTTAAAGAATTATTAATATCATAAAATAGAGATCACAAACCTGATTCAGAAAATGTATGAAACAATTTCTACTAGAAATTGTATGAAACGTATTCAATAATTTTGGTTGAAGCTATTTAAGATAAATAAACAAAATACAATTTTAGAAGGTAAAACACAAGAGGAATAAAAGCTAGTTTTAAAGGGAAATGTGGATAATTAGATTAGCAAGTTAGTACAACTGAGCCCCCAAACTAACTTCTGAGTCAGTTCTCTGACAGAGAAGAAAAATAAAGTAAAATAACAAGATAAAGTGAAGGTGGAGGAGGTGGAAATGGATTAAGTAACTCCCATCTGATATATGGAAATATAGCTCTTTTCCAGGGGAGAAACATTAAATGATAAAAGAAATACATATCATAATCTTTTATTAAGGGAAAATTAAAGATCATAATAAACTATGCCATAATAACTATTTGCTTAAAATACAGATACTCCTGACAAGTAGTTTGTAAATTGAAAACTCTCATGTCTTATATGCTAAATACTGGATAAAAGTTGAACTCATTGTACCATAGACCTCGAATGGAATTTTTTCAGAAAGTAAGAGCAATTAAGTTCAGATAATGGGTTTTACAATTACTTGGCTTGATTCAGAAATAAGTCTTAGAAAATAAGAACAATTAGTGGTTCCCTGACATTTCCCCCCAACCCCAAACACCCAGAACATTAGTAATATCAACTCTACAGATCACCAAGTAGGTAAGAGTTAGTAGTGTGGGCTCTGGAACCAGACAGTCAGGATATAAAACATTTGCTGAAAAGCAGAGTGGCTGTGGACCCTAAATGGCCAGACATTCCAAAAGAACTGTGATAATCAAGAAGGAAAGGTGTCATGTAGCTAATACTTCAACTGGCAGAAAGTTAATTTGTCAGCTGCATTAACTATTAAACTGATACCTACAGAAATAAGACAATAAGATGTGGCTCATTGTTTATTATACCCACAATGGGCTTTTCAGTTGCTTCTGTTTTATTAGAGTATCCAATGAATCTAAATGTGACCATTCCCATTACTAATCTAGTTCAATGTGATTTATTTCCTGATTTCTTAACTAGTATTTCTGATGCATTATAAACTTGCCATTTTGCAAAGATAATTGGGTTGGCTATATTTAATTTTAATTGAATTTTTGACCTTTAAGGATCCAGTTTAGCCAAATTGATATCTGATTAGGAGTATTTTCAGTAGACTTATTAGTCTGGCTTATTATCTAAGATTGCAGAGTCATGTTGAATAAGGAGATTATCTTCAGTCTCCTGGCAAGTATATACAATGTGTATTTTTTAATTGTACCCAGAAGCAATGGGTACAATTGGGAAGAAGAATACGAAGACTTTTTAAAGACTACTATCATTGATGGTATGTATTCAGTTGAAAAAAACCACCACACTCCTAAACATTTGATTGAACAACCACCAGTGATTAGGAGTTTATAGGGTTAAAAAAAAAAACAGCTGTGAGCTTTACTTTTCCTCCAGAGCAAGTTATTTCTGCTGGATAATAGAATTTGCTGATGTTTCTTCTGAACAAAGAATTGATGTCAGTTGACTTCATCTTGTTTTTTCCCTGCTAATCCCTGTCTCTCTCCAACATTTCCCACCTTGGTTCTAGCTTCTTTAAGGAATATCCACTGTGTATTCTTACCTCTCTGCCTTTGCTTAAACTGTTCCCTCTCCCTGGAATGACTTCTAACCCACCCCCTCCCAAGTAGGGAAATTTCACTCCCTGTTGTCATAGTTCGATGCTTACTCCTCTGTTTTCTGCTTCCCTGGTTTTCTTGAGCCCTGGACTATGACTCATTCATCTCTATATTACCAGTATCATATATGCTTGGCACATGGCATACAGAGAATTAAATTCATGCACAGGGAATTAAGATTCCCTTATGGAGTACAGCAATTGTGGAAAACAGTATGGAAGTTGCTCAAAAAATTGAAACTAGACCAAGTAATTAAGAATGCAAATATCCCAAACCATGTTATGTTAAAAAAAAAAAAAAAAAGTTTGTCAGAAAGCCCATGGTCTGACTAAAAACATTAAGGTAGCAATTAGTGAATAACATGGAAAAAAAGTAGAAAATGTATTCTTGAATTAATATTTTATCTCATTATTTATTACTCAATTTTATGAAATAACATTTATTTTAAGCCCTAATGAAATATTTACAACATATGACATATGAACAAAGTTTACAACTGCTTACCTTGAGCTGACAGGGAAGAAGTTATGAAATAACTGTTTTTATTGCTCCCTCATAAACTACATCACCAAGAAACAAAAAAGTTAATCTAAAATGTTCTACTTTCATATGGAATTTTATGAGGTGAGAGGGATAAGAAGACATATTTCCTTATGTTAAAATAACAACAATATCATTGTTATAATAACTGAGGCTGGGTTACTTTATACCAAAAAAAAAAAAAAGAGGTTTATTCCCTTCTCAGTTCTGTAGGTGAAAAGGCATAGTGCCACCATCAATAGAGCTCTGGCAAGGACCTCATAGCAGATGGTATTACAACATAGAAATGTATGTGAAAGGAAAAGATCACGTCAGAAACAAGTGACGGTTTTGTCATAACAACCTCTCCTAGGAATAACCCAGGTGTCCCACAAGAATCATGTTAATCTCTTCCAAGGGCAGTACCTCCAGTGACAAAGGACTTCCCACTGGGCCTCCCTCTCTTAAAGGTTTCCCCTCCTTTCAACACTGAGGACCAAGCCTCTGACATGGGAACCTTTGGAGGACAAACCACATTCAAACTATAGCACAGGATAAAGCAAGCCCCCAACAAAGAAGTGGTGACGAGAAGAGAAGAGAGGGGAGGGGAGAGGAGGGGGAAGAAGAAAAAGAGACAAAGAAGCTATGCTTCTTTAATATTATTTTTTAGCACATGAACATTAAAAAACATGTATTTTACACAGCTCTGAATTTAAGTTTAAAAATCAATTCCTAAAAGTCAAGAGCTAATGAACCTATCTGATGAGTTGGCAGCATACCATATACAAAATTTTTCAAATGATTTTAAAACACAGTAATCTGATTGAACATATCTAGTGTGATATGTCTCTTTAAATACTTTAAAAAAACACTGCAAACAAAACACATTCCATTTCTGATAATGATTGATCATGTTGGGTTTGTGTGTTGATATACAGCAAATGAGAAATCATGTTGATGTCATTGGGAACTGGGATGTTTGGGAATAGGGAAAAGACACAAAATGATGAAGTTAAATAAAGACTTTATGATATCCTGATTTGAATAGCATCAGCATACATTCATGATTTTATATGTGCACATACACGTTTCTCAGCTCCATCAGTATAAAGGTCTTGAAGTGCTAAAGAATGTGATGGTAATGTGCAGTCTTAATACTCTGATTATGATCTTTCATTATCATTTCTGATCCAGAGGAAATTGAAGCTTCTCGGGAGAAATTCCAGTTCTGAGGCAGGAAATATATAACCTAAACCTGAAACATTGTGTTGAACCAAAGTCAGTAAAACTATTTGTTTTAGTCAGCTTTTTGTCTCTGTGATCAGAAGACCTGATAAGAACAATTGTAGAGGAGGAAAAGGTTATTTGGCATACATGGTTTTAGAGGTCCCAGACCATAGATGGCTGATTCCACAGCTCTGGACTCATGCGAGGCAGAACACCATGGAGGAAGGATAAGGCACAGGAAAGCAGCTCAGGACAGGACAATCAGGAAGCACAGAGAAACAGACAGCCCCCCCACACACCAGGGGACAAAATAAAAACCCTAAGGGCACTCCTCCCAGGACCCACCTACTCCAGCCACACTCTACCTATTTATCCTGTCAGTGGATTAATGCTCTCATTAGGTTAAAGCTCTCATAACCCAACCATTTCACCTCTAAACTTTCTTGCATTGTTTCACATATGAGCTTTAAACCATAACACCATAACACTATCAAATCTTATTAAAGGCATATAAAAAGTCCCAGGAGTCAATTTGAAGGGTCTCCTGCTGGCCAAGAATGTCATAACTGGAGGACCAATTGGAAGACTATCTACCATGGATTAAAATGTTTCAAATGTGTCTAAATCTATGAGGTCATCATAGTCCAAATTCAAAAAGAAATAGGTCTTACTTGAATGTGATAATTTGGCACCTCATTTCTTCAAATTGGAAGAAACACATAATTAAGCATTTATCCCATCTACCCTGTATTAATTATCTTGGAAAAATTAAACAGTTGTTGACAAAAAAAGTTTCTCTTAATAAGAAAGAAATAGACCAGCTGATAAATGATAAAATAGGAATAGCACTATTTTGAAACTACTGATGAAGGATTTAGAAAGTGATTATCAATAGCTGTTGACATCTCAAAAGTTGAAAAAACTACATATCAGGTGCACACTAGCAGAACTACTGTGGAACACATGTAAAGTAGCCCTGCCTAAAAAATAAAATAAAAACCAAATCAAGTTTCTTGATTTCCTATTAATTGATAGTCGTATCTTTACAACTATCAATTAATAGGAAATGGGACACAGGAAAGAAGCTTAAAAGCAATTCACAGACCTGTTTTGTCAACAACTATAATACAGGGAAGGGAAGAGAAGAAAGAAGTATTGGCTGGAGAGATATAAGAGACATGCAATGAACTGAATGTTCAAGTCTCTAATAAACTTCATTTGTTGACATTCTAACCCAAGGCATCGGTATCAGGAAATGAAGGCCTTTGAAAGGTAATTAGGTCATGAGGGTGGAGCCCTTGAGAATGGGATTAGTGGTGTTTAGCTTTTTGAGTTCTTTATATACCCTAGAGATTAGTGCTCCATCTGATGTGTGAGGGGTAAAAATTTGCTCCTAAGATGCAGGCACTCGGTTCACCTCACAGATTGTTTCTTTTGCAGAGAAGAAACTATTTAGTTTGAGTCCATCCCATTTATTGATTCTTGGTTTTTAATTCTTACATTATAGGAGTCTTATTAAGGAAGTTGGGGCCTAATCCCACATGATGAAGATTACTACTACTACTACTACTTTTTCTTCTATTACATGGAGAGTCTCTGGTTTAATTCCTAGGTCCTTGATCCACTTTGAGTTGAGGATTTGCAGTTTTCCCAGCACCATTTGTTGAAGAGGCTATCTGGCCAATGACATGAACAGACACTTCTCAGAAGAGGATATACAATCAATCAACAAATATATGAAAAAATGATCATCATCTCTAGCAATTAGAGAAATGCAAATCAAAACTACTCTAAGATACCATCTCACTCCAGTCAGAATGGCAGCTATTATGAAGACAAACAATAATAAGTGATGTTGAGGAGGTGGGGAAAAAGATACTCATACACTGCTGGTGGGACTGCAAATTGGTGCAGCCAATGTGGAAAGCAGTATGAAGATTCCTTGGAAAACTTGGAATGGAACCACCATTTGATCCTGCTATCCCTCTCCTCAGTCTATACCCAAAGGACTTAAAAACAGCCGACTACAGGGACACAGCCACATCAATGTTTATAGCAGCACAATTCACAATAGCTAAACTGTGGAACCAACCTAAATGCCCTTTAGTAGATGAATGGATTTTAAAAATATGGCATACATACACAATGAAATATTACTCAGCAATAAAAGAGAATAAAATCATGGCATTTGCAGGTAAATAGATGCAATTGGAGAAGATAATGCTAAGTGAAGTTAGTCAATCCCCTCCCCCCCCCCACACACACACAAAAAAAAAACCAGTGAATGGTTTCTCTGATATAAGGTGACTGACTCATAGTGGGGTAGGGAAAGGGAGCATGGGAGGAATTGACAAACTCTAGATAGGGCAGAGGGGTGGGAGGGGAAGGAAGGGGACAGGGGGTTAGCAATGATGGAGGAATGTGATAGACATCATTATCCAAAGTATATATATAAAGACATGAATTGGTATGAACATATTCTATGTACAGAGATATGAAAAATTGTGTTCTATATGAGTAATAAGAATTGTGATGCATTTCGCTGTCATGTATTTTAAAAAATATAAGCAATTTTAAAAAATGGAATTAGTAGGGCTAGGGTTGTGGCTCAGTGGTAGAGCACTCGCCTGGCACCCATGAGCCACTGGATTCAATCCTCAGCACCACATGAAAATGAAATAAAGATATTGTATCCACCTATAATTCAAAATAAATATTTTTTAAAAAAGAATGGGATTAGTGTCCTCAAAAAAGAAATTCCATAGAGGTCTTTTGCCCTTTTTATGCCATTAGAAGATACAAAAAGGAGACAAGATGACAGCCTGTAACCTAGAAAAGAGCCCTCACCAGAACCAGGTGGTGCTAATACCTTCATCTCAGACTGCCAGACTTCAGAACTATGACTGGGGGGCAGGGGCCGGGGTGGGGGTGTCTTCTGTTGTTTATAAGAAACCCAGCTCAAGGAATTTCATTATAACTGTCTGGTCTGATAGAGATAAGACATGTGTTGTATGAACTTCATTATAATTCTGATTTCAACCAGTAAATTATATGAGGTAGGGAGAACTTATGAGCTACATGAGAACATTTGAATGTTGATGGATATTTAATGGCAAAATGAATTATGTCGTTTTAAATGGAATGTTAACGTGGTTATGTTTTTACTAGGAAAAAAATCCTTACCTTTTAGATAGACTGGCTGAAACATTTACAGTTGCAAATGATGAAATGTCTAGAATTTGCTTAAAATATTCTGGTGGGGGGATTAGGAAAAGTTGTAGATAAAAACTTGAAAATTGTTTTAACTGGATTAGCTTTTCTACTTTTGTGCATGTTTATAATATTCCCTATACAGTGTTTTGAAAACAAAATTAAAATGCTCATATTGTGAGTTTACATTTAAACAAATGAGACACGTGGGAATTTATAACTTCAAGGTTAAGAAAGAACAAATATTAGAGGGGAAAATGTTATTGGTTTAATTGAGTTGCAAAAATTTATTCCTTTTACACACTACATAATATAATTAATTGAAAAAATAATACTAAGAACAACTCAAAACAAGATGTGACAGCATTTAGTTCCTTTAGAGGTGAAAGAAATGTAATTTGTGCGACAGATGTCATTTTTTTTGACAGATGTTATTTGTCAAATAATTTTATTTGCTAGTGACCACGCAGCTGGCATTGTCACTATACTTTCAGATACAGAGAACTCTATGGCTGATCTGTAAGCTCTTTAGTGACACGGTATATGCATCCTCATACCGTCTTGCTGGTTTGGGGTTTTCAGCAAGAACAGTTTGGACATTTACTCCCCTCCACCCCACCGGACCCCTGCTCCTGGGTGTGACAAGGAATGGGACTTTTGAAACAAAAGATATCCTAGGATGGCATTGATGCAAGAGTAATCTCTACAAGCAGTGCCACGTTTCAATTCCCCTATCTCCCAAGGGTAAAATAAACCTGTTTCCATCCTCCGAAAATCCTTTTGTAATGCTGAAGAAATGACAGTATTCTGGTTGATTTAGGAGAGGAACGTTGCAGTCATAGGAAGATGCTATAGCTCAGAAACACGAAAAACTCTAGGAAGGCAGAAAGAGAGAGAGAGAGAGAGAGAGAGAGAGAGAGAGAGAGAGAGAGAGAGAGAGAGAGAGAGAGAGAGAGAGAGAGAGAGAGAAATCCACATCCCAACCGAGGTTTTTCTTACGTAGCCTGATTTCCTAAGACAGAATTTCAACGCCTGAAGTTGTTTGGCCGCCCTCAAAAGTGCAACTTATCCTGACGTCTCCAGATGGAAAAAGAAAAAAAGTTGTGGAAGTCCGAGGAATGAGTCACTTTGCTCAATTTTGATGAGTAATCTCAGGTGTCCCTGAGCCCTGTTCCGAAGGATAGGGGAGGGGGCGTCAGATTTGCCGATGGAAGAAGACAGACTGCTCTGGATTGGATGGCGAGACCTGGATTTTCCTAAAATTGCGTCATTTAGAACCCAATTGGGTCCAGATGTTATGGGAACCGACGGGTTACTGTCTCGGAAACTCTCAATCACGCAAGCGAAAGGAGAGGGGGCGGCTAATTAAATATTGAGCTGAAAGTCGCGTGGGGAGAGTGTCACGTGTGTCTCGAAGCTCGTGACGCCTGAGATAAATACCGCGAAGCACCGAGCAGGCAAAAGAGCGCGATCGGACCTCCTCCTCCACCACAGCTGCAACCGAGAGGGCTGAGCGCTCGCCTGGCGCTCAGACGCCACAGGATCCCTGCGGGTCGGTCCGCCGCAGTAAGTACCCGCGTACCGCCAGCTGTGGCTGCCGGGCTTTCCCCCACTGCGCATCTGTCCAAGGGGGCCACACGCGACCTTCCGGTGCGTGGCTGCTTCTGGGGACTGTGGGGAGATTTGTTTCTCAAGTGCCAACGCCCCTCTTTGTCTTCCACCTGCAGAGCCTCCAGACTGGAGGGTATGGGTTAGTGGGTTAGGTCTGGGGAGCTAAGACTAGGGGACAAGGGGATTTGAGAATCCTTGGGGAGTGGTTCTCTTTCCTAAAGAGTCCAGGCGAGAGATGTACCTCTTATGCTTTTTATCTTGGTTAAACTGGACCGGAGTTCCGTTGTGGGGCCAAATATTCTGCCGCTCTAACTCTTAGAGGTTTATACACGTGTTTTTTTCCTTCCCTCTCTTTGGTGTCTTCTCCCGCACTCGTCCCAGAAATCCAACATGAAAATCCTCGTGGCCTTGGCAGTCTTTTTTCTCGTCTCCACTCAACTGTTTGCGGAAGAAATCGGTGCCAACGATGACCTAAATTATTGGTCCGACTGGTCCGACAGTGATCAGATCAAGGTGAGACTCGATCCCGGCACGGCCCGCGCTGCTTTTCCTGGGTCGGAGCCGTTACCATTCCCCTAGGATAGCACCCGAGTTAGCCTGGCGGGCACCGAGTCCGCGACCCGAGACAGTAGAAGCGCGCGGAGGGGTGTAAAGGGGCGCCACCCCCAGGTTCTCCTCGGGATTTTGCGCCCAAGATATAAGTTTCCTACACAGTCGGGTCCAGGAACTCCCTGGAGAGCCTTCCTGATGTGCCCCTGTCGTCCCAAGCCTGGAAACCTCACAAGATTTCATTCCCTAGTAACAGAGATTTCAGGGGCTTCCGTCCAGCTGCGCTGCCGCTGCCGGAGCGTTTTTGGAAATGTTAGGGACAGAAGAGGGCGCGTCGGTCGCGGGCAGAAGCGATGACTAGGGAGAGCTTCGGGGAACTTAGAAGGGCCGAGGTGGGTGGGAAGCTAACCTCCTGCCTGGATCCTTACTTTGAGGATCTGAGAAAGTAGCCACAAGTTTCCCTTTAGATGGCTCGCAGGCTGGCGCGAGGCTGAGAGCGTTGTGCTAACAGTGTAAGTGGTTGGTGCAGGTCGCTTGAAAGCATTGTCACCCTTCTCCACCCCCAACCCCGCCGCCCGCACACCTGTGTACCTTGGGGCAGTGAGGGGTCTCCAAAGCCAGCACCAGTGGCCGGTCGAGGGTGGCAGCGCGGTGGATGAAGTAAAATTCTTTGGGATGGAAGGAAAGAGCGGAGAGCGCTCTGGGCTGAAAGATGCCGCGGGGCTGCCAACCAGCCAGGGTCGGCTGATGGGAAGGAGGCAGCCCGGGGCAGGTGGAGGCAGAGATGTGGAGCCTGGGACAGGCTCCACTTAGTCTCGGCGCGGGGGAGCCCGCCAGCTTCTCTTCTCTGGGCTAAGCTGCCTTCCCGAGTGAGCACATCAGCCGGCAGTCCAGGTTGGTGAGCTATTAGAACTCACGGTGAGAATGGCTGGGGTTACAGAGAGCCTCATTCTAGTTACCTACACGCCCAATTTGTCCCCCAGGAAGAGCTGCCGGAGCCCTTTGAGCATCTTCTGCAGAGAATCGCCCGGAGACCCAAACCTCAGCAGTTCTTTGGATTAATGGGCAAACGGGATGCTGGTGAGATAAACAAGGGTCCCTGGGTATCTCCCTGCAAGCCGCCCTGTTCGCTAGCTTATTCCTGAAGCAGCCAAGTGTCTCCTGCTTTTTGATAGACATTGCCATCCTAAGAGAGGTGTAACTCTCAGGATGAGATTCTGGCCCGCACCTAACACATGCACTTGCCCCTAGAAGGGCAAGATCTGTTTCACCCGTTTCATGGAATTCAAGAGACCCAAAGCAGGAACCAACCTTAGCTAAACACACTCTTGACTAAAGATCCCACCGCTAAGAAGGGGAAGGCCAGGGGTCTCCAGGAGAGACTCTGAATGGTTCAAGTGCATGTGGAGACTGACTTCAGAACATTGTCTGGGGTTAGATTAGATTTGGCTGCCCCTTGTTGCGTGATAGAAATATTCAGTTTCCTTGAGTTCATCCCACCATCCCTGAAACTTGTGAATAGTTAATGTCCATTCGTCTCTTGTCAGATTCCTCAATTGAAAAACAAGTGGCCCTGTTAAAGGCTCTTTATGGTAAACATTCCTATAAATCTTTATTTTACTATTGTGAATGCACATGTAGGAGGAAAGTGAAGAAATATTTTATGGGCTGAAATACAAGATCTTAATTATTTCTGTTCAATTAAGAGATAGATATGCATACCCTCCAAATGCGGGGTGTGCGTGTGTGTGTGTGTGTGTGTGTGTGTAAGAGAGAGAGAGAGAGAGAGAGAGAGAGAGAGAGAGAGAGAGGCTATCCTTAAATGGCATAGATTTATAGTTAATAACAAGCCTCAAGATTCCCATAGATCTGGGTTTGAATTCGTGACCCATGGATGTTACTTAATAGATATTCCTTTTGTTTGTTAAAATATCTAGCTTTATTATTATTATTATTAACTTGATTAGCATTCTAGTTCTATTTTGTATTTTTCAGGATAGCACATAAGTGGAAAATTTACATATTTTGAAAATCAGTTTATTTTATAATTCTCTCTAAAAGGTATTGTGTAACTTCTTTAAAACAAAACTATATATGTTTGCTAATTTTATCTTTCTTTCTCCTAGGACATGGCCAGATCTCTCACAAAAGTAAGCTCTAAATTATTTTGACATCTATCAAATGCTAATTTTAATTGTATTGAATTCTACTTTATGTAATACAATGTCAGAATGGAGGAAATTCATCCAGAATATGGTTAAATGAATAATTAATTTGACAAACTTTGTTATTTAGACTTATAGTTACTGAAAAGATGCATTATATTAAAAAAGAAAATGTCCTTTAACAATCCTAAATTGTTAGTTTTAGAATTTTAATACTAGGTTTAAGAAATCCATCCCACACATTCATTTCCAACCCCTCCTCATGCCCACTTACACAGCAAAAAAATCCCAAGCATTTATATCTTCTAATTCATTTTAGTGAAATGAACCCCATAACATCATTTTGGGGGATCATGTAGCAGCCAATTAAAGTGGGTAAGTGAATATCTAAGCAGAGAATCCACACTAAACATAAAGATGGATAGAGATGCAATTTTTTGATCCTATAATTGAAAGGGGGAAGCTCTATCAAAGTACAGTGAAACATTTCTTAGGATAGTGAAGAACAGTGGTACTGGAAGGTCAATAGATCCCAGTTTGTAGCTAATAGAACCAAAGTTGACAGGAGTCCCAAGTCATATTGCCCACTTAGCATCCTGTCTTGGATTTGATTCCCTGGGTGGCAGAGTAGGCCCTAGTAAGGTAGCAGCCCTATTCTCAACTAATACACTAAAAAACAAGAGAAATTCTCACACTAACATCAAAATCATAACCTTTTCTGAAGATTTTACTTATGCAGATAAATATATTTTGTTCATATTTACTTTCTAAGGATTTGACTTTCAAGGGAAAGTCTATACATAGTGAATATATAATAAAAATAAATGTACTCTACTAACATAGTAACAAATATACTTTCCCAAGGTATTTTTTTTAATTCAATAAAACAGTGACCTTTTAGAAGTGACCTTTTAGAAGAATTGACTAATGTTCACTTGCTAAGAAATTAAATGTTCAATAATGTGAAGAAATAAACTTAGATATTTCTCTCTCACACAAATGTAAAATTGACTCCCCCCAAAATCACAACTGGCTCAAATATCAACAATGTTACAACTTTGTATAATAGATAAAACATAATATGTATGAAAGGTACTTGCTACTATTTAAAGAATTGAGAACAGTTCTCTTGTATTGTTTTAGTGTAATTTATACAACTTACCAGGAATCTTTATTTCTTTAGCCTTGACAAAACTTGAATTAGATGCATATTTTTTATATAGGCATATATTCAAAAGTGTGCTTTTTTGTACTAGTTATAAGAGTTATATCCTCAAAGATATACATATTAAAATACCCCTAAATGTATTTTTCAGGGCATAAAACAGATTCCTTTGTTGGACTAATGGGCAAAAGAGCTTTAAATTCTGGTATGTATGAAATCATGATTGACAGTACCTCAAATCTGCTTCTATTGTTTTTATAAGGCATAATTTTCAAAATATTCAAAAGGAATAATAGACTTAAAATGAGTAATGATAGTGAAAAAATTTAGCTGTAGCACCTGAGCCAAGAGTAGATTTATAGCTAATTATATATAAACATCCCCATAGTATTGGTTGATTTCTCTCAAACCATGAGCTTTACCAGAGTCTGTTCCATTTAATCATTACCCACCCTGAATCTTTGGGCTGGTCTCATGCTCATTCTCTTAGATCTGCTCTCTAAGCTATACTCAACCTTATGAGGCAGGAAGGGTGGGTACAGGGAGGACAAATATAAATAATAATAAAACAAAGAAAAATGTTATTCAAATCACTTGCTCATTATAAAGTTATAGAAGTTCAAATCTCAATGTCTTGCTGCATGTTGGAAAGGATGAAAGTGCTATCATCCATTTTAATGCCTCCAAAAAGGAACACAGTCAAATTATCCTTGAGTGTTATAAGCCAGTTCTGGCTGTGGAACCCTTAGAGAGAAGAGATGCCACACTTTTGATAACCCATCTTAAATCTGAACAACTCCTTCGTTTGATATAAAGGCTGCATGTTTTCTTTTTTCTCTTGAGTTTGCATTGTCTGTGTAAATGCTACATACGTATATCTGAAAACCCTTATTTCTTAACTCTTTCATCACACTATTTTCAAGGTTAAATAACCCCTTTATCATATTCATGGAAACTGATTTTTTGTCAAGCACCTTCAAGCCTGGTTAGCCCTCAGCTATGGCTCCTTGGAAAAGCTAGTCATATTCTCTTTATTTTACTTTGAATGAAAATAAATTAAAATAGTAGTCATCTAATTACTCAGAAAGTATTCAGCAGCTGTCCTATTCATTTAGAATGTATCTAGTTTCTAAAAAATCTGTAACTAAGTTGTGATGACTTAATTCTTAATTATCTAGATTCATGAAAAAATAATCATCCTAATATTTTTATTGATTATTCTCTTTCTAAATGTAGACACTACCTCTATATTTTGTCACCAGTAGTTCTGAGGCTATTCAATTTTATGTTATAAAATCTTGTTTTAAGTACAGTTACAACTGTACTTCATGAAAAATTTATAATTGTTTTATTTACATATTGTCTTCTAGCTTTAGGAAATGGGATAGAAATTTAAACCACAGAGACATTTATTTGTATCCATACATGCTAGTCCTTACTTCACTGTGATTTTCTTCGTAATTGTATTAGTCATCTACTCTCCATTTCCAGATTTGATATAGCTGTCAGAACATGCTTGACAAATAATATAGATGCTGTGCAGTTTAGAACAGATTAATTGTACCTAAAGTAATAATTATAGGTAATGATACATAGAACCACTGCCATAAAGCAGAATCATCTTCTAAGTAAATCTTTGTTCTTCCATTTGCTAAAAAATTTAAAAAGAAAAAAAAGAATCCATTGTCTATCAAGAACCTCTTCATATGGTCAGTGGGACAAGGTTATCCTACTCACATCCCACAGCCACCTGATCCTTAGCCTTTCACAGTCACAGATGATCTAGAAACCCTTTCCCAGAGAAACCCACACCAGCTCAGGCACACAAAAGTTGGCATACATCTTCAGAGGGTTTAAGGAGCAGGTAAGAAACTCTGCTTCCACGGAAAAACATATTTGCCCCAGCGAAATTGTTAATCTGTCTGTAGTTAGTTTAATTGGGATTCATCTCATTTCTTTAATGGAACTGTGGGAATAAAGGTAGCTACCCCAGCTTGCCAGGGACTGAGCTTGTGCTCATCACCTTCTTTCTGATAAAAGCCAGCCAGGCAGACAAAGGAACTTTTCCTTCCTTCACAACTGTCCATCTTGGGGCTTAGTCTGTCCCACCTCGGAATTGCAGACAACATTGATGCAAAACATTCAACTTATTGTTCACCTCACTTAAGGGTGGGTGGACATTAGAGGTCAGTGTTAGAGGAAGTGCTAAATCTGGTGTCTGCACTTATCTTTTCTCCCAATAAACCTTTCTCAGTAAGGAAACTGTAGGGTACCTTCTAAGATTCCTATGGATCTTCCTTCTGCTGTTTCTACTTAAATTAAGTATTTTTATACATGGCATGCTGAATTTCAAAAGGCACAATAGTTTCACTATAATGTAAATCTAAGTGTCTGAAATATTGGCTAAGTTGATGAAAAATATTCTTAGATATAGTATTTCAAGAGTCTGATCCCTACCCATTTGTGGTTATAGATCCCTTTGAAATTGAACATAATAAAATATAATAAAATGCTTGCATTTTTTTTGTCCAGAGAGTCAAAGTACTTAAATTTCTTATGAGTTTTGTGTTAAGTACCTTTGGAAGCAGTGATTAATATTTCACTGGCCAGTAGGGTGCTAGGAGGTAAGTTAAATTGTGCTGTATTTAGAGGGCTCAATTGACTTACCTACAGAAAATGAGTCTGCCTGTCACCTCAAGAACTGTCCATCAAGAGAGGAAGAGACCTTCATAGCATCATGTACTTCTAAGACAGAAACTAGCAAACTTTTTCTGAAAAGAACCAGATCGTAAATATTTCAGGCTTTGTGAGCCATGCCAACTTGATAGCATCTATTAGAATCTGCCATATTAAAGTCAAAGCAGCCGAAGATAATATCTAAATAAACTGAGTTTCTGTGTTCCAATAAATCTTTATTTACAACAGTAAAGGGTGAGCTAGATTTGCCTCATGGTCAGTAGTTTATTGACCTTCGTCCTAGAATAAAAGTCTCATTCTTCACTTTTGTCCTACTAATATTCCCAGTTACTTCAGGCATGATCCTTTCCATAATTTACTAAGCATGTCTCTATGTCTGCCATGATAATAGAAAAAGCTCCTGAAGATCAATATTGCACTATATCATAGAAATACAATATATTGCTTTTGAGGCATCAAATATGTAACATATGACCAAAGAGTCCAAGTGTTCTGTGGTTAGATCACTTAGAATCAGAATAGAGAGTGAGGCAGGATTAGAAAATGTAAAAATAAAATTCTTAGCCATGCTTCAGTGGAGGGAAAAAGTTATTACAAATTTATACTAGTTTACTGTGTGCACTGAATATTATTTAACTCACTCAATCTTCTTAAAATACACTTTATTTCCCCTCTGTTTTCAGTGGCTTATGAAAGGAGTGCAATGCAGAATTATGAAAGAAGACGTAAATAAACTACCTACTGTATTATTTATTCAGCTTCATTTGTGTCAATGGGCAATGAACTGTAAAATAAAATATGCACTATAAGGAATAATTATTTATTTAAAAACAATTGTTGTGATGAGCTGAAAACTCAAAGTGTTTATTTTTCATATTGTGCCAATATGTGTTGCAAACTTGTGTTGTGGTAGTTCTAACATGATGACTCCTTCAGAAGTAGAAATCAGTGGTAATTTCAATGAGATTGTAAAATTCTGTCAATGATACATTCTCCAAGGAAAGAACCCCACTGAAAAGACACATCAGCTCCTGCTGAAATGGAGAAAACCCTTGTACAGTCTGTGCTTCCCTGTTTGTTTTCATGGTGAAAATGTACTGAGACTGTGGTATCAAACTGCATTTGTGTCCTTGCAGCATGTTTCATGTTTTGTGACTATAGAGAGATGTTTTAAAATTTTTTAATGTGATCCTAAGGTCTTCATTCATTATATGATGTGTTGTGACAACTACATTTTAAATAAAAGAAAAAAATAAGGATTTTGTAATATTCTTTCATTAACACTATGTCAAATCAGCAACCTCTGTTTTAGTAGCTGAAATGTTGTTCTGATTAAAATGCAAGCTCTCTTTCTCACATCCATAAAGACACACACATAACCCACACACATGTGTTCCCCACACATATTTTTTTGCTAAGTCATTTGACTTGAGATGATATGCAGTGAAAACAATTGCATTTTGGAATCGAAAGAGCAACATTTTATTCAATAATAGTGATTATAATAAATAGCATTCTATTGAATAACAATGAGTATAATAAATAGTAGCTAACTTATATATTATATGTAGTTAATCATTCAATGACAAAAGTATTATAATCATAATTTTACAGATGAGAATATGAAGGTTAAGGAAAAGTTGGGGTCAGAAATTATAACATTGAAAAAAGTTAAGATCAGAAAGGAATAATTGAAGGGGAAATAGAGCAAATTTGTATTTGACAATGAAATTGATTTAACAAAATATATTCATTGATATAACAGAATATGATTCAATAATTTAATTGACATATAAGCCAGATGCAGTGGTTCATGCCTGTAATGCCAGCAGTTTGGGAGGCCAAGGCAGAAGGATTGCAAGTTCAAAGCCAGCCTTGGCAAGTTAGTGAGGCCCTATGCAACTTAGAAACTTAGACCCTATCTCAAAAATAAGAAGGGCTGGGGATGTAGCTCAGTAGTTAGATGCCCCTGGGCTCAATCCCTGGCGCGCTCGAGTGCTCACACAAACACACACACACACACACAAAAAAAAAAAAAAAAAAAAAAACCCAACTGACATTATGTTGTATTTAAAAACATGGAAAAACGTATATGATATGCTAGATAGACACAAAATAATATTTCCTTATTAGATGTACATGCACATTTCTGCATGCATGTTGTGACTAAAGGAACAATGCAGTGTACAAGAGCATTCGGAGTCAAACCGTTCAGATTTGAGTTCAGGCTCCATCACTTAATGACCTTGTCGTGATGAATAAGTCCCTTAACTTTCCTTTACCTTATTTTCCTCCTCAGTAAAATTAGAATAACCACAGTATCCACTATGTGGAGTTCAGCTGAGAACTAAGTGAAATGGTACCCAGAAAGCCTTGAACTATGGGGAATTTGAACATAGTCTCTTATACACAGTACGGCTTCCCGTGTGTTCCTGTTGGCATTATTAACTACTCTGAAATTCCAGTGAGGAAATAGTACTGTATTTTAGCCATTAAAATTTTAATAGGCACACTGAAAAAGCAGCACTGTGCGGGTGGCTTTTAAGTATTTGCCTCACGAATTAAACCTTAAGCTGTATCACAAATTATGCAGTGCTTTGTGCAGTTCATGGCTGCACTAGCTAGTCCCCTTGGCCCCTTCTGGCTCTAAGAGTCTATAAATCTTCCCAGCATAATCCCACAGCGCTGCATCAAGACGAGTATCAGTGAGAACTCACTCCTTCCCTGTAGGCCCCTAACCCCAGCAACAGCCTGAACAGGGAAATGGAGGAAAACTTCAAGTTTGCACTCATAAAACATTTACTACTACTTTCCCTCTGTGGCATATTTTCTTTAAATAAGCTTTCTTCACCTACATTCTTCCTTAAATATGTTATTCTGTTATGAAACACCCCAAAGACCAAGCTATATAATTAAGTTACCTGTACACTTTATGTTTTCATTTTTTTTTCTGTTTGGCTTTGTTTTTATTATGGGTTGGTGTCCAGGGCAAAAATAAGTGATATTCAAGCTGAGTCATTTGAGGAGGGTTTAATAAAGGAACTAATTACCAAGTGTAGGCAGGGCACAGAGAAGCTAGCCATGAAAGGCAGCTCTCCACACAGAGGGAGCCACTGCTACCCCTAGGCCAGAGGATCAAGTGAGGAAGAAAGGCTCACTGTGTGCAAAGGGCTGCCTAGCACCTGTTGTCCTCAGTAAGGGAATGGAGCCAATGTAAGGTGATTAGGCAAGGTACAGCAGGACAGGAGGCCAGGGATAAATATCCCATCCTTATTCTCCTCCCACTGTCTGATCCCCAGTTGAAGCCTCCCATTGAGCAAACCCAACTGGAAAACACGACTAGGAGCCTGTCATGCTGCTCACACAGGTAAGAAGCACATTCAGGGCACCTGTTCAGGTAAAGAAAACTGGCAGGAACCTTAGGAGGGAAGAAAGGAAGATAATCAATACATTGTGTCCTTCTTTGTTTTGAATCAAAAGGAAGCTACTAAGCTGAAATTCAGATAAAGAAATATCTAGAGTGAAACCAAATGTCCTCCTCTGGACACCCCAGGGGGCTAGTTTCTCGTGGAGCCATCCAAACAAACAAAAATAAGAAATAGCTCTTCAATTTGTACATATTCTGAAATCTTCCCTTTTAACACAAAATCATTATGTGTGATTTGTAAAGCCGTATTTTAAGGAAAATTAAGTATATTGGGATTTATGTGAAACAGAGGAAAGGTTTTTGGTGGACCAGAAATTGTATGGATCCCTAAAAAGGAAAGGACATAGGTAACCACAGCAATAATTCTCAGCCCTAGCAGGAAATTACAGAAGCAGGGAAAAATGCCAATTCCAAAATATGGAATTGATCATTGCTAAAAACAGGCTTCTCAGTGGTAAGGTCATAAGCCACGAGATAAGGATACAAAACAAAACAAAAAACATGGCCTATATACACGATGGTGTTTTAGTTGTCTATAAAGAAGAATGAAATTTTGGCATTTGCTGGTAAATGGATGGAACTGGAAAACATCACGCTAAATGAAATATGCCAGACCCGAAAGTCAAAGGTCAAATATTTTCTTTCATGTGGATGCTAGAGCAAAATAAGAGGAAAGAAAAGGAGAGAGATCTAATGAAAATAGAAGGGACATCAGTGGTGTAGAAGAAGGGATAGATTGGGAGAGAGGAGGAATGGGAAGCAGAAGGAAATGTGGAATGATATTAAACAAAATACACTATGCACATATATGAACATACCACAGTGAATTCCACCTTAATGTAGGTACAAAGCACCAATTAAAAAACAAAAAAGGAAGAAACAATAAATAGCTGGGCGTGGTGGCTCCGGAGGCTGAGGCAGGAGGATTACAAGTTCAAAGCCAGCCTCAGCAATTTAGCAAGGTATTAAACAACTCAGTGAGACCCTGTCTCTAAATAAAAATACAAAAAAGGGCTGGGGATGTGGCTCAGTATTTGAGTGTCCCTAGTTTGAATCCCCGGTACAAAAACAATCAATCAATGGAATACCAGGAGAGTAGAAGGAGGGGAACAGGTGGAGGTAAGTGGGAAGGGAATAGGAAGCACTGGGGACTGAAATGGAGCAAATTATATTCCATGCATATATGGATATGTCAAAATGAACCCCACTGTTATGTATAACTATAATGGACTAATAAAAACATTTTTTAAATTAAGGAAAATAATATTTAGTTAAACAATTTTTTTAACAAAGAGGATGAATTTGTGGATGAAGAAAACAAGTAGAAGTCATTAGATGAGTCTTTATTAAAACCACCACAAAGTAAGTTCAGTTTAAGACAGCTGTTCTGCTGGGAGCAGAAGAACTGACGTGTTTCACGGACTAAGCTCAGTCGGTATTCCATTGTGTTCTGAGAACTGTTCACCGTCCAATTGACAGAAGGAATGAGGAACTCAGACTGCCTTAGTCATGGGACAGGATTTGGGGACTGCAAGACAGGAGCTAAGGTTTCAGCAGCTGGTAGTCATTTGAGTTTAGCAGGAAGGCAGAAGAGTTTAGCGAAGAGGCAGAGGTGAGGCCAGATCTTCCGAGCATCCATGGAATAAATCAGATGATCAGTTTCTCTCCAAAATTAAGGTCATTTTCAAACAATGTTTATACCTATCTTCTTTGAAGAATTATTAGAGGATGTTATATTCCATGCTTTTATAATTATGTCAAAATGAATTCTATTGCATTTAAGGATAAAAAGAACCCAAAAAAAATGCAAAAAAAAAAAAAAAACTATTAGCAGATGATTTCAGCAAGAAGAAAACCAAATCTGAGAAGAAATAATTAATAAGAAACATGGCGAACAAAGGCATCATTTTTAAATATTGCTAACTTAAAATTAGTTGTGTGTGTGTATATATATATATATATATATATACAACTAATATATATCTGTGTTAAATAAACAATTTGGAAATGAAATTCCATAAATTATTAATATAAGTAGTTGGGTGGATGGGGGAGCAAGGACCAGTATATAAGGAAATAAATGCATACTAAATTCTTTGTTTTGTAGAGAAGTATAGCATATAGATATTCTTGACATTTTAGAAAGGAAGTGTGAGTTTCTATATGTGAATTAAAATGTACACAGCCCCAATCTAAAGAATAGATAAAAATATATTACCACCAAAGCAGAAGGAGGAACACATTGAAAAATACAATCTAATCCATCTAATCCACAGGAAGCAAGAAAGCTTAAAAATATCTTGGTAAATAAAAATATAGTAAAACTAATAGAAACCTATCTCTATCTACAATAGATGTAAACAATTTTATCAGACCTAGTAAGAAAGATATGTCAGTTTGGTTAAAAATGAAACCTATCATCTATTATTTACCAGAGACAAATCTGAAAACGTGTAATAGAATTGTTGACAATGAAGGAGTATAAAAAACATATGTACTTGCCAAGTACTCACATGATGATTCTACAACAATAGTACTATCAAACAAAGTAGAATTCAAGGTAAAAATTTCTGGAACTCAAAAAAGATATTTAATATTGATAAAGGAAAAATCTACTAGAAAGCTGTAACTTTTTAAATTTTTAAAAAATTGTTTCTAATTTGTTATATTTGACAGCAGAATGCATTTCAATTCATATTATACATATAGAACACAATTTTTATATCTCTGGTTGTTCACAACGTAGAGTCACCATTCATGTCTTTATACTTCTACTTAGAGTAATAATGTCTATCTCATTCCACTGCCTTTCCTTCCCCCGTACCCCTTTCCGTCCTGTCCCTCCCCTTTGCCCTATCTAGAGTTCGTCTATTCCTCCCATGCTTCCCCCCACCATCCTCATTATGATTCAACATCCTTCTATCAGAGAAAACATTTGTCATTTGGTTTTTGAGATTGTCTTAAGGAAGATGTAACATTAATGAACCTTTATGGATATGAAATATGTTCAAAATATATAAAGTACAAGTTAATAAAAATATTTGTAAATATTCAAAATATACAAATTCTTAATAGTTGTGTGAAACATCTTAGTTTTTCAGATTAGTCAAAAAGTAGGCAGGAGTAAGAACTGGAGAATATAATTAAAAATCTTCAGAAAATAGATTTAAAAGCAACATAACACAGATGAACTCGTTAAAATACTAATAATCTTTTATGACATTGTAAAAAAATAAAAATAAAAAGATTGCCAGAATATTTATATATCATGAGTTTAAAACAGATTCTCAGATATGCCTTGGGATAAAGACAAAATCAAAGAGATAGTTCCAAAATATTTTGAGCTGGATAACAAGGTTCCCAAGACCATCCCAATATTTGGAGATTCATTAAAGAAAATCATGAAACTCAGCATATAGCTGTACCCATCACTAGATGTTATTACAATATTGTGAAAAAGACAGACATCCAAATTTTAAGATGAAAAAAGACCCATGTACAGGCTTTCTAACACTCTCTCCCTCCCATCAGGGGCACTCAGCGCACTCCTCTGCCAGCAATAAGTATACAGCAGCATGTGTACAATGTTTCTGCCTAGGAAAGCCTATTAGAGACTTAGAACCCAAAGGGTATTTTTTTCCCCCATGTTGGGGGCTATCACCCTCTGGCTAGCATATAACAAAACTCCAGAATCCCAGAAGGAAAGCAGTTGTTTAGCATAAAGCACCTTGTTTGTATAGTTTAGTCACACTTAGCAACACTCTCTTCCTACAAGGAAAGTTTGAATCAGTGAGTTAACCAGTCAAGTTCCCAGATTCTGGCCAACTCCAAGTCTGCAGGTCTTTTTAAGGAGAGCAATATCAGAGTTGCCATGTTAACCTATTTCTGTATACTGTGTAAGACTTGTATCAAAACCTGGATATGAAACCAGTGCCGTGCTCATGAGGAAATGTAGAGCCATAACTGGATTTCTTGGAGATAAAAAAGGTTGAAGTTCAATAAATAAGTGAACTAAATGACACTAAAAAGAATAGAATAGTCCAATGAAAGCAGATTAAAAGAATTAATATAAAAGCTAGATATTAAGAAAACAACAATCTATAAAAACAGATACCAAATAATAGACCTACCGCTTTGAAATTATAAGTTTTGGAAAGTTATAATAAAGAAAAAAGAAACAAGGTAAAACTTGACATTGACGGAAAACTAAGCTATAGATACAAAGGATTTTGAAAAAACTCTTAAGATAATATGATATAAAATTCTATACCAATTTATGTAAAAATATCAGTGAGCCCATAGTTTTTTAATATTAGATGCTATAAATATTAAAGTTTGATAATTAAAATAGACTAATAACCATGAATTTATAACTATACTCATTAACCATGCCCCTCCCCCACAGGAAACACCCAAAAGGCAGTGGCCCAAGGCCATTGAATACAGAATGTTAACCAAAACTTCAGCATTTTCTTTTTCTTTTTTTTGTTTTTAACAAAGTGTTTTGTAAATATAAAACAGGAAAACAGGGCAAGTTAATCACCCAACACAATTAAGAAGGTCAGTCTAACCCTGAAGGAAAATATCCAACTCATTAATAAGATCAGTCTAACCTGATACAAAACCAAAAAGAATTCTAGAAAATTGTTACATAAGCAAATAATATAAGTAAAAATTGATTTACATGCTATGTTACATAAGCAAATAATATAACATTGCTATTTACATAAGCAAATAATATAAGTAAAAATTGATTTACATGCTAACTATACATGCTATATAAAAGGTATGCAGCATATGATTATATAATGTATATGTGTGTATATTACATATTTATATGTTGTATATACTATAAAAATCTTATATGTATATAGACAAATACATAATACATATACTCACACAAAACAATTAATAAGATTTTGGAGAGACAAACATTAAGAAGCTTATCCATATAATTTACCTCAATAGCATAAACACAAAGGCTCATCTCACATTCTGTTCTGCCTGTACCTGCTCTCCCCCATCTGCTTTTCTGGAGATACTGAAATTTATATGAAAGTGTAAGTGACCTAAAATAGTCAAAATAATTTTGATAAACTTGAACTCATACTTTCCAACATCAAAACTTACTATAAAACCACTGTAATCCAGACAATCCTGCTCTGGCATGAGGCCAGACATATTGATCCATGGAACAGAACTGAGAATTCAGAATAAAACTACAAATTTATGGTCAATTAATTTTCAGCAAGTGTGCTCAAAGAATTCAGTAGAGGAAAGAATAGCTTTGTCATCTGGATATCCATGTGCAAAAGAATGAAGCAGGACTTCTTACCTACACCCATACAAAAATTAACTCCCAGTGGATCACAGGCCTAAATATAAGAGCTAATGTTATGAAAATCTTGGAAGAAACCACAGAAATAAATTTTTGTGGCCTTGATTTAGGCAAATGTTTCATACACATGCCACCAAAGGCAAAAGTGACAATAGAAAAAATAGACAAAGTTTTCTAAACCATATCACAGTTAAAAATGTTTCTCTGTCAAAGGATACTATTTAAAATGTGAAAACAGCACCAATGAAATGTGAGAAAGAATTTGAAAATGTCTACTAAGGTACTTGTATCCAGAATATATATTTAAAGATCTTAGAACTTGATAATAAAAAGGCAATTATAAAATGAGCAAAGATCTGAATAGACATTTTCAAAGAAGATATATGACTAGCCAACAAGGTATGAAAAGCTGTTCAATGTCACTAGCCACTGACTGGAGAAAGGTAAATCAAACTCACAGTGAGGTACCCTTTGCCCCTACTAGGATAACTATAATCAAAGACAGTTAATGCTAAGTGTAAGAAAAAATGTGGAGAAATTGGGACCCTCATACATTGCTTTTTAGAATGCAAAATTCTGCAGTCTCTGGTAAAATATTTGGTAGTTCCTCAAAACGTTAATTACAAGAGTTACTGTAATGACCTACAAATTCTATTCCTAGGTATATCCCCAAGAGAAATGAAAACACATGTTTACACAAAAACATGTACTTAAATGCTTATAGCAGTATAATTCAGAGACAAAAAGTGGAACTAGCTCAAATGTCCATCAACTGATGAATGAATAAACAAAACACAATATACCTGTAAAATGGAATCTTATCCAGCAATAAAATAAAATATTAAAAAGGGCTTAACAAGGATCAGCTTTGAAAATGTTTTGCTAAGTAAGCTATTCACAAAAAAAATAAAAAATAAATCACAGAAGAGGCAAATCCACAGTGACAGAAGGTAGATTAGTGTGTGCTAAGGAGTAGACAGGTCGGGGACATGGAGGATAACTGCTAAGAGGAGAGAGTTTCTTTCTGAGATATTAACCATGTTCTAATATTACTTGTGATGCTCTGCTACTATAGTAAAACAAAATTCACTGTACACTGTCATGTCTGTGGCATGCCTAAGAAATGTCCTATTATGGAGAAACACAAGGCATGAAGAATATGGCCAAAAGTGTAATGTAGAGCCCATTAAGCCACATACTGGTGCTGTACATACTTGTGGCAGGGTGAAAGAAGCCGTCTCTCCATCCTACCTGGGACCATAGAGCACACATGGGGTGACTGCAGCTGAAAGGGCTTGCTTCAGAGCCTGCGCAGATCATTCCATCTCAAGAAGCAATATGCTACTACATATTGTGTGTATAGGGTTGTGACAACTGATGGAATTCAATCATTCTCTTATTAATTTACTTATAAATTTATTGACTATTGACTCATATGAAACACTACTGTGACATTCATTTTTGTAATAGCCATTGTACTAAGCATTAAGTAAGTGGCAGAAGTCGAGATACATCTTAATTTTTTGCCTGGGAACCAACTCATTATTTCCAAAAGTGCTGAATAAAGGCAAGAAATCAAATATATATCCTATCTTTATTATAAAATCTGTTATAAAGTTTCTCTGTGTTCAAGTATGCTAGCTAACAAATGAAGAAGAAATGTAAAAATTATAATAGCACTATTTTGTAGCACCCAATGAACAAATACATCTACGCAGTGGTCATCTTTGGCTGCTAACATCACAAAAGAGAAGTCAGCAGGTAAGATGTGCCTCTTGGTGGAATTGCACAACATCACACATGAAATCTTGCCAAAAAAAAAAAAAAATCAAAGTTGAGCAAGTTTTCTAGATCCAACTAACAAGTTAGAGGAAGTATAAAGGTCCCAGAAACCTAATAAATGACTTCATATGAATACAATCATAAATAGCCAGACTGTAAAGTCTAAAGAAAAGCACTGAGATCTTCAACAAATACATTTTAAGATTAAGGTAAAGGAAATGGAAGAGTAACTTGTAGATGAAATGAAACTTAAGAAACCTATCAAACAATTGCAATCTAAAAACATTCTTTGACTCCTACATGAAGAAATTTTTTTTTTAATTATGAGACAATCAGAAAAGTTTGAACACTGGATATTTGATGACAAGCAGGAAGTCTTGTTAATGTTTAGATATGATAATGATATTCAGTTATGATTAAACAATATATGAGTCACAGCCTGTGATCTCAAGAAACTCACAGTAAGTGGTGGAAACACACAGGTTAAAAATAAATGACTAACATGCAACTTAATGAAGCGATCCCAGTAGTAAGTGGGAAGTACCGTGGAATGCAGAGGGGACCACTTAGGAAGCTGGAGGAGTAGTTCCTGTTTAAGAGAAAGATGAATCTTGAAGGTTGACAAGTTTTTTCAGGGAATCAGGAAAGGAGGGAGCTCCAAAATCAGCAAGCAATATGAACAAAGACAAAAAGGTGGGGGCAAAAACCAGCGTGTTCCAAAGAGTGCAAATATTTGAGCATGGTGGTCAGCACAGAGCAGGTGGTGAGAGATGAGGCTGAACAGACAGGCTTGCCTGAGCTCATATAGGATCTCTCTTGATTCCTTCTTAGGAACAATAGGGTACCTTAGCTTTATTTTTTAAATTATTTTCGGAGACGGAAGAAATGTCACTAAAGAGTTATAAGCAAGTTTCTCTTTGTAGAGGTAAAGACTTCAATGTACTCTGGCAGGTTTTTTTTTTTTTTTCCATTTTTTTTTTCCAACACATAATAGCTGTGTTGTTTACTTTTCACTGATGTGACCAAAATACCTGACATAAGCAACTTGTTGTAGGAAAGTTTTATTTTGACTCATGGTTTCAGTCCATAGTTGCCTTGTTCCATTGCTTGGGCCTGAGGTGCATCAGAAAATCATGGAGGAAGGGTATGGCGGAGGAGAGCTGTTCAGCTCACGGCAGCCAGGAAAGAAAGAGAGAGGGAGAGAGAGAGAGACAGAAAGAGAGAGAGAAAAAAAAAGAAGAAGGAGGAGGGAGAGGGAGGAGGAGGAGAGGTGAAGCAGCCAGAGAAAATAAAAACCTGTTCAGGGCACCCTCCCATTGACCTACTTTCTCGACCAAGGGCCCACCTCCCAGTATCCCAGTCAGTGTCATTGGACTGATCCACTGATGAGGTCAGAACCCCCCTCCAGGATCCAATCATTTCCCATAAGCCCCACCTCTAAACAAATAAGACTTTGGGGAACATTCCAGATACAAACCCTAACAGCAAAAGGAAGACTTTATCAGAAAAAAAAAAATAATCAAAGAATTGTACTTGGACAAAGTCATGTGAAAGAAAAGCATTGTTACCAAACAAGAAGTATTTCACACTGTTTGATCTTCATAAAGAAAATTCCAGGGCTGGGGATGTGGCTCAAGCGGTAGCGCGCTCGCCTGGCATGGGTTCGACCCGGGTTTGATCCTCAGCACCACATACAAACAAAGATGTTGTGCCAGCCGAAAACTAAGAAATATATATTAAAAAATTCTCTCTCTGTCTCTGTCTCTCACTCTCTCTTTAAAAAAAAAAAGAAAGAGAGGGGAGGAAGCAACATGGCGGTGGGCACGGAGAGATCAAGTCTCTGACCTCTTCAGCTGTGCAGGCATAGGGAGTCGTAAACAGCCTAAATCTGTTTGCTCAGGATCACTAAGCAATGCTGAGCTGACGTGGATCTGGGGTGATCAATCTGGACCTCTCAGAACACACACTGAGCCCGGATCGGCTGAATTCAAGCTCCCATTCGCCTGATTCCCGCAGACAAACAGCTGTGACTCAGCACTAATCCATCCGGCTGAAACAACTGGTCGGCCCTTCTGATCCTACGGAGGTAATGGCAACCGAGCCTTCATAGGTAGCGGCCACAGGTTTGAAACGGGGCTTGGGAGAGACAGTAAGGACCCACCCATTGCATAGGTCACCCGGCAAAGGGAAACGAACTGTCGCCATTTGCAAGAGATACCACCATGGCAGAGAACTGACGTCATCAGACTTCGGCGGAGGAGATAACTTCATTGAATCCTGCGGCTACAGGTGTGTAATTCCCTAGCCTTCCCTCTCCACACATCGGGGAAACCATAAGGGCCCCTCCCAGCTCTCCCGTAAGGGCCCCTCCCAGCTCTCCCGTGAGCGAGGTAGCCAGACCGAGGGAATTAGAGGTGGCGAGGGACCCGCGGCGCGGAACTACCACTCCCACCAGTGCTGACAGCTGAGGTCTCGTGCACCAGCTACCGGGGGCGTGGCTACCGGAGGGCAAGTAAAATTTGCTGAGGATTCTCAGCCCTAAGCTCCACAAACTTAGGGTCTGAGGGACAGGCAATCTGGGAGGTGTGCCCAATCATCCATGAAAACAGGGCTCCCGGGAGCAGCAGACCTGGCGTGTACCCAGTATTGTGGTGAGCGGCACCCGTGAGAGGGGCCTGGCTAGAGGAAAAGTGGGGAAGTGACTAGACACAAGAGGAGGCCCTAGGCACTCAGGATTGGAGACTCGCCCAGTCTGGGAGGAGGAGCTGCTGCACAGTGATTGGTTCCCGCGTATTGACAGGAGAAACTTGGCCTGGTGGGCACAGCGCCACCTACTGGAAGAGAAGTTAATCAAACTCTAAGACTGCATTTATTAGTGTTTTTTTTTTTTTCTTTTTTCTTTTCTCTCTTTTTTTTTGATTTTGATTTGGGGTTTTCTTTCATTTTCATTTTTCTTTCTTGTTTTTTAAATTTTTTTTTTTACAATTTAAAAAAATTTTTTTTTCTTCCAATTTTAATTTTAATTTTTGTTTTATTCTTTTTTTATAAATTTTTTTTCTTTTTCTTTTTTATTTCCTATTTTTTTCTTCTTTTGTCTTTTCATTTCTTTTCAATTATCTTATCCCCCCTTCCTTGAATTCTACCTGCTTACTCTCATTCTCTTTAGTGACTTCTTCCCTTCCCTTCTAATACCTTTCCTCCCAAGCATCAAATAAATTTATAGGAGTAAACAGTAACTCAGCAGTCAAACAGAACAAGAAGTAACATGAGCAGCTTCAAAAAGCAAGGAAGAAAAGGAGTACAAACAATGCAGGACAGCCTAAATATTCAGGAGGACCTAGAGTCATCGGAAAAATGTTCATATAAAGAACTCAAGGAACACCTTAGACAGATGGAATGGAACCTTAAAGAGGATACGAGACAGCAAATTCAAGCAGCAAAAGAACACATTGAGAATGAGTTACATAAACAGATAAAAGAAGAAGTTAAGCATCTTTATCAGGAGATAGAGATTATAAAAAATAATCAAACAATAATTCTAGAAATGAAGGAAACGATAAACCAAATTAAAAACTCAATTGAGAGTATCACTAACAGAGTGGAGCAAGTAGAAGCCAGAATGTCAGATACTGAAGACAAAATATATCATCTTGAAAAGAGTCTAGCCAACTCAGAAAGGCTGGTAAAAAATCACGAGAAAAACATCCAAGAGTTATGGGATAACATAAAAAAACCAAATTTACGAGTCATCGGGATAGAAGAAGGTACAGAGATTCAAACCAAGGGAATGAGTAACCTGCTGAATGAAATAATTACAGAAAACTTTCCAGAAATAAAAAAGGAAACAGATATACAAATTGAAGATGCATTCAGGACACCGAGCACACAAAATCACAGTAGACCAACGCCAAGACAGATTGTTATGAAGATATCCAATATACAGAACAAAGAGAAAATATTAAAAGCTACAAGAGAAAAGAGACAGATTACATTCAGGGGTAAACCAATAAGATTAACAACAGATTTTTCATCACAGACACTGAAAGCAAGAAGGTCATGGAACAATGTATTTCAAACACTGAAAGACAATGGATGCCAACCAAGAATTCTGTATCCAGCAAAATTAAGCTTCAGGTATGACAACGAAATAAAAATCTTTCATGATAAACAAAAGTTAAAAGAATTTGCAGCCAGAAAACCAGCATTGCAAAGCATCTTGAGCAAAACACTACACGAGGAAGAAATGAAAAACAATAACCAAAACCATCAGAGGGAAGTGCCTCGGTAAAGACAGAGGGTGAGGGGAAAGATAATCATGGAGAAACAAACTAAATTTTTTTAAAAAAGGATAAATAATCAAACATGGATGGAAGTACAAACCATATATCAATAGTAACTCTGAATGTTAATGGCTTAAACTCTCCAATAAAGCGACATAGGCTGGTATCATGGATTAAAAAAACAAATCCAACAATATGCTGCCTCCAGGAGACACATCTGATTGGAAAAGACATACACAGGCTGAAGGTGAAAGGATGGGAAAAAATATACCACGCACACGGTCCTCGTAAGCAAGCAGGGGTGGCCATCCTCATATCGAATAAAATCGACTTCAAGACTAAGTTAATCAAAAGGGATAAAGAAGGACACTATATACTGTTAAAAGGAACCATTCACCAACAAGACATAACAATTATCAATATTTATGCACCAAATAATGGCGCTGCGATATTCATAAAACAAATTCTCCTCAAGTTCAGGAATCAAATAGACGAAAACACAATAATTATGGGTGACTTCAACACACCTCTCTCACCATTGGACAGATCCTCCAAACAAAAGTTGAATAAAGAAACTATAGAACTCAATACCACAATCAATAACCTAGACTTAACTGACATATATAGAATATATCAACCATCATCAAATGGATATACTTTTTTCTCAGCAGCACATGGATCCTTCTCAAAAATAGACCATATAGTATGCCATAGGGCAACCCTCAGTAAATATAAAGGGGTGGAGATAATACCATGCATTTTATTTGATCATAATGGAATGAAACTGGAAATCAATGATAAAAGAAGGAAGGAAAAATCCTGCATCACATGGAAAATGAACAATATGTTACTGAATGATCAATGGGTTACAGAAGACATAAAGGAGGAAATCAAAAAATTCTTAGAGATAAATGAAAATACAGACACAACATATCGGAATCTATGGGACACAATGAAAGCAGTTTTAAGAGGAAAATTCATTGCCTGGTGGACATTCCTCAAAAAAAGAAAAAACCAACAAATAAATGAGCTCACACTTCATCTCAAAGCCCTAGAAAAGGAAGAGCAAAACAACAGCAAATGTAGCAGAAGGCAAGAAATAATTAAAATCAGAGCGGAAATCAATGAAATTGAAACAAAAGAAACTATTGAAAAAATTAACAAAACTAAAAGTTGGTTCTTCGAAAAAATAAATAAGATCGACAGACCTTTAGCCATGCTAACGAAGAGAAGAAGAGAGAAAACTCAAATTACTAACATACGGGATGAAAAAGGCAATATCACAACAGATGCTACAGAAATACAGAAGACAATTAGAAATTATTTTGAAAACCTATATTCCAATAAAATAGAAGATAGTGAAGACATCGATAAATTTCTTAAGTCATATGATTTGCCCAGACTGAGTCAGGAGGATACACACAATTTGAACAGACCAATATCAATGGATGAAATTGAAGAAGCCATCAAAAGACTACCAACCAAGAAAAGCCCAGGACCAGATGGGTATACAGCGGAGTTTTTTTTTTTTTTTTTTTTTTTTTTAAAGAATTTTTAATATTTATTTTTTAGTTCTCGGCGGACACAACATCTTTGTTGGTATGTGGTGCTGAGGATCGAACCCGGGTCGCACGCATACCAGGCGAGCGCGCTACCGCTTGAGCCACATCCCCAGCCCCAACAGCGGAGTTTTACAAAACCTTTAAAGAAGAATTAATACCAATACTTTTCAAGTTATTTCAGGAAATAGAAAAAGAGGGAGCTCTTCCAAATTCATTCTATGAGGCCAACATCACCCTGATTCTGAAACCAGACAAAGACACCTCAAAGAAAGAAAACTACAGACCAATATCTCTAATGAACCTAGATGCAAAAATCCTCAATAAAATTCTGGCAAATCGAATACAAAAACACATCAAAAAAATTGTGCACCATGATCAAGTAGGATTCATCCCTGGGATGCAAGGATGGTTCAATATACGTAAATCAATAAATATTATTCACCACATCAATAGACTTAAAGATAAGAACCATATGATCGTCTCGATAGATGCAGAGAAAGCATTCGACAAAGTACAGCATCCCTTTATGTTCAAAACATTAGAAAAACTAGGGATAACAGGAACTTACCTTGACATTGTAAAAGCTATCTATGCTAAGCCTCAGGCTAGCATCATTCTGAATGGACAAAAGTTAAAGGCATTCCCTCTAAAATCTGGAACAAGATAGGGATGCCCTCTATCACCACTTCTATTCAATATAGTTCTCGAAACACTGGCCAGAGCAATTAGACAGACAAAGGAAATTAAAGGCATAACAATAGGAAAAGAAGAACTTAAATTATCACTATTTGCAGATGACATGATTCTATACCTAGAAGACCCAAAAGGATCTACAAAGAAACTACTAGAACTAATAAATGAATTCAGCAAAGTGGCAGGATATAAAATCAACACGCATAAATCAAAGGCATTTCTGTATATCAGCGACAAAACTGCTGAAACGGAAATGAGGAAAATCACTCCATTCACAATATCCTCAAAAAAAATAAAATACTTGGGAATCAACCTAACAAAAGAGGTGAAAGATTTATACAATGAAAACTACAGAACCCTAAAGAGAGAAGTAGAAGAAGACCTTAGAAGATGGAAAAATATACCCTGTTCATGGATAGGCCGAACTAACATTATCAAAATGGTGATATTACCAAAAGTTCTCTATAGGTTTAATGCAATGCCACTCAAAATCCCAAAGGCATTTCTTGAAGAAATAGATAAAGCAATCATGAAATTCATATGGAAAAATAAAAGACCCAGAATAGCAAAAGCAATTCTAAGCAGGAAGTGTGAATCAGGCGGTATAGCGATACCAGATTTCAAACTATACTACAGAGCAATAGTGACCAAAACAGCATGGTACTGGTACCAAAACAGGTGGGTGGACCAATGGTATCGAATAGAGGACACAGAGACTAATCCACAAAGTTACAACTATCTTATATTTGATAAAGGGGCTAAAAGCATGCAATGGAGGAAGGATAGCATCTTCAACAAATGGTGTTGGGAAAACTGGAAATCCATATGCAACAAAATGAAACTGAATCCCTTTCTCTCGCCATGCACAAAAGTTAACTCAAAATGGATCAAGGAGCTTGATATCAAATCAGAGACTCTTTGCCTGATAGAAGAAAAAGTTGGCTATGATTTACATATTGTGGGGTCGGGCTCCAAATTCCTTAATAGGACACCCATAGCACAAGAGTTAATAACAAGAATCAACAAATGGGACTTACTTAAACTAAAAAGTTTTTTCTCAGCAAGAGAAACAATAAGAGAGGTAAATAGGGAGCCTACATCCTGGGAACAAATTTTTACTCCTCACACTTCAGATAGAGCCCTAATATCCAGAGTATACAAAGAACTCAAAAAATTAGACAATAAGATAGCAAATAACCCAATCAACAAATGGGCCAAGGACCTGAACAGACACTTCTCAGAGGAGGATATACAATCAGTCAACAAGTACATGAAAAAATGCTCACCATCTCTAGCAGTCAGAGAAATGCAAATAAAAACCACCCTAAGATACCATCTCACTCCAGTAAGATTGGCAGCCACTATGAAGTCAAACAACAACAAGTGCTGGCGAGGATGTGGAGAAAAGGGTACTCTTGTACATTGCTGGTGGGACTGCAAATTGGTGCGGCCAATTTGGAAAGCAGTTTGGAGATTCGTGGGAAAGCTGGGAATGGAACCACCATTTGACCCTGCTATTGCCCTTCTCGGACTATTCCCTGAAGACCTTAAAAGAGCATGCTACAGGGATGCTGCCACATCAATGTTCATAGCAGCAGAATTCACAATAGCTAGACTGTGGAACCAACCCAGATGCCCTTCAATAGATGAATGGATAAAAAAAATGTGGCATCTATACACAATGGAGTACTATGCAGCAATAAAAAATGACAAAGTCATAGAATTTGCAGGGAAATGGATGGCACTAGAGCAGATTATGCTTAGTGAAGCTAGTCAATCCCTAAAAAACAAATACCAAATGTCTTCTTTGATATAATGAGAGCAACTATGAACAGAGGAGGGAGGAAGAGCAGGAAGAAAAGATTAACATTAAACAGAGACATGAGATGGGAGGGAAAGGGAGAGAAAAGGGAAATTGCATGGAAATGAAGGGAGACCCTCATTGCTATACAATATTACATATAAGAGGTTGTGAGGGGAATGGGAAAATTAACAAGGAGAGAAATGAATTACAATAAATGGGGTAGAGAGAGAAGATGGGAGGGGAGGGGAGGGGGGATAGTAGGGTACAGGAAAAGTAGCAGAATACAACAATTACTAATTGGGCATTATGTAAACTTGTGGATGTGTAACCGACGTGATTCTGCAATCTGCATTTGGGGTAAAATTGGGAGTTCATAACCCACTTCAATCTAATGTATGAAATATGATATGTCATGAGCTTTGTAATGTTGTGAACAACCAATAAAAAAAAAAAGAAAGAAAATTCCAGGAATGATTGTATTATGATTGCATTAAGAAAAACTCTCCTATTAAAGCATTTGGATCTCTTGACACTGTAGAAATACAATACAAATTGTGGTTTTGCTGGACTTTCAATGCAATGAATCTTGAAGATAAGCTTGGCAAACCCATCCTTGATCATTTACGTTTACTATTGAGACACTCAAGTCACTGTTCATTTTCACAATAATCATTGTTTTAGTAGTTTGTATAATTTATCCAAACATTTCAAAACATTTGAGATAATAAAGTGACTACTAACTACTACATAGATATAGTACAACAGGTATGTTAGTTTTTCATTGCTGTGACAAAATAGCTGAGAAAATTAACTTAAGCAAGAAAAATATATTTTGGCTCACTGTTTCAGAGGTTTCAGTCCTCAGTCCTTGTCCCCATCACTGTGGGCTTGTGATATGATAGAAGATCATGGAGGGGAGTACTTGTTGGAGCAAAATTACTCACCAAATGGCAGCTAGGAAGCAGAGAAAGACAGATGGGGTAAGGAGCAGCGAAGGACAAGAGATGCCCTTGGAGGACACATCCCTGGTGACCTACTTTTCCCAATGAGGCCCATCTCCTAAGATTTCCATCATCTTCCAACAGTGCTACTAGCTGGCGACCAAGCCTTCGACACATGAGGGCTTGCTTGGGGGACATTCCAGATCCGAACTGTAACAACAGGGTTGTACTTAATTATTTTCTTGGTAAATAAGGGGTATGAGAATAGGAAGTTTGGTGAGAGAGAGAGAGAGAGAGAGAGAGAGAGAGAGAGAGAGAAATATGTGATCTTAAGGCTTTTCTTAACCTTCAAATATAGCTGCTAAGATTTTACGGATAAGGAATTGGTTTCCTTTCCTTCCTCACCTCTTCTTCCCTTCTCTATCACTCCCTTTCTCTCTCCATCTTTAAGAGCGCTGTAAACAGAGACAAACCCACATAAATACAGTTATCTGATACTAGACAAAGGCACCAAAAACATACAGTGGAGAAAAGATAGCCTCTTCAACAAATGGTGCTGGGAAAACTAGAAATCCATATTTAGGAAAATGAAATTATACCTCTGTCTCTCACCATAAACAAGATTCAGCTCAAGTAGATCAAGGACCTAGGAATTAGACCAGAGACCCTGAGCCTACTAGAAGAACAAGTAGGCCCAAATCTTCCTCCTGTTGGCCTAGGATCCGACTTCCTTAACAAGACTCCTAAAGCACAAGAAATAAAATCAAGAATCAATACATGGGATGGTTTCAAATTAAAAAGCTTCTTCTCAACAAAGGAAACCATCAGTAATGTGAAAAGAAAGCCTACAGAATGGGAGAAAATCTTTACCACACACACATCAGATAGAGCACTCATCTCCAGGATGTGTAAAGAACTCAAAGAACTTAACACGCAAAAAACTAATCCAACCAATAAATGGGCTAAGGTACTGAACAGACACTTCACAGAAGAATAAATACAATTTATCAACAAATATATGAAAAAATGTTCAACATCTCTAGCCATTAGAAAAATGCAAATCAAAACTACTATAAGATTTCATCTCACTGCAGTCAGAATGGCAGTTATCAAGAATACTAACAAGAATAAATGTTGGCAAGGATGTGGGGGAAAAGGTACACTCATACATTGCTGGTGGAATTGCAAATTGGTACAACCATTAAGAAAAGCAGTATGGAGATTCCTTTGAAAACTTGTAATGGAACCACCGTTTGACCCAGCTATCTCATTCCTTGGTATATACCCAGAGGACTTAAAATCAGCATACTACTGTGATGCAGCCACATCAATGTTTATAGCAGCACAATTCACAATAGCTAAATTATGGAACCAACCTAGATGCCCTTCAAGAAATGAATGAATAAAGATACCTGGTATAAATAAACAATGGAATATTACTTAGCCATAAAGAAGAATGAGATTATGGCATTTGCAGATAAATGAATGGAGATGAGCAAAAATAAGCCAATCCCCCAAATGTTTTCTCTGATATGTGGATGCTGATCCATAATGGATTGGGGGGGTGGGAAGGGAAGAATTGAGGAACTTTGGATTTGGGCAGAGTGGAGTGAGAGGATGGGGGGTTATGGGGGTGAGAAAAATGGTGGAATAATGATGGAATAAGACAGACATTATTACCCTATGTACATGTATGATTGCAGGAATGGTGTGACTCTGCACCGTGTACAACCAGAGAAACGAAAAGTTGTGCTCCATTTGTGTGCAATGAATCCAAATGCATTATGCTGTCATGTATAACTAATTGGAACAAACATAAAAGAAGAGGGATGTACATGCGTACCTGTCACAGTCTGGTACACCTGCACCTAGAGGTTCTCGGCTGAGTGCTGTTCTGATGATGCTAATAAATGCACCACAGCAGAACCATTGCCTTTCAGAGGCAGCATTTTTCCTTGGAAATTTTTTATAGAATCTTGGCTGCCCTGTGCCTGGAAAGTATTACTTATATATTCTTGAAAAAAGATACACCTCTTTTTCTTCAAAAAAGGGAATATTCTTGCTGCAGTAGAAAAGAAAAAAGCCCTCTGGAAAGGCTCCTTAGCAGAGGTCAATTTGCTTTTGCTATGGACTAGGAAAGTACTTGACATCTGGGATCTTGGGCACCTAAGAGCAGCCCGTTCTGTATAGCTACAATAACTAAGGTTTCAGCAAAAGTTTGTACACAGCATTGTCCAGCCTGGTTATCCTCTAGGGAGATCTCACCCGCTAGAGTAAGAGTTTGGTAGCTTTTCACTGTTTCCTGATTCTGGAGAATCCAGACTAAAACATCGACCAAACCGTCGACAAGTAGGAAAATAGATTAAAGAAATTTTCAGGCAATCCAAGTAAAACAAACAAACAGAATTTACCTCGCATGTACTCTTTCTTAAATCTTTTAGGGGAGTGAGAAGGAGGGAGTACTAGGAATTGAACCCAGGAGCATTTAGGAGCCACATCCTCAGCCCTTTTTATTTTCATTTTCTTGAGACGGGTTCTTGCTCAGTTGCTTAGGGCCTCTCTAAATTGTTGAGGCTGGCTTTGAACTTGAGATCTCCCTGACTCAGCCTCCCAAGCCACTGAGATTTCAGGTGTGCACCACTGTGCTCAGCTCTTTCTCAATTTTTTTAAAAAATCAGTTTTAGTTGTAAATGGGCATAATACCTTTAGTTCACTTATTTAGTTTAGTTTAGTTTTGTTTTGTTTTGTTTTGTTAGTGTGATGCTGGAGATCAAACCAGTGCCTCACACGTGCTAGGCTAGCACTCTACCACTGAGTCACAGCCCCAGTCCCTCAAATCTTGATTGTCAATATGCACAGCAGAGGAGTAGACCAAAGAAAAGTGGGAAATGTGGGAAACAAACCTAGACACAAGAAAGAAATGAAATAAACTCCCCCAGAAAATTGTAAAGGTACGCTTCAGAGTGACAGGCCCTAGAAAAGGAGAACTTCTAGCTTAGGCAGGAGAAGTGTCAGCATGTAGCATAGGATAGGGTTGTCACCACTGGGATCCCTGTTCACTTTCTACCAGCTCTTAAACCCAAGGGCACAAGGTTCAGGAGAACTGGCCCAGGGCTGATAACATCCGTGTTCTTCCTTCCTAGTCCTATGCCTAGATCATCCCAGGACCCTTATTTCATCCATGAAAAAGTTTTGCTTTAATATATTCCTGAGACCTGGGATCAGGCCAGGGTGAGCTACAAACAGAAAACAGAAAGCCATCCATTCCACAAATCATATTTTTCTTGGTATCTACTTCCAGATCTATCCCACCCTTCTGCCAAATTTCTTGTGTCCCAGGACTAATTCTTGGCTTTGCCCACTGGTTCACACAAAAGGATAATTGTATGCTCCAAAGAAAACTATAGTCAGCTTATAGGCTAGAAATTCTCTTCTCTTAGAGCTTTCACATAATACTTGAAATATTCCCTTTTCTTTACACAGCAAGGTTTGCACTTTTTATGCAACTAACAAATAAATATGTTGTGTAGAGAATATATAAACAGAAGGCAAAATTATTAAAAAAAGAAAAACTAAGGAATTGATAGACACAAAAAATAGAAAAGTGTTTTCCTTTGGGAGCAAAGGCTACATAAGGCATTTAAAATTTGGGAATAGATTTGATTTCTTAATCTGTTAATAGTATAATCATAGACATTCTTCAAACCTTGTGTGTATGGACTACTTCTTTTTTAGTACACATGCTGGATAACAGACACACACACAATTAAAAGTTACACTATTCAGGCAAGCCCCTGCCATAGCTCCGTCATCTGAAGTTTGTCCTCCATCCACCAATCTGGCATGGTGACAGCACAGTGATGCTGACCAGGAAGTAACCTGCCTCTTGAAAGGAAGCATGAAGCAAAACTGAGTATACAAGGAGCCAGAGACTCATTTTAATGTTGCTGGCTGACTTTGCCCCCCCCCCAATTATGAACCAACACATAAAACTGAAATAAAGTCTCTTTCCTCCCTTTGACCCCATGCCCTTGAAACTGAAAAGCACTTTATAAAGAGTTAAATGCAATCTTTTGTATTAAAAAAGATCTTGTAAGTGAATCATCTCATGGACCAAATAGTTTATGCAAAAATAATTTAGGTTTGTAAGAAATGGCAGATAAAAATATAGTATTGGGGCAAGAGGGATAAGAAGAAATTAAAAATTAATAAAAGAGAGAAATAAACCCAACCCAAGTTGTAATCTCCACAGAAAGGAGGGAGGGAGCCTCAGTATAAGACAATTTTGGTAGATATTTCCTTTCCTTTCTTTCTTCCCTAAGCTGAAGCATTTAACTTAACCTCAATTCAAAAAAAAAAAAAATATTTACTATATATCCTGTTTATTCAAAAGAAAACTTTCTGCTACAAGTATAGAGATAATTTCTAATTTTGTTCATTATTAGGCATAAAGAAATACTTAAGGAAGTTAAAAAACTTCTCTTACTGCAATTTCATAAAATGTTATTTCCTAATACACATTAATGACCTCTTTTAAATAGATATTAAGTCTATTAGGTAAATACATCATTCTGCACTTACAGCCTTTTTTCAATTTTGATTCAATTATGTTAGGCTATAAAAATGTATTCTATAATTGCATAGATATATTTTGGATGGTTTAAAAAAAATTTTATTGTAATGGCTTCTTTGGTGCCCCAGTATTTTATGATTCTAATCCATAATGATCAAGGGTGAGTTTGTTTTGTACCATTTCAGGAGGGTAAAGCTTATATTGCATTCCTCAGGCATAATAGATCATAAATACAGATTGATTCACTCATCTCTCCATTCATTCACTCATTCATTCATTCATCACAATTCAACTGTCTTACACAGCTGTAAGATATTGTGGTAAGCACAGTAGGGGAAATATCCATGACTTGGACAATAGAGCTCACATCAAAATGCTTACTGTATAATGAAAAGACAAGATATGCCAAATAACTTAATAGCATTAATGTTTGTAACAGAAATACAGAAAAAAAAACATAATTACCTCTGTGACTGCAGAGACCATTTTACTCTAGCTCTCTGGTAATCCCTTGCACCTGGGTTGCACAGAATTGTCACAAGTCCTCTTGCTCCTTGAGTGGCATTGGGGGATGAAAGAATGAAACAGCAGGTAACATGTGACCTGGGCTTGGATGATGGAAGAGTCTGGTCATCAGAAGATTGATGACAGTTTCAAGAATCAAGATAATTCTGCTGAGTCATTTTGATTGCTCTAATTCAGTTCTTTTCAACAGTAAGTACATCAGTAAGATCTTTGACCTTCCTTTCCACACTGTTCTGTCAAAACCACCTGAAAAAGCAGAAATGAGCATAAGGGCAAAAATGCAGTCCAGGAATTAAGAGAAATTCGTTCAACTATAATCCAACTATCAAATGAATGCTGGTCTTTTCAGAGAAGTCATATAGGGATGTTATGAACATAGTCCAGGATACTAATATTATTGATTATGCACTCTGAACTCTGGAAATTGCCTTCAGAATCGGGGCCAGCTACTTTTAAACATCTGTGATGATCACATTTTTTCATTCAAAATGGCTTTGATATTTGGGATATTTCCTCTACTTCAATGTACAAATAGATCAGTTGAACAATATTTGCCAAATATCTTAGAGAGGTATTCCAGTTACCACCTCCGAGCATTTTCTGTACATGATGGCAAGTATATGAAGTGAAAGGAAGACTGGTTTGCATGGTTTGCATTATTATTTTATTCAAATAAATCTTCAACTATGCACTATACTGCAATGGAATGTTTTTTAAAAGCTCAGTGAAACTGAAGTACTAATTAACTATGTACTAGAGCTTTTGAGTTGCCAGCAACTCAATAAAAACTTGCAGAAAGGTAAGACTAACAACTTGAAATCCTTAGATTATCTTTTAAAAAAAAATGAGATGGAGTCTCACTGTGTGGCCCAGGCTGGTTTTGAACTTCTGGGTTCAAGCAATCCTTCAGTCTCATCCTCTCAAGCAGCTGGGATTACAGGCAAGAGACACCATGCCTGGTTTAGATTATCATGGTAAAGAGAATCATAGAACAAAAATTCTTTAAATGAATGAGAAACAGAGAGGTGCTGCTGAACTAGGGAGAAAAAAGAAGCCTTGAAAAACTTCAAACAATGGATGAGCATCTCTAATATAAGACCCTGCAGTGTTGCAAACTTAAAGCAATGGAAATCCTAGTTTAAAAAGCATGGGATGACTCAAAAAAGGGTCTTGTCTTTGCTTCTACATGGTTAATATGATTTCTCTTGTATATTCAACTTAATACATTATTGATGGTGTCAGTGTCTTACATGCTAAAGACATAACAGTGTTTTTATTTCAATGTCCAGGATAGACTAATCTGCAGCCCACCATCTTTCTTTGTTAACTCTGTATTCCTCCCATTATTCAGTGATAGTCTAATATACTCTGTCCTTACAGTTTACCCCAGAACAAAAGCAATTTGTGAATCCCTTCAAATCCTGGCAGCTTTTTTTTTTTTTTACAGAAAACTTTAGAAAGTTCTATTAATCCTTAATAAAGAATACCAAAAATCCCTTGTGGTATATGGAATGATATATTTCAGTGGTTCTCAATGAAGACTTCATCATGGCACCATGATACTGATACATAATAATCACAAATCATGTGTGACACAATCCCAGGAGAGATGGAGGGCTGCAGAACAGATAAGATATTGTAAAAATTATGAACAATTTCCAACAATGCTACCCTCAAAAGACAGACTTAAGAAAATATATGTGAGTACAAGTGAATAAAAGTAATGCTATCTTGTTGCCTTACCATTTCTCATGCTCTTTTTAAATTTCAAAACCTTAGAATTTTAACCACTCTTCTTAACACATTTGTTGTAATTTACATTGAGTCTGATTCATAAACACCAATATTTTATTCTCGATGCCAACACTGCCATATTGTTCGTTCCTTGGTTCATTCATTTACATGCTGTTCACTTTCCACATATTCGCTGAATGTCTGTGAGGCGTCAGGCTCTTGTGACAGACAGAGATGCTATGGAGACAACTGGGGAGCCCCTGAAACCAGTTTCATCTGTTAAAATCAATATGTTGAATGTCTGTGAATGCCAAACTGCTGTTTTTTATTGGATTTCTATGACTGACAACTTGTAAAATCTTCCTTAAGGATCATTTTATTTTTCAAAATTACTGAGCACCTTCCTTCTTTTACTTAGTGTATATTTACTGATTAGTGTATTAGTGTATATTTACTGATCACTGTTTCACAGAGAAGCTGAACAGAAAAATTTCAGGGTTTTTGTTTCATGTGAGCTTTTGATACGAATAACTGTTGGCCAGCATATTATGCTACTTCCTTTCTTCTCTGAAATTAAAGGGAGATGGGGCATCCCATATACAACTAAAAGAGATGAACAGCTTCCTAAACAAAAAGATGAATGAAACCTATAGCTCCTCAATGAAATTGAATTGGGCTGGACACTGACAGCTATCAAGGAAAAAAAATGCATGTTTTGTTCAATTCCAGGCAATATGGGATATCAGAAAGTGTGAAGCCGTCTAGCCTAAAACCACCTAAAAAATTTGTAGGGAAAAAACTACAAAGTATGCTTTTATATCTATGAAGGACATTATAAGAAATTATATAGGATTTATTTACTATGGGGATAAATAATGCAAGGCTGGTAGCAAGACAGGAACTCCAGCCTGGGAAGATGGGTTTGGTAAGCCATGGCCCAAAGCACTGAGGTGGTTCTCACCAGTACTGGTTCTGGACCAGTAGCATCATCATGATCTAGGAACTTGCTAGAGATGTATATTCCTAAATCCCTTCCTAAACCTACTAAATCAGTATTCTGGGATTTGAACCCACTAATCAGTGTTTGTGTGTGTGTGTGTGTGTGTGTGTGTGTGTGTGTTCATAAATATTTTTATTGTGGTAAAAAACAAAATAAAACTTATTATATTTAAGTACACATTTCAATAGTGCTAAATATATTCACATTAGTGTCAAACAGGTCATGACTTTTTCATATTGCAAATCTGAAATTTTGTACTCATTAAGCAAACACTCCACCCTTTCCTCGTTGCCCAGCTCCTGGTAACTACCATTCTACTTTCTATTAATTTGGCTTTTCTTCCTATAAGTGGAATAGCACAGTATTTGTGACTGGCTTATTTTTTTATTGGTGTTCAAAACCTTACAATGTTCTTGACATATCATATTTCATACATTAGCTTCAAGTGGGTTATGAACTCCCATTTTTACCCCAAATACAGATTGCAGAATCACATCGGTTACACATCCACATTTTTACATAATGCCCTATTAGTAACTGTTGTATTCTGCTACCTTTCCTATCCTCTACTATCCCCCCTCCCCTCCCCTCCCATCTTCTCTCTCTACCCCATCTACTGTAATTCATTTCTCTCCTTATTTATTTTCCCGTTCCCCTCACAACCTCTTATATGTAATTTTGTATAACAATGAGGGTCTCTCTCCATTTCCATGCAATTCCCCTTTTCTCTACCTTTCCCTCCCACCTCATGTCTCTGTTTAATGTTAATCTTTTCTTCCTGCTCTTCCTCCCTGCTCTATTCTTAGTTGCTCTCATTATATCAAAGAATACATTTGGTATTTGTTTGTTAGGGATTGGCTAGCTTCACTAAGCATAATCTGCTCTAGTGCCATCCATTTCCCTGCGAATTCTATGATTTTGTCATTTTTTAGTGCTGCATAATACTCCATGGTGTATAGATGCCACATTTTTTAATCCATTCATCCATTGAAGGGCATCTGGGTTGGTTCCACAGTCTAGCTATTGTGAATTGTGCTGCTATGAACATCGATGTGGCAGTATCCCTGAAGTACGCTCTTTTAAGGTCTTTAGGGAATAGTCCGAGAAGGGCAATAGCTGGGTCAAATGGTGGTTCCATTCCCAGCTTTCCCAGGAATCTCCATACTGCTTTCCAAATTGGCCGCACCAATTTGCAGTCCCACCAGCAATGTACAAGAGTACCCTTTTCCCCACATCCTCTCCAGCACTTGTTGTTGTTTGACTTCATAATGGCTGCCAATCTTACTGGAGTGAGATGGTATCTTAGGGTGGTTTTTATTTGCATTTCTCTGACTGCTAGAGATGGTGAGCATTTTTTCATGTACTTATTGATTGATTGTATATCCTCCTCTGAGAAGTGTCTGTTTAGGTCCTTGGCCCATTTGTTGATTGGGTTATTTGTTATCTTGAGTTCTTTGTATACACTGGATATCAGGGCTCTATCTGAAGTGTGAGGAGTAAAAATTTGTTCCCATGATGTAGGCTCCCTATTTACCTCTATTATTGTTTCTCTTGCTGTGAAAAAACTTTTTAGTTTAAGTAAGTCCCATTTGTTGATTCTTGCTATTAACTCTTGTGCTATGGGTGTCCTATTAAGGAATTTGGACCCCAACCCCACAATATGTAGATCGGAGCCAACTTTTTCTTCTATCAGACGCAGAGTCTGATATGATATCAAGCTCCTTGATCCATTTTGAGCTAACTTTTGTGCATGGTGAGAGGAAGGGATTCAGTTTCATGTTGTTGCATATGGATTTCCAGTTTTCCCAACACCATTTGTTGAAGATGCTATCCTTCCTCCATTGCATGCTTTTAGCCCCTTTATCAAATATAAGATAGTTGTAACTTTGTGTATTAGTCTCTGTGTCCTCTATTCTGTACCATTGGTCCACCCGCCTGTTTTGGTACCAGTACCATGCTGTTTTTGTTACTTTTGCTCTGTAATATAGTTTGAAATCTGGTATCGCTATACCGCCTGATTCACACTTCCTGCTTAGAATTGCTTTTGCTATTCTGGGTCTTTTATTTTTCCATATGAATTTCATGATTGCTTTCTCTATTTCTACAAGCAATGCCATTGGGATTTTGATTGGCATTGCATTAAACCTATAGAGAACTTTTGGTAATATCGCCATTTTGATGATGTTAGTTCTGCCTATCCATGAACAGGGTATATTTTTCCATCTTCTAAGATCTTCTTCTACTTCTCTCTTTAGGGTTCTGTAGTTTTCATTGTATAAATCTTTCACCTCTTTTGTTAGGTTGATTCCCAAGTATTTTATTTTATTTTTTTTTTTGAGGATATTGTGAATGGAGTGTTTTTCCTTATTTCCATTTCAGAAGTTTTGTCGCTGATATACAGAAATTCCTTTGATTTATGCGTGTTGATTTTATATCCTGCCACTTTGCTGAATTCATTTATTAGTTCTAGGAGTTTTTTTGTAGACCCTTTTGGGTCTTCTAGGTATAGAATCATGTCTTCCGCAAATAGTGATAATTTAAGTTCTTCTTTTCCAATTTTTATGCCTTTAATTTCTTTCATTTGTCTAATTGCTCTGGCCAGTGTTTCAAGAACTATATTGAATAGAAGTGGTGATAGAGGGCATCCCTGTCTTGTTCCTGATTTTAGGGGGAATGCCTTCAATTTTTCTCCATTCAGAATGATGCTAGCCTGAGGCTTAGCATAGATAGCTTTTACAATGTCAAGGTAAGTTCCTGTTATCCCTAGTTTTTCTAATGTTTTGAACATAAAGGGATGCTGTACTTTGTTGAATGCTTTTTCTGTGTCTATCGAGATGATCATATGGTTCTTATCTTTAAGTCTATTGATGTGGTGAATAACATTTATTGATTTCCGTATATTGAACCAGCCTTGCATCCCAGGGATGAATCCTACTTGATCATGGTGCACAATTTTTTGATGTGTTTTTGTATTCGATTTGCCAGAATTTTATTGAGGATTTTTGCATCTAGGTTCATTAGAGATATTGGTCTGTAGTTTTCTTTCTTTGAGGTGTCTTTGTCTGGTTTCAGAATCAGGGTGATGTTGGCCTCATAGAATGAATTTGGAAGAGCTCCCTCTTTTTCTATTTCCTGAAATAACTTGAAAAGTATTGGTATTAATTCTTCTTTAAAGGTTTTGTAAAACTCCGCTGTATACCTTGGGCTTTTCTTGGTTGGTAGTCTCTTGATTGCTTCTTCAATTTCATCCATTGATATTGGTCTGTTCAAATTGTGTGTATCCTCCTGACTCAGTCTGGGCAAATCATATGACTTAAGAAATTTATCGATGTCTTCACTATCTTCTATTTTATTGGAATATAGGTTTTCAAAATAATTTCTAATTGTCTTCTGTATTTCTGTAGCATCTGTTGTGATATTGCCTTTTTCATCCCGTGTGTTAGTAATTTGAGTTCTCTCCCTTCTTCTATTCATTAGCATGGCTAAAGGTTTGTCAATCTTATTTATTTTTTCGAAGAACCAACTTTTAGTTTTGTTAATTTTTTCAATAGTTTCTTTTGTTTCAATTTCGTTGATTTCCGCTCTGATTTTAATTATTTCTTGCCTTCTGCTACATTTGCTGTTGTTTTGCTCTTCCTTTTCTAGGGCTTTGAGATGAATTGTGAGCTCATTTATTTGTTGGTTTTTTCTTTTTTTGAGGAATGACCTCCAGGCAATGAATTTCCCTCTTAAAACTGCTTTCATTGTGGCCCATAGATTCCGATATGTTGTGTCTGTATTTTCATTTATCTCTAAGAATTTTTTGATTTCCTCCTTTATATCTTCTGTAACCCCTTGATCATTAAGTAACATATTGTTCATTTTCCATGTGCTATAGGATTTTCCCTTCCTTCTTTTATCATTGATTTCCAGTTTCATTCCATTATGATCAAATAAAATGCATGGTATTATCTCCACCCCTTTATATTTACTGAGGGTTGCCCTATGGCATAATATATGGTCTATTTTTGAGAAGGATCCATGTGCTGCTGAGAAAAAAGTATATCCACTTGATGATGGTTGATATATTCTATATATGTCAGTTAAGTCTATGTTATTGATTGTGATATTGAGTTCTATAGTTTCTTTATTCAACTTTTGTTTGGAGGATCTGTCCAATGGTGAGAGAGGTGTGTTGAAGTCACCCATAATTATTGTGTTGTGGTCTATTTGATTCTTGAACTTGAGGAGAATTTGTTTTATGAACGTCGCAGCACCATTATTTGGTGCATAAATATTGATAATTGTTATATCTTGTTGGTGAATGGTTCCTTTTAATAGTATGTAATGTCCTTCCTTATCCCTTTGGATTAACTTAGTCTTGAAGTCGATTTTATTCGATATGAGGATGGCCACCCCTGCTTGCTTGCAAGGACCATGTGCATGGTATATTTTTTCCCATCCTTTCACCTTCAGCCTGTGTATGTCTTTTCCAATCAGATGTGTCTCCTGGAGGCAGCATATTGTTGGATTTGTTTTTTTAATCCATGTTACCAGCCTATGTCGCATTATTGGAGAGTTTAAGCCATTAACATTTAGAGTTACTATTGATACATGGTTTGTACTTCCAGCCATGTTTGATTATTTATCTCTTTTTTTTTTTTTAATTTAGTTTGTTTCTCCATGCTTAGCTTTCCCCCCACCGTCTGTCTTTACTGAGGTACTTCCCACTGTTGGCTTTGGTTATTGTTTTTCATTTCTTCCTCGTGTAGTGTTTTGCTCAAAATGCTTTGCAATGCTGGTTTTCTGGCTGCAAATTCTTTTAGCTTTTGTTTATCATGAAAGATTTTTATTTCGTTGTCGTACCTGAAGCTTAATTTTGCTGGATACAGAATTCTTGGTTGGCATCCATTGTCTTTCAGTGTTTGAAATACGTTGTTCCAGGATCTTCTCACTTTCAGTGTCTGTGATGAAAAATCTGTTGTTAACCTTATTGGTTTACCCCTGAATGTAATCTGCCTCCTTTCTCTTGTAGCTTTTAATATTTTCTCTTTGTTCTGTATATTGGATATCTTCATAACAATGTGTCTTGGCATTGGTCTACTGTGATTTTGTGTGCTCAGTGTCCTGTATGCATCTACAATTTGTATATCTGTTTCCTTTTTTATTTCTGGAAAGTTTTCTGTAATTATTTCATTTAGCAGGTTACTCATTCCCTTGGTTTGAATCTCTATTCCTTCCTCTATCCCGATGACTCTTAAATTTGTTTTTTTTATGTTATCACATATCTCTTGGATGTTTCTCTTGTGATATTTAACCAGCCTATCTGAGTTGGCTAGACTCTTTTCAAGATGATATATTTTGTCTTCAGTATCTGATGTTCTGGCTTCTACTTGCTCCACTCTATTAGTGGTACTCTCATTTGAGATTTTAATTTGGTTTATAATTTCCTTCATTTCTAAGATTATTGTTTGATTCTTTTTTATAATCTCTATCTCCTGATAAAAATGCTTAACTTCTTCTTTTATCTGTTTATGTAATTCATTCTCAATGTGTTCTTTCGCTGCTTGAATTTGCTGTCTCGTATCCTCTTTAAGGTTCCATTCCATCTGTCTAAGGTGTTCCTTGAGTTCTTTATATGACCATTTTTCTGATGACTCTATATCCTCCTGAATATTTAGGCTCTCCTGCATTGTTTGTACTCCTTTTCTTCCTTGCTTTTTCATGCTGCTCATGTTGCTTCTTGTTCTGTTTGACTGCTGAGTTACTGTTTACTCCTATAAATTTATTTGATGCTTGGGAGGAAAGGTATTAGAAGGGAAGGGAAGAAGTCACTAAAGAGAATGAGATTAAGCAGGTAGAATTCAAGGAAGAGGGAATAAGAAAATTGAAAAGAAATGAAAAGACAGAAGAAAAGACAAAAAAAGAAAAAAAAATAGAAAATTAAAAAGAAATTTTAAAATAATAATAATAATAATAATGAAAATTAAAATTAAAAAAAATAAAATAAAATAAAATGAATTTTAAAAAATTTAAAAAAATTTTAATAAATGCAATCTTAGAGTTCGATTAACTGTTCTTCCAGTAGTTGGAGCTGTGCCCACCGGGCCAAGCTTCTCCTCTCAGTAGGCGAGAGCCAATCACTATGCAGCAGCTCTTCCTCCCGGACTGGGTAGGTCTCCAATCCTGAGTGCCTAGGGCCTTCTCTTGTGTCTAGTCACTTCCCCACTTTTCCTTGAGCCAGGCCCCGCTCACCGGTGATGCTCACCACAATACTGGCTACACGCCAGGTCTGCTGCTCCTGTGAGCCCTGTTTTCATGAACGCCTAGGCACACTCTCCCTGTTTGCCATTCCCTCGGACCCTAAGTTTGTAGAGCTTGGGGCTGAGAACCCCCAGCGAATTTGCTTGCCCTCTGGTAGCCACACCCCCGGATGCTGGTGCAAGAGACCTCAGTTGTCAGCACTGGTGGGAGCGGTAGCCGGGAGTTCCACGCCATGGGTCCCGCGCCACTCCTGATTCCCCCGGACGGGCAGGGCTGTTGGCAGAGCCACGTGGGCGGGGCTTTTCGCAGAGCCGGGTGGGCGTGAGCTGTTCACACAAGCGGGGGCTTGTCGTCGTTTGCAGCGCCGAACCGGCGGGGGGGGGGGGGGGGTGTGGTCTTTGCAGCGCTGAACCGCCAGAGGCGGTTCACAGAGCAGGGCCGGCAGGGGCCCAGGCAGGCAGCGGCCGTTCGTACGTTCACTGCAACTTGTGCACAGCGGCCATTCGGCGGCGGCCGGTGGGACTGTGCCCCTGCTCCGCGTTGCCGAGATTCACTTGTCTGGGACAAACTGACACCTCCAATAGACTTACTAATTCCCGGCAGGTCTCCTTTCAGCGGAATTTTGCTAGAAGTTTCTCAGCAGGTTGCATGTAGGTGTATTAATGGGTCTCTCTGATCCCGTTACTGTGGAGGCACTGAAAGTGCTGCCTCCTCGCCGGCCCTCCACTAATCAGTGTTTTAAGAGAGACTACTATGGTTCTAAAATTATAGTTTGTGTTAGAATCCTGTAGAAATCCTGCTAATTTCCTCACTGTATAGTCAGATTCAGTAGGATTGTTATAAATTAAAACTGGAATTGAGTCTCAGGGCAAATCCCAGACCTATTAGATCAGAATCTACTGACATTAACAAGATCCCCAGTTGGCTTAAGCACATTGAAATTTGAGGACATTAGAGTAGAGTAATGCCTTCCAAACATTTTTAGCTTGCAGAAAATTTCCTTTGTGGCACCGTACAAACTCACTACAGTGGGGCCAGAAGTAAGGTGAATGAGGTTCCCAGAATATCAAATTCAAGGAGGGACTCACTATTAAAGTCCTGCATCTGCACTTAGGTGAGTGAGCACCTCCTCTAACTTTGCACACTAATTCAGTCATTCATCTCATCCTAGTCCCAGCACCACACTATAGGGAAAAATCTTTGATTCAGTGAAAAACCACACATTATCTATATACTTGATTCCTGGTATCTGGTCTTAACTAGTCATTGTCTTTTAGCCAATTGACATCTTTGAAATAACTGATAGCAATGCAAAATAAGTTTTATGAGTAGATACACAAACTTTGTGCAGTAGAGTAAAAATTTAGTTGAAAATTCTTCCCCTATAGTAGGAAGCAAAATCTGCCTCCATTTGCACTTTCAGTTCAAAATTTCTGATCAATAACTGTATTTGTTCTTTAAATTTCCTTTTGCACTGGTTATGATAAGTTCCCCTTATTGATTATGACTTAAATAAAACCTTCAATGTGTTTATCTTTATAGCTGTATAAATCATAATTTTTGCCCTGTTTAAAATTTCATCTTTTAAGAACATATACATGTACCCACACACATGTGTACATACGTACAGGGTCAGGTGGGATGACTCCATAAGGATACCCACACACTAATTGCTGGAACTTGTGAATACGTTACTTCACATGGTAAAAGGGACTTTGCAGATGTGATTATGGTAATGACCTAAAATAGTGAGATTATCCTGGATTATCCATGGATTCCCAATATAATCACATGAGCCCCTGAAGACAGAACTCTCTTAAGCTGGACATGAAACTAAAGGAGAGGCCAGGGAAACTTAAAGCATGAGGACTTGACTGACCACTGCTGCCTTTAAAAAAAGAAGGAAACTATGGGCAAGGATTGTGGGTGGTCTTTAAAAGCTACAAATATCCTGAGCTGATTGCCAGCTAGGAAATAGGCACCTGGATGGAACAACCACAAGGAGCTAAATTCTGCCTGCAGTGGGAATGATCTTGGAAGTGAAGTCATCCCCAGAATCTACTGAAAGGAATGCAGCCCAGCTGATGCTTTATTTCAGTACTTTGAGACTCCAAGCAGAGGACCCCACTAAGCCACACTGTACCCACCCACAGGAAGTCTTTTAAATAAGCAATATTGATAGAATTGGAAATTTTGACCTATTAAACTGTGAGATAACAAATGGTTTGGTTTTAAAACACTAAATTTGTCACAATTTATTATTACAAATTTCTCTTATAATAAAAAACTAACATGTACACATATATTTATATGCATATATGTATAAAATTGATGTTTTTAAAAATACTGTTACTATATGAGTATATGTGATGAATTCTGAGATTTTTATCTTTACTTACACTGTTTTATTTTATTTTTAATTCTGGTCAAATGCTACTAAATTAATTTTTCAAATCATAAATCGGTTGTTTCCATTAAAAAAAAATTAGCCTAGATATCTTATACATTGTGGAGGTAAAATGTGGTTGTTCGGACTAACCATTGGGCTGCCTTTGCAGGACTGGGAGACAAACTGAAGCAATGCTAAATATAACAAAGATTAGGAAATGAAAAATAGAAGAAATTAAGAGGAACCCTTTCCTGCAGAGGAAAAAAAAAACAAGAAGGAAAAATAGAGTTGGCCATATAGTTGCACTAAATATTTGGAAGGTGAAATGTGGCAGAGACAGAAACGCAAGCAATGGGAGACAGGTGTAACAGTCAGAAGCAGAGTTTCAATATATATCTCAGCTCCTTATTCTCTTGGCACATGTAACTGGTTTTTCCAGGTATTACAGTGACTTTGTAAGCACAAGTGATTCTCTATGTATGTGATATCTGTTTTTGCTATGAATTTTGGCCCATCAATAGGAAATCTTGTGAACTAGCTTTATATGGAAATTGGTTAAATACTGGAAAATAACTTGCATTATATAGCTGGTGATACAGGGAAGTTGGTTAAAAAATCTTTGGGAGGGCTGGCTCAAGCAGTAACGTGCTCGCCTGGTATGCATGGGGCGCTGGGTTTGATTTTCAGCACCACATTAAAAAATAAAATAAAGACATTGTGTCCATCGAAAACTGAAAAATAAATGTTAAAAAATTCTCTCTCTCTTCTCTCTCTCTCTCTCTCTTCTCTCTATCTTTCTTCTCTCTCTTCTCTCTCTCTTTAAAAAAAAAGTCTTTGGGAAATAATTTGGCATTATCTTATAAAGGACAGCATATGTATACTATGCAAATCGGGAATTCTAGAAAATTTCATACAAATACATCCAGAAGCATGATAAAGCTGTATATAATATTAATATTATATACAGTATACTGTATATAATTATTATTAATAATGACAAGAAATGTATACAATGTGAAGAAGGGAGCTCACTGTGGAAAAACATTGCTATTAAACCATGAAGAACAAGAAGTTACAAAAATTAATGAATAAAAAGCAATTCCATAAGCTTTCTTCAGGGGAAAATAAACAAATAAGAACAACCTTAGCAGAGAAAGCAGTGGCTGGAGAGAATTAGTTACAAATGAGCAAGTAACTCGGCTCACTGGAGTGATGTCCAGTAGGTATTAAGGGGAAAAGATTTTACCTAGAACATGGTATTCACAGAAGGCCATTCATTTGCCCAGGTAAAAAAAAAAAGACACCCTAAGTAAGGAATAAAGAATTATAATACCCCTTGACTTTGTCTTGACAATCTATTTTAAAACATTACCCAGCCAATTGAAAGATAAAGTAAAAAATTCACAGTCAGAGAAGACATGATATGAAAAGACTTCTGATGACCACTCAGTTCAGCCTAAACAACTATGTGAGCAAAAGTTACAAGGCAAAATAGAATCTCTATAGTCCTTATTTTAAAAGCTACATCATGAGTCTTACAGACTTGTGAAAAATTCCAGAAAGGCCAAAGCAATGAGGTGAAAGGTAGGACTGACGATATGGAAGTGCTTATTTACTATTTGCTTGGGATGCTGGCAAGAAATGTGCTTTTATTTCCAAAATGGAAAGGTAGGCATATAAATTTATTTGAAAAATGTAGTCAAAATTACTAGGAGAATAAAAAACAGACGCTTTTGCCTTCCACGCAAAAAAAAAAAAAAGAAAAGAAAGAAAGAAAGAAAAAAGGAAAAAAAAGAAAAGAGAGAAGAGGAAGAGAAGAAAATCAGAGGCCACATATCAAAAGAGAAAAATATTTATGAATCAAGAAATAATTAAAATAGAAAACATAAGCAAAGATAGCGGACACAAAACCAAAAACATATAACAATAAATTCAAACAGGATAAAATCATCCAAAAAAGTAAAGACACTAAACCTATATGTTGCATGTGGAGATTTATCTAAAACAAAGAATCCACAAAACTAAACAACAACATACAAAATCTAATGAGTTTAAAAATGAAGATAAAACAAAGGAGAGACCTAGTATTATAAAATTAATATCAATATTCAAAGCAATAAAAAATCTAACATCTAGATGGGACAAAGAGTATACAATTCACAATAAATATACTTTCATAAATATTTATTTTACAAGCCACATGACATTGAAATATAGATAATGAAAACTTCTAGAAGATAAAGATGAAATCAACAAAAACATAATAGTGGTTTAAAATTTTAGCATCCCTCCTAAATCTTTGATAGATTTAATAAAAATTTAGTAGGGAAAGGAGGGTATAAAAAAATCTGAGTAACAGGAACTCAGGTGAAACAACATATGCTTTAGGACTCAACTTGTTGAAAAAGAAAAATAACTTCATATTCAAAAGCAGGTGATAAAGAGGCATTTTAAATCAATATTGGCTAACCATATCCAACACTATCCCCAAAAGAATAAGAGCCATGTTTTATACCTGACACCAAAGTTCAAAACATTCCAAGTAAATTCAAGACTTAATAGTTTCAAGATCTAAATAGTTTTTTTAAAAAAATTCATTGATTGAAAAAAATTAGAGAAAATTCTTTTGGAATTCTTAGGTACAGAAAGCCTTTTAAAGGTAAACTAGAAATAAATATACATAAAGTAAAAGATCAACAGCAAAATCAAAGAATGTCCATCAGTTCAATAAAGATTAAAATGTTTCATAATATTCTGTTTTGAACAAAGTATGAGATAAAGGACAGTTTAAGACACTTGATAGAAATATAAACACATTTTGAAAGTCAATTTAATCATTTGCTTTTAAAATCTTAAAATTTTAGTTTTATTTGTTTCTATTAGGGTTACAATTAACAGATACTATCTCTAGACAAATGAGGTCTAAAAAAATATCAAAGAATGTTGAATAGTTCACAGAATTAAAAGGAAAGTGGAGAACCAAATCCGGAAAAAAAAAAAAAAAACGGAATTGTACAAGTCATTAGATCATTCCCACTAGAATAAATGAATGAACAAATGAAAGAACACCCAACATTTTTAAGCCTTTACATCATTCCATTCAATAATTACCACCAAAAGGAACAGATAATCTGATTGGCTTCAACTGACTGGGGAGACAGGACAATTTGTGGGATGATCCCACTAAGACTACATACAGAGAGTGGTACCCTCAAAGGAATGAAGAGTGTTCTGTTTTATGTCTAGGCAGTGAGTGGATATTGAATGATCATAAGTGAAAAAATATTCATTACAGTAATTTTCTCAGCAATATACCTTGTGTAGTACCTTATTCCAAAAAGATAATTGGACAAAGGTACAAATACTTATAAATAAGATATTTATCCCAATGGTTTTGGTTACAGTGAAAAACCAAAAGCTATTTAATAGCATAGAGTTGGCTAAACAAATCATACTACAGGCATCCCAAGAAATAATACACAACCACTAAAATTAATGATGCAGATCAGCTTTCATAGACATGAATTGACATCCTCAATATACAGTGCATTGAAGAAACAGGTTGCAGATCAGTAGCTAGAGTAAAAAGCCATTTACTAAAGTAATTTTTAAAGCAAAGGGAGTTGTGGTTGAATAAAAGCATAGTGGGAAAGGTTAGTGAGACTATTCTGAGCTCTGGGTCAGAAGTACCTGGAGCTTGTCATGTAGGGAGAGATGGAAGGGGAAGAATAGCAGTACTGCTTGCTATTATTATTCAGATATAAGTATCCCCCAAAATTCATGTGTGAGATAACACACAAATTTCTGGAGGTGAAATGATTAGATTATGAGAAGTCTGATCTAATCCATGGGTTAATCCACTGATGGATTAACTGTGGGTAATTATAGGCAAGTAGGGTGTAACTGAAGGAGTGTTTGGGGGGTTTATATTTTGTCCCTGGTGAGCAGAGCTGTCCCTTGGCTCCCTGGCTGTCCTGGCCTGAGCTACTTTCCTCTTCAATGTCCTACCACTGTGCTGTTCTCTTTCATCTGGGTCTTAGACCTACAGAGTCAGTGGGCCATGGACTGAGACCTCTGAAACCAAATGCCCAAAACAAACTTTTTCTTCTCTAAATTGTTCTTGTCAGGTATTTTGGTCACAGCAATGAAAATCTAACTAAAACAAGTACCTTAGCACCAATAGGCCCCGAACATGCCCATTCCCATCACATTTTTATGAATGTATGTATTTTAAAGTGCAGGAGGCATATCAAGAATTTAACAATCGGGCTGGGGATGTGGCTCAAGCCTTAGCGCGCTTGCCTGGCATGCGTGCAGCCCAGGTTCGATCCTCAGCACCACATACAAAAAACAAAGATATTGTGTCCGCCAATAACTAAAAAATAAATATTAAAATTCTCTCTATCTCTCTCTCTCTCTCTCTTTTAAAAATAAAAAGAATTTCACAATCATTTTCCTCTGATTACAACCTTGGAATTTTTTTGTGTGCTTACCTGCACTTTTAATATCTCCACAATGAACCTAAATTAATCCTATAATTTAAAAGAGAAACAATCCTTCTTCATCTTCAAAAATAACAAGAGGAATAAACAAAACAAATCCTAAGAGTCTTCTTAAAATTGTTGTGTTAATAATAAGAGTCCCAAATCACTGTGAGAGGGGTAGAGATATATTACACTTTAGAATTTCACTCAAGCTTATAGGAAAACTGGGATCATTATGTGCCTTTAATTATTAATATCCATTAAGTTGCAGAAAAACCAGTTTATTGACAGTCAGAAGTCTGGCCTCCGAGGCAGTCCAACAACCATGGTATGGTTATTCTCTCTTGACACTCGGTTGGTATGCAAGCATCCCACACATTTTTATACCCAGAATGATGGGAAAAGACTCTTACACTGAAAATAAATTGCATGTTCATCCTGTCATGAAGTATATCCTGATTGGATTAACTGAGATGTTTTTATATCCTTATTTTATGCCGTGTGGCTTTCGTTGTTTTGTTGTGAATAAAATAAGGAGAGGAGTGCTTGAGATGGCAGACCTGTAATATGACACTTTTAACTTTCAAATTCAATTTATATTCTTAAATCTCTCAAAAATGTTAAGCTATCTGTACAAGTCTTAACGTCTGTTCAAAATGCTGTGTGTGTAGGTTTCCACGTGTGTCTCAGGAGTGCAGCACAGGTGACAGAGCAGGGAAATAGGAATAGAAAAATAATACCATAACTTCAGCAAGCACTACCACATTATTTCCAGCAATTACACTTCCTTCTCCCCCTCAATGCTGCAAGCAGAGCATGGAATTACTCTAAGAGTAGTAGCTTTCATTTTGTCAGTTATAGGCAGAAGTGGCCACCAGAGAATCATAGAATATTGGGGCTCTAGAAACCATATAGCACCTTAGCTAACCACTTCAATTATGGGTGAGGAAGATGACATCCAGAGAAGACACACTGTTCCTCGGTGACACTGCATAGCCAGGTCAAGACCAACTTCTTTTTAGTCCCCAATATAATTATTTGCCTATAATTAGGGAAGTATCACTTACCGACTTTTCTCAAACCTTGATAAATTTCATGTTTAGCATCTGACTTATTTTCTATTGTTGTAACCAATCACCACTAAGTTAGTGGTTAAAACAACTCTTATTAGTTAAAAGTCCTGTAGGTCAGAAACCCCAGCATAAAATAGAGGAATTCTTGGCTCCATTTCTGCCTGGGTTAAAATCAAATTGCAGCAAACTGCATTCTCCTTGATACTCAGGGTTTTTTCCAAGCTCATGAAGTTGTGGCAGAATTGACTTTCTCATAGGGATTCTTACCAGTTCCTTGCTGGCTGTCACCTGAGGGATGCACTCAGCTCCTAGATGCTGTCCTTCCTCCCCGCTGTGGTCCTCTAATGCTCAAAGCCAACAATGGAGAAACTTCCACAATCCCAATCCTCTTCTACTTCAAATTCCTCAAACTTTGAATCTCTTTTCAGGAAGAGTTCAGTCACTTTTAAGGGCTCACTTGATTAAGCCAGGCCCCTCTAGAATAACCCCCCTCTTTTAAATCCCAATGTGCCTCTTCATATGAGCCTATCATATTAGCCTAATCATGAGAGTGATAACCCATTGTATTTACAGGTTCCTTCTGCTCTGGATGGCTGGAGATGATCTTAATATTTTCCTGCCACAGAGTCCAGGCAGTTCCGAAGCCTGTCTTATTACTGGCCCAGCTATGAGCTCCATTGATCTTAAAAGAAAGCACATCAGAAAGCACACTTGCTGAGGGCAATGCTATGAAGATTATGGGGATGAAGATTAATGCCCACAAAATTTCCTGCTCACTCAGCAAAATTTAAACAAAAATTTTAGAGAGTTACAAAGCTTTATGTAAGGGAGAAATATCGAAACTGAATCACACAAGTTTACTGAGGGAAACAGGAACACATCATGATTTCTGGTTTGCGATTTTACATATATATATATATATATATATATATATATATATATATATATATATACCCAATGGTTTGAAATTATTTTCTTCCTGTAAAAGAACTGTGTTCTGATTCTCCCTCCATCATAAAGACAAAAGGAATTGCAAAAGATGGATTTGCAAATTGTTAAGACAATTCTTTAGCTACAGTCATCTCTAGCTTCTTTTTTGAACTCAGGAATGATGAATTTATTATACAGACCAAAATATGCCAGATGCTGCTGGCAGTTGTCCCCTCTGACCATTTCTATAGTTACGGCTCTATTTCAGGTATTCTCTTTCTCCTAGAATTGCATTAGCCCCTCACTATGTCCTAAGCTCCATTTTTCCTCTTCAACCCAGCCTGCACAGTCTCAGCAAATTTAATCCCTGTTCCTCGGCTCCTAAATGTAACCTGAGTTTGTGAAAATTCCACCTGCTCTTCCCAGCCCAGCAACTCCCAGCCTCTGAGAAGTACTGGATCTCTCCTCTGTCTATAAGGCCATTTTATTCCACTTTTACCTCACTATCTGTTCTTCTTTGTACTGTGGATATGCTAGATAGCAAGTGCATTGAGAGCAGGGATCTAGGCTTCTCAGGAGTGGAGGTATCTCACTGTGCTTTCCACTTAATGGGTTCTCTATGTATTTACTTGTGGAATGAAGGGATGGGTTCTCCACTATTATCTTTTATTTTGTAAGCCTAATGTAATACTGACTCATTCTTGTTAAGGCCGGGAGAATTCACATAAAAGACTTTATTAGTTGGCCCACTGGAAAGATATCTAACCATATAGCCATGTGCTTAGTCACCTCTTTGGTAGTAAGTTAGCATTTAGGGAGGTGAATTAACATCCTGGTCACTGAGTTATAGCAGCAAATAAAATATATGCGAGTGATGATACAGATTAAGAACACACATAAGAAAGAACAAGTAATTTACCCAATGAGCTGAAAGAGTTGACAGACATTTCTAAATACCAAGTTTACCAGCAGGACCACAACTGCATTTGTTTGAATAGGCACTGAGAAAAACAGTCACCTGGGCACTAGTCCTATTGTGAAAATTTAACTGGTAAGTGATCAGTGTCCCAAGCTCTCTGGATAATGGAAATTACAAAGATCCATCAGAGATATATATCTGACGTATCATCTATCTCTACAGGAATTTTTATGGATCCACTCTTAACCTAAGAAAACAAGTCATTTTTTACCCTGACTTTAAAGATGTTCCACAATTTGGCCCGACCCAGCCTGTCTAACTATATATAATCTCAATTCTAGCCACCCTGATCTTTTTGTTATCTTTAGATTGTCCTTGACACCTTTGCTATTGTTTTTTTCCTTGAAAAAGACTCCTTACTCCCCTCCAAGCCCATCCAAAGTCTATCAACAAGAGGTTCTCAAATCCCAGCTCCTTCAGGAACGTTTTCTAACAATGCTTAAGAACATCTGACATTGCATTTCACTTAAACAATGTCTAGCCTGGGTATAATATTCTTAAGTTACACTTTCTTTTCCTCAGAACAGAGATTTCTCCAATGCCTTTCCAATTTGCAATTTCCAAGTGAAAAATCAGATCTCTAATTTCCTTGTTCTCTCCCTTTATAGATCGTTGGACCATTTTTCATAGACTCAGAGTATTCTTCATACTTAAGGTAAGATAGTATAACTTGAGTATGTCTCAATGTTAAGTATCCTATATGAAATTTACTTGTAATGTATTATCATTCCAATCTGAATACTATAATATTTCTTTTATTACAGGCATATTTTCTTGTATTGTATTTTTTTTTAGTTGTAGATGGACAGGTTACCTTTATTTTGTTTATTTATTTTTATGCAGTGCTAAGGATTGAACCCAGTGCCTCACACATTAGGCAAGAGCTCTGCCACTGAGCCACAACCCCAGCCCTCTCATATTGTATCTTTTAATACTTGTTTTAGTTTCTTGTGTTATACTTAAAAGATACCTGCCATTCTTATATTGGCTCTTCTTTGTTCTGAATAGCTTTTAGTTTCCCCAACTGTTTTTAATCTTTCTATTTTTTTCATTAATATTTGTGGTTATTTCTTTTTGTCATTAATTCTACCGTTAGCTATACTAATTCTGATATTTACATACATGTATTATTTTTGTGATTATGAGGTTTTGGTCCTCAATTGTTTCCTTGGGTTTGCAAGTTTCCTTTTCAGCTCACTTTGTTTTATTAGCATGCTATCTTTGAGCTCTTTATTTGTTGGATTCAATTTTTATTAAGTTTTTCCATGATTTCAAGTAAATGTTCCTTGGTTTACAATTTCTCAAGGAGTCGATTTGCTGTCTTTTGCATACTCATTTTTTATTTTGCTATCAAATGTTTGTGTAGTAGTTTCCATCCCATTTCTTTTTTTTTTTTTTTTTTTTTTTTGTCTAGGCCTCATGTTAGTATTCTAAAGATAAACCTACCCTTCAAGGGCTCCCACTTGGAGAAAAAGGCTGACATTTCTGCAGTTATGCTAATCAGATTTGCATTTTTGCAAAACCCTTTAAGTTATGGGAAAATGTGGCTTAGAAAGGATGCAATTGAAAATGTTAAGAGATTAAACCAAACTATTCATAGTAGAAACAGAGGGAAAGGGACATGTTTAGGGAGTGTTAAGAAGGTAAATAAATTCCAAGGATTTAATGACCAAGCTTGGAGAAAAATTCTATAATGACTTCAAGATTTCTGGTATGGGCAACTGAATGGACTATAGTGTATTACCTAGAGGAAGAAAAGTGAGAGAAAAGTTGAAGCAGTAGATTCAGAGAATGAGAGAGACCAGGGCTGAAAATAGTTTTAATAAGTCTTTAGCACACATATGATAGCTGAATCCATGGATGTGGGTGATATTTCTTGGAATGTATAAATAAAATAGCAGAACATTGAATCCTGAGAAACAATGACATTTAAGGGATCGAGAAAGAAAACAAAATTCTGGAAAAAATACTTAGAAAAAGTGGACAAAATAGCTAGAGAGTTATTTATTTTGAAAAAGAGAATATGTAGTAGAAGCCAAAATATGAGAGACTTTAAGAAGGAAGTAATCAGTAATACCTGATGCTAATGAGACTAAAGACTTAAACCTTTTTTTCAGTTTGCAATAGTCTAATCAAGATAAGATGACATAGGATAAAATAGCAATTGGAAATAGTAAAGATCATACAGAAATTAATAAATTGGAATAATGAAGCTAATCAATCTGAAAAGTATTTACAGATAATTGCCAAAACTATTCAGGTAAAAGAAGGAAAATGTGAAGTAAGAAGTAGACAGTTTATAGAGAGATAGTGGGAATTCATTTGAATTACAGAGTAATTCATGTGAACAAAAATCTTACTGGAAGGGCTAAGGATGTGGCTTAGTGGTAGAGAACTTGCCTAGCATGCACAAGGCCCTAGGTTGTATCCCCAGCATTGCAAAAATAAAAATCCATCCCATTTCTTTAGGTACTTTTCATACTTTGTGTGCTGATTCTTCTCCTTTCTCCTGCCACCCCTGGATCCATTCATAACCCCTCTGACAGGTTCTTGGCCCAAGGAGGCTGAGTTCTGTGTATTTCTATGTCTTATCAGACTCCCTTGTCCTCTGGATTTTAGTTGGGTTCTGCCAACAGAAAGAGCTGGGGGAGGGAAAGAGGCAGAGAGAAAAGGTAGTTCCTGCCTCATTCCTGCTTGTCTTGTTGAGCTCTTGCCATGGCTACATTCCCCCACCACCACAATCTTACCAGGTGGGCCCTCTTCCATGGATCCTACTATCACATGGCTCTTCTAACACAATTTCATCCTCTCCTTCCTTTCGGAAAAGGAGATCAATCTTTTGTTGGCTTACTTAACACCATTCACATCTTAGTCATTAATTAATTGTCTTTCAATTAAAACCTTTGTGTTTTGCCATCCTTCTTGCTACGATCCTGACTGATGGACTTGGACAGATTTCTTCCTCAGATGCCAAGTTTTGCTGTAATGACAGTTGCAATGCCTATGCCTCTTATTTTTTTTCATTTGATTGCTGTGGGTGATTTTTTCTGATATTTACTATTTATTTTTGCTAATTTTATAAAGTCTTAGAGATTGATGATTCCTTTTCAATCTATTATCATAACCTTATAATAGATTATAATAATAATTATTATATTATATATAATATAATATAGTATATAATAATAATAGTGTATAATAATAATTCCTATGTTCATACAGTTAGCATTTCTAGAAGTGCTAACCGACACTGATTTCTCCTTTTAATCACTTCCAAAAACATATTACCCATTTTTATAATAACATTGTCTTCAAAAGCTTTATGACTGTGAGTCCTTCTATTTTTTTTTCATTTTTTTATTTATATAAGACAGCAGAATGCACTACAATTCCTATTACAAATATAGAGAACAATTTTTATATCTATGGTTGTATACATAGTATATTCACACCAATTTGTGTCTTCATACCTGTACTTTGGATAATAATGATCATCACATTCCACAATCATTAATAACCCCATATCCCCTGTCTTTCCATCCAACCCCTCTGCCCTATCTAGAGTTCATCTATTCTTCCCAAGCTCCCCTACCCTACCCCACTATTAATCGGCCTCCTAATATGAATGAAAACATTCGGCATTTGTTTTTTTGGGATTGGTTAACTTCACTTAGCATTATCTTCTCTAACTCCATCCATTTACCTGAAAATGCCATGATTTTATTCTCTTTTAATGCTGAGTAATATTTCATTGTGTATATATACCATTTTTTATCTATTCATCTATTGGAGGCATCTAGGTTGGCTCCACAGTTTAGCTATTGTGAATTTTGTTGTTATAAACATTGATGTGGCTGTGTCCCTGTGCTCTTTCTAAGTCCTTTGGGTATAGACTGAGGAGAGGAATAGCTGGGTCAAATGGTGGTTCCATTCCCAATTTTCCTGTTAATTGCTTCCAAAAATGTATTACCCATTTTTTATAATAACATTGTCTTCAAAATCTTCATGACTGTGTGTCCTTTTTTTAATATACATGTCCAGAAACAAAGTCAAAGAAAAAGTCAATTCCCCTGAGTAATTCAAGATTCCTGCAGCTACACTGAATTTAGCCCAGTTTTGAGGAACACTGAAGCATAGGGGATGCTCCAAGGTCATTCTGAAACACAGTGGATTCACACAACAATTCTAAATGTGAGTATTTAGGATGTTTCAAATTCATGTACTTTCTCCAAATCCTAATACTCAGGATGCCATTAATTTCCAACCTTAATCCCTCTTTGCAGAAAATTTAATGTTATTATTTCAATTCAGTCATATAGTCAAATCATGGCTCACATTATATTGAGAAATCTCGCTCAAATTTTTAATAACCAAGAAAAATATCTGTTCACAACAGGCAGCTAAACTTCATTTGACCCAACCAATGGATTTTGTTTGTGACATGTATTCTAAGACTAGATTTCTGAGAGTTTGATATAGCTTAGTTTGCTTTTCTATCTCTCTTGAATAGAAAGTTCAAGTTTTGTTTTCAAATTTCTCCATATTTAACAAATGTTAAGGGACATTCTTATAGCAACATTTGGTTATCACACAACTGGTAACCAAACCACTTCTCATTTGTCACATACAGTACTAATTTAATCATGTAGTAATTATATGAGAAATATATCAATTGAAGCAATGGAAAGTATATAATAATAATTCCTATGTTCATACAGTATAATAAAATTGAGCTTCTCACACTATGATTCTCAGGATTGGAGTGTGATAAAGAACTCACTGCTAAAAAGGGACTAGGGACATACTTGCCTGTCCTAAATACTTTAGGCATGTCTGTCTGTCTTTATCTCTCTCTCTCTCTCTCTCTCTCTCTCTCTCACACACACACACACACACACACACTTTAAAATTTTTACCTATGACATTGAAATTCTAGAAGATAAGTTGCAATCAATTGAATTTTATTAAGAAATCATAATAGATAAATGTGTTTCCAGGTTGGATGTTTCATGCTTAATATGTTCCTTCCTATACTCTCTCCCTCATCCACCTACCAAAATCTGCTCTAATTAAAGATTTGGTTATCAGTAAGGATGGCCTTTATTTGAATCAGATCACTCTCTTATACCCTCCCAGGGGAATTTCACTTTAATCCTTAAGTCCAAAACTAGAATGAATGGATCCCTTATGGATGTGACATTCACAGTGTCTTCCAGCACATGGGCAATGGTCATAGAAAATATGAGAAAGATCCAGATATGTACCTAAAACTACAAAACACAGGTGGACCTAGGAGGCCAAACCTAATAACTCAAAAAAAGTTATTAAAACACAGAAAATATAGCTCATGTTTCTTTACGGCTTTTCTCAAGTTTTTAAATATGTTGTTGTTTTATTTAGTTGTTAGTTCTCCTTTGTATATACAATGCATATTTTTCCCAAATCTTGGTCCTTCATAAAAAATTGGACACACTATGTGATTCATAAAAAGTATATCATGCTCACAAGTTTTCTCTATGGCTGATTTTTATTATCCACTGTTTACATGTTTTTCTCCCTAGAAGCATGTTCTTAAAACAGAAAGGATGATATCATTATGACATTTGGTACATAGTACACAAATATCCACTTCTAGAAACAAAATAAAAGGTATATATTTAAGATGATAGCCTGTATTTGAAATATGTTGTAAAGCACTTAATGGAGGTAGGATTCTATAAAATTAAGTACTGTGTCATATTATTTTGAATTTTTTAAAAGGCTTACTTAAGGAAAACATAATTCAAACACTGAGCAATTTTTTCCTGTGTGTTATTAGGTTTATCATTGGTTTACAAGATAGAATCTCAGAGTCTGAGGTGATTTGATTTCTAAGAAATATAAGCCATCCCGCCTTAGATAAACCAATAAGGCAAACTTGGTTCACTGAGAGCCATTGTATCTAAGTGGTACTTCACATTTGGTGCAATTATAATATTGAAAGCACATTAGGCAAATCAGTCAATAAACAGTTATTTAGACACATATCAGATATATCTATTAATTTACACATGGGATATAAATGCAAGTTCTTCATCCTTTACAAAGCTAATGCTAGAGTTGAACTGACAAAGCAAAGACACGTTAAAGACAAAGGGGGTCATAACTAATGCCAAGTAAATAAAATATACAAATAGCACTATGGAAATGCACAGGAAAAAGACTTCACAACAAAGGTTTATTGAGCAGACTTTGTTTTCCTCCATGTGGCTTTAGAGTGCCTATTATTTTAACATGTGTACATATGTTAATGCATTTGAAAAGCATTATATAAGTAATCCTTCTCCTTTCTTTCATGTGCTTGGACTTTAGGCCCAGGGATAACAAATCTATTGTACAGATTAATATCTTGCTCTTTGGCAGACAGAGAAATGCTTCCCAAAATGGTCTAGCCCATAGCAGCTGCCACCAACTGATCAGCATTGGCAAGCCAGGGAAAACTATCCTGTCGGATTGTAATGGGGTGTGTGGGTCCCCTGCTCAGGGATAAGGGAGGAAGCCTAATACTTAGCAGATAGGTTGGCATACAACGGATCTCTAATAAAAAAAATGAGCTTAGGTAATTAATTAACTTCTTAAGTTACATAATTCTGTTCTTGCCTAGTATTTCTTTTCTCATAGATCACTGCATTTTACTGCTGTCCGGGACCAAAGACACATCCTCCTGGGATATGTGCACAGCTTTCTGGAAAGTGTGCAGAGTATCAAGGAGCCAGAAGACAGCAACTGCTAGAGACTAGAAAGGCATAAAATAGCAGGATCCTGCAAGCTGGGAAGGGAGGACCTAGAATCAAAGAGCAAATTAAAGGCATCAAGATCAAGTTAAGATGCCTTAAATCTGGGGAGGTTACTTCTCCATCTACAGGTGCTGGTGTTAGAATTACAAAATACAACCTACCAGTGTAAAATGTAACTTGTAACTTGAAAAAGCATCTGTACAGTTCAGAGAGTAGTGACAAAAGAAGCACCAAGAGGCCACACCAGGCCAAGGACCAGAACATGACCAATCCTAGAAGCCTTTCAGACGCTCACTCCTGCTAACTCTCCTTAGAGGTCCACACTACCCTGAAATCATCTGTAATCATTGTCTGGCTTGTTTCTGTTTTTGTTTAATCTTTAAGAACCATGAGTGCCTCTGTTTGAACATTTGCAATACAATAATATTGTATCTTCTTCTATAACTTGCCTTTGTTCAAGTTTATGCCTTTGAGAGCATCCATTCTGATGTATGTTCTAGAGTTGATTCCTTTCCCCTGGTGTATAATATTTTTTATGTAACTCTTCCACACTTATTTATGCATCACACTTGGGTTTCCCAAGATTTTTTCCTATTATGAACTATGCTGCTGTTAACATTCAAGTGGCTGCCTCCTGGTACACACGTGCTAAAGTTTCCCAAGAATATCCCCTCAGTGGAGAATGGCTGAGCAAAGTCTGGTCACATTCTGCACTACCAGGAACCCAAACAGATTTTGACAGTAGTCATACCGGTTTGCATTCCCACATCAGGGAGTAAGAATTCTCTCAACTCTATGATTTCGGCAGCTCTTGGCATTATTAGTCTTTCTGGCTTCTGGCAATTTCATAGAATTGTTCTGTGTTACTAAATAGTACTTCCATTCTTTCTTTTGTCTATTTCCTCTATTGAATTGGTTTCCTTTTTCTGATTGACTCATAAGGTTCTAGGTGCTAACTTCTTATTAACCAGAGTTCTCAAAGTATTTTTTTTTCTCAGTTATTTGCTTGGCTTGTCCCCTTCATGTCATTAAGTAAGAGAACATTTGTTGGCTGGGCAGAGGGAAAACAGGATTTACAAGGGAATACCCAAAAGTTTTGGGTGGGATTAGTGAGAACGGGGAGTCATAGCAGAGAATAGAATCAATTTCTGATACAAGGTTAGAATAAGCCAGGTCAAGGTGACACCAAACTGTACCTCGGTGTTTTCCTCCAAACTCCTGATCCACATTACTTTCCTTTGAATGTAAAGCCTGTTAACATTTTTTTTCCAAGTCAGCTATATATTAAGGGTAGATTTTTTTTAAGGAATAAAAGCATGTTTGCCTCCACCCACCCCTGATACTTTCTGGAAGTCAGTCTCACAAACATAGTAGCATTTTCTAACTGCAGATTTATTTCTATGGGAACAGGTAAAGCCTGTGAGAGTAGAAACGTTATGTCCAAACATAAAATGTGATGGTGGCAAATACACTGTGATTTATGGTTTATTTTATTTTTATTCTGTTTATTTATGACAAAGAAGAATTAAAGATTTCTTTTTTGTTTATTTAGCCTTTATTCTACCTCTTTTATAAATTCTAAGTTGCATGATTAGAGTCACACCCTAATTCACAAAAGCTGTGAACACCCGCCAAGTGTCAAGTTGTCTGGTAATAAAACAATAAACAGAATTGTACAGTCTTCTTAGGAAGCTCACACCCTAAGGGGAGGCAGCAGAAAATTGCAATACAGGTGATTAAAGGATGCTATGGAAACATGTAATAGGGTGCTATGCTTTGGTTTAAGTTTGTGCCTTCAAAGGTTTATGTGATTGGAAGCTTGGTACCCCAGGGTGGCACTTTTGGAAGGTGGTGGACACTTTAAGAGGTAGGACCTGGTAGGATGTCCTGAGATCCCTGGGGATAGGAGAAGTGCTGGAACTGCTCCCACTGCTAATTACTGGGTAGACCTCCAAAAAGGATTGTTATAAAAGGAGAGAAAGCCTGATCCCTTCTTCCTCCCTTTCCTAGCTGGACATGTGACCACTTTACCTACCACAGACTGCCACCATTGGTATCTGCTGTTCACCAGGGGACCTTCACCAGAACTAGGTTGATGTAGGAGTCGTGCCCCTGAGATTCCCAAACTAAGCTAAATAAACCTCTTGTTCTTCAAAAAATAGCCTGTGTCAGATATTTTGTGATAGTAATGAAAAACTGACTAATACAATGGGACATTTAACTCAATCTTATTCAATCTCATTGCCTTATTTTGAAAGTTTGTTCTCCAATAATACTTTTTTTTTGTTCATTCCTCTAAGTTTCTCCCACTTCATGGCAATAACTGATCTTTTATACTGTCACATTTTGCCTTTTCCAGGCATACATAGTAGTTAAAATCACACAGCAATTGACCTTTACAATTTTTTTTTCACTTAGCAATATTTATAAGTTTCTTCTGTGTGTTTTTGTAACATGGTGACTCATTTCTTTTTATGGATGAATAATATCCTACTGTCTGGATGTACCATTTATATATCCATTCACATACTGAAGGACATCTTGGTTGCTTCAAAGTTTTGACAATTATTAACGAAATTGCTATAAATATCTGTGTGCAGTTTTCATAGGGATGTAAGTTTTCAACTAACCTGAATAAATTCCAAGGTGCAAAATTTCTGAATTGTGTGGTGGGAGTATTTTTGTAAGCAATTGCCAACTGTCTTCTAAAGAGACTCTCCCAGTTTGCATTCCCACCAACAATTAATGGGAGTTCCTGTTGCTCCACATCCTCACCAGTGTTTGGTGCCGTTTATCTTACAGTTTATTCATTCTAATATAGATAGCAGTATCTCATTGTTGTTTTAATCTAAATAACATTTTTTGTTTCAGAAATAATTAGATTCTCCAAATACAAGCTTTGTCAAACTCTTGACTAGAGGGTTTTTGAAGAAATTTTAAAAACCTTCTCATAAAATTTATATGGGAAATCAAAGGGCCAATAACAATAATCAAGATAATTTTGTGATGAAAGAATAGGCTCTTGGAGGAAAATCCCCATGTGTAGTTTAATGCTTTCTACACTTATGTTAAAATACTCTCCAGTTTAGCTTAATTTAATTTAACCTCATGTCAAAAATACGCTGATACAGGGCTGAGGGTGGAGCTCAGTGGCAAAGCACTTGCCTTGTGTGCACAAGGGCCTGAGTTTGATGCCTAAAAAAAAGGAAAGTAAAAATATTCCTGATGTCAATATTGCTATAAAACTATGGTAAATAACATCTTATAGTATTGGCATTATAAATGAGTATCATAATAATATAATCCAAATGCTGGTAGCAAACCTACTGAAGTATAGAAATAGCTGCCTTGGGCTGGGGCTGGGGCTCTGCAGTAGAGTGCTCACCTAGCATGTGTGAGGCCCTGGGCTCGATCCTCAGCACCACATATAAATAAATAAAATACAGATAAAATAAATAAATAGATAAATTTTAAAATTAAAAAAAAAAAAGAAGTAGCCTGCCTTCACAGATCAGTGGAGGGAAAATGGATTCCAACAATTGTGTTGGGAAAATTGGTCATTTATACAAAAAAAAAATGTTAACTGGTACTTCATATCATATAAAAAATAAATTCTAAGCAGAGGAGGACTCAATGTAAATTTTGAAAATCAAAACTTCACAACTTAAGAAGAAAGTTTGGGAGAACATCTCCATGACTCTGAAGTACAAAAAGTCCAATCTGGATGTAAAGAGAAATCTATTCAATGACATTAAACAATGTTTATTGAGTGGCATCATGAAGTAAGAGAAACCACTGGTTGCTATGCATAGAACTGATAAGCGGTTGTGTCTAGAATAAATAAATAACTTTTACAAGTTAATAAATTCCCCCTCCGGTACAAAATCAACTTGGAATGTTTTAGATACACACCTTCTATGAGCTAGAATTTTTACTTCATTGTGGTCTGGATATGAGGAGACCCCAGAAAGCTCACGACTAGATTATGAGACCTGCAACCTAATCCATGGATTAAAATGTGAAATGACTCCTGTGGTGGGTGCTACCATAGGCAGGGTACAGCTGGAGGAGGTAGGTGACGGGAGGCATGCCTTGGGGATTACATATTTTATCCCTGGCTCCTCAAGCTCTCGTTGCTTCCTGGCTGCCATGAGCTGAGCCGTTTTCCTGACAGGCTCCTCCACCATGATGCTCTGGCTCACCTCAGGCCCAGAGCAGTGGAGCTGGCTGACCACGGACTGGACCTCTGAAACACCAAGCCCAGAGTAAGCTTTTCCTCATCTCAGTTGCTCTTGTCAGGCATTTTGGTCACGGCAATGGAAGACTGACTAACATACCCTTCTTAGGTATTATTCTAGGAAGGCTCACACGTATCCATCAATCGGAAGATGAAGAAAGAAACTCAGAATATTTATTCAATAGAATATTTTACAATGTTTAAAAAATGGATTAGTTGCCAAAATACAATGTTGAGGGGAAAAAATAAACTTTGAAGAAAGTACAAATCCTTAATTAAAATTTTTAAAATATGTTAAAAAAACCCTATGTATTATGCATAAACACTTACATAGGTCATAGAAATAAAATGACTCAAGTAGCAATAATAAACGTGAAATTGAGGATGGTTCTTACCTCTCGAGATATACTTGTACCTACCTCCTGAGATGTGTTTTGTTATTTCTTAAACTGAGCAATGTTAATATGGCTGTTTATTAGCCTCTTAATAACTATTTGTGTGGCCTGAAATAGTTTATATTTAATTTAATTAAAAGCTTAAAATCTATTTTTTTAAAAGAGTGACAAAAATAGAGACAGAGCTATGATCAGGGCTATGATCTGTTTAATGAACAGACTCCTCTTTGAAGACCTGGGCAAGGCTCTACCCTCCTCACAGTGCATACTCCATACCCGGGGTATGGCCCACTATAGATGTGACCATGCACCTGCCTTCCATTGCAGTGCTCACTCCTTTGACCTAGAGCCCTGCTTCTCCTTCCTCACATCGCCTTCAAGTAACACCCCTCCCAGTGCGCCAGGCCTGCTGCCCCCTACTCAGCCTTCCCCACTCCACAGCATCTTCTTGTTCAGCCAGGCCCCTGACAAGAGACCTCACACAACCTGTGTTAGCTATTTCCACTTTTCACTGGTACATTTCAGTTTCATGAAATGTTTCAGGAGACATTTTTCAGGCATTTTGGAAACTACCAATGATATGGTATTAATAAAACATCTCTCCCGGCATGAGTATTTACAGAATGTTCTCATTAACTGAACCTCAGATGAGGTCTGCAGAGCGACTTGTTTTCTTGCATAGTACTTGTTCATGTAAAAAGCTGGCTTTCCCATTTGATATTTTGCCTAAATATCCATAATTCTCTGTTTAATACTCTATGTTTAATAGTGAAGTATAAAATTCTCCAAGTTTTTATTGCCACCATTGGAACTATTTCTTCATATTCTTTGTGCACAATACCCAAAGCTCAACTAGCATTTGGTGGAATAATGCTATAATATATCATCTTTGAGAAGGTTTTTGCTGCATAACACTCCTGCATCACCACGGAAAGATATTTAGACTTTTGAAAGAGTTGAATTCTCTGAATATTGGTAGGGACATTTTACAGAGAAATTTTTAGTTCCAATTATTCAGACTGATGTTGCCACACCCAATATGTACAGAGAAAAAAACGGGTTGACCTAAAATAACAAAGAAGAATCTAACATACTAAAAAAAATTTTTTTTAGAGAGAAGAAACATAATTCAGAAAGGAAGTTTTCCAACTAATCATGGAGTTGAGAACCTGAAATATTGAGGTAACAAGTCAACTTATAATGTGTCGCCAACCACCCCACTCTGACCGCACACTCACCTGCCTTTCCGTTTTCTTCTTCTCATTTCCTATAGCTTCCATCTCACTGTGTCTCTGTGGTCACATTCTGCATTCTGCTGGAATGATTTACCATGGCTGTGCCCACCTGCCCGGCAGTTACAGAATCTGTCCTTTCCTTCTAAGTCACCATCAAAACTCACCTGCTCCATGTCTTTTCAACAAGGTGCTCATTCAGTTTTCATGATGGAAACTCATCCTCTCTTTAAGGTACTAATGAAAAATGAAGACTTTCTATCATACCTGCCATGGGCATTTGCATGAGCTTTAATCCAAACAAATGAATCTTTCATAGTGAAACTTATTTTTTTATATGCCAAAGCCATAAAAGGCAAGTAAAAGAGACATTTTGCAGGATAGTAGTGTTTTTGGTTTCCCTAAATTATATTAATAACTCCATTGTCCCCTGAAGCTGTATGGTGGTTGGCCTTACAGGAGCAGACAGAGTTCTGTCTCTTTATTTTTTTGTGATTTCTTCATTATGAATTACTGGCTTGCCAGGTGCGGTGGCACATGCCTGTAATCCCAGTGACTCAGGCGGCTGAGGCAGGAGGATCATAGGTTCAAAGCCAGCCTCAGCAACTTAGAGAGGCCCTAAGAAACTTATTGAGACCCTGTCTCTAAATAAAGAACATATTAAAAAGGGCTGGGGATGTGACTCAGTGGTTGAGCTCCCCTGGGTTCAATCCCCAGGATAACTGGCTTACTCCATGTTCCCATAGGGCAGGATGGAACAACCAGGTAGAGTTGGTGCAGTCCTCCTCCTTTCCCTCATTCAGGCCCAGATCCCCAGGACAGCAGCTGCAAGCACTCCAGTGTCCTGAAGTCCAGAACCTCATAGTACACCACTTGCACTTTACTTCCTGGGCGTCTTTGCAGTCCACTAGCTCTGAATTTGTTCTTCCTATTTGAGACTCTAGCACCTCTGTCCTGTTATTCTCTTTACCCTTATACAATCCTAGCTGCCCAAGTATCCATCTCCATGATTGAAGCCTGACCTTGGGAGTACCCTAGTTTCTGGCTAGCACTTCCACTGGTTTTCCAAGCCCCCACCCTATAGAGCCCAGCTCCAACTTGAGTTCCTCTGTCTCTCTTCAGTGGTCTGATAGGCAAGGCCAGCTCTACACGTGGGTTCAGATGATCACATGTGGGGTTTGATTTAAGAGGCCATTTTACAGAAAAGTAAAGATCCCAAACCCTGCAGTGGATCTCCTGGGTTCAATACCTACATTCATTACCTGTTTACCGCTGGGAAACTTCCTCAGCCTCTCCAAAAATTGCATGGGGGTGGGAAGGATAGTAGAATGAATTGGACATCAGCACCCTATGCACATATATGACTGCACAACCCATGTAATTCCATATCATGTACAACCAGAAGAATGAGAAGTTATACTCCATGTATGTGTGATGTGTCAAAATGCCTTCTACTGTCATGTATAATTAGAACAAATTTTAAAAAATTAAAAAGAGTTTCTTTGTGGAAATGACATGACATTTACCTCATGGCATGGTCATTCAGATTAAATGAAGCATAAAATTCTGTGCTTAGCAAAGTTACTGGCATGTGGTTAGGGGTCGATATATTATCTAATAATATAGAGTCTTTATTACTATCACCAGATCTTACAGAACCTGGGCTCCCACTATTAGAGATCTGGGTCTTTATCAGCTTTTCCTTAGACCCAGAGGATTGGGGAAGAGCCAGAGAACTTTGTTCTGTTCAGGAGGCTAGGAAGGCAAGGAAACCTCAGAGTGGAAGCGGATGGGAAAAGTTAAAGAGAGCAAAGGCCTGTAGACAGAGAGTGTTGGAAGCATTAAAGATGGACTTTGTCTGATTTGCAGCTGTGTCCGGATGACCTTTCTGACAGGTCAGGGCAAGGGTTTGTTACTGGAGTGAGAGGGCAGATTGCACACTGAGTAGGGCCATCTCGTCACACAACTCCAAAGGACACCCTTCCATTATGGTGTTTTTTACTTTTTCTTCATCTGTCTGCCCTTCATCTCCTTTGCTTCTTTTTAAATTTGTTCTTTATAGATCAGCATGACAGTACAGTATATGTTGACATATTTATACAAACATAGAGTACATCTTATTCTAATTAGGATCCCAGTCTTGTAGGCGATGATCACAGCACTTCTGCCTCAAACAACTCTAGGAGCATGATTTATGGTGGAAATGTGCTAGGTGCACTGTTAAAAAAAAACCACAATGGAAGCAATCAGAGGAATGTATATTAAAACTACACTGAGATTTCATCTCACTCTAGTTAGAATGGCAACAATCAAGAATACAAGTGACTATAAATGTTAGCCAGGATGTGGGGGAAAATGGCACATTCATACATTGCTGGTGGGACTGAAAATTGGTACAACCACTCTGGAAAGAAGTATGGAGAGTCCTCAGAAAACTTGGAATGGAACCATCAGTTAACCCATTTATCTGACTCCTCAGTTTACACCCTAAAAACTTAAAATCAGCATGCTAGAGTGACATAGCCACATCAATGTTTATAGCAGCTCAATTCACAATAGCTAAGCTATAGAACCCTTCAACAGATGAATGGATAAAGAAAATGTGGCATATATATATATATATACACAGTGGAATATTACTCTGCCATAAAAAATCTTTGACATTTGCCAATAAATAGATGGATCTGGAGACTATTTTTCTAAGCAAAATAAGCTAATCTCCCTCAAACCAAAGGCTGAATTTTTTTAAAATGCTTTTTAGTTGTTGGACCTTTATTTTATTTATTTATAGGTGGTGCTAAGAATCGAACCCAGTGCCTCACCCATACGAGGCAAGTCCTTTTTCACTGAGCCACAACTTCAGTCCTGAAATTTTCTCTTTGATATGTGGATGCTAACAGACAACAAGGAGGTGAAGAGAACAGAAGTTCATTGGATTAGACAAAGGGGAAAGAAGGGAAGGGAGGGGGACAGGAATAGGAAAGATAGTGGAATGAATCTGACAACTTTCTTATGTTCCCATATGACTGCACCAAAAGTGAATCTCGACATCATGTACAACCACAAGACTGGGATCCTGATTAGAATAAGATGCACTCCATGTTTGTATAAATATGTCAACATACCCTCTACTGTCATGTTTATCTAAAAAGAGCAAATTTAAAAAGAAGAAGAACAGGAAATTAAAGGCAGAAAAATTAAAAAGTTAAAAACACCATAATGGAAGGGTTCCCTCTGGAGTTGTGTGACGAGATGGCCCTCAACTCGCAACACTTGCCATACTCCTCAACATCCACTGCACAACTCCCCTTCAATCCTCCACCATTGACAAAGCACCACGACACAGTAAAAAATGACTGGTTTGAGCTAGTAGTTCTCAACAGGGCAATTTTGAGGCAGTCTTAGTTGTCAAGACTCAAGTTGAAGGAAGAAAGTTTTCTAATGTAGAGTCCAGAGGTATTACTAAGCACCTGAAATGCACAGGACAATCCCCCATGACAGAGAATTGTCCAGCCAAAATGTCAATGGGGCTGGGTTGAGAAACCCTGCTCTAAGCCAATGGTGGCAATCATTTCTTCTTGCCAGTGATTAATTCAGGGACCCAGACCTGATGTGAAGAAGGCTTGGTGTACAGGAATGGAAACTAAAGGCAGAGGTTCCGGTAAAGGTTGGCATGGTGACAGCCCACAGCCCCAGAGATAAACTGAGCTTCACCTTATTAAGTTTAACCCCATCCTCACTCGAACCTTTGAAAACACACACACACACACACACACACACACACAATGAAGTTCTACATCAATTTCATCTAGGTCTTCAGGGGTAGGAAAGTCATTAGCTGACTGTATTTTTTAAAAAAATACACCCTCAGCTCCTTTATCAATTTAAAAAAGCATTCTCCTTTTGCAAAAGCCTGGGTATATTTGGGGATATTCTTGACTTTATCCTATCTCCTGTACTTCCTGGGATTTACCACTAGTCAAGACCTCATCCCTCCATCCTTCTAGGCACTGTGGTCTTTGAATGAGACCACAAACTTCTTTAAAGTAGATTCTCCATCTTCTCCACATTTTTGTTCTTTATACCTAAAATAGGCTCTGACACATAATGAGTACTTGGTAAAGATTTGTTGGAGGTTCAAAGTTGAATACAATCTGGAATTTTGTTTCCAACTCCTTGCGCTGTTTTTCTCCTAAGAATTATTAGGCATCCTCTTCACTTTCATACGTAGAATGGTAGCTGATATCAAGCATGACTCCAAAGTATTGATTTCATATTTTTAACCTCTCCCCTCGCATTTCTACTTGTTTGTGAGTTGGTTGTCTATCAAATTCCTTCGGAGCCTCATAGAATTCATAAAAGCCCTTTGCCAGCTTTTCACCTTTGTGTTGAAACCATGATCCAGGAAAGCCTCTGATTCTCCAGCCCTAATGTTGGAGCTATTCCTTGCTTTTCCCAGAAAGAAGAGCATCTCCTAGAGCTTGCTCCAGTTCCAGGGCAGAGCCTTGCCTGGAGGGGTCTGGACCTGAACTCCTGCCTCTGATGTACACCGATTTCTCCTCCACAGTTGCCACAAACCCCGGGAGTCCTTGTCTCTCTGGTGTTCTTCTTAGATGATTTCCTCCATCTTGCCTAGAAATGCTTCAACCTCTAACAAGAAGAGAAGGAGGTGTCCTTTGCTTTTGGAATTTTTTTTAAATATTTCAGGTTCCTTACAAAGCTTCAGGATAATAAAGCCCTGTGACCTCTCTGCTTTCCTCCTGTTAGCACACTCTGTTTCCCCAAGGATTCTATATGGATAGTATTGTTTGGAACTAAAGTCATTGTTTAGCCTAAAATTGAGACTATGTTGTTAAACTACTTAATCAGATTGAGTGTATAAGTATGTATTTTATTTTAATTTTGCTTGAACACACTAAATACTGACAAGTTTAAACAACCAAAAATATGTAAGCAAATGTTGAATTTAAAGAGAGCTTAATGCAATGTGTGATATTACAGATAAATAGAGAAAATGAGTCCAAGTTTAAGTATAATGAGTTAATGTGCTGATAAGTGTGAATGCAATTTTTAAGTATCAGTGCCTTGGGGGAAAATATAGCAATTTCCCTCCTTATCTAAGGAGTGGGAGGTTTGCTTTGCAGAAACAGAAGACACCCACGATATAGTGGAGTCTTACTCAATTTTTTTTTAATGACAAATTTCATGCCCTACTTTCTGCCCCACCTCTGCACAAGCTGACACAGAATTATGGGTGCTCCATCCTTTGGTTTATGGGTAAAAGTCAAACTTCATACCCCCTGCTTATGTGCAGAAACCTCTACCCCAGTCCCATCCACAAAACACTATAAAAACACCAGGCAAGGCTTTCTTGCTCTTCCCAGAGAGACTCATTATATAAGTAATAAAACATCCCAGGCCTCCTACATGTGTATAACATCAGTAATCTTGACATCCAAATTGAATTTGGGGTAGGAACTCATTGTGTTTCTGCAGAGGGGTGATGACATACAGCTTATTGGAATAGAATAGACCCTCCAGGACCTCAAAAACTAGGTCCCTTTAGCAGCGAAGGGCAAGAGAGGTCACAGTGGGTAGCAGATATTCTCCCAAAGTCTCCCAAGACTTGTGAGGGTGTGGCTTGTTCAGTTGTCCACCCACTCTGTCATGCATAATTACTATGAAATTAATAAAGTTTTGCTCCAGATGCTAAGGACCAACTATCACCTGAGTCTGGGGAGTCTGCGTGGAGGAAAGTCGGGGAAGAGCAAAATGTACCTCTGTTCCTCAATGCCCCTGCATAAAGCAGGTCCAATCTAGCCAAAGATTCATTGTTGCTACAGGCGGGGAGTATTTTTATCACAGCAGAAACTTTTCATGTCATTTATAGTCGATGTTATTTTAAACAAAAATTCAAACAATTATTTATAAGTTGTATCATAGTAGAATGTAAATAAAAGAAATGACATTGCTTGCCTGCCATATTTTCATTCCACTGGCAGATTTGATGGGGTGAACACTGAAGACTCTGAAGGCAAACTTATCAGAACAACATCCAATTTGCTAATTGAGAAGTGTTTATCAATTTGGTGAGTGTGTGTAACAGAAACAGTAGTTTTTCTGAAATATATAGGATATTGTGCTTGATACACAGAGGGAACAAATGATGTCAACATTCTCTGATTTAAGGGGAAAAATATGCATTTCATTTTCGATTTGAAGTGTTCCAGGAGCAATGCTCAGATAGTACATTAAAAACACTGCAGAAACACTTTCTCTGTTCTTCCTTCTTTATCTGTTTTCTTATTTCCTCTGCATCTTAGAAGCTGAGAATGAAACAGCTCTAAAAGATGGAACTTCAGGGAATTACTCTTGCCTATGCCTTGTAATTTCACAAGCCATTCTGTATCTGTTTATTCATTTCCTGCTAGTGACTAAATGGATGTTTTTAATGTCTCTTTCCAGATGAGATAGACAGACAAGAACTTTATCACTGATCGCCATCAACCAGTGATTCCTGAGCATCCTCTGTGATCGGGACAAGAGATGGATGACAGGAAACCAGGGTAGGTTAATCCAGATAATGTAGCACTGTCTGCAGAGCTGGAACTTGCCTTCTGGGATGGAGACGTTTGTAAGGACCCAGAGAAGAAATATGAGTAGTTTTTTAAAACTTTAAAGAGTCAATAGCTACTGCGCCTCCTTCACCCCAGCACCTGGTTCCCTCTGTACCTAGCATGCTCTGGGCACACAATAAACATAAAAGAAGATGAATGAGTAAATGAGAACCCTTAGGTATTTTTTTACTGGGCACCAAAATTTATTTTATATTAACACATGATGATTTACTTTATATTAACTAACCCACATGGATGAGTTAAAGATGCAAATAATTAAATAATTCTAATTTAAAAATTAGTATGACCTGCACAATCGACATTTTTCTTAGAGAAAAATGTTCATTGGAAAACACTAAAAAACATTTGCCAACATCTCCTTGGATACCTAGGTGAGAGTTTCTCTAGGATGTATTCTCAGCAGCAGAGGTGAAAAATCAAAGGGTATTCTTTAACTATCTTTAGCTTTATTAAATATTATCAAGTTGCTCTCCAAAATGGTGGTTGCTCTGATTTAAAGTTCCTCAAGCCAGGTAAGATGGTTTTCATCAATCCACATCTTTGGGGGCTTATCGTGCTTTTTTAATTTTTACAGTGTGATAAGTACAGTTATTGTTTTTCTTGCCATTTTTCTGTATTTCTAGTGAGAAATATTTTAATATTTTATTGGTCACTTAAGTTTTCTCTTCTGCTCTTCTGTAAATTGTCTCATAACTTTTTGCTATTTTAATTGAAGTTTTTATATTATTTTTAAAAGATGTTTATTGTTTCTTTTTGGTTATACATGACAATAGGGTTTATTTTAACATGATTAAAAGAACATAGAATAAAAGTTGCTCAAATTCAGTCCCAAGTATTTCCCCTTTCCCTTTCCTCCTCCATCTCCCTATTTCTTTCCCTTTACTCTATCAATCTTTCTGCTAATTACTTTAAAAAATTTTTTTCTATTCGATTAGTGACTTTTGGATATGTGTGATAGAGAGATTCACTGGGGTATATTCATGTATGTACATAGGAAAGTTAGGTAAGATTTATTCCTCAGTTCTTCCCCTATCCTGTCTCTTCCCCCTCCCCCTTAGCCCCCTTAATCTAGCCCACTGGTCTTTCTTCTTTTTGGTAGAATGCCCCTCTTTTCCATTTCTCACTCTCTTTATCTTTTTTCCTCCTTATTTTGGACTAGCTTCCACATATAAGAGGAAACATTCAAATTTTGGCTTTCTGAATCTGACTCTTTTCACTTAGCAATGGTAGCCTCCACTTTCAACTATTTACCAGAAAATATCATAATTTCATTCTTTTTCATGGATGAGTAATACTCCATTGTGTATATATACTACACTTTCTTTATCTATTTATCTGTAAAATAAAACCAAAAATCAATAAGTGGGATGGCATCAAATTCAAAAGCAAAGGAAATGATTAAGAACATAGAGAAGCTACAGAATGGGAGAAAATATTTGCCACCTGCTCCTCAGAGCATTAATATGTAGAAATATAAAGAGCTTAAAAAAATTTAACACACACACACACACACACACACACAAATAAGCCAATCAATAAATGAGCAAAAGAGCTAAACAGACACTTTTGAAAAGAAAATACATAATTGCCAACAAATATGTGAAAAAATTTCAATATCTTTAGCAATCAGGAAAGTTTTCATAGTCTTCCTATTGATTTGTAGGCATTCTTCCTGCATCATGAATACTAAGCTCTTGATAATTATAGGAACTGAAAAAATATTTAGTAGATTATCTTTTCTACTTTCTTAAGATGTTTTGGATATTCTGTATATATAATATAATTGAATCCATTGATCTTTTCTTTCATATCATAGTAGCATCATTTTTAATAAAAATCAAAACATCTAATAATATATCACCAGGAAAATGGAAAAGTGAATAAATAAATTTGGATATACTCCAACAATAGAATGTTATGCCACAGTGAACGAATTAGAGCTACACAGATTAGCATAGATAAATTACACAAACAAAACACTGAGTGAGAAATACAAATCAAAGACAGAAAGCAATATAAGCATGCATACACTTTAAAAACATTAAAATGATTTAATGTAAAGTACAAAGAAGTCTATCAGAATAAAATACTAAATTCCAAAGTCAGGCTTATCACACAGCTTTTTGTATGACTTCTTATTTTTGTACATTGAAACAATAAATTTATTGAATGTAGTACCAGCTCTGGTGAATACGTCAGTTTCCAAAGAGTCAGATGCATCTTCCCCAGTAGCCCCTGTAAACAAGCTTGAAATTGGCATTGATCCTATACTATGCATTTCTAAGAGAGTTTCTTCCAGGATTAATGGCTGAGATCATTTCCAAAGCTCAGGCAAAGGAGATCACTCATGCTACATCAGCCTTACAGAACAAAATGATCACTTATACTGCAAATAATCAAGTTACAAATTGATCCTCCAATATTGGTGCCAAATATATGATTGCATATATATTTGATGCTTCAATTCTCCAATGAGACAGGCAGGCCAAATTTCTAGGAGGTGTAAGGAGGAGATTAAAAACTATCTCAAGTTTGGTTTGAACATTACAGAAGCCAACTTTGGCCTTCTGGAAAACTGCCATAGTACCAGAGCTTCAATAAAGTCCAGTGTCCAGGCACAAACAATGCTAGAAACATTGTCTCTATATTGTCAATAAACCAAATGCCACTCCCGGGGCTCCTGCCTTGGCAGGATGCTGCTATCAAATGAACTATGTTGATCTCTGATAGTTAACACTGTCCATGCACCCACCCTTCCTTTTGAGGATGAAATCCTTAATATCTACTCTTCAGCTAGGGACATCTGCTTGACTGAAGAAAACTTACTTAACCAAAAGTCAAAGTTCCATCAAATTAATAAGAACATTAGTAAGAACAAAGAAATCTGTCTGACACATCTGCGTTACTTTCGGAGCTACTAAGCACACACACACACACACACACACACACACACACACACTTTCAGAATCTAGGACAAAGTTTAGATTAATTTCCCTCTATATCAATCTTGCCCACATCCATTTCAGTAACTGAATGCTGACATGTTTGGTGGTATGCTGGACCAGGTGGAGAAAGCTCCTCATGTTCTCAATAAAAACAAATCATAGGTCCCTGAACATTCTGGCTGGTCTCTGCCTGTATTCTCCAGATTCTGATGTTCCTTCAGGACTTTTCAATGGTAAGAAGCTAAACCATAGCATCGACACTGACAAAGCCTATCAAAGCAACCATCCTTAATTGGAGAAAAGTGGCCACATCTAGGATTTCACTGCTCTCTTTGCAGTGCTTGCTAGTCCTTGGTATTGTTCTATTAAGCCAAGTAGGGACTGTCATTATCTTCCTTAAAAAAATCATTCTGATGTGCTCCTTCAGATCTATCAAGTCAGGTGTGCTCCTTCAGATCTATGAAATCAGGTGTGTGTGCTCCTTCAGATCTATGAAGTCAGGTGTGCTCCTTCAGATCTATGAAGTCAGGTGTGCATTAACCGAGAGTACTAATATGTCCGGCAAGTTTGGGCTCACATGGATTTCTCAAATTAGAAAACATCTGGTATAGATACCTTTAGGCACTCTCAGTATGGCTGATGAATTGAGAGAGGTCAGAAAAAGGGAACCAGCCTATGACAAATACCATTTAAGCAAGGAAGATATTGAGTCCCAGGAAAGAGAAAAATACAACATTAATGATGAGGAGAGAAGCAAGTTGATTTTAAGAATTCACACAAACCCTATGTATTCATCATAAAAACCAAAATGGAAGGTGAAAAATATCAAGGCAGCATCAGTAATGACAACAAACAGAAAATTCTTGATGAGTGCAATAAAAATGTCAACCAGTTAGAAAAAAATCAGACTTTGAGAAAGAATAATTTTTGTATCAAAAAAGGCCTGAAAAAGCATCTTTCTCAGTTATACAAACATGTAGGCAGTTTTCCAGAAATGTCTGGAGGTCTTCCCAAGGTGGGTCTCATCCAGATGTAGTGCTTACAGACCCCAGTTTGCCCTAGAAACTTTTGGCTGATGCCTATTATCCTAAGCTAAATATACCCACTTTCACTTTAAATGATCCTTAGTTTGAAGGTCAAATTATACAGTCACCTACATATCTTGACCCCCATTGAAGAGGTTAGTCAGACCAGAACAGAGAGTATATTCCACATAATAACAAAATTTGTAAGGCTCAAATTTTTTATTTAATGGCAGTATTTTTTTAAACCACATGTGAATTTCAGTATAAATACATGAGTGGGCATTCTGAATAGTTGGATGTGGGAGCATAGATCAAGTGCACTTGATGGTTCTGACAAGTGGAAGACTCAATTCATGTCCTGAAAAATAATGCTTCTTTTTAAAAATTAGGCAACATATCAAGTAGAAATATTTAACCACAACTGTTTTATGATTAGAAAAATAACTAAATCAAATACAGTTCAATGTAAATAGCAATTGTCCTTGGAGTAGAGGATTAGAAATGCTTGTTTTTTTTAATACCTTTTGTAATTTCCCAATGTTATACTCTTAAGCACATATTGCTTTTATAATCAGAAAAAGACTTAAAAATTTTTAGACTGACTCACAAAAAAAGCAAGTCATGATTGCAAAATATGAGACATGCTTAAAATGATTCAGAAAGAGTGAAGATAAAAGAAAAAGCAAAGCCATGTTAGAAAAAATAAAAACAAAAACTGACAATCTGGGTATCTAACAATGCAGAATTCAACCCCAAAAGCATTCAACAAGACAAAGAAGGACAAGGTTCAATGCCAATGGCCACAATTTACAAAACATCATAATATATCTTATCTATCCAAATAACACAGCCACCTTCACAAGGTGCAGGAGAAGCAAGAACAGACAAAAACTTAGATGTTATCACTTTGTTTTCTATGCAATCATGACACACAAATAAAAACTGACCATATGTAATTCTCAAAGAAAAACTTCATACATCTCATCCAAGTAAAGATAACCAAAAATACTATCTAATCACAATGCAATAAACTATACATTCATAATAAAAAGTTTAAAGATCCTCTTACTTGGAAATTTAAATATAATAAACATTAAAATAAAATAATGGAAATAAACTAAAATCCAACTTTAAAATTAGAAAAAGAATAAGAAAGCAACCAACTCAGAAAAACAGAAGGAATAAATTCATAAAATAATAATATAATATTAGTAAAAATAATTATGAATGTAGAAAGATGTTTTTTAAAAGTAGAAAAATCCATTAGCTAACTTCATCAGGATAAAACAGGACTCCAACTACACATATGCAAGATAAGAAACTGCAATGAAGAGGTAGCCATCAAACAGGGACAATGAAAAATCATAAAAAATTACTTCTATGGATGGTAAAAAAAAAAATGAGCAAACATATCCAAAACCTCAATCAAATGGGTACTTTTCTAGGAAGCCTTAACATATCAAACCTAATCCCAGAAAAAAGATTTGCAAAAGTATGTTTACATATCACTTTTTTGTGGGGGAGGGTTGGGGAGAGTGAACTCAGGGGCACTTGACCACTGAGCCACATCCCCAGCCCTTTTTGTATTTTATTTTGAGACGGGGTCTCACTGAGGAGTTGCTTAGTGCCTCACTTTTGCTGAGGCTGACTTTGAACTTGAGATCCTCCTGTCTCAGCCTCCCAAGCCACAGGGATTACAGGCATGCACTGCTGTGCCCATTACATATTGTTTCTAAGAAGAAATAATAAAAATAGTCAAAGAGCTGCCCCTACACTCATGAAGGCCAGGCCTATAAACCAACCTGATGGAAATGTACCAAATTTCAAAGACTGGATAATACCAATCTATTTAAAATGTTCTAAAGCACAGAGAAAGGAAAAAAAGAAAACTCTTAAGGGTTTGAAGTAAGTATAGCACTGATAGCAAAACCTAGTAAACACTGAACATGGGCACCTGTGCACACAGAACAAAGCTATGGAATGCTCACACTTAGAGCAATACAAATGTCTGAGATAGAATATTAGCAAACAAAATCAACCAGCAACCTTCTAAGACTATTAGGACCAAGTGGGTTTTATTTTTTGTTGTTGTTTTTTTTTTAAGAGAGAATTTTTTAATATTTATTTTCTAGTTTTTGGCGGACACAACATCTTTGTTTGTATGTGGTACTGAGGATAGAACCTGGGCGGCACGCATACCAGGAGAACGCGCTACCGCTTGAGCCACATCCCCAGCCCCCCAAGTGGGTTTTTGTTTCCAGAAAATTAATATTGGAATATCCATTAATATAAAATTTATTACATTAAGAAGGGAAAGAAAATCACTTCTTCTTCTCCAGACATGCCAAAATGTATTCAGCAAAAATTTAAAATTATTTTCTAATAAAACTTACTAAACTATAAAATAAGACATAATACTTTAACATGAAGTGGTGGGTGTATCCTAGTTGAATATGCCTTGAACAAATGACCTATAAAATCATAGAAATAATGGGAGAATTTGAATATGAATGAGATATTAGATGATACTAGAAAACTCTTGTTAATTTTCTTGGTTCTAATGATAATACTGTGATTATTTAGGAGAATGTTCTTATTCCTAGATGCATATTGAAGTATTTAGGGACAGACGTGTCATATCTGGAACTCAGTTTGGAATAGTCTAAAGAAAATGTATATATGAAAAAATATTAACAATTGTGAAATTTTGGTGATGGATATAGAGATGTTTATTCTTTTAACTCTTATGTCTGAAATTTTTCATAATAAATATTAGAGATTGGATAAAATGTATAAAAATAGTAATGACAGCTGGAGTTGTGACTTAGTGGTACAGCACTTGCCTAGCACATGTGAGGCATTGGGTTCGATCCTCAGCACCATATAAAAATAGATGAATAAAATAAAGGTATTGCATCCATCTATAACTAAAAATATTTTTTTAAATACTAATGACAGAAACTTTTCAATATAGTTTAACTCTGTAGCTATTCTATTTAGACTCCTGGGTCTGAGAATCAGAAACCTCTTTAAGTTATCTCAAGAAATATTTTTCAAGGATACAGATGGACTGCACCTGAAATTGGAATCTGGCACTCCTAGGACATTTAGTGTCTCTAGGTCCTTCCTGGTGTCACCATGGCCATTGAAGAGCCAGAGATGACTTTCAAGTCACCTTTGATTTTTATTGTGTCCCACCCCCAAACTCCAAGGCCATCAGAATAAGTTATATCTCACCTTGGAATATCTGTCAGATGTTTTGTATCCCTACATTTCAGCCGCTTTTTTTTTTTTTTTTTTTGGTAGATCATGTCTTTGATACTGAACTTAAGTGGTGTCTTGACTTCTAATAGTCTTTTTAGTTGACTCTGCTCTTCTGTGAATTTTACCTACTTGATCAGTACTTTCAGTAAAGAGGCAAATTCTGAACTTCTTAGCCTATTTCTTAAGGTCTTTCAGAAGTAGTATCTTCTCTGACTTTCAGGAATTAATGCCCTTCTAAGATAATGAAGAAACCAGAATCACCCTATCCCACCACACACACACACACACACACACACACACACACACACAGCCCACCATGAGGAGACAGCTCAAGGGTCTATGAACAAGAAAGCAGGTCCTTGCCAGACACCAAATCAGCGAGTACCTTGCTCTTGGATTTCCAGCCCCCAGAACAGTTTTTGTTGTTCATAAGTTACCCAGTCTTCAATATTTTGTTAAACCAGCCTGAGAAGAACTTACTGGGTCCAAAGAGGTAGGGAGATCCAGTTATACAGTGAAAAACCTGACCACCTGAGCCTGCCCTTTCAGGTGTGCTGAAGACTGAGTAAGCACTTGCACAGAGTGGACGCAGCTGAGGAAGCAGACAGCCTAACAAGCATCTCCAGCGCTGTCTTCCTGAGGCAGGAGATGCTGGCTTTCTAATGGATCCGTTTGCATGTATTTCAAAAAGAAGACCTTCTGAACTTGGCATGAGCCCTGCATCTATTTGCCTACTATCTTTTTGGCTGCTTACTGTTACAAGGAATGAATAGGGATCAGAAGTTGCCACAATCCTTTTATAGCCAGGTAAGCGGCAAAGTGATTTTTACCCAAAGCACAGAGCAATTGGTTCTAGGGGAAATAAATGAATTGCATTTTTGTAAAATCAATCAGACTGCCTCTTTAGGGAGTTGTGTTACATTGAGAGCAATTTTCAAGACACCTAATAATTGCTTGTAAATACTATCTCTTTTCTCTTTCTTTCATATCTTTGAAGACTTTCCTATGGGAAAGCTACAATGCTAGCACAGGTGGATGTTGGAATAGTAGAATCAAGAGAAAATCCTGCTTCTGGACAGCCTTAAAAAGAAGGCTAAGGAGTTTATAGTCTCTATAACCACAATAGAAAGAAGACAGCTACTCAATCATTCCCTAATTAGTGGAGTTGGAAGTACTTTCATGGTAGGAAAGACATTTTGAAGCCAGTGTCCTGCACTTACCATATAAATGTACAAAATTCTTCTATAAACATTTATTGAATTGTTGAAGGGATGGAATTCAGACAATTTTTACTATTTTGGACAGATAACTCTGAGCTCAGAAAGTTAATGTCAAAATTATTAGTACCACAGAATTATACAGTGGGTGGGCTGAGAATATAGAATACCTGTGAAGTTTTTTAATCATTCTTGCATTTCCTACACATCACTGATTCTTAAAGCCTTGCCAGCTGTTTAATAATCTTAGCAATTGGAGGTTAAATAAAATTTCCTCTGCTTTAAATTATAATTATGGTGAAATGTTTTAATTACCCCTAGATAAAATTCAACTGGTAATGGAATCATTCCCAGATTTGAAATGTACAAATTTGACAACCAAGTTATTACTATGGTTGATGCTACTGCTTGCAGAAAATTCTACAATCTAATCCCATCTGGAAGCTTATACATCATATCCCAGTGTCAGCATCTCCAAATGGCGACAATCCAAGAGAATTGTAGGCTATTTCTCAAGAAAAATGGCTCTAAATGTATACCTAGCTCTTTACTTTTGAAAACACATAAATCTTGTTGCAATTTAGCCATCATCCAAAAAGTTAACTTCCTGAAATCAAGGATAGATCTCTCTCTAATCCAGTATCTTTCGATTTTATGTGCATGTTGGAATCACAGGAAGAGCATACAAAATCACACCCATATCCAGCTCCCATTTGACCCCCTTCTAATTTAATTGGTCTGGAGTGTGATCTGAGAACCAAGAGTTTTTTAAGCTCCCCAGATGATCCTAATGTGCAGGCTGTGCTATTTTCCTAAGGATTCTTGGAAAGCTCAGATTTCCTCTCACTTTTTAAACAAATCCATAAAGTTATGAATATATTATTCAAATAGACCACTAGTGTAAAAGGAAATAATGCCAGTGGGATTCAAAGAAACTAAACACAGAGCAAAGTAGTTTTGCTAGGAACTGAGAGAAAAAATTGTTTTCTGGAAAAATTACTTTAAGGCTTTTTAGATGGACAAAGCAAGGGCAAAAGACTACTTAATATGAAAAATGGTGAGTCTTAAAGGGTTTGAAATCATTCAGGATAATTAGGTAAAACATCTTTCCCTTTAGCAGAGAAACTCTTTCCTATTGTTTTTGTTGTTGTTTTGTTGGTTGGTTATCCAACAGCTTTGGTTTTCTTTAAAAAGCCCTTTGCTGATTTCTTCTGGTAGCTGAGAAACAGTTGCTGGTGTATTTGTTTGTGTGGTTGGTTTGTTTACAGAAGGCCTTTGGAAGAGGATAAAGAAACTGGGAGATGGGGGGAATGGCCCTAAAATGATCTTCAGTTTCATGTCAATATGCCAGATCCAGAGATCTGGAGAGAAATGACCATGTGGAGCCCACTCTGGTAGTATTTTGTTGTTGGAGTTTTGAAATAGCAACGTCAAGTATCTTTGTTTCCATGTTGAAATTCTCCCTTGATTGTTCATCCAGGGCTTTAATAAAGCTTTGCTAATAATCACTACTATTCATCATCTATTGAAAAGTGAAAAAAAGTGTGGTCTTAGAAAATGAAGAAAGGGATCAGTATTCATACTTGTAGTGAATTGGGAAAAACTGAAGTAGTAGAGAGAAAATATCAAAAAACAGGAACAGCTATTTGGTAATAGGTGAAAAGCAATAATCCTATAAAGGTTTCATTGCTATTCTCTGCAGTTTTACAGAAAGAAAGCTTGAGATGATTTCCTTAGAGATGCAAGTAACCAATAACTTCAGAAAGTTTAAAAAATCAAGGAATACAAAGCCTTCATCTAAAGCAGACTGTTTCAGATAATTCTAGACTTCTCCTTGTCCTGAGAATACCCCTAAACATTATTTTCTGCACCCACTCCCTCTCACTAACAATTATCTTAGGCTATGTGATCAGGTTTCTACTAATGGAAAGTGATGAGAAGTGATTTAAAGCATGTCCAGAATCAACTTCTAAAATTTCTTCTGTACACTTTCATGTACGTTCAGGCAGTTGAATGCAGAGATTCCAATGTAGAAATTTGAAGAGAACTTAGAGGATGATGGAGTCACTAAGTGAAAGAAACTGTGTACCTAAATTGTCTCGGAAAATTTGTCCACCAAGCACTCTTTAGGCTATGAAAAATATAATAACATTTATTATGTTAAGCTACGGGCAGTTGTGAATTGTTTGTTATAGCACGTAGTTTTGCTTAAGCTGATAATATACTATCAATTCCAATGAGTTGCATTCTGTATAGTCATTTAAAAAAAAACTCAAGAAATTTAAAAGAATTCAAATAATACAAAGTATACTTTCTTGCCAGAGTGTAATTAAATTAGGAAATGAATAAGAGGAAGAAATCTGAAAATCCCCTACTACTAAAAAAACTAAATAATACTTTCCTAAGAAATCTACAGATTAAAAAAGAAAAAGAAAGTATTTTGAACAGATGAAAATGAAATCACAGTATTTCAAAATTTATGATGATTCTAAAGCAGCACAAGAGAAACTTAACACATATTACATTATGGTTATTTCTTTAGTAGATCTACATCCCATCTCTTCAATTCTGTTCCTCTATTTCTCATTACTTTCTCATTATTTTCTTTTTGCCCACATGAGAAGGGAAACCTGTCTATTCTTCGTCTTGCTACTTGTTATGGTTTGTATCTGGAATGTCCCCCAAAGCCTCGCGTGTTGAAGACTTGGTCCCCAATATAGCAAGGTTCAGATGTGGGCTTTTGGGAAAGTGATTCAATCATGAGGACCCTGACCCCATCAATGGATCAATTCATTGATTGATTCATAGTTTGATGGCATTATTGGGAGGCAGTGGATAACTGCAGGAGGTAGGACTTTGTTGGAGGATGTAGGTCACTGGGGACATGCCCTGAAAGGATATTAGGGTATATCTTGTCCCTGTATCTTTTCTCTCATTCTCTCTCTCCTTCCCAGTTGCCATGAAGTAACTTTGCTCTGCCCCACCCTTCTGCCACGATGTTCTGCCTCCCCTGAGGCCCAAAGCAGTTAGATGGAGTTGGATGACCATGATCTGAAACCTCTGAAACTATGATCCAAATAAATCTTTCCTCCTCTCCATGGTTTTCTCCAAGTATTAGGTCCCAGTGGTGGAAAGATGACTAACACACAATTTGTATTCATAATTTATCCACCAAATAAACATGTTTTGAGAGAGTAATGTTGTCTCCTAATGCCAGCTCAGAGGAGGAGTTTCATAAATATCTTTTGAATAAATAAGTGAAGAAATTTCAACTTGGAGGGAGGGGAAAAAAAAGGAAATGAGAGCTGGCAGTTCCTGTCTGTTGCTAATTCAAAACACTGTATATTCATGTTCAACCTGCTCATACACTTGACCTTCATTTTCCTCCCTTAACAGTCAGTTCACAAAAGTAGTCACAGGATCACAAATCTAATCTGGCCACATCTAATGCCTAAATCTCCTCTGGCATCTTCAACAAGATGTTGTCCAGTCCCTCTGAACACCTCTAATAAGACCATCCAATACATCTGTGAATTGTCTACATTCATAATGGTACAGTAATTTATATTTGCCTTTCAAAGTTGATTTGTAATTCTGATGACACTAGGAATATAAGCATTGGCATGGAGTTTAAGTTGAAGTCCTGCCAGCTCAAGCAGTCTGTCTCCATAACCCAGAGTAGTTTGTAGACAGGCAGAACTATCTTCACTCATTATTTCAACCTCAAAAGACAAGACATACAGACATATTATCCTTAAAACTTCCATTTTTTCCCTTCTGAAAAGTATTAGGAAATCCCATATTTTTCTATGCCCTACATTAACCCCATTCAAAGGTAAAATAATGCCCAATGGCCATGGAGGAAGGGGAGGGGGATTCTTACCACTCTCCATTTATTGTTCTGAGGAAGGCTCATCTTCCAAGTTCACCCTCACATAATTCTTATTCATTTCCCTTGGCCATTTTAGAGGACCCTTCCCAGATTTCACAGTTCCACCATATCATCCTCATGATATTAGAACTGTACACATTATCCAAGAGCTTATGTAAGAGGAATATGGTGTTTGTGATTTCATTTGTACTACTTCAGATAGACAACTTCATCCATTTGGATGGCATTGTTTGTTGTCTGCATTCCAGAATGTATTTTGCTGATGTCTTCAAAGAACAATCAACATTACAGCTTCATGTTGTTCAGGAGCTAAAACTTAAAAGCACAAAGTTTATAACAGCTGAAGTATATTCTGGAATCTTATTTTCCAAGGTGCATTACTTGGGTTTAGCCACAATAATCAAATGTTGTTCTTAAGCTCTTTTTTCACTGCTCAATATTCTGCATAATCAGGTGAAGTATGTTAATTTAATAAATTTTGAGTTCCATGTCTGGTTACTTAATATTGTAAAAGGCATCATGTTAAGAATATAAATTCAGTATCTCCTCCAAAGATGGTGTCTGAATCTTATTAATTTCTATTAGAACACAATAAGCACTGCCATTAGTATAACACCTTAGAACCACTGGGTAAAACCAACACCTTGTATTTAGAATGACAAGTTAATAATCACTGCCATCTGCAGGCAAGAAAACACCTCTGGTTTATACCAATTTGTCGTTCTATCAAAGGCAATTTCAAGTGGACAAAATAATTATATTTCCAGGAACAATGTACTCACAGATAAAAACAGACTTGGTAATTTCCTGCCCTCCACACATTTGCATTGGAACAAACAGCACCCTCAGCAATCAAAAAAATAATATTGAGCAAAAGCAGCTGCACTGACAACTCTGAGATTGCAGTCTTTACTAGAAAATATGAAATGGGAAGTGTGATAAAGGTGGGAAATGGATGTATCCCCAACAGGACACATTTTTGTTTTATATTTTTGGAGAATCACTAAGACTGTAACTGTTCTTAGTTGACAGATTCAATTAATTTATCTTTAACACCCTCTGTAACACTTTCCATGGAAATCAGTAATTTAATGTACGTGATAAGTGAAATTGATAACCAGTCATAAGCTGAGTATCTGTCCAGTACCCAGACTCAACTCTAGCCTATGTAATCTGCTGTTAAAGCAAAGGTTTATATGTTCCATTCCATTATGTCTGCATACACTGCTGGAAAACATACACTACCATCAAGGTTTAAATGGAAATATTCTTGGTAGAATGTTGCAAGGCTGGTATTTTTTTAAAGATGTCTGTGGATGATAGTCTAGCTCAGTGTTTCTCAATCAGAGATGATACTAGCATTCAGGAGGAACAATTTCTCATTCTGTATATTACAAGATGTTTAGTATTCCTGCACCCCAACTACTAAGTGCCAGTAGGTTCTCTCAATTATGACAGTCAAGTATGCCTCCATAGACTTCAAAATTGCCCCTAGGGAAATAGTGCTGCCCTCCCTTCCCATTGGAAAGTTTCCCCCTAAGAACAAAAGGATGAAATAAGTAATTTCATTATCGTAAGGATCAAGAATTTTTTAGGAGAAACCTAAACTAAAGATAGAAAAGAAAACTAATTCTAGAGAATAATTTGTAATGAGCCATAAAACTGCTCATCCTTGCCTCCACTTCTAGCTAAGTGATACCAAATAAAGGAGCTAAAATCAGAAACCTTAAAGGAAAACAGGGTTTGAGTAAATAAAAGGTGAAATTCTACATGACCCCCCCAAAAAAAATACAATAAAAATAGAAGACAACAAACTAGAAACATATTGTAAAAGTTAATAACCTAAATATATAAAGAATCCTTCCATATCAATAAGGAAAAAACATAATGCCTAATAAAAAACCAGACTAGGGACACCAGTGAGCAATTAAAAAAATATTAGAAAAATGGTTAATGATATTAAAAACTCAACCTCATTAATAATCAAAGGAATATAGGTGATATTAATTTAAACAGCAACAAAATAATACTTTCAAATATATAATTAACAACTACATTTACATGAAAATGATGATGGTGAGAATTTAAAGAAGCAAGAGAGAAAAAAATTGATGTAGCCCTAACAGAGGAAATTTAGCCAGAGATATCAAACCCTTAACTTTTCAGTTATTTGATCCATCAACCCTATCTTTGGGAATTTAGACTAGGAATATAATGGTGGTTGTAAGCAAAGATTTGGCTACAATGTTGTTCACTGAGTTATTATTTGTTGTATTAAACAATTAGAAATAACTTTCATTTTCAAGAATATAAAAATTAGATGAATGAACTATGGGGCATCTAGAAAATAAAATATTATTAATTTAAAATGATGCCTTTGAAGGCTTTAATGACATGGAAAAATGCTCTTAGCAAATCATTCAGGGGGAAAAAAAACAAGATACAAAGCAGAATACAAAATGGTGTGTACAATATCACACTTTTTTGTAAAACATATACATGCATGTGTTTATATGCATCCATATAAGAGAGAATATCTATCCTGTAGGGAATGGTTACCTATCTTGCTCTTTGTAAACCCAAACCCAGCATGGTAACTGGAACACAGAATATATACCAAGAATGTACCAGGTTAATCAGATGCATAAATAAATGAATACTAAAGGATTATAAAAACACTCACTAAAATGTTTATTGGTTATTAAGGCTGATATTAATAGTGTTTTTTTTCTCTTTGTTTATCCTTATTTTCTGGGTTTTATGAAATGAGTATGTATGACTTTCATAATTTTTTTAAAGAAGTGTATGAAATTATAGGAAAAGCTTTACTTTGGTTTAAAAGAAATTTATGGACCTTAAAGAGAAGGATTTTAGTCATGCTGTAGCAATTTTGCCTCTATTTGTCATGTTCAACTCTTAACCATAATTTGAGCTAATTTAAGAACCTACTCACTGGCTGGGGGTGGGGTGAATCCGCCACAGACTTCAAAAGTAAGACAGTGAGCTTTTGAATCATCCCACACACATGAGAAGCGGGGACAGGGTAATTGGGGATAAGAGCCCCTGGGGACACTTACAGAACAAGATTCTAGTGCCAGTTGTACTGTAACTCTCAGATAGTGAAAGCATTATGGACAACCATGTTATGCTCTAATTTGCTTTAATCTTTAGGTTTACTTTAATTCTTACTTGAAATATTGTGTGTTTCTAACATCAATTAAGTCAATGTTATAGTTCTTATCTGAGGGACAGTTCAGTTGTTTTAAAAGAATTGTAACATTTGTGACTGCCTTATCAATCTCCTTGTCTGGAAGTCAATGGTCAGCTACACAAGCAAGCAAGAGCACCACCTAGTGGCATCTCAATATGCAAATGATTCCTGAGCTCTTGAAGTTGAAAAGAGGTGGTTATAGTTTGACAGTCTAGCCCAAGGTGTCTTACCAGCTTCAGTGTCCTGACTTTCAAAGCTTCCTTCCTACTGAGCATTTTAAATTTCAGAAATGTGACAGTTCTGATCAGCCCAGCAAAAATATCATCCTGAATTACCATTATCTCTACCATAAATCACAAATATAAGGCTCTTCTGGAGAATGACATTGATCTATCATGGCATTATTTACACCACCACCCAAATCACCGGGTTTCCAGGAGTTATTGCCCTTTCCTCATTGACTTACTCAGTCATTTCCTAATATTTATTGAGTATCTTTTCCAGGAACTGCATTAGGCCCTGAGAACATAACAATGGGTAAGTTATATTCTCTAGCTGGTAAGAAGCTCATAATGCATGTTAAATAAAGTTTATAAAAGACCACTTATTTGAGCTGAGCCTCTTCACTAAATTCCAACAAACCAAACCAAAATGGAAACACTTGTGTTAAAGTTCCACATTGCCCAACTGAAATTAAGTTGTTTATCAGAACTTCAGAGAAATCAGGGAAATGTGAGAGAGAAAACCCAAAGCCCCAAACAGGCCATCTGTAGCCAACATGATACGGAAATTCTGACTTTAACCTTTACAAGTAAACTGATGTTAACCAATCTACTCTTTGTATTATGTTACTTTCTTATTCCTGTTCAAGCTGCCCTACAACTATTCTGCCATGTCGATGGAGAACCTCTCTATTTTTAGATGTTTCCTGATTCATAAATGGCAAATAAAATCAATTAGGTTATTTAACTAAACTTTTGGACTTTTTTGTTTTTTACATCTATCATCAAGCATTGTGACAGATTGCCTGTTATCAACTGAGCAAAACCACCATCCCTTTTAGGATCTTCTCCCACCATCCTCTTCCTGAACTGTGGAGCTGCCCATAAAGTTGCTCAAGACTTGGAAAAGGAAAGAGAAAGAGTAGTTGTACCTTCTAGAAGTGACTCCAGCAAGATTCTTTATCAAATGAGATTCAGAGTGGTTTCCTGGTACTGCTGCAGCCTACAACAGCAGGAGACTCCCAGGGATTCTTAAGACTTGCAGCAGCTTCCTGGTAAGCTTTGGAAAATCACCTGTGCTGTTACTGCAGGTAGAGATCTTCAGCAACAGCTCCCTCACCCCATGATTTCCTGGCCTTAGTTGCATGCCTCCAACCCCCAAGCTCTTCCCATAGTCTAGTAAGTCTCTAATTGCTAATAGCAAACCATTTATGCCCAGAAAACACGAAGAAGCTTCTGTTTTCCTGGAAAAACTGGCTGACTCAGACACATAGATCATTCTACAGCATCACTATAGTATAATGATGATGGGAATGTGTCAGGTTTTGAGGACTTGGTAACAAGAAAGCATTCCAGCTTTAGGAGGACTGGGGGAGACATTGAGAAATTGGCACCTAAGGTGGCACTTCAAGGCAAAAATACATAAATAAATAAACCATCTAGGTTCAAAGAAAGAGTTAGAGACTAAAATATTTAGGAGAAAAAGATTTTAGAAGGTTTACTTCACCAAAAATACAGTGGTGTTTTAAGTGAAAACATACACACAAGACTGTTAAAGTTATAGGCTTAAATTTAGTGTGCAGATGGAAGAAAAATTAGCAGTTTGCATATCGAATTATCATTTCTGTAAGGTTCATTGCACATTTGTAGATATTAAAATGGCAAAATGTAGGGATGTTGTTGGTCCTTTGTCCACCCATCCACTTTACCAAATTGGTACACCAAATTCCCCTGCTACTGTGAATGCTAGCCCCCAACAGCTCACAGCTGCAGCCTTCTCCAAAGCTCCCCATAGGGAAGTTCCCCTAAGGTTTAGCCTTCCTCCAAGGGTTGGGTGTAAAGATGGGATAACTTTGTGATGCCATTCACAATCCCTGTGGGAGCATCCTGAGTGGGCTTCATCGGCTACAAGTAGGTGACTGAGGTTATGGTTTTAACCTATGACCACAAAGAAAGTGCTAAACTACAAATGTGTGCATGTACTTAGAGACAGATTCATATGTTAAAACTGACATAAGCTTGTGGAACATATTCAGTTGAATATCATCTTGCCCCACCTTGTGGTCATTTGAGAGCCAAACATCCTCAATAATCCCTATGCCAATTACAACATAATGTAGCATGGTCAGAGGAAAATGCAAAAGGATTGATATAATGCTTCATTCAGTGTGTTCTGGCAAAGATTCCAAGCTAGTAATTTATAGAATTTGATCTGAGATCTTGTCAATTAATGCATAGTCCAGAAACCTGCTACTGGATAATGAATCATTCGTTTTACCCTTGAAATAGACCAACACATATTCAGGGTTCTTCCCTGTCCCTCCACTTTCAAACCTCCTGCTCCCTAACTTCTAGCATTCCCACTATCACCGCAGCTCAAGAACTCAAGCCCATAAAGTATAAGGTTAATGGAGAGGAGTTGCTGCTTTATTGGTGAGAACTAAAGACAGCACAGAAAGATGGTCATTGTAATTAGGGCTCACCAAGTTTCTAACCACATATGAAAATCACCTTGCTGTTATAGAATATTTTTCTGTGCTATTCATTATAATTGACAGCAATTCCATTAACCACAAGTTGACCATCTTATTCAGTGTTTAGTCTGCTGTGCATTCTGTTTCTTTAATCTTCAAATAGGGATGGCAACAATAGTAGGTGTCTCTCAAGGTGTTATACACTGAGTAAGGGCTTAGGCCAGTGTTAGGCACACAGTACGTTAGCTGATATTATGTGCAAAGTTATGTATTATGTATCAATAACTGATAAATGTTTTGTCTTTTGACTGTATTTGAATAAACTGTGATGGTCAGGGCTAGGTAGAATGGGTGATTAGGAAAATGACAGTTATGCAGATTTTAATTACATTCATAAAGTAAATAAAGCAATCTGGGGTTGTCCACATCCTTTCTTACCTTCCAGATTATAAGTGACCTCATTTTTAAAAGGACACATTTTCTGCAGGTATGTTTAGGACAGAGGAATTCAGGAAAGAGGAAATGAAAGGTTTCAGAAAAAAATACCTATATAAGCTCATAGGGACCTGTACAATAGCCATATTGTTATTGAGTTAAAACTGATCAATAATTACCTATGGAGCATCTGTGCTTGGATTTGTCCAATGAAATGAACATGTCCTCTCTTCAATTTAGCATAAAATAGATTTTCCACACCAGTGCCTTTGAGAAATGCACAAAATTGCCTGAAGAGAAAAGTATATCATGACTGCCACCTTGTGGTTTTTTTGTATTATTAGTCCTCAGCAATCATATTTTAATACTGAAGCAATTTTTAAAATATACTGATAATTTATAACTATGGCTTTTACCCTCAGCATTATCTAAAAATCTCTGAGTTGAAAGGAAAATTATGAATTAATTTCTTGGCACCCAATTACTGGCTAGTTAGGTCTTGAAATCAAGAAAACTCATAAAAGATCTAATCATAAGTGTACTTATATATGTTTACTACCAATTTTTAAAATGGAAATAGAAAATTGAGTTTAAATTAGATGTGCTAAATAGCTTATGAAATACTCATAGAGTGAAAATATATACTCCTGTTTAAAATATAGAATTTTTTTCCATAATTACACTTTATATTTTTGTTCCTTTGAAAGGTTGCTCATAGTAGGAAGTTTCTAAAACCCTGAAACCTCACATCAAATATCCTACTCCCAATACTTAGCCATATGACCTTAAGCTGGTAATATACTTACTCTGTATACCATCTCCCTTATCTATCAAATGAGAATGAGCTCAAGAGTACACACCTCCCCAGGCTGCTGTGTTGATTGATGATAGCTCAAGCCATCTTCAGCAATTGGGAAGGATGATCAATAATTGATACCTCTTTTTCTGTAGCCAAAATTAGAATGTCTGAGCCAAATTAGCTGTATTGCTAAGAATCAGCAATTGATATTATTGATAATATTGCTAGAAATCAGCCCTTCCTCATCAAAGTGGTCCCACTGCCCCCCATGCCAGGTACTGAATTCCCCCAGCCCTTTCACTCCTGCTTCTTACTGCCATCTTGGCTACTGATGACCTTGAAGGACAACTTTTTGCTGAACATGGGAGCCTTTAAATGGTGAATTAGCAGCACATCAAAATTACTCTGGTTCTCTCCCTTTTGAATAGGTGTTTGTTTGCCACTGCATTGTTATTACATTATTATTATTACATTATTATTATTATTATTATTATTAGATATCAGGCAGGTGGAGAGCAGTTTCTAAGTTCATGAAGAAATGCCACTTTTCAGCCCTGAAACAGACTCCCCTATCAGTACATCACTCACAGAGTCTGAATTCAGGACCTAAAACCATGGTGGAATGGAATTCTTAGGTTATCACTCTTGAAAAGGGGGTGAGTATGTTTCATACACATGAGGGTGAACAGATTATTTGATGTCCAAAGAGTGGATTTGAAGAGTCATTGGTGCTTTTCTCCAAAGTTAGGGGTGGCCATGTGACTAGTACAGGATCTGAACAAAAATGATGTGTCCCTTCAGAGTGGAAGCCTTATGTTTCAGTACATGATTCACCACTTTCTCCATCCCCTCCCTTGCTGATGTTGGAAGTATGAGTCAAGATTTTTCCTGCAATGGTCTGGATGCCCAGTGTATAAACCCCTCAATAAAGAGCACAGCCCTCCATAAGCACATAGTTTCAACAAAAACAAACTTTTGTTGTACTAATGCACCTAAATGTTGGAGTTTTCTCAGCATCACTGAGCCTATGCCATCACAGAAAATGATAGCCGCACATTGATCCCCTGATCAGCATCCTGCTCTCCCTGTTCTTGATCCCCAGAAAACCCAATGGAAGCCTTTTCCCTTAGTATTCCAATTCCCAGCAGAGACACAGGCTACAGTTCCATGATGACAATGCAGGAATAGCTAGGAAAGAAGAGTACAAAGCCTCTGAAGCCAATCTGTCTGGCTAACTTGGGGCTGTACCACTTAGTAATTGACTCTTGGGTCTGGCAGTTTACATTACCTGTGTAAGATAAGGGTAATGGTGTTCACCTGTCCCAGTTACTGTACCTATATAAGAAACTACCCAAAACTTAACACTATCACTGACCACTTATTATATGCATAGATCTTGTTAAACAGTATAAGAATGGCTTCTCTGCTCCCCATGCTTGGAGCTCAGGTGAGAGACTTAAAGACTAGAAGCTGGAAACTTCTAGAGGCTTTATCACAAGTCTGGTGGTAGTTAACAGTTGACCTTCACTCAAACTCTTGTACCCAGCCTTTCCATGAGGCCAAGGCTTTCTTGTAACATGTACAAAGAGAAAGCGGAAGCCAAGTCATTTAATTGTGTGTGTGTGTTTCCACGCGAGCACGTGCTGGGAAGGGGTGTTTAACCAGGAATTGAACCCAGGAGCCTTTAACCACTGAGCCACATCCCCAGCCCCCTGCCTTTTTTGAGACAGGGCCTGGAAAAGTTGTTAAGGCTGGCTTTGAACTTGTGCCTCGGCTTCCCAAGCTGCTGGGATTACAGGGATGCACCACTACACCAACCCCAAATCACTTTTTGTCACTCAGCCTCACTTCCACCAAATTCTGCTACTCAAAACAACCATAAAATCCTGCCAGGCTCACAGAGAGTGTAAGTAGACTGCTTATTTAGAGGAATAGCAAAGCTTGAGTAGAGTACATGGGATCGGGAATACTGCAGTGGCCACTTTTAAAGAAAATCAAAGCTGCTACATTTGCAGTTAAGGTTGAGAAGACTGACAGAATAATTTGCTTAGGACAGTGGATGGGTATGTGCTGGGCGGTAGTGCTTCACACACTACACATGGCTAGTCTCTGTAACCACCTCCCTATCAGCTTTCACTCTGCTTCTTCATAGCCAGCTTTCCCATCCATGGGAATGCAAAGGACCCCTTAGCACAGACCCCAGACCAAACCAAGGCAACCCCCAAACAGGAGGAATGACGGAGTACAGTTGACCCCTGTGGCTTCAACAAGATCTATTCATACAACAATCTTGACACAAGGAAACTTCCAAAAGAGGGTGTCATCCGTGGGAAGGCTCACAGGCTCAGGATAAGCTAGCTTCTTTCTATTTTTTCCTTATGAAAGACTTAATATACTTTCAAGCTGTGTGTTATCCAAGATAATTGATCCACACATGCACAATGGTGTCTTTTAGCAAGAGATCTGCAAGGACGTGTTAGAACTCTTTAAAAGTAGTGGTAGGATATTCTGTAGTTTCTGTTTCTTGGTGCTGAGGGTTGGATGCAGGTCCTTGTGCTCAGCGTGTGCTCCACCACTGAGTTATACACCCAGCCCACATTCATTTTTTTAAAAAATAAAAGTATAAAAAGACTGTCAAACTATATGATACCTTTTTTAGAGCAGATATTAGATCAAAGTGAGAGGAACTTCAAGCAGCAGGCTGTTTTATTATAAAGTGCTCATGAGGCAGAAATGACAGGATCACATCAGCTGTTCTTTTAGTTCACTCCTCAAAAACAATTTTTTGTTAGTGGTGCTATGTGTATTAGATGCCATGTGCCTCCTCATCACTGAATTACCAAGACCAGAATGGTCCAGGAAAACAGGCTTGGCCAATCTGAAAGTTGCTGAGTCACAAGAACATGCCCCAGAGATTGCCACTTTTAGCCAGTTTATAATGTGTGCCAAGAACCTTAAATGGGCCGGGCGCAGTGGTGTGTACCTATGATTACAGTAGCTCAGGAGGCTGGGAGAGGAGGATTACGAGTTCAAAGCCAGCCTCAGCAAAAGCGAGGCACTAAGCAACTCAGTGACACCCTGTCTCTAAATACAAAACAGGAGATGTGGCTCAGTGGTCAAGTGCCCCATGGTACCCCCACCACCTGCAAAAAAAAAAAAAAAAAAAAAAAAAAACCAAACTTATATGGATCTTAAGTGTAGCTTGAAATCTAGCAAGTTGCTGCCAGTTTGATAATAGGAAATTGGCTTAACTAAGTATCTCAACCATCAAATTTCTGGGTGGTACCTGAATATTCCAGATCTCACAGACACTAAAGTTAAAAATGTGAAGTCAAACCCCACAACCTTACAAACTGGCAGTTCATGGTTTACGCCATACTTAATCTTGCAATGTACATTGTGTTATCATTATCAACGAAGTTTCCCAAGTATTCTTAACACCACTTAGCTTGGCTGGGTGACACTTTACCAGGAATACATACCCAGAGACAAATCATGCTGTATTTAAACAATTTATGCACCTACACATACAAGACAATCATTAAAAGTCATCCAATATTAGTGACATTCTTTAGATTCTTGGAAACATTTCTAAATTATAGATGAAGGCCTACAGCTAACATCAATTCCTCATTTTCCAACTTACTAAATTTCTGGCTTACCCATTTTTCCCATCAATCATTCTTATATTTACCTGTGTACCAACACTTCCCTTTTCAAAAGTCTTTAATAGCTAAATTCACCTTTCTTATGTATTTGAATATGCTGTCTTGAAAAAACCAGTGAGCATTCAAACAAAAAATCTACCTTTTATTAAATGTTTCTGAATTTCCTATTTCTCCAACTACTTTTGTTCCTTTTATTGGAAATGCACAGCTTGGGTTATTGCTCTGGAACAGGGACCGAAGTCTGTTTATAAAGATTTAATAGAATGCAGCCATGCCCATTAGTTTACGTATTGTCTATGTAACCACTTTGGTACAACAGTAGAGCTGAACAATCGCACCAAAGATCACTTCATTTAAAAGTTTGACTTCAATTCTGGAAAAATAGTCTCCAGGAGGGTCAATGGCTCAACCTAAAAAAGAAAAAACTGAATCACTATATTACACAATAGAATGGTCCCCAACTCCTATAAAGGATTCACATCTCCAGCCAACTGTAAGGAATGTGGGCAGAACTAAGAGGGCAATCACAAGAGAACCACACTAGGATGAGACAAGGACTGGGAGACCACATGTGCATGAGGCCCAGACATCTTCCAAACAGTTCTTGTAGATATCAGACCATTCCCTCTTGGCTTAGCTCACTGTATCCTCCTTACTGTCTTATGGCACAGCTATTCCATTTCTAGTTACCTCTAATGACAGAACTGTAGGAATACAAATGAGCAGAACAAAGTTTTAGGTATGACTTTTATTTTTTTCATGCCCAAGTAGGCCTAAGTGGTTGACTTTCACTGCTCCCCTGACTGTCCCGTGCCTCTACACCCCAAGAAGAAACATCTACTTTCACTTCACGGCTTGGAGAGTGCCTATGCTTTGGCAGCTGACTTGTAATGGCTCAGAGTGCGAGCGGAAGGGTCAGTGGCATTGATCCACTTGGGCATCCAGTAATGGGTCAGCCAGTCAGCCCGGCCTGGATAGTGTTGTTCAAAGATTTGACGGTAATAATAGCCTTCTTTAGTTTGAGGAGTGTTGAAGGGGAATTTTTGGGCTGCAGCTGCCATCATCGCATCGTCAACCTGTAATAAGAGTATAAGAGCAGAATAGCCTTTTAAATGGCATGGAAATACCTGTGTTTGCTCTGTTACCACAAAACCAAAATAAAGAGAAAGCATGACAATAAATTGTACAATAAATTGTACACGCATCACTTGGAAAGTGCTACAATATCCATAACATGCACAGCCATAGTTAACTTTCAAAAAGTATTCACATGCATATTTCTAATACTTAGAGGTTATTTTATTCACTTGTGTCTAATGTCTGTAAGCATCCCCAAATAGGTTAAATGGCCAGTGCTGATTAATAAGCCTCCCCTCTCTCTCTTTCAATTCTAAATACTACTTTATAAACCTTCTTTCCTTATTTCTTACATAATTGTTATTTTAAAAGAGATGCTATTTATAGAGACTATGACTCTCTCCTACAGACAGCAAACATTCAAAATAAACATGAAAAGAACTGAGATTCCAGATCTGCATCTAAATTATTCTATTGCACAAACTGTTTTTAAAGACCTCGTACCTGATGTTCGACATATTCCTGTAAAATCTGAAACCAGGAATTCTTAACTGAGGTTATTCCATCACTGAAGGCCTCTTTGGGTCGCCAGAGAATCTCCTTAGGAATCAAGTTGGAATCTTCAAATGCCTCTCTCAGGAGATGTTTCTCTATCCCATTCTGACATGAAAACAGAAGAAGCATTAGCAAAAGACACAGATGTAACCTGAGAGCAACAGGCAGTATTTACGTTGAGTTGATTTTACCTACTTTTGGAATTCTCATTTCTGGTGGCAGAGACAAGTAATAGGAAGAAAAGCGATGATCCAGAAATGGAACTCTCAGTTCAAGGCTTAAAGGAGAAAATTGAAAGATCTAAATCAAAAAGGGTATTGAGTACCTGTCAATTTAGGTTCAGGCTCAGAGTTTCCAAGCAACGGAACCAGATTGATTAATGTTGGGATTATAGAGCCATTTCAACAACCTCCTATTGACTGTTCTACACTAACAGATGAATACAGAAATCTTCATTCAAAATAATAGATATTATTTCATCTATTGCGTGTGATTATCGTTTTGAGACTATTACTTTTACTTTCCCTTATATGAAAAGTTAAATGTATAACTTGAAAAGCAGAAAAAGTTAAGGATCATGAGTGACCTGATAATTAAGAATGTACCTTGCCTGGAACTGACTCCAAGTTTTTTCTAGATGAGATCATTTCTTCTCTTATTAACAACTGCAATAACAATTCAGTATTTTTTTTTACCACTGATTAATATTTTCACATATAGTATGCAAAAGAAACCAATGTTTCACAATATTCCATCAAATGCCACATCATCTGTGCCCTGAATCCTAATGACCCCGGTTAGGGTAGACAGAATAGGGTATTAATCATGCATCAGGCTCATTCCCTATCTGCCATGTAATTATTTCCTAAACTCTATCTCCCATGTAATTATTTCCTAAACTAAGTGTGATTCAGTAGAAGAAACTAAAATATTTAATGTCAGTTGTTTATCACATACAGTAAGAGTCTTCACTTCTCCAATGACCAGTTAAAACATGAAAACTTTAGACAAGGGGGACAAGAACCCTGGTTTTATAATCTAATCAAACCTTCCTTATCTTTGTGCCCTTAGAGTCACTACAGCATCAAAGAGTCATGGTGGGCACTCAATACTTGTTATACGGAGTTTACAGCCTTAGCTTTTTCTAAAAAGACTTAAAAATAGTTGTAGCTGCCTTCCCTGTAGGTCAGATGTAGAATGTTATTAAACTTTAAAGATGGAAACTGTCTGAGGCAACCCACAGAAGATCCCTTCCCATTACCACAATAGCACTTTGACTTCAGCCCAATTCTTGGGGACTAAGTTAAGAAACCAGCTTCATTTGTTCCATAAAAGTCATACTTTACAACATACATACCGACTGGGAAAAAAAAAAAAAAAATTGACCACTGATCTTTTCCATTTTTGAAGACTGTTTTTTTGTTTTTTTTTAAACAACTGTCAAGTTACCCGTGGGCAGCAGTAGTCCTGTCTGCACGGAGAACATCAAACAAATAGAGTTCCTTCAGAAGCCTCTCACTCTCTTCCTCAGCCTTTTCAGGAGAAGGTGCCTATTTTACAAAGAAAGAACAGAACAACAGCTATGCTTGTGGCACACCAAACTACTTTTACTTCTCCCTTTTAAGCATATTCCAACACTAAAGATAGGTAAGATAGAAAGCAAAGCAAGGGGAAGGACAGGAGTAAATGTCTGGTTAGAGACAGGCAATGCCTTATAAAACACACCTACCACAACTGCTAACATTACAACAGATAAAACAGATGACGACATAGAAAGGTGATTGTAACTTTGTTCATTTTAAAGAATGAAAATCATCTGATACTATTATTAAGACTTCTTTCTTCCCCAAAGAAATACGAAACAGACACTATTGATTTCCTCATAAATTCAGAAGGTACTTAGAAAAGTCACTGCTAACACTGAAAAGGACAGATAATAGAACAGTCAAATGTTTCCTACTAGCACAAGTGTCCTCTGCTTCAGAGTGCTCACCTTGTGGAAATAAATGTAACCCTGCGTAAGTTCATCAGATCCCTCTCCAGAAAAGATCACCACACTGTCTGTGTTCTTCCGAATATACTTGGAAATTAAATACATGCCTTAAATAAGAAAGAAATCAATGTTAATGTCAACATAACCCTCCACCAAAAATATCTTTTTATTTGGCTTTCAGAAACAACTACAGGTTTTACTATTATACTAGACTTTGTACTAACAGAAAATAGTTTCCAAAATAATGACCTTACACAGATAAGCCATTTATATGTACTTAATTCAAAAGTTGTACCATTGCAATAAACAGCCAGAAATCATTCTACAATTTTGTAAACAGGCTTAAAATTTCTAATGTTTTTAGACCAAGAACATATACCTTGAAATTTTGCTAAACTGAATAATATTCAAACACATAAAAATCATGCTTTACATGCTGGTATTAATACACAAAAATAAGGGTTTTACTATGATTTAGATATGTAATTTGTTTCCCAAGGGTTCATGTGTTGGAGGCTTGGTCTACAGTGTGGCCATGTGACAGGTTGTGGGATCTGTAAAAGGTGGGCATGCTAAGAGCTGGGTGGGTCATTGGAGAAATCCCAGTGTAAGGGAAGGGACTGATGTAGTTCTCATGAGACTCTTAGCTCTGGGGAGGGCTAATTATTATAAAAGAGTCCTTTCCTGAGTGCTGGCCTCCTGTCTCTCCTTGTAATCTCTCGCTCTCATGCATGTTCCGACCTGGATGCAATCCACCATGAGGTGGCACAGCTGGGGGTCTTGCCAGGCTGCCACACTGTTTGAACTTTCAGCCTCCAAACTTCAACTTAAATTAACTCCTTTTAAGTTATCTAACCTCAGGTATTTCATTACAGTCACATAAAATACACTAACAGAAATAGTTTAGTTTTAATTTTTTTGGACTGACTTCACCCAAGACTCCCATTTACAAATTTTATATAGTTAAGGCAGCTACATAAGTTATTGAAACATGTCTGCTTGATCCCTGCTCCACATCTTCCTAAACCAGTGTTCTCTCTCTTTCCCTGCCCCCAGGGCTGAGGAACTCAGAGCCTTGTGTGTACTAGGCAAGTGCTCTGCCACTGAGCTAAATCCCCAACCTGAGTGTCTCTTTTAAACCTTTCTTTTAATAACCTCCCTCTCCTCAAGGGAAACTTTTAAACCCCCTCTGCTAATCCCACCCCCAACCCCATTAAATTTCAATAACACAGATAAATTGTGTATCTACTTACTCACTGTAATGTCTTAGAGGGCAAGAGGTTTTTTTTTTTTTTTTTTTTTTTTTTTTGTCCTCCAAGTTAAATGTTTTTAAAAAGAGGATTATCTAAGCTACTGTTATTTTACAGGCTTAACAACATTGGCTTTTTTCTGATTTGGGGTACATTTTCTATATCAATATGTATCCATCAGATAAAACTAGCATTATTTGTAGAGCTAAATAACTGCTAGTGACTGAAATTGTAGATGGAATATTTACCAAAATACATCTAAAGTAAGAATTCCTTAAGGAAAATAAATTACAACATGCACGTAATTCCCCATTTTCCAAAGACTAGTGTTCCATCCATGTATCCATGGGGGACTGTTTCAAGGACCCCTTCCTTGTGAATACCAAAAGTCACAAATGCTCAAGTCCTTTATATAATATGGACAGTATCTGCATATAATCCCACATAACTTACTATACACAGGCATGACTCATTTTATTATGCTTTAGTTTTATTATGATTCAGATATTTTGTTTCTTACAAACTTATTTTCCCAAGAGCCCAGATGACTATTAGCATTTTTTTAGCAATGGAGAATTTTATAATTAATGTACATATATTTTTCAGACAATGCAGTTTCATACTTCACAGATCACACAGTGTAAATATATCTTTTTATGTACTGGGAAATCAGAAACTTCATGATTCAATTTCTAGTAGTATTTGCATTACTGAAGAGGTCCAGAACTGAAATCATAATCACTCTGAGGCATAGTATGCCTGTGCTTTAAGTCATCTTTAGATGACTTTTAATACCTAATACAAACAATGTAAATGCTATGTAAATAGTTGTTATACTATACTGCTTAGAGAATAACGACAGGAAAAAAAACAGTCTACACAAGTTCAGTACAGATTTAATTTTTTCTTTTTTTTCAAATATTGTCAATCCTTGGTTGGTTGAATCTAAGGATGAGGAACTCACAAATACAGAAGGCCAACTGATAGCCCAAGAAACTACACAGTGAAACTAGAGAAACAAGGAGGGAAAAGGGTGGAAAATTGTATCCACTCTTTGGGGAAATATAAACAGTGACAACATAAATGTGGAGTCTAAACTGCGCATTTAGTATTTCCTTCACTCCAAAAGAAATTCATGGAATTGTTAAGTGATCTTAAACAATTTGCAATATAGGACTTTTGTTTGTACTCATTCTTTTTTTTTTTAAGATATTTATTTTTTAGTTGTACTTGGACACATTAATTTTATTTTATTTATTTATTGCTTTATATGGTGCTGAGGATCGAACCCAGGGCCTCAATTATGCTAGGCGAATGCTCTACTGCTGAGCCACTACCCCAGCCCCATGAACTCATTCTTAAATAACATTTCTTAAACTAAAGGCCCATGTGTTGAAAGCTCGGCTCCCAGCCTGTGGAGCTACTGGAAGACAGTGGGACCTTTAGGAAGTGGGAGATACTAGAAGGAAGTAGATGAGTGGGGTGTGCATGGAAGGAGTTATTGGGACCCTAGCCCCTCCCCTTTTTTTTCCTTCTGGGTCAGCATGAGGAGAACAGCTTTACCCTAACATGTGCTCTCTTTTGCAATGTTCTGCCTCACCTCAAGAACAACAGAGCCAACTGACTAGGACTGAAACTTTTGAAACCATGAGCTTCAAAATAAACCATTTTTCCTTTTAAATTAATTGTTTCAGATATCTGTCACAGCAGAAGAAAGCTAACACATTAATTCTTGAAATAACTTTTTAAAACCTCATTATTTGTCTTCAATATTAAAAAAAAAACTTTTTAATAACATAAAATATCTTACCTACTGATGCTCGAACGGTTGTAATGTCATAAGTTTCCAAGGAAAATATAACTTCATCCAGGGCCTGAATACCCTCCTCAGAGTTAAAAAGGACTTCATGATGTTCACTTCCAATATGATTTGCCACCTGATTAAAGAAATATTCAAATTCTTTTATTTAAAGGAAATAACCCTGAAAATGAAACAGATAGTACCTCACAAAACATGATGAATTTAGTAGTGAAAAATAAACAAGGGAAAATAAGAAAAAATAATTCCCCAGGTCACCACAGTAAGAAGAAATAATTCTCCAGGCCACCACATTCAAGCCCCAAGCTGCCAAGTGCCTCTGCCTGTTCCTGACCTCTCAACAAAAAGAAGTAAATCTCCCATCAGCCCCTCCCACTTCAAGACTGAAACCTAAGAGTCAAGAGGCTCCCAATTACTATCCCTCCCTCCCCACCAATTTTATCTAATCCAGTATCTTTCTCTAGTTCAATGTGCTTCCACTTTGAACTTGGTCTCCTTTTTATACTCCTAAAATGTCTAATATTAGACCCTGGGTGTTATTCCTACATAGAATGGCCCTTGGCTCCTTCTATTTTCTCAGGCTGTTTTGCAATCAACTCTCATTGAGATTGATTTTTAGCTCTTTCTTATCCATTCTAAGTTCTTCCAGATCAAGAACCAGATGTCCCACACTGCATATGTACAAGCCCCCTCTGTCCATATATGGGTCAAAGCATTATGACTTATTAAAAAAAAACCAAAAAATAGAAACAGCTAATATTCACCACTTATTACATATGCTAGGTTCTACTCCACATATTTCAAATGAATTATATATATATATATATTTTTTTTTAACCTCAAAACTATCCCATTATAGACACTTTTATATCCATTACATAAGTAAGTACTTTTATTATAGAGCCAGGATTTGAAACCAGAAGCTAGTCCCCAAGCCACAATCTTACCACCACACCAAGCCCTTACTTTCTGAAGTACAGAAATACTATCACAGGGTCTTTGTGATTACATGGGTCATGGTAGAAGACAGTACCTAGAGGACATCAACTCAGCTGATGTTCAAAGGGCATTTCAATCTATTTTAACATATTTAATTCAAAACAATTACTAAGGTCAAAAGAGAAGTACAAATAGAATCTATGCTTAATTTTCATTCTAATAACAAGTCTGCTGTAATACATAATGGGCAAAGACAGCGTTTTTACCTTTCGTTTTTTAAAATTTTATTTTTAGTAAATTATTAATTTATTGTAATTTGTCTTACATGATGGCAGAAGGCAATTCATTTCATATTACACATATAGAGCACATTTTTTCAAGTCACTGATTGTACACAGTGTCTTACCTTTCTAGCAGCCAGTAAATCGGGGCTGTCCTCCATGCCAATTGCAAATGTCTGGAGAGCATACTGTACTTGGGCCTCTTTTAGTTGCTTCAGCAGAGTGGCAGCAACCAAGCTGGAGTCCAAGCCTCCTGCAGAAAAAAAGAGCAAGTATACTGGTTAGGTGCCTAGCATTAGACAGGGATATATATGATATACATCTAGACTATAGTTTTACTATTTAAGATCCCCAAGTTTTTTAAATTGAAATGAACCTTAATAAGAGAAAAATGTTTTTTATTGGACACTTGATACGGTAACTATATGAAATGGTTAAAATCACTAGAGTTCTAAAGAATGTGTACTACCTAGCTCTTACACTAACAATACAGCAACAGTGTAATTCTAAGTCACAGCATTAATATGAATATTAAATAGCTTACAAAAAACTTTTATGTCCTATAATAAAGGAAAGATTAAATCTTAGAACAAAAATATTTTATAGTCAAACCTCAGGGTGGCTACAAATCATTTCACTTAAACAAACATAAAAAAAATATTATTAGTTTTTTTTAAAAAAAGACCTCACCTGATAAAAGGCAACCTATACGTCTGTCTGTCATCAAACGCTTCTTAACAGCATTGTCAAAAAGGATGCGGAGGTTGCTCTTCACAGTTTCTATCTCAAAACCTATAAAAACAAAATAAATGAAACAGCTCCAGAAAGGGTGGGGCTTCGTTAGTTATTGAAATGAGGTCCACAGTCACCCACTTCCACCATGATGGCAATCTCTCAACAGGGGAGCCTGCCAAATCCCAATGTATCACCTCCAAGTGAATTAGGAAACGTACTGGTATGAGAACGTGACCATTTTCCTTTGGTGGGGGGTGCTGCAGGGTTGGGTGGGCTTTTATTACCTGGGAAGAGTTTCTCCACACTGTCATAGAGGACATGCAGAGGCTCATCCCTGCAGTGATGATATTTAACCATTTCCACAGATGCGACTTTGCCATTGGGCTTTAAATCCAAAACTTCATAATGTCCCGGAAGAAAAGGCTCCACTTTTAAGAAAGGAGCTGTAGAGTGTTTCAATGTAACAAGACCTACAAATCCAAAAAGATAATATTCAAATAAGGGAACACCTCATAGTAACTGTTATAACTAATTAACATCCTATAAATTCCTACTTATTACCCCCCTTTAATATACATCCATATCCATTATATAAGTAAAATGGAGGTGGGGGTTAATCAGCCAAAGTTCTAGCATCTACTTACTAGGGAGATTAAAGTGGCATAGGACATACAGCAAAATTACACTAATTTGTAGTAATTCAAAACAACGGAAGAACCTCGAGTATTCAATTCCCTTTCCCTAGCTGGAATTTCTGATCAGGAAAATTTTATTTTCTATAATAAAGCAAACAAACACAAAAAGAAAGGATACAATTAAAGGGAAAAAAGAATTTAAATGTTAATTTTATGATATAATGGCAGTCATTTCTTTGTCATCACTGAGGTATTTTAAGAAAAGATCCATTAACAAGCAAAATGCTCCACTGTTAGTATGTAAAAGTCACACATCTATCCCAGAATCGTCTTTATATACCATGTATGAATAAAAGCAGACAAATTTCTTCAGTAACTTTCTATAGGCAGTAACTAAACAGACATCACCATTACCTTTGACAGGAAAGTCAATGTTTTACTGCCTATCTCTACAGAATACACAGCACGATTTACTACCTGAGCTTATTAACCCAGTAATCTTTGACTACAAAGATCAGACAAAGGACCCACATGTTCTCACTAGCTCCCAGAGCTCAAGTGAGTTACATACCCCTGCAAGGGCTACAGGGTAATGAAAAGGCTTTAAGTAGAATGTAGCAAGATCAAAATGGGTATGCAAAAGGGCACTGTTAAGGATACAGACAAGAAAATCAAGAAATTTTGGACAAATTGGACATGAGACTATAGTTCCATATCAAGAGCCCATAGGGTCTAAAGGAGACCCAGTAGAAGTAGGAATCCTTTTTTTTTTTAAGTAACTTTGAAATCTGGAAAATAAGTTTGCCTATTTTCTTCTTTTTCATGATTGTTTTGGCTCTTCTGGGCCCCTTATAAGTCAGTATGAATTTTATAGTCAGCCCGTCAATTTCTATAAAAAGTCATCTGGGTTTCTGAAGAGATTGCACTGAATCTATCAATCGATTTGAAGAGTACTGTCATCTTAACAATGTTAAGTTTTTGATCCATGATCATGGGATACTTTTGCATTTATTTATATTTTATTACATTTTTAATTATGTTTTATAATATTCAAAGTACAAGTTTAGCACCTCTTTGGTTAAATTTATTCCTAAGTACTTTATTTTTTTGATGCCATTGTAAATGGAATTGTTTTCTTTCATTTTCAGAATGTTCACTGCAAAGTGTATAGTGTTTACTGCATATGTCAATCAAATACAACTGTTTGTACACTGATTTTGTATACTGCAATCTTGCTGAACATCTTTCTGAGATTTGTATCTAAAATATACAAGGAATTTTTATAATTAAGTAATAAGATAGATGACTCAATTACAAATGGGTAATTCAGAAAGGGATAAATAAACTCTTCTGTAGTTAAAAACAGTGGATTACTTGGTAATTAAAAAAAAAGGAGGGGGGCATCAAGTTAATGACATTCAGGAACTTTGAATGCACATTGCTAAGTAAAAGAAGCCAGTCTGATGGGGCTATGTACTATATGAGCATAACTTTAAAATACTCTGAGAAAATTAGACATTAAAAAGATCAGTGCTTGCCAGGGGTTCAGGAGCCAGAATAAGAGAAAAGATGATGGTGAATCACAGATATCACAGATTTTTAGGACAATGAAACTATTCTACATGGTACTTTATGATAGATACATGGTAGTATGCATTTGTTAAATACAAAGAACTATATAATACAAAGAGTGAACCCCAATGTAAACAATGGACTTCAGCTAATATAATACATCAATACCAATTCATCAATCATAACAAATGTAACAGTCATGCAAGATGCCAACAGTGGAGGAAACTAGGAGGACAGAGGAAATATATGGGCACTCCGTACTTACCACTTACATTTTTTGAGACCATAAACTTCTCTTTAAAAAAAGTCTATTAATTTTTAATGAAATAATCCTCAGCAGGAAGAAAAAAATGGGAAAGACTCTGTAGACATTTCTCCAAATATATACAAATAGCCTATAAGCACATGAAAAGATTCTTGACATCATTGTCAGAAGGGAAACACAAAACCAAAAACACAGCAAGATACCATGTCACACACACTAGGATGGCTAGACTCAAAATATTCACATGTAAGTATGAGGAGATGGAGAACTGAAACTTTCAGACGTTGCTGATGAGAACATAAAGTGATACAGCCATTTTGGAAAACAGTCTGTCAATTCCACAAACAATTAAATACAGTGACCATATGATCTAGGAATTCCACTCTTAGGTATATACCTAAGAGAAATAAAAACATACATCCACAAAAACTTGCACACAAATATTTATAGCACTATTATTAATAAATGGATAAATAAATGTGGTATGTAATGAAGTATTATTTGGCAATAAAAAGAAAGTGCTCACAACACAGATAAATCTTGAAAATATTCTACTAAGTAAAAGAATCCACAAAATTCCATATAATGATATGAATTTATCCATATGGAATGTCCAGAATAGGACATTCATAGAGACAAAAAGCAGATTGGTAGTTGCCAGGGGCTAGAGGGTAGGGTAAGGAATGTTGTAGATGATAGATAAAAAGAGAAGGGGAATGATAGATAAAGGGTACAGGATTTCTTTTTGAGGTGATAAAAAATATTCTAAAATTAACTGGAGTGCTGTTTACACATATCTGTGATAGTAGCTATGATAAGGTTCCACAGTGCAATAACTACAGGGCCAACCCTGGGATTACAATATGACACAGGAAAACTTGTAATATACTTCAGGATCAAACTAGATGCAGAGTATATCAGCATAATAAAAACATAAATGTACTATAGACTCATACCTCAAGGATTACAGAATTTAAATATTGAAACAGGGAGGCCCATTCCTCTGTTTAAAAAGAAAACATAGCTCTAAGGATCCATGACAGTCACATGTAAAATTGTCATTGCTCCTCCCCAGGGTTTATCAAATATGATTTAGAAGAAAACACAAAACCAGGACACGAACGAAAAATCACAAAAAAATTCCCTCATTACCTTTAGCTTCTGAACACACAGCCAGAAATCCATCTTCTGTCATGGCTTTAAACAAAGGTCTGACTCCATAGGTATCTCTGCCCAGGAACACTTTCTTATTGGCAGTGTCCAGTAAAATAAAAGCAAACACCCCATCCAACAGACAAATGGTTTGCTCAATTCCTCCTTTGTCATACAGATGAAGGATTATCTCACCATCTACTTTTGTCTGGTATTCGAATTCAAAATGCTGTTGCAACTTAAGAAACAGAGCAAAACAAAAATGTCAGCATGCTTGTGTGTTCACTAATAACTTTTTATTGCAAAGTTGATTCAGTTTTCTGTGCTTTATAATTATTTCAAGCACTTTAGTGGTTTAGAAGAATCGTGGCATTATCAAAATACAGCTTATTTCAACCTGTGATTCTGCTAGTTCTTTACAACATAAGGTTACTGTCTTAGTTGCTATCTTATAAATGGGATGTACAGCGGCAATGTACCAGAACAGTTAAGGCATGCAGGGATGAAAATTCATATTATATACATACTCTGTATGTAATACACCTATATTTACATATACAGTCATCACTTGGTATTCGTGGGGGACTGGTTCCAAAATCCCACCCAGATAACAACATCTGCAGATGCTTGAATTCCTTAAATAAAATGTTGTAATGTTTATTATATACAACCTACAAATATCCTTTGGTATAGTTTAAATCATCTCTAGATTACCTATAATACCTGACACAATATAAATGCATGCTATGTAAATGGTTGTTAGACTATATTGTTTAGGGAACAAGAAAAAAAATTGTACATTCTCAGTACAGAGAAAATTTCCCCCCCAAATATTTTCCATCCAGTTAGTTGAATCTGTGGATACAGAATCCACAGACATGGAGGGCTGACTGCATATGCCTAAGTTAAGGAAACAGTTCACCCAGTTGCCAAAACACAATGAGACTAAAAATGTGTTTTCAGCAACTATGAACTTTTGTTCTGGGAATAGAGTATTGCCTAAGGTTCTTCCTGATCAGCCTCAAAGACCTACCTGTGAAAATTTAAAGCAAAAAAACACCACTTTCTGACAAATAAATGACTCTACCACAATGACAAATACATAATCCAAAACAAAGCTACTTGTCCTCAGGGGTGAACTACCACATCCAGACTCCACCACTGCAGTGGCATTAAAGCTACTTCTCACTGATAGAGAAAATGACAGTGGGGCTTTATCAGTCCACATGCCCCAAAGGAACAGAAGAGATGGTCACTGCCACCACATGCAGAATGCTTGATTAAACTGTGGCTAATTCAGTGGCTCTCCACTATCACTGACAAACTTCTGAGGGTGTCAAGTCCTTAGTGTGTGCTGCTTTCTTTGTACTAAAACTCACATTGTTGGCTGACAAGAGAAAGAAGTTAGCAGAAACAAAATCAGGTGGAAAGCTTGAATAAGCTTAAATATTCAGAACATGCTTCCAATTTTCAAAAAGTAAATCTATAACGTATGACTTACAAATATGCTTCACAGTCTAGCTTACTTCCTAACATCTGAACCTTGTATCTAAAAGCACTCACAATCTACACAAAAAAGAGCTTTGGCTACTTCTACAGTGCCACCACCTAGTCACTCCTCCTTGCTTTGAGAGACTACCAGGATGGTCCTATCATTAGCAGGTGGGATCTGAAAAGATTCCTGCTAACCCTTCTGGGCAGAAATACCTGAAGGATAATTAATCCTAATGCATTTGGTGATAATAGCAAGTAACAGCTTTCCAAATCTACCTCCCCCATCTCTAACCTCTTCTCTTTGACCTAAACCTTGCAGGCAATTTATTCAAAGAGTAGAGGGGTCACTTGGTTGACAATTCAATGGTTAAGTAACATTTGCTACTCTCCTAAAAACACACTTCAATGTTTCCCTTTAGATAAAAGCCCCATATCTTTCCACCATCCCAAAGTCATACTGGCATTTGACTTGGTGGTTGTGGACCCCAGACTTCTTCATTCAGTCTCCCTCCAATCCCAGCACTCTGTATGTATTTTTGTAGTAGCAATACTTTATTTTCACTCAAACCCCAGGGAAAAAAAAAAAAAAAAAAAAAAGGAGCTTTGTAGCTTATGTTACAGAATGCTCTAGATAAGACTAAAATATTTATTTTACTCTTTAGGTAGGTTTCTAGCAGCCCAAACTCAGATACTTGGTAGAAGCAATAGAACTCTGCAAATTTCAATATATTTAACTGATTTAGGAACTTATAACTTATTAACAAAATTAATAAGCAGCAAATTTGTTTAAACAAAATAAGGTATTTCTTACTTCACTTAAGGGAAAACCCAGGACAATATTGCTATAGTATAATGTAGTATTCCCATGATGTATAAGATATTGATTTGACTTCCAAAGACATTTGAACTACTCCCCTCTTCTCACTCCCACTAGCATGAAACTCCATTCTTACCTTTTCTCTTCCCCATTTCATCTTCAAGTACCTAGAAAAATGATGACCATGTATATAGGCCCTTAATAAATCTGTGAAAGGAATTTTATGAATAATAAAAAGATCTGCAAATGAGAAGTCTATTAAGAAAATTCCTATAAGCAAACAACAAGGCAAAAGCTATTGTTCAGATGTAAAAATAGCCAAAGGGTGGCTAGAATATAAATCCCTACCAATGTCGATAGAATATATAAAGAAGTCTCAAAAAACACCAAGAAAAATCACAACTAAATGCTTAAACCTTAACTAAAATATGTCTCAAAACCAAACAAAACAAAATTTAAAAAAAAAAAAAAAAAACCCAAACAGCTCTTAAAATACTCTTAGAGACACTTGGGAAATTTAAATATGAACTGGATATTAGATGATATTACTAATTCTTGGTATTAATGTTAGGTGGAAGAATGTGTGTATTCTTGGGTGACAAATGCTTAAACAGAGAGAGGGAAAGTGTCTTCCTATTTGTAACATACTCTCAAATTATTCAGCCAAATAATGAATATATTCATGTGTTTAAGAGATAAAGCAAATAAATATTAAGAATTATTTAATCAAGATGCTCATTGTTCTTTTTTTATGTTTGAAACTTTTTCAAGATAAAAAGTTGGGGAGTTGATAAAAAATAACTTATAAATTGTATGTAAATTACTTGTGAAACATTAGCTAAATAATCTTGTATTAAAAGATTCTTGTCAAATTCAGCTTCCTAGGATCCAAATTTCCATCCTCTCACCCATTCTTACCCTGAGAATAAGCTTCACTGGATTAGAAAGTTGTTCCAATTTTAGTACTGCTAAAAGTCTTAATGTACTTGACTGCATCCAGCCCACCCACATCTCTGCCCTTTGATTCTAATTAAGTATGCAACTACAGTAATACTCAGTGGCAGTATTATGTAAACACTGTAAGTATAGTCATCTCTAAACTACTAAATTCCATTCCTTCCTTAAAAACCTCAACTGCTGCTGCCCTTAGAATATTCCTACTTCTTAGCATGGCTATGAAGTGCTGCTCCATGGTCCTGCCCACCTTCCCAACCCTACCTTCCCTACCTCCCCCTAACTCACTTACTACGATCCCAGGGCTGCTTCCCACCACAGGGCTATTCCATGTGCAATCTCCCTCTAAAGAGAGTGATCTTCTCAACCTTGCTTGTCCATCAGGTCTCAGTTCAAGTGCTGCTTCAAGAGCCCTTTTCTGACCACCATCCTGGATGTGGGTGTCCCATATTCATCATCTGTGTACGTGTTCTTTTGTTCATATAATATGAACAAATTTTTCCTGTTCCCTAATATTTCTTCAGTCAAATGGGGGGGGGGGCGGCATTACAAACAGCTGGTCAACCATCACCAAGCAGTAAAACCCCAAGCAGCAGCTGGTTTTATCCACTGACATTTTCAAAACAAAATGTACAATCTCTACAGCAAAAACACTGAACAGAAAAGCAGTCATGACTGCCAAAGAGGACCCAAATACTGAATTTGACAAGAACTTCCAATCCAGGATTATTTGGCTAGAGTTTCATATAAAATTCATATACAATTTGCAAGCTATTTTTATTTACCTCCTTTCCCAACTTTGAAGTTTGAAAAAATTTCAAATATGCAGACTAAAGCAATGAGCACCTAGATTAAATCAACTGTTAATATTTGCCCATATTTGCATACAATATCTCATACACAAATGCACACAGTTATTATTTAGATGAATTACATGAGAATATGTTGTAGATATTATGATACTTTTCCTCTATATATTCCATAATAAGCTCCACTTAAGTGCAATCTTACCCCTCTTCTTTACCACTGTAACTCCAGTATCTAATACAAAAAACAGCACAGGCACAATTAATATTAATTTTTAATAGAAAAAATTCTAAGAGCTGAATTTTTTTTTGTGACCAAGAAAATTCACCTCTTTGTGTATCAGTGTCTTGTATACTTGTATGACTAGAGTAAAGTAAAAAGTAAAAAAGCATTACACAAAATATTTTAAAACACTTGACTAGTTTTGAGGTTTTTGCTTACCGCCTTGTGGTTGTAGATTTCACCATTGTAACAGAGCCACAAATAAGGGTATTTCTTCAGTCGAATTGGCTGCATTCCAAATAGTGGATCAACCACCGCCAACCGGTGAAATCCAAAGCAGCAGTTGGTATATCCATTGACGTTCTCAAAACGAAATGCATCTGGACCCCTGTGCGCAATCTTCATAGCACTCAGACACTGAACGGAAAGGCAGTCATCACTGCCAAAGAGGGCCCAAATGCCACACATGGTGCAATGAAGCTATAAACTTTCTATGAAGAGAAAAGCAGACCAATCAAATATTCAACATCCAATCCAAGCCTGATTAATCCTCCATTCTAGAAACCTGCATTAACCACTTCAAAGGGTGAAACATAAACCATCTTATCTACAGCAATTTTCCATTACGTTGGCAAACACACAGAAGTAGAAGATTTGATTTACTTACAAGTATGCAAAAAGGATGGATGACCTTTGCACCTAACCAGCTACAGCAGCTTTTTCTTTTGCACCCAGGCAAAATCCACATCTCTTCCCACCTTATGATTTGGTGGTCAACTACAGCTGGCAGCATCCAGGTAAAATTCAGCCTTTGCAGCCTAGGTTTCCTCCCAAGATACAGACATGCATAAAGGCTGCTTCCAGCCTAGCCAAACTTTTTCCACTCCAGAATCACAAAAGCCCTCAACAATCCAGGAAACTATCCTCTTGGGTGTCCTAGACTATTAAATGCCCTCTAACTATACTAACTATAGGTGGAATATGGCAGGTATAATAGAGATATATATGCTAAGTATAATACTAAGATTCAGTTCTTGCAAGATTTGCATATCTTCTAGCTTACCTCTAAGTAATTTATTCAAATGTGATTGAAGAATCAGAAAAACAAAGCAATATAATCTGATACCAAATATTCTAACAAAACATTCTTAGTTGACACAAGATACAAAAACTTCACTATCAAAATGTCCTAGATGACAAAAATGTTCTCAAATATTTTGGTGTCAAGGCTGCACTGGTCAGTAAGAAAGCATAGTATATAGCAACATCCCTGGGGGAAAAAAAAAATTTAAAAACACTTGGCACATTCCTGTAACCCAGAAAGTAAATAATCCTTAAAAATGTTAATTCAATTTCCAATTTCATTATCAACTGTGAAATAAAAGGCTACTTCATTTGGATACTGCCAGCTCAGTTATTTTAATTGAATTTCTGTAACTTGAAAAAATAACTACTTCTATATTTTTTTAAAATGAAAATCTGCAGCAAATGTCCAGATAATTTGGGACAAGCACACTATATACTATAACATATATTCAAATTACATCATTCACTTTGAGCAATCCTTTGAGGACATTTAAAATGAAACAAAGCTTTGGTTGCCCTTTAAGACCTGATCAAAATAATGGAAAATGGAACCAACTTAAGCAGTTTGGAAATGAAGTAGCACAAGTCCTATGCAGTCCCTTGCATGCACTTGGCCAAACAGCCTAAAATGAAAGAATTACCAATTTAGTGAAAGATTCACTACCACTTAAGATAACTACTGATAAACAATCTATGAAGATTACAAATAGGGTAGGAAAGTAATTTGAAAATCAAGTGTGATCATCAGAAACATTTACTTTAAACTTCTTAATGCTAACTAGTGAATCCCAGTATTAAGCCTCTAACAGGGAAACACACCCTAACCACTAAATTAAAGGGAAAAGAGGAACAAAATTTTGTGAAGCATACTTATTTCTCTAGAAGGAAAAAAAAAATTAAATCCATAACCTATTTTTTATAGTTACTGGAATCACTCTTATAAGTCAGCAAAGGTCGTCTTATTTGCTATATTTATTCCTTACTGCTTTTGCCTGTTCCCAGTCATTTTCCATATTTCCTTCTAAACTTACACAGCTGTGCTATGCAATAGCTATATGAGCCATATACGTAGCCCCATTAAAAAAGTATAAAAGATGGAATTTAAAACATTTAACACAATACACCCCAAACAGTATCAACATGTAATTGATTTCAACATGAAATCAATATGAAAAAAAAAATTGATGAGGTATTTTACATTGCTTTTCCTACTAAATTCGTCAAAATCTGGTGTATTTCACATGTACAGCACATCTCCAATTCAGACCAGCCAGCAGTTCAAATGTTCAAAATATAAGATAACATGACAGCTACCAAATTAGCCACTTCAGTGTATTTAATTTCTGTGCTTACCAATTACTTAAACTTCCTCAGATCGCTTAGTTTTTACTTATGATCTCAGTAACCAACTAAGGGACAGGTGCAAGACCTACCTTACTTGTAATGTTATCAGTGAAAAAATAGATTTTCTGTGCTTCCAAATTATTAATCAAGCACCCAGAGAAATGAAGAAATAATGTAGGCCACGGGCTAAGAAGAAAACTTAGCCCGTGGCCTACATTATTTCTTCATTTCTCTGGGTGCTTGATTAATCTGAAGCCAGCCCTGAAGAACAGCTGTCCATTCAGTAAAGGCATGTAGTTCTTTGGCTTTTTTCGGTACTTAGCCTCTTATTTCCCTAAACAGATCTTTTCTTGGCAGGGTTTGTTCAGCAAGTCACTTGTTGAGCGTGGCTGGTCTTAGTCCAGGGGTGGGACATGGGGTGGGAAAGGGGTGGGGGAGGAGTAAACACACACGTACAGGCTTCCAGGCGATGACTGCCAAGCCGGAGACCTCCCCTCCTGCACCCGGACTACACTGCATCGCCCCTCCACACCCGACGGCGCACCGGCCACGTGCACGCTCCCGCAGGTCCGCAGCGGGGCCCTGGGACTGCTACAATTTCACAGGATTCAACGCCATATGGTTAAAAATAATAACATTTACTGAGGCCAAACTTTGGCTGCCGCTACCTTCTCTCTCAAGCAGCCTGGCCCCGGGTCGCCTTTCAACCAAACCCTCAGGACCGGGACGGAGGTCCTCCCTGACCAACCTGGGGCCAGGTGCGCAACAATCGCAGGCTTCAGCCCCGCCCTCGGTCCTCGGCCGGCGCTGCAGCATCCGCCGGGCGCTAGGGAGCCGCGTGTGTCGGGTGCCAGGCTGCTACACATCAACCTCGCCCTCCCGGGCACACGAAGGGCGCTGCACTAGGCGGCCCCGACTTACCTAGTAGTGAATGGGTCGGACGGACAGAGGGAAGGAGACCAAGGTTGCGAAGCGCTGGAGAGACCGCCGGCCTCTTCTCGGCTTACAGCCGCCTGGCTCCTGTAATGCGTGCGGGAAGTTTCATCATTCCGGCGAGGACCAACCAGCGCGCAGGGGCGTGGCCTCCGGTGCGGGCCTGCAGACGCGGAGGGCGGTGCCCAAGGCGGGGCGGAGGGCGGTGCCCAAGGCGGGGCGGAGGGGGCGGAGTGGAAGGGAGAGAGGAGGAGCGACTGTGCTTCCCTTTCCTTGAGGTGTTGGGTTACCTGTTAAAGGATCGCTTCAGAGTTCTGGCTAAGTGCCATCCTGGTACCTAGGACTACCTGACCGTCTGGCAATTAGAGGGCCTTCTGTACTTGGTTTGTTCCTAGGGAAATCATCACCGATTTGGGCTGCAGCAGATTTCCTCATACCTTTAATTTAAAGTCTTGAGTTCTCCTTTTCTAAGAGACAGTCTGATACATACATGTAGATATGTAAGCATTTGCTAAAATAATAACCAACAATGGGGAGAAGAATAGCTCAAAGGATGGCTATTGTGTTCTGCCTACCTCCAGGCAGCATTAAATTTGCCTTCCTGTAGATATATATCTCAGTATATTTGTATTTTGTGATGGGTCGTGGTTGTATTCCAACTCAACCAGCTTGTGACCTTCCTGGTTGTGTTGGTGTCTTCACCTTTTGAATACTCAGAGTTCAGCAAATACCGCTAAGTGGCTTCTAAACATATATTTGATTCAATTGTATTCCTTATTATATTTGGCTTTTGACATATTTCATTCTAAGGAAAGGTTGAATTCCTGCCTGAATTTGACAACTACTTGTGTGACTATTAGTATATCCTACAAGCTCTTTAGGTTTCCATCTTTTTTCCGATCTGTAGAATTATCCCCCAGTGCTGGGGATTGAACACAGAGCCTTGTGCATACTAGCCTATCTCTCCATCTTTAGAATAAGGAAATTAAAACCCGAAGAGGTCCTTCAAGCCCTGAAATTCTAAGTCATAGAGTGATAAGAGCTCTTGAGAGCCATGATACTGAGGGAGGGAAGTTAATTCATTGTCATCCTACACTCCAATCTAATATTTTAAAGTAAAAATAATATTACAATGTGGAAATTTTTGCATTAGGGTCAATTAGAAGTAAATTATTCAAATTCAGGTACCTGCACTTGTAGACACAGAATGTGAAACCAGGTCCTTCTATTTTCATCTCAATGTGCCTATGGGGAAAAATGATTAGAATAACTAGGTTGTCCTAGAGATGCTGATAAAGGAGTAAGGGGCTGGCATAAATTTTGTTATTTTTACTAAACATGATTATTTCCATTTATAATTAAATGTATTTTCTTTTCCAGATTTTATTTCAATTTTCATATTGGAGTGTTACCCTGTTACCCTTAAATATTTTTCCTATTTATACTCTGCACAGAGAATTTGGGAGAGGAACTTTCCATTTTAAAAACACTAGAATCAGCACTGCCTTAAAATTCATCATGCAGTAAAGGGAAAGATTTGTCCTAAGAAACTGATAGGGCCTAAAGTTTCTTTATAAAATCTAAATCAAGTTCATACATAAAGTTAAGATAGATCAGTTGTCCTTAAGCATTTTAAGTGCAAAAATTCCTTTGAGGATCTCAAAAGAGGTTTTCTCAACATGCCTCCACAAGATGATAGTGTGCTTCTAATATTCCTTTGATAGAGAAAATACATCATTATTTTTTTAAAAAAAGGGCGGGGTGGGTATAATTATTTTATAATACACTTAAATAAATTTGTTTTTTACTAATCATAACAGTACCAAAATAAATGAAGAAATAGTAAAATTACATGTGCAAGACCTACTAAAATCAGACACTGTCAATACTTAATGTACAAGTTTGATATCCCTTTATAATGTATTTTCAACTGGTTGAAAATTCCCAATAGTATAAAATCCTTAAGCACAGAGTATAAATAGACAAAAAATAAGTAGACAGATGATAGATTTCTAAGTTCTAAGGTTCCTCCCCACCTGAAAATTCTCAGCATTAAACAAACTTTGCTATATCCTAGTCAACATAAATCTTTTAAATCTAAAAGCAAAAGTATGAGAGTGGGTATTCTATAAGGAATCAACAATGCAAAATTACACTTGTTTGGCCCTGAGCATTTTAATTAAATAAAGTCTTTAAAGTTCTTTTAAATATCAGTTAAATCAGTGCTTCTCAATAGTTCTTTTACAGTTGGATCTGCTTTCAAAAAGTAAAATACTGATAATAATGTATAGTAATTAAACAGACCATCACATAGTAATAGCTATCTTTTGGTATCCTTTAACTAAAAAACATACACATAATAAGAAAACCCTTCATTGAGATTAATGCCTTAATATAAAAATAAAGTTGCATTTTATTCAACCCAATCTACCTTTATAAAATTAGTATTTGTTGATGAATAAATTTATTTATTAAATCTATAGGAGATGCTATAAAAGCATTCAGATTTGCCAAACTCTTAAAATAACATCAATAGAGCCCATGACCCACACGTAAGATAGCACAAAATTGGTTCTAACTAGTTTATAAGTCTACCCACACCATTCTACCCCTCTCTCCAAATAGGAAATGCTTTCAGAGTCGGGCACGTGGTTAGCACTTAGATTATTAATAGTAATTGTATCACATTTGGATCTCACTAACCAGAACCCTTGTCCTGGAATCCACAGTGGAACTTTCCTCTGGTCATGAATTTACTCAGAGGAATTCAAATACCACCTGCATAGGTGAACTGTCATTAGAGGATGTAGCCAGAGTGAGAAGGAAATAGAGTTGGATCCTCCACTTGAACTCTTGCCCCATCTTGGAAATGTTAGATACATGCCTCAGCAGCCTTTGATTCTGATTCTCCCTAATTTGGTCTATTACTAATGATCTTTTTTATCTGACTCTGAAGTGCAGTTTGAAATAGGACTTCTGATCTTTACTTCTGTATCCCATACTTCTCTTTCAATTTCATAGAAATTCTCCCTGATGCCTATGTTCAAATCAAAAGGTTAAACAATCATATGGAAAATTCAGGAAGCTCCCAAATTCCAGAAAGATTATCATGATCCTACTTGCTTGATCCTACAAATATCTAGGATCTGATATTTGGCTTTGGTAAAACAAATGATGAACTATTAACATAGATTGTGTGCATATTTGTTTTGTAGAACTCTAGATTTTATGGAACTAGGAACTAATTACTCTTCCTACAAAACATCTATTTAGTCCCAAATAAAAGAAGACTTAGTCTGGGGTGAGGCATAGATAAGAAAACACTGACAGAGCTGGGGGCGGGGTGAAGGGACACAGAAACAGAAAAAATAGTCTGATCTGAAAGATTAAAAATTTATATGTAAGAACCAGTAATTAGAATCAGAGTAATTGTTGCTTTAAAGGACTTAAGAACAGAGTGCCATGAACACAGAGAACAATTAAGTATGGTTCAGAGTAAAGCTCACAGAACAGATGATTTTTGAGCAGAAACTGTTATAATAACATTAACTGCCATTTATCAAGGACCTCCTAAGTGCAGTGCATTTCAGTATAAGTTATCTGTATGCTACATCAACCATGAAAAATAATAATTACTCTTCTCTTTTAACAATTAAAGATGTGATAAGTGGTTCAATAAGGTTTATTAAAATACCAATACCAAACAGCTACTAAATGGCTGAGCCAAGTGTTTCAAACCTAATGTGGTGACTCCAGAGTGCTCATGTCTCCCCAGGAAGCTGCACAACAGGCTCAGCAGGTAAAGAGCCCTTCCAAGAAATGTCAGTGAGACATGAAAGGTCTTGATTTGTCCCTGAGGACAGCTGGAGCCAGTATATAGAACAAATGGGAAGGGCCCATGAAGAAGAGATTCCCTTATAAAAGAACAAGAAAAATTAAATGCAGCAGGGCTGAGGGGAAGCTGCAGGAAATGGGAAGAATGCATTTGGAAGAAAAAAAAAAGCTTGTTAAATTACTAACCATTGAGTTGGTGTGGGATAAGTAAGTTGGAGTATATTATAGTTTGGATACAAGGTGGCCCCATGTGTGAGAAATTGCAGGAGTGTTTAGAGGCTGTAAATTCCTACTAGCCTCACTGAAACACATTAATGAAAGACTAGAATATTGAGGTCTGGTACCAGATATGTTTAGTATGTTACCAAATATAATCTTTCATTGTCAAGCTTTACCTGAATCCCTTTCTTGGAATCTAATAAAAGACCATAAAGAATTCTTTTTAGTCTAATTAGGCTATTAAGAACGAATTCAAAGTGGAGTAAATTAAATTCCACGAATGTATGATTATGTCAAAATGAACTCAAATATTATGTACAACTATCATGTACCAATAAAAGCAAAAAGTGAATATTAATGAAGAACAAATTTTGAAATAACCCTACATTCAATATTTCTTTACTTATCAAGTTAAAATTGAACCTTTTAAGTTTGTGCATATATCCAAATTAGATTAAATGTTCCTCAGGTGAATAAGCACATTTAAAAAAAAGAAGAACAAATTCATCTTGATCCTGTTTTGAAAAGACCCTTGTGTCAGTATCCCTACCTTCACCATTTCCACTCTATCATTCATATGTTCCCAAAGTTTTTTATGCAAAATTAGTAAGTGTTAATTTCAAGATCCACAGCCAGAGAACAAACCTAGATGAGAATATTAGTTAAAATGAGAGTTTTTACGTGAAATTATTGTTGGTGTATGGTTTTGAATAAGAGTGGTTTTGACATAAAAAATTGAGAAGACTTACATGACAATAGTTATATGTTTAGTTACCCATTGAGAAAAATAAGTAGTAATTTATTTTTAGTTGCTAAAGTACTTAAACTTTAGCAAATATTTTGAAACTAATTTTCTTTCCTTTAGCAAAAGAGGTATCTATGTATATATTGAAATATAAGCCTTTGCATGTGTTCATGATGTCTCTGACTGAAAAGGAAGGCAAGACCATTTATAGAGTGATATTCTAAGGAGAATGAAAATGCTTCTGTAGTGACAAGGGCCATGAGAGATTTTTATGTGAAGTGGAAGGATCAGATTGACTTTCTCCAAAGCTAATCCTGATACCTGTGAGGCAGATCAACTGTGGTAAGGAGCCAGGCAGCAAGATGTCAGTTAGGAAGCAGAGGAAAAAGTCACCTGTACTGCCATGTAGAGGCACCTCTCCAGTGACTCGGAGAACAACAAATTTAAGGATGCGGGATTAAGAATAATCCGAACTGTATGACCAATGTGATTCTGCAACCTGTAAATCAGAAAAATGAGAAATTATACCCCATTTGATTCAAATATATGAAATGTCAAGATCATTGTACTGTCATGTGTAACTAATAAAAAAAAGATTATATGAGAAATACCCCCCCAAAAAAGAATAATCCAAAATTTTCTAGACTTAAAGAATGAATTGAAGGAGACATCATGATAAGAAATAAGGAATATTAGAGGAGGAGGTATTGATATAGGGACATTTGGCTGGTATGGGAAGGAGACTGGAGTAAGGGTCAAGTAATGAGTTTAGTTTAACCTCCACTAAGGTGGAAATGCTGAATGTCCCCATCTAAAACTAAGGTTAACTGAGTTGGAGATTTAGAGGAGAATAAAATGCAGTCATTATAACAACAGCTTTAAAGTCAAATAGACAATGGGTTCAAAGTTCTGCTATTTACTAACTTGTGGGATTAGGTGAGATTTGGAGCCTTACTGAGCATTAAATTTCCTTATTTGAAAGTGAAATCAGGAACACTCAGAGGAGTGGTGTAGATTGAGTAAGACAAGGGAGATATAAAGGTAGCAAAGTGTCTGGCACACAGTCAATGCAGATGTCCTCATTTTTCTATAAGTTATTGAGCCATGAATAGCTTAGAAATTGAAGGCACGGGACTGGAGCTGATAACCCTGAAGTACACGGAGAGGAGAATCAAGACAGGGCCTCAGGGTTGCCAACTGCTGAGGGGCAGGCAGAGCAGGAACAGGCAAAATAAGCTGAGAAGGCACTGAGGGAGGGGAAAGGAGACTGAGGAGAGGGTGATGACCCCTAAACCAACTAGAAGAGTAGCAACAAATAAGAGGGTGGATCAGAATCATCCCACTAAGCAGAGATAGTGGAAAAAATTAACCATTAGCACTGCCAGTGAGGATTTCTTTGTTGACCTAAATAGTAGTTTGAAGAAAAATAGGGTAGAGGCAGCACACAGAGATAGCATTCAGCGTTCCTGGAAGTCGGAAAGCTTAATTATTAAAAATAGATATAATTCTAAGAGAGAGAGAGAGAGATGTAATCTGGCTTAAAAACAGGAAGAGATTAATTAGTAGCATTAACAGATGTGAAGTAGCTCTCTCTAGGAATTTTCCCCTCAGTATGCGATCATACTATTATTTTTCCCATCATAAAAACAACCACCACGATGACAACTACACATAAACCCTCTTGACTCTAGGATTCTACTCTTCCTCCATCTACTGTTCTAATTTTCCTTACCTTCACAGCAAAATTATTTTAATTCCAAATTCTAAATTCCTCATTTCCAGTTTTGCTTTATTCTCTCCTACACCACTCAAAAAGAGTTTTTTTCCCACATTCTACCAACACTACTCTGGCCAGAGTTACCAGTGATGGTCCTATTGTTAGATCCAATGGCCAATCTCAGTCCTCACCTTAGTCAGCCTGTCAGCAACATTCTACACAATTAAACACCCTCTCTTCCCTTTAAATGCTTGATTCATTTGAATTCCAGGAAACACATCATCTTGATTTTCTATTTTTTTTTTCAGCAGTCATTCTCTTTTGCTTATTCCTGAATATTATCTCGGTCTCTTAATATTGGAGAAATCTACAGCTTGGTCCTTGAGCCTCTCCTATATTTTTAAAAATCTATAAAACCCCTCCTATTTTTTAAATCCGTAATCTGAGTGATGAGCGACACTCAGTCAGCAATCAAATCAAGACTCATGACTTTAAAACAATATTACATGCTGATGATCCCACAATTTATATTTTAAGTCCAGACTTTCCAGAAATTCTAGACTACTACATCCATCTTCAATTCAGCATTTCCACTTGAAATCCTTTTTTCCAAAACTATAAAGTATTGCGATATATTTGGCTAGGTTAATGTTGACTAATATTTTCAAGTATGTGGAGCCCTTTCCTAACATCAAAGAATTAAGCTTGCACGAGGGTAGTTATAATTAGCATCCATTGACAGAAAAACTTATCATGAAGCAACCTACTGTGACTTTGGTCACACTTTAAGTTTGTGTTTCACTACTATTACATATGCTTGAACACTTACTTTTATAGATGCCAACTACATTTCTTTCAGTCTGTAGATGAGAGCAATATTTAGGACTCAATAATTCCCTTTTACATAACTCCTAAACTCTCTCAGATATAGGATCCACCAGTTGAAAAACATACAACTAGACTATATATGTATGTGTGTAAAATATACATACTTTACATATATACACATTTAACATATATATAGTTTTCTTGCACACACACACACACACACACACACCAAAATCTTTATGTGTTCGAGGTCGAGTTCACTCTATGAACTGTATATAACTTGATAACCTAGATAACTTGATTCCTGTTTTCATTTCTAGACATAACTTACAGAGATTTTCTGTTTACAAGTATTTCAGAATGATGAAAACAAAAATCCTCCTGGTTAGCTCCTCAGACTTGTCTTATGGTTTTCCTTGCATCTGCTCACATGCTAACTGCAGTTCAAAATGTTTAACAGCAAAAGACTCAAGAATGTCCAATATGTCATTAACTGCCGTGATCTTTTTTTTAACTTTAATTTACCATCTTGACCATTTTTTAATCTTTATTTTTATTTTTATGTGGTGCTGAAATCGAACCCAGTGCCTCATGCATGCCCGAGTGCCCTACCACTTGAGCCACATTCCTAGCCCTGCCATGATCTTTTTGCTTTGTGATATTTTAATCAGATATTCAACATTTCCCTGCCCCATTTTTCTTTGTGCAAAATAATAAAATAGCTATCTGAATAGTCCTCAAAAAACAAATCTTGGAAAAATTAAGATGATCCTTGCAGCAAGATATAGGATGAATTTATAGTATGGAGACATTAAAAGAAAGAAGATCAGTTAAAAGAAAGAAGATCAGTTAGGAGGTGATAGTGGAAATGATATCTCTGGGGTAAATTCTTTAGGATTCAAAGCCAACTAAAGAGGGTAAGGGAGCAGAAGCATTCTAGGATGTCTCCAAAATGTCTTATATTCGCATGGATGGTGATATAATAATGATATGAGAAATATAAGAAGGGAAGATTTGGAGAAATGTGGGAATCAGTTTGTTCACATTAATGTCAAAATTCCTGAGAGAAAACCTGGTGTTCTCATTAACTTTTGCGCATCAATAACATGCATCAAAACCAGCTACCAAGATTTTTTTTTTTCACTAAGAATTGGGAAATACGAAGCAAGTCTCCATTTTTTTTCTTTCTTTCTTTTTTTTTTTTTTACTGATTGTCTCTAAAGTGTCCCCACAGGTGTGAGGCCCCAGTCTCATGTTCAAATTAGAAATCTGGGTTGGCAATATGTTTGTTAGCATACAATAAGATTAAGGCAACAGTTATGAGTCAGATATAAGATCAAATTTTAGTTTTTGTAAGCTGTAAATTGAGCAAATTATACAACTTTTTTTAGCTTTATGCAAAATGGGGATTGTAATGATACCTTTTTAAGATTATTATAAGAATTAAATATGATAAAACATACAAAGAAATAAACATAGTTTCTGGCATATAATAATTGTTCAAAAAGTGGCAGATTTTGAGCCAGGCACAGTTGCATATGCCTGTAATCCCTGCAGATCCGGAGGCTGAAGCATGAGGATCATGAGTTCAAAGCCAACTTCAGCAATGATGATGAGGTGCTAAACAACTCAATGAGACCCTGTCTCTAAATAAAATACAAAATAGGGTCTGGGATGTGGATCAGTGGTCGAGTGCCCCTGAGTTCTATCCCTGGTACCCAACTCCCCCACCCCACCCCACCCCAAAAAAGTGGCAGATTTTGATAGTCATCAACATAATGAGAGTGGAAACAATCATCCTTAAACAGCAATAGAGTTAGGAATTATAGGCCATGCCTTTAAAATGCCAGTATAGTAGGAGTAAAGAAAATGATTAAGCAAATCTTGAAAGTGTAGTCAGAGATGATAACAAAATAATAATAAGGAATGGTGAGCTAGAAATGGAGGGAAGTGTTTTAATAGTCATATAGCATCAATATAAGAAGTGAGGAAATTTTACCACTGAGCTGAACAACAAATTTGGATAAAACTGTATTAGTCAGAGTCCTCTAGAGGCACAGAATCAACAGGAAGTATAACTATAAAAGATGACTTATTAGGTTGGCTTAGGCCACCAGAAGCTGGATAGTACACAATGGCAATCTGCAGGCTAGAGATTTGGAAGAACCAGTAGCTGTGCAGTCCAAGAGGCTGACGCCCCAGAAAAACAGTGTTACCCTAGTGCTAGATCAAAGGCTTCTGGTGAATCACTGGCCGAGTTTACTTTGGAAGAGTGAAGTAGTGAAAGTCTGATATGGCAGCAGCAGTCAAGAACCTGTTCAAAAAAGAATCCAGCTTGCATCTGCTGCTGCTTACTTATTCTTCCAATTTTTATTCCATCCAAGCCATTATCCTATTGGTCAGTGCTACCTACCTGCTTAGGGAGAGTCTCCATTTCTGTTGGCTATCTTACATGCCAATCATTCCTAGACACACCCACATTAACACACCCAAAATTCTGTCAATCCCTATTTCTTAATCTAATCAAGTTGATGATTCAAATTGACCATTATACTGTTCAGCTTCTAGCTGTACTCTTAAGAATGTCATTTAAATTTGATTTTTTAAACAGTCCTGTGACCAGCCATCAGTTTCAATTGCTGATTGATGGATGTCTGCCCTAAGAGCTATACTATCCTACTACCGAACTATTGCTGGATTTGTCTTGAATGACCCTTCCTGGAAGGTAGTGATCGGAATACCCAAAGGGACTTTATTTAGATAACGAGAAAAAGTTGACTTTGTATCCTTTATAAATTCAGAAAGGATTTATTTGCCCAGTCCATCACTAGATGTATTTGACGTCAAGAAAAATATCTCTGGAAGCAGTGGGAAGAATACAGAAGTGGGGACAGCTGAGCGGCAGACGACGAGGAGGCAGAAGATGATGAGGCAGTCATGGGGATGCCTGGACATTTCCAGGGGAAGCTCAGCAGGATGTGGTGCCAATTGAATCTGAGGGGAAGGGAAGGAAGAAGCCTTGGAAAATCCCCCCATGTACCTGGGAGCAATTTATAGCCTCTGGGATCCAAATTCACCCAAAGTTTATTCTGTGAGATTAGACCGGAATTTTAAATATGTTTCCTTTGCCAGCTGGCACATTGTTAAGCTTTGTCAGTAAAGGGCACAGGAGGAAAGGGGTTCATTTCCTGGTGCACTCGTGCTTGCGCATTTTTCCAGAGCCCTCCCCCTAACACTGGAAGCTCTTCCAGTTCTTGGCAGCTCTCAGTCACCCCTTAGGAGACCCCCTCAGATGGTTTTTAGTGGAATGCCTGCTCCAGTGAACAGCTTTCCTTGGCACCCTAGAAGGCTGATTTCTGGCAAGTTCTGCAGGCACAGAGACTCCTCTACCATCCTCTCCAATAAGGCCTGGATCCCAGTCCTGGAGGGGTAGGGTCCTTCTTTGTTCTCTTTCAGCCATGGGGTTGGTGGCTCCTTCTTTCATCTGCCATTTCTAGATTCTCTATACTTTACTTCCTTCTAACCTAGATCTTTTTACTTTTACCCTCTGTTATAGTAAGGTTTTCTTTTTTAATAATAAACTTTCTGATTACTGTGTCCTTTCTCTCCTGATTGGGCATAAACTAATATACCTGGTTTCTAAATTTGTAAGAATGATAATTATAAATAAATATGAAAAATAGAGGGAAAGGAGGAGGTCTGGAAAGAAAGTAGCTTGCTCTGTTTTGTACACATGTTAAACTAATATTTATTCATTTATTTATGTATTTTGGTACCAGGGATTGAATCAGGGCCACTTAACCAGTGAGCCACATCCCCAGCTATTATGGTTTGGTTGTGAGGTATCCCCCAAAGTTCATGTGTGAGACAATGCAAGAACATTAAGGGTTTGGATTATAAGAGCCTTATAATCCATCAATGTTTGGATTATAAGAACCTTAACTCAGTAAGTGAATTAATCCCTTGATAGGAATTAACTGGGTGCTAACCGAAGGCAGATAGGGTGTAGTTACAGGAAGTGGGCATTGGGGGGCGTGCCTTTGGGTTATATATTTTGTATCTGGCAAGTGGCATCTCTGTTTTCTGATCATCATGTGAGCTGCTTCCCTCCACCATACTCTTCCACCATGATGCTCTGTCTCATTTAAAGCCCTGAAGAATGGAGCCAGATGTCTTCGGACTGAGACTTCTGAAATTGTGAGCCCCCAAATTAACTTTTCCTCCTCTTCTGAAATTGCTAACTGAAACACCAACCCTTTTTAGTTTGTTTTGCAAGAGGGTCTCACTAAGTTGCCTAGGGCCTCACTAAATTATCCTTCCTGGAAGGTAATGATCCGAATACCCAAAGGGACTTTGATAAGTTGCTGAGGCTGGCGTTGAACTTGTGATCCTCCTGCCATAGCCTCCTCTGTTAATTGCATTTCTCTGTTAATCAGAACTTGTATTAATTGGGTTCCTAGGGTCAGTCAAAGAGCCCACATAAGAACTAAGGGGGTGAGGGAAGTCTGTCTCTCCTACAATATTTTCTGGCACTTTTCCAGAATAGATATTTCCTAATTCCACTTTCAAAGATGTTTATTGAAATATAAACTGGATTAGAGCACAGATGTCTGCACTTTTTTTTTTTTTTTTAAGATCTCTTCAGATGGTTTGAGTGCAATTGCGGGTGTTTATTTGGCACTGTAGAATGCGAATTAAGAAAACAGGGATTACATGCACCACTGCACTCAGCTCAACTAAGATTCTTGACAGACTATTAGGAGTTGGAAATAGGGGTCAAGAACAGAGTCTCATGTCCAAAGAATTAAGGACATGCCATCTTAAAATATGCCATATTGATATATTGACTATTTTAAGCTGAAATCACTTGAGGAACTAACTTCAGAGGGAGCCACTTAGCCTGTCTTTCCCTACATGCAGCAAACCATAAACATTCTTCAGGCAGGGATGCATTTCCCATATCAAAGCTGGAAAATAGCCTTGGTCTCTACAGACTGATCATTGGAGCTGCACTGAATCTGAATAAACAAACCCTGGAGTAACCCTTATCTTCCACTAGCTTGCACAGCCACCATCCTCCTATATCTCTTATTAACATCCCTAGAAGTTAGCACCCTGGTCCAGATATCCTTCTGTTGTGTCATTCCTCCATAATTTTTTTTTTCTAAAACATATAAAAGCATCATGCCTTGGTGGTGTCTTCAGCCTTCTCTCTGGTGTTAAAATGCCCCTTGCACATGTAAATCTAGTAAAATTTTATGCATTTCTCTGTTAATTAGAACTTGTATTAATTGGGCTCCTAGGGTCAGTCAAAGAGCCCACATAAGAACTAAGGGGGTGAGGGAAGTCTGTTTCTCCTCCAGTATTTTCTGGCACTTTTCCAAAATAGATATTTCCTAATTCCACTTTCAAAGATGTTTATTGAAATGTAAACTGGATTAAAGCACAGATGTGTGCACTTTTTTTTTTTTTTTTTAGATCTCTTCAGATGGTTTGAGTGCAATTGCTGGTGTTTATTTGGCACTGTAGAATGCGAATTAAGAAAACAGTTTTGTGGTTAGATTACTTTTTTATTAGTGGTGACTTGGAACAATGAGAACCCTCTTCTGCAAAATGTGAATAATAATATTTACTAAGGATTAAATTATGAAGACAAGTGATTAGCACAGTTCTTGACATATCATAATATTTAAAGAATGATATTTGCTAAATATCAATAGTGTGATTATTATATTTATCTTCTGAGCCTGATTTATTTTTCTACATTTTCCTACTAACATCTGATATATTATAAATTTATGTCCTTATTTTAAAATTCACTTCTCTAGAAAGTAAACTTCAAGGCATTGGATCTGATAGTCATTGCTCCTAGGGTCCAATAACAATGCAAGTGCTCAACAAATATTAGGTGATGAATAAATGATAAAGATCTAAGAAGCAACATCATATTTAGGAATCAGAATCAGGGGCCCTGAGAGGATAAGGGGAGTTGTTGAAAAAAGCCCACACTGTTAAAGTGGGCAGAAGACATTGGAGGGTAGGAAAAACATTTTCTTCCACCCTCTTATATTCTCTAGATGAGATCTGCAAATTAAATCACAAAAGACAGGTTAGCAGGAAAAAGGCAAACAATTTTCCTTTAAATTAATTTTTATATGTACATGGAGGCCTTCAGAGAGAAGTGAAAACTCAAAACAGCAGTTAGACCCATTAACTTTCATATCATTTTAATAAAAGGGGTGGTAAATGTGGGAAAGTAAATAGAAGAGGGAGACCAATGGAGGGTAAGGGTTATTCAGTGAGGTCTTTTTTAAAAATGCAGACCCATCTCAGTGTTATCTTCAATTCCATTGATAAAAAGGAGTTTTTCATTCCCTGGTAAGAAACAGGGAAATGTATGCTCTATTTTTATGTAGATAGGAGAAGGATAGAGTGCTTTCCCTGCATTTAAGTTTTCTCAATTGCTTTCAGATTTTGAAATACTCTTTATGCCATAATAGTATAGTTGGGGTAGCATATCCCAGTACCCTTCAATATCAAGAAGGATAAGTTAGAGATACAAGGAGAAAATGAGAGGGGGGGGAGGGGAGAAGAGAGAGAGAGAGAGAGAGAGAGAGAGAGAGAGAGAGAGAGAGAGAGAGAGAGAGAAGGAGAAAAATCAAGACAAGATAGGGGAAAGAAGCCAAGGTAATAATGTGAGAGAACAACCAGGGGGCTAGTTATCATACTAAAGGAAGACTGGGAATGAAAATTGGCTACTGGATTTGGAAATCAAGAAGGCACTGGTGATCTGACGTGGTGCCATGAAGTTAGAGCTCTGAAAGCCTGATGAGTAAAATCAATATTTAATTCTAAAGTGCACAAAATAGCCAACGCTAAGCAAGAAGAGAATTTGTAAGGGTCCGGCGGAGCGTCGGAGGGAGAGACCACACAAGAGACCAGCTTCATGCAATTGCAGGGGGAAGTTTTATTGAACCAGCATGCTGGGGCTCAAGGCTCACTCAGGAAGGGAGAGCAGCCCAGAGCCCAGAGCAGAGGTCAAGCAGAGCTTAAGTACACTTTTTGGAGAGGGCGGGGGGCTTTGCATACATCAGAACAAATCATACATGATTCTGGGCAGGGGTGATTGGTCATTCCTGAGCGGGGTACACATTTAAACTGATTGGTTTTGGAGCCTAGATGCTTACGTACTGAGCTATTTGGAGCCCTTAGCTAATAAAAAAACAGGGAATCAATGGAAATATTTACTGGGCAGTTCAGGTATTGTCCTAACAGCTACAGAGATTACAGGTTCCTGGGGTAGCAGAGGAATTTAACAATACCTGGTCTATTATTATTTTTTTTTAGCCCAAGCCTTTCAATTTAGAAACTTTACAATGCCCACTCTTTTACACTTTAACTCAGACTCTTGCAGCTTAGAAATTTTACCTTTACAAATTTACTCAAGTTCAGTTGATGATCCTAACAGATTTAAAGGAAGATGAAATAGAGAACATACTACTCTGGGAAGCATTATGGGCATTCCTCAGAAAATTTGGAATGAAAGCACCATTTGATCCAGTAATCCCACTGCTCAGCATATATCCAAATGTTTTAAAATCAGCATACTACAGTGACACAGCCACATCAATGTTTATAGCAACTTTATTCATAATAGCTAAGCTATGGAACCAACCAAGGTGTTCTCCAATGGATGAATGGATAAAGAAAATATGGTATATATACACAATGGAGTATTACTCAGCCATAAAGAAGAATGACTGTATGACATTTATCAGCAAATGAGTGGATCTGGAAATTTATCACACCAAATGAAATATGCCAGTCCCCAAAAGCCTAAGGTCAAATGTTTTCTCTGATATGTACAAACTAACCCACAATAAGGGCAGGAGGGGAAAACATAAAAGTTCAGTAGATCAGATAATGGGGAATTGAGGGAAGGAGGGGGAATAGGAAAAGGAAAGAAAGTGGAATAAATCTGACATAATTTTCCCATGTACATATATGAAAACAACATGGTGAATCTCACCATGATGTACATCCACAAGAATGGGATCCTAATTAGAATAAGATGTATTCCATGTTTGTATAATTATACCAAAATGGATTCTACTTGTCATGTATAGCTAAAAAGAACCAATGAATTTTAAAAATCAAAGAAATAATATCTGTACAGCACAACCTTGGCCTCTGAAACTCTGACCTACAAATTTAGTTTTCTAGGCCTTTCAAATGTCAATGTTCTAGACAGTTACCTCCATGTAAGATAAATTGAAACCATGAACCATATTCTTGCTGTTAAGTCATCATGATCATTGCTTAATAACTACATAATTGGCTTTCTTGTGTGCATTTATTACTGAGAAAGAATTTCGGTGCACAGAATAAAATACTTACAGATTTTCAAAGTGGTATGTTGGTTTCTGGTTTAATATCAGGCCACTGTGATTTTTGTAACCATGAATCTCTCTACCTAAATTACTTCTGGAACTCTTGGAAATTTCCATTTGTGAATGGAAGAGCTGCAGTCCAAAGCCTGTTCTGATAACTACAGGAAATAGCACATTCCCATGAGATCATTTGATGGTCATCTTACACACCTACCTAGTAAACTGGTGCTTATTTTCTGTGTTCTTTAAATGGGCAAAGGTGATAATGTGTTAAGCTGTAGTCTAGGCTGAGGATGAGACTACACGGAATTCTAGTTTATGCTGACGTTAAGGTCAAAGAGGCTGAGAGGAAAGGACCTTGTGAAAATCAAGAATCTCCCATTCTGAAGTGGTGGGAGCAATACAAGAAAAATCTTCAAGGAGTATGACAAAGAAAGGAGGTGCTGGCTGTAATTCACGCCTGGGGCTGATCTCTCAGGGAACCGTGTCATAGGAGAGAAGGGGTAGAAATGGGCAGAATAATAGGTAAGTCTAGGGGGAAAAAAAAAGAAGTTAAAAGGGTTTGGATGTCAGGGAATCCTTTTTTTTTTTATGCTTAGAGTGTCATATTCAGGGAGTGGAACTTGATGAGACTGGCAAAAGTGTGTCATACTTAGAAAGGCACATCAAAAAGGAAGTGAAAGGGCAAATAAATGGAAGAATGACAATCCCACAGAGGCCAGAAACCACTCTCTTCTAGTGGCACAATCCAGGAAGGGACAAATACCTAACAGACAGAGCCAGAAGTAAAGACAGCCAGAGAGAGGTTCATATAGATGCTCCAGACTGGAACAAAGGGGGAAGCACAAAAGGGCAAGAAAATCAGGCTTCTTGAAGGAGTCGTTGATATGATGTAACTGAGGTTTGGTATTGAGAAGGCAAAGATGTGAAACCATGAGCCATGTGAAACCAACCATTCTGTTGACTGAATAGAGAGTATGGAAAAGCAGAAGAATCCAGGCCTATTGGGGGTGATAAGGAAATTAAAAGGTGCTAAAATGGAAGATGATGGTAGTCACAGGGATTATAACATTAGAGAAGTAAATGGAGTCAAAACAAGCTTCTTGTCTTAGTGACTCAATCAAAAATTTTCCTGGACAGGGGTTGTGGTTCAAAGGTAGATCGCTAGCCTAGCATGCATGAGGCACTGGGTTCAATCCTCAGCACCACATAAAAATGAAATACAGATATTGTGTCCACCTATAACTAAAAATAAATATTTTTTTTTAAATTTCCCAAATGGGACTGCTGTGTGGTGAGACAGCATTTCAAGCTACTTTCCCCAGGAAATTCTGGGCCAACCCATTCACAGATTCCAAATGTCTGGTTATGACCTCTATATTGAAAGACCCTGGGAAGCTGCCATCCAGTAATTCTTGAGGCTTATTGAATGTGAACCATTCAAACCTTACTTATCTACCCTGAGTATCCTGATAACAATCTCTGCCCCAAGCTAGATCCCAGACACTAGCACAGTCCTAGGGGAGCACATGTCTCTCTTCACCTCTGCCCAAATTCTGGCCCTCTATGAAAGGACAGAAGCATAAAATTCACACCCAATGCGGGGCTTGAATATTCTAGCAGGATGCAGTATTTGTAATCTGTACCATTTCACCTATTGGCCAGGAAGCCAAAAGCAAGAATTAGTGTTAACCAAAGCTTCTATGAAGCCCTAGAAGCAGCACCTTAAGAAACTAGCCAATGGTAATTGCTTTACCTAGATGACAGTCAAAATTTAGTTCCCCAAACATTACTAAATTAGTCATCTTTGTATGACTACAGCAAAATACACCATCTCCCAATGGTGGGGACCAAGTCTTTAATCCCAATGGGCTCTTGGGGGACACATTAAACAATAAACCACAAGTAAACCATGCCAAACCATGGTATTCACCAAGCACAATGTGTTGATTAGACAAAGCTGAGTGTATTGTTTACTGTGGTAAGGAAAACCACCTTCTACTGGAAGCTTTGGTAGTGTTTTCTACCGTATTTACAGCAAGGTCAGAATTTTTTAAGAATTAGAAGTTTTATTTAAAGTGGATCTTTCAAAGCAAGAAGGAAGGAGTTGATTCAAATTGAGCAAGGATACTGATGCAGGTCTGGGATTGGTGCAAACAGCGAAGTGATGGTTTTGAAGAAGAGATTATGAGAGTCTTAGCTGTAAACCTTCTATTAATAACTTCAATTGAGGGCTGGGGATGTGGCTCAAGCCGTAGCGTGCTCGCCTGGCATGAGTGCGGCCTGGGTTCGATCCTCAGCACCACATCCCAACAAAGATGTTGTGTCCACCGATAACTAAAAAAATAAATATTAAAATTCTCTCTCTCTCTAAAAAAAAAAAAAAAAAAAAAAAAAAACTTCAACTGAGAGTCGGTGGATCTGTATTAGGTTCCTATTGTTGTTATAACAAATTACCAGAAACATTATTGCTTAAACAACAAAATATTATTTATAACGTTAGAAGTTCAGAATCCAAATATGAGAAGAGCTTTATTTCCCCTGAGGCTCTAAGAGAGAAGCTATTTCCTTGCATTTTCTGGCTTCTAGAGGTTGCCTGTATTCTGGGCTCATGACTTCTTCCTCACGTTACTCTGATCTCTGCTTCTCACTTTCTGTCCTCTTTTTTGACTCTGATACATCTGCAATCCTATTATAATATGCCCCCAGATAATCCATGATCATCTCCCCATTTCAAGATCCTTAACTTAATTACATCTATAAAGTTCCTTTTACCATGTAAGTAAAAATTGACATATTCATAGGTACAGAGCAGCTAAATATGGCATCCCAAAATATGATAGTTTGGCATAAATATTATTTTGAACTGAAGGCAACTGAGAAAAAGCAAATATTAAAACAACCCTCTGCCCTCTCCATCTGCCTCAAAGCAGATCATAAAATCCCCCTTGAGCAGGTGGCCCCACTTCCTACATCAGGAAAAGGATATAAACTTATCACTAAAGATAATACAAAGGATGCTACTGAGAGGAATTTGCACAGCAAATCATACTACAACAACCTTTAAGTTGTAGTTAAGGTGTTATATAAGCCCAAGTTCTAACCATTCTGCTGTCGTTTGAATGTGACCCCTACTAGTTCATATGTTGTAAAGGTAATCCCCCAATTCAAATGATGTTATTTGTCCCTGTCATAGGAATCATAATTTAAAATTTTTTTGAAAATCATATTTTAACACTTTCTTCATCTGTATGTGCTGCTATCACAGAATACTGAAGGCTGAGTAATTTATTAAGGACAGAAATTTATTTTATATTTAGTTCTGGGAAGAACTGGGAAGAGACTGGGAAGCCCAAGATGAAGGCACCCGGTGTTGGGTGTCTGGGGAGGGCTTGCTTGCTGTATCCTTATATGGCAGAAGGCTGAGAGGGAAAAAGAGTTAAGGCTGTGTCTTCTTGTGGCAAGAGTAGAACAAAAAAGGCCCCAAGCCAGATTCCTTCAGTCCCTTTATAAGGGTGGAGCCCTCATGACTTAATCACTTCCCAAAAGGCTCCCTGCTAATTCCACCACAGTGAGGACTAGTCTCAACATGAATTTCAAGGGGACACTCACTGGTGTTCTGTTTTTCCGGGACACAGACACCATGCTCTCCTCCCCACCCTACCTCTGGAATGTGCATATATCACAGCACCACCTCTCCCTACAGAACACCTTCTCACCTCCAGTTTACTGTTTGCTCTTCTATTAACTAATAGGTCTCCATTCTTCTTAAACCTACAGTTGCCTTATCAGTTATTCCCGGACCACCTAAGAGGACACCCTGCCATCCTCCCCCTTGCTCCTTTTAGACTCTTTGACACCCTCTGCACTTGAATTAAAGCCTTGGTTTTGTGGCACTGTCATTACAATATGTAAAAGATGACCACATAACTTATTGTGTGGTGCTTATAAGAATGAAAGGAAATGCTATTAAAAATCGCAAGAAAAACCAGGTGTGGTGGCACGGGAGATCTCAGCTCCTCAGGAGACTGAGGCAGAAGGATCCAAAAGTGCAAGGCCAGTCTAGGAAACTTAGTAAGACCCTGTATTGTATCAAAATTGAAAATAAAAGGGACCTGGGATATAATTCAGTGATAAAGCACTTGCCTAGCATGCACAAAGCCCTGGGTTCAATTCCTAGTACCAAAAAAAAAAAAAAAAAAAAAATCATGAGACAAGAAGAATAATCCAGGGCTCTCTTGGGAAGCCTATACTGTGTATTTATGCTGTGGATCTGCCAAAGAATCTGGCTTTACAGTCAGATAATAGATGATGAAATCCTGGATAAATAACCTATAAGATATGTGATGTTGTGCAAGTTGCTTTACTTCATTGAGCTTTGGTTATTTCTGCTGTCAGCTTAAAGTAGCAAATCAACTTTCTATCTCCAGTTGAGAAAATTAGAGATAAACAGAAGATTATAGACGCTTAACATAGTGCCATGCACTAAAGTGTGCTGGAAAAAAACTGGCATCTATGATTACCAATGTGAGACCTGAGGTGGTTCTTGCCCTTCAGCTTCATACCACATTCACAAATTAGAGGCCTTGTTCCTGGGCCCTGCCAGGAGCACAATCCGTCTCCCCAGGCCTGTGGAGAGGAATCACGTACTTCCCACCTACCACCTAGGGCTTCCTGTAACTCTACCTCTCAGCACTGTGTGTAAAACTAAGAAAGAAATACCTGATATTTGGGATGTGTGTGTGTGTGGGGGGGGTATTTTTTAGCCACTTTCAATTTTTAATCTAATAATTATCTGAAGGACTAAGCTATTATGTGAGCACAGAAAAGTGAACTTCTAATTCTAAATGCTGCATAAAACTGAATCTACTCTCAATGGTTCTCAACTTTCTGTGCATATTAAGAGTCTTTGTCGAGCTTTCTAAAAATACACGTTTCTGGATTTTTATGGGTGGGGGGTTGTGTCCCAATAAATCCAACACAAGTTGAAACTATCATTAATCAAAATGCATTCAATGCACCTACTGAACATCAGAGCTTAGCAACATGGTACTCTGTAGAGCAAGTATTGTTTGGACCACTTGGCTGACTGGGAGCTGTGACTCACTACTGCCTCCCAGCTGCCAGAGAGAATATCACACCACGTATTGCTAGGGAAAGGATCAAAACTCAAAATTCAAAATGAAGTTTCTACTGAATGCATATCTCTTCATATCATTGTAGAGTTTAAAATCATAAGTCAGGGGTCACCTATACTACACAGATGCCTAACCCTCACCCAGAAATGATGTATGTGTGAGTTTGGTGTGGCCACATCTTTAAAGCTCCCCCTGATGATTCTAATGACCAACCAGGGTAGAAACCTGCTAACCCCTGTTCTGAATACGAATATCTCAAAATTATGCAAATATAATGAAGGAATTGATGGCTCAAGGAAAAATAGCAGTCAACTTGTTAAGATAGTGGATTTCATTATTGTGATTGTTATTTGTAAGATATGCAAAATAATATCATGTGTCTGTGGGTTGTGAGTCATTCGCTTCCAGAAGGAAACATCCAATTGGAAGCTAGGAAGAAGGCAGGAAAGAGTAAGAGGGTGTGGCTATAAGAAGGTGCCAAAACAGCATCACCCACATGGTGCTCCCTACACTCCATCTCAACCCACTCTGCCCAGCTGTAATCCACGGTCAAGTATTCTCCATGTCCAGCTGTTCAGCTGATGCTCAGGATACACACTTTATGCAGTCTTTGAAGGCCACAGAATACCCTCAGCTCTCCTCAACCTCCCATACCTGGATATTTCGACTTAGGAGGTAGATTACATAATTTCTGCAAAGCCCCACTAGGGTCACAAAGGGGTATGGAAATCTGCTGTTGCAAAAGAAAAAAAAATCCATCTTTAACTAGACACTGTGAGAAAGGAGAGATGGAAATGGCCATATTAAAACTACATCTTTTTTTTCACATGACCATAGAGTATATTTTGAAATATTATATATGCATAGAATAAGTATAACTTGTTCAGATTAGGATTCCATCATTGTGGTAGTACATGATGTGGAGTTACATTGGTCATGTCATTTATATATGAGGATAGGAAAGATATGTCCATTTTATTCTACTGTCTTTCCTATTACCATCCCTCCTCCCTTCCCTTCATTTCTCTTTGTGTAGTCCAATGAACTTCTGTTTTTCCCCTCCCTTGTTGTGGGTTAGCATCCACATATCAGAGACATTCTGTCTTTAGTTTTGGGGAACTAGCTTATTTCACTTAGCATGATATTCTCCAGTTCCATCCATTTACCATCAAGTGCCATAATTTCATTCTTCTTTATGGCTGAGTAATATTCCATTGTGTATATTTACATTTTCTTTATCCATTCATCTGTTGTAGGGTGTCTAGTTTGGTTCCATAGCTTGGCTATTGTGAATTGAACTGCTATAAACATTGATGTAGCTGTGTCACTGTAGTGTACTGATTTTAAGTCCTTTGGGTATATGCTGAGAAATAGGATAACAGGGTCAAATGGTGGTCCCATTCAAGTTTTCTAAGGAATCTCTTCTATACTGCTTTCCAGATTGGTTGTACCAATTTGTAGCCCCACCAGCAATGTATGAGTGTACCTTTTCCCCCATATCCTTGCCAACATTTATTGTCACTTGTATTCTTGATAAATGCTGTTCTGACTGGGGTGAGACTGAATCTCAGTGTAATTTTGATTTGCATTTCTATAATTGCTGAAAATGTTTAACATTTTTTCTACATTTTTGACCATTCATATTTCTTCTTCTGTGAAATGTCTGTTCAATTCCTTAGCCAATTTATTGATTGAGTTACTTGGATTTTTGGTGTTACATTTTTTGATTCTTTTTTTTTTAAATCATTTTCTTAGGCTATTTTGTAAAATAACTGGGTATGCATTGATTTGTATTTGGCATTAATGGGTTTTTGATGTAATGGTTCTCAACCTGTAGTGAAGACAAAATCCAGGGGCAAATTCATGGAGAAGTTCTTGGTCTAATTTATACAATAGCTGAGAAAGAGCAAAAGGGAATTTTTTTGAAGTGATATAAATTTTCATATTTTGGTAGGAGCTTAAATTATCCAAGTGAATAATTTTGCCAAATCTCAGTGAATTTATACTTAAGATATGTACATTTGTTCTTTTCTTTGTATAAGTTTTGTAGCAAGAGAAATATTCTAAATTAATATTGAACAAAGTGGAGGGGGAAGCAAAACAAAAAAAAACCCAAAACTACATCTGAGAGCCAGGCTGTCAGAAAAACACATGCTACTCTGAACCATGTAGGATGAATGTCTCTCATTTGCATGGAGAATATGGAGGGGGGTGCCTCCCCCCCCCCAGTATTTAGTGATTGTCTAGTTTAATGTTCTTCAAATGTCAATACCTTTTATATTTGTTCACATCACTTCTGAGAAAGTGCATCAATTGAACAAATACTTACTCAGATCTTAACATGAGCCCAGGAATATAGCAATAAACAAAACACAAAAAAATCTTTCCCCACTAGAGCAAAGTGCTAATGAGGTAGTTATTACTTATGGTGGTAATTACTCTCTTTATCTAATCTCTCTCCCTTGTTGTAAACTATTTGGCACATTATTTGCCTGATTTTCCTCTGACCAATTTAAAAACTGGTAAAGACTTAACATCTTAAACATCTGTTGAACTAACAAATGACTTCTAAAGACTGGCTAGAATTATGAAGCTTTAGAGATGAGCTCCCTTTGTCTACAGGCAAAACTAATACCACCCTCCCTCTTTGGTCACAAGTCTCTATTTCAGCTGCTATTCCAGTGCAACTGCAGAAAGGCTGGTTTAAGTCTTGGTGTCCTTAGATTGGGAACACCTTTAGATAGAAAGCAGCTTACATACCAACACATTCACCAGCACTAAGGAAACTCAGATTGTTATTCAATTCAATGCAATGTTGATTTTTCATCAGTATGTACTTGCAGGTTAATCTCCACATCCATACAAAGAAAGCAGAGCTGGCATGTCAGGTAAGTCTCTGGGCTCAAGCCCCAGTCACGTGGTCACATAGGATGTGACCATAAACAACTTGCATTCCCTCCTGAAGCTTTAACCTGCCAAATTGTGCTACTTACTATAGTTTAAGATTTCTTTAGCCCTAGAATTTTAAGCACTAAACAGATATAAGTTGGTGAAGCATGGCACTCTAAAGTAGAGAAAATACTATTTGCTAATCTTTAAAGATCAAATTTATTTAAACTTGACAATATGTTTTTAAAGTATTTTATTCTTCTTTTCCTTGGTGGTATGGCAGGACTTGGATAAGATGCAACTTGTTCAAGGTCAGAATGATTATCCAGCTTTTGAACTCAAACTGTCCAAATCCAAAACCCCACCATATTGTCCACGTACTGCAAGACTGATTTGTGTAGGTGGCTTTGCTGAGATACAACCCTGTTTCATCCTCTTTTTGCTACAGGACATAATGGAAGAATAAACTGTAATGAATTAATAATATGAAATCATCACTAAATATGCTTTCATGACTCCTGTCCCTTCACAAAAATTCTTTGAATTGCGCTATTAAGAATGCTGGGGTTGTGGCTCTGTGGCAGAGCACTTGCCTTACACATGTGAGGCACTGGGTTCCATCCTCACCACTACATAAAAATAAGCAAAGATATTATGTCTGTGTAAAACTAAAAAAATATATATTTTAAAAAGAATGCAATTAGGGGGATGAGGTTGTGGCTCAGTGGTAGAGTTCTCTCCTAGCATGCATGAGGCACTGCGTTCGATCCTCAGTACCACATAAAAATAAAATAAAGACATTGTGTCCACCTACAACTAAAAAATAAATATTAAAAAAAAAGAATGCAATTAGTTCCTATTAAATAAAGACAGTTAAGCTAACATGACCTCCTTCCCCACCCACGGTACATTTCCACACAAACCCAAATTACTCAAAAGAATATGCCTCTGAAATCAAAAGAGGGTATTTATAAAAAGATTTGATTGGTTGATATACATCTTCAAATATGAGAAATCTGAAATCAAAAGAGGGTATTTATAAAAAGATTTGATTGGTTGATATACATCTTCAAATATGAGAAATCTTCTTAATCAAGAGATTTCTAGCATCATAAATTGTACTTTCAGTAAGTCATTGATTGAAGAGATAGATCATGAAAAGCACCCATGAAGTAAAAACCTCTAAACAAATTTTAATTTCCTTCATTATAATGCTTATATTTCCCTGAAAAAATAATCATATGCATGGGGACAAGTGGGACAATAGTAAAGAAGCTTGAGCGACTTAAAAAAAAGGTTTTTAAGTAGAATAATAGGATCCTTTTTTTTTTTTCAAAAAATAACTGAAATTAAAGAGGAGGACCAATGGTTTGGGGAGAGAATGGCAGCAGGAGGTGAATTAGGAGCTGAGAAATCACAACTGGAAGCAATACACAAGATAGGATTTCCAAAAAATAGCTGTACCCATTGATCAGGTGAGAAACTGATATGACTCCATTTTTGAGAAACCAGCTTCTATCTCAAGGCCTGTCTAGAGGGAGGGGGCGTAACCCTTGTCCTTGGAAAAACCCACAGAGCTCCTAGGCACATAGCCACCCTGCTGAGTTGTTTGTCTGTAAATAACAGTAGAGTGCCAGGTATCCCTGACTCAGTTAAGCTAGGTGAGGACCCATAGCAACCCCCTAGCAACCCACCAATTAGCATGAGACAGGGAAAATCTGAAATGCCAGGTGACCCTCCCAGTAGCTTCAGTGACTGATAACATGATTAGGCCACCTGCAGTTTAGGCCACTCTTGCAACCCCTCATGGCCTAAACCAATCAGTTCAAATGTATCCACCTCTGAACCCACCAGTCACCCTTACCCAACTTGTTCCCGCCAGTTAATGTGCTAATCAATATTAAGAATTGTTGTTTGATTTTCCCACGATATGAAATGATTTGCTGTGTGATGTTGTGACACATAGAGTATCCCCCCCAAAACTATAAATTCTCACTGAACTAAGAGTCAGGACTTACTCCTCGGGACCACTGCGTTGGAAACACTTGTGAGTCTAGGCTCGAGCTTGCAATAAAGACTCTTGTGTGATTGCATTGGATTCGGCTCCTGGAGGTCTATTGGGGTCTCAGAATCTGGCACTATACTGGCAGACCTTTATACCTACGTCAACAATAGCACGTGGCAGAAGTAGTGCAATGTCACTTTTAAGTCTAGATCATAGAAGGCCATAAGGATTCTTCCAGGTTCTGTCTCCTAGGATTGTATCTTGGGAACTCTAAGCTGATATATAGGAAGGATGATTATCCTGAAGATGCTTTAATGAGAGGCCACATTGTGAAGCCTCATAGAAGTAGGAAAAGGTGCTCAGGAAGCCCAACTGGGCCAGCCCCCAGCTATTTGAATCTTCCTATCACCAACCCAGGGCAAAGAAAGTCTTATGCCAATGAGATCTGTGAGTGTGGCTTTTACATAATGGAATAAAACTCAATAAATTTCAGAGAAGACCTACCCAGTTTTTAAGAGAATTATATGGGAGAAATATTCAGTTTAAGTTAAAAGGAATAGAAACAGCACAAAATCAAAAGAGGGCTTTCACTTCCCAAACAACTATAGGTAGGAAGGAAGCTGAGAAAATTGGCTGCTGAAGCCAATTTTTCATTCTCTATCATGAAAACCATTGATGACTCTAGTGCTAAAGCAGAGAACCCAGAAAAGGGAACTAAGAAAAATTAATTATAGACTGTAAAGCTGATTTCTAATCAAGAAACTGGTAGAATAGAATGTACCTGGCCTTATTTCAAAGTTACTTTGAACAGTGACTCCTGTGTGCTTCCCATTTTTCCTTTCATTTTAGTAGTAATCCTAAATCTCTTATTGTGTGTTGGATGTTTGGGAAACATAGAACTTGTCTTTGTAGTCTCAGACCTTTTAGATCAATAGAAATTGTACTTAAGTTGCTGAACACAAGGAACTATATGCATCCTCCTCTTCACCAGGACCAGATTTACATGTCAAGATCCTGGACTTTGATCTGATGTCATAAAGAGCTGATAACTGAGAGTCTTGAGGGAAAAAAATGGTATTTTGCATATGATATAGATATAATTGTTGTGACCAAAGGTTGGCCTGTGAGAGTATATTTTCCAAAGATGGCCACAGCTATCCTAACTGCTCTTCTTACACTGTGACATTGCCATTCTTCTAGATCATTGTAATTGCATCAACTAAGACCCTGAGGCAATGACACACTTGGACTTCGAAGCTAAATCATAACAAGGTGATTGGGTCCCAACTGATTGGCTGTATTTCTTAGGACATAGGCCCTAAGTGCTGATGTACTAGAAGCCCCACTGCTCTGAAATTGCCTTGCTGGAAAGACTTCATGTAAAAATAAAAAGACCTGTCCAAGGAGTCCCAGCTATTAACTCCAGATGTCTGAGTCTTCCTAGGATCACCTGTCAGACATATGAGCAAAAGAACCTTCAGATAGTTTCAGCCCCCAATCTTCAAATTCCCTCAGCTGACACCAGGCAGAGCTGAAACAAACACTGAACACAATGACTATGTGAGGAAAATACATGTAAAACTAAGTTTTAGGGAGGTTTGTTATGTGGCCATAATAATTGGATTAATTCCAAATTGCCCCTGCTGCATTGAATCTAAGAAAAACATTTTCAGAATGTAATTATCCACATAAGAATATTCCACATAAGAATATTCCCAGGCATCATCCAGGATTCTGTTGCCCCAATACTGACCGCACTGAATATCGCTGTAACCCAATGGATGGTGCCTCAACAAGGCATCATCTTGGTGGCTGAAAAGCAGTCCTCAACCAGACACCAAATCTGTTCAGCAAACACTTAGGCACACTCAACCCAGAATTTCTCAAACTCTGTCTTTTCAGAAACTAATAACGACAACCCTGAACAAGAAAATTATTTTCTATCCTTATGATTTAAATAATCACTTAGTCTTCATTATTCAGCCCTGATGTTTATTCCAGTTTTAGAGAATAATTAAAATAAGCTTTAACTATCCTCCCTTTCCCAAGCACACACAATAGTCCATACAAGTTATATCTGCAGATTCCCTATGGTTATTCCTCCAAAAACCAAATGTCACTGGCTCAGCTACTCTGGCTCCATTGACTTCAGAGAAGAAAACATTGAACCCCCTCTGCTGTGGTCTGATACATGTGCCCCTCCAGAATTCACATGTTGGAGCTTAAACCCCAAGGTTTAAGCATTGAGGAGTAGGGCCCCTGGGCGATGATTAGGATATGAGGGGGCTCCATGCTCATGATTGGGATTAATGCCTTTATAAAAGAGGCTTCAGAGAGCTGCCTGGCCTATCTATCTCTTCTGCTATGTAAGGATCCAGCACTCTTCCCATTTTGCCCTTCTGTTCTTCTATAAGGACACAGCAACAAAGCACCATCTTGGCAGCTGAAAAGCAGTCCTCACCAGACACCAAATCTGTTGGCATTGTTATGCTCGAATTCGGGACCCCCAAAAGACTACCAGAGACCAAGATCAATGTAAGCAGCAAAGAGGTGTTTATTGCGAGCTAGCTCGGTCCTTCGCATGCACACAGCAACTGGTGATGCTGAGAGGCCCCGAGCCCAGGGTTTGTAGCAGTTTTATACATTCTTTGGAGAAGGCAGGGACCCCCACAAACATCATAGCATCTCTTAGCAAATCATCACACACCACGGGAAAATCATAAAACAACTCTAAAACATGATTAGCACATTCACTGGCGGGAACAAGTTGGGTAAGGGTGATTGGCTAGTAAAATAGGGAAATTCCTTTGAACTGATTGGTTTAAGCCATGAGGGGTGTTCCTGCTGAACTACAGGGTTTCCCAACATGTTATCAATCACCATAAACTACTGGGAGGGTCATCTAGCATCCCAGGTATTTCCCTGTCTCATGCTGATTGGTGGCTACTAGGGGGTTGCTATGGATCCCTACCTAGCCTGACTGAGTCAGGGACACCTGGTGCAGCAGATCTCTCCTGTTATTTGGAGATAATCAACTCAGCAGGGTATGTGCCTAGGAGTGCTCTGTAGGTCTTTCCAAGGACAAGGGTCATGCCCCCTTCCTTGGACAGGCTTTGCTCTGAGGTAGGGGCTGGTTTTTCAGCATCTTGATCTTGGACTTCTCAGCTTCAGAACTATGGGCAATAATCTCAGACATTTAGTTATAGCAGCATGTATAGACTAAGATACCCATCCAGACCAGTCTCTTACATTAATGCTGGTGACTACCTAATCCATTCTCTACCCATTCTCCATGTTCTACCATCCAAGGTCCATTGTCATCTAGCCAATTTAGAGACGAAAGTGCTTATGTTTCTGTCTGCCTTCACCTTCGAAATTTTACAAAAAGAAGTCTCCATATGTCTCCTCCTCATTGTTACCCCTTTACCTCTCAAATTTAAAAACAGTTTAAAGAGCACAGATGACTTCACAGAGGTGAAGTCTAGGCTTGGCTGACAGGTGGCAAGCCAACACAGCCTCAGGAAATATGTTATTTTTTGAAGACGTGAGGATCTAAAATTCGGATTTTTGATTTTGCATCCAAAAAATTATATCTTTTCAGGAGCTAGAGTAGATTCATGGTGATCAGACTTATTCTGAGATGTAAATTGGAATTCCAATATTTTACTTTAAAATAAGAAATATCATCTGACTTGTGGGACAGGATGCTTGCACCCACAAGAGCAATTATTGCTTTTTCCCTCAATTGTAAATGTGCAATAAAAGTCTAATTCTTCTATTCTGTGGTAGAAATACTAAAACACACCTTGTTTCCTTCCAATTTTAACCTCCTCAAAATCAGAATGCTTCTTACAATTGACTGTGTTTATAATCATTGTCAGCTAGGTGGCAGTCATGACATAGTGGATTTAAAACCTATTGATGTAGTAGTTCCTCAAAAAGCTAAACATAGATGCTATCTGATCCAGCACTTCCAGTCCTAGATGTAAATCCATGAGAACTAAAAACATATCTAAACAAAAGCTTGTACATGAATGTTTATAACTGTGTTATCCTAAGTAGCCAAAAGAAAGTGAAAACAGCCGAATGTTTATCAATCAATATATGGATAAATAAAATGTGGCATTTACATATATGGAATACTATTGTATCATAAAAAATGAATGAAGTACAGATCCATGCTGTAGCATAGACAAACATTGAAAACGTTATGCTAAGAGGAAGAAGCCAGGCATCAAAGGCTACATATTATACGATTATAGTTATATACATAGTTTAGAATAGGCAAATCCATAGAAACAAAAAGGAGGTTAGTGATCCCCAGAAGGCAGGAAAGAGGAGAATGGGAAGTGATTGCTAATGGTACAGAATTTCTGCTTGGGGTGATGAAAACTGTCTTGGAATTAGATGGCAATTGTACACATTAAAGGAGTGAATGTTACTGTCTATGAATATATCACATAAAAGAGGACTTAACAAGAAGTCATAAAGCCTATGTCAAAAATGGAAAATGACAACAATGATGACAATAAAACTGCTGATGAGATTAAGAAAGTGCCATCATCAATGTGTCTGAGGGTCAATGACACAGTATGTGAAGAACAGCATTTGCTGAGGTCTGGAAAGGTCATAGAATGATAAGGACATTCAAGTGACCAAGGGTTGTCACAGATGAGGTATCCATCTCCTTTCATTTCTGCAGTAGGGGTCAGCAAACTGTGGCTTGTGAGTCATATCTGAATATTGCCTGTATTTCTTTTGGTATGGCCAACAAATTAAGAAGAGATTTTACACTTTTAAATGGCTAAAACAATAACAAAAGAAAGTTATTATTTTATTACAAATAAAACCCCGAAATTCAAATGTTAGCATTTATAAATAAAGTTTTATTGGACACAGCCATGCCTATTTTATGTGACAGTGGAATAGTTGAATAGTTATAGCAGAGACTGCATGTGGTCTACAGAGTCTAAAATATTATATGCCCATTTACAAAAAAGTTTACCCTCAACTCATTTAAAATACTAATTGTAAGTGTTATGTGGTCACGAAATTTTCACCAAGATTTCAAAGGAAAGCCTAAGAGGCCAGGCAGAGTGTGGCAGGGTTAGTCTCTCCCACCAGCCTTGACGGGGTGATATGTGGAGCTGTGAAAGTGAAGCCAAAGCTGCAGTGGAGAGCCCAGGAAGATAGAGATGCCAAGAAAGTGCAATGCCTGCCAAGGGAAGCTGCAGGCAGCAAGCAAAACCTGCCCAAGAGAGGCCACTGTGTTCTGCAGCCAGCAAAATCATAGGGATAGAGCTGCCTCAACCACTGGCAGCCAACCTCCCGCCACAGTGTATCCCAGATGCCGACACTAAGATCTGACATTTACCCTGCTGGGTTTCAGTCTCACTTTGATCCAATCCTTCCTTATTTTCTTATTTCTCTCTTTAGAATGAGAATGTCTATTCATTTTATCTTGGTAGTATGTAATTTCCTTTTGATTTTTCATAAAGACTGAGTTTTCCTTGAGTCTTAGAGGAGACTTCAGACTTGGACTTTTGAGCAATGCTGGATCCAGTAAGACTTCAGAATTCTTAGGGATGGACAAAATTCATTTTGCATTATGAGATGGACGAGAGCCTTTGGGGGCCAGGACAGAATGCTATAATTTGGATCTGGAATGACCCCACCTCCACAAAGGCCATATGTCCAAAGCTTAGTCCTCAGCTTTCGAGGTGGTAGAAACTTTAAGAAACAGGATCGAGTGGGAGGTTTTAGGTCATTGGAGGTATGCCTTCAAAGGGGATTATGGGACTGTGGTCTTTTTCCTTTCTCTGACTTCCTGGCCATAAGATGAACAGGTATGCCATGTGTGCCTGCCATGAATGTGCTGCCCACCCCCCCCACCATCAGAGGCACAAAAGTAACAAGACCAACCCACCTCAGACTGAAACTCTGAAGTTGTAAGCCAAAATAAACCTTTCCTCTTTTCAAGTTGATGATCTCAGGAATTTGTAACAATGATGAAAACCTTGCTAACACACTGATATTATTGAAGGTGCTGGAAAACTAATTAGTTTGCTAATAAGAGCACTCAGGGTCTACAGCCATGCAGCTCCAACATATTTTTTCCAGGTTTGTTTTTTCCTGATGACTATTCCAGCTCCCTTTGAACACATTAGCCTGAACATATGGGCTACAGTGATTTTTTTCCCTTCCTGCTCAATTAAGATATATTTTTCCATGTTTCCTGTTGATTTTAATAGGTAATCTCTTAGAGGCCTACGGGCATCTTCTTGTTGCCAATGCATACAGTCATTTCCGTTGGACTGGGAGAGGAGACTCAGTCTTCCTTCCATGTCCTTCAGACCTTTTAGTGGACTTTATGTGATTTCCACTTGCCTGTATCTATCCCTATTGCCTGGAGTATTTTTGCCAGAAGCACAATGTGTCTATCTACGCTTCTGACAGGTGAAAAGTGCAAGGGAATTAGCACCCCAAGGAATGACCTCAGTAACTCTTGGGAATTGGCTTATAAATACCTGAGCTGCCTAATCCCTTGGCATTTTGCATCTTTTCCCAGAAGTCCTCATGGGATTAAGCTCTAGCCTTTCACTGTGATTGCTTGTTCTAATATTTCCTCTTTTTATTTGCCTTCCCTTCCCTATTTTACTACTCCAATTTATATCAGTGTTTTCTGAAATTCCCAAATGAATTGTTTTCAAAGAATGCTTGTCTCAGTCTCTGTTCCTAAGAGAAATCAAACACACACACACACACACACACACACACACACACACACACACACATTCTACAGACCTTTAAGTTTTATCAGCTGGAGTAAAGATATATTTGGAATAACACATAGAATTTTCAGAAATCTCAACTCTTTCAGCAAGGGGTCAAGATGAACATACTCTAAATAAATTTGCTCCTCTCCCAAGAGAAGTGAAGAACAAACACTTGCACTAAGTTCCTCCTTAGTCTCTGCTTATGTCACTGGGGACATAGTCCAGGGCTATCTGAAGCTCTTACTCATACTGCATCAGTTTTAGACCCACATATATAGCAGCTTAATGGACATCATCTGGATGTAAATCATACTTCAATCTTTATATATTGAATGTATATGTATCTTAGTCAGCTTTTCTTCACTGTGACAAAAATACATGATGAGAACAACTTAGGAGAGGAAAAGTTTATTTTGGCTCGTGGTTTCAGAAGTTCAGTTTGTGCTTGGCTGGCTCCATTGCTTTGGGTCTAAAGTGAGGCAGAACATCATGGTAGAAGAGCAGGGTGGAGGAAAGCAGTTCAGCTCATGGCATCTGGGAAGCAGAGAGACTGGTGGAAGGGGGGATGAACAGCCAAGAACAAAATATACTACTCCCTAAAGGCATGCCCCCAGTGACCTACTTCCTCCAGTCACACCCTACCTACCTACCTATAGTTTCCACAAAGTAATATTCAAATTATTAATCCATTAAATGGATTAATCCACCAATGATGTTACAGCTTTAATAACATATAATCATTTCACCTCTGAATATTGGTGAATTAGATATCATGTTTCTAACACATGAGCTTTTCAGAGGTTGCTTCATATCCAAACCCTAACAATATGTAATGAATATATGTATATATAAAATTCATGTATATATATGTTTATGGTTGAATATGAAATGTCCCCCAACGGCTTATGTGTTGAAGATTTACATCAAAGTTCACAGGTAGGGCTTCTGGGAAATGATTGGACCATGAAGACTCTGGTCTTACCAATGGATTGATCCACTAATAGGTTCATAATTGAATAGACTATTGGGAGGTGATGGAAATGATAGATTATGTGACCTATATGGAAGAAATAAGTTCTGTCCTTGAAGGGTATATCTTGTCCCTGGATGTTCCCTTCCCACTCTCTTTCCCAGCCACCACGGATTGTGCAGTTTTCTCTGCCAGGGTTCCCCACCATGATATTCTGTCTCAACACAGGTTCAGCAACAACAAAGCCAAGTGACCATGGATTGAAACTTCTGAAACTGGATGCTAAAGCAAATCTTTATTCTTTTAGATATTTTCCCCCTTCAGGTATTTTTATCACAGTGATGAAATAAGTGCCAACTAACACAATATATATATATATATATATATATATATATATATAAAATCTAACTCAATATTATTTGTATCTGCCCATACTTACTCCAATTTCCTTCCCCACCAAAACAAATCAGAATGAATGAAATATTGCTTCCTCTGATATTTCTTATTCTACTCATAGTACTGTCTTCCAACATATTCTTCAAATATGGAGACATCCTTAGCCATGCCCCATCTAGCTGGGGTTAGAGGTGTCTCTATATCACTGTGGCTCCTCACATCATCTACCTCCTAACTGACCTCCTGCTACAGGACTCTCCATATGTTATTTGGCTCTCCACATTGCTGCCAAAATTATTTTTCAGAAAATATAATCAATCAAATTCTGTCACTTTGCTTTAAACCCTCTTCTGACTTCATCTTTCCTACAAAATAAATTTTAATCTTCCTGGCATGTCTCCCAAAGCCTATAATAATTTGTCCAGGCTCCTTATAGTTAGCTATTTTTCACACTTGAGTGAATACTTTTCAAACAGATAGAGATGCCATATGATAAAGAAAATATAGATGCATTTCAAAATTTTAATGAATGCATACTGATTTTATTCAAATATTTTTCAATCAAAGGGATACAAAAAAGTACAACTTTTAGCATGTAAAATTGCAACTTTCTGAAAATTAAAAAAAAGATTCTCATACTATAAAACTTGGAAGCAAATCATATATTATATAGTATAATAACAATTTTTAATTGTAGTAAGAACATTTAACAGGAGATCTGCCCTTTAACAGATTTTAACTTTATGCTACAGTATTGTTGTTTATAGGGATAATATTGTATAGCAAATCTCTAGAACTTATCCATCTTGTATTACTGTAATTTTATATCCATTAATTAGCAATTCTTCATTTCCCTCCAACCCCCAGCCCATGGCAACCACTATTCTGTTCTTTGCTTCTATGTTAAATATTTTAAATACTTCCAATAGTGAAATCATGTAGTATTTGTTCTTCTGTGACTACTTTATATCACTTAGCATCATGCCCTTACTTTAAAGTCCTTCAGCACTTATTCATGTTAAGTTACTTTTTAAGGCAATGTTATTGGAAGCATATAGAACTTAAAAAATAATGGTATATTTGGCTAGAATGTGTTTAGTTTTATGTTAGAGTGAGAATGTGTGTATACTGTGTGAATGAGGCTGAGTGGTGGAAAGGAAATTCTCCCAGGACTTGTGTAAATAGAGAAGATATTATACTTCATTTTTTATTCAATTAAAACAAACTGGGTTCTTTGGTAGGTTACTTCTTTGGAAGTAAAGGCATCCCAATTGTAATACAGTAAAATTTAAGGTACACAAAAAGGAAAGATAGAAACAGTTTTCCACCTTAATAAATCCACTGGCTTTTTAAGCAGCATCTTGTGGTAACTAGAAAGAGAGGACTGAATTCAAAAGGATTTGGGCTCAAATCCTAAGAAGACTCTGGGTAACTATAAGACATTGGACAAGTCATTTCTCTGAGACTGTTTCTTGATAAACTGAATAACAGACACATTCTAAAACATGATAATTTCAAATTAAATCAAGTTGTTCTTTTGATATTAATGTATTTTTTTCTTTTTACTTATTACCTATTGCTAAAATTATCATGCTCCCAAATACTTCATACATGTTTAAGGTATATCCTTAAATCTTTCTTAGTTTACAGATATGAAAAACAAAAGAGGTAATGTCATTATATCATGAAATGGTAATTATAGAAAAACCACAAAGGCCAATAAGTTTACAAGGATTGCTAAAAATGATCAAGTTGGGCAAAGTTAAAGACAAACAAAAAAATGATATGAATCGCTGGGGATATAGCTCAGTTGGTAGAGTGCTTGCCTTGCATGCACAAGGCCCTGGGTTCAATCCCCAGCACCACACAAAAATAAAAATAAATAATTATTAAAAAAAAAATGATATGAATCAAAAAAGATATTTCTCTAAAACAACTGGGAGTCTTACAGAGACATGAAGAAAGAAGATGGTGGATCCAAGGCTAGAGATTGTTACACATATATGGAAAGATGAAAGGGCAAGAAAAATAAGGTTTCAGAAGGAGAAATATTGAAATTATGGGCCAGAGGTGGTAAAGTTGACAAGGAAAGAAGTAAAGCCACACAGGCAAGTTAACAGAGAGTATAGAGAATTAGGAAGAATCAGAATCCAAAATATTGAGCAAGTTGTAGTAGGTGAGACAGTAAAAAATCAGAGATGAAACAAAGATTTGAAGAGGAAGGTACTTTGGATTTTAAAATCATAAAATAAAATAATAGCTACATATGAATTAAAAGCCTTTTAAAATATTAAATATTAAGAATCAATGATGAGAATGTTTTTGGCCTGCCACTCTCTTAGAAATTATGGGTTATCAAAGGATTGACAGGCTCCTAGTGAAAAACTCCAGGACACAGAGATGCATAAATTCTGAGGTTTGTTAGAGATGACCAATCCACTTCTCATTTCTCTACCCTAACGAGTCTTATAAAACAAAACAAACAAACAAAAACATATGCAGGTAAGAGGGGGTCTCATGGCAGTCTTACACTGTCAGGGACCACCCTGAATAGGAGCTGAGCACACCCCCCTAACCTTGAGTAATGGGGGTCTGGAACTGGCATCACACACAGTGGGAGGCACGTGGGCCTCATCTTCACTGGGCAAGGAAGTGCAGCTCTGGGAGTGGATGTCACCAAATGGGACTAGGCTACACCCCCCTGTTTGCTGTAACACAATATCTTCCCTTATTTGGGTGGAATTTTCTATCAAATATCTTTCCCCTAAATAAAAACAGGGTTTCAAGGTATGCTCCCTCTCTTGCCTCTTGCCTCCCATGCTCCTCTTGCCTTTCCAGCATGGGAGCTGACATCTGAAGTCTCAGAGCCATCCCTGACCACCAAGAAAGGTATTTCTGTGTTTATGTGGTTTTTTAGTTGCCAGCTCAGCCAGCTGGTGTCATTATACCAACTAAAAACCCTATTCTCCTCTTTCCAAATTTCTGGCCAAGCCTGACTCAGCTTAGCCTTATGCCTCAACACCAAGGGCCTCAGTACCATTATTCAGACAATACTCAACAAAGTGTGTTTAGCTGCCAAAGAGCTCCCTGTTTCTTCATCTACTTGCTAGGAGACAATTCTCCATAGGTCTTTGGTGTTTCTGCATGTCTTGTGAGTAGAGGAACTGATTGTATCAAACTATCTTTTCAAGAATGGTTATATAGGAATAGTCTTGGAAAATAAAGATAATATTTCTCTCTAGAGCAAAGGGAAATTTTGTTTACTGCTCACCATAAAAGATTCAGGTTCTATAATGCCAAGGTTCTTCTTTGTACCCATCTGCTCAGTGCATAAGTAGAAGTCACCTAGTTCTCTTTGCATTGCCCTGTGGGAATTAGAGTTTCAGAACCATTGCAAGAAAATACTCTGGCTACTGCTATTACTATAATAAAATCCTTTGTCTCTGACTCAAGGGTCTCATATAATCTGTCAACATTCATAAAACTGTCAGGCTAACTTGTTAGTTTGCAAGTAGGGGGAAAACCTCAGATACTTCACGGTTCTTGACATTTGGCAAGTATTATTAGCAATAAAAATTGCTTTTAAATCCTTGAAGCAGAAACTTTATATAATGGGCTTCCCTAATGGATTCCCTCAGACCACTACCAACTAATGCAGACCTAGAAATAGCAATAATAACCACTTATGTATTGTATGAAACTGTTAGCGCCCCATTAAAATCCCCCTTGGATGCCTTCTGGCAGCTCTGTGCACCAATCCTCCAGCTTCTGCAAGATTTTGCTGCTAACTGCTTTACTGTGATCTTCTTCAGAGAACTGGCCTTGGACCCTGAAGTCATTTCACCTCCAGGAAGTGTCCTGGAAGTGACTGGAAGTTTATATTTCTTGCAATGAATGAGTAAAGTGAGAGTAGGAAACCTCTGCTCCTTTTCTTCAAGGAAGTACAAAGTTGGGTACAATTTATGTTCCAGAACTTCCTGTGAGATCAGGCCACGGCTGGAACTACCTCTAAAATGTTACCCTTGCCTAGCTTCTTTCCCTTCCCTTTTCTGCTTCCCTCTCTTCTGAACTATGTCTTACGATCAGAAAAGAAATAGATCAGAATAACCCAAGTATCTCTGCAGAGAAAAGTGAGCCCCATTCCAGCTATTCAGAGGCTGCCTGGTTTGCTGCACCACTTATAATGTTGTTTCTGCTTTTGTTTATATCTCCTTCAGAGACGATGATTGCCATGTTTTTGTTTTTCTCTGCACTTTCTTCCTGTCCCCACTCCCCCCGTGACTGTACATTATCTGCTATGTTATTTTTCCTCCTATAGTCAGAACTAAGAGGACATGGTAACTGACACAGACTTGTTCCATGGATTGGTACTGAATTAATGGGTGGTGATCTGTTAGCCCTCTACACACACTGCTGTCAACATCAAAAGTCTTTCTATTCTGTTCCCACACTGGATGCATCCCTCCTTCCTCTGGGTCCAAAGCACTTGGGGCTTAACTTATAGTGGCTATTCCAGTCTAACCTGACCTAGAGACCTTAGGTTAAGTCCACATCTCCCTCCAAGGCAGTGAAAATTCAGAAAAAAAAAAAAAAAAAAAACTTGCTTTACCTACTAACTCCTGGTATTGAGTAGGGGCTGGGATATCTGCTTCATTTGTCAACATTCTATTTTAGTATTACTTGACCAGTGTCTGATTCCTTTATCACTAGGAATGAAATCAATGCTGGAGAGGGGAAAAAAGCATAAGGGCAGATCCCAGTGATGAAATTCCTTTTTAATGTAAATGCAAATAATCTATGAGACACCTGAATTTCCATATCTGTAAACTGAGTGGGCTAAACCAGCTCTGCAGATGCTTCCAGTCCTACCAATTGAGTACTACACAGAGAGGAGGATTTTGAAAACATGGCACCATGGTAAAGCTGATCAGCCTGACTTGTAGAAACATCACAGTAACTTTTAAATATTCATTATTCTCATTTGGAGAATAAGAAAGACTCTCAGAGCTTTGATTTGTTTATCACATAGTATGCCTAGGATTTGACAAATCATTTTGACTTTTTAATCACATCCTCAGTGACCTACCTCCTCTAAATCTGTTTGAACCCACAGTCCACTCTCCATAACCTCCACACATTCTTCTTTTGGGGACTAACCAGAGGATGTCCTGATGATACTGGCTGAACTGGTGGCTTCCTTAGAATGAAAAAATCATTTTCATCCTACTTTTTGTCATAGGCCATCATTGAAGAGTTTCATAGCTTGGCATTATAGTGTTGCTAAATGATGTCTTTTTCTTAACTGCCTTAATTCTCTTACTAGAGCCCATTAAAAGAACCAGAAGACTTTAACATTATTTCATTTGAATGATTGAAAATGAAGAATAAAATCTTTCCTTGCTCTACATAGGTTTTAGGGTATCCTACCACACAATCCTCCTTCATTCCTCACCCAAATACCAAATTTAATAGTTCAAGTTCATCCTTGAAATGAGAATCTATGCCTTCTAAAGCTTGGCTAAGAAAACTATTTTCGTCATTGAACTCTCAAATGTAGGAAAAATATTTCATGAAAATTTATATCTTCTTGGTCCCTTCTATTTATATTGGGAATCCCTTTACTACCAAACATAAAATTCCAACTATACCCCCAACTGTTCTTCCTTAATAACCAAAGACTGAGAAAAATATGTGATTAAAAAGTCAAAATGATCTGTCAAATTTTGAAATAAGTTTTTATTTTCTGCATCTCAGTAGCATCTACGTCCATCTGAAAAATAAGACCAGCTGGGCCAATTGTTAAGGGCCTTGGGTGGCATATGGAAGATATTGAAATATATCCTGTGGGCAAAATAGAGTCAAGAGGTTTTAAAACAAACTGGCAGGATCAGAAGATGATCTTGTCAGCAGTGTGGAAAGTCAAATGAAATACGGAAAGAACAGTGGCAGGAGGTCAGGAAGGAGGCGGGAAGTGATGCCAGGAGCCACAGTGATAGAGAAACACCTCTGGCCCCAATCCTGGAGGGCTTGGTGAACAACCAGATATGGACAATAGAGGAAATGGAGTGTCAAGAGATGCTTCTAGATTTGGAAACTTTTGCAAAGAGTATTACCCTTTAAAGAGTAACTATCAGAGTAGGTATGTTTTGTTGAGTTGTATATCTTGGGTGGGACTGGGAGTTGGAGTGATGAAATGGTTGGTGAGATTGATAATACTAATGTGGATTTATGTGTATTAAACTTTGCTTTAGTTGGCTTTCTTGCTGCTGCAACAAGAAAACCTGACGAGAACACTTTTAGAGGAGGAAAAGTTTATTTTAGGGCTCATGATTTCAGAGATATCCATCCACAGATGGTTGACTCCATTGCTCTGGGTCCAAGATGTGGCAGAATATCATGAAGGAAGAATGTGGTGGAGGAAAGCAGTTCAGGACATGACCATTAGAAAGCAGAAACACACACACATACACACACACACACACAGAGTGCACTCCACCCTCCAGGGACAAAGTACAAACCCCAAAGTCACATCCTCAGTGACCCACCTCCTCCAGCCACACCTTACCTTACCTATAGTTATCCCCCAGTTCATCCCTATCGGGGATTAATGCACTGATTAGGTTAAGGTTTTCATAACCCCATAATTTCACTCTGAATTTTCTTGCATTGTCTCACACATGAGCTTTTGGGGCACACCTCATGTCTAAGCCATAAGAACCTTGAAATGATGGGGTACATCCAGGTGATGTTCCTCTGACACTCCATTGGATACGTAAGTCTGATAAATGGATATTTAAGGATATCCATGCTGGACTTTTGTCAACAGTAAACTATAATTATTACAGGTCTCAGTTCAAATTTACTTATTGGAGAGAGAAAAATCCTGAACTTTAGAGAGACTTGGTTTCCTCATTTCAAAACTGTGATACAATTAATATCCACATCAAGAATTTATTTGAAAAGATTCTAGGGGATATTTTGTGCATGGTATATGGAAGTGAATCAGCAAGTTGCAGGTGCTAATATTATGTCAATTGCAAACCACTAGAGTGCTGGTATCAACCCTTGAGATACTATAATTTATCATGTTGGAGAGCAAAAGGGATAAAGATAACAGGCATGGCCCTGGGATGCAACACTGGAGAAACCATTGAAAGGAGGGCAGGCAAAAGAGGCTGAGAAAATAAGAAGAGAATTAGGAAAAGATGGTGACCTGGAAGTCTCTGGAGGAAAGAGTTTCAGCAAGTAGGAAGTAGATTCCATCCTAAAGATAGAAAGTGAACATTAATCTTGAGTTAATGTGGGAGTTCCAATGCCTGAAGGACAATGGGGAAATACCAGGGCAGCGTGGCAGCATTGCTAGAGCTATAGAAGGTTAATTATCAGTATCATGTCATAACTGCAAGAGAGAAAAAGTAACCAGGCTTCAAAACAAGAACATCATTAATAGTACTAATATGGCTAAAAGAGAAAAATTAATAGGTCTATTTGACATACCTGGAACAGTTAATGCCTCTTGCTGAGGTTTCCACTACTGATATAAGAAAAAAGTATCCCCTTACTATCTAATTGTGGCCAAAATCGAATTGAAAATATAGGAATTATAAAAATGGGGAGGAAGGATAATTTTTGCAACTCAGAAATAATCTTGTCAACATCGAAGAGCCCATTTCACCCCCAACAAACAAAAGAATCTGAATATTGGTTTAAAAATGATATTCAAACCACAAAAATGGGCAAGTACTGCTCTTTCCCTCTCTAGTAAATCCAATCCATCCACAAATGCCATTAGTTTCATTTCCAAAATCAATTCCAAATTCAACTCCTTCCACAGTGGTCTTCTACTATCTACTGGGGGAAAATATAGTGTTTCTCACTCAAATATTCCAGACCTATCGCTAGTGGACACCATCATTATTCTCATTCTTTTGTCCACAAAGAATGAATCCTCAGGCTGGGGATGTGGCTCAAGCAGTAGCGCGCTCGCCTGGCATGTGTATGGCCCGGGTTCGATCCTCAGCACCACATACAAAACAAAGATGTTGTGTCCGCCGAAAACTAAAAAAATAAATATTAAAATTCTCTCTCTCTCTCTTTCTCTCAAAAAAAAAAAAAAAAAAAAGAATGAATCCTCAGACGTGTTGGATCAGGAAAGAAGAAATATAACATTGGATCCACTGGAATAAGTTGAATCAGGTATGTCAAGGGGAGATTGATCAGGCATTCGCTCAAGGTGATGATGTGGCTTTAAAAGTAATAGATCCATTGAATGAGATCCATTCAATTCCAGCCACCTAGTTCCAAGCCTAGTGTGTAGACCACATGCTTAAGCACATTTCTGCAGCCTAACACTGCCAAGCAAAGTTGTACAGAGGACACTGCCTTTAGAATCACATAAATCATGTGAAAACCCAACTTTAGCCCCTTGAAAATTGTGATACTTCAAACAAGTATCTTTACCTCTTTTAACTTAAGTGCCTCAACTGTTAAGTGAAATTAAAATATTCACACTGCAAACTTATAAGGTATTGAGGTACATACGATGCCTGGAAAGGTGTAAATTTCAGTGTCTAGCAAGGGCATGTGTTGAATAAATGGCAGAAATAAACTGGCCATGAATTGGAGGTTGCCCTCTACCACTTCATACTTCAATTGAGATCCATTACATTTGGGTCCAGTAGCATTCTGATGTCCTTGTATACCAAGCCAACAGGAGTTAGTTGGCTGTATCCCTTGCAGGAAAAAAAAAAAAACATATCTCCTCTAAGTATCTGCCTGAAGATCAGGGCATCCTAAGGAAGGTAGTGCTGGAGTACAGTAGAACCTGTGACAGGTTTATCAGCACAAGTAAATACACAGACTTCAAACAAAGCCACAACTATATTTGTAGCCCTGGTCTAGTCTCTTCTACCCAACACTGTCCCTGACACTTAGCTACTAGGTAAGCCTAGGCAGCCCGGGGCCGGCCACACCACTCTTTATCTCAAATGCCCTCAGAAAACCTGACTAGAGTTCTGTTTCAAACATCATTCCCAACCTCACTTGCACCATTGACCCTAGCTTGTCTCTTGAAATGCCTTCCTTCTCAAAAGTGTTATCAGCTACCACTATGCTCTTCGTCAAAGGGATTCTCCACTCTTCTCAGACTAACTACCTCCTAGACTAGAACCTCCACTCCCAGCGAGTTGAAGAGTTCCATTCAAAGATGAATATGTTTTTCTGCCTATTGTCCAACCACAACAAGATAGAGTAAATTAGCTCTCACCCTTGTATTTCATACTCTAAAGACATCACAGATGTCATTCTCCAAAAAAAAGAACCTTTTTACTCAAAATGATAATTTTCCCTTCTACCAACTCCCAGTTCTTCATTCCTCTAGTATTCACTTGACTTAATCCAGTGCCCAGCAAATAGCCCTAAATACATTCCTGTTGCCTGTTCTCCATTGCAAGCATCAGAAACACTCATCTCTATAGGCTGTGTGACCTTCCTACAGGTGACTTTACATCCCTAATCTTCAATCCCTTCACCTGTCAAATGGCAGTAAAAGAACCACCTCCTGGAATTGTCATGAGATTTGGGACGATTAAAAAATTAGAGACCTAGCCTGGAATCTGGCTCTCACTTGGGGCCTCTCCAGTGAGAGAGTAACTCAAAGAGATAGTTGCCCTAATGTTGCTGCCTGAGAACAGATGGCTTTGCTGGGAGGATAAGTAATTCCCAGCCTCCTTTTTAAATTTCAGGATGTAATATGTAATAAAGAAATGTGAGATATATATATATATATATATATATATATATATATATATATATATATATATATATATATATATATAATGTTATTCAGCCATAAAGATGAAATTATGGCATTTGCTGATAAATGGATGGAACTGGAGACTATCTTGCTAACTATAATAAGCCAATCCCCAAAAGGCAAAGGCCAAATGTTCTCTCTGATATGCAGATGCTAACTCACAATAAGGGGGCAGGTCAGGAAGAGTAGAAGTTCATTGGATTAGATAAGGGGGATAAAGGGAAGGTATGAGGGATGGGAATAGGAAAGATAGTAGAATGAAATGGACGTAACTTTCTTTGTTCATATATGCATACAAAACCAGTGTAACTCCACATCATGTACAACCTCAAGAATGGGAAGTTAGCAGGGTGTGGTGGTGCATACCTGTAATTCCAGCAACTCAGGAGGCAGAGGCAGGAGGATTGCATGTTCAAAGCAGCCTCAGCATCTGCAAGGTGCTAAACAACTCAGTGAGACCCTATCTCTAAATAAAATACAAAATAGGACTGGGGGTGTGGCTCAGTGTTTGAGTGCCCCTGAGTTCAACCCCCATACCCCTCCCCTCAAAAATATTCCAGTCAGTTGAGGATCAGTACTTGTAAAAATTAAAACAAAAATTGTATGGCAAAATAAATAAATAAATAAAAAGGAGCCTTGCCCAATCTTTCTTCTGTTAAAAAAAAAGGGAAGTTATACTCCATGTATGTACAAAGTCAAAATACACTCTACTGTCATGTATATCTAAAAAGAACAAATAAAAAATATAAAATAAAATTACATAAAAAAACCAGGATGCAGCTAAAGACCAAGTTATATCATACCACAGTTCAAACTTATTACTAAAGAATTATTATTACTTTTATCTTGACATTAACCCCTTCCTATATTAGATCTATTAACAAGTTAAAAGTCTCACCAGGAGCAGAGAGGAGGGAAGAGAAAGGGGATATATTGGGGAATGATATTGATCAAATTATATTGCTATATTATGTGCATGTACAAATATGTAGCAACAAATATCACCAGTATATACAAATAATGTACTGATTTAAAAAATAAAAGGTGGAAAAAAGTCAAAGGTCTCTTAGGATTCTCTCACATAGAAATCTATTGAGTGTCAAGCTGCTTTGGGGGCATCTCTAGGCCACTCAGAAAGCCTACCAACCAACACCCATGCCAGGAGTTAGCACCATGCAGAAAATATTAAGACCAAAACCAAGAATGAGAAGGCCCCTCCTTTTGACTGCCACGTTTTCAACCAGAACCAGACCAGAAACTGATGGTAGAGCCAACTGGACTTCCATCATGATGAGATGGCAATGTGCAAATGGTACCAAACATTTACAAGTCTCAACCACTGGGCCGAAGGCATGTTTCCTGAGAAGAACTGGCTCCACTGTATATCTCCTTTGTCCCGCATCCTTCTCTCAGGGTGGTAAAGGGAGAACTGGGCACACGGTGAGCCCTGCCCTGGGATACTGAATCATGGCTTAACTAATAATAAGAACTCATGGGAAAACATTTTCAAAATATTCTACCACACAAGAATCAGAACTTACTTCAAAATATTTAATATTTCAACAAGTTAAGAAAACAAGTTAGGTGGAGAGAAATAAACAGGACCCTCACAGTGTTGGCTTTTCTCCATCATGTGCTGTTGGATTAGTCAGCCAAGCATCCTCCGCCCACCAGACGCAGGGACAAAGCAATGATGTGACCTTCCCAAGAGAGAGTGGAATCCAAAGTTTATGGGGCTCTACAAATTACTGGAGCAGAGTGGGGTCTCGAAGAATGGGAGAGATGGAGACAGCAGAATCAGCCGGCCGCAGTTTTCCCCTGGGCTGTCTTTGCCCTCTTATGCCCTGCTCATCAGGCAATTTGAATGCAGACCAGACATTTCATCATTTTTAACAAGTACTTATGAAAAGGGGAATGGACTCTGATGCCGCCACGAAGATTCTAGTTTAGACTAGAGGCTGAGGTGTCAAGAAGGAGGTGTGGGAGAGGAGGAGGAGGAATCAGTGCTGTATTTGTAAGCCAGGAAAGAAATGTGACTCTGGATGATGAAGTTTGGCCTTATAAGGTCTATTTGTCAGAGAGAAAAGAGCCCCTATGCCCGGACATATTATATTTATTTATCCTCTTTCAGGGAAAAGAGTCTAAACAATATAAGCATTGTTTTTCCCTTCTGCATCTTATTTTCTCCAACTCCCTTAATTTTAAACTATTAGTTGTCATCTTCAAATACAAAATCTCGCAGTCCAAAATTAGAACATCTACTCCATAGATTGAATGTATTGAATAAATGATGAGGTGAACGGGAAGAGTCAGAACAGTAGAAGACTCTCATCAATTCAGAGCAGATTTCCCAGAGCCTTCCTTTGCATCTCCAAACAAAATGAATCTTCTTTCATTTTACTTCTGCTGCACTTGACACAGTGCCAAGTGCTCTTCCAGTTCACCTGCTCCATGGTTAGTGGAGCTGAGATGCATGACTTACTGTAGACCATGGTTCTCAGCATGGTCCCTGAAGAAGAAGCATCAACTGGAAATGTAGACACGCACATTTTTGCCCCTGCCTCCAGACCTCTGAGTATGGGACCCAACAATCAGGGGGTTATCAAGCCCTCCAGGTGATCCTAATGCAGGCCAGAATAGTTCCCAAACTCTACCTGAGTTCCTACAGGTAAAGCCACCTCTGAGGTATACCTTCTAAGACCTGGGAAGGAAGAAAAGCAAGACAATAATGTTTCTAGTTTTGGAGACTGGCTTGGCTGCTGTACTGTTACCGCTATTGACCAGTGATGAGTCCTTGCTTCCCCAATGTTGAAGAATAACACCAGAGAAGCACGCCGAGGCAAGGTCAGAGTGGAAAATTAGAAGTTTATTAAAGGACAGCAGAAAAGACTTCTCCAGGAAGAAGAAGGGGACCCAAGAGATGGAATCCGTGGAAGTGCGGAATGTAGGTGGGAAGGCCCAAGGGGTGGGACACAGGTGGGCCAAAGAAGTAATCTGGGCACTTCAAGTTTGCTGTTCATTAACATTTATTTGGGATAGGCTATCTTCAAATCTGTTGGGGGCTGTTTTCTGGACTTCATTAACATCTCTTTGGGATGGGCAATCTTCAAATCTGTTGGGGGCTTTTTCCTGGACTTCATTAACATTCAGAAAGTTGTCCTGCGTTTCTGGAATTCATTCTCAGCATGGCCTCCATTTTAAATCTTAGACCTGATTTACCTAACTAACTACACTGACTACCTAACTTTAAATCTGGCTTCAGTACCATGAAACCAATAAGGAATACAAGAAAAGGTTATAATTCCATTTTGTATTGTTTATCTCCTGGGAGATGTCATTCACAGGAAGGAGCACATAATAAAAATGTTTTTATGTCTATTTTCACATGCCTAGTTGGCCACTAGGCAGCTCAAAGCATCAGTGTGGAAACCCGAGGTCCTAGCTGGGACTGTACAGCAGAAGCCACAGTGGTCAGGTCTAGAGCCCAGGAACAGGGTGGGGCAGCTTTAAATCCAAACCCTCCATTTTTAATTAGAATAGTCATACCTACTCCTTAGTGTTCCAGAAGAAGGAAATGAGATGATGTTTGTAAATCAATTAGCAAAGTTCCTGGCTCACAAAAATGCCTGATGCTATCATTCTATAAATTTGTGAACTTGCAAAGTGTAGAGGAAAAATGTAGATGATAGAGTAGATCTGATTACATGGATTCATAAGAAAGATAAAAAAGACTGAGCCTGGAGGATGCAGGGAGGGAGCCCAGGAGAGGAAAAGAGGCATAGGTGGGAGGCAGTAAGAGTGTCATGAGCAAGGGGTCTGGGAGTCAGTGGGGGAAGGGAGTGAACCAACAGGTGAACAAATGTCTTGCAGCCATTAAGCAGGATTGGAACAGACAGGCATTTTCGTGCCTGTGAGAAAATCACTGGTTGCTTGGAAAACAGCAATGTCAAGCAAGGTCTCAGGGACTGGCAGAAACCACTAGCTGACTCAGGCAATTCTGAAGGACTCTAAGTTTAATCATGGAAATTTATCAATCATTAGAAGAAAGAGAATGGAATCCACATTAAAAACAGGAGGAACCTAATTAACGACCTTAATACATATAATGGAATAATTTTTATTTAAACCAAAAATCTTGAAATTATCCATGGTTATTTTCTTTCCTTCACGTCTCACATGTGATTCATCAACTTTGTGCTTATCACCAAAATAAATCCCTAATCTATCTACTTTGACTTGTTGCCATCACTCTGGTCCAAGCAACCTCATCTTTCTTCTGAACAACTGCAGAGGCTTCTGCTGTCTCCCCATTTCCTCTCTTGGTTGCTTTCCAACCCCCTGCTCTCTTCCCAGCAGCCCCAAGGATCTTTATTATGTAAATTAACCACAGCAGTCCCCTGCTTCAAACTTTTCAGTGGCTTCTTATCACACTTAGCAAATAATCCCAAGAGGATTACTTGTCTTGGTGAGCAAAGATTCCACTTAGGTAGTTCCTGCTCATACTATCCAATACCAGCCACATGCAGCTGCTAAACATCTGAAATGTGGCTAGTGAAATTGAAAAGCTTAATTTTAGATTTTTCTTAATTTATATGAACTTAAATGTAAATAGCCACTTGCATAGTGGTTAGCATCTTGCACATTGCCATCATTGCAGAAGTTCTATTGGACAGCTTAGCTCTTACCTGGTGTCCCCTGTGCTCTCTCATGCTTACTACAGATCAGCATCATGGGCTGACCTTCTCTCCTCACCTGCCTCAAGCTCCTTATTCCCTGAGGATTTTTCAAAAGATTGTTCTCTCTGTAGAGGCTTGATGCTCATTGATCTTCACATGATTGTTTTGTCTTAGCTTCGTGTCACCTAGAAAGGCTTCTATTTACCACTTCAAGTCACGTTTTCCTATGCTATCTTCAAATCATATTTGGCTAGCAGAAAATATTCTTCATGGATTGTGTGTTTATTACCTATTCCCAATTTTGGCATGGTACCTCCCCAAGGGTAAGGACCTTATCTTTTTAGTGTGGGTGTGTAAGGGACCTGAGAAACGTTGGAGGAAGAGACCACTCATGCAATTAGCAGAAGGGGATTTATTGAGATTCCAGCATGCTGGGGCTCCATGCCCACTCAAGAGGAGAGAGAGCAGCCCAGAGCCCAGAGCAGGGGTTGAACAATGCTTAAGTACACTTTTTGGGGAGGGCGGGGGCTTTGCATACATCACAGTCTCCTTTAACAAATCACCTTACACCGCGGGAAAATCAAACAATAATTCTTAGACTTGATTAGTACATTCATTGGTGGGAACAGGGCTGGCTGGAGTGATAGGTCATTCCTAAGGAGGGGGTTACATTTAAACTGATTGGTTTAGGCCCTGTATGCTTACGTGACAAGCTGCACAGGGTCCTAGGCTATAAATCAACTAAATGGCTAGTAGGGCATTGTCTTAACTGCCTCAGGAATTTAACCCATGCTTTGCAGTTTAGAAGCAGCTTAGAAACTTTACAATGCCCGGTCTTTTACACTTTAACTTCAATTTCTTTTACTCTTACAGGTGGAAAACTTGAGCTTGAAGAGGCAGAATTTCCACTTTTTGGAAATAAAGAATCAGGCAGTGCATACAGGTGTTTTCTTGGAAGAAGGAAAGATACATTAAAGATTGTATCTCAAGATTTCTGTTTTCTTGCAAATAAAAACTACTCTAAGATTTCATCTCATTCCAGTTAGAATGGCAATTATCAAGATACAAGCAATAATAAGTGTTGGTGAGTATGTGGGGAGAAAGGTACACTCATACACTGCTGGTAGGACTGCAAATTGGTATAAACACTATGGAGAGCAGTGGAGATTCCTCAGAAAACTTGGAATGGAACCACCATTTGACCCAGCTATCCCACTCCTTGGTTTATACTCAAAGAACTTAAAATCAGCATAACTATAGGGACACAGCAACATCAAGGTTTATAGCAGCTAAACTAGATGCCCTTCAACAGATGAATGGATAAAGAAAATTTGGTACAGACACACAATGGAATATTACTCAGCCTTAAAGAAGAATGAAATTATGGCATTTGCAGGTAAATGGATGGAACTAAAGAATATCATGTTAAATAAAATAAGCCAATCCCCCAAAAAAAACAAAGGCCAAATGTCTTCTCTGATAAGCAGATGCTGATCCATAGTGGGGCAGGGGGATAGGGAAGAATGAAGGAACTTTTGTTTGAGTAGAAGGGATTAAGGGGAGAGGTGGATTGTGGGGATGGGAAGGACAGTAGAAAGAGACAGACATTATTACCCTATATACTAATGGTGTGACTCTGCACCATGTACAGCCGGAGGAATGAGAAGTTGTGCTCCATTTGTGTACAATGTGTCAAAATCATTCTGTTATCATGTATAACTAATCAGAACAAATTTTTAAAAAAATTCTGTTTTCTTTGAAAAATAAAAGGCAAGGTTGTCTGTTGAGTGTGAGCTTGCTAGGGATAAAGCGATTTCATGATCCCCAGTAAGGAACCAGGAAAAGGGATTTAACCAGCTACAGTTTAAAGGATTCACTGAGCACCACTGAGGATTCAGAAGGGAAGAGAAGGGAAGGGAAGGGAAAAAATGGTTTGTGGTACAATCTGTGGTATGAATTTTCTTCAATAAGAGAGATGATCCAGATGTTCTTATCACATTTAATCCTTATAACCTCTGAGATATGGACCAAAGTAGCCCCACTTTACAGATACACTACATTTTATTTATTTTTTTTTAAAGAGAGAGTGAGAGAGGAGAGAGAGAGAGAGAGATAATTTTTAATATATTTTTTTTTTTTTTAGTTCTCGGCAGACACAACATCTTTGTTGGTATGTGGAGCTGAGGATTGAACCCGGGCCGCACGCATGCCAGGCGAGCGCGCTACCGCTTGAGCCACATCCCCAGCACGATACACTACATTTTAAAAGTGTAAATTATACATTCTGTGAGCTCTCATTAATAAGGTTTTAGGTAGAGGAAAGGGTGCACAGGATGTGAGGGCCCAAGATCTAAGGGGGAAAACCACAAGAGAGTTGAGCAATGAAATTATTTGAACATCCCTTCTTACCCCAACATCAGCTAAGCATCCTTCTTTGGAGATGAAGGAAGGGTGTGGAACTCTCTGGGCAATGCTTGTCCTCAGTCTATTCATCAGGGAAGTGTAGACTGCTGGTATCTGGGGACAAAGACTTTCTCTCTTGTAGCTCTAGGGTACTAGAAGAAGGGAGACCCTAAATCTCCTGGCAGATCCCACTTAAATGTAGCAAGTGTTTCAAGAAGATGTGCAGTTAAAAAGGCAGCAAGGCCCTGAAGGACATCTTTTAATGGAAAGGCTAATCACCATGGTTATTATTTCCCTCTAATTCCTGTCTCTTTGACTATATGTAGAGAGTAGTGATGTTATTTACCACTTGAAGTAACAGGTTGCAAATCACAGTAATGGACACAAGCTATAAAACCAAACTTCCTGGGTTCACATATTGGACAAGCTATTTAATCCCAGTTCCTCATCTATAAAAGTGACATGATGACAATACTGATACTATCCCTTTAGGGTTATTATAAAAAATAAAGTTAAGTAATACCTGTGAGCTCAATAGGACAGTATCTGTCACAACCTAAGAATTCTATAAGTGTTCATTTTTACCCTACTACAAATATTCCATAATGTTTGACAGAAAGTTAATGCTCCAAGAATGTCTCCTAAATGAGATTGATAACAAAGGACATAGCTGGATGAGAGATGGGTTTATGCTATCACATATAAAGGGAAATGGGCCAGTCTTCCCAGTTGTTCCCAGGGAAACCAATCCCTTGTTCTTAATTGCACATATCACACTTGGACTACACAGGAAAGCTGACGTATATACCAGCCTTGGAATATGGTGGCTGCACTTGGAGCTGTGGCTTTACCCTAGCCACAGCTCTTGGTCTTCTTCATCTTTTTAGCCACTGACACCCAGCACAGTGACCAGGCATTTGATTGTTGACCAGTTTCATCTTTTCTATGAAATGGGAGACAATGTTAACCAGAAACCAAAAGCATTAAGTTACCTGTGCAGTTTTATCATTGACTAATTATATGGCCTTTGGCCATGTAGCTACACTCATGTTTTCCTAAAGGATGATGTTGGACCAGATGACAATGACACTTGTGGATTTCATAAACAGTAACTAATAAGCTATTTTGCTATGATTCAACCTAATACTTGCAGCCCTCAAATTCTATGCAGTAAGCCAGTGGTTCTCAAAAGAGTTATGTAGTCTGAGAGGAAGAAAAAACATGCCCATAACAATACTCAGACACAAAATAAAGTGTGCCCCCTTTATACAGTACTTAACAAGTATGGGCTATTTTGCAGCACAGCACTAAAAGAATGGAAGTAAGTATTTATTAATATTTAGAATAATAATCAAGCAACTTTCAAAAATAAGCATTTCCCCATACTTAAAATGAAAACACAGATCCCAAATGAATCACTTATAAATGATACACAAGCATTGGGTCTAGTTCGGGACCCCCATATCACCCCTAAGTCTCTGAGTACAGAGCCCCAATTCTTCCCATTCTAGCCCTTTGCTTTTTCTAAGGGAGCCTAATTAATAATGATTTCAGTACCCTGAAAATGGTGACTGACAGAACAGTAGCCCCAAAGAAAGTGGATGATAATGTAAATACTCTACTTTTGTACCGCAGAATGCAACTATAACTTTATTGCAACTCTACCATTTATTATAAAATATGTCTTCATGACTTCACCCTACTCCAATACTGAAGTCCTACTGGTACATTTTTTAATTTCTTAACTGAATCTTCAAGCTTTAAGAATAAAATCCTCCTATGCACAATGAAGCAGAAGAAGGTGGTTGTGAAAATCCTAGTCTGATTCCTGCTATTTGGTGACTATATAATTTGGCACAAGTTACTTGGCCACCTTCTGTCTCAGTTTCTCACTTCCTTAAAAGTTAAAATAATATCGGTAGCTATTGTAGAACTGTAAAGCATACCTTCTTTTTCTTAAAATAAAATTGGAACTAAAAAAGTACATCTGTCTTATACTCTGTCCTTGGTTATAAATCAATCAGTTCAGGAACCTTGAATCTTGCCACTCTTGAAGACAAAAGAGTGATTTGGAAAGTACAGATACTTTATTGACATATGCAGTTGTTATAAAAGGCCTTATTTTGAGAAGGTGAGGAAACAAAATTCAATCAATCAAAATTTAAGTAAGAGAAACCTCCCCTCAAAGCACAGCCCTAACAAGGAATCATTTTAATTGTTCTGTGTGACTCACAACAGGTTTCCTCTGTGATTTCTTTCTTTCACTATAAAGAAATGGGACTCTGTGGTTGAAATTTTTTTTTAATTCATAAAATAAATAACAATTACTTAATTTAAGGTGTAAGTTATGTTTTATAAAGTCTTTTCTTTTTTCTTTACTTTTTTATTCTCCAAAAAGACATCATTAATTGAGAAAACTTTTTTGTGTTTTAGAAATAATATTAAAGATTAATGAGCTCCCTCCTGCAAAAGTTAATTAATTATTATTCTTTTATTTTTACACAAAATGATCATATTTAAAATAATAAGGAAATTAAAGTACTGGCAGTTTCTAAATCTGAACAAAACCATAGCTTGACAATACCATATGATGTTGTGATGATTCGAGGAGTCAGTTCATGTACAGCACTTAGGACAATGTCTGGCACAGCTCAATGTTCAGGAAATGGTTGCTATTATTTCATCTTAGACTCAAGCTATTATTTTTTACCCACCATATTTATTACAAAATAGAATTTGGTCTTGGCATCAGCGAACACATATATGGTATAATTAATCTCACATTTTTTTTTTTTTTTTTCAGGCCCAACAACTATATTTTCATGTCGACTGTGGCTCTCGGCTGACCAGGAGAAGGGCAGCAGAGGTCACCAAAGGAAGGCCAGCATGGCCCCAGACACCCTAGCCCTTGCCCCAGGTGGTGACAGGCCCCAGGGTGCCCCACAGGCCCCCAAGGATGGCTTTGGTCTTCCTGTTCCTCCTCTTGTCTTCAGGCCTCTGCAGCCGGGACACTCAGGGGCGAGGGGCAGCAGAGCTGGCGGGACGCCAGGCTGGGCAGAGGGGCCTCCTGCGGGGCAGCTTTCTGGAGGAGGACACTGGAGGACAGCCTGCCTCAGGGAGGGGACTCAGACTTGCAGGTGCTGCCAGAGCTGGGGGAGGGGCTCCCAGGACACACACACCTGGCAGCCACCAAGCCCAGGTTGGGTGCTCCAAGTGAGCGAGACGGATCCATGGCCGGGCCTGGCATGCGCCCCCCGCGGAGAGAGGCAGCGTTTCTGAACCCAGGAGGGAACCACAGGGCAAGTGAGATGGCGCAGGCGGGCCACAGTGCTGAGTGTGCGTGTGTGAGTGGGGAGAGGCCAGGGTGCTGGGGACTGGCCGGCCTCCTCCTCCTGGACTCTGGTCCATCGCTCTGCTGGCGCGCAGGGGCTGAGCTAGAGCTTGGCGGCTTCGGCAAAGCCCACCCTGTTGTTGTCCCGGTCAAAGACGTCACCCAGGATCCAGAGTGGCCCGCTGGGTGGGGGGATGTCCATGCCCATGAAGCCGCTCAGGCAGATGGTCTTCCCACCCTGTGACACCTTGAGTGTGTAGCTCTCCGGGGACAGGGTGTAGTCTTTGCCTCCCAGCCGCAGCGAGACCTTGGGCAGACTGGCCACCTTCTCACAGGGGATGATATACTCGCCCTGGATCAGCGGCACAGCCCCGATGGCCTTCTGCAGCTCCTTCACCTCATCCACAGGGCCCACCAGGAGGGAGGTGCCCGTGTCCACAATGGCCTCACAGCCCTTTTTGCACAAGGTCAGCCCATTGGCCACCTCTATCTGATCCATGTGCACCTGCCAGTAGGCCTTCCGGGTGACGTTGAGGTAGGACAAGGACCCCTTATAGTACTTGGAGTCGATGCCTCCCAACATGAGCTCCCCTCCAGGCTGCCCACTGGGGTCTCTGTTCAGGTAGAAGGAGAAGATGTTCTTGTCCACCAGCTTCTGCTCCATGAGGTTGTCGAAGACGGGCAGCACGTTGTTGACGGAGATGCGGGGGTAGGCCATGCCCAGGATGCCATCGAACCTGGCGGCGATGAAGGTGATGCCAGGCTGCTTGGTGGCCTCCCCAAAGACCTGCCTCTCAATCTTGAGGCCTCCTGGAGCTGAAGGACCTGAATTGCAGGGCACCGACACAGTATCCTGGCTCAGGTACCCAGAGAGGCTGCCAGAGCCGTAGTGGATGTCAAAGGACGTGCCGTTCTTCACGTAGGTGCTGGACTTGCCGCTGTTGTACTTGTGGTGGACCCAGCAGGCTATATCCAGCAGCTTGCAGTGGATGGAGGGGACCCACAGGTTGGAGGAGCCGGTGTCAAAGACGACTGTGAAGCACTGTGGGGGGGTCCCGATGCCAATCTCCCCGTAGTACTGGGCATCCATGTAGTTCTTGAGGATCTCGGGAACCGGCCCGTTGGTCCTATCTGATGACTGCAGGGAGTACTTGGTGATGGGGCCCTGAGCGACCAGGCCTTCCACAGGGCCCCCCGCCTCCGTCATGGTCCGGCGGATGGACGTGAATTTATACAGGGGAATTCTGATGAGGGCCGAGGCGGACGCGGCCAGCAGGCCGAGCGCGAGCAGCCAGAGGCTGGGGGGCTCCACATTTTTAATTGATTACGATTTTTGTGTTTTTAAGGCAGTCTTCTTGGTTTATAGAGTTAACTGGACCAATGTTTCCCAATCATTTTTCAAAAATTAAATCCTTAATACAAAAACAAATCCACAGAACTCCACAATATAAATTGTATTTTTTGATATCTCCTAATTTAAAGCACACACACACAAAGATAAATAGCTACTATAGGCTGGGCATAATGGCACATGCCTGTAATGCCAGTGGCTCTGGAGGCTGAGGCAGAAGGATCATGAGTTCAAAGCCAGCCTCAGCAACATAGTGAGACCCTAAGAAACTCATACAAGACCCTGTATCTAAATAAAATATTTTAAAAAGAGCATGGAATGTGGCTCAGTGGTTAAGTGCCCCTGAGTTCAATTCCTAGTACAAAAAAAAAAAAAAAACTACCTTGAAATTAATTTGCATTTTATTATAACATACATTTTCATATCTTTGAGTCAGATACATTCACACCATAGTCAAATTTATTAAATACACAGATTCACGGGTGTTTTTAATAAATTCAGGGGCTTGTGGGAGTCCATAGCAAGCATATGGGAACAATTAATTGGAAGGGTCAGCAAACTTTCTCTGCCAAGAGCCAAAAGCAAGTCACCTATGCTGGTCACCTATGTCTCTGTCCAAACAACTCAATTGTGACATTGTAGTAGTAGGCAAAATGTAAATGAGTGGGAGTGGCTGTGTTTCCCTAAGACTTCATGTACAAAAACAGGTTTGGTCCCATGATTGGAGCTGAAGACCCCTGATTATATCTCTAATTAATTAATTATCATTTCTAAAAATGTGAACTATTTGTTAGCTGTGTATTCTCCAATACTTCTCCCAGGCCAGGCACTAAAAAAAACTGTGAAGGTGCAGAACTACAGATTTTTACATCAGGCTCTTTCATGCTCTATAAATTCCTGTAAGTGTGCTAACTTCAGGAAGGAAACTTGAAGAAGTTTTATACTTTAGATATTATGTTCAACTTTAATACAAATTCCTCATAAATCAGTTAGAAACTCACAATCCTCCTACATAAAACAAGGACAGCACTATTAAAAATTATAAAATGTTATCTTTTAAATTCATTCTCCTCTATATTATTTGACTTGACAACAGGCTAAGTTACTTTTGTAAAGTGCAATAAAGCAATGTATTTTCGAAAGGTTATAAAGAGCTAATTTGTAGAGCCAAATAATTCATGCAATAGAGACTTACTTATTTGTTGCCTTATCCATTGTCTCAACTAACATTTATTAAATATCCCACAGGTACAGAGATCAAGGCTAGTCTGGATATATGAAATGCATAAACCCCAAAACTAATGCTAATTAATTGGATTCATTGTACAGTTAAAAGAGGTGAAGACTTGGAATACAAAGTAATTAACACAAAACTGATAGAAAAGTGATACAAGTACTAAATTATTTATCACTCTCATCAATGTAAGTACTTTTCTCTTGTATCATCTGCAAAAAGTAATCAGAGTTAATTTGCCTCAGGGTATGTGTTAAAAGTTTCTGTAAGTCAGAAGTGTTAAGTTTGTCAGGTACCTAGAAGTCACTTCTATGCAAGATGGAACCAGAATTCTGCATTGTCCAGGGAGAAAGGATGTCTCCAAGAAAGTAGAAGACTTCTCTCTTGGAGAAGAGAAGGAAAGGCAAGGGTGGGCTTTAGAATTTCTCTAGTGGCTCAGAGGACAGGGCTCTGGGTTAACAGAAACTCTCACTGCCATGCCTCAGAGAGCAATGGACCTCGGATGGGAGTGGCCCATTTAGTAATTTTCTGGATGGTTGGACACTATTCCAATCTCTAGGTATAAATTTGGCACAGAAGTCATGAAGCTATCTGCCTTAAAGGGATCCTGTGGACTATACCAATGACCACAGTGGTCTTAGGATGAGAAGTTCCTTCCAGGGCTGTGTGGACTCCCTAAGCCTAGGGAAGGAAGCAATATACTGAATAATATCTTAGCTTGAACACCCCATCCACACTATAGTTCAGAAAAAAAACTGAATTGGATTTAGAGGAACAAAATAATGTTTCTTTGTTTTTCTACTACAGTTTTAAATCTACATATATACTGTAAGGGTCCAGCGAAAAGTCGGAGGAAGAGACCACCAAGAGACTGACTCATGCAATTGCAGAAGGGGATTTATTGAGGATCCAATTCAGCATGCTGAGGCTCCAGGCTCACTCAAGAAGGGAGAGCAGTCCAGAGCCCCGGGGAGGGGGGGTCGAGCAGTGCTTAAGTATACTTTTTGGGGAGGGCGGAGGCTTTGCATACATCAGGGCAAATCATCATGAGGCGCAGGAAAATCAAACAATTCTTAAACTTGATTAGTACATTCATTGGCAGGAACAGGTCAGGCAGGGGTGATTGGTCACTCCTAAGCGGGGTACACATTCAAACTGATTGGTTCCGGCCCTGTATGCCTGAGTGACAAGCTGCACAGGGCCCTAGGCTAAATGGCCAGTAGGGCGTTGTCTTAACTGCCTCAGGAATTTCAGGTTCTGGGTGTAGCAGAGGAACTTAACAATACCTGGTCCTTCACTTTTTAACTCAGGCCTTGCAGCTTAGAAACTTTACCCTTTCAATACTACCTATCCTAAAATAAAAAGACAAAATTTTGCTTTAGGGGAGAGAATAACCAGATGTCTGAGAAAGTCAAGGGAAATTTTTGTGGAGCAGGTGTGTTATGCTCGAATTCGGGACCCCCAAAAGACCACCAGAAACCAAGATCAATGTAAGCAGCAAAGAGATGTTTATTGTGAGCTAGCTCGGTCCTCCACTTGCACACAGCAACTGGTGATGCTGAGAGGCCCCGATCCCAGGGTTTGCAGCAGTTTTATACACTCTTTGGGGAAGGCAGGGACTTCACATACCTCATAGCATCTCTTAGCAAATCATCACACACCTCAGGAAAATCATAAAACAACTCTAAAACATGATTAGCACATTCACTGGCGGGAAAAAGTTGGGTAAGGGTGATTGGCTAGTAAAATAGGGAAATTCCTTTGAACTGATTGGTTTAAGCCATGAGGGGTGTTCCTGCTGAACTACAGGGTTTCCCAACATGTTATCAACCACCATAAACTACTGGGAGGGTTATCTAGCATCCCAGGTATTTCCCTGTCTCATGCTGATTGGTGGCTACTAGGGGGTTGCTATTGGGTCCCCACCTAGCCTGACTGAGTCAGGGACACCTGGTGCAGCAGATCTCTCCAGTTATTTGTAGATAAACAACTCAGAAGGGTGGGTGTGTGCCTAGGAGTGCTCAGTGGGTCTTTCCAAGGACAAGGGTCACGCCTCCTTCTTTGGACAGGCTTTGCTTTGAGGTAGAGGCTGGTTTTTCAGGTGACACTTACCAATGATAACAATAAGGATATCTATGATTTGTGAAATAGCTAACATATTTAAGATAGTTTATATATTTAATTTCTAGCAATTATACCAACATTATAAAATGAATGTTTTCTGTCCTCATCTACCACCTGAAAAGTGGAGACTCAGAAAGGTGAAATTATTTGCCAGGTATCCTATAGCTAAGATATGACTGAATTAAGTAGCTGGGATGAGATCCAAATCTTAGACCAAATGATTCTAATGTCATGTGACTTCCAATAAAATAGCACTTTCTAAAAACTGAATGATGGTAGATTTTTCTTGGAAGGAAATTTAATTTAATTTAAAAAAAATAAAAGAAAGAATATTCTATTCAAACCTCCAAGGGTTGGGGGTGGGGGAGAGAACATATGCATATGTGTGTTACAGCAACACCCCCCCCCCCCCATGATTTTCACAGTCAGCAAGGCTTGGGAAGCATTGCATTGCTCCTCAGTGAAGACCAATGGAGGGACATTTCACACATGGACAGTGACAGTACAGTAGGGAAAGTCTAGGTAAGTTTTGAACCAAGTCATCTACCAGAGCTCAGATGGTGATGAGCAGTGGTGGAAGTTAAGGCTATGCAGAGGCACTGTTTCATGTTCTAGAAGTTCTAGGAGACAATGTTGAGAGGACAGTTCCTTCTGGAGATAACAGGGTTAGAAAGGTTTTTAAGCAGGAGATGGCATGATCAGATGTATCTATTGGCAATGTAACTAGTGACAGTGTACAGGGTGGAGGGAGGGACTGGGGCACACACTAAGTACACAGGTAAGAGGGAAGGCAGCAGTACAGTCTGTCCTTCTGCCTGATAGATGAGGGAGCTACAGGATGATTCTGATGTTTCTATCACTGGAGACTGGGTGGAAGGTAGCACTAGAAACATTAAGTCTGTTTAATAAGATCATCTGACTTGAATTCACTTACTCAACAATAAACCTTTCCACCTGAGATTTTCTTCCTGTGTATTTTTATTGCTGAGCATACTAATAAAGCAGATTTTGCAGGAAGATGAAATACTCAGTTTTGTCATGTTAAATTCAAACATGGCAGACAAACATCCCATTGATATGCAATGGAAAATTAGATGTAAGTCTTCTGAACATAGGTTGTCACTGTTTGATGTAAGTGAAAATACTTATGAAACTTTAAAATAAATCACAGATGGAAGACTCACCCTTGGGAATTCTGTTTCACCAGGGCCTAAAAGGAAAAGAAATATGTATTTTTCAATCTTCATGAATCAATCTTATTTGAAGCAGAGATAGAAAATCATTACCTGAGAACTCAAGCCAGAGTCTATCCACAGATATATTAGGTCAAAGACAGGACAATGCTTAAGAAGATCAGTTTTGATGTCATTGGAATCTGAGTTTAAATCCTAGCTCTGCTACTTACTAGCTCTGTGGTCTTGAGCAAAATAATAAGTCTTGCAAAGTCTCATCTACAAAATAGACATACTAACAACTCTTGGCTCAAAGTAAGGACTATAGATGATAAATGTTGGAAAAAATGCCCAGCATATAAAATTTGTCCAGTAAGTTAGCTGTTACGTTAATGTGAAGAAGAGAAGGTTAACTAAAGATAGCAACATATCCAAAGGAAAAAAGAATTGAATGAACTTTATGAATTGCAGAGTCAGACTAAAACATGAAAGTTGACAACAAGTATCTTGCATTATCCTAAGTACTCTGAACTATAAGCAAATGAAGTCTGGTCCTTCAGAATATTGTATTATAAAAATAGATGTGTCTGGCTTTTAAAACTTGAGGCCATTAGCCATACAAGCATACAATTAAATTCCCTGGCTTGAATTTCCCAGCTTTCCAACAGCACTTATATTTAATTGCTACTAAGAAAGAATGCATTAGTCACATAATCTGTACATAAATATTCTGATTTACATGACAATAATATTTATCTTGTAACCTAATAGATTAATATTTTACCTTATACATTAGTCACTTATAAGTTTGATTAGTATTAAATCTTCTAGGTTCAATCAACCCTAGAAAAATCCAGAGTATCAAACCCTAGGTTATCCTAAGTTTCCAAGTAAAGAATCATCCCATGAGATGTGTCTCAAAGACTGAAAAAAATGGCATCCCCTTATCAACATCCCACTATCCTGATGGTCTTCTAAACTGCAATTAGTGGTAGAAGCCAAACACAATGCTTTAAAGAGAAAAAAGGAATAAGAAGGTGACGATGACAAGTGTGGACAATGGTTTAAGATGGTTTAAGAGTTTATGGTCAGAAATGTTTTGTTTTGTTGATTTTTTTTTAAAGAGAGAGAGAATTTTTTAATATTTATTTTTCAGTTTTCGGTGGACACAACATCTTTATTTTTATGTGGTGCTGAGGATCGAACCCAGCACCCTGCACATGCCAGGTGAGCGTGTTACCGCTTGAGCCACATCCCCAGCCAGATCAGAAATGTTTTGATGACAGAAGGTCTTTTATTTAGGATGGGTAGTTTAAGAGTTTATGGTCAGAAATGTTTTGATGACAGAAGGTCTTTTATTTAGGAATGGAGGAGATAAATTCAGGGGGTGAGAGAAAAACTCTGACTACAGAAAGATCTTCTTTTCACATGGAGGCTGATAATCAAAGCAGATTTCCCTGAGGATGGCTAAGGAAGGAGCTTTGTCCCCAGAATGAGAGAAGGGGCTCCTATCTCTCTGCATTAGATAAAATGGCAAACTTTGGGTATTACTAGGGGTAAGCCTCAAAAGAGGAATTGAGAGATAGAAAAGCTTATATCTCATGGCATCTATTTTCTTGGTAAAAGAGATTATTGGCTAGGGAAAAACATGGGACCAACAGTCAATGGAAGCCATAAATGTATAGCAGAGAAATCATGGCAGGGGATGGTTGAGTTGCTGCAATAACTATGACAATTAATTCATATTTTGGTGTTTCCTCTACTTCTGGCTCCATATATCCAGGAGATCTCCCAAAGACCTATGATAGGATTGGAGAGGAAGATTTAACATATTCTTCACCTCCTACTTTATATTCTGCCACCTCCGAGTTCTCCCAGTATTCCTTATTGAACCAAACAAGTGAAAAATGATATAAATGACACAAAACTATTTAATGAAAATGAATATTGTTTTTACAAATTTCCAGGATTTAGGTCTTATCTTTTTCAGTGTGGTGGATCATATCAATTCAATTTAGGATGGATGATTAGTGAGGGAAATCCTCAGATTCACAGATTTTACAGATTATATCTGTTCTCTTATTACAAATTATACATAGACAAGATCAGAAAGACAAATGGAAAAATCACAACCGTCAATTCATTGGCAAGTTTTCTCTTTGTTTTATTAACATTGTGTGTGTGTGTGTGTGTGTGTGTGTGACCATTTTATGTAATTTTTCATTTATTTTTTTTCTCCTAAGAGTACCTATTGTGTAAGGAAGCTATGAGAGTAGGCAAGGTAAGGTAGAGCTGCAGGACAGTTGAGCATTGGTTCCCTCTGGTTTCTCCAGTCTGATAATTCCCACCCATAGTCAGGTGACATGTTCACAGGCGTGAAGATCCTTTGCAAAAACAAACAAACAAAGCTTTCTTCAGGTTTCTGCAAGGCTATCTGTACGAAGAAGTTACTCTGGGTTATATTTTCAGGTCCTCCATTTTCTCTTGCTATACAGGATGGGATCTGCTATAGGCCAGAAGATCAACTGCAAATTCTAGCCTACATACAAAAGAGCCAGAAGAGGACAGGGGCAGGTTCATAGGAAGGTTTGTGTGCTGTGATCTTGTAATGCCAGATTTGTGGGTCCCCAATAGACCTCCAGAAGCCAAATCCGATGCAATCACACAAGAGTCTTTATTGCGAGCTCGAGCCTGGACTCACAACCGTTTCTGATTCAGTGGTCCCGAGGAGTGAGTCCTGACCCTTAGTTCAGTGAGAATTTATAGGTTTTGGGGGGATACTCTATGAGTCACAACATCACACAGCAAATCATTTCATACCTCGGGAAAATCAAACAACAACTCTTAACATTGATTAGCACATTCACTGGCGGGAACAAGTTGGGTAAGGATGATTGGTGAGTTCAAGTGGTGGATACATTTGAACTGATTGGTTTAGGCCGGGAGGGGTTGCAAGAATGTATATGCTAAACTACAGGGTGGCCTAATCATGTTTTCAATCACAGAAACTACTGGGAGGGTGACCTGTCATTTCAGATATTTTCCCTGTCTCATGCTGATTGGTGGTTGCTAGGGGGTGGCTATGGGTCCTCACCTAGCCTAACTGAGTCAGGGACACCTGGCACTTCAGATTTCTCCTGTTAAACAACTCAGTAGGGTGGGTATGTGCCTAGGAATGGGTTTTCAAAGGACAAGTGTCACACACACACACCCCAACCCCCTTGGACAGACCCTGCTCTGAGGTACAGGCTGGTTTTTAAAAAATGGAGTCACATCAGTTTCTCAATCTGAAGCAGTTTCTGCGTACATGGAGAAGGACAGGAGTGCTACTAAAATATGAGTTATTGACTTTCTGGCTCATACTAGGAATTTTGCACTAAATTAGGAGGATCTTCTCTGTTGTCTACATCTCTTTAATCAGTTGCCAAGATCCTGCCAAATTAATTACCAAAGTAATGCCAGTTCTCTGGGCTCCTACCAAGAAGGTTATAAGGAAGGTGGTTTTGGGGGAAACCCCAAGTGACTCTCACCTCCAGGTGGGGGAATTACATCCCAACCAGGACAACTCAGGCAGTTGATGCACCATAGAAATAAACCAACATATTTTTGAGTCTTGTAAATCAGAACGTTTATGTTTAAACTGTCACATTCATTTCATCCACACTCTGCCCCTAGGGTGGAAGTCTGGGAGGAACAATATTGCAGTTTATTTATTATAAATACAAACAGTGTGCATAAACAGCTCAGCTTACTTGGTGTCTTATGCTTGATAATTTTAATTTGGCCTTCTGGATCTTTGGGCCTGTTTGACTTCAGTGTAATTGCTCACCAAATCTGCTACCTCTTTAAGCCTTAAATCATCCTGGTAAATATCCTGACCTACCAGACTGTATTGCTGGTCATACTGATTCTGAGTATCCATATTTCTTTATCTTTTAGTAGCTTCTTGCTTCCACCCAGGTAATTCCATTCTCATCTGCCTGGTCAGACACTTTTTATCTCTCTGTTGCAGTTTTGCTAGATGATAATAAAAGTAAGAGCTATAATTTCTTGTGTAAATTGCTGTTACAGTTCAGCTCAGAAACCTTGCTGGCAGCTGCTGTGCTGAGAAAGCCCTGCTGAGAAGTTATGCAGTAATCCAGGAAAGAGGTAATAAGGATGTGGACAAGGAGGAGTCAGGGAAATGAGAAAAAGGAAAGAATCCAAAGAATTCACATGGAGACTGCATATAAATTAACTGAGGGGAAAGACTAAAGAAATTGAAAAAGTAGGGCTCAATATTCAAGAAAGAGGAAAGTTTGACAAAAGGTTAAAAAATAATCACCAAAACATATTTTACCTAATTCTAATATGGTAGAAAAAGGCAGCATCTCTGAAAAACTTGAAAAAAAAAGTTTTTTAGAAAGAAACAACTTTTTATACAATCAACTCAACTCATACTAACTTTTTAAAAGAATTTCCTCTGATATATGATATAGCCAGCTCCATGTAAGCAACTCCCTGCTTCTGTGTTCAGATTCCCAAATGGCCTGATCTCCCCTGCTAAGATGCTCACTCCTGGCTTCCTTCAGACATTTCAAAACAATACTCATCTTCCACTCCCAGCCTCAAATTTGTTAATAATTGAACTTTTCCTAAATACACTTTTCACAACATTGTATCATGATAACTCATAATAATAGCAAGGGAATTATTTCTCTTTCCTAATACTATAATTAAATCCTGCTAAAATGGATTGCTTCCATTGAGCCTCCTTGTCTGGACATTGCTACAGTTGAGTCCTTGAGTTATACCCTTCCTGGTTTAGTCATGTTGCTGAGAACCACTGCATGTACAATATCTTGCATTAAAAATCACCCCCAAACTTCTTGGCTTATAACAACAAGCATTTATTATCTCAGTTTCTGGACATAGTTTTGTCAGTACCTCTGCCTAAGGCTTCCCATGGCTCTGGTTTCCCCTTGAGGGATCAACTGAAAGAGGACCTGCTTCCCAGCTCACGGATGTTGTGGCTGACAGGATAGAATTCCTCTCTGTTAACCAATGACCTCTCTTTGCCATATGGACCTGTCTGTGGAGTGGCTCACAACATAACATCTGACCTTTATCAAAGCAGGCGAGCAAGAGAGCAAGTGGGAATCCCTAAGGCAGAAGCACTGACTCTTTGTAAAATCCAGTCTCAGAAGTGACATTCCTTCGCTTTTGCCATAATCTATTCATTAGAAATGAATTGTTAGATTCAGTCCTGAACGTGAGGAGGTTATGCAAAGGTGTAAATGCTGGGAATCTTGGATTGCTGGGAGTATCTCAGAGGCTGGGAACCACACAGCCCTATGCACATGAACCCCAAAACGTATACATAGGAACATTAATGTTTTAGAGGTGTTGATAGGTGTTTGGGATTTTAAAAGACGGCACTGCATTTTGCACCTAAAATTTTGTATTTTTAAAAAATTTTTGCATGTGATCTTTGCACAATGAATGTATGAGTATTCTTTACATTGTTCTCTATAATTTCTTTATGATTGGTGGGGTTCTTTTTTTTTTGTCTTTTTTGCAACTGGGGGTCGAACCCAGGGCTTTGTGAATGCAAGGCAGACGCTTTGCCACTGAGCTACATCCCAGCCCTCTTTATGATTATAATTATCAAAATGAAAATATTTTAAAAATACATAATAAAAAATTTAAACACACTTTTAGATTGTTGCAATTAAAATAAGAAAAGCTAAGAACAAATAATAAAAGAAAAAGCAAAGAAGGCATCCCACTAGTTTGGCAGATAGGGTCTCCAGTCATAATTAGCATATTAAAAAACCTAACTGTTTCCTTTGCTGTGCAGAAGCTTTTTAATTTGATGCTATTCCATTTATTAACTCCTGGCCTTATTTCTCGAGCTTCCGGGGTTCTACTGAGAAAGTAGTTGCCTGTGCCTATGCTGGAGTGTTGACGCTACATTTTCTTCTAGGAGTTGCAAAGTTTCTGGTCTGATTCCTAGGTCTGATCCATTTTGAGTTAATTTTTGTGCAGGGTGAGCGATAAGGATCAGTTTCATTCTTCTACATAACCAGTTTTTCCAGCACCATTTATTTAAAATGCTATATTTTCTCCAATGTACTTTTTTCTTTTCTTTTGTGCTGGGGATCAAACCCAGGACCTTGTACATGCAAGGCAAGCACTCTACCAATTGAGCTATATCTCCTCCAGCTCTCTAATGTGCCTTTTTTAGCAACTCTGTTAAGAATCGGTTGACTATAGATGTGTAGGTTTGCCTCTTTGTCTTCTATTCTGTACCATTGGTCTATGTGTCTGTTTTTATGCCAGAACTGTGCAGTTTTTGTTATTATAGCTCTGTAGTATAATTTGAAAGCCGCAAGTATTGTGAGGCTTCCAGCATTGCTTTTTTTGGCTTAGGATTGCTTTGGCTATTCTGGGCCTTTTATTTTCCAAATAAATTTTAGGACTGTTTTTTTCTAGTACTGTGAAGATCTAGAAAGTCATTGGTATATATTTTCATTTCTTTTTTTTTTTCTTTCTTTAACTAGGAATTAAATTCAAGGAAGCTTAACCACTGAGCCTTATCCTGAGCCCTTTGTATTTTTCATTTTAAAACAGGGTCTCATTAAGTTGAGTACGGATTCAATAAGTTGCTGAGGCTGGCTTCAAATTGCTATCCTCCTATCTTAGTCTCCTGAGTTGCTGGGGTTACAAGCATGTACACCTGGCTTCTCATTGGTATATTGATGGGAATCACACTGAATCTGTATATTGTTTTTGGTAATATGGCAATTTTACCAATATTGATTCTGCCTTTCCATGAATATGGGAGGTCTTTTCATCTTCTAAGGTCTTCTTCAGTTTCTTTCTTCAATGTTCTCTAGTTTTGATTGTAGAGGTTGTTTACCTCCTTGGTTAGATTTATTCCTAGGTATTTTAATTTTTTGAGATTACTGTGAATGGGATTGTTTTCCTGATTTCTTTCACAGCAGATTCATATTTGATGTATAAGAAAGCTATTGATTTTTGTATGTTGATTTTGTAACCTTCTGCCTTGCCAAATTTGCTTATTTGCTCTAGTAGTCTTTTGGTAGAGTTTTTGGATCTTCTAAAAATAGGATCATAGCATCTGCAAACAGTCGTAATTTGACATCTAATTTTTCTATTTTTAATCCCTTTTATTTCCTTCTCTCACTTAATTTCTTAATATTAAATAGGGATGGTAAGACTGGACAAGGAAATCCTTGTCTTGTTCCAGATTTTAAAGGCAATGCTTTCAATTTTTCCCCCATTTACTATGAAGTTGGCTTTGGGTGTTTCATATATAACCTTTATAATGTTGAGGTAGGTTCTTTCTTTTCCTAGTTTCCTCAGTGTTTTTTTTATCATGAATGGGTGCTGATTTTGTCAAAGGCCTTCTCTGTATCTATTGAGATGACTAAAGTAATTTTTAAAATTATATTTATGTGGTGAATTACACTTACTGATTTGCATATGTTGAACCATTCTTACATATCTGGAATAAAGCTAACTTCGTTGTGATGTACAATCTTCTTAATATGTTGTTGAGCACAATTTGCTAATATTTTATTAAGAATTTTTGCATCAAGCCAGGTGTGGCACATACCTGTAATCCCAGTGGCTTGGGAGGCTGGAGCAGGAGGATTGCAAGTTCAAAGCCAGCTTCAGCAACTTAGCAAAGCCCTAAGCAATACAGAGAGACCCAACAAAATATTTTTTAAAAAGGTCTGGGGATGTGTTTCAGTGGCTAAGTACCCCTGAGTTCAATTTCTAGTACCCGCCCCCTCCCCCCAAAAAAAGAATTTTTGCATCAGGGATATTGGTCTATAGTTTTCTTTCCTGTATGTATCTTTCCTGTATGTGTCCTGTTTTTGGTATGAGTGTGATACTGGCTTCATAGAAGGAGTTTGGAAGTGTTCCTTCTCTTTCTATTTCATGGAATAACTTAAGGAGTTCCTTTTTAAAAATCTGTTAGAATTCAGCTGAGAATCCATATGGTCCTAAGCTTTTCTTTGTTGGAAGGCTATTTATTACTGCTTCTATCTCATTACAAGTTATTGGACTTTTTAGGTTTTCTATGTCTTCTTCTTCTTCTTCTTTTTAATATGTTTATTTTGTTTATTTAGTTTTTTTAATGTGGTGTTGGGGATCAAACCTAGTGCTTCACACATGCTAGGCAAGAGCTCTATCACTGAGCCACAACCCCAGCCCTTCTATGTATTCTTGATTTTTGGCAGATCATGTGTATCTAAAAATATATCCATTTCTTCTAGGTTTCCATTTAATTGGAATATAAATTTTCAAAATAGTCCCAAATGATCCACTAGATTTCTGAGATATCTGTGGTGATCTCTTCTTTTTCATCTCTAATTTTATTAATTTGGGCCCCCGGCCCCCACCTCTGTTTGACTAAGGTTTTATCAATCTTATTTAACTTTTCAAAGAACCAATTCTTTGTTTCATTAATCCTTTTGTTTTTGTTTTTTTCCCCAAGTTCATTGATTTCAGATCTGACCTTGAAATTTGTTTGTTCTTCTTTTTCAAAGGCCTTGAGATGCATCATTAGGTTGTTGGTATGGCATCTATTTTATTTTCTTATGTAGGCACTCATAGCTAAAAACTTTCCTCTTAGAACTGCCTTCATAATATCCCAGAGGTTCTCGAATACCATATCACTATTCTCACTTGATTCTAAGAAATTTTAAATTTCTCCCCAATTTCTTTTAACACCCATTCATCATTCAAAAGTGTATTATTCAATCTCAATGTGTTTATATAGTTTTTGCAGGGTTTTGACTTGCTGATTTCTAATTTTATACCATTATGATCTGATAAAATGCAAGGATATATATATATACAACTTCCCAGATCCTGTAGCAGCAGCTGCAGTATGGCCACCTCAAGATGGCTACTGACTCAGTTCTCCATGGCCAGTTGGGAAACATGGAATACTTTTCAAGTACCAGTTCGTGGAGCAGCCTTTAGATCAGCTGAGTGCAGGCTGCTTTTCTGATGTTTTCCAGGTTTTCCCCCACCAAATCTGTTGTGTTACTCTCTGTGTTATTCCTCCCCTCTGTGGTGAACCATCGCTGTTGCCAATTGCCTGCTGCAACTAGCTCAGCTCCAATGTACTCTTTCTTCTTCCTTCAATGCACCCAAATTTTGCACACTGAATTTTAGTGAAATCTTTCACCCACTTCACTAAGAAGCAGTACTCCCGCTGCTTGAATCCCAAGCCACTGAGCAACTAGGAATGCAGCCTCCCTCTAATCCTCCGTCGTGTATCTCTGGGAAGGGGCACCTTTAAAAATTATTCACAAATGTGCTTCATAGGCTTAAAGCAGTCCTGCATGACTTCAAAATTACCTAGAAGTATCAGATGTCCTCAGAGTTGAAATGAAAGGCCCTTCATTCCTTTTATAATGTCAAAAACACAGTAAGAGGGGCTGGGGTTGTGGCTCTGTGGTACAGTGCTTGCCTAGCCTGTGTGAGGCCCTGGGTTCAATCCTCAGCACCACATAAACATAAATAAAATAAAGGTATTGTGTAACTACAACTAAAAAAACAAAAACAAACAAACAAAAAACACCAAAAGAACTTTTGGCCAAGGAAAGAAGATAGTGACCACATGAAACGGCCATAGGAGAATGGTGTCTGAGAAAGATGCAAATAATAGATCAGAATGAAGCACAGGCAATGAAACAACAGGTCTAATTTCAGGCTTAGGCTTGTTTCAGTGAATGCAACAAAACCCCATTTGTGTAAATAAAAAAAACAAAGGATTTATTGATAAAATGAAGAGAAACTTCACAGAATCAAAAGCACAATGAGCTAAAACCTACCATATTAGGAGTTTATCCTCTCTTTCTGGCTCTTCTCAGTTCACTTCTGTATATCTGCTCTACTCTTTAGCTTATTTCAGGAAACAAGTTTCTCTTCTATTTATTACATAGCTTTTAGCAAAAGATGGCTCCTCAGTCTCAAGTCTAAGGAACCAACTTTTCACACACTGTGCTCTGACCACCATGTCTATAGATTTGGATCAAATTCCCAAGGGACAAAATGGAAAATTTGTACTTATTGCATACTCAAAATTAGCACATCGTGTACAACCACAAGAATGGGAAGGTATATTCCATGTATGTAAAATATGTCAAAATGCATTCTACTGTTATATGTAGCTAAAAAGAAGAAATTAAAAAAAACCTAGCACATATGTGCTTTGTGAAGAGAACATTTCTACAAACCTTGATGAGGATAGTGGATAGATATCTACATTGGGCTATACAGATCAGCCTGTAGCTGTTCCCCAATCACTGAGCCACAAAGCAAGGAACAATCAAGACAAGACACAAGCAATTTATAAAAACTGTCCCAAAAAGTGATGAATTTATTGATGATCAATAGTGAAATAAGCATGCTTTAATCTTCCCTGCACTATATAAACTATTGGACTGACAGACTCAGATATGTAATTTATCAAAAAGGAACTAACCATGCTTTTTAGATAGAATGTCTAGGAAATTAATGAATCTGCAGCTTAGGGAAACAGGTTATTCCCCTCTCATTCAACAAAATGTATCCCTTGAATAAATATGTTGTGTTGGGTGACTAGGTTGAAACTTGTTACCCCCAAAGAGTACAAAACATTAATCCATAAGGATTGATCTCTCTCTAGAGGGAGAACCAATGTATGTTTTCCCCTACTTACTATCTTGACTGAAAGAGGACATTTGTTTGCCCCAGTACATGGGCCACTGCTCCCTGTACCCATAGAGTTGAGAAACACTGGCATTCTCTGGCTATCCTCATTTACCCAAACAGTGGCTATTTTCAGATACACTTGTCAGGTAGGGATCTTAGCTTCTAAATGCCAGCTCTGGGGTCAGACTCATACCTAAGATATGCAGAGGGAACCCAGGGGAAAGTAGGTTTCCTTCCTTGGCTATACCACTTTAAACAGCTCACAAGGAACCTCCCCTTCACGATTCAAGTGCTGAGCAATAGAGCTGACCCAGTGTCTGTTTCTAAGGCTCAAGAAATAAGGGCAAAGAACAGCCCTGGGTGCTGGCATCTTCAATCTTAATTCCTGTGGTGCTGTTTGTCCTGGTCTGTCTAGACCAAAAGGGTCAGCTCATTCTTTTATTTATTTATTTATATTAGCTACACGTGACATTACAATGATCTTGGCAATTCATACATTTGAATCATTGGGGTATAATTGGTCAGCTCATTCTTGATGGCAGAAGCAAAGTTTCCATTTCTGAGAGAAAAGGAGGGTATTTATACCAAACAAAATAGCAAGAGTATCATTAAAAATTACTCTGTGTTGTTTAAGTAAGCTGCATATTGTACATTTGTCCCCAGCCCCTTTTTAAAATTAAATTGGTTATTGTGGTTCTCTCCAGACACTTGTCTTAATCCTTCACTTGGAGAGCCCTGGTCCCAGGCCCGTCTCAGGACAGAGCTGAAAAGGGTGGTCTTTAATTGTCCACAACTCACACTACTTCTAATGTGGGATTCCAATGTCCATCACATTCCACCATCATTTCTAACCCCATGCTCCCTCCTTACATCCCTGCAGGGTATTAATACCAATGAATGCTGAAGTATGACACTAGAGAATCACGCCTAGGCAAGTGTAGAGTAGAAAGTAAAAGGCTTTATTCAAGGATAGTAGAGAAGACTACCCCCCCCATCACCACCCCATCACCACCAAGAAGGGGATCAGAAAGGTGGAATCCAAAGGTGGAATCCGTGGGATGGGGAGGTCTTATCCCTTTTATATCTAAGATCTTCTTTTGTCCTCCTACATTTCTGTCCTTTATCTTGCACATGATTGTGGATGCAGGTGGGAAGGCCAAAGGTGGAAAACAGGTGGAAGATGGGACGATGGAGTAGGGGGAGTGGTCCAGGCAAGAAGAGCCTAGGGTGATTTGATTAGCACCTTCCCATTTGCTGGGAGCTGCTTCACCATAGTTCTTCAGAATGGACCTGGGCCTTGGGGACATTGACATTTCAACCTCCCAGGTGTACTTCTGATTTCCCGGGCCCAGACCGCACTCCATTTTCTTTATTAGACTTGATATCAAATTCAATTTACCTAGCTACATAACCTACCTACCTACCTTTAAATCTGACTTCAATATTGTACTATCATTTAGAAAGACATCTGGCTTTTCTCCATGGACACAATTGTTTTTTTGTTTTGTTTTTCTTTTGTCACATGTTTTATTCTGTGCTGGGATTCCTTGACCTCCTAAATGAATTTTAATTTGTATACATTAAGGTTCACCCTTTGTGCTGTAATGTCCATGGGTTATAGCAACATAGAGTACCATCTATACATCATTACAGAATCACAAGGAGTGATTCATTACTCTAACAGTGCTATGGGCTTCTCTCCTAATCAACCATTATTCTCAAACTCCTGGGAAGAACTGATCTACTTATTGCCCCTATACTTTTGTCTACTCCATAATTTCAAATATATGGATCCTATATTATATAGTCTTATCATATTGACTTCTTTAAAATACTAAGACAGCTCTGTTTTCACGTGACTTGGAGTTTATTTCTCTTTATCAATTGAGTAGTATTCCATTTTATGAATATAGTATAATTTATCCATTTTTCCATTGAAGGGTGGTCTGTTGGTTAATTCCAGTCTTGGGTAATTTTTTAATTATTTTTTAATTTATATATGACAGCAGAAATGCATTACAATTCTTTTCTTTGAGGAGAGAAGAGAGAAAGAGAGAGAGAGAGATTTTTTAATATTTATTTTTCAGTTTTTGGTGGACACAACATCTTTATTTTAATTTATTTTATTTTAAAGAGAGAGAGAGAGGAAAGAGAAAGAGAGAGAGAAATTTTAATATTTATTTTTTAGTTTTTCGGCAGACACAACATCCCTGTTTGTATATGGAGTTGAGGATCAAATCTGGGCCTCACGCATGCCAGGCGAGTGCGCTACCACTTGAGCCACAACCCCAGCCCCCATTACAATTCTTATTATACATATGAGCACACTTCTTCATATCTCTGGTTATATATAAAGTATATTCACACCAATCCATGTCTCTATACATGTACTTTGGATAATAATGTCCATCACATTCCACCATCATTTCTAATCCCATGCCCCCTCCTTTCCCCTCCCAACCTATCTAGAGTTGGTCTGTTCCTCCCATGCTCCCCCTCCCTATCCCACTATGAATCAGACTCCTTATATCAGAGAAAATATTCAACATTTGTTTTTTTGGGATTGGCTAACTTCACTTAGCATTTCTTCTCTAACTCCATCCATTTACCTGCAAATGCCATGATTTTATTCTCTTTTATTGCTGAGTAATATTTCATTGTGTATATATGCCACATTTAAAAAAATTCATCCATTTATTGAAGGGCATCTAGGTTGGTTTCACAGTTTAGCTATTGTGAATTGTGCTGCTATAAACATTGATGTGGCTGTGTCCCTGTGGTATGCTGTTTTAAAGTCCTTTGGGTATAAACTGAGGAGAGGGATAGCTGGGTCAAATGGTGGTTCCATGCCCAGCTTTCTGAGAATCTCCATACTGCTTTCCATAGTGGCTGTATCAATTTGCAGCCCAACCAGCAGTGTATGAGTGTACCTCTTCCCCCATATCCTCACCAACACTTATTGTTGTTTGTTTTCATAATAGCTACTATTCTGACTGGAGTGAGATGGAATCTTTGAAATGTTATCAAAATGACCATATACCAAAAGCACTATACAGATTTAATGCAATTCCTGTCAAAATCCCAATGACATTCCTCATAGAAATAGAAAAAACAATCATGAAGTTTATCTGGAAAAATAAGAGACCTAGAAGAGCTAAGGCAATCCTTAGGAGAAAGAGTGAAGGAGGTGGCATCGCTATACCAGACCTTAAACTATACTATAGAGCAATAATAACAAAAACACCATGGTATTGACACCAAAACAGATGAATGGTACAGAATAGAGGACACAGAAACTAACCCACAAAATTACAATTATCTTATATTAGATAAAGGCGCCAAAAACATGCATTGGAGAAAAGATAGCCTCTTCACTGGTTCTGGGAAAACTGGAAATCTACATGCAACAAAATGAGATTAAACCCATATCTCTCACCATGCACAAAACTAAAAATGGATCAAGAACCTAGGAATAAAACCAGAGACCTTGTGTCTAATAGAAGAAAGTGTAGGCCCTAATCTCCATCATGGGATTAGGCCCCAACTTCCTTAATAAGATTCCTTTGGTGCAAGAATTAAAATCAAGAATCAATAAATGGGATGGACTCAAACTAAAAAATTTCTTCTCAGCAAAAGAAACAATCTGGGGCTGGGGATGTGGCTCAAGCAGTATCGTCTCGCCCGGGTTCGATCCTCAGCACCACATACAAACAAAGATGTTGTATCCACTGAAAACTAAAAAATAAACATTAAAAAAACTCTCTCTCTCTCTCTCTCAAAAAAAAATGATGCATTGCTAAATTATTAAAAAAAAAAAAAGAAAATCTGTGAGGTGAATACAGAACCTACATCTTGGGAGCAAATTTTTACCCCTCACACATCAGATAGAGCACTAATCTCTAGGGTATATAAAGAACTCAAAAAGCTAAACACCAAAAAATAAATGGGTCAAGGACTTAAACAGACACTTCTCAGAAGATGATATACAATCAATTAATAAGTATATGAAAAAATGTCCATGGACACAATTGTATAGACATCTTGATCACCTTGCTGGTAGAAGAGAAAGTCCATGTGACAATCCATTATTAGCTGGAGCTACAACTTGAACAGAGTCAGAGACTGGCAAAAAGAAATGATAGCCAACGGGTAGGCAGTGAAGAATGAATTATCCTCTATTGACAGGATTATGTATCAGAAAGCACACAGCAGGTTTTGGGTGGGTTAAGGGGAGGACTGAAGATAAACAGCAGGCTCTTCCACATCTTCAACAACAGGCCTCAACCTGCCTTACTGTGGAGGTTGTGAGGCATGGGTTTCCTAGGAACATAGGCCTCTGTGCTCAGCAGGTTCCAGGCAGGCATTTACAAGCCTGCTTTTTCCTTGCTTGCTAATGTGCATGCCATCCAGCTGCAATTCCTTTCAGTCCTCTTCATTGCAGTCATCTACCGTGTTAGGGTCACTCTCTAGCATTCAGTAAAATCCTTTCCACTTTGAGTCCTGAGACATTTCACCCACTATGCATATAACCAGGCAGCAGTGTTGCTTGATAAGTCTTGCCTCTCCTTTGCTGCATTGTCCTCAGACTTACAGTCCATGGAGCTTCTACTAGATCCTAGAAATTTCACTCAAGCAAACATAGAAGGCAAAAATTCTAGCTCACTGGAATCGTCATCTATTTGATTTAATGGCTTACTTTTAAGAATTCTGTGAGTCATATATTTGTCGGAAGCTTGTCGGGATGGGCAGGATGTAAATGTTGAATTAAAATAAGTTTTATTTTTGTTGTCTGGACTCTATCCTTAAAACTTGCAGATAAAACATTAAGATCAAGTTCTCCTTTTAGACCAATAGATGGCAGTATTGCTTTGAGACAAATAATAGCAATGCCCACAAGGGCCTTTTGTTGTTCCTGATGCTATTGTTGTTACTAGGGATTGAATCCAGGGACCATAACTAAGCTACATCCCCAGCCTCTTTTTATTTTTTGAGACAGAGTCTAATGCTGCCCAGTCTGGCCTCAAACTAACAATCCTGAGTCAGCCTCCAGAGTTGCTGGTATGTTGCTGGTTTTTCAGGTATGTGTCAACATGTCCCACACAAGTGGCATTTTTAAGACTTCTAGATCTATGTCTTTATTTCATTCCTAAATGCTAGGCTTCAACATGCCCAATTACAAACAACAATGGAATAAATAGCACAAGATGGTACTTGAATAAAATTAATGAGGGCTCACCAATATCACTCCTTCATTCAGAATCTTCTTCCTTTTGGAAAGAATTTGCACCAGCCTCTGGGGTATTGAAATGGCACCTGCTTCCAGGGAATTGTTCCTCCCACCAAGGAACTATTAATGAATGCTTCCTGGGACTCTCCCTTGGGACCTAGACTCCTGGGTGGCTTTCTTCAGTCCTTGGCCCATGTTTTGGTCACAAGTCACTTTGGTCACACGTCAACCTAAGTAGGATGGGAGGAGAGGCCATGAGAATAAAGGAATTCTAAAATGTATAAAAGGGACTGGACACTTCTATTTCTTTGGATACCAGTCATGGCCCACTTCGTCCCCCCAGGAAAAGTATGTTGCCATTGTTTAAATAAAACTTGCTTTCTATGCTTGCCTCAGTGTTTCTCAGGTGTTCAATCTTCACATCTAGGGAAACAGAACTCGGCCCTCTATAATTTTCATCACCATTAGCATCAGTCCTGCCCCTCAAAATAATGCCATGATTTTCATTATACTATTTAAAATGTCAATGACACTATCTAGATTGCATGTTAACAAGTATATGATTGCTCTTTAAAACTTAAGAAAATACAGATAAATAAATATCACTCAAAATCCCATCTCTAACTATAATCCCTGTTAACATCATAGTACACATTATTCAAGATGTTTTCCCACATAAAGTCATTACATACAAACACATTCAACTTTGATCAAATTTGTGGGAAATGTTTTTCTTTAGTGTTAGTGCCATGACTGAAATTAGGAAAAAGACACAATTCCTTGCATGAGTTCAAAAAAAGTCTGTGGGTTTGTGGGGTGTTTTTCTTTTTCTATTTTTTTTTCCTGTTGTTGTCTCTGTATTTCACTAATGGCTTAAAACAGGACATGACCTTCCATGTATTTTGTACCCTTATTACATCCTCAGGTTTTCAAGCTGTCAATGATAAATCAATCCAATCCATCCCAGTCTCCCCCAACATTTTCCATGTGGAATCCTTAGTCCTGCTGCAATGTGGGCTGGTTTTAGGCTGATTTCTAAAGCTTTAGGCTGCTGCCTCACACTTGGGGGCTTTATGGTCCCTGCTGTACTGGGTTCCAGTGACTATTTTCTTTGTCACCTCAGCGCCAACATACACAATTCTCATTCTTAGATTACTCTCTTTAATTGCTAAAACCCACCTTCAAGAAACTTTTTAAGAAAGGGATATTAGAGATAAAATTTCTAATCCTTAAGTATTTGAAATGCCTTTCCCCATCTATTGAAAGATTGGCTAAGCATAGCAGTCTAGATTTAAAATTATTTTCTTCAGAATTTTGAAAGTCTTGCTTCATATTTTTCTTAGCAGCTCATGATACAGATAAGAAACTTGATGATAGTCGACTTTTATTTCCCTCCCTCCCTCCCTCCCTCTCTCTCCTCAGGTTTTAAGGTATATGAGCTGTGTTTATGTGGTTACTGCTGGGTATAAAGGAATGTGTTTCTTACTGTGGGAGGAAAAATAATGCTCCCCTTCAGAGATGTCCATGACTTAATCCTTAGGATTGATGAATTTTTTTATTTTATAGAACAAAAGGGATTTGACAGAGATGATTAAGGTTGGGTTGATGACCTTGAGATAGGGAGATTATCTCAGATTATCTGGGTGCACTCACTTAATTAATTACATGAGCCCTTGAAAGAGGAGGACTGGGTCAGAAATGAAACAGGAGATTGAATCATGTAAAGAACTCCACATGTAAAGCCACCACTGCTGGCCTTGAAGACAGAGGAGGGGACCATGAACCCCAGAATGCAGGTGGACTTCTAAATCAGTAGCCATTAAACTGGAAACAGATTCTACAGCCTAGAAATCCTAGATCCTACAAACAAATCATAGAGCATGCACAGTTTTGATAGTATTTTGATTTTAATCTGGTGAGACCAGTACCAGACTTCTGACCTATAGAACTTAATAAATTTATCTGTGTGTCTTTTAATATTATTTATAGTATTCAAAGCTGCTGAATTTGTGACCACTTGTTTCAGCATCAATAGACAAATTAATATATTTATATTTTGATAAATGCGCCAAAATTTCTTCCCAAAAAACTCAATTTATTAATACTTAATACCAACAGCTGATGAGGAAAACCTCTCAAAATCTCTTGAAATCCTGAAAAATATTTCATCTTTGTTTTCACTGGTAGTTATCTGTTTAAAAAAAAAAAAGAGTTGAGCATCTTTTAAAATATTTGCTAGACTTTTTTTTGTATTTATACTATCTTTTTAACTAGATTGCTAAAATTTCTTATTGTTATGACTATATATATAACATGTATCCTGTTAGGTATTTATTAGACATTTTTAATTTAATGATTTATATCTCCTTTCTGCTCAAGAAATTATGTTGCATATTAAACCATATGGCAGAATCTGCTGATGGCCTAACTGAATAGCAATAATCCCTGCCTTAGTAAGAGTATCTGACCTTCTGTCTGGTCATATTGCTGTGTAGATAAAGGATACTTCCCTCAGTGAGAGAGGTGTAAGCAAAATGTTTGGAAAGCTGCTTAAAATTAGTTGCCACAGCTTTAGAGGGCTTTCTTTCCCCCTACTTCTCTTTCTGACTTGACTTCTTTTTCTGGCTTGAATCTAGATACTATAACTTCAATTCCAGTAGCCATCTTGGACCACCAGGTGGCTATGCAAGTAGAAATCTTTTTGTTAAATGGCAGAAATGGAAAGTCATCACATACCTTGGAATTCCTTCTAATTTTATCAAATGAGAAACTTTTATCTTGCCTACCTTAGATCATTTTGTGATGTTTCTAAGGTATGTATAGTCAAATCCAGGAAATAGAATCATATACTGAACAATGTCTTTTATCTATTATCCTCCAGCCATGTTATATTTCTAGGTGAAGTTCTTGATTTCATCTTTGAAACCTTGTATTTTATTTATGTAATTATTATTTTATTTTATTTTCTAAGAGTATTTCTTTTTATAGCATATTGTTTCTTGGTTATGTACCTGATAACTTCCCAAATCTTAGTCACCAATTGGAAAATCTCTCCTATTTTGAAGTATAATTCTTCTGTTCTTTGAATTATTTCTTTCTTTTGATGTCATTGTTTTTTTTCATGTGAAAAGGGTTTTCCTTCTCATATTGGATATTTTCATCTGATAATTTGTGATCCTTGGTTGTTGCTCACATTAAGAATGAGACAATATGGTTTATACCCAAAGGACTTAAAATCATCATACTATAGTGACTCAGCCATATCAATGTTTATAGCAGTTCAATTCACAATAGCTAGACTGTAAAAACAACCCAGGTGTTCCTCAATAGATGAATGGATAAAGAAAATGTGGTATATATACTCAATGGAATGTTACTCAGCTTTAAAGAAGAGTAGAAGTATGACATTTGCCAGTAAATGGTTGGAGTTGGAGAATATCATGCTAAGCGAAATAAGCTACTCCCACAAAACCGAAGGCCAAATGTTTTCTCTAATATATGGATGCTAATTCACAATAGGGGGGGCACTAGGGAAGAATATCATTCATTACCTTAGATTAAGTAGAGGGAAGTGATGGGAGGGAGGGAAGGGGATGTGGGGATAGGAAAGATAGTAGAATGAAACAGACATTATTACTGTATGTATTTATGAGACTGCATGACCAATTATGATTCTGCAACTTAGAAAAATGAGAAATTATATCTCATCTATGTATAATATATCAAAGTGCATAAATGCATTCTACTGTCATGTATAATTAATTAAAACAAATAAAAAAAATTTTTTAAAAAAGAATGAGGCAATAATGCCAGGCATGGTGGTGCACACCTGTAATCCCAACTGCTTGGGAGGCTGAGGCGGGAGGATCACCTGTTCAAGCCAGCCTCTGAAAAATCGAGGTGCTAAGCAACTCAATAAATAAAATACAAAATAGGGTCGGGGATGTGACTCAGTGGCTAAGTGCCCCTGAGTTCAATCCCAAGTACCCACCCCCGCAAAAAAAAAGAATGAGACAATAATGAACAGATTACCATCACGTGTTCTTGATGAGACATGCACTAAGAAAAACATCATCCCCTGTCTATTTATGGAACAGAGAGAGAGATAAATGTTATGTTAAAATTATAATATTTCAGGAACTTGAATTTACTGTACATGGAAATATTTGTACATTTCTTACAACCTTTCTGTAAATCTAAAATTATGCTAAAATTAAAAAAGGTTTACAAAGACTTTCTGGGAGATGAGAGGGCTTGTTGGTGACAGGCTTCAGTAAAATGTGTGTAGGCAAGAGCCGGCTTGAACTCTGGGAACCCTCAATTGACAGAATTAAGAAGTATTTATTTATACTGGAAGTATTTTCCCTTGTCATCTGCTCTATTTTTTTCTAGGCAGTTTTTTTTTAATATTTATTTATTTGTGTATCTTTTAGTTTTTAGGTGGATACATTAGTTTGTTTTTATGTGGTGCTGAGGATCGAACCCAGTGCCTCATGCATGCTAGGCGAGCACTCTACCACTGAGCCACCACCCCAGCCCCCCCTAGGCAGTTTTTAAAAATTATTTAAACCCTCCAATGTGGGGCCTGGAGTAAATGACTATAAGGGTTTGGATCTGGAACATCCCCCAAAGCCCTGTGTATTGAAGGCCTGGCTTCTAGCCTGTGGTGCTACTGGGAGGAGGTGGAACCTTCAGAAGGTGGAGCCTACCAAAAGGAAGTAAAGTCCTTCCAGACACACCCTTGAAAGGGATTCTGGGACCCTGACCCTCCTCTCTCTCTGCAACCTGGATGCCTCTTCTATCACGTAGGCTCACTACGACATACTATGCTACCACAGGCCCAAAGCAATAAGGCCAAGCTGCCCTGGTCTGAAACCCTTGAAACTGTGAGACAGGATAAACCTTTTCTCCTTTGGCTTATCTCAATAATTTTTCAGTGATGGAAAGATGACTAAATACAATGACTATCTACAAGTTCTTTCAGTCCAATTTCTGAGGTCCAACTCCCACTATACAAGTTACGTCAAGTCTAGAGCCTCTCTGGGGACCTTCTCAGTCAGCTCCATGGCATCCCCTTAGCTATGGCTTTCTCTGCCCTGCTCCATCATTGTCAACAAGCTTCCAGAAATAATTAAAATCTCTTGCCTACAAATTAGCCCTATCATTCTTTTTTATTGTTATTTTAAATTTTATTCATTATATGTTTTTTTCCTGTGCATGTGCTTCATTAGCCATCTTGAACCAAAAATATTTATACAATTTAAAGTTCATTTTAATTTATAATTTATTACTGGAGGAACACTAACAGATTTTTTTTAAGTGTATGTGACAATTTGGATATCTTCAGCTTTTTTCAACATTCCATATTGTCAAAAGCTTTCTCAGGTCACTACAGATCATATTGGATTTTCACCCCTTGGTACTTCTTGTCACACTACTCACAGGGCCACTTAGTAAAGCAATATAATTATTTTCATGTGTTGTTTTCTATAACTTAACCATATAGATTTGGGTTTGTCAATGTCAACCATGATTATGTATTTCTTTGATTTTATCTGAAGGAAGGGTATGCCCAGAAGGACTAGCCACCTAGCACATCATATGCCACCTCTCCTTTCCCCAGCCATGGCTGATGAAGTCAGATATCTATCCCTAATGGGTAGCCAATCCATTGGTTGATCAGAGACCTTCATTGTATGGCTTAACTAGAACAGATAATTATAACAATCAGATTTCTTCCATAATTAATCCAAATTATAAAATATAGAAATTGTTACTGCTCAGGTGTGAGAATTGGAATAGAAAAGTGATGTCAGCTTAGTGGTTGAGGAAGTTATTTGTAATATGACAATTAAACAAATGAAAAATAATCTTCAGAGAGATTAAAATGGTATATATGTTAGGGGGGAAGCTGAGATTAAGTGAGAAGGAGAGAGAGGATTTATCTTGGTTCTGAATAGCTTTCTAATCTGTGTGAGGCTCAAGTGCATAGAATTCTGTTATATCTGGCTAACACATAAATCATTCTAACTAAGCTAGATTGGACAGGTTTCCAATTTTTACAATAAATAAATAAAAATGCTATGACTTTATTATTTTAATTTCCTAGTTTTTGTTTTTAAAAGGGAAATAATTCTTTATTAATAAAACTATGCATAAATATTGACATCCCATCAATCAGTACATAAATCATCAGAGAATTAGCAGAAGGTATTTTTTCCAAGTTCTCTGATAGAATGTGAAATATTCCTCACTGATCATTGACTGCTTTTAGGGAGCCTAATCAATTCCGGTTACTAGAGTTAAAATTTCTTCCATAGAAAACTTGGTGCAAGAGTCAAGATTTCCTTTGCAAGCTCTCCTGTAAGAGTTCCTGCCAACAACTGAAACCTAATGCTTCCTGCATTCCCTTCCTCTTGTCCTTCTTCCTCTTTTTCCAGAACCAGTGGGTGAAAGACCCAATACCTTCAATGTGTTTCCATGTTGTCATTGTGAAATGAGTTCTGCTGTTTGCATCATGACCTTTGAAGCTCGAGTTTCTTCTTCTTTCTCTATCAAATGATCAACTATATCATGGGTTGTAGAAAGAGTGTATAGAATTATAAAAATATTTAAACACACTTAAATAAACTTAAATAAAATTTTGAAAGAGAGTTATAAATTACTTTCACCATAGTTCTCCAAAATGAATTCCCAAATACAGACATTATGTCTTTTAATTCCTTTGTTTGTTCCCTCCAAAGTCAATAAAGTAGATTCAGAGCTATGTAACCTTCTGCTGTCCAACAGTTGTGGTTGAATTGAATCATTTCAATTACCAGAAGAAAATTTTATTAAATTTTTGTGCCAAGTTTCAATATGAAAATACTTTTCAGACAAAGTTTGGAAATAACATTAAATTTTTTGAATTGCAAAAGTAAGCAATTAAGAGTAAATTCTGAAACAAGCACAGCCTATTTCCTGTGAATAAGCAGTTTATTTTGGCAACTGCAGAAGCTTGTCTTGGGTGGATTCATAACTATCCTGTATCATTGCTGTTCCTTCCCAGGCCAGTTAGAGATTTATTTTTTATTCATATATGATTTATAAAGCTAAAACAAATTTGTGATTATATTGATTTTTTCCCATTTTTTAAAAAGTTTATCTTCATAAAAGAAAAATTTGAAAAATATGTTAAGTTTAGGAAAAAAATATTATCCAGAATTCCATCCTTCAAGATCTACCTTTAACATAATCTCTGGTTATTTCTTATCATATACCCTAAAATACATTAATTGGTTTTTGTAAGAAAAAAGCTAAGAAAAAAGAAAGAAAAAAGCTAATCTAAGGGGCCAGGCCTGTAATCGCAGCAGCTGGGGAGGCTGAGATGGGGGATCAATAGTTCAAAGTCAGCCTCAGCAATGGCAAGACCTAAGCAACTCAGTGAGACCCTGTCTTTAAATAAAATATAAGATAGGGCTGAGAACACGGCTCAGTGGTTAAGTGCCCCTGAGTTCAATTCCTGATACCAAAAACCAAAAAACAACAACAACAAAAAACCCCCAAAAACCTAGTCTACATGAAAGGTTAAGTTACTTATTATCTGTACTACAATGTTCCATTTGTTCATGAACTCACACATAATTACCTTTGTACTCTAGGTCAAAGTTACTCTTCTGGGAGAAATTATTTGGCCCCAATCACAAAATGTTCAGGTATGCATATTTTGAGGGAAGAGGTAGAAGGATCCAAAAATAATGCTTCTATATAGGGGGATCATTTGGCAATCTTGTTAAAATGCAAAGTTAAGCTACTGAGCAGTTGCCACAACCCTGACCCATTTCAGGGAAGACATGGGACTATTTCTCATATCTGGAAAGTTTCCCAGTATGAGGGTGGAGTAGGGCTTATTTACTACATCACAGATTAAAGTATTGAGCAACGGTGATGAGTCCCTGCTCTGCATAGGAAACCTTCCAGAGATCACAAAGTATCCATTCATCTCTTTTTGCTTGATAGTAAACCTATCCTATCTGGGCATCAGACTTCCTAGAATATAGGCTACATTTCCCAGACTCACTGGAAACTGGATATGATCATGTTACCAAGTTCCAGCCTATGGCACCAAAGCAGAAGCATATGTACAAGTCATGTTTTAAAGATGACAAATCATCATCATTATTATCATTATCATCATCCTAGTTAGGTTAAGTTACAATCCAGGTGCAGTTAGCTAAAATGTAAATTGAAAGCTCCACTCCAAGAGTAGCATCAATGTTCTAATAGAAAAACCCATATCTTAGAAGTGACTACTCTGTTCTTGTCATTTAAATCTGGTCCAACACTGGATTCTGCTAATATTCTCAGTGAATTTCAGAAATGGGTTTTTAAGGGTTAATGAAATTAACAGTCTCCTAACTAGAATAATGAATACTAAAGGAACTTTCATTGGTTAAAATAAAGATACTTACAATATAAGGTGGACTATATTTAAAATATAAGGTTGACTAAAATATTTTGGAGACACTTGTTACTCTTGCACAAATAGAGCAGAATTCAGGAAGTGGCCTATGCCTGTAGGAATAGTGCCTGTGACTTAATCTCTAAATGATCCTAAGTCCTGCCTTTGGGTTTCAGACTTCCTGATGCTGACTACACAGATAACAATTTACTGCTTTTGGAATGCTGTCATGCCTGCCTCAGTTGAATTTTCCATGCCTTGTGAGATTGGCAAGTGGAAGAGTAAGAGCTGATACTTCATTGAATCGAAAGAATAAATCATATCAACTATTTTTCTGCTTGCTATAAATAAATGTTTTGTTATAAATGTCTGTATTTTAGCAGAATTTGTACTGGGGCTTGCATTCCATTCAGCCTGGTAGCAAGGTTGGAGAGGCTACTAATACTTCTCTACCAAAAAGACTCCAAGAGTTGTGTGGAACCAAATGGCTTGGGTCAGTTCACATAGAGAGCAACAGGATAGAAAGACCTCTGAAGCCTATGGAGCCATCTTAGATCCACAAAAGTGCTCTCTTCAGACGTATTTTCATGACAGTGAGAAATGAATTTTAACTTGTATCAGACATTATCATCTTATCTTTTCCATTACTTACAGCAGAATCTATCCAATAATCCTTCATGCCCTAGTTACCATCCCAGAGAAAATGTCTCCTGGATAGCTTTCATGATTTAATCTCCCCCCCACCTTTTCTGTAATTGAGTATTCTCTTCTGCCACAGTCTGGCTGGGCACAAATTACGAGCCACTGAAGCAGGAACAAACTTTATTTCTGAACTCCACCAGCACACTCCATACAAGCTCCCCGGGAACTCTCCTGAACGCCACCCACACCGCTCCTCCAGGAACCACCAACCGGAAATCCCTCCTCCAGCACTTCCCCAACCAATGGGAACTCTCTGGGAATCCACCCCCCACCCCTACCCCCGCCCCCCCCCAGAACTCCAAAGTAGCTGGCCCAGGGGGACAGCAGGGGTCTAATATACACAGCTTAACATAACCATTATCATCTCAATGGCTTGCTGATGTCACTTCTCAACCACTCCGTTCTGGCAAAAATGCCATCGTCATTCGGACTCTGCTGTGGCTCTCGGCACTCTTCTACCTCTTCCTCCCTGTATTTTCAGATATTTTGTATTCCTTTTCAATTAATTCCAATCATAAATGTCTACTTTTACAGGAAAGGGCTTTCTATACCTTTCTGACTTGGTAGGGACTTTATTTTTTCGTGGAAAAGAGTTCCTAATTTTAATTGTTTTCCAATGACAGATATGTTAGGAGTCAAATTATATTCTTAGACTTCATATTTTAGCACCTATGAATTTAAAAATAAAAAATGAGTACTCACTACAGATCAAATATAACCCAAAGCCCACATAACATGATATGGTATTTTTAGTTATTTTCCTTATCTTGTTCTCTGAATTCACTTCACAATTTTTAAAAAAGCAGCTTTATAAGATTACAAAGGCCTCATGATTGCATAATATTCAAGATTACATAACATGGCTTTGCCAGTTGGAATGTCTTTCAAAATGATTACCATTCTTTTTCCCTCTCTCCCTATTTCTTTCCCTAATTATTCAATAAAAAGAAGAAAAGTAACTAAACAACACACTCTTCTAAGACCTCTCTGACTTTCTGTACAGCTCAGTACCATAATTTGAATTCTTTGGGAATTTCCTCTCTATGCAAATTCCAACTCATGATGAAAGCAGCAGAGTGTGCTGATTTAACAGTGCTTTGAATCAAAAGTTCAAATGCTGGCTTAGGCAAATTACTTGACCACTGTGCTCCAGTTTCCTCATCTAAAAACAAAAATAATAAAAATGCCTCCCTCACAAGATTGTTGGAGCAATTAAACGAGATGATATATTCAAAGACATTGGTATAGTTCTTGGCATGAAGTATTTCATAGCATTCAGTTGTTCAACAATTACTCAGTGTGTGCTACAAGCAAAGTACGCTAAACACTGCAGGGACCTGGAAACTGAGGTAGACTGCAGTCCTGTAGCAGAGATAAAACATGCAAATTAGATAACTATAATAGAAATGGATATAATTCAGATAAATTATTTTTATATATTAAGGATCATTGCAAATCCTTTGCTTTTCCTGCTGTTGAGTCTAATTCCCCTTGCATTGAATCTGGGTTGGTCTTAGTGATTTGTTTAACCAATAGAATGTGACAGAGTGATGGTTTAGGGATTCTGCTGGGTCTCTTAGAATGCTTGCTGTGGGGAAAGCCAGCTATCATCATGTAGCCAGTATCTAAGCCCACCTAGCTCTAAGGAAGGCCAAGACATCCATCTGGTGAACCTGCAAAGGCATAGGATTAGGCCCAATTGTTTCAGCCACCTCAGATCAGGCACCAAACATGGAAGAAGAAGTTCTGGGAGCACCATCATGCCAACCCCAGCATGCACAAAGTGGAGAAGTACAAAGAAACCCAACAGCCAGAACTGAGTCCCTAGATCTATAGCTCAGTTGAACTATCCTAACTAACTAGATACAGCTTTAGACAAGCTAGTCAACCTGTCAATGCTACAAATTAGTTATCTCAGACAGGATTATGAGAGTTGTCATCTTATGTGTCTTTCATGCTGGAATAAAGAAAATAGTATTGCAGAAAAGTGTTAACATCCTGGCCCAAGACTGCTGTCCTTAGAGAGGCCTGCTTGCAAGGTCAGCTGTTAATTGGCACCTTGGAACTTGGCTGGCAAAAAGTATCTGACACTATTATAAAACTCTGCCTGAATAAAAGTGTAGCTTACTATGTCTAGACTGTGCAAACAATAGGGTTCATGCTGGACACTTCCTTTCCTATTGGAAGTCTGGAATTTTGGTATGTGATAGGCAGAGGATTCCTATTTGGCCAATCCTTGATTTAAAACTTTGGACAGCAGGTCTTTAATGAGCTACCCCAATAGATAGCACTATATCTGTAGAGCCACAAGCTATTGTTGAGGGAATTAAACTCTCCCCGTGAGAGGACGCTGGGAAGCTTGTGCCTCGTTTCCTCCCAACTTCACCTTGTGCTCCCATTCCCTTTTCTGATTTGGCTTATGTCTTGACAAGATAGTATATCTTAACCATGGGTCCAAATATATGCTGGTTCTACAAATCCTTCCATCAAATTACTAGATCTGTGGTTAGTCTTGGGAACCCCTGACACACACAGGGCTTTAAAAGTTGTGAGAGAGTAGATTGCTCTTCACCTTTCATAAAAGGAGGCATCCCTAACTTTCTCACATTTTTTCCTCTTTCCCTCATCCTTCCCAAGGCATTCACTCCGACTTTCCCCATTCATTTCCCATTTCAAAGTCCAAAATGGCATGTGGACATAAACATAACTGTCAGCAATAACACTTTCAGATTCTCAGCCCTAGAGAAGCTGTAAAATTCCTACCTTGCAAACAAATACAACACTGGTTTGTCTGCATTTTACTTTTTATCCAGCTGTGCTTTCCTTTCATGGGTGTAGTATAAAGGCTTTTTATCTTCTTGGGCTAAAGGTATCTCTGAAATTTCTTTATAGAGTATTTACCCAAAGACTTACTTGGTGATGAAAAGTATTTACTTTGTAATCACATAGCAGGATTTCTTAAGTTTATGGCTAGTTACTGAAAAGAACAGACCACAATGTCAGCAGGAATTTATACCCACCATGTAAAATCTATACAGAATATTTTGCTTTGAAGCACATCCGTATCCTGTTGTAGAACATCATGAATTATTTTCAGATTATTTTCCTGATAAGTTTTATGATTATATTTTGACAGAGTTGAGTGTAATTTCCTTAACTGTGGAGAACAAAAAGAGCTTATGCATTATGGCAAACAGAGTTCTTAAACTTAGGTCTAAAATAAAGTAAACACCATATACTTTAAGAATTCCTACAGTAAGTCAATAATGTGCAGGGACTCTGTTAAGCACTTTAAATCATATCATAGATATAGGACAGATAGTTAGCAGACCCAGTTCTGACTCAGTCTATGTTCTAAAGATGTGACCTTGAGAAAGTAATTTATCCTTCCTGGATCTCTATCATACCATCTGTGAAATGAAGGGTTTGAGTGAACCATTTTTTTGGATCTCACACATTCTATGGTTCAATGAAGTGTGAGATAAGTTCCAAATGAGAGGGTACAAATGTATTTTGTAGAAGGGAGAAGTTCCTAGGAACAAAATTAGGAAAATGCAGTAAGCTATAAAAGAGCTTGGGGAAGGTATAGAGACAGAATCCACTCTGAGAAATCATAGGGAAGTGTCAATGTGAAATAAAGATGATATTAAGAATAGATAACTTCTATTGAACATTAGCCACGGTAATGCTTTTATCTCATTTAATTCCCAGAACTATCCTAGGCATTATTATTATTGCCATTTCACAGGAAGAGAAAACAAGATCAAAAGATTCAGAATTAGCATGAGGTCACATAGCAAGTGGTAAAATCCAGAAGTGAACCTAAGCAATCTATACTCCAGAGAATAGCTTCTAATCACTGATAAGATAGTCAGTCACAAGTGAGAATCAGTAGTAAAAGTCTCTACAGAAGCACAATAGATTAATGAATTTGACCAGAAAGCTAGCATAAACCAAAAATGTTAGGCCATCGTCTAGAATAAGGATAGATACCATTCATGGGGTGCAATTTTGTGCTTTCATAGATTATTTCCACTCTCCATGTATGTTTTTGGCTTTGTTTTGAACTACTACTGTAGAGATAAGAAATCTAGTTTCAGAATAGTCAACTTGTGCAAGGTCAAAGTTGGTAGGTAGTATGGCTGGGATTCAACTCAGACTTTGTTTGATCCTCCCAACTTATTCCACTATGCCAGACTGCATTCTTAGCAAAGAAAAAAAAAAACTTCTAGAAGATATTAAAACAGTTGAAATTCTAGAACAGGGAAAACAAGTCTGTAGTGATAGAAAGCAGATATGGTTTCTTGAGGTGAGGGAATTGCCTAGAAAGGGTTACAAAGGACATTTTTGGAATGATGAAAGATGTTATATAGCTATTTGCTTGTTTGTTTGTTTTGATATGGGGACTTACTGTGTTGCCCAGGCTGGGCTCAAGTGATCCCCCTGCCTCTGCTTCCCAAGTGGTTGGGATATACATGTACACCACTGTGTCTGGTGATTTTATATCTGGATTGTGATGGTGATACATTTACATTATCTGTCAAAATGAATTAAATTGTACACTTAAAATAGGTGTACAATATGTATAAATACATTCTATCACATGCAAATTTTACCTCGATAAATTTGATTGTTTTAAAAAGCCCAGATGAATCCAGTATTTGGTCCTTTGGGTAGAGACTGGGGCCATTGGCATAATATGTCATTTTATATGCATGAAATCATCATCATGGGAGATTTCAATCACCTTATAAGGTCTCTTCCTGAACTCTAGAGGCTGAAAAGCTCAAAATTAGATTTTTCTGACTCCTTCATAGCTAGCACTTTAATTATTATTAAAAGGGACTTGAAAGGCAGCAATGACGCTAGGGCCACCTGCCTGCTCTGATGTTTGTTGCTGCTGGCAATTAGGGTTATGGAGGCATTAAGTTTTTCTGTAAGAGCACTACAACATCCAGCGTCTAGCTTCACAAGTGTCATAGTCAGTGGCTGCAATGATGACAGTGGCTTTACCATTCTTAGATAGCAACTGTAGCAGTGTGTTCAAGGATTCAAAAATTGCCATGGCAGACTCTTTTTTTTACATTAATTTTTTATTTACATGTGACAGTGGAATGTATTACAATTCTTATCACACATGTAGAGCATAATTTTTCATATCTCTGGTTGTATACAAAGTATATTCACACCAATTCGTGTCTTCATGTATTTTGTATTTTGGATAATGATGTCCATCACATTCCACCATCAATCTTAACCCTGGTGAAGGCGTTCCTATACCCGCTGTCTGACAGGGTCGCAGCATGGGGGATGCTGCAGCAGGGCCACATCAACTGGAAACCAAAACTATGGGGAATACTAAGTGTTTTGTTTATGAGCCTCATGATATGGATAACAGGGCATACACCAATGTCAATCAATAATAAAAGTACGTATTGCCTGAGATTGCAGGAAAATTCCCAGAATGAGACTAAGGATACAGTTAAGACATGCCCCAAGGTGTGTTTCAATATCTCTCAAGATACAAACAGTAGTGTTATTTCCCAAGAAATTCACCGGGAAAAGATTACAAATCAAGGTTCCTGATAAAAACTTAACAATTTACGCTAAGCCTTCCGTTCTAAGGCCACAACCTGTGCAACAGCCTAGTTACAGAAAAATAATTGCTGGGCCAACTACTTAATTAATGGTATCCCCCTTGAGGACAAGAGGCTAATAATAATACATTCCCCCACCAACAGACCCTCCTTTTCCTTACACAGGAATTTATGATGAAAATGGGAAACACATAGTAAATATTAATGGCAAATGGGTTGAGGTGCAGAGCCTGCCCTTTAGTTAAAGATTACAAAGTGGTTCGCTTTGACCAAGGATCAAAGAAACTCTTTATGAAAGCAGTTAAATAAGTCACATGAAAAAAGAAAATTACCTTGGAAATTAAAAATAAAATAATGTAAAATTAATATAGATATATTTTAGAGGCACTTCAAAGTAATAGGCTTTCACTATTTTAAGTGTGTTATACTGGGACCTTAGATTAGAAGAAAGCTTACCAATAATCATAGGTATGCTTTAAAGTTAAAGGTTAATGAAATAATTATAGGTATGCTCTAAAGTTCAAAGTTAATAATAGGTCAGGAAACATGTTGTCTAGTTGCGTAGTCTAGCACCTAGTGATTGGGGTTAAAATGTAAAATCTTAATCATGATTGGCAAAGGTTACAGGAAAATATTTTAAACAGTGTATACAATATCTTAAGTAATCAATATATGTCAAAAAGATTGCAACTCTTGAAAATTATGTAAATCAAAGAAGTTTCAGGCTTTGAGGCTATCCATTAGCCACCTCAAAAAACACCTGCAAAAAAGGTATAAAAATAAAGGCCCCTCTTGGGGCAGCAGATCTTCTGAAGGCTGCTCTAGGGGCAGCAGATCTTCTGAAGGCTGCTCAGTCCAGTTTCAATATATATAACCCAAAACTTTCATTCACTTTAAATTTTGAGCTCCCTTTGGACTGGAAAGCCTACCAATGAAGAGGACATGCTGGGCTTCAGCTCATGTTGTGTGTGTGTGTGTGTGTGTGTGTGTGTGTGTAGTGGGTATTGCTGGGGATTGAACCCAGGGCCTTGTGCTTACTAAGCAAGCTCTCTACCACTGACCTGCATCCCTAACCCTTTTAAAAATGTTTTTATTTTGAGATAGCCTTTTGCTAAGTTATCCATTCTGGCCTTGAACTTGTGATCATCCTGCCTCTGCCTTGGAGTAGCTAGGGTTAGAGGCATGGGTTACTGCCATGTGGTAGCTCTATGACTCTGTAAGAGGCTTCTCCCTCTCCCCTTTCCCTTTCCCTTTCCCCTTCCAATGTCTCCCTTTCACTCTAGACTGCCTCAAGATTCTCTAGGTGTGGAATGTAACTGAGAAGTAAAACATAGAGAATGGGGGAAGTCTCTAGACTAGTCTGGATGTACTCAAGCATCAGGGCCCTCTGGGTGTGGCATATTCCCCAGTGCTGATTCTTTCTCTGCTTGGGTGCTAATATAGATTCCTCAGAGAAACCCCCATTGCAGCCTTCCAACTGTGACTTCTTTCTAGGCTGGCCAAAAATGAATGCTCCTCAGTTTCTATCTTCCATAGTACACTCCATCTTTTTTTTTTTTGCCTGAGGTTCATCTTGGCAGAAAGTCCCCTAGGCAAAGTCTTTTGAAATGACTCCAGGATAGTTTCACCCCACAGGCCCACTGGAAACACCAGAAATTTCCCTCTTCTTTATTTTTCTGTCAGTGGGAAACATCTAAGCCCTTGTAGTAACTAGATAGGCAATTGCCAGCTGTCACTTTCTACATATAATTATCCTGGGCTTGAATAGAACATCAATTCTTCCTCCCTCCATGGGCCCTGACCAGTGACTTGAGATAGTAGGAAGAAAAACTTTCTCTAAAAGAAATTCCCTTGGCCTCATCAGCATTGATTCCTTTTCTAGTAGAGACAGATGATTGCCTATACCAGCCCAAATAGCTTTAGACTTTCCAAGCATGACCTATATGGGTAGTCTAGCCACTCACTTTAGAATGCAAGAATACTTTACAATTAATTATTTTGCTTTTGAGTTTACAGCTAAAAGACAGAAGGAGTCCTACTCTAATGCCACATTATACCTATTTTTATTTAAGCATCACAGCAACTCTACCAGGTAGTGATAAATGACCTCATTTTAGAAACAGATAAACTAAAGTTCAAATGGTCAAAAATGGGGTTCCAATATAAATAAATCTGACTCTAAGGCCTTTGTTATTAACTACCATAGTTACACAGTTACACTGACAACTGTTGTGGATTGAGTTATATGCCCTAAAATTTACCTGTTGAAGATCTAGTATCTTAGAATGTTACCTGACTTGAAAATAGGGTTACTGCAGATGTAATTAGTTAAGTCACGATGAAGTCATCCTGGAGTAGGGTGGACCCTAATCCATTATGACTGAAGTCCTTTTATAAAGGGGGAAATTTGAACATACACCCACAAAGAGAGAATGCCCTTTGAAGACTGGAGCTAATCCTTCCACAAGTCAAAGGACTACCAGCTGCTAAGAGAGAGAGCTATGGCAGATGCCTCCTTAGTGCCTTCTCAGGGAGAATGGTCCCACTAACAACTTATCCTGGACTTTGAGCTTCCAAACTGTGAGATAATAAGCTACTTGGTTTGTATTCTGTTATAGGAGTCCCAGAAAACTAGTAAAACTATTAAGTGATAGCTGTGGTAGTATATGACTAAAATTTCAGTTCAAATATGCACTGTGTGAGAGAGTACCTGAGCTTCTCAGAGAAGAATAGGTATCAGAGCAGCCAGAATGGGACCTGATATGTGTCCATGTTGGATGATAGGAAATTGGATTGATCATTATGAATTTCAAAAAGGATAAGTAGAACGTTTCTAAGTTAATTCCACTTCCCTTACAATAGAGAGATAATAAATAAATAAACCTCAAATTGGAATTTTGCATACTTATTTCTGGGAAGGTCTAAATAAATTTGGAAGTGGTCCACGTAGGATACTGTACCTATATCTGAATGTCCAGAACTAGGAGTCCATGAAAGGGCAAAAGAGTAAAGGCTTATATTTAATAGTTAATGTCCTTGCTAGCTTTGAGAATAAGAATTCTAAGATACTGGAAAAATTTTAATGGAATTTATATACATTATTTTGGAGAATTTAGGTTTATTTCCAAAAATACTGGCTCAAGTGGCATAGCTATGCAATTGAATATTAATGAAAATATTTTAAAAATTCTCAATAGCTTATCAAAATAAATATTTGTTTTCCATTCACATCATAGTCCAGCATGGGTCAGGCTTTCCCACAGCTTGCTACTCTGCTACCTAGAGTGCCTGATCTCCACTGAAAGGAAAGAAAGGAATAGAAGGCACATTGACTTGTAATTACCACACTCTAAAAAAGAGTGTCATATCTGCTAATAGTTCATTGGCTAGAAAAAGTGACATGATCTCCAACCTAATTGCAAGTGAAGCTGGATAATGTAGGAGAATACTAGGAACAGCTGAGGGGACACTGAATGTCTTTGCTATGAAACAACATAGAGAATAAGTGTATAAAACACATTAACCTAAAAGGTCAGGTATTTGTTAGATGTTAAGTCCAGTGAGTGGAGCTATCATCAGTAATCTTAACAAGGCGATGCTCTGATGCTTTCCTAACTATATGAGAATTTTTATAGCATGGATGATTGCTTAAATTAAATGCTGCTCAAGAGACTCCCCATTTCTTCTGGGGATTCCCAAAGGAGTGCCTCACATGTCACCCCCTCAAAACTAAATTGTGCCATGCATTTTTTAAAAAAAAGATATTAGGGAGTTTTCAGGGTAGCTTAGGAGGGGAGAGGCAACAGTGACAGTGTGCCAGAATTTTGAAGAGAGAAAAAAATGGAGAGGAGTATCTCAAAATATTTCAGCCAGATGGCCACAGGCAGAAGCCCTGGTCAGAAAGGTAGCCAGCAAGATCTCTTGTGTCAGGATAGTGATCTCTAATAGTAAAGTTCAAATCAGTAGCAATTATTTCCTTAGCTGTAGTCCTGTATAGGACCTAAACAACACTAAAAATCTGCTAGCCCAGAGACGGAGTCTGGCCTTTAGGATTAGGGAGTGTTGGAATAGCAGCCAAGATCTTGACCCATGTTTTTTAAGGCAACTCCACTACTTTGTCCCATATTTTATAAATTGTAGTTCTTAGAGTTTGTGTTCTCCCACCTTTTTTTTTTCAAAAAAAAAAAATATTGTCACAGTGGAAATCATCTCTGCAGGAAAACAGAAAAGATTTTTCTATGCAGCATATAAGACCCCATAGACAGGAGACAATAGCACGGATTTGAAAGTGGGTCCAGACAGCATATTTTCATTGCTTCTGCCAATGATGTTCAACAGAATTATTTTTTAAATATTTTCATTGTACTATAGATGCATAAATAACCTAAAGGGATATCAAAGCTAATCAAGAAACTACATAGAGTAGGGGAAGGGAGGAAAAAGGCAAGTGAGGGCAGAGCTGGGAGCATAAATTTCTACTGTAGATCCTTTCATATATTATAAACTATGAATTACGTTAATATACTATCTATCCAAAAATTTTGAAAGCAATAAAAAATTAGAAGTCTTTCAATCATCACAGTCTTATATTCAAGCTATTTTTGCAGAAAAATTAAAAAAAGGACAAAGTTTATCCTGAGTAAAGCAGTACAGAAAGATGACAGCAGCCACAGGAAGACAGATAATGTCAGGATACACAGGAAGGGCGAGCAAGAGGAGATCAAGATGAGCCCTTGACTCATCTCCTTACTCCTCAACACTTATAGGGGTGGGTAGAACAATGAAGAGGAAGGTGATGGTCTTTCCATAGATTGGGAATGAAAACTGGAGACTTTAAAAAGTTGGATATTAGAGGAAAAGGTGGCTCTAGACAAATGGGTGACTTGGGACATCAGATGGCAGACACCTGGATTATACTAGTATAGCATCCAAGGCCCTTGGTAATATGACTGATACTTACTGAATCTCACTTTTCTTCTTTTTGTAGCACTTCTCACTTGAGGACCAGCCCAGGCCAGGTGTTAGGGGCACAGATGAATTAATGATTAAGGAGCTCTCAGGCTGGTTGCTAAAAACTGACTTCAAGTAACAACAAGTTCTCTACAGCTTCATTTAAGTGGGGGCTGAAGTATGGAGTGGTCAACTGTGCCTGGAAAAATAGGTAATGTGGCTTCATGGCTTCATCTCTAAGTCTTGAAAGATGAATGGAGATGACTTGGGTGGGGTGTGGTGAGCAGAGTGTTCCTAGCTGAGGGGCTTTTTGCAGAGGTATGGTGAGGTGACACCGATAAGGTTTAAGAAATTGCAAGTGATTGTGCATGATAAAAAAGTAAGTAAAGGAGGTACTGATGGAGCTGGACAAACAAAAAGAGAGGCTTTGGGTGTCCCAGATTTTATCCTATAATCAGCATGGCATTTGTAAGAGTGAGTCAAAAGATCACATAGATGCCTTAATAAGGGTATTAGGTAGCTGAGGCAAATGATCCCATAAGCATTTATTTGATAATGCTGACTTTAGTTGTTAACAACTGATGGAATGTTGCAAGTCTGGAAGTAGTCGAACTAAAGACCATTACCACATAGAGAGAAAGTTGGAGGCAGCCTTAAATGAAACATTAACATTACACTTCACCATTTTGCCTTGACTGTGCCACACATGAAGCCTTAGGAAGTTACCTAACCTCTCTGGATGCTTAGTTTTCTCACTACACTCACTTCTGGGAAGCACTGGTATGTTATGGGTGCTTCTATTAAGTGTCACTGTATAAAAAATTTTCCCCAAGAGTGACTTAAGCTGGCATGGTGGTGCATACCTGTAATCCCAGCAGTTCAGGAGGCTGAGGCAGGAGGATCATGAGTTCAAAGCGAGCCTCAGCAAAAAGGGAAGTGCTAAGCAATTCAGTGAAATCCTGTCTTTAAATAAAATACAAAAATAGAATGTGGCTCTGTGGTCAAGTGCCCCTGAATTCAATCTCTGGTACAAAAAAAAAAAAAAAAGGAGTGACTTATAACTACAATTTTGATTCTGTAGGTAGTCTAGGTGACTCTTCTCTGATCTTCCTAGGGCTCTCTATGTGCCTGCATTCAGGTGGTAACTAGACTGTATTAGAAAGTCTAAGATAGTGGCACATTCACCCACATAACCCAGGCCTTGGTAAGGATGGCTAGAAGCAGGAGCTTCACTCTGTCCACACACTGTCTCTCATCATTTGGTAATCTAATTCTTTATGCATGGTGGCTGACTTTCAAGACAGTGAGAATGGAAGCTACAAGGCCTTTTCCAGGTTTTTTTTGCTGTCAAACAAACCATCTTAAACAACCCAAACAGGATAGTCATGAGTCACTTAACAATAAGGAAATATTCTGAGAAATACATTATTAGGATGATTTCATTGTTGGGTGAACATCATAGAGTGTACTTACACAAACTTATGTGATACAGGTCAACCATTCAACAAGCTTTTTAATGCAATCAAAAGACAAGGTAAACACAACATATACAAGTTTGCTGCCAAGGTAAAGTGTATTTTGTTAGAGCAAACTTTAAAAAAAAATAAGTAGAAGTGTGCTTTCTAAAACAATGATAAAAGTCTACTATACAAAATACATAGGGCTGGGGATGTGGCTCAAGTGGTAGCGCGCTCGCCTGGCATGCGTGCGGCCCGGGTTCGATCCTCAGCACCACATACAGACAAAGATGCTGTGTCCGCCAAATACTGAAAAAAATAAATATTAAAGTTCTCTCTCTCTCTCCCTCTTTCTCACTCTCTCTCACTCTTTCTTAAAAAAAAAATACATAAACCAATAATGTAAGCTGTCATTATCATTTTCAAGTACTATGTTCTATACGTAATTGTATGTGCTATACTTTTAGATGACTGGCAGTATATTAGGTCATTTTATTCAGCATTACCACAAAAATGCGAGTAATGCATTGCACTAGGACATTGTAAAAGCTACAATATCACTATGTAAAAGGAATTTTTCAGCTCCATTATCATCTCATGGGACAATTATCATGTACACATTCTACCAAAATATTGCTATATGGCACATGGCTGTATTTTATGTATTTGCTCATGGGTATGCAATTTGGGCAGGCATTGGCAATCTGCCTCTGTTCCACTTGGTGTTGAGTAGGGCAGCTTGACAAAAACTACCAGATTCAGGGTGCAAGGTTTCACTTATATATTTGCAGCCCTAGCCAGGGAGACTGAAACAACCAGGGACTGTGTATGTTTCTCTTTTCCCACTCCACCTCTCATCTTCCAGTAATCCAGCCACTACTTCTTTACAGAAGGTTTGACCCAAAAGTCAAATGAATTCTCTGAGGTCTTTAAGGTTTAGGCCTGCAAGCCACACTGCATCATTTTTACCACATTCTATTTATTAAAATGAGTCACAGGGCTAGTCCAAAATCAAGGTACAGGAAACAGACACCAAAAGTTCCTGATTCTAAAAAAAGAGGCTGGGATCATAAGGATTATGGAGGCTGCCTTGAGAAATGAACCACCCAGTGGGAAAGATTGAGATATCTACAGTTTTCCTACAGATGCTCCCATCACCACTCATAAAAGATTCTCTCTCTACATATAACCTTAGATTAACCATCTGAAATGCATTCTTAAGCATGGGCATCCTCCATCATGTGCACTATTTTTATGACCCACCACTAAACTTGAACACCATAGAGGAAAGATTCTACTTTAATCACTTCTGTAAAACAGAATTTAACATGATGCCTGGCACTTTGTAACAGACTAAAGCATTCAGTAATTGTGTGCTATTATTGGCACTTACCCTATCTCAGAGACTATTCTAAACACTCTGCATTTATTGATTTAAGCATTACAACCTGTGAATAAGTAACTATTATTCCCACTTTCAGATTAGGAATTTGAGATTTAAAAAGCTAAATATACTCAAGATTATATACCTTGTGTTGATGCCCTGGATTTGAGTCCACTTTCTCTGGCTCAGAGTCTATGCCCTGAACTACAAGTTTTGATGCCTTAGCAAAAGTATAAACAACTATAGTGAAGACAGGACTGAAAACTGAAGAAATAATAGACTTGGAAAGTGATCGTTATCCAAGGTATGAGTCATAAAGAAGCATTATATTATACTGTTAAGAGTATCAACTCCTGAGACAGACAATTTCAGCCCTGCCAAGTACTACACCATTATGGTGGTTGGGATTCTCTCTCTGAGTCTGCTTTTTCATATGAAAAATAAGTTTAAGAATAGTGCCTATCTCATGGGGCTGTGGTAAGGCTCAAATGAGACAGGGCAAGTACAGTGCTTTTCCTAGTTTTTCATGCATAATGAACACTCCATGAGCACTCAGCATTAATCTCACAGATAAGGAGTAGGGAGATGAAATTGCACAGCAATGCTCAAAAGAAAAAACTGGGATTGAACGTAGGTAGTTTATACTATACATGATAAAGTTTCCTCCAAAAGTATTTATTTACTATTTTTAAATAAAAAGACACCTAATTTTTTGCATAAAAAGAAATTAGAACTCTTAACTTTATCAAGAGAACTTTGAGCATTAAAAATGTCACTTGAGGGGGAATCCAAGATGGCAGGCCAGAGGGAGGCAGCATTCTGTGTTGCTCTGTGACCCCGGTCTCAACTAGTGGGAATACTGCTTTGCTGAGAGTGATTGAAGACTGCTCCTCAGCTGATCCAGTGTAGGAATCACGACCTCTATGCTGCGCAGTGCCCCAGGCCTCAGCATTAGACTCCGGACGGACTACTGACTACTCGCCCACGCAGTTTTTGTGGATGACTTAGCAGGACCACTGGCATCAGCAATGCAGCAGAATTCCCAAATGCCGATCCCACAAAGGACACTCAGCCACTACCCATGCGCAGGAACTCAGACCCCTACTCCCATGTGGACCCCCATCTACCAATGTGGGGCTCCTCCAGTTGCCTCCATCTTGGGACTTGGCAGCTACTGCCATAGTCCCCTACTCGTGGTAGCCTGCCTGCACCTGGGGACATCACAGGCTCTGAAGAAAGCTGGCAGCTGCAACACTTCACATCACAGAGCTAATTTTTTTAACGCATCCCACAACACCATCACCTAGCTACCCCCACCCAACCCAAAACCTCATCGCTGAAAGCAGCTGCCTCCATCTTGGGTTACCTCCATCACCATCTTTTGTTGGGGTAACTACCAGTTTGGAATACTAGATAGCAGGTACCCATAGTTTTCTAATTCCCCCTAATCCCCAGTAGCTGCTAACTTGGCAGAGTGACTGCCCAGTTCAAAACAGCCCTCCGTGACAGGTGTGCAGCCACTGGAGTGCAACACACAAGACCCCCAGAGAGAAAGGTTCCTGATTAGAAAGTAGAAAGGGTGAAAGTGAGGGAGATACACTTTACAGACTAATTTAGAGGGCAGGAATTGTGAGGTCTATAGGCAAGATGAGGAGATAAGACCTGGCACCCACATCACAGGAACAGACCCCAAAAGGAGATCCTTGAGGTGCAGTCTCTCAGTGGGACCCACGGGTGCTATACCCCACTTCCAGGTACCCTGCACCCAAACCAATCCTTGCACCCTGGTACCCCCCACCATTCTGAGGGAGAAAACACCTTCTTCTTTACATTTCTCTTTTAAACTTCCTAAGATATAATAACTTTATATCCTCATCTCATACCTCCTCAGCATATCTTCCTACACCTCACCCCTGGTTCTCTGTCCACCATCAGAAACTGTAAATCCTTTTACAAACCTACTGATTATATTGTAGATAATAATTGAATTCACCATTTCTGTACATTCTTGCCAAAATTATGAATGTCCTAATAACAATGATTTGTTTTTAGGTGGTATTTTGTTTATATTGGAATCTGTTAACATTGTCCTTCCCCTCAAAGGAGAGGTATTGGATCCCTACAGGGACACTATAAGGCTATAGGGTAAAAACGGTAACACCTTAGACCCACAAAGCTAGAAAAGAAGACACATGAGCAACATGAAAAGACAAGAGAAGAAAGTGCCCCCATACAAATCAAGAAACCACATTATTAGAATCCATGGACAGCACAGCAGATGAAATTACAGATAAGGAGTTCAGGATGTACATAACTAAAATGTCCTGTGAATTAAAGGTTGATATAAGAGAGCCAATATAGGCAGAAGAAGATCATTTTCACAAAGAGCTACATAAGCAAATACTGGAAGCAAAAGAATACTTCAATAGGAAGATAGAGGTTCTGAAGAAAAACCAAACAGAAATCCTTGAAATGAAAGAAACAATAAACCAAATTAAAAGTTCAATTGAGGGGCTGGGGCTGTGGCTCAGTGGTAGCATACTTGCCTGGCATGTGTGAAGAACTGGGTTCAATTCTCAGCACTACATATAAATAAGTAAAAAGTCTATCAACAACTAAAAAAATAAAAAATAAATAAAAGCTCAATTGAAAGCATCACCAACAGATTAGAAGACTTGGAAGACAAGACCTCAGACAATGAAGACAAAATATATAATCTTAAAAAGAATGTAGACTATACAGTGAAAATGGTAGAAAATCATGAGCAAGACATTCAAGAAATATGGGAAAGAATAAAAAGACCAAATTTAAGAGTTATCAGGATAGAGGAAGGCATAGAGTTCCAAACTGAAGGAATGAACAATCTATTCAATGAAATAATATCAAAAAAATTTCCAAACATGAGGAACAAATTGGAAAACCAAATTCAAGAGGCTTACAGGACACCAAACGTACGAAACCAAAACAGATCCACACCAAGGCACATTATAATGAAAATGCCTAACGTACAGAATAAGGAGAGAATATTAAAAGCCATGAGAGAAAGGAATCAGATTATGTACAGGGGGAAACCAATTAGGTTATGTGCAGATTTTTTCAACCCAGACCCAGAAAGCTAGAAGATCCTGGAATAACATATATCAAGCCCTGAAAGAAAATGGATGCCAACCAACAATGTTGCATCCAGCAAAATTAAGCTTTAGATTTGATGATGAAATAAAAATCTTCCATGATAAACAAAAGTTAAAAGAATTTACAACTAGAAAACCTGCACTACAGAACATCCCTGGCAAAATATTCTATGAAGAGGAAATGAAAAACAACAATGAAAATCAGCAGAGAGAGGTATTACACTAAAAGAAAATCTAATCAGAGGTGAAACCAAGTCAAGTTAAATTCCAAAAATAAACAAAAATGGCTGGGAATACAATTCACATCTCAACACTAACCCTGAATGTTAATGGCCTAAACTCACCCAATCAAAAGACACAGGCTATGGACGGGATCAAAAAAAAAAAAGACCCAATAATATGCTGACTCCAAGAGACTCATCTCATAGGTAAAGACACACAAAGACTGAAAATGAAAGGTTGGGAAAAATCATCCCACTCACATGGACTGCAGAAGCAACACGTGTTTCCATCTTCATATCAAATAAAGTAGACTTTAAGCTAAAGTTAATCAAAAGGGATAGAGAAGGACATTTCATACTGAAGGACATTACATATTTCATACAACAAGACTTAACAATTATAAATATATATTCCCCAAACAATGGAGCATCTATGTTCATCAAATAAACTCTTCTCAAGTTCAAGAGTCAAATTGACCACAACACAATAATTCTGGGTGACTTTAACACACCTCTTTTACCATTGGGTAGATCTTACAAACAAAAGTTAAACAAAGAAACTGGAGAACTGAATAATATAATCAATAACGTAGACTTAACAGACATATATAGAATATTTCATCCTTCAATGAGCAAATATACTTTCTTCTCAGCAGCACCTGTATCTCTAAAATAGACCATATATTGTGCCACAAAGCAACTATTAACAAATACAAAAATGTAGAGATACTACCCTGCATTCTATCAGATCACAATGGAATGAAATTAGAAATCAATAATAAAATAAAAAATAAAACTACTTCAATATCTAAATACTAAATAATATGCTACCGAATGAACAACAGGTTGCAAAAGTCATCAAGGAGGAGATTTAAAAATTCTTGGAGGTAAATGAGAACACTGATACAACATATCACAATTTCTGGGACACTATGAAAGCAGTACTAAGAGGAAAGTTCATTGCAAGGAGTTCATTCTGTAAAAGAAGTCAACAAATAAATGAACTAATATTACATCTCAAAGTCCTAGAAAAAGAAGAACAGATCAGCATGGAAAGCAGTAGAAGACAGGAAATAATTAAAATCAGAGTTGAAATCAATGAAATGAAAAGAAACAAAAGAAACAATTTGAAAACAAAAGAAACAATTGAAAAAAAATTGGCAAAACAAAATGTTGGTTCTTCTTCAGGCTGGGATTGTGACTCTGTGGCAGAGTGTTTGCCTCACATGTATGAGGCACAAGGTTTGATCTTTAGCACAGCACCACATAAAAATTATATATATATATATATATATATATATATATATATATGAATAAAATAAAGGTATTATGTCTATCTACAACTGAATTTTTTTTTAAAAAAGTTGATTCTTCAAATAAATAAATAAATAAATAAAATTGACCAACCCTTAGCCGTGCTAAAAAGAGAAGGAGAGAGAAAATTCAAATCATTAATATACACCATGAAAAAGGAAATTTCAAAACAGACACTACAGAAATACCACAACTGACACTACAGAAATATAGAAGATAATTAGAAATTATTTTGAAAATTGCACTCCAATAAAATAGAGAATTTCAAAGGCATTGACAAGTTTTTAGAGGCTGAGTTGCCCAAAATGTATCAGGATGATGTACACAAATTAATCAGATCAATTTCAAGCAATGAAATAGAAGACACCATCAGAAGCCTACCAACAAAGAAAAGCCCAGGACCAGATGAATGCACAGCTGAGTTCTTAAGATCTATAAAAAAGAACTAATAACTATACTCTACAAATTATTTTGTGAAATAGAAAAAAAGGGAGCACATCCAAACTTATTCTATGAGGCCAATATCACCCTGATTCCTAAACCAGGCAAAGACACACCAAAGAAAGAAAACTTCAGATCAATATCTCCAATGACATAGATGCAAAAATTCTCAATAAAATTCTGGCAAATTGAATATAAAAATATATCCAAAAGAGTGCACCATGATCAAGTGGGGTTCATTGCAGAGATGCAAGGCTGGTTCAACATACAGAAATCAATAAATGTAATTCATCACATCAATAGACTTAAAGATAAGAATCATATGATTATCTTAATAGATGCAGAAAAAGTATGTGACTAAATAGAACACCAATACATGTTCAAAACACTAGAAAAACTAGGGATAACAGGAACATATCTCAACATCATAAAAGCTATCTATCCTAAGCCTCAGGCCAACTTCACACTAAATCAAGAAAAACTGAAAGCATTCCCTCTAAAAACTGGAACAAGAAAGGGATCCCCTCTTTCACCACTTCTATTTAACATAGTTCTTGAATCACTGGCCAGAGCAATTAGATAGAAATTAAAGGGATACACATAGGAAAAGAAGAACTCATATTAGCACTATTTACCGACGATATGATTCTATACCTAGAAAACCCAAAAAATTCCACCAGAAAACTTGTAAATGAATTCAACAAAGTAGCAGAATACAAAATCAACACCTTTGAGTATCAACTTAACAAAAGAGGTGAAAGACCTCTACAATGAAAACTAAAGAACGCTAAAGAAAGAAATTAAAGGAGACCTTAAAAGATGGAAAGATCTCCCTTGTTCTTGGATAGGCAGAATTAATACTGTCAAAATAACCACACTATCAAAAGCACTAGAGAGATTTAATGCAATTCCAATCAAAATCCCAATGACGTTCCTCATAGAAATAGAAAAAACAATCATGAAATTCATCTGGAAAAATAAGAGGCCAGAATAGCTAAAGCAATCCTTAGGAGGAAGAGTAAAGCAGGTGACATCACTATTCCTGATCTTAAACTATACTACAGAACAATAGTAACAAAAATACCATGGTATTGGCACCAAAACAGATTGGTAGACCAATGGTACAGAATAAAAGATACAGAGACAAACCCATATAAATACAGTTATCTCATACTAGACAAAGGTGCCAAAAACATACATTGGAGAAAAGATAGCCTCTTCAACAAATGATGCTGGGAAAACTGGAAATCCATATGCAACAAAATGAAATTAAGCCCCTCTCTCTCACACCATGCACAAAACTCAACTCAAAGTGGATCAAGGACCTAGGAATTAAACCAGAGACCGTGCGCCTATTAGAAGAAAAAGTAGGCCCTAATCTCCATCATGTCAGATTAGGCCCCAACTTCCTTAATAAGACTCCTGCAGTACCAGAATTAAAATCAAGAATCAATAAATGGGATGGGATGGATTCAAACTAAAAAGCTTCTTCTCAGAAAAAAAAAAATTAGTGAGGTGAATAGAGAGCCTACATCTTGGGAGCAAATTTTTACCATATGTACATCAGATAGAGCATTAATCTCTAAGGTATATAAAGAACTCAAAAAGCCAAACACCAAAAAAACAAATAGCCCAATCAACAAATGGGCCAACAAACTGAACAGACACCTCTCAGAAGATGATATATAATGAATCAAAAAATATATGAAAAAAATGTTCAACATCTCTAGCAATTAGAGAAATGCAAATCAAAACTACTCTAAGATTTTATCTCACTTCAGTCAGAATGGCAGCTATTAAGAACACAAATAATATTAAATGTTGGTGACGATGTGGGGAAAAAGGCACATTCATAATTGCTGGTGGGACTGCAAACTGGTACAGCCAATATAGAAAGCAGTATGAAGATTCCTTGGAAATCTGGGCATGGAACCACCATTTGACCCAGCTATCCCACTCCTTGGTCTATACCCAAAGGACTTAAAAACAGCATACTATAGGGTCAGAGTCATATCAATATTTGTAGCAGCACAATTCACAACAGCTAAACTATGGAACCAACCTAGATGCCCCTCAGTAGATAAGTGGATAGAGAAAATGTGGTATAGATACACAATGGAATATTACTCAGCATTAAAAGAGAATAAAATCATGGGATTTTCAGGTAAATGGATGGAGTTGGAGAATATAATGCTAAGTGAAGTTCTCCAACCCCCCAAAACCAAATGCCAAATGTTTTCTCTGATACAAGGAGGCTGATCCATAGTGGGGTAGGGAGAGGGAGCATGAGAGGAATAGATGAACTTTAGATAGGGCAGAGGGGTGGGAGGGGAAGGGAGAGGGCATGGGGGGGTAAAAAAAAAGTGGTGGAATGAGATGGACATCATTATCCTAAATACATGTATGAAGACACAAATGGTGTGAATATACTTTATACACAACCAGAGATATGAAAAAATGCGTTCTATATGTGTAATATAAATTATAATGCATTCTGCTGTAATATATAACAAATTAGAATAAAAAATGTCACTTGAGCTGTTTTCTCCTTTATCAAGAATGCTCTGCTAAACTTTTGGAAGAGGTAGATTATATTTTTAAAAGTTTTTTAAAGGATTGTATAGGAAGGGGGTGGGGAAGACTAGGGAAAATAGCAAAGCATATAAATCTTAGGAGTTAGGAAGACTATCCAAATGGCAAAATACAGAAAATGATCAAACTCTTTAAGAAAGGAAAAGAAAGAAAACCCCAGCATGCTAAAAGCTAATGCTTATTTTCAAATTAAGGGTCAAGAACAATATAAAGAAATCAATATGTAAGCTCCAAGTGATGAAAGGTTTGAAACCTACTGACACAGGTTTTATTAAAAGGAGCTCGTGCCAGATAAGTTGAATGAGTCTGTCATTGATATCTGATGAAAGAAAAGTCGAAGGCATGGTCACTGGGATTGTCTAAATAATTACTTTTTTTTTCCTGGCATATCGACCAAGTCTTTATAAAAATATTAGCAAATAACTTCTGTAGAAAGAGAAAATAATGCATCTTAAATTAAATTTCTATAATCTTTCCTTAATCTACTGTGGCTTGCTTGCCCTTCTCTACCTTTCCCTTCTTCCCTTTCTCAGGTGTGGGAGGGAAGCAGGAAGAAAAATCTAAGCGACAGCAGTGGAGCTGGGAAGGAGGCAGATGCAGGCTTCTGAGGACACACGCATACTCCAACCAATAAAGGATGATTTTCCATGTAGAAACTGGATGCATTGTGTTTTCTAATATAAAAACAAATTAAAGTAGAAGATTATGAAACTATACACATCTCTTTCAAAAGAATTGGCCATACAAGGTTCTTATAAGACTCCACAGGGTTTACAATGTTCCTTTTTTTACTTTAGCTGTTCATTATGCAGCTCTATGGACTGTATATGATGCAGCACTAAAGCACTTTTTGGAAAAGACGCAAAAAAGGCAATATTTATTTTAGGTATAAGAAGAATAAGAGCATTTTTAAAAGAAAAGATAAAATAATGTACAAGGTTACTTGACTTTCATTAACTGAAACAATGGGATTCATTTAATCGTCTGTTCAACAAATATTTGTGAAATACATACTATGTTCCAGGCACTATCCTAAACGCTAGGGAAACAGCAATAAGCAGGACAAATTCATGTTGTTTTGGGCCCTGCATCCCAGTGGAAGGAAACAGACAATAAACAAACAAACAAACAAACAAAAACATGTAAGAAGTCATTGGGGCTGGGTATGGTGGCACAAGCCTGTAATCCTGGCAACTTGGAAGGGTAAGGCAGGAGGATGACAAGTTCGAGGCCAGCCCCAGCAACTTTGAAAGGCCCTAGGCAAATTAGCAAGATCCTGTCTCAAAATAAAAAATAAAAAGGGCTGAGGACATAGCTCAATGGTAAAGTACCCCTGGATTTTCTAGTTTAAAAAAAAATACAAAAATCCCAAGTCCAGACCACTTCTTTCTCTTTTGCTCTTTCTCTCACCCTCCATCTGTCCTTTTCCCTTCTGCCTGTGGCATTCATTGGTTGACAGAATGAGAAGACTCTCACCAGATGCCAGCTCTCACTAATCTTGAAGTTTCAAGCTTCCAAAACTATAAGAAATACATTTCTGTTCTTCATAAGTTATCTGTCTCATGTATTCTATTACAGCAGCACAAAATAAACTATGACAATTGTGAACTATTGTAGGAATTTTTTTAGTCAAGTCTGCTACAGACACCAATGAATCTGAATCCAGGGCATCATACCATTATCAAAAAAAAGGGACCCTGAGCCTACTAGAAGAGTAGGCCCCAGTCCTCACGTGTCAGCTTAGGAATTGACTTCCTTAACAAGACTCCTAAATAAAATAAAATCAAGAAATAAAATCAAGAATGAATAAATGGATGGATTCAAACTGAAAAGCTTCTTCTTAGCAAAGGAAATCAAGAACATGAAAAGACTACAGAATGGGAAAAAAATCTTTACCACATGCACAGATAGAGCATTAATCTCCAGGATTTATAAAGAACTCATAAAACTCAGCACCAAAAAAAAAAAAAAACCCAATCAATGAATGGGTCAAGGAAATGATCAGACACTTCACAGAAGAAGAAATACAATCGATCAATGAATATTTGAAAAAAATGTTCAACATCTCTACCAATTAGGAAATGAAAATCAAAACTACTCTAAGATTTCATCTCACTCCAGTCAGAATGGCAACTATCAAGAACACAAACAACATTAAATGTTGGCAAGGATGTGGAGAAAAAGGCATACTCATACATTGTTGGTAGAACAGCAAATTGGTGCAACCACTGTGGAAAGCAGTACGGAGATTCCTTAGAAAACTTGCAGTGGAACCACCATTTGACCCAGCTATCCCACTCCTTGGTCTATACCCAAAGGACTTAAAATCATCATGCTACAGTGATACAGCCACATCAATGTTTATAGCAGCTCAAACTATGGAACCAACCTAGATGCCCTTCAACAGATTTTTGGATAAAAAATGTGATATATATACACAATGGAGTCTTACTCAGCCTTAAAGAAGAATGAAATTATGGTATTTGCAGGTAAATGGATAGAGCTGGAGAATATCATGCTAAGTGAAATAAGCCAGTCCCCAAAAACCAAAAGCTGAATGTTTTCTCTTATATGCGGATGCTAATTCACAATAAGCGGGTGGCATTTAGGTAAAAATAGAGGTATTTTGGATTAGGCAGAGGGAAGTAAAGGGAGAGGAGGGGCTATGGGGGTAGGAAGGATAGTAGAATGAATTGGACATTATTAACCTGGGTTCATATATGATTTCATGACCAATGTGATTCTACAACATGTACAACCAGAAGAATAAGAAGTTATACTCCATTTATGTATGATATGTCAAAATGCATTCTACTGTCATATATAACTAATTAGGACAAATAATTTTTAAAAAGTCCATTTCTTAAAATTGCCTTTTAACTTCAAAATGTCATGTAGCTTCATAACATAAGCCCAAATAGTCCTAACAAAATTGTAATTATTCTCCCTTTAAGGCAAGCAGGATAGCTCATTGACTTTTCATTGGCCTTGGCTGTAGCTATTTTACAAGTTTACAAATGTTATTCTAAGACCAACTAAAAGGCTAACCACACATTCAAGTCCATGCTACCATTTACTTGTGAGCCTGCTTCTTAATATTATGGTCAAATTTAAAAAGTAGACATATTTTTTGAAAACCTTACTCAAGTGCATTATGCTGGTTCTTTGCAGTGGGAAGAGTCTGAGTCAGTCTTGTCACAAACCACCACTTCCCCTCTTATTTGCTGTTGCAGCTAATGTTCTGAGAACTACTTCTCATGGGTCCCACATCTCAGAAAACTACTATTATAGGCAACAGTACATATCCCCACTCTGGTTTACATTGGGCTCACAGAACTTTCTACATTTCCCACCACTTCTTTCTGGGATCCACACAAGCTGCTAAGTTATAACTGCAAAAAGTTTCTGTTCTCTGCTCTAATCTTACTCACCATTGCTTTTGTTTAGCACCTGAAACATTTGGATCAGCCTTAATGAAACTGAAATTCCAATGAATTACATGATTATCAATGAGAATTCCTCATAGGAAGTACTTGAATTTTATTAAAGTATTTATATGTGGGCAGTATTGATGTCAAAGGGGTGCCCTTACCTCGTTATGTCCAGTCTGATATATAAGAATGCTCTACTATGCCCCAAAGTCTCTCTAGAATATCAGGATCAGGAGAGCAAGAATTTTTTCCATCATGTGGTTTTTAAATACCATCTGTTAGCTGATGACTCCCTAATTTATGCTTATAGCACAGGCTTCTCCCTTGAGCACCAGACTTACAAATTCAACTACCCACCCAATATCTGCATATATTATAAGTATCTCAAATTAATGTACCCTAAAGCAAATATATGATCTTCCTCAAATATGGTCTTTCCTCATTTCCCCATCCCAGTAATAAAAACAAAACAAAACAAAACAAAATAAAAAAAAAACTCATCCCTTTGGCTGTGTAGGTTAAAAGACTTGGAACCATCTTTGATAGATTGATGACATCTAATCTATCAGCAAACACTGGTGACTCTGCCTTCAAATATAAACAGAACCAAGTGACTTCTCATGGCCTCCTTTGGAGCCACCATACTCCAAGTCATCTTGCCTTTGCAGTAGCCCCCCCATCTGATATCACCACTTTTGTTCTTACCTCTATAAACAGAGCCAGATCATGCCACTCCTCAGTCCAAAACCCTCCAAGGGCTCCTCATCTTACTCAGGGCAAGGCCAGTCCTTTAACAGGTCTGTAAGGTCTGTATGATCCTCAGATACCTCATCTACTCCCAGTCCCCTCTTTCCTCATTTAGCTTCAGTCTCATTTGTCTTACTGTTCCCCCAAAATGCAGGGTATGCAGGTCTAGGGGACTCTGCACAGGCTATTCCCTCTGCCACTGATGTTTCTTCCTGAGATAATCACATGATTTTCTCTGTAACAGTCTTTGATTCTGTCCTCAACTGTTCCCTTCTCAGTGATCACCCTATTTAACAGTACAGCTCCCACCCCCAACACTCTCTATCCACTTTCACTGCTTTGTTTTTCTCCATTGTATTCATCAATCTCTGATATTCTGAGTATTTTGTTTGTTGGCTTATGGTGGCCCTCTCCTCAACCTAAAATTAAGATTTATAAAGGAAAGGAGTTTTGTTCTCCCCTTTAAAAAGTCTAGCTCCAGATCAAGAACCTGACATGTTGCAAGTTCTCACTAAATCTTGGTCACATGATTACAAGGCAGTCAGTGATTCCTGGTGATAATGAGTCTCTAGGGTGTTTCCCAGGGGGCATGATAGGGTGCCACAGGTCCTAGAGACCAGTGGAATCAAAGGAGAACCTGCAAGGGAAACTTAAAACTTCTCAAGGTTTTCCCTCATGAGATATGTGGGAGCATGCTTGGTTGACATGTTATTTCATTCCCACAAGTGACCCCAGGAACACAGAGCTGCAAAGGCCTCCCCATCTGATCACCACATACTATATCTATAGGAAGTTTTTGTCGTACTAGGGATTGAATTCAGGGCCTCACAAATGCTAGTCAAGCACTCTACCAATGAAATACATTCCCAGCCCTTTTTAGTTCAAGACAGGGTCTTGATAAGTTGCCAAGGCTGGATTCCAACTTGCAATCCTCCGGTTTCAGCCTCCTGAGTAGCTAGGAATGCAGGCATGTGCTACCATGCTGGCTATTCACAGAAGTTCTTTTAATTGTGCATTGCTCCTGACAATTTCTGGGCTCACACTAAGCTTCTGGACCCCATTTTCCTCTCCTTTAGGCTTTAGAGCACAAAATGTCTCCTGTTTCTCTGAAAACAGAATTTCACTACCTTTGAGAAAGGGCCCAGACCACAGAAAAGCCAGTTGATCCAACCTGGAGGATAAAAGGGTTCAGAATTTGGAAACTTTAAAGAATAAAGACTCTCCTTTATCCTCTCTCAACATTGAGTATGTATGTGTGTTCCTACCATTCCTCTTCTGGATTTACCCATCTCTCCCTTCTTCAATAGGCCCCCACCTTGCTATTCCTGTTATTTGACCACTGGGGGAAACTGAAATAGTGCTAGAATTCAAAGTGATATAACTGAACCCATTTTTTTTTCACATAAACCATAATGAGAAATGATTGACTTAACCAAGGGCCTAAGTCACTATCAGGAAGATATTGTTTAATTAATTATAAATCATATATGTTGGGAGCCGGCGACCGCACCCTGAATATGGCGCTGGTCTCTGCTTCCGCTAGCTGTTAGAGTTGTTAGAAGTAAACAACTCCTTGTAAGGCTGTGGGCTGGGCTCTGGCCTGCTTCCGCTGCGCTGTACCTATTAGACTTTCCCGCGTGGTGCTAATTCATTGGCGGGGCTGGGTACTTAAGCTAGGGCAGACCGACCGCTCGCTCTCTTGTTCCTGTTTTCTCATCATGATTCAAAGGTCCTGAGTAAACTGCTGAAAGAAGAATCCTGTGTCGTGTTTCCCTTGCCGGCGAGGGGTCGCCACACATATAGCTATGGTGTAGGAATGCACAGACCTAGATAGAAGAAGCTTGTGGAACATATCTAGCATGCAGGTTTCTTAAACACATTAGATGAATGCTACAAGATAAATGAGCTTCTTATTAACTGGAAAACAATAATTTGTATTATTAAAAACCCATACTATTATTAAAATGCTCATTTCCCTAAAGCATAGTTTTAATTGATATTTCCTCTAAGTGAAGTTTGGAAACAAAAGTACACACTACTTACAAAGGGCACAATGAATTGACTAAATTGTCACAATCAGCAAAGGAGAGACTTGACCCTCCAAGAAACAAGGGCATCTCCATGTTCAGATGCCAATTCAACTTAATTAAAGGTAATCAAACAAATTAATGGTTATGTTAAGTAATAACATCAGGACATAAGCCAAGGTCAAGTACATAGAAACAAATGATTGTAAGGAAAGTGGTTGCCTAAGGAGTAGTAAAAAATGAGAAAACAGAGTCTCACCTATATTACAGTGAAACATTATTACTTAGAAAATTATCTCTGTTATTCAAATACAGCAGGAAAACAAATTTGAAATCACTGTTATGTATATCTCTGTTTCAAACTTTAAAATTGTAAAAGGAAAGAAAAGCACAACTCCAAACACATGTAACTTTAAATACAAAAAATATATATATAAGTAAAAACCAACAATTGGAGAAATTTACTTCAGGCCAAGCATATCCATTATTCTATTTCATCTTCTCCAAACTCAAATGAGAAGGGCATTATTTTATCTATTTTATTACTAATAAAAGTGTCTCACAATGAGGTCTTGAAATGAATCAAGTCTTAAAACCAGGAAGTTCTGATACTGGAATTTGAACTCAGATTCTCCTGAATCTAAAAGCTTATTTATTCCTCTTCATGACCCAGTCTCTTTTCTGATCTCTACATAAGGGAAGTTCAGGCTATGATTCTGGGTTCCTGGGGATGGGGTGGAACAGTAGTGAACTCTGAGCTCCAGAGCAAGTAACAATAATAATACTAATACATCAGACACCAAATTATGATGAAGAGCCGGGAAGGCAGTCAAAAATCTAACAAAAGATGCCCACCAGTGTTCTAGGAGGAGCAGGACTCCCATTGTATAACCCTTCATCATAAAAATACCTGAAGAAGGGTGGAGTCTTTCACATCCAGAGGGTGAAGAGGTAGAGAAGGAAAAGCCACTCTCACCTGTAAGTGGGTGACATTTGACAATGGTGAAACCCATTACACAAATACCCACAGGGACTGGGGTTGTGGCTCAGTGGTAGAGTGCTTGCCTAGCATGTGTGAGGCACTGGGTTTGAACCTCAGCACCACATATAAATAAATGAATAAAATAAAAGTCCCTCAACAACTAAAAAAAAAAATCTTAAAAAATACTCACAAGAAGTCAGGGTGAGGAACAGATGTGACCTCTATATCTCTCTCAAGAGATCACTGTAGTCATAGCAACACAGCAGTGAACACTTACTGAGGCCTATCAACAACTATGCTAAGCACTTTGCAAGCATAAAAACAATAGAAACATATTTGGTCACAAAATTCCTCCAAGGAGGGTGTTCTTGATATTCCTATTTTCAAATAAGAAAAAGGAGGCTCATGGAGCAATATGGCTCCTGAAAGATTAATTATTACTCTATAAATTCTGATTTCTTATAGAAATACTGTATCTTCAGTGAAGAAAGTTCAGCTTTTAATATAACTTATATCCTATATCCTCATAGTCTTATGCAAAGATTTATCACCTCTAAACTCTTTAGATTTCCTCCCCAACTATTTAAAAGTGTAAGAACAGTTTTTTAACCTATGGGACATACAAAACTAGGTTGTATACTAGAGTGTGTAACCCCTGCTTTGGAGCAAAGATCATACCTTATCAAAAGTAGTTCACACCATGTTAATGTGTATGCAATTTCCTCTCTAATATTAGGGAGGGATGCCATTCTTTTGTCATGGTTATATTAAAGACTAGTTGGATATTTTGAGGTGGTGCTCACCACTTTTGTGGGCCCCAGAAATGATACTAATAGTAATAATAACTAAAATGTACAAAGAGATTAATATATGCCAAGCTTTGTTCTTAGTGATTTTTTTAATGTCTTATTATATCATGTCTTCACAATCCTATAAGGTATAGACATAATTATGATGAGAAAACTGAGGTTTCAAAAAGGTGAAATAATTTTCTTAAATGACTCAGTTGCTAGTGGCAGAGCTGATAAATGAGTCCAATTCTCCAAGATTCAACAGAACATTATTGCTATTGGTAAAATTTTAAATTAATTCCATAAACTAAGAGTAATCGATTTGAGTCATTTCAACAATTGGATATACAATACACACTAATCTCCAAACTAAATAACTCTGATTCCCATCTCTGTATTATAAACACAAGAATGATTTTGTTTCCTCTCCATAGGGTTTATTCTTGATTGGCCGTACATAAGCCTGCGGATCTGCTCTGTTAGGCAAAGCCCTTCTAACTAGGACTTTATTTGCTATAGTATTGCTATGTCCAGTAGAGTCAGGGGGCTCCTATCCATACATAATAATAACTAAAAATATGGCACTGTGTAGTAGAGCAGAACCCAAGTATGAGCTGCAGAATCTTCCTGTCCTTTGCATTAGGCAATATAGGCAGAGTAGTTTCATAAAAAATGGTTTGATACTAAAAAAAATTATTGTACTCATAATACAAAAATAAAAACTAAAATTAACAAGTACTGAATAAATGCATGTAAAGGACAGTGTCTTAAGTACAGTGGACAATTGCAGCTAAGCCTTCATTTGGTTAGATGGAAATGGTACTTTCTGCGAGAAATGTTCGCCTTTTAGTATATTTGATATGATGTGAGATAGAGCCCATAAGTACAGAGGGTCTGAGTAGTGCTCCCCTAGCTTAGTGCCAAGATGCAGGTTGGGCTGCTCCCCATGGATGGTATCCCCAGTCCTCTCCATCCCAGGCCAATAACAGGAGAGGTTTCTTCTCTAGAGCCACACCCATTATGGCATCTCCATGAGAAGCCTGGCTTGCAGGCATATAGAATGTATACACTCTTTAACTTCTAGTTTACTTACTCTTGGCTCATTTCTTCTCAGCAAAAAGCAACCCCCTTCCTCTCTTATTTTCTGCCCTTCTTTCCTACCCAAGGGAAACCCATGTGATAATGCTGTCTCCAGATTCTAGGAGGTACCAAAAGGCTGCAACTGATCTCAGACTTGCAGTGTGTCAAGTTTAAGATATGTATGCCAAACATAAAGGCAGAACATAAATTAGAGACTGTTAAAAGATGAATTATTTAAAAATTACATTGAATGGATTGAATTCATAAAAGGCTCAGGAAAATAAATACAAGGTGATATTAAAGTTTACATTTCCATTGATATCAAATCTATTTAAAGTTTCTTTGTGATTTTAGTGATAATAAAGGATTATCATGAAATATTTAGTTAAAAAGACTGTAAACCAATATAGGCAATATGATCCTATTTTTGTTTTAAGCACACAACTGGGCATTTCTTAAAGAGTAGAAAAGCCTAAAAAGGTAAGAACAAAAAATGTTTAAGACTAATAATAACTTTATCTGGATAATGGGACTAAGTAAAGAATGTTTTTCTAATTTTTCCATAATGAAAATAAATTGTGGTTATAAATTTTAAGATAATGAAAAACATCATGGCCCAGTCCTCAAGAAACATTTGACTATGGAATATAGGGAGTAGTATTTGTTTATTTTGGGGGAAAATAAGTAAAGTAATTAGTTAATATCAGTGAATACATTTTTAAAGAGAACTTCACTAAATATAAGAAAATTCTGGATCCATTTCCTGGCTCAGCTGTGGAACATTTGTATATCTTGGGCAAAGCACTCTGAGATACAGTTTAGTGATCTAAAAAAATAAGGATGTAAAAGTACTTAATCTATATTTTTTTCCCCAAGACTAACATTCTTTGACTTCACCTTCTTAATTCTATGGTTATGAGTGTCTTTATTTGCTCTTCAGATATATTCTAAAATTCATTAATTTATTCTTTCACTCCTGTATCCATACATCTATCCATTTGCTTAAATAACATTTATTGGCAAACTATTATGCACTTGGAACATATGAAAGTAATGTCCAATTATGCATATGAACATAGGAATGTAATGTTTGATTCATTCTACTGAAGCATCTCCTATAATTTTTTGGTGAAGTTCACTTTCTAGGTAGATTTCTCAGGGAATCATAGTCCATGAGTGCTTGTATGTTCATAATTGTTTTGTTTTTATAGGTTTTATATTTCAAAATGAGTTTGGGTTGCATATAAAAATCATTGTTTCATATTTTCTTTCTTTTTAATATCTTAAATATGTGGCTCTACAATTTTATAATGGAAAATAAATTTGATATAAATATGATTTTATTTTCCCTTCATAAGTGACTTGGTCTTTAATGACAGAGTTTTTTCTGTTTTCCAATTTATTGCAAATATATCTTGGTATTGACTATTCAGTGTTCATTTTTCAAGGATTTAGTGTATTCTTTCAACATAGATTTTTTTTAACTTCAGAAAAATCTTCTTGGATTATGAATTTTGTATTTTCTTTGTTTCATTGCGTTCGGTTTTCCTCTTCCAACGCTTACTCTCTCTTTTCCTATCTTCAATATTTATTCTTTTTCTCTTGTATTCTTTTTCTTTATTTCTGATTTCACCCCTTTTGTTAAAACTGTATTTCTCAAATCCTACTGCTGGAAATGATGGGCTAGGTTGAGTCAGAACAATTTGAAGGTATTGAAAGGCACTCAATAAGGATTCATGAGTCCAGGACTCAGAAGAAAAGGAAATCACATGGTATGTGTCATCACCTTTATATTTTTTTTAATTTTTAATTTTTATTCTTTTAGTTATACATGACAGTAGAAGGTATTTTGATATATTATGCATACATGGTGCATAACTTTCCATTCTTATGTTTGTACACAGTGCAGAGTTACTCCAGTTGTGTATTCATATATGAACAAAGGAAAGCAATATCTGATTCATTCTACTGTCTTCCCTATTCCCATCCCCACTCCCTTACCTTCATTCTCCTTTGTCTAATCCAAAGTACTTCTATTCTTTCCTCCTCCTACCCCTTATTGTGTTTAGTATCCACATTTTAGAGAAAACGTCTGGCCTTTGGTTTTCAGAAATTGGCTTATTTCACTTAGCATGATCATCTTCAGGCCCACCCATTTACTGGCAAACGCTATAATTTCACTCTTCTTTATGGCTGAGTAATATTCCATTTTGTGTACATTCCAAATTTTATTTATCCATTCATCTGTTTAAGGGGACCTAGGTTGGTTCCATAGCTTAGCTAGTGTAAGTTAAGCTGCTATAAAAAATGATGTGGCCTTGGCACTATAGTATGCTGAGTTTTAAGTCCTATGGGTATATACTGAAGGGTGAGATAATTGGGTCAAAGGTGGTTCCATTCGAAGTTTCCTGAGCAATGTCCATACTGCTTTCCAGAGTGGTTGTATCAATTTGCAGTCCCACCAGCAATGTATGAATGTGTCTTTTTCCCCACGTCCTTGATGATATTTATTATTATTTGAATTCTTGATAATTGCCATTCTGACTTGAGTGAGATAAAATCTCAGTGTAGTTTTAATTTGTATTTCTCTAATTGCTAGAGATGTTGAACATTTTTTCATATATGTTTATATATTGACCAATTGCATTTCTTCTTGGGCCATCACCTTTATTATTAAGTTATTTGATTATTTGAGAACAATTCAAGAGGTTAGAGAAAATTGGAGTTCAGAGGTCTTCAGAGAGGATATATTTGTAATATATCCTACTCCTTGCAATCCATCTTACCATCATGTATGGGTGGGAAGGGACACCCTCACAGGTCAATGACTCAGTCCAGTTCTGAATTATACCAATCCTCAGTTGATATTTAGCCATCTCAGTTCTGAGTTTTCTGGTTAGATTATATTCTGCTTTAAATAGTTTCTATTGTTTTCCTAATTTCTTTTAGATAATTTTATTATTAAGTTTAGCTCTAAGTTTCTGATTATGTATTTTGTAACATATATAGTTATTGTTTCATAATTTAGTTCATTTTTCTGTAGTAGTAGATTTGGTATTTAATCATATCCTTTTCTATAGATTACACATAAACAAAATCAGGTGTTCTGTGCTTTTAGGAAGTGATTGTCTGGCAGGAGACTGGGATGTTGTTTTAGTCACATTTTTTGCTGCTGTGACTAAAAGACCTCAACAGAACAAGAATAGGAAAAGTTTATTTGGGGGCTTATGATTTCAGAGGTGTCAGTCTATAGATAGCTGGCTCCAATCCTCGGGGGCTTGAGGTGAGGTGGAAGAGTGTGGTGGAGGGATGTGGCTCACATGATGATAAGAAGCAGAGAGAGAGACTCCACTCACCACATACAAAATATATACTCCAATATACATGCCCCTAATACCCACCTCCATTAGATACACCCTACCCACTGACAGTTACCACTCAGTCCCATCAGGAGATTAATTCACTGACTGGGTTAAGGCTTTCATAATCCAATAACTTCTCCTCTAAACCTTCTTGTATTGTCTTACATATGAGCTTTTGGGGGACACCTCACATCCAAACCCTAACAGATGTGCTGTACTAGCCTTACACTACTTAAAAGCTTCCTCCTCTGGTATTAACACAATATATTGATATAACACATATATTGATCAATGCATGCTGATATTTCTGAGTATTTCAGCCATCCCACTGCCTTCTGATTTCTCCATGGATCCTTAGTGTATGGTTAAGATCTTTTTCATGTTATTCACCCATATATTGGAGCATGGAACCTTCTTTGTTTTTTAACTATTATTCTCACAATATTTACTTGCTTAGATTTTCACTCAAGGTGGGCCTCTTTCTACTGATTTGTTCAAAATTTCTGCAAGAGCAGAATTCTTGCTGATTCCTCACCAAAACATCTGCACAGCTATTAAACCCATGCCCTGTATGGATCCTGATATTATCTGTGGTTTGGGTGGGGGCAAAATGCACTATCTCACTGTTCTGAGGCTTATGAGGATGTTTTTCATTTGGTTTGGGGGAGGATGTGGTGAGTTGAACTTTTGCTATTTTTGTTGTTCACTATGTTTTTAGGAAAGGATTTGGAGAAATTAAAGAGCTATGTATCAGGATCTTGCCCTGACCTAAACTCAAGATGGGCTAATTTTAAATCGTGAACCTATCAATCAAGACAACTCAGTCACTATCTCTGTGTCACTCCTGTCTTGTCTGGCTTCTAAGACTTTCTTACTTTCAATATAGTTTCTCTTTAATTTAGTAGTTTATTCACCACTTCCCTAAAGATATTATTTGGAACTATAATCAGTCTCTATCTCAGAGTTGCCCCTATTCCAATATTGCTTCTTCTTGCTTCACCAATCCTCTTCAAATTTCAGTTTCCTTCATTAGCTAGCCTCAGTTAAAATATGGCATGTACATTTTGAACAATTTCCTCAATCAGTGATTCTTTTTCCTTTAAAATCAAAATTGAGAACTGTATTAACACTAAAATTGCTGTATTTTTCTCCTAGTCATGTTTCAAATTGTTCTTTAAATTTCCGGAGCTCCAGTCACAATGCCTCCTTTAATGTTCAGAGGACTTGCTAAACCAAAAACAATTTTCTCAAGTTACTATTTGTCTTGACTTTATAGTATATTCCTTTCAAATGAAAAGTAGAATATTCAAACCTGTTATCCTCACATTGGTAGAGTTGACATATTTCTCTGATGAATAAGTAAAATTAGGATATTCCTCTGTAAGTCTGTAGCGTTCTCCCTCATCCTTAGAATGTTTTTTTTCTCTGTACAGAGAAAAGGGAGGTAAGTTGGGGTCAGGTGGGGGAGATTGGTCTCTACTTTCCAGTGATCTATTTCAGGGTTCTATGCCTCACTCTTCTCAATTTAGTTCAATCATGAGTACCTCCTATGTGCTAAGTTTTGCGTTGAGTAGAAAAGATAAATAAGAAATCATCCTTTGGATACTGGAGTTACATATGGGTTAAAATTCTAATTTACTACTTACTAGAAGGTGATCTGAGTCAGCTCTTTAATCTTTCTGTTTCAATTTCAATATCTGAGTGCAATAATTCCTATGTGATACAGTTGTGAAAATTATATATAAATACATATATGTAATATATAATTGTACACATATAAATATATACATATATATATACATATTTGCATACAGTGAGCCATCCATATGTAGATTACACATCCATGAATTCAATTAACCATGGACCAAAAGTATTCCAAAAAAATTGCACCTGTACTGAATATGTACATACTTTTTTATTGTCTTGTAATGCGTATAACAACTCTTCACATGACATTTACTTTGTATTAGGTATTTTTAGATTTTGGTATCTGGGGGTTTTGGGACCCAGTCCCCCATTAATACTAAAGGATATATGTGCGTGTGTGTGTGTGTGTGTGTGTGTAGTAGGCACTCAATAAATGTTCTTTTGGAAAATATTATGACCTACTTATAATTTGATAATATTCCTTCCTCTTTTTTCTCTCCAACCATACAAAATGACTATTACATGGCATATTGTTTTTCTTAATAAAATTAAATACATATATTTTATTTTTAAGAATGTTTCAAGTCACTCTTCCTGTCTGTAATTGTGGGACATCTGTGAAATTTATTGAGATGACCAGCAGGGTTTTAGAGGTTTAAACTCCTGAATGGATCAGAGAGTTTTTGAACCTTCCAAAGTTGTATTTAAATAGAGTAAGTCTGTAACTTTTACATTTTTGGAGGGAGGCAATTTGTGGTTATCCCCAGATTTTTAATGGGTCTGAGAAACAGGAAAAAAAAGTCAAGAATCACAAGGATGTTATAAAACCACAGCTGGAACTCAATAGCTTGTCTACTTTGGAGGTCAGAAACTATCCACATAATTGGCTTTTACAATGCTTGTCACAGAACCATAAAGAGTCAAGAACTTAATTTTTATGACAGTAATAATGACATTTTTTCCTCTACTAGGAAGGACAGGTATAAAAACTAGAACTGAAAAATAAAAAGGAAAAGACTAGAAGGAGGCAGGCCAAATACTAAGTGCTATACAAAAAAATCAAAAAGCAAAGGGAAAAAAGAAGGGAAAAAGGAGGAAGAAGAATGGGAAGGAGAAAGAGATAGGGAGAGAAACAGAAATGTAAGGGAAGAGAAAGTGGTGGGTAGGGTGTTGGGTGCTGATGGTTGGTTCCCTCACTTCTTGTTTTCCTCTCCAATAATCTTCTCAAGGCAAAGATTTGCCTAAAGTCCAATAGAAAAATAAGCCTTACACACTGAATGAAGGTTTGTGTGAATTCTAATTTTAGCTTAATTTGATTGTAATACCTTCAGCAAGTCAGTGTTCTTCCATTTTATTATTTTATATCTACAAGCTTCAGATAATGTTAGTAAAGTAGAAAAGGGTCTTGTCTCCATATGGATTGTATTGATCCAATTCCAAGAATGTGTTTCCCTATAGAAGCAGTGTCATCAACAGTTTTCATAAAAATACACTTAAAATATAATGGAAGAAAAGGGAACTAGCCTCTCAGCTAGCAGTTCTGAGCTTGGCAAACTGGAACATAGCATTTCTTCTCATTTCCTTTCTCACACCCTAGGGTGGTTTTTACCTACCCATATTTATAGATTTGGGGATATGTCTGCACTTCAGAGATAGAAGGTAGCAACGCCATAAATGGTCATTTGGATATAAGAAGCAAAACTAGTTAAATTCCCTGATCCTTATTCTCTCCCTCAATTCTTTCCTGTTCCACATATGTGTCCTTCTTGCCCCTAGTACCTCTCCACAGTTTATTTTATTCTAGTTGTATGCTGAGGGGCCTGCCCTTCCAGCATTGACTGTGGGGATCTTGAGAGCATGGAGAAACCCCTCCAGAGATGGTTTCAGAGAACAGCGTCTGCTTTGTGGCACAGCAAAAATATCTTTTATAGTGGGTATGTGCCAATTTACATATAATAGTCATGATAGGCCAGAGGTGATGCACAACATATCATCTTACAAGAGTCCAGACACTAAGAGTTCAAGAACTGCCACAGACCTTGTACCTACAGGGGAATAACTTCTTTTCAAAGCAGCAAGAAAATTGTGCTTGCCAGTATTCTGACAGCACTTTGTCCCAAAACATAGTGTTCTATGTTAGGACTCTCCTTCTGCACAGTGAGCAAGATAAGCATTCCTCCATGAGGGTCCATGGTTAGGCCCTGCAACTGTACTACCTCCTAGTAGAACTGGAATGCTGATTCTTCTGAACTCTAGAAGATTCTTTCTGTTCTGCTTGTGCATACCATCTCATCTTCCACCCAGATCTCTCACTTTTCAAATATAGTGTGTTACCTCCCTGTTCCATTTCCACCTTCCACCTTCAACCCTTAGCCCCTGCCATTTCCAGTTAGGTATATCCTTGCCAAAAGTCTGACATATAAAAGAATGTGTAGTATCTCGATTGTCAATGCTCTAATATGTATATTAGGTGGTTGATGTACAGCAGAGAGGGAGAGAAATGCTATCCTTTTTCTCATGAGAAAGGAGGTCAAACTCCTCTTAGGTAATAAATAGGAAGATAAATATTGAAACAGATATTATAAGAGGAAGAAAATAAAACTGGTTTGTGTCTCTGCTACCTTGGATCTATTCAGTAAAAGAGAAGTCAAGTCCAGCTCAAAGTAGAGGTAAGTTTTACTCTAAATTTGTTCCAAAGTATGGACATAATATACATGCAACTCATTGCTAGCCACAAAAGATGAAACAGAGGACATGTGTCCAAGTAGCTGTTCAAAGGTGTGAAGAAGTACTAATAGGAATTTTATCAGAGGAAATCAGTTTCCAGGACTAAGGTTAACAGATAACAAAAGGAAAGCAAAACTGCCTTCTGTTTAGACAGAACTGCCTCCATACACAAGGACAGTACTCATCATCAGAAATAATTAGTATTGTAAGAAAAACAATGAGCTATAAAAATTAATTTAAATACAGTTTAAGCAACTACAAATCTGGAACAAAATAATGGACAGTAACTTCATTTTTGTAATAATTTGATTATTACTACTCTATCCTGACATACATTTTACACAATGTTGTAATAAAATTTTGTTGGAACCAGGCATTGAATCCAGAGGCACTTAACCACTGAGTCCTTTTTAATAGTATTTATTTTGAGACAGAGTCTTGCTAAGTTGCTTAGGGCCTCACTAAGTTGCTGAGGCTGGCTTTGAACTTCAGATGATATTTTAAAAAATAATTGCACTCTGGTTAGAACAAAGGGTGAGGGAAAGTAGATAAGGGAGCAAGTAGTTTTTTAAAAAATTTCTTTTTAGTTGTAGATGTGCACATAATTTTATTTATTTATTTTTATGTGGTGCTGAGGATCAAACCCAATGCCTCACACTTGCTAGGCAAGTGCTCTATCACTGAGCCACAACCTCAACCCGGTTCAATTAACTTTTATGGGAAATGGAGAAGGGAACTAATTGGAAAAGTAAAGGAAAAAGCCCTCAGGCTTCAACTGAGACAGCAAGATTTCTTCCAGCAAACTCCCTGTTTGTGCTGTTGAAGCAATTCATAACAGTTATTATTTTATGGCTATAAAATGTTTCATCAAGTTATGTATAATAACTATCCATCTATTTTACTTGATTCCTTAAAAACTGAAGTTCAGCAGTTTTAAAAAGATAATTGAGCTCACTTTACCTATATGGTCTACCTACAAATAATTAAAGTCCCTATAAAAAGGAATTAAAATAATAAACACATGTGCCTTTTTTGCAATATTATATTTTTCTTTAGCAAAAGATTATAATTTTAAAAAACATATGCAAGCTGTATTGCTTTTTATTGTGACAAAATATACACAGCATAAACTATGCCATTTTAAGGGTACAATTAATGGCATTAATTACATTTATACTATTGCACAAATATCACCACCAAAGATTTCCAAAGATATTCCATCGCCCCAAACAGAAACTCTGTAGTCATTAAGCAATAACTCACCCTTGTCCCCTCCTCCAGATCCTGGTGATCTTTAATCTCTCTCTATTAATTTGTCTATTTTGGACAGTTCATGGGGTGTAATAACAATACTTGTCCTTTTGTAACTGACTTAAATCACTTAGTATAGTGACTTTACAGTTCATTTCTGTTTTGTCATATATCAGAGCTTTATTTCATTTTATGGTTGAATAATTTTCAACAGTACATTTATACCATGTTTTGTTCAGCCACTCATTCATTGATGGACACTGGATTTTTCTATATTTTGGCTATTATAAATAATGTCACTATAAATATCTCTTCAAAACCTCTTCTAACTCTTTCAGGTTTATACTGAAGAGTAGAATTGCTGGATTGTATGGTAATTCTGTTTAGCTTTTTAAAGAAACTACCCAGCTTGTTTTCACAGTGGTTGTACCATTTTATATTCCTGCTAGCAATGTACAAGTGTTCCAAATTCTCCAGATCCTGTCAAAATCTGTTACTTTTTTTTTTTCTTATAGCTTTGGTAGTAAGTGTGAAAATGTACCTCATGGTTGTTTTGATTTCCATTTTTTATTTTACTCTAATGACTAAGGATCTTTTCATGTGTCATTTGTTTATCTTTTTTTTGGAGAAATGTCTATTCAACTCCTTTTCCATTTTTTAGTCAGGTTGTTTGTCTTTTAATATGCTGTTGAGTTCAGTTTACTTATTTTGTTGAACATTTTTGCTTCAATATTCTTAAGGGATATTGGCCTATATTTTTTGTGATTTTTTTTTCTGGTGATTTTATCAGGGAAATGCTGGCCTCATAGAAGAGTTAGAAAGTGTTCCCTCCTCTTTTATTTTCTGGAAGAATTTGAGAAGGATTGGTGTTAATTTTGTAGGATTCACTATTGAAGCCACCTATTCCTAGACTTTTCTCTTTGGGAGATTTCTGATCTCTGATTCAATCATTTTATTTGTTATAGTACTATTGAGATTTTTCTCTTTCATTTTGAGTCAGTTAATAATTTGTGTGTTTCTAATATTTGTCACATTGCACCTGGGTTATCTGATTTGTGGTATGCAATTGTTCATGGTATTCCTTATTATTCCTTTCTAATTTTTAAAGTTGGCAATCATGTTCTCACTTTCATTTCTGATTTTCATTTGTCTTTTTTTTCTCGTCACCAGTTTTGTTAAAAGGTTTGTCAATTTCAATAATCTTTTCAAAGAATCATTTTGTTTTGCTGATTTTCTGTATTGTTTTTCTGTTCTCTATTTATCTATGCTCCAGTCTTTATTATTTCCTTTCTTCTGCTGGTTCCATATTATTTCACTCTTCCTCTTCTAGTCCCTCAAAGGAGGAAGATAGATCATTAATTACTTCTTTTCTAATGAATGCATTTACGGTTATAAATATCCCTCTCAATATTGTGTTCACTGTATACTGTAAGTTTTAACATGTGTATGCTTTTGTTTTCATTGGCCTTATGTCCTAATCTTTCCTGTATTTTTGTCTTTGACCCATTTGTTATCTACTAGTGTGTATTTAATTTTCACTATTTGTGGATATTCCAGTTTTCCTTCTATTTTGATTTATATAGTTTTAATTTACTTTGGTTAGAAAAGATACTTTGTATGATTTTAACATTTTTAAATTCATGAAGATTTCTTCTGTGGCTTAATATATGGTCTATCCTAGAGAATGTTCCATGTACCCTGAGAAGAATGTGTACTATGTTTTATTGCTGGGATGTTCTCTGTATGCCTATTCAGTGACGTTTGTGAATTATGTTGTTTGAATGCTTTAATTCTTTGCTTGTCTTCTGTCTAGGTATTTTATTTTTGGAAGTTCTGTATTGAAGTTTTCAACTATCATTGTAGAAGTTTGTCTCCATTTAATTCTGTCAAGATTTGCTTCAAGTATTTGGGTCTGTTTATTGGTACAAATATTTTTATGATTGTTATATCTTCTCCATGAACTAACTAACCCCTTTATCAACATACAGCGTTCTTTGTCATTAAGACAGCATTTGACTTGGAAGTCTTGTTTGCCTGATATTAGCATAGTAACCTTTCCTTTCCAATTTATCTGTGTCTTTGGATCTAAAGTGAATATCTTGTAGAAAATATGTTAGTGAATCATATATATTTATCGATTCTGCAAATCTTTGCCTTCTGATAGAGGTGTTTAACGCTTTGTATTTAAAATTTTACCTGCAATGAAGAACTTCTGTTATTTTACTCCATGTTTTCTGTCTTCCATACATCTTTCTGGTCCCCCATTTCCTCCCTTACTGTCTTCTTTTATGTTTAGATAATTTTTGTAGTTAACTATTTAACTCATTTTATTTTGTATATATATTTTTAGACATTTTCTTTTTGGTTACCATGGTGAGTCTAAATAACTTTAAATATATATTAATATATATATATATATATATATATATATATATATATATATAAAGTACATTTCACAACTTAAATTTATAGCATACTATTTTGAAATGGTACAATCTTATTCAAAAACATACAAAAACTATTCTCCCCCTTATGTTGTTACTGTCCTTAATATATTTTATATGTTATGTGCCCAATAGATTTATAAATTTTTATTTATGTGACTTTAAATCCTGTCAGAAACAAAAGGCAGACTTATAAACAAAAATAAAAGAATACTTGTTTTTATATTTTCCCATGTATTAATGTTTATGGAAATACTTATTACTTCATATGGCTTTGAGATACTCTCTAGTATTTTTCATATCAACTTTAAAGTCTCCCTTCAGCATTTCTTGTATAGTGGATCCAGTGATAATTAAATCTCTCAGCTTTTCTTTATCTGAGTGTGGCTTTAGTTCTTCCTGATTTTTTGAAAGACAATTTTTGTTGAACACAGACTTCTCAGTTAACAATATATTTTTTTTCCCCACCACTTTAAATATCTCTCCCTGCTGTCTTCTAGCTGTATGGTTTCTGTTGAGAAATAGGCCTTTAATCTCATTAAGTATTCCTGTATGTGATGAGTCATTTCTTTGCTGATGCCTTCAAACGTTTTACCTTTGGCTTTTAACTGTTTGGTTAGAATATCTCATTATGGGTATCTTTGAATTTCTTCAACTTGGAATGCACTGAACTTCTTGGATTTGTAGGTTAATATCTTTAATTAAATTTGGGACAATTTTGTTCACAATTTCTTCAAATACTCTTTCTGCCCCTTTCTCACTCTCTTCTCCTAGAATTTCTGTAACATATGTTGGTTCACTTAGTGGTATCCCATATATATCTTAGGTTCTGCTCACTTTTTAATAATTAACATATTTTATTTTTTTCTTTAAAAAAAGTCAATTAGAATCACAGTGAAACTGAGTGGAAGGTAGATTTCTCATAAGTTCCTTACTACCATATATGTACTGCCTTTTCGACTATCAATATCTCACACTACATTTCTATCAATAAACAACACTGACACATCATTATCAATCAAAGTCCACAGGGTTATATTGGGGTGAATCCTTGATGTTATACATTCTGCTTGGACAAATTTATAGTGACATTTATCCACCATTATAGTTTTATAAAGAAGAGTTTTCCTGCTCTAAAAATCCCTATGTTCCATCTATTCATTCTTCCTTCCCCTAAAACCTGTAGCCCACCCTGGATCTTTTTACATTGTTGCCTTTTCCAGAATATAATCTGGCTGGAATCATAAAAGACATAGCTTTTTCAGATTGTTTACTTGGTAACATGCACTTAAGGCTCTACCATATCTTTTTGTATGTTGGTTGCTTATTTTATAGTGATGAATAGTATTAATTTGTCTAAGTATACAGAAGTTTATTTATGCACCTACCTGTGATAGACTTAGGCTACTAGAACAAAATACCACTGGCTAGGTAACTTAACAAACATTAATTTTCTCACAGTTCTGGAGACTAGAAGTCCAAGGTGCTTATAAATTCAGTTTCTAGTGAGTGCTCTCTTCCTGGCTTATAGACGGTACTCTTGTGTTATATCCTCATAAAATTTTACCTATAAGTATGGAGGAAGGAAGAGAGGGAGATAGAATATGCACCAGTGCTCTGACATTTCCTATAAGAACATCAATATTTTTGGAGCAGGAACCCACACTTATGACCTCATAAAAACTTCACTATTTCCTTAGAGACCTCATTTCCCAAATAGCCACATTGGAGATTGGGGTTTCAGCATATGAATTTTGGACACTACACAAACTTTTACTCCACAGAATACCTATTGAGGGCCATCTTGGTTGCTTCTGAGTGCAGGCAATTCTTAATAAAGCTCCTATAAATATTCACATGCATGTGTGGACACAAGTTTTCAGTTCATTTGGGTAAATATCAAGGAGAACAATTGCTGAATTGTGTATTAAGACTATGTAGTTCTGTAAGAAAATTGCCAAACCCTCCTTCAAAGTGGTTTTGCATTTGCATTCCAACAATGGAGGTTCCTCATTCTTCTTTTTTCTGCTCCTTAAAGTCAATAATTTTAATTCAACTGTCCTTCCCCAAGTACACTGAATCTTTCATATGCTTGCTCAATTTCCCTGGATTTTTTTTCATTTTAATCATTGTATTTTTCAGCTCTAGAATTCCTTTCTTGTTCCTTTTCACAATTTCTATGTATTTATTAGTATTCTAATTTTGTTCAGGCATAATTTTTCCTAGTGTCTTTTTGTTCTTTGTTCATGTTTCTCTTTAGCTCTTTGAGCATATTTAAGACAGTTGTTTTAAAGTTTTTGTCTTGTTATTCCTATATCTCAAATCTTTCAGGGATGGTGTCTGCCTATTTGTTTTGTTCTTTTGAGTAAGTCATACTTTATTATGTCTTTGTATAACTTGTAAGTTTTTTAAAAAATGAAAACTGGACATTTGGCTATTGTAATATGTTAACTGGAAATGAGATTCCCCCTTCCCCTTCTCCAGGACTTCAGTTTCCTGAATATTAAAGACTGTGGCAGTTTATTTATTTATTTATTGTTTTATCTGGGGAAAATGCCTCTCAAAAAAGGCAGCTGTAAAATGCAGAGACCTCTGTAATAATTACTTATCTTTTTTTTAAAAGTAAAATAATGGGTGGGATCCAAGGAATCAAGCAGTAGATGGACAAATCAGGAGCATCTCCTAAGTTATTTTCAGGAAATGAAGCAACAACACGCAAAGGTAAACTTTTTCCATCAAGGAATTCTTCTAACTTAACTTCAGCTTATCTCATATATTACCGTGCCCTCTCCTTTAGTGGAAAACTGTGACTTACTGCAAACCAATTGGCAGTTCATTTATTTAATGCTTTTCCCAAACTTTTATTGCAGACTGTATTCGTTGTCAGTGAGGTCACTAAAGTCTCTTTTCCTTGGCTTGTGTTCAGCTAGTGTTCTAACAGGGATTTTCCTGAATGCCATCTACTCTCCCAGTCTTACAAATTGGCTCTGAGCCAGGGTCATTCTTTAATTATTCATATTTGCACTGTGCCAAGGGATCAGCTCAAGGTGAAAGCTTATTAGGGATTTCTCAAGTGTTTTCTGAGCATATGTCTTACCCTGGTATATATGCATAGCTTTCTAAATTCCCACGTGTATACGGTTGCTTTTGAATTTCCTAATTTCCCAAAGAAATTTGACCCAACTTTTGCCTAAGTATTATATGTTTCAACTATAATCTCACTCCTAGGTTGTTAATTCAGCCTGCAGTGTTTTTAGTTTTTTTGGCCTAAGTTATGACTTAGTTGAAATAGGGAATAGCACTTGAATCAGTACTTCTTTATTAGTCTGTGTGGGCTGCTATAACAAAATACCACATGCTAAATATCTTTTAAAAATCAGAAATTTATTTTTCATAGTTCTGGAGGCTGTAAAGTACAAGATCAAGGTTCTAGTTGATTTGGTTTCTAGTTTCACCCTGTTTAGCTGATGGGGTACTTCCTTCTGTGTCCTCACATGATGAAGAGAGGCAGATGGAAAAGGAGGAAGGGTGGAAAGAGTGAGAGAGGGGAGGGAGACAGAGAGGGAGAAAGGAGAAAGGGAGGAGGGATGGAGGGAGGGAGGCAGTTAGAAAGAGAGAGAGAGAGAGAGAGAGAGAGAGAGAGAGAGAGAGAGAAAGGAAGAAGCACACTATGGTGTTTCTTCCTATTATAAGAGCACCAGCACTATCAGATTGGAACCTACTATTACCACTTAATTTAAACTTGATTATTTCCTCATAGGCCCTGTCTCTAAGTGCAGTAACATTGGAGGTTAGAGTTATAACATATGAATGTGTGGGGGCAAAGGAATTCAGGCCAGAGTACCTGTTCTAATCAATCGGGTTAGAACACAATAATTTGCAAACAAGGTCTGCTTTGCTTGCTCCTTTTCAAACCTGGTAAACAGCTCCACACAAGGGATAGGGGCTGCTAATGCTTTTAGACTGTACTGCTGTGAGACTGTTGCTTCTTTATGACTATAGCAATTGTTTAACCGCTGCTGCTTTGCCATACTATTGCCACAAGTCTATTGCCACTCTAAATATCCCCATGAGGGAAAGGGGGGTAGTAGAAGGACAAGCAAAATCACCATGAAACATTCCTACTGGTTTCATGTGCCTTTTTCTTGATTAAGTGCTTAGTTGGTTGCTGTTTACCTTTATTTTTCAGAACTCTCGCAAAATCAGTTCTAACAGTTTCTGCTTGTGTTTGTGTGTATGTGTGCCTATGTGTGTTTTGATGTCTCTGTGGGAGAATAAGAGCTTAGAGCTTCTTACTCTGCCATTTTGTTGTCTTTATTCAAAAGACTGTAATATTTGCAGGCTTTTTCATAGGCTTTATGCTATTCCTTTAGACCGAAGTTTTTAAAATGTGTCTTACTTCTTGTAGAAAAATAAAATATTTAGGTTTCTTTTAAATGAAGTGATAAAATATATCTTAAATAGTGCAGAAGTTATATATTCTAACTAATTTAACCAAAAAAGTGTCATTCAGTACAAGGATACAGGGTAGGAGCTCATGAAATTGGGCAGTAGGGCCATTTGTGGGGTAGTGGCCAGGGGAAATCTGAAGGGGACCAGAAAGCTCCTCTCTCCTCTCTTTCCCTTTCTAAAGGAGCCCCAAAACTTAGGGTTAATTAGTTTTCTCAGACAATTGGCTTCATTCCTTTCTCTCCCTGCAGAATGATTTCTTATTTGGGTTTAGCCTGATTTAAAACTCATGTTTGGTTATAGTTTTAGTGTTCAACAGAGAATAGCAAAAGCCTCTATGTCCCAACTCCAAATTCCAGACATGGGAATCTCATTGATTCAAAATCTATCAATGACCAAACCTCATCCAATCACTATGGTCAGGTAGGGAGAAAGGTCCTCTCATATCAATATACCTAATGGATGGTTTAATCAGCTTTTTCACTGTTGTGACCAAAAGACACGACAAGCACAATTTTAGAGGAAACATTTATTTAGGGGCTCATGGTTTTAGAGTCTCAGTCCATAGGTGGCTGACTCCATTCCTCAAGGTCTGGGATGAGGCAGAGCATCATATCAGAAGTGTGTGGCAGAAGAAAGTGGCTGAAAATATGGCACCAAGAAGGGGAGGGGGGGGGGGGAGGGAGGGCGCGAGCAAGAGAGAGCTCTGCTCAAAAAGGACAAAAATATAAACCCCAAAGGTACACTTTCAGGGATCTATCTCCTCCAGACATACCCTAAAGTTACCATCTACTTAATCTCTATAAGGGGATTAATGCCTTGATTTGGTTAAGACTTTCAGAACCCAATCATTTCACCTCTAAACATTCTTGCATTGTTTCCCATGTGAGCTTTTGGGGGATACATAATATCTAAACCATAACAGGGAACCAACCTATAGATGGGAGTTATAGTAAAGGGCTGAAGAACAGGGTGCATCTCAGCGGAGGTGACAAAAACCCAAAATGGTATCTACTACAGTTCATTTTTAAATTTTAAAATAAAATTTAAAAGAAAGAAAAAAATATGCCATAGTACATAGCTAAATATGTTAAGTTAGTTCTTTACAATAACAGTATCAACATTCATAAATAATTTACTCCTGTGGAATTTCAAACTAAAGCAAGCTTTGCCTATTCCATTTACAAAAAACATTTTCTGCTTTTGGTGAGCCACCAAGGAAAACAACTAAAGAACATTATGATTCTTATTCCAGGGAACTAGAAGAATACAGAGTAAAACCAGCAAGCCTAACCTCACAAATTGAGAATATTTCTTGCAATAACACTAATTCCTTGGTGCACACATTGTAGTCATGCTGAATCCTCTTCCCTTGATGTTAAAAGTAATTCCTAGACTTTCTTTTTTCTTTATCTTCTCCTCGTTCTGAACTGGCAAGTATTGTGAGAAATTTTGTTGAAAACACACTGTCACCAGTCTTCTCTCTTCTCACTTTCCTAGTGTCCATTTTTTCCCTAGAATTTTTCATTACTACTATAGATCATCTATAACCACATATAGTCCAGTGTCTAGTTAAGCCAGTAATTTCATATGATTTGGGGTTACAGCAAGTAGCAGAAAGCAAGAAACAATACAGCAAGATTCCTCTGTCCAGTTTCACTTTCTGAGGTTTCATTTACCCATGGTCAACTGTAGTCTAAAAGTATTAAAAATTTCCAGAAATAATCAATTCAGAAGTTTTAAATTGTGTGTCATTCTGAACATGTGATGAAACCTAATGCCACCCCACTCCATCCTACCCACGATGTGAATCATCCCTTTGTCCAACCTATCAATACTGTACACACCGGCTGCTCATTTTCACTTAGTAGCCATCTCAATTATGAGGGCAACTATCATGATATTGTAGTGAATGTGCTGACATAATCTTCACTTCACTTATTAAATAATGACTCCAAGGTGCAAGACTAGTGATGCTAACAACCTTGGGGTGGCCAAAAAAAAAAAAAAACAATAAAGTACTTTCTTTAAATGAAAGGTGAAAATTCTTGACTTAATAAAGAAAGAAAACAAAAGCATATGCTGAGATTGATAAGATATACACTAAAAGAAGATATTTGGGAAGAGAGGATCCATTCACTAACTTTTATTATAGTACACAGTCAAAATTATTCTATTTTTATTATAGTTATTATTATCTCTTACTGTGCCTAATTTATAAATTAAACTTTATCGTAGGTAACTACATGTAGAAAAAACAGTGTATATGTAGGTTTTGGTACTAGGTACAGTTTCAGGTATCCATGGGGTCTTGAAACTTATTCCCTATGGATAAGGGGGGACCACTGTTCAAAAACCCAGAAATCTAGGATAATTCATCCACTATGTAATCAAGACTTGAATCCTACACTAAGGCTAAATAAACCTTATTCATCCTAACATATTTATCTGTTAGGTTACTCATGACAAACTGTACATTGTCCATAATTATATAATATTTACTTCTGACATTTCATTTCATAAAGCCTTTCTCTGTGTGCACAAGTCCTCCTCTCTAAAAGAGAAAGACATATATTCTACCATGTATATACTTGCTGTTGGGCACAATTTTGCTCTAGGATGAACACTTAAAACTCAGATCAAATTACTAGCTAAATGTGTATTTATTACTAAGAATATTTAAGTATTGCTGGGGCAAATACCTAGCTACAGTTAGAAATTAATTAATAAAAAGGAAAAGGAGTCAGTCATAATTATGTATTCTTCTTAAAGCATAGTAAATTTTCAACAGGCTAATAAAATGAGATCTGACATTTAATAAGCTACCATCCTGCCACACACACTTAAGCCTAAACTGCTTGCCTATGAATGATGCTAATATGTACAAATGCACACAGTAAAATCAGCAAGTAAATTACCACCATTTGAAAGAAAATTCTCTATGGGATTCACACCTAAATATGTAACACTTATTTGCTTAAAAATTTAAAAAGGCAGATCTAACCAAATTAATTGAAAGTGTGTTAATACACTATTACATAAAATCATACTGACTATCTTTTGAAAACAATTTGAGATTATTGTCCCCATTTAATGAATAGGGAAATTGAAATTTAGGTTTAGGTGACTTTTCATAACTCACCCAGTTAATTAGTGATAAGACTAAAGACAGAATTCCAATTTCAGGATATTATTGCTCATTCCACTTTTTTTTTTAATATCCAGGACCACCAATGTTTTGATCTCAGTAAGATTCACAATTGATCTCTTTATGACCATATTAAAAAACCCTTATATAATTTAGGTGTCAGGGACCACAGGTAATAATAGCATCATATGTAATCTATTAAAGTAAAAAAGATAAACTCCACTTTAATCAATTGTTATTCAAATAACACCCACTTATGCGCTGCCCATTGTGTTAGGCTCTATTATAATCAACTGTATTAGTTATTGAATGTTATATAACAAAGTATCCTAAAACTTAGTGGCTTAAAACAATTATTTAAACATGTATTATCTCATATTTCTGGGGGCAGGAATATAGGAGCAGCTTAGTTGAGAGGTTCTGGCTCAGGGTCTCACTTGAGGTGACAGTTAAGATGCTGGCCAGGGATGCATGATGTCACTTCTATGTTGGACTATTGTTGGAGGATCTGCTTTCAAGGACATTTGCATGGCTGTTGGCTGGAAGCCTTAATACTCGCCAACCCTGCCTCTCCATAAGTTGCCTGAGTGACCTGATGATAAAGACATGACAGCTACCTTTCCCTGAGATAGTTGGGCTCTCAGGGAGAGAGAAAAGGACACCCTTACTAGATGGAGATCTAGACCTATAAGCATGATCAATCATGTTTGTCCCTTTAACTAGAGGAAAAAAGCATTCAACATACGCTTGTACGAGATCAACTTGAACAAAAACATAATCAATTCAAATGTCACCAGATTCAAGCTACACAATATACCCATAACTGATCTGTAGCTAGACTATTTAAATAAGATGAAACATCCTGATTCACAAAAGCCTGCCCGGGAACCTGCACTTTTCCTCCTAGGAGAATCATTCATATAGTCAGGGAGATCAACCCTGTTGAATAACTTGTCTTACCTTCTATGAGAGGCCAGGGGCATATGCACCCTGCCTTTGGGGTGTGTGTACCTTTCATTTGCTGTCTCTATTAATAAATTATTGCTTGTGCCTTGCTTTCAATACATCCTGGAATGCTTTTACATGGTGTAAGGCAAGAACCTGCCTGGGGCGAATGGAGGGTCCCAATGTCCTCTAGAGAGACCTCCTTGGACCCCTGTCTGATGACACTTTCAGCAAGTAATTCCAGAGAGTGAACAAGAAGAAAGCTGACATATCTTTTATAAATTCCCTTCAGAAGTCCACTACGTCATTTTCATACTATTCTAGTCACGAAAAGTTACTAAGTACAGCCCAAACTTAAAGTTAGGGGAATTAAGCGCTATCTTTTGAAAGAAGCATGAAAGAATTTGTGGATGTATTTTAAAACCACTAAGTCATGAATATAAGTTAATTTATAAAATTCAAGTAATTATAAAATGACTTATTTAATATTTAGGTATTTAATGGAAAACTAAGTTTATTAGAGAATATTTTATTGCTGTGGTTAGCTTACATATTCTGTCCCATTTTCATTTTACCCTATCAAAAAAAATTGTCAACATACTGCTATATAAATGATAATCTACCTCATTATATCAATTAGGAACTATATTTAAGACTTATAATAGAAAGCTCATATAACAAAATCTTATATAGAAAAAATTTATTTTTCCTCACATAACAACAACCCAGAAATGGCCAGCCTAGCTGGTAAGCTGGCCCTCCAAAGCAACCATGAACCCAGACATGTCTGGCTTCCTACACCATTAATATTATTGAGTGTGTGGCTTTTGTCATCATGGTTGAAGTTTTGTGGCTCTACCTTCAGCATGGTGTCCTGGTTCTAAGTAAGAAAAAGGATGGGTGTAGGTCAAATGGCTAAAGAAACATGACACAAAGGAATCCTGTGTTTGGTTTGGTTTGTATTTGGAACACTGTGACCCTTAGAGGAGTATCTTTTCTAGTTTCTTTGTGGAAGTATTGGGAACCAAGCTGTGGTGGGGGATGGGCCTGGGCAACAACTATACAGAAGTTGAGGAGGAAAGGAAATTAAACGTGGGATATAGTAAAGAGAAGTCTGGAGGCAGGGGACAAGAAAGGGCACCAACCTGGCTGTCATGACTCTGGCATTTCTCTTCTGGCATGTTCCGTTAGTTTATCTTTCTGGCCTCAGTTTCCTCATCTGAAAAAAAGAGACATCTGAATTAGAATCACTAGATGTTCCTTAAGTTTTTTAGGGGGAGAGGGGTTACAGGGGATTGAACTCAGGGGCACTTGACCACGGAGCCACATCCCCAGCCCTATTTTGCAATTTATTTAGAGACAGGGTTTCACTGAGTTGCTTAGCGTCTTGCTTTTTGCTGAGGCTGGCTTTGAATTCGCTATCCTCCTGTCTCAGCCTCCTGAGCCACTGGGATTACAGGCGTGTGCCCGGCCATTAAGTTTTAAAATTCTTTTGGAAGACTCTTTTGGATCTACTGATGTTAAGTCGTGGCAAACTATATACTAAAGCTGAACCCAAGCAAATTACAGGAAAAATAACAATAACTAAAATATGCTACTTATTATTTCTCCCAGGCATGCTAAGTAACCTGTAACATTACACAGCCAATAAATAGGGGAAGGGAAGCAAGGTTCCAGCCTGTTATGGTCTGAATATGGCTTGTCCCCATCATAAGATGTTAAGAGGTGGAACCATTAAGAGTTGATTAGGGCTCTGCCCTCAAGAATAGCTTAATCCACTCATCTGATTAATGTATTGATGGGTCAATGGCTGTCCCGACAGCAGGTCTGCTATAAAAGGGAGCTTGGCAAGCTCTATTATGAGCTCCCTGTTTCTTGCCATGTGATATTCTGCTTTGCTTCAGGGCACTGCCAGCAAGAAGGCCATCGGCCAGAACTTTGCCCAGAACCACAGTCAAAATAAAGCTCTTCTTTATTTTGACTATGGCTAATCTTATCATTGGAAAGGTTTACCTTTGTTCATTGAGGGAAAAAAAAGGTTATTCTTTGTTCACTATAACTTTCAATTAAATTAAAATGACACAAAGAATCCTGAGTTTGGTTTGCTTTGTATTTGGAACATTGTGACCCCTAGAGGAGTATCTTTTCTAGTTCCCTTGTGGAAGTATATGGAACCAAGCTGTATTATAGTTTAGCAACAGAAAATGAAGTGAAACAGACCAACCAGCCGTTTTCAGAGTCTACTTTTAACACAGGTTATTAAAGAACTGTCCAAGTCACGCATTTAAATGAAGCAGGCAGTAGCTTTCCGATCCTGGAGCTTGGCCTTGTAGAGGGTTAAAGCCAATGACATATAGACCTTCCACTCACCTCCTCACTATGTGGTGGGGTTGTCTGGACAGGTGGCAACCACCCCCTAAGGGCAGATGATTTTTGCAAGCTTGAAGAACTTCTTTCTGCTATATTGTAGGACAGAAATGAAGTACTGACAGAATCAAAGTTTATGCACGTGTTCTTGCAGAAGGCTTTCTGATATCACTGTTTTTCAGTTCTTTCTGGTTCACACATCACGTTATGTAGCACCTTTCTGCACAGCTCATCTTGCCATATTTCCTTTCCTTAAGACCAGAGAGAAAGTGGGAGTATGGGGAGAAGACTAGCGAGGGAAAAAAAAGGACGGGTTAAGAGCAGGTTAGAGGCCAAGATACTACTACAGAGTTAAGAGTCAGTCTCTCAGACAAAGGTCTCTCAGTCACGACCAGTCTCAGTTCTAGTTTCCTTCCTTTCACTACGTTCCTGTACTCCTCAGTCTCCAAGTATGGAAGCTAGTGCAGAACCCAACCGCAGAGTTGGAAAAGTGAAACCCGTAGATAAGATGCGCAAGAGGGCTGCAACTAAGCTTACAGCTTCTGAAAGCCCCGACTTCCCAGACCCCTTCGCAGAAGGGCGGAGCTCGTGGTCGGCGTCCTATCCCCGCGTCCGCACGTCGCCGTAGCCCCGCCCCTCCCTGCCCCCTCCGGCTCCGCCCTTCCCTGGGGCTGGTGCGGCGGCGGCGACGTCAGCGCTAGGAGACCCCTGGGTGGCGGCTGCGCCGTAGGCGGGCCGTGGCCTGGACGCGCTGCAGGGAGGGGCGGAGCGAGCGGGCGGGAGCGCGCGCCGGGCCCGCCTCGGCTGCCGCCGCCACCGCCGCGGGAGAATGATCTGGGCGGTAGCGAGCGGCCCGGGCTAGCGGCCACGAGCCAGTTCTGCGGCTGCCCAGACGAGCAAAGGTCGCCAGCCCCGAGTGGACCCCCTCTCCGCCCCCCAGGAGGGGCGAGGGGGAGCAGCTGCTGATGTCAGGTACGGCCAGGAGAGGCGCCCTCAGGCTGCGGGTCGGAGGTCTGGGCTCCCCTCGCCCTCCCCCCTCTCGGGGTGTGTGAGCCGGAGCTTGGAGGGTGGAACCGAACGCCAGGCGCCGCCAAACAGGTGTCTTGGGGTCGGGGCCGGGCTTGGGGCGTTCGGGCTTCTGAGGGAGGCGCGGGGCACTTCGAACTCCTGGTGCCTCCGCGAGCTGCCACGGGGGCCGGGTGCCCACGGGCCGTTATTTTGACGACATGTAGCCTCCTTGTCGTGGCGGGTCCTTCTTTTCGCCCTCCCGCACTCCTCACCTCCTGCGCTCGTGCTGCCGGGCGTCGGGCGTCCGCGTGGAGGCGCGGGCTGCGCCCCGGCTGCGGGCCGGGTCACCTAGCGGTCCTGTCCTGCCGGGCCCTGCCTGCCCCGCCCCCGGGTCCTCCCCGCCCGGGTCCCCAGCGGCGGTCTAGCCGACTCGACTCTCAGGTGTGGGCACCTTCCGCCAGAGCCGGGCTGCAGCGCCGCCTGAGCGCCCAGCGAGCGGGCGCCGTCCAGAAGTGCCTGGGGCTTGCTTGGATCATCAGGTTTGTCTGTAGCTGATTTATTTTTTAAAGTTTCCCTGCCGCTGACAGTGAACAAGCCAGGTGCGTGTCAGGGCACTTGCTACCAGAAAGAGGGGGGGATTTTTTTTTTTTTTTAAACTCAGATTTTTTCCCCCTTTCCCCCTGCAAAGTGTGATGGATTCTGGATTCTGGCAAGTTGTCCATAGTGCTTTGAGTTTAGATAAATTGCATGCTTCTAATAGACCGCAGTTTAGGGGTAGGGATTTATTCATTTTTAGCCCTTAGCCGCCCCCTCCCCCTTGCCATTTTTTAAAATAACATCATCAACAACAACACAAGACTCACATTCTGGGAAAGCTTATTAAGTTTCCAGTTTTCTAAATTCATTGTGAGTATATAGCCTTATTTCTTTTTAATGCTTTAATGATTAAAAACTGTGCTGACTATGAATTGATTTCATTATGAATTAAAAAGTTACAAAGTGGGTTGGGGCTGTAGCTCAATTGGTAGAGTGCTTGCCTAGCACGTGTGAAGCACTGGGTTCGATCCTCAGCACCACATAAAAAAATAAAATAAAGGAACTGCCTCCATCTACTATAAAAATATTTAATTTTTTTAAAAAAAGTTATAAAGTTAGAACTTTAAATAATTAGGCAATATGTAAGGGCCAGAAATATGTTAATTTAGTAAAAGATGGATGTAGAACATAGCTCCGCCTGGGTGCCAAGAAAAAAAGTGTTCTGCTTAATTTCAAGTTGTTTAATTCTGGTAAGTTTGAGATGTGGGAATCCGAGTTTTTGAAGGTATTTAGATGACAGCTTTTCACTCCCGTATCAGAGAAATGTCAGATGAGGCTCATGCACATGATATGGAGAGTTCTAAATATTGTATGTAATAAACTGTATTTGTTTTATTTTCTGCCAGCTTTAGTATATATTGATGTATAGTTTAAATGAATATAAAGCTTCAAGTTACCAAACAGTTAACTCTTTTCACCATATGTTAAGTAAAACAGTGATTTAGTAAGGAAAGTATGACTCATTTAAAATTCTTCATAGTGAAAGAGAATGATTTTTCAGGACTAGTGGAGAACTATTAAATATCTTTCTCAAATTTGCCTGGAATTTGTGTTTTTTCAGTATCTTTTTGCTTAGGATTCAGCATTTAAAGATAGTTTGTGGTTATTATCCATTTAGAGTTTAAGTATACTGTCTTTAGATTGTATGAGTCTATATTTCTGAATAAATTAAATATCCAGAAATAAATATGCAGATTTAGTTAGGCACAGACGATGAGTTAATGTTTACCTAATGATAGAAATATAAAAGTGATATTGTTAATTATATTCGAGGTACTATTTGTATGGTGTTATGTGCTGCAGTAAAAATTCTGTTATACTGATTACCTTTGTAAGCCATGTTAATTTAGAGTCTTCATGTGGTAAAATTACTGATAGTAATTTTTGTGACAGTATATTTATAAATCTTTTAATAGAAAATTATCAGCTTGATGCTACATTAAAAGTTTAGGTTTCCCAATAGAATTTTTTAAGTGAAGAAGGAAAAAAAATCTGTTCCTTAAAATGTGAAGTTAGCATTTTATTTTAAAATCTGGTTATAAAGGAACTCCGGTGTGAAATTAAATTTTTATTTTGCACCTAATTCAAGCATCCCAGGGGAAAATTTGTGCCCAAATTTTAATATGTGAAATTATGAAGTCTTCTTTGGAGGAAAAAAATAAAGAAGATGCTTCTTGTGAGTTAAGGAAACCCCTAAGAAGCTGGGAAAAACCAAAAAGAAAATTCAAATAAACTGTCCTGTCCCTGTAGAATGATCTGTCTTGCACATTGAAGGGACACATTTAGGACAAGAAAAAGCAATGTTGAGGAAATTCTCAAACAGGAAATCTGATTAAAATGAAAGCTATTTATTTAAAACATTACTTAAACTGGTAGAAGTTGGATAATGGGCAGAATTTGGGATTACACACAGCTTGGTGTGGTTGTTTGCATTCTGTTTTTTTTTCCCCCCCTAGGATTGCCATAATAAATAACCACAAACAGCCATTTAAAACAACAGAAATTTATTGTCCTAGTTCTTGTGGCTAGATGTCTGAAATCATGATGTTGCCAGGACCATGTTGTCAAGGTTCTAGGGGAGAATCTGTTCTAGGCCTCTTCTTGTGTCACTGACAATTCCTTGGCTTGTGTGTCACTTCGTGGCATTCTCCCTATGTGGCTCTGAAACATTAGTACTACAAGTGTGGTCCCTGGATTCTTGTATCACCTGGGAACTTGTTAGAAATGCACATTTTCAGAGTCCAGATCTTTGTTTTGAAAATTGTTATAATTAACTTTCCAGATGATTCTGATGCAGACTCAGGTTTGAGAACACTGATCAGGATGGAAAAGAAAGACAGTATACAAGATGAATTTAAAAAATAATGTTAGATATTAATAAGTGCTATGGGTAAGAGTAGGATGGTCAGGGAAGACCACTGAGAAATAAAGACCTGAAGAAATAAAGACTATGGGGAGTGAAACCTATTAGTGTCTGGGCATATGTCCCCAGCAGATAACAGCAAGTATAAAGACCATGGGCATGTTAGAGAGATGTCAGTGAATTCAAAGGTAAAACATGGAGAAATAGTATTAGAGTCAATCCTGTGAAAATGTTATTTGTTTCTTACCTCCAAAACCACTAAGTCCAAGGAAGAAAGATCACAAAGAAAGGGGTGAAATAAGATGGCAGATTATGTGAAGGTCATTTTAAGGTTTGGGCTTTTTAAGTGAGATTAGGAAGTTGTAAGGGTTCAGAGCAGTTGGATGACAAGATACAAGTACAGTTTTAAAAAGATCACTCTGACTACTCTAAAAAATAGAATGAAGGAAAGGTTAAAGGGGAAAAAAAAAGTTGATTAGAAGGTTTTTGCAGCAGTTAAGAGAAAGGGGTGGCTCAGACCAGGGCTATAGTTGTGGAGAAGTTAGAACAGGTACAAAACTAAAAACAGATTAAAAGTAAATGTGAAAAGTAAACTTTTTTTCTTCTTATCTAGTTACCTCTGTCATCCATATGCCCTCCTGAAAAGCAGCTATTCTTTATATATATATCTTTAAGTATTTTATGTACATATGAGAGACTTAAGTTTCAACAAGTTAAAGGAATAGTTATTGACTGGGGCCGATTTTCTTCTCCAGGAACATTTGGCCCTGTCTCGAATTTTTGATCAACCAGTGAGAATGCTGCAGGTATCTAGGAAGTAGAGGCCATGGATGTAGCTAAAAATCTTTTTAACAGTGAACAGAACCGCTCCAACAACAGTATTATCCAACTCATGGTGTCATGTCAGTGGTTCCAAGATTAAGAAACCCTGATTTCATGGGATTTTCAGAGGTGATAGTGGAGAGAAGAGAGGTCATTGTAGTCAGATGTATAGTAGGAATAGTGAAGCCAATAAATTGGATGCTTAGAGAACTGTTGATAGTTCAGAATTGCTGAAGTGTAAGGCACAGGATAGCAAAAGATGAAACTGGACACCTGGAGAGTCTAGATCAAGGAGAATCTTTTATATCATGTTAATTAAAGATGCTTAGTTTTTGAGTTGTAGGCAGTGAAGTTCCATGAAAAGCTTCATGGTATGACATAGTTAGCTTCATATTATAGAGGTCATTATGGCAACAGGATGAGGTGAGGAGAGAGAGAGAGAGAGCACTTAAGTTAGAGAGGAGATAGGTTAGATATTGCAGTACTTAGATGTGAAGAATGTATGAAATAGGGAAAAGAGTAGAAATGGAGAGATGATGGATTAGAAAACTGTTTAGAAAATAAAATTGATAACACTTGATAATTGGATTTGGGGTGAGGATAAGGGGGATCATTAAGAATGTCTCCCAGGCCTGGGGGTGTAAGTCTGTGAGACAGCACATGCTTTACATGTGCACAGCTCTGGATTTAATCCCCAGAACCCTTCCCTGGCAGAAAAAAACAAAAATGTCCCCAATTTCTCCTGTAGATAATCAAGATAGCTCTAAATGAAAAGGGAACCTATTGGTGAGTAACTTAGATAACCACCAATAATTAATATAAGAAGTTTTAAGGGAGTAATGATTCACTTTTGGACATGAATTTGAGATGCCTGTAGTCCAGGTAGAAGTATTTAGCATGTATCTGTGCATGTGACTCTGAAACAAAGTTTGAAAAGTATCAAGAGATCCTTTTGTGTAACAAGTATGGAAAAATTAATGCACTTTGATTTTTCACTCTCTAGATAAAGTAGTCTACTTTTATTTAGTTTTTTTTTTGTCAGAAAGTAATCGGTGTATACCTGATTTTAAAAATAAACATTAAAATTAAGCACTAATTTAAAATTAAAAGTGAAAAAAAATTGTCCTTCTTGCCCATGCCACCTTGCTAAAGTTTTTATTTATACAGTGTACACACACACATTTATATATATTTTTTGTATTTTATATATACATAAATGTGCACTTACACATAAGCATTTAAAATGGAACTGCTATGCAAACTTCAGTAATTTGCCTAAAAAAATAAGTCTTTTACATAGTTCAAATGAATGAGGTTGTGGTATAAAAAGACAAGTGAAAAGGATAAAGTAGTGGCTAATGGATATAACATGATCTGTTTAATGCATATTAAAAGATGAATATACATACATGGTGACATAGGCTTTACTTGTTCTTTTTTTTGTTAAGTCTTTAAACAATGGATAATAGTTATTTTTGGTGAGAACTAGTGATAGAGATGGTAAAGTGTATATAATACTTTTTTGTATATTTTTCCTTCTCCAAGTATGCTTGGGTTTCTTATCTCATTTTCTGATTTAAAAAGCATACCTTATTCATCATTAATACTAATCTTAGCCAAAAGTACAAACACTTACCAGAACACATAGATGATTGATTTTGACAACTATATTCTGTTGTATGGTATGATACCTCCATACATATATTTCATCAACAAACATCTTGGTTTATAGCTGTTGTGAACACCACGGAAGGATTCTGTGATTTGTATCCTTGAGATAAATTTCTAGGTGTTTTCTCCTAGTTTTAACTTCAATTTAAAAAAAAATATATTTAATTGTTAATTATAAAAAGAGATCCTGCTGTTTACTTGTTATGTTTTCCAAAAGATCAATTATTTCAATTTTTTTTTGGTATTATATATTGAACCCAGGGGCCCTCTACCTTTGAGCTACATCCATCCATCCATCCCCAGCTCTTCTTAATTTTTATTTTGTAACAGATATCACCAAGTTGCCCAGGCTGGCCTCAAACTTGTGATCCTCCTGCCTTAGCCTAACTTGCTCCTATAAGGGAGACATGCAGCAAGTTAAGTACCAGCATTCAATGAAGAATAAACCAGGGTTATAGGATTTCAGACAGTGGTGAAGGCACAACTTGAATGCAGCAGTAGTTGATAGTTTAAAACATAGCAGGACTGTGTGTCAAGGAGTTAACAAATATGAGGCCTGGGCCTAGAAGCAGACTCAAGTACTTGTTTCCTTGGAGACTACAGTTAAGATAAATGTGGAATGTTGTGTCTGGAAACCTTTTATCTGAAGTTCTGAGTTGGAAATTGAAGCTGCTTGTGTTTATAATAATCTGTCATTCATGCAAGAATGGGATAGTCCATTCTCATGGATACAGTTTCAAATAAAATAGTGTCTGACACAGTATTGATTGTAGAGAAAAGTTTCTCAGCACTATGTATTTAGTGTTAATTAAAAATGCATTTTATATACTAATTGTTGACTTGTTTATTCATTCTGAATATCAGATTGTTTTAATTATTCTGTTTTTCATTGGTAGTATATTTTAATATGTGGTAGAATTTGTCTACTCCCTTCCATTCCCCTTTTAAGAATTTCCTAATTACACTCACATATTTATTTTTTAAACAACATTTAGAATAATTTACCATGTTATTTAATTTTTAAAAAAATATTTTATTTAAAATTGATCAGATAGCTGGACATGGTGATGCATGCCTGTAATCTCAAGGGCGTAGGAGGCTGAAGCAGAAGGGTCACAAGTTCAAAGCCAGTCTCAGCAAGTTAGTGAGACCCTGAGCAACTCAGGGAGACCCTGTCTCAAAACAAAAAGGGCTGAGGATGTGGCTCAGGGGTTAAGTGTCCCTGGGTTCAATTCTTAGTACCAAAAAGCAGGGTAGGGGATCTGATAGGGTTGAAAAAAGTATCTCTGATATTTTTTTTTTTCATTTTTCTATAACTTCCCATTTATGTTCGCGTTTGTTTTTTCACACTTTTAGAAAAAGTTTTGTGAAGTTATTTAACAAATCTTCCTGTGTTTTAGCTGGGATCATGTTACGTACACAGGTGAATCTGCAGAAAATCGACACCTTTAACGTTGATTATTTTTTAAAAATTATTTTTACTTTGGTGAAATACATGATATAAAAAAATCACCATTTCAATCATTTTTAAAATTTACAGCTCAGTAGTATTAAGTACATTTGTGATGTTTTGCAACTACCACTACCATCCTTCTCCTGAACTCTTCATCCTGTAAAGCTGAAACTGTATCTATTTAAATAATTCCCTGTTTTCACTTCTCACAACCCCTATCCATCAAAATTCTCATTTTTACTTTTAAGTATTTCATCTAAGTGGAAGTAAGAGAGATTATCAACAGGAAAAAGGCAAACCACAGAATTTGGGCAAAATACTCACAAATCATATGAAAAAGAATAATATTCCAAATATATAGAGAACTTTTAAAATTTAACAACAAAAAAACATATTTCAAAACTAAACAAAGGACCCAAATACACATTTCTCCAAGGACACACGAATGGCAAGTAAGCCACTAAAGAGATTCCAAACATCGCTAATTATTAATGAAATACAAATACAAACTACAGTGAGATGCCACTTCATACCGGTTAGGATGGCCACTCTTATCAGGAAATAACAACTGCTGGCAAATATATGGAGAAAATTGAAACCTCTGTACATTTTTGGTAGTAATGTAAAATAATATAGCAACTGTGATTGGCTTATTTGACTTTGGGCATAATTGCCTTGTTCCTGATCTTATAGGAAACCTTGCCCTCAAGGCTCATATGTAGACTGTGTCAGAATTTTTTTCCTTTGTATGACTGATTATTATTGTTTTGTACCTAAATGTCACATTTTGCTAATTAATTTATCTGCCAGTGGATATTGGTTTTCCTCCATATTTTAGTTATTTTTAATACTGCTACTATGAACATGGATGTACAAATACTTCTTCAAGACCCTGCTTTTGAGTCACTTCGGCAAATATCTAGAAGTGGAATTGGTAGATAAAATGGTAATTTTTCTTTTTTTTTGTACTGAGGATTGAACCCAGGGGTGCTTAACCACTGAGCCACATCTCCTGCCCTTATTTTGTATTTTATTTAGAGACAGGGTCTTGCTGAGTTACTAAGTGCCTTGCTAAGTTGCTGAGACTGACTTTGAACTCTGAATCTTCCTGCCTCAGCCTCCCAAGCTACTGGGATTATAGGTGTGTACCACCACATCCAATTCTTAGTTCTTGACAGACTGCTAATGCTGTTTTCTATAGCTGTTTATTTGTATTTTATTAATAATTAGCAATGTTAGGAATCTCTTTATATGCTTATTTGCCGTTTGTGTGTCTTTGGAGAAATGTGTATTTGGGTCCTTTGTCTAGTTTTGAAATGTGTTTTTGTTGTTAAATTTTAAGAGTTCTCTATTTATTTGGAATATTATTCTTTTTCATATGATTTGTGAGTATTTTGCCCAAATTCTGTGGTTTGCCTTTTTTCTGTTGATAATCTCTCTTAATTCTTTTAAAAATTTTGCTGAAATCCAGTTTGCTGCTTATTTTACTTGGAGTTATTGACTCTGCCTTTTTTTTTTTAAGAGAGAGAGAGAATTTTAATATTTATTTTTTAGTTCTCGGCGGACACAACATCTTTGTATGTGGTGCTGAGGATCGAACCTGGGCCGCACACATGCCAGGCGAGCGCGCTACCGCTTGAGCCACATCCCCAGCCCTTGACTCTGCCCTTGGTATCATATCTGAGAAATCATTGCCAAATCCAATGTCATGAAGCTTTTGCCTGTTTAGGCCTTTGATCTATTTTAAATTAATTTTTGTATATTGTGTTGTGTAAGGGACCAACTTCATGCTTTTGCATGTGGCTATCCAATTTTCTCACCCCATTTGTTAAAAAGACTTTTTCAAACCTCATTAAATGGTATTGGTTCCATTGCCAAACATGATTTGGCCATAAAAATATGGCTTTATTTCTGGACTCTATTCCATTGGTCTGTATTTCTGTCTTTTTGCCTGTACCACACAGTTTTGATTACTGTAGCTTTGTAACAAGTTTGAAATTAAGAGGTCTGAGTCTTCCAGCTTTCCTTTTTTCAAGATTATTTTAGACTACCCAGGGTTTCTTAAGATTCCATTTTAGGATGGATTTTCTTGTTGGGATTTTATTAGGGATTCCATTGAATTTGTAGATAGCTTTGAGTGGTATTTACCTCTTAGCAGCTTTGAATGGTATTTACCTCTTAGCAGTATTAAGTGTTGAAGTTCTAGAACATGGAATTTTTTCTTCTTACTCCTGTCTTCTTTAATTTTGGTGATGTTTGGTAGTACTTATTGCTCAAATCATTCACCTCCTTTGTTAATTCCTTGGTTTCTTTTTAATGTTTTTGTGAGTTAAATTGTTAACTTTCCTCCTAAATTGTTCATTATTGGTTTCTATATTTGCAACTTATTTTGTATACTGACTTTGAATCCTGATAATTTTACTGAATTCACTTATTGGACCTAACAGGTTTGTCTGGGTATTAATTTTTTTGTTTTTTTAATCTAATTTAGAATTTTCTGCATATATGATCAGACTATGTATAAGTAGAGAGGTAGAGATAATTTTAAATACTTCTTTCCAATTTGGATATCTTTTTTTCTTGCCTATTTACTGAGGCTGGAACTTCCATTACTAAGTTGAATATAAGCAATAAAGGCAAGCATAATTGCCTTGTTCCTGATCTTATAGGAAACACTTGCAAGCTTTTACCATGTGTATGAGGTATGCTATGGATTTCTCATTTATGACTTATTATGTGGAGGTAGTGTCCATCTGCTATTACTTTGTTGAATGTTTATGAAAGGGTATTAAATTTTGTGAAATACTTTTTATTGCATCAATTGAAATGACTGGGTTTTTCCCCTACTTCATTCTGTTAGTGTGGTATACTACCTCGAGTGATTTTCATATGTTGAATTATCCTTGCATTCCCCAAATAAATCCCATTTGCTAATGGTGTAAAACTGCTGAATTCAGTTTGCTAGAGTTTTGTCAATAATTGTTGTTCATATTGCTTATTGCTTAGTAGTTTTCTTGGAGTGTCTTTGGCTTTAATATCAAGGTAAGAGTGGCGCCACAGAATGAGTTAAGTGTCCCTTTTCTATTTTTTGGAATAATCTGGTGTTTTAGTCAGCTTTTTCACTGCTGTGACTGTAAGACCTGACAAAAGCAATGTAGAGGAGGAAGAGCTTATTTGGAGCTCACAGTTTCAGACATGTAAGTCTGTAGATGACTGGCTCCTATTGTTCTGGGCCAAAGGTGAGGCAGAACATCATGGCAAAAAAGTGTGGTGGAGGGAAGCAGGTCAGGACATGGCCACCAAGAAGCAAAGAGAGAGTGTTCCCATCACCATGAACAAAAATATAAACCTCCAGGGCACACATCCATTGACCCAGCTCCTCCAACCACACCCTACGTGCCTGCAGTTACTACCCAAGTTAGTCCTTATCAGGGGAGTAGTGCACTGATTAGGTTAAAACTCTGATAACCTGATCATTTCATCTGTAGATTTTCTTGCATGCATTGTCTCACACGTGAACTTTTATGGAACACTTAATATCTAAACCATACCATTTGATAAGTCTTGGCTTTAGTTCATTAAATGTTTGGTAGAACCACCTTTTGAATCCATCAAATCCAGAGCTTTTAGTTTTGGGGAGTTTTTTTTTTTTTTTTTAATCACCGATCCAATATTTTTGATTACTGATTCATTCTCCTTCCAGTTAGTAAGGATCTTCAGAGTTTTCTTTTTGACTTAGTATTGTTATACTTTGTTTCCAGCAGTTTTCATCAGTTATACAGTTGTTGGCATCAGTTGTTCATAGTGTTCTCCTATAATTCTTTTTATTTCTGTGGAAAGGGTAGCAGTGAACCCATTTTCATTTCTGATTGTAGAAAGTTGAGTCTACTTTTTTTCTTAGTCAACCTACCTAAAGGTTTGTCATTTTGCTGATGTTTTTGATGACCCAACTTTTATAGTGAAAAGACATGTATTAAATATAGATAATCTAGCCGTCTTTTGAAGAAAACTGAAATACTATTAAACAGAAAAATCATTGAAAGCAGCTATTTGTAAAATTAATCACTCATTTTTAGATAATCAGCAAATATGATAGAAGATCACACTGCAACAGCAAACAAAATAACTAATCTTTGTTATTTTCTTCTTTCTGTTGGCCTTGAGTTTACTTTTTTTGTTGTTGTTTGGTTGGTTTTTTGTTGTTGTTGTTCCTTAAGTTGTAAAGATAAATTGTTGGTTTAGCTTTAATAATTGCCCATGTTTACCTTTATTATGATTCTTGTTTCTTTATACTTTATTATCTAGTGTCCTTTTGTTTCAACCTGCAGGACTCTGAATTTCTTGAGAGCAGGTCTAGTGTATTGAATTCCTTTAGCTTTTGTTTACGTGAGGATGTTTTAATTTTTGATCTCTGTACATGTCTGGGAATTGTGGCCAATGATTGTCAACTGTAAGATGATTCTCCTGAAGTGGTTTATTGTGCAATCTTTTGGGGAATCCATAATGTGATTCCAGACCAAGTGGTTTTTAATTTTCCCCTCCTAAAAATCATAGCAGATAATGCCACTGCTCTGTTGATGGACCTGTTATCTCCTTCTTGCTCTATGGTAGTCTCCTAGTGTGTATGCATTCCCAATTCTAGCTCCTATGGTTTTTTGTGGGATGGCTGTTCTCATAGTGACAAAGCCTGCACTTACCTATATAGGTGTTATAGAAGCATCTGGGAAATCTATTTCTTAGGACAGATATTAACCAGTGACTGAAGGTAGGAGTAAACTAAATTGTAACCTCTATTTTTTCCAGAGCTACTCAGTGTGAGCTACAGTTGCCCTCTATGGGAATTTGCTTGGTATGTTCCTTTTGCTTTGTTCCTCTACCTGTTTTATTACCCTATAAAAGTTTCCAGGAAATACTTTTGTTGACCTTTAAGAGAAACCGAGGTACAAGTTGATTAAGGAACAAGTTTATTTGGGTTAATCTGAATTGGAAATTAGTAGACACAAATTTCAAGCAGCTGAAATGTGCTCTGAGATTCTTAACAAATAATAAAGGCAAAAACTCCAAATGAGGAGGGGGATTACATCAGTTGTTTGTCAAGAATAATTTGGAGACTGGAAAATTTGAAGAATATACATAAAGCAGTTCTTAGGAGATGGGGAAGAATAAGAACAGATAAATTCTTGGGAAACAAAGGGAGTTAGATGACCCTCATGGCTATAAGATTTTTTGCTATACTGAAAACTATAGCTCTCAGAACTTAAATTACAGAATATAGCAAGTTGCACAGGGTCAAAGTTTATTTGAAGGTAGCTGTGATTAAAGTCTGCTCTCTCATGTCCTTCTCCACTCTTATGGGAGGCTTTACTCTGCCTTTATCTTTGTGATTTTAATTTTTTTGTTCTCCAATAAATCACTTTCACACAAGTGCCTTGGACTCAACTTAAGGTAATTACTACTTGTGTTGCTTTTTCTTTAATGCTCTAACATGGGAGAATGAGATTGGATTCTGGTTTACTGTGTTATATATTTTTGAGATTCTCTTTCAAATATTGGTCTCAAACTTTTCTGTAAAAGAATTGGTTAAATTCTGAATTTTCTAAAATGATCTATGTAGAATAAAAATTATTTATTGAGGGATTGAAATATTTTATCCAGGAAAAGTCTGGACCTTCTTGATGTCTGATTCTCTTACATTATTTCTTTTATGGTTATTTAGGTTTTATATCTGGAGTGAGCTTTGATAATTAGCTTTCTAAAAAAATGTTTCATTTGGGCTTTTATGTTTAATATTAAAGTATTGTTTTAAATCTGTGATTATGAATATGGTTTGAATTCTCATTTGAGAAAACCAATGGCAAAAAGACATTTCTGAGCTAATTGAGGTAACTTGATTACAGACGACAGTAGGAGAAATTTATTACAAACTGTGAGTTAGATGAAACCAAAGAATTAATGTTAGTTTTGTTAGGTTTTTGATAATGGCATGGTAGCTTGTAAGAAAATGTTCATATTTTCAGAGAGGACTATTGAAGTATTTAGAGATAAGATGACTTGAGTCTGAGACTGGCACTAAAATACCATAGTTAACTGAAGAATGAATACATGTTATTTTAAAGTTATAATCAAAATACTGGATATATGGGTTTTTTTTGGGGGGGGCGGGGTTAAACTTTAATGTGCAAAGATTTTTTATAATTAAACTTTAAAAAAACAACTCTTGAATTGCCCCATGATGAAATTAGAATACATAATTCTTAGAAGCACATTATCTTTCCTCCTTCTCCCCACTCTCCAGCTCCATTGTAGTTGGAACTGATGTCATTTTTGCCTAGATCTCTTAATTACTAGTATTGTTTTAGCCTACATAGCTTTTCTTTACAGGATAACATTTCTAGGTTGTGAAATAGTTACCACAGTTTCTTGATAGTTTTATGTTGGAAAGAATCACGTGTCTCTTACCAACGATGGTATGATTTCTCCATTTCTGAGAGTTTTTTTTTTATATTTAGATTTCTATCTTAGCTGAATTATATCTTTAGGTGGTATATTGAAGGTATATGGGTACTGAACCCTTGCATATTTGAAAATGTCTTCTTGTTTTGATTCTTAAATGACAACTTGCTTCATATTTAAGCCTATGAGCACACGCTTTTCCCCCTGAGAAACTTAGGTTTTGCCATATTTGCCGTTAAATAATACTAGGCGCTTTTTAAAAAATCTGCCTAATGTTTTGCTTTTGTCTTGCTTGTTCCTGGACACTTATCAGAGTCTGAGTGAAATTCAAGATATCTTTTAAGTACTGATCTATATGTATCAGATTTTTGGGGTCATGTATGAGATCTTTATTCAGATTTACAGTATTTAGTACTTTTAAAGATATATATATATACTTTAAAACATATTTTCTATTTATATATTATACATATACACACACACTGTTGTTTGGAGAACGTGTTATTCTCTTTTGGCTCTCCATTGCTTGTCTTTCACGTCTGTCATTTTCTAAACTAATACAAAGCAGTCCTATACAGTTGCATTTTCGTTTTAATGAAATATTTAGAATTGCTCTCTTTCATCTTTCTGCATCCTTTTTCCCCACTGCAAGATTTTTATATAGGTTCTATAATTTCTATTTATTTATTTTAAATAGAATCAATTCTCCTGGTATTGCTTAAAAATTGTGTTGGATGGAAACCTTTTTTACTACCCTCCATATATTTTTATGTACCATTTGGATCTTTCCTTTGTGCAACTGCTGGTTAATGGTTTCTCTCTAGTCATTTGGTCCCTGAGAGGGGTAAATAAGCAAGGTGTGGCACCTTGGGCAGCTGCTTTTCAGTATTTTTTTTTTTTTTTTAAAGGAGAGAGGAGGTCAGAAAACTTCACTAGTCTAGAGGTATATCATTCAAACTTTGTATTTTTCTTATTTTGTCTGGGTGAGTAGTTTACTTTGACAATAAGTTATGCTTAATGTGTTAGTACATTTTTCTGTGCATCTTGATCCATAGCAACTGGTCACCATTTTACATTCCCACTTGCAGTGTACAGTGATCCATGTTCTCTACATCCTCACTAGTGTTGGGTAGTGTCACTATATTTTTAATTTAGCCATTCATATAGGTATTTAGATTTTAGTTTTAGTCTCATCTTCCTAATGGTAAATCAAGTTGAATATCTTGTTATCTTTACATCTTTGGCAAAATGTATTTTGTACATTTTATAATTGAATTTTTTAAGTGTTTTGGCTTCATTAGTTTTTTCTTTTTATGAATTGTGCTCTTTGTTGGGGTAGCAAGGGGTGTCACCAGGGATTGAACTGAGGGGTGCTTAACCACTGAGCCACATCCCCATCCTTTTTGAGACAGAGTCTTGCTAAGTTGCTGAGGCCAGTCTCAAACTTAGAATCCTCCTATTCTAGCCTCCCAAGTCACTGAGATTAAAGACACTGCTGTATGTGACTGACTATGTTTGATATGAAGTCTAAGAACTCTTTTTCTAGCTCTAGATCCTAAGGATTTTTTTTAACCCTAAATGTTTTATACTTGCATGTTTTAGCACTTAAACCTGTAATCCATTTTGAATTAATTTTTATCTAAGAGTTAAGACTTAGGTTCAGGTTTCTTATTTGGATGTTTTTATTTTGTTGTTTTGGTTTTAGCCTAGTATTGAAAAAAATGTTCTGCCTCTCCATTCATTTGTTTATGGACCTTTGTCAAAAATCAGTTGAGCATTTTTACGTGGGTCTGTTTCTGGGTTTTCTCTTCTGTTGCATGGATCCATGCCCTCTGCTGGTACTATATACTTTTAAATTATGGTAGCTGTGTGTCTTGAACTTATGTAGACTGACTCAAAATTATAGCTATTCTGGTTCATTTGCTTTAATGTAAGAATTATAAAATAATATTGTATGTGTCTACAAGATAGTTTGTTGGAACATTCATAGGAATTGCATTAACCTTGCATATCATTGTAGGGAAACTTGACATCTTTTTTTTTTTTTAACTCATGAACATGGTATGTCTGTTTAGGACTTATTTTTTTTCATCAGCATCATTTGACTTTTATTATAGAAGTCGAACATTTTTTGTTAGCTATACACATTTTTTGAGCAATTTGATGTCCAAATTCCTATTAATATTGATATAATGTATATATAAAGGGAGTTTTTTTTTTAACTACTTGTCTTTGGTGTCTACATGTTCATCATTAGCATATAGAAATGCAGTTGATTTTGATATGTTTGTATTGTATCTTGTGACCTTGTTGAATTCACTTATCCTAGGATGTGTGTGTGTGTGTGCAGGGGTGGGGATGCTGCAGCAGGGTACTGGGGATTGAACCTAGTGGCATTTTACCCCTGAGCTACAGCCCTGGGCCTTTTGGAGACAAGGTCCTGCTAAGTTGCTTGCTTAGGGCCTCACAAATTTGTTGAGGCTGGCCTCAAACTTGCCCTCCTCCTGGTTCAGCCTCCCAAGTTGCTGGGATTACAGCAGGTATGCACCGCCACACCCAACTAGTCATTTTTTCCCCATAGATCTCTAGATTTTTTTTCATAATCATGTATTCTGCAAGTAGGGACAGTTTTAATTTTATATTCAATCTGTATGTCATTCATTCCCCTGCCCCCACCCTGCCTTTTGTGGTTCAGGTCTGATATTCATTTTTCTCATTTGTAATAGGGATACTGCTATCAAATTTTTAGGTTGCTGTGAGGATCAGAGAAGATGTTAAGTTCCTAACATGGTACCTCACGTGTACTGTATTTTAAACCTTTAAAATGTGCAATACTATATAGGAGTCATCCCAGTTTTACCAGGAAAGTGTTAGAAAAATAAAAGTCACAGCTCATTTTAATGTAGTTTGAAGAGAGAAGTATACTTTGAATATGTAGGTGCAACAAATGAAAATCACAATCCAGAACAAAATTACAAGTACTAGGTATTTTGCCTTGGTAAAATATGGAATAAAGCACTAAATAAAAAATTAAAAGGAAAATAAAAGATAAAGGATTTTAAGGACTTTATTAGGAATTGCCATGACTTTCTCAGCCTAAAAATTGTGCAAAGACTTGCTTTCTTGGTTAAGGGTGTTAAAGTCTTTAGAGAGTATTGGTGATTTGATCAAGTGACTGAAAACCAAGCATAAAAGAAGATTCAAAAGGCACACCTTAAGATACCATGAGTGCAGTTCCAGGCCAACTTGATAGAGGAAATGTCGCAGTAAAGCCAGTTAGAAAAAAAAAATTTGGTTCTCCGATGTATGTAAAGTATGTGTCCACAATACTATAAGTAAATAATAGCATTATGTCTAAAAGACCAAAATGTATGCACCTTAATTTAAAAATTTTGCTCAACAATGTCAGCAGTTACCTGAACCCTTCATGAATCAATAATTTTGCTGGTGGTCTTGCCTCCGTGTCAGTGGGTGCTCATTGATGAGGATGGTGGTTGCTAAAAACTGGGGTGGCTGTGATAATTTCTGAAAACAAAACAATGAAGATTACTACATCACTGGATTCTTTCTTTCATAAAAGATTTTTCTGTAGCATACCAGCTGCTGATAACAATTTTAAAAAGAGGGGTCCTCTCGTACCCTGCCACTGCTTTATCAGCTAAGTTTATGCGATATTATCATTAATTTGTTGTCATGTCTATATCAAGAAACCTCTTTGCTCATTTGTATGAAACAACTGCTCATTCATTATATTTTTATCATGAAATTCCACAATTCAGTCACATTCTTAAACTCAACATCTGTAGTTACTTCCTCCACTGAAGTCTTGAACCCCTCAGTCATTCATGAGGATTGGAATCAGCCAGCTTCCAAATTCCTATTGATATTGACATTTTGACTTCCCATGAATCAAAAATGTTTTTAGTGGCATTCTAGAATGGGTGAACCCTTTCTAGAAGATTTTCATTTGCCTTTGTCCAAACCAGAGGAATCAGTATGGCAGACAGCCTTATGAAATGTATTTCTTAATAAGACTTGAAATAACTCATTGTTCCATGGGCTACAGAATGGTGGTTGTGTTAGGCATGAAAACAACATTAATAATGGATACAATATTATTAAGAGGCCACCATCAGGCTTCTTACAGTGACTGGATGCATTATCAGTGAGCAGTAATATTTTGAAAGAAAAAAAATTCTTTTTTTTTTTTTTTTTAGCAGTAGATATCAGCAGTGCCCTTAAAAATACTCAGTAAGCCTTATTGTAAATAGATGTGTTCTCATCCAGGCTTTGTTGTTCCATTTATAGAGCTAAGGCAGAGTAGTTTTAATGTAATTCTTAAGGGCCTTAGGATTTTTCTAAATGATAAATAAGCATTGACTTCAGCTTAAGGTCACTAGCTGCTCCTAACAAGAGAACCTGTCTTTTACAGCTTTTAGCTATGGCTTTTCTTTAGCTATGAGCTTCCTCTTTGGTATCTTTTTCCAACATAAGGCTCTTTTGTCTACTTGGAGATCTGGTGCAGTCAACTTCATCTAATGATCTGCACTAGATCTTGGGTAACTCACAGTGGTTTCTACATTAGCACTTAGTGCTTCACTTTGCACTTTTCTTTTGCTAAACCTCATGAATCAACTTCTAGCTTCGTATTTTTCTTTTATAGCTTCCTTACCTCTCAACCTTCATAGAAGTGAAGAGAGTTAGACCCTCACTTTGGCTTAGGCTTTGGCCTGTTGGAGTATTCCAGTGGATCTATCCTCCAGACCACTGAAACTTTTCATATTAGCAGTAAAACTGTTTCATTCTCTTATCATTTGTGTGTACACTGGAATAGCACTTTTAATTTCCTTCAAGAAGTTTTCTTTGACTTTGATCAAGCTTTTGATTTAAAATAAAAAATGTATAAATCAGTCTTTCACTTGAACATTTATAGGCCATTGTAGGATTATGAACTTACTTGAACTTCAATATTGTTGTGTCCTAAGGGAGTAGGGAGGCACAAGACTGGAAGAGAGATGGGAAATAGATAGTTGGTGGAGCAATTAGAACACAAAACTTAAGTAGTCTTACTTGGGTGCAATTCATGATGCCTCCAAATAATAATACAGACAAAGGTCACAAAGCAGCATAAAAGATTCAGTAAGTTTGAAATGTTGGGGAAATTACCAAATTTTGGCAGACACTTAAAGGGAGCAGGAGCTATTTGGAGAAATACTTGCTTGATAGAGGATTGTCACAACTCTTCCATCTGTTAAAAAACTATTTCTGAGGCACAGTAAATCAAAGAACAGTAAAACAAGATATGTCTGTATCTACAAGAGTTTAAAAAAAAAATCAGTCCTCAAACTTCTCTAGTGCCTATGTAAGAAGACTATTGAATAATATCTAATATCTATAAAGTTCTAAGGAGAATAATATTTGTACATGGTCAAGTTGTGCTTTGAATACGAAGATAATAGCAGACATTCTCAGACATGCAAGAATTTCAGAGTAGCACCAGTTAGCACTGATAAAAGAACTGCTTGGTGAAATCCAGCCCTCAAAAAAATGTAACATGAATGAAAAACTCAAAATTTAGAGGAGCTGTAATATAATTACTGTTAGTGAGCTGAAATCCAGTTTAATGGGTCTAAGATTAAGCAGTCATGAAATTACAATTAATAAACTTTTACCAAACAAAAATAATTCACAAAACTGTGTGCATACTGATTTCCATATTTCATACGTCAAGAAACCCAGAGATACTGTCTAAAATGGAAATATGTAATTAAATAAAGGGCCTCCAACTGCTTTGTGTTTTTCATAATTTTCTTTTTCTAATCTTAAAAGGGATCATTCGGAGAAGAGAGGGTCATACTTTAAATGTTCTGTTCATTTCAGTGTCTTCCTATATTCAGATAGCTCTAATTTATATGTTAAATCTTAAAATAACATGACTATTTTCAGTTCTGTAAATTATAACTTAAATGTGGTTAAGACTTGGAATTCTTGACTCATAGTGTGTCTGTGGAATGTTTCTAATCTCTGAATTTCATCTGTAAAATGGGAATAATATTACCTGCTTTATCCATGTAAAGCTCTTAGTACAACACACAAATTTATAGTTACCTCTTCTATGACCCTGTAATTCACAGAAGGAAAGATCTGTAATGATATTCACCAAATGCTAATAGTTTTTTTCTGGGTGATAAGATTTGGGTGATCTCTTCTTTCATGCATTTCTCTATTTATTGAAATTTTTTCTTTACAATAAATAACAGAGCTCTCTTTAAAAACAAATTTTAGTTGTGTTAGCACTTTTTTGCATCTAAAATCTCAAATGCTAAGCCTAGAAATCTGTATTTTTTAAGATGTTCAAGTGATTCTGCTGATGCATCAGATTTGGAAAGCATTTGGCATAAATAACTTCTCTCTACCCAATTCAGTTGAAATACGAAGCCCCCATAATTGCAGCATGGTTAAGCAATGTCATCTTCTAGTCTGTTCTGCTGCAGTACTGTTTCAGATTTGTTAAAAATCTGAAGAGGTACATATGATTTTGCTAGAAATCTGAGTGGGCTTTGAGGGTACATTCTACTTATCCGAGATATCCTAGGATCAGGAAAGAAAAGTAGCTTACAGATACTTAGTCATTAAGGCAGGTGTCCTTGAAATTGGAAGAGGGTGAGGTAAAAGTAGCAAGGAGAAGCCAGCGTATGCTGAGAGGGCAAAAGAGTAAGAGTATGGCATCACAAAACATTTTAAAATTAAATCAAATTATATATAACATCAAGCATTGTTTTCCAGGACGTCCTAGAAGACAGACTTTGAGCTTTGATTTTTCTTAGCTTCATTTTCTCTCTACTGTTTTCTCTTTCAGAATCAGTACAGACAACCCTCCAAATCTACAGGTTCCACATCCATGGATTCAACCACCTGTGTATTAAAAATTCTTTGGAGAAAAATATAGCATATGTATTGAGCATATATAGGCTTTCTTCTTGCCATTTTCCCCTAAATTCCCAAATAACAATTTCTGCAGTATAACAGTTATTTATAGAGCACTTATATTGTATTAGGTATTACAAATAATCTAGAGTTAAAGTGTGTGACAGAATTTATATAGGTTATTTGCAAATACTTTGCCATTTTAAATAAGGAACTTAAGCATCTGTGGATTTTTTGTGTGTGTGTGTCTCTAGGGAGTTCTGGAATCAAAGTCTGTAGATACTGAGGGACAGTTATAATTGTCTTGAGGAGTAGAACTGTGCCAAATATCTGGTTCACCTCTCTTGACTTCTCCTTTCTTACAGATCTTGGACCAGAAATTCTCACTGCATTGATACCTTAAGTGTCTTCAAACTTCTATATTTTGAGTAGATTTTTCTGATTGTGCTTTGATGTTTGGTCTGAAAGCTACTCTGGAAATATAATATAAAATATATATTTAATAATTATATATAATAATATATATTCTTGAAATATAACCATGTGAAATTGTTTGATATTTGTCGTTATATTGATAATCTTAGTTTGTACATCTTGGTTTCATATTTAAAGGTAATTTTGATTGGGAGGCTTATCTCCCAAACTTTGGTCTTTATTGTATATGTTCTTTGTCCTTTAGTGTGAGTGGTGATTGGGTGTAGACTTTGAGAAATGTAATGGAAAGAGCACTGACTTTTCTTAAGCAGTCAGATCTGGGTTTAAATTGTGGCTCTTCTTGATTATGCCAACATATATTAGTTATTTAACTTTTAAAAAATTCTGTTACCTCATCTGTGAAATAGGCATAGTGAGAATGAAACCGAAATTATGTGTGGACAGTACCTGGCATATGGTAAATGCTTAGCAAACTTACTGTTTAAATTATCTTGGAGAATTAGAAACTATACATCTAGGACCATTCTAATAGCAATTTACAGGAATTTATAATTTCATAATGTATGAATGCTTAAAGGGGCCATATATTTTGTGGGAGAGTTCATTGGGTATTTTTTGAGCAGCAACTGTGTTCCAAGCATCCTAGTTAATCTTGTAATAGATAGATATGATCCAGGGTCTTGCAGTCCAGTGGGATAGCAGAGAGAGATGGTAAGAGCATGGTGTAGTTACTCCAATATCATGAAGTTGGGGTATTAATTAGAGCTGGAGCCTCTTTTTTCATAAAGAGTAAGGTAAGGCTTTGTGGGCCATACTATCTTTTTAGAACTACTCAGCTCTAACTTGGAGTAAGAGTACAAAAGCAATCAGAACCAGCACACAAATGAATGGGTATGGATATGTTCACATAAAACTTTTGTTACAAAAGCAGATATGAGGCTAGCCCCTTCACAGACTAAATTACTTTGACATTTTGGTATGGGGGGCAGGGATTGAACTCAGGGGCACTTGACCACTGAGCCACATCCCTAGCCCTATTTTGTATTTTATTTAGAGACAGAGTTTCTTTGAGTTACTTAGGGCCTTGCTGAGTTGCTGAGACTGGCTTTGAATTGGCGATCCTCCTGCCTCAGCCTCTAGGCATCCACCATGCCTGGCTACTTTTACATTTTTAAAGAGTTGTTTAGAAAGAATGAGATGCTCTAGACAATATGTGACCCTGGAAGCCTGAAGTTTAATTTCTAGTCCTTTATAGAAAAAGTTTGTTAACCCCCGAGTTGGAGAATAGAGTAGCTTGTGATTGCTATAAAAGAAAGGTAGATTATAAGTACTATTGAGTTATTGACAACTAAAGAAGTAAAAGATCATGGCAAGCAGTCTTGGGTTCATGAAGGATCCTGGTGGGAAGAATGGGAAATTCTGTGTGCAAATACTGACAATCATCCAAGCCAACAATGGTTATTCAACTTATTACCCATGTGTTTTATTTAATTGTCTATAATATGCTGTTATAGCAGCAAATAAGGTGGTAAAGTCAGAGATAAGTTAAATACTGTTAGAGTATTTTTCTGTATGAAAGGAATTAACTTTCCATGATTGCTGTAAACATCAGACTTTTTATTCTTATGTATATTGCTTTATACTTTTATAACACCCTTTTTTTTTTTTTTCCCCCTCCAGAAATACACTTTCGGGAAATGGCCTCTAAATCTTGGTTGAATTTTTTGATTTTCCTCTGTGGATCAGTAATAGGTTTTTTTTTATGCTCTCAGCTATTTAGTATTTTGTTGGGAGAACAGGGTGACACACAGCCCAATATTCTTCATAATGATCCTCATGCTAGACATTCTGATGATAATGGACAGAATCATCTGCAAGGACAAATGAACTTCAATGCAGATTCTAGCCAACATAAAGGTATGGTTTATGTTATTAAGGAGTATATTAGTCTAAGCATTGAGTGTTGGGAAATTTATCTATATGAATTTTGTTATATCACTATGGATTATTCCAGGTATTAAAACAAAATTTTATTTGCCTAATGAGAAGGAATTGCTAAAGCCCATATTTATTTAGGAAATAAGTTATTTTAAGTTTATTTTTCAGTAAAAATGGTTCCGAAACCATGATTTGGAAAAAGGACCAAGTTTTAGAAAGTTTTTCTTTAGGCTCAATTTTGTTATCATGGTTCATCTGTATATGTGGGTTTTGCTGTTCTTTTGTTTTGCTCGTGGTTTATGCTGAGTCTTGTTTTTCTAGCAAAACTCAAAGTTATATCTTATAGTATAAAGTGTTACATATGTTTAATGTAAATATGGAATAATATTTACATTTTAACTACTGATACAAATTGAAAACTGAAGTTTATGTAAGTGATCTTCTATCCTTTTGAGAAAAAAAAACAGGAAGTAAAAGTACAAAAGATGTGTTACAATGACTTCATTTTTCTACTGGTCTCTTTAACCAGATATTTTCAGTTGAGTCTTCCATGTTCCACTTAATGTTGTTTTTCTGCACATTTCTATCTTCGGTATTTCCTTTGTATGTGAAATATTGTCAACTTTCATGATTTTAATTTCCACCTGTTCCTTATAGTGTTTACCTTCAGCCCACTTCCAGACACTTTGAGTTGTTTCTTTCTTTCCAGTAGTAAATTAATTCTTTCCTTCCTTTCATGCAGGTATCAAAGGTGGAGGTATCATAGCCCAGTTGTTTTATCAACCATGCATACAATGAACAAATTGTCATGTTACATGAATGTTTATATAACAATGATTGAGCTCTGACTAGCCCTCTGTGTTCTTATTATAGAGCAATTTGGTCACTATGTACTTGTTCTGTAGCATATCTGTCTCAGATCATTAATTTGAGTCAGACTTCCCTGCTACCTGTAGGTTATATTATGCCTCACTGCAGGTGCATTTTTTGATACCTTTTGTTCCACCCAGTGGCTTACACACTACATGTTATGCTAAAAATTTAACTCCTTTTCTTTTTCTTCTCTCCTAAAACTTGTTTTTCCTATATTACCATCTGCCTGAAACAGAAACTATGAACTCATGGTACCTACTTTATGTACCAATCAATTCCATTTGTCACTGAATTCTAATGTAATTTTAGATATTTCTTCCCCTCAGTCCATGGTACATTTTCCCTAATTCAAGCCTTTAGCTATATTCACATAATTGCACTTAACTGAACTTTCCCATATCTTTTGTTCTTTCTTTTGACAAGTTCTACTCATTTTAAGTTCTATTTTCTATATTATCCCAAGTTCTTATGTCATTTTGCTCTATAGGATTTATCATCTAGTACTTTCTTTTCCTTCAGCCCATGGAACCTTTGTACATATATTCTCTTAGTATGTAGCAGTTATTTCTTCACATGTCAATCTCCACTGTTAAACTGAATTTGTATGTGGCAGGAAGTATGTTTTACTCACCTTCATCTCCTAGGCTAGTACATGCCTGGTACAAAGTACTTAATGAATAATTAAAAGAATGAGAATATCTGCTAGGTCTAAAAGTGGGGAGAAAGCTGTCTTTTCCTAAATAAGACAGAGCAGTGATTCCCACCTATACCATTTCCTGTGTCCATTCAGTGTTTGAGATGTCTGTATAGCTTAGAGATTGGGTTTCTTGGGTATTCGAGCAGTGAATGCTTTCTTACTAAAAATAGTGGAATTTTTTTTCCTGCTTTTATCCTTTTGGATTGTGAATTCTTAATCTTCAGAGGACCATGAGAATATATGCTCATGCCCCACCCAGCCATTTCTTCTGTTCTCTCAGCTAACTAGCAAATTATACCCTTAATGGAAGTTTTTCACAGGACTGAAGTTTTATAACACAATGTTTAACCTTAACTTTAAAAGTATGCTTCTTTATAATAACCACCCTAAAACATTTCTACTCAAAAGTGTATTTTGTATACTCATGCTGGTCTGCAGCTAAATAAGTGTTGAAGTTGGGAGTAGACAAACTTTATGATAATTCTGACAAAGTATTTTGTCTGAATCTAAAAATAAAGAATTAGGGCTTATGTTTTATATTTCTTTAGTTCACATTTTCTAATGATTTTTAATTTTCTTTTTAAAAGTCTGTAATGATTAGAAATAAAAATTGGTCCTTCACCACAAATCATTTGAGAAGTGCTAGTCTAGAATCATAATTGGGCTCTTCCTCAAGACTAAACCAGTGCTTCTTACAATGTGGTGCTGGTCTAACAACCAAATAAGAAGCTTGCACCCAGATTTAAGTACTTAAGCTCACTACTTAATTGAATACTTTTTTTTCTTTTTCCTCCTTCCTTTTTGGTAGCAAGCCTTCCTTGATTAAAGAAGCACCTTATTTCTTTGCAATAGTTTAAAAAACAGTGCTCTAAGGCTGGGGATATAGCTCAGTTGGTAAAGTGCTTGTCTTGAATACACAAGGCCCTGGAAAAAAAAAAAGAAAAAAACACTGCTCTAGACAATCTTGGAAATCCTGTACCCCTTGTTCTGTTTTGTTTTTGAATGGCGGATTTGCATTTTTGAATGAGGTATGTATAGAACAATCAGAAGTAAACACAGTCATACATTAACTCCTTTGCTAAGTTAAACAGGTGTAATCATGAGATGTTTTAGGGCCACCTCAGGGTTCCTGTGGACAGTTGATAACAGTGGACCTTCAAAAATGAACTGTCACTTCAGCAGCATGTTTTTTCTGCCCTTGAGAAGCTCATTCAGAGCAGTGTGAAATTCCTGTGAATGTTGTGCTAAAAAAGAGCTGAAGTCCTCTTTATAGTATAAAGTACCAAGCAGAGACTATTTAAGGTAGTATTTAATGTTCATCTGAATCACCAGAACTTGTTAAAATTCAGAGTCTGATTCAGTGTGTTTGATGTGAAGGCTGAAACTCTGCATTTCTAAGAAACCCCCCAGGTGATGCTGATACTTTTGGTCAGTGAATTACAGTTTGAGTAGTAAGAATTAAGGTCCTAGTGAGTCTAGTGAACTCCTTGGATGAAACTGACATAAAACCAATAAATCAGAATGTAGTTCACAGTAGGTTGTTTTCTTTCATCTAAATTACTAATGGATGGATAGTTTTTTGAAATTGTTTAAGAAATGTTTTACTTCATCATAATTTGGATTTTGCATCAGTCTAAGTGTAACTTTTAAAAATGTTTGTTTAATAGATGAGAACACAGACATCGCTGAAAACCTCTTTCAGAAAGTTAAAATTCTTTGTTGGGTTATGACAGGCCCTCAGAATCTAGAGAAAAAGGCCAAACATGTCAAAGCTACATGGGCTCAACGTTGTAATAAAGTGTTGTTTATGAGTTCAGAAGAAAATAAAGACTTTCCTACTGTGGGATTAAAAACCAAAGAAGGCAGAGATCAACTCTACTGGAAAACAATTAAAGCTTTTCAGTATGTTCATGACCATTATTTAGAAGATGCGGATTGGTTTCTGAAAGCAGATGATGATACATATGTCATACTAGACAATTTGAGATGGCTGCTTTCAAATTATGACCCTAAAGAACCTATTTACTTTGGGAGAAGATTTAAGCCCTATGTAAAGCAGGGTTACATGAGTGGGGGAGCAGGATACGTACTAAGCAAAGAAGCCTTGAAGAGATTTGTTGATGCATTTAAAACAGAGAAATGTACACATAGTTCCTCCATTGAAGACTTAGCCCTGGGAAAATGCATGGAAATCATAAACGTAGAAGCTGGAGATTCCAGAGATACCACTGGAAAAGAAACTTTTCATCCCTTTGTACCAGAACACCACTTAATCAAAGGTTATCTACCCAAAACCTTTTGGTACTGGAATTATAACTACTATCCTCCTGTAGAGGTAAGTTTAGAAATTTTGATATTTATAAATATTTGAGACTGATGGACTTTTGTTAACTTAAAAAAAAAACTAGCTAATATGTGTAGATTTTTTTAGTACCAACAACTAGAACTCTTCCTATGGCGGTTTAACAAAGCAGATGAGAACGGGCATCAGCCACAGTCATTCAACAAATATCTATAAATACATTTTAGATGAAGAGATACATAACGAACAGGGAGACTAGTAAAGATATGTTTTTAGGTAGTGGTAAGTAATAGGGGTAAAAAAAAAAGCCAGTTAAGAAAGTGAAGAATGACCTATAGTGGATTATATACTCTTTGTTGGATGATGATTAAGGAAATCCTAAGGGGTAATTTTTTATTAGTACTGAGAATTGAACCTAGGAGGTATCACTAAAAACTACATCCCCCCGCCCCCCCACCCCACGCTTTTTTTTTTTCTTCAAATTTTGAGACAGTCTCGATAAGTTACCCACGCTGGCCTCAGTCTTCTTGTCTTAGCCTCTCAGGTCACTGGGATTACAGGCATGCACTCTCACAACTGGCCCAATATAACTTTTGAAGAAAAACCTGAGTGATTCTAGAGAGTAGATTGAGATGATCTGGTTAAAGAACATTTTTTTTTTTAACTACCTTTATTTATTTATTTTTTTTAATGTGGTGCTGAGGATCGAACCCAGTACCTCACACATGCTAGGTGAGTGCTCTACCATTGAGCCACAACCCCAGCCCCTGGTTAAAGATCCTTCTATTCCTCAGAAACAACATATGAAAAGACTGAGGTTCAGAAAGACTGAGGTTCAAATTCTGCTCTCCTATTTAAGAGTTAAATGACATTGAATGGACAGAATTTGGCTAAAATCTGAACCTCAGTTTCTTCATTTGTACCTTAGCTTACATTCCTGAGAATTTTATCTAGATTGTAAAATATTTTAAATTTACAAACATTTCAGAATAATGATAACTATATTCATCATCTAACTTTAATAAATACTAATCTTTTGCCATATTTGCTTCAGATCTTTTCAAAGAAAAAAAGTGTTAGTTGAGGCTTATTTAATATCCTCTTTAGTTCCCATTCCACTTTCTACAGAATCAAACACTATCATGAATTTGATATTACTCATTACCATGCATGTTTTTGTTTTTCATACATAACTTATGTATCCCTAAATATTTTTTTAAAATAAATAGAATTATACCATCTGCATTTTCTACCAATTTCCCAATTCACACATTGAGATACATTAATACATGCATTAGCTTCATTAATTTAAACTGCTGTGTAGTAATCTATGAACATACAGCAATTTGTCCATTGGATATTCATGTTGGTTATTCTAGTTTTCCACGGTTGTAAAATATGCTGCATTGAACAAGTGAATGTGCTAGGAATCATGAAACCTAGCTTTTATACTCGATTCTGTTGTTAGTTCCCTATGCCTTCTTCTGTCTGGCCCCTACATACTAACAATTCACTTCATGATACTACTCTCCTTCACAAGCCAGTGCTTTCAAATCATTATCTAGAATAATGGCTTTCAACCAGGAGCAATTTTGATACTCAGTGGGTGTTTGATAAGGTCTGGAAACTTTTGGTTGTTAAAACTAGGAGGTTGGGCTGGAGTAGTAGCTTGCCGGTAGAGCACTTGTCTCACACGTGTGAGGCACTGGATTTGATCCTCAACACCACATAAAAATAAACAAAGGTATTGTGTCTATCTACAACTAAAAAAAGATATATTAAAAATATATATTAAAATTAGAAGGGAAGTTGCTATTCCAACTTAGTAAGTAGAAATCCATTAGATTTTTAACTGTTCACAATGTACAGAACAGTCCCATCCCCCAACAAAGAATTATCTCGTACAAAACTCATTGCCAAGGTTAAGAAACTCTGGCCTAAAGCATCTGACCCAAACTTAACATAACTAGTTTTAAAAGGAAATTTTAAGGTAAATCACTACTGCTGCTGCTGTCAACCACCTTTGTTTGTATTATACAGACGTGGCGTGACATCTAATCCTTAAAATGATGTTGTATTTAATAGGTGACAAAACTGAAGTTCAGGAAAGTAACTTGACTAACCGGGTAATAATTTAGGTAGTGTTGCAAACCACCATTATTTTTTTAAAAAAGTCTTTCCCATTGTACTGCTAAGGAGCTCCTCAGTGATTAATAGGATCTGTACTAAAAGAAGTGGATCAGGGTGGGTATGTTAAAATAAATATTCCATTGTTGAGGTAAAATTCTATGTTAATAAATGAATTTTAAGATTCATTTCTATGTAATGAGACTATTGTAATTTTATGCTAGCATTTTATTGCTTATTCTAGCTACAACAATTTCTTAGATTGTAAAGTAGGTATCCCGATATGCTTTTTGATAATCCATTTTTCTTCGGAAAAACAGATCTCTTAACATATTCTGACCATTTCAAGATTATTTGACCTTCCTTATTTCTGCCCCCTTTCCCATTAAAAAACATTCTAAAATTTAAAAACTTTACAAAGCATCTAATACACCAAAATGTATATTAGTATTACTAAGTATATCTGATAATTGATACATACGTTATAATAGCAAAAGGATAACATAATTGTGATTATTTTATAACCATAATATATCCTTATATCCTGTCTTCCTTTTTAAGAGTTAAAATAAGTGGAAATCATAGTCTAGAGCTTATATAGGTATATTAATATTACTATGTAATTGTATTATATATTATACACTATGTTTAAGTTTTTATAGGTGTTTCACATCTGGGATAATGAGCAAAATAGATTAAATGTTTAATCGAATAGATCAGCATGAACCTTCTCTAGGAATTTGCTGCCCTGACAGAAACATCAGATCGTGTCTTTTTTTTTTTATTCTTCAGATACTAATTCCTATCCTAGATTGAGATTGATATTGTGTTAAAATTTAAAAAAAAAAAAAACAAAACAAAGACTGGTGCTGGAATTAAACCTGTTCACCAACCCTATTAGGAATTAATGAGAATTATGTAATTGAATAAAGTTTAAATTTGACCAGCTTACCTGAGGGCCTCAAAAGATTCTATGAAAAGGTTACAAAAGGTTCTATAAAAAGATCTCCTTTTAATAAACACCTTTTGCAGATAAGGAAATTGAAACTTTTGGAGATTTCATAAGTTGCCCAGGATCAAGTATGTATACTCAAATTTGTATTCAAATTGAGGTCTGACTTGAAAGTTCTTCTCACATACTAGACTATTTGGGTTGACAAAGTATTAGGTTGCAGACCATAATGGACAAGGCTTTGTAGTTGAATGCTCCAGAGGTATCAGAGTCTCAGCCAAGTGAAAAACTACAGTAAGAAAATTATGAAGTAAAAGCAAAAGTTGAAAACAAATCTAGTTTTAATTCTTTGTATACCTGCGCTTTTCATTTGAGGAAGTTTGAATAATTTTATCTGCTGAAACACTGAAGAGTGTGAAAGAATATTGTATCAGTTAGAAATACTTTGGTAATTTCATGTTTGGTATTAAACCATTAGGAACTCAAAGTACTTTTTTTTTTTTCCTATAGGTCTAAAAATTAGGTGCTTCTGTTTTACCTTGCCAGTTTAATGCTTGGATTCTTTTAAATTAGTGTATATCCTCTAAGAGTGTTATAATGTCATATGTGCTGTTGATTAACAATACCTGTTTCTGCTGCTCTTTTTAGGGTCCTGGTTGCTGTTCTGATCTGGCAATTTCTTTTCACTATGTTGATTCTACAACTATGTATGAATTAGAATACCTCGTTTATCATCTTCGTCCATATGGTTATTTATATAGATATCAACCTGCCTTACCTGAGAATATATTAAAGGAAATAAATCAAGAAAACAAAAATGAAGATACAAAAGTAAAATTAGGAAACCCTTGAAAGAAAAATGTGAATGAACCAAGGTAAAATGTCCAGCATTGCAGTGAAGAACTTCTGCATTTCTGACATAGAACCCTGACATCCCATTGAGAAATTCATTCTATGAGAACATTCCATATAGAAATCTTTCAACTGAAAGACTGTAAACTTAAGCTTTAAATGAGCTGTGAAGTCTGTTAATATGTGTTTTGATACAGTAATATATAAATATAAATACATATATATGAAAAATATGTGTTTTCTTAAGACAGTGGCAAGGTAGAAGAACTAGAAGAGATTTTGTTGCCTGCTCCTGACCGTGTGTAATATTGTCACTGAAAAACTGAAACAGTTAAATTTGCTAAAACTGCACTGTACCATGTAACATATACAATGCTAAACAGATCTGCCTTAAATTTAGAAGGAAATATCGTTGCTCAGTGTTGTTTATACTCATTTGCTGTGTGATATAAATGAAACAATCCCACCACACAGTTGTCTAATGAAAATTCTGCTGTGATTATTTATAATCAGCAATATTTATTCAAAAAGAAGGTAGAATAAGAATGGCACTTATCCTAAAGTGCATTAATAAAATTACATTTTCAAAGTTATTATGGGCCTTGACTATATTATATACTTGGTTCTAATTAATCTTTTACCTGGTCCCTATTCCCTCCACACCAAATATGTTTAACCACTCTCAAATACTGTTCACTATTAATGTTTATTTACAAAGCATTAATATCATTCTGTTAACATGCATTTAAAATATTTTTCAGGTTTACCCATTGTTAATTATGGGTATTAAAGCTATTTGGGCATGCTTTTCTTGTATCAGTGCCATTCTCAGGTATTGCTGACATTTTCAATCGATTATTTAAAACTCCAACTACATGAATATTATTCCTTTCATCCTCATCCTATTAAGATGAGAACTTGTTTGTGCCTTTCATAACTTGTTTAAAGCCATTTTAAAATTCATTTTTAGTCTGAGGTGGCTAATACACTGGCAAAATATTTTGAATGCAGGTTTTGACCAGTTAATTTAAAACATTAGAAAATACAGAGTGCTTAAACAAACTAAAATGTCATATAATTAAAAGACCAAATACTTAATTCTAAGTTTGATGCTGACTTATTACTTTGGGATAATTGTCTTGCCAGTGAATAATTCTAACAAAGCAGAATACCCATTCAAGACTGCCATCAAAAAACAATTAAGATTATTATTAATGTTGCATACAATTTACATTTCTTATTATGCTAAATTTACATGGTTGTCCCTTCATTGACTGTTGCTTGGCTAATATATTTATTGTGCCAAAACATGTCAAAACCATGACTTCTCTGGGTGGTATATTTGAGAGGATGTTCATTTCAGTGGCTATTTATGGAGTACCATGTCCACATAGTGAAAACAAACACCTTTTTTAATCCAATACATTTGTTCTTGTTGATTTCATGATGGTTCATTCCATCTGGCAAAATTTCAAGGCCATTCATTCTGTTCTTTGAACAACTATTTACCATGGTGTGGACATGGACTTATCTGCTTTCTTTACTAGAAATGTAAATGGCTTAGCATGAACATTCAAAAATCTTAAAATTCACTTGTAGGAAATGAATGCTGCAATGAATCCTGGGCTCTGGAGTCAGACTGCCTGGGTTTTAAATCCTTCTTCCATCACTTAATTATTTTTGTAACCTTGAACAATTTACTTATTTCTCTGTGCCTCAGTTTCCTCATCTGTGAATTAAGAATGATAATACTACCTACCTCACAGGATTTTTTTTTTGAGGATTAAATAAGTTAATATATGTAAGGCTCTTAGAACACTGTCTGGCTCAGAATAGGGAGCAATAAATATAAGGTTTTATTGTTCTGTAATCTTAAAGAGTATAAATATTAAATGAGGGAAGGGATCAAATCAGATACTGAGGGAAATATTTTGTATATATCTTAAAATAAGTAATAGCTAGTATTTATCTAGTGCCTACCGTGTGCCAGGTACTGTGCTTTACTCTGTGTACATGAGTTAATCCTCACATATTGGGTGTTATTCCTATATTACAGATGAAGAAACTGAGGTTCAGAAAATTAACTTTTTCACTGTCACAAAGCTAGTAAGTAACAGAGGTTGGATTTTTACTCATTCTGTGTGCTCTCACTTGTATTAGCCTTGGAGTTAGTCATTTAGTATTATTCCCATTTTCACATACATGGTATGACCTCTGATATATTGGCCAGTAATAGTCATATTGACCAGCCAAATTCTCATAGTGATTCTTATCTCACGCTCTTGCCTGGGAGCTTGTCTAAATGGTCTCAAGACCCTAAGCCCAGAAACTCTGATTTTTAGCACGGGCTGTAGGAGTTACATTCTTACCAGATAATCTAGAGTGGTGGTTGTCAAAATGTAGTTCCAAGAAGCAGAGTCAGCATCACCTGGGAACTTGTTGGAAATGCAGCCCCTCTTGGGTCCCAGCCCAGACCTCCTAAATCAGAAAGAAATTCCAGGACAGGGGCTAGTAGTTCTGTTTAAACAAACCATGTAGGCGAGTCTTACTGATCTTAGGAGGAGAACCACTGCCTAGCTACCTACATGATTCTGGTGCAAATAGTCTCAAACACTCAGGATTACTACTACATGGATAAATAATTTTTTCAAAGATTTAGACACAGAATATTTTGAATGAGTGTAGTCCAAGATGACACTATATTAAAGGTAAAATACTTTAAAGATAATTTAAAGAGTCTGTGGATCATTGATATTGACAATACACTTTAGGTTCTCCATATTGACTAATATTGAGACCTATAGTAAAATCTACAATTCTCCCAAGTTTAGTAATTTCCCATTGGACAGGAAGGATTAGTGCTAATTAGTACACAGTAATTCATTTAAAACATACATCATTAGTGTCATAAGAAATATCCACAACTAGCCAGGCATGGCAGAGAATGCCTGTAATCCCCGCAATTTGGGAGGCTGAGGCAGGAGGATTTTAAGTTTGAGGCCAGCCACAATTGTTATTAAAACTTTTTAAATAGAAGTAGCAAAGTGCTATTTAATAAAATGCAAAGCGTTTTTCTGCTAATTCATACCATCAATTTAAATTTCATCACTTTCAAGATTTTGACTATCCTATATGATCTAAGAAGCAAAATAAGATTCTAAGTTCTTGGTAAAGCACATAAAACAGGATTTCATGGTGATTCACCATTTTAGCTTAAGATCTTTGTCATTTGGATAAATGATTTTAGTGTGGTCTCAAAGCATAAGGCTTTTGCTGTCTTATGTTTTTTAAATACAGTAAACTTATAAAGGTGAGAAGTTCATAGGTTTGAGGCAGGGTTTTTGTTCCAGAATTTGTTTTCAAATACCTTAATTTTCAGGAGTTTTTGTCACTGTAATAAGATTAGAAAATGCTGACCAATTTTTAATGTTTTTGAATATGGTAATTAGACTTGAGCATTAAACTTGCTGATTATTTTCATAATTGTTTATTTTTCACTTCCTTGAGCCTATTATCAAGCTGTATTAGCAGACTGAGGCACTGTTGTACTTGAAAGACCCCCTCATTTAATTGATCAGATCATGTCTAGCCTTTTATTCTTCATTTAAATTTTCAGTTCATTAGATTATTATTCTGTTAATTTCTATTCATTTGTATTTATTGAAGTTCTTTATTTCCTTTATAAGTACCACTTTTAGTTACTCTTAATGCTGCCTTCATAAGGTTAATTTGGCTGTTACAGGTGATTAGAATTTGTATGACTTGCTGATGATTTTATACCTACTAACTTTAGGTTTCCCTAGGATTAAATGTCTAAAAACAAATAATGCCTGCTGGCTCTCAGGATACTTGCCCTACTTAAAAAGTTACAATTTTAAACTAACCCTCCATCTTTATTAAAGGAGGTAGTTACTTGAATCTTACCTACTCACCCTCTTCTTAAAAATAAAACTCATTTGCGCTATTTCTCTACTTCTTTTAGTAGGTTTGACAGAAACATACTTAAATCTGGGAGATAAACTGTGGTATATTTTATGCTAAGTGTAACATCTATTGATTTTAAAATGACACATTTATATATCAGTTGAAATAAAAAATTTAACAGATTAAAATAAGAATGTTTACCAATTCTCTTAGAGGAACCAACTCTAGAAAGTAGTTGTAGAATTGAATTGTGCTACTTCAACCCCCTTCCTCTCTAGTTTCAGTTTATATTAGTTTTGAATGACTTTGCAGGGCCCTACAAATTAATAATCTACGTGAAGTATATTAGAGGGAAACTAATCTTACTGCTAAGCAGTGTGTTGTACTATATAGTGAATGTTTGTGTTTTGGAATTTAAAAATTATTTAAAAGTAATTGTGTTATGAATGGTTTAAAAATGTTTGGTGACTTGCTTATTTTAAGTGATCACCATTAAGTCAGAAAAAATGTATTTTTAAATGTTTTTTAAAGTGCCTTTTGAAAATTTTTAAACAATGGATTTAAACAACTGCATAAAATAAATTACCATGTTCAAAATTGTTTCATCTGATTATTTGTAACCGAGATAAAAGTTGTGGGATTAATACTCTTTTATGGGTAGTTTTGGGGTTTTTTTCTGTCCAAGGTTTTCAGTTTGAAAAACCTTTCATGTTTTTTCTGCAATATAGATCATTTAAGGTAACAAAATATTCCACTGTAACTTAGGATAATTTTCCTTAAAAAAATTAGAATACCTTCTGTATAGTTCAGGTGAGAAAGAGATGAGGAGAGAGGGCTAGGGAGGGAGGGAGTGGGGGGGATAGGGGTGGGGGAAGAGAGAGAGAGAGAGAGAGAGGGCTAGGGAGGGAGGGAGTGGGGGGGATAGGGGTGGGGGAAGAGAGAGAGAGAGAGAGAGTGTGTGTGTGTGTGTGTGTGTGTGTGTATGGAAGACAGATTACTTTTCTATTTGGTATATTTTCATTTATCATGTAATTGAACAGATGATTGTACCTAAAAGCAACCGTTAGAAGTATAGTGGTAAGCAAGACATACAAATCCCTGTTTTTGCAGGGCCTTAGAGTTGGAAAACAAACAAGTCAATATTAGAGTGAACAAGATACATCAGAAAATATTAGGAAAATAAAATTATATAATAGAGCAGTTTTCTGGATGGGACCTCAAGGAAGACCTCTGAGAAAGTAATATTTGAGCTGAAACCTGAATGATGGACATTTTGTATATTTCAAAAGTTCCATATCTGTCAAATTCTTTGCTGCTAGAATGTTTGCTTATTCATGCTTTGGGCATATCACGAAGGCTCACTGAAATAAGATCTGTAGGAAAAAAAAAAAACCCTTGGTATTTTTAGGCATATTTCATCCAGAGCTCAAGTCTATTGATAATAAATTTGTCTGATTTCAGGGTATGAAAAAAATTTACTGAGTATTATTCCTAGGCAAACTGTTAACAGTGTCCATAATGCTCTTGAGTCTTGCCCATCTTCCTCAATTTTCAGTAACCTGCTACCCAGTATGTTCATATTTAACACACACAAGATATACATTGTTATTTGGATTAGGCAGCTTTAGAAGAGCTAAGGAGATAAATACTACTTTGTGTGACTTTAGTAGCAGAATTATATGAAATAATATCTTTTCCAATGATCTGTATTTAGTTGTGCAAGTAGATTTATTTACCTAAATACATACATATTTCACTACTTATTTTATTTTTCCCAAAAGTATAATCTCAGGACTGGGGAGAAAAGAGGATTATTGCTGAATTTATCTTCTTGCTAAAGGAAGGGGACTACCTCAAATTTTTCATCAGATCTAATGATGCTGATAATAAAGATTGTCCAAGAGAAATTCCTTGAATAGTTGGTTGAGTGAACATTTAATAACTAAAATTAAGTTCAGCATCATTGGTATTCTTCATATCTGGAAATATTAGTAAAATATGACTGAAACTTGTTTTGCCATGAGTTTGGTTTATTAATGGATTTAATATTGCTGCCTAGAATTTTACTGTTTTTAAAACTGTCTATATTGCATTATTTCTTTTGCCAAAAGAACAACCAGTTTGTGCTAATACTTCTTGTATTGTTATTTTTCTAGCAATGAAAATTTGTTCAAGGACATTAATACACTTTCTCATACATGTTGTCCCTATTATATAGTGCAGTTGAATCCCGCAGCTTACTTTGCAGTAACAAAATACTCATTGTCTTTATGAAATTCAGTTCTAAAATGTCAACTGTTGAATATCACTTTCCATTAATTTCATTGTCATTTTTAGATTGTGGAGAGGTGATGATGAAATTCTGAAAGTTGTTTGTAAGGGAATGATTCAACTTTTACTTGAGTTCTACATAAGGCTATCTTTTTTTTGTTTTTATACTGTTTAGTAGGATGGAAAACAAGGGACAGAAAAACATGGTTATAGTTGTATTTTAATACTTAGACTTTAAAATATTAAAACTTTCTCACTGCTGGTTAGGCTTATATAATAAGCAACTCTATTCAAGGTAACTGTTTAGAATAATTAGCCTCAGATATTATTTCTGGCTTATAAAGTAATTTTTATAAATCTACTTGCCCAATTGAATTTCTCCTCCCTTTGCATTTGAATCTTTGGCTCTTTGAACCTTCCCCCTTACTCCTTGTGTTTTCTCCCCCTGCCTTTTTTTCTCATTGGCAATAGATCTTTAGTTTCCTACAATTTTTATTATTCCCATTTTCCAAGAGTAGATATGTTTTTTGAAAATTTTGAAACTGTATAGATTTTTTTGAACTTAAGTTTCCTCTTACTAATTTAAGCAACTTTTCTAGAAGCCACTGAAAAGAGAAAAAGATGGGACTCAGAGAATACATGCTAACACATGCTATCTAGAACCTACCCAGTGAAAATATAGGTGCTTGCTTGAAAACCAGTGAGAATCAGGTCTAACTTTTATTACCCCCAATTGATGTGATCTCTGGCAAAAGTGGTGCCTGAGATTTTTCAATGACACTTAATAGAGTTTAGGAAGAGAATTACAAGGTTGTTTTTTTTCCCACCTATTTGAAACAATGAGGCTGACTATTCTCATTTGCTTGAGGTGAGGTTAAGTCACAATGTGTTACATAGGTGAGAGTTATGTAATGCAGGGATAGTTGTCATAGAAAGGTAGCATCTCTTATAATTGCCAGCCAGAACTTCTGGTCCTGCTAGTGTGGGAAACAGTTGTTGCCCAGTTGAAAGAAAGCACAGCTTCTTCAGATTGAAATGGTCTGGAGATATGTGAGAGGCACTAAGCTTTTCTTCCTAGTTGTAAAACATGCAGTGTTAACAATGGGATGAGGTACAGAGAGTTCATTAGGGAGAGTAACCAGCATTGAGGCCTTCGAGCATTTAAAAATAGATTCAAAAATCCTAATTTTAGCCTACAGATTGATGACCTCAAGGAGATATACATTCATTTATTGGTTTGGATCCATTTCTTTTTAATTAGATAGCAAATTCTTACCTTGTTAAATATGAAATCAATAGTGGCCTAGGAACTGAAATGACTGGTCCTCTAACATCATAGTTAATTAGGTTTCTAATCTTGATGATTTTCAGAACTGACAAACGATAACCAGAAAAAGAATGGAAAGTATATTTCATAGAATGAAACATCTCTTAGGAAAAATTATAAAAAATATTTTTACAAGCCAGGCGCATGGCGCATGCCTGTAATCCCAGTGGCTCAAGAGGCTGAGACGAGAGGATTGCGAGTACAAAGCCAGCCTCAGCAACCCAGTGAGACCCTGTCTCTAAAATAGAAAATAGGGCTGGGGATGTGGCTCAGTGGTTGAGTGCCCCTGAGTTCAATTCCTGGTACCCCCTCCACCTCCACAAAAAAATTCTTTATTTACTTATACATTCTCTCCATGTCTTAGTTTGGAGAGAGAAACATCTATGTAGATTTGTTTCAGTATTAAAATGGTCCTCTCAGAAACGTTCATTTCTACCTTTTGAATGAAGTATGTATTCTTCAAGTGGCATGACCTTCCACCTTCTGACCCTCTAGGATGTAATTCCCCTTTAGTTTATTGCTACTTACTACCCAAAAGCTCAACTACAGGCAAATTTAACTTCTAATCAACATTTAACTAATATTTGAGTGGTGAATGATTTTTGTTGCTTTCAAGGAATTCACCTTCTGTATACTCAGGCAATGTGCTAATTAGTTTGTATTGCATTATCTTTAATCTTTAACTATAGTCCTGGTGGGCAGGCACCACTATCCCATTTTGTAGATGATGAAATGAATTTACTAAGACTATTTGGGTGCAGAATCAGCATTTCAGTACATAAATGAATTAGGAATTTAAGATAGTAGTAATTAAGAACAGTCCTATGTGTACTATAAGGATTAACAATGGAAAGAGAACTTTCCCTAAACATGTCTTCCCTTTTTACTAGTGTTTTTGTTTTTGTTTACAAATCCTTTTTTTCCCCCTATGGCAGTGGAGATTTAACACAGAGTCGAATTAATCCTGAGTTACATGCTCAGATCTTTTTGTTGTTCTGATTAGTTATACATAATAGCAGAATGCCTTTTTTTCATTTTTTAAATTAATTTTAAATTTGTTTTGATTAGTTGACACATTGTACACAAATGGAGCACAACTTATTTTTCTGGCTGTACATGACGCAGAGTCACAATGGTCATGCAATCATACATGTACATAGTAGAATGAGATGGACATTATTACCCTATCTTTCCCACCATCACAGCACCCCCTCCTCTTACCTCACTCCCCTCTGCCCAATCCAAAGTTCCTCCATTTTTCCCTAGCCCCCCATTATGGATCAGCATCCTCATATCAGAGAAAACATTTGGCCTTTGGTTTTTTTTGGAATTGGCTTATTTCTCCTAGCATGATAATCTCCAGCTCCATCCATTTACCTGCAAATACCATACCATAATTTCATTCTTTAAAGCTAAGTAATATTTCATTGTGTATTATGTACCACATTTTCTTTATCCATTCATCTGTTGAAGGGCATCTAGGTTCATTTCATAGTTTAGCTATTGTGAATTGAGCTGCTATAAACATTGATGTGGCTGCATCACTGTAATATGCTGATTTTAAGTCCTTTGGATATAAACTGACGAGTCGGATAGCTGGGTCAAATGGTAGTTCTGTTCCAAGTTTTTTAAGGAATATCCATAATGGTTTCCATAGTAGTTTCACCAATTTGAGGTTCCCATCAGCAATGTATGAATGTACCTTTTTCCCTACATCCTCGCCATCATTTATTGCTACTTATAGTCTTGATAATTGCCATTCTGACTAGAGTGAGATTGCCAGTATTTTTTGTTTTGTTTTTAATATTTATTTTTTAGTTGTAGTTGGACACAATACCTTTATTTATTTTTATGTGGTGCTGAGGATCAAACCCAGAGCCTCGCACGCACTAGGCAAGCACTAGGCAAGCACTGTACCACTGAGCCACAACCCCAGCCTGATACCAGTGTTTATTTTTTTAATTTTTTAATTTATTTTTTATTTGTTTTAAATAGTTATACATGAAAGTACAATAATCTTGACATATCATACTTTTGAATCAGATGGGAGATAATTTCTCATTTGCCAGTGTTTTTTAAACCCCAGTTAATTTCTTCTACCCAGTGACTTCATGTCCTGCTACCCTGTCAGGATCTTACTTAGTAAAAATGACCTCTTCAATGAAGCAGTCCTAGCTCTCCGTAGTCAGAAGTGGTTTTTTTTCCTTCTCTATTATGCTCTGTAGCACTGTTCAAATATTCCAGGGGTGTATGAACAGATTACTAGCTTTTTATCCTCTTTGATTTCATGGGCATATGTGTACATTTGTGTTTATGTCCATCATGTTTTTGATATATATAAGAGATGGATAAATTAGTGCTTACATATTGAAGGTACATGTTTAAAAAAGTTTTTTTTTTTTTACTAACAATGTATACAAAAATTTTCAAAGTTCTGTGGAGTTTTAGTTTGTATCTTAATCACTCATTGCAAATTGTCTTAGAGTGTACTGTGTATTACACAGATTTTAGCCTCTCCTGGAGTGGTTTCTTTTACCCATATATTTGCATATCCTGAAGTGCCTTTTAATAGATGAATTCTAAAATAATGTTCTTTCTATAGAACCCCAGAATGCAAAAGAAAAAATCCTTTTGTAGGAATATAATTACAAATAATTGAACAGAAATAACCCACAAGTTGAATGAGAAAAAGTTTTCATTGGTACATTAGGTATTGAACCTTCTGAATTCCTAATTTGATAATAGTTGAACATCTTGAATATGTACTACAAGACAGGTTTCTTTTAGGTGGCAGTAGCTTTCTCTACTGAATGCCTAAGTTAGAGGTGATAATGAAGAATCTCAAATGTTACTAAAATCAGAACTGATTATTTTGTTAACCTGAAGCATATAAGAAAGGGGAGGTAAAAGAAACAGATGTTATACAGAAAGAGAGTAGGAGTCAACAGAATCTTATTGAAAGGGGCCACCAAGTTGTCAGAATCAAGAGGTGAAGGTTAAGAAACCATATCCTCTTTTTAGATATTCAAAATGTATTCCCCCTTTGTGATAATTTTCTTCAAAACATACAGAAAAGCAAAAGTCAGAAAATTCATCCAAAATTAAGCTTCTTATGTCTATTTATTCCTGATTTTTTGATAGACCAATGATAACTCAATTGAGAAGATCCATTACAAGTTTAGACATTCTTTCACTAAAGTACAAAGATTAAAATTAAAAATATTCCAAGCCCCAATCCCCAAAACTAATCCCGGACATCTAACTATACATAAATACAAATATAATAGTAAGATAAATATATAGTAAATGCTAATTTTAATATTATAAATATTCTTTTAAATATAGTTGTTCTTGAGCTTGGCCAGAATCTGCAGATTGACCCAGATTGGGAAAAAAAATGTCATCTAAGCAACAATAAAGTCACCATGGAATGGAATGGAAGTCAGAGGGAGGAAGAAAGACTGGATTTAAGCTTCTCTATAGCAAAATCTACCAAATTCTCAGAGGGATACAAAAACAAAAGCCAACTGGATTTTAAATATAAAGACAAATGAGGAAAGTCAGGTAACTTGACGTTGGTGGATACTTCTTGAAAAATCTAGATACAATTGGGAAGAGGACTGGTAGTGATTATTGATTATAATAAATAAATAAGATAAAAATAAATACAAGTATTATGTCTATCTACAACTAAATGTAAGCATACATATACAATATATATATAACACCATATATACAATTACCCAGAGTGATTACCTCTGGTGTGTATTACTAGAAAGGGGAGGAGATTTGCTCTTCATTGTATTGTATTTTGAACTTTTAAAAATCATGTTTATGTGTTTTCATAAGTAAGGAGTTAAAGCAGCGGGTTGGGAGAAGTTACTGACCCTAGGTCATTAGGATTTTTAGTACCAGGAGTAAAGAATGACCTCAGATACACTTAAGCAGCATTTCAGTTAAGCAGGTGTGTATACATGAACTGGAAAGATCTCAAAGCCGACATGGGAATTACTTTTTTCAATAGAGTGTATAAAGACTACTGAATTGGTTGGTAATAATAGATGAGGGGAGTGTTCTCCATGAAGAGCACATTTCGCCATGAGAAATGGTTGACCCATACAAAACCGCCAGCAGCCCCATCTTGACCCATTTTAGCACCCTTCCTTCCACTACTTCAAGGACAAAGTCTACTCAGTAGTTATTCTCCAAGCCTTAGCATCTACTTTATTTTCATATCTTCTTGAATCACACCTCTTCAGGCTTAAGTCGTCTTTTATCTTTCATGGAGATAGAGGATAATGAATGACCTCTTTGCCACATAATCTACCAGTTTCTAGAGCTTAAGGATGTTTAAACCCCTTGTTTTAAAGATAACAGAAGCAAGTCCAGAAATGAACTTGCCAAGATAACACAATTAATGCCAGATCTCACAACATAAGTCAATTCTCCTGATTCCCAGGTCAGTGGCCTTGGCACCAAATCACAATTTTTATTTTTTCAAAAAAACCTGAGCTATATACTTTTTACTGAAAATTAAACTCAAAATGTATCTATTCTCTGCATTTTCCTATCATTTGCAAATAGGTTTTAGGTGTGATAATGGTGTCTCAGCACTATATCAGGCTATCTACTTAGATTTTCTCTACTCATTTTGAAAGTACAATATAAATATTAGTTGAATCAATTTGTTAATAGAAAATGGAAGTTCAAGGAGGTTGTAAGCAGTTTGAACTCCAAATGTAGCATAGACCCAGAACTCAAAATGTGAACTTATCTGAAAATAGGAACTTTTTCACCAACATAATTGGGTAAGGACCTCATGATGAAATCATCTTGAATTTAGGTGTGAATCCAATGTTAGTTGTCTTTATAAGGGAAAGGAGAAAGGGACTTAACACACAGAAGGACTCAGAAAAGACCATAGGAAGAAGAAGATTGGGGTTAAGCTAGCACAAGTCAAGGAGTGCCAAGAGCCACCAAAAGCTGGATGAATTCTTCCTTCTAACCTTTGCACAGTATGGCCCTACCAACACCTGATTTCACTTTATGGATTTCAGAACTATAAGAGAATAAGTTTTAAATAAATAAAATAAAAGCATAAAATATATATATATTTATTTTTATGTGGTGCTGAGGATAGAACCCAGGGCCTTGCACATGCTAGGTGAGTGCTCTACCACTGAGCCACAACCCATAAGTTTCTCTTATGTTAAGCCACAAAGTTTGTGGGGGTTTTTAAATTTTTATTTTTTTATAGCAGCCCAAAGAAATAGTATAATGCTTATTATGACAGAGCTGGAAAAGGACCATGAGGAAATTCAACTTTTGAGGGTTCTGACACCAGAGCTCTTGGGAACTATAAAGAACATGGAGTGGATTCTGTTCAGTCTGGAAATCCCATTTCACTGTGCTAGTCTGTGTCTGTCCTTTCAATTGTAGATTAAATGCCATTTCCTTTCCAGAAGCATCTTCTGAGTTAGGTTCTCCTGCTCTAGACTTTTCTTTTCAGCACTTAGCACTTTTTTTTTTTTTAAACGCAGTTGCTTTATAAATTGTCTAGGGTGGCTGTGATGCATTATGAGACAGGGATCATGTGGATTTGGTTTCCTATTTTGCCTGGGTCAAAATAGGAATTTTATATTTTAGAACAGAGAAATGGTGAGCACCCTGTCACTACAAAGAGAAATTCTCAGGCTAACACATATCCCCCACCATACTTAAGGAAACCTCAAAACAAAACACTATCCTTGTGGATGCAGAGTGACCCCTCAACAGGGTTTTTGTTTAAGAAAACGTTGGTTTGAGCTTTTACATATGCCATCAAGCAAAAAGCCTGGCATTTATCTTAGGAGAATATAGGCCCAAAAAGGACAGAACAAAATCTTCTTTGTGAGTAGAAGATCTTGTTCCTTTGGTGTTTGAAAAGTTGGGCTTCCATTTCTCTACAGTGACCATTCCAATTCCAAGGCACTTTTTCTTTCTACATTGGCAAAACACATGCAGAGTGTTGGGTTAAATTGGTATTGAACACTGGTTAGGAGAGAACAGTATGTACAGATAGTCTTTAATTTTCAAGTCACAAATTTCATATCCAATTAGAAGAAATTTCTAAAATCCAAAGTAGCAACAGCTCTTATTTCCTCCTGTCATTAATTCAATGATGGATTCATTAATTTACCCATTCAGCATGAACTTTTAATGGACACATCTGGTCTGTCAAACATAGAAGAAGAAAAAAAGAGAACTAAGTCTGTGGCAAAGCTTTTGTGAGAGCCCTTACATTCTGTCTGGGGTTGACATGTGAGTGAACAAACAGCCTCACTACAATGTGATAGAGGCATTTACAAAGAGCTATATATATAGCAGGACTGTGCGTGAAGGGAGGGTTGAGGGATCTGGAAAGTTCCAAAGAGATGGTGGCATTTGAACTAGATATTAAAGAATGAATTGCAATTGCAATTTCATAAGAAAAGTGAAGATATATTTGCAACAGGTAAAATGCATTCTTCTGATACAGAATAATTTCTTTCCTAAGTGAAATCAATGTGTCATTTTCCCTTAGGCCCGAAATAATTTTCTTTCATTGGCATATTTTTTGGTTGATTTCTCAGTAACTCTAGAATTCCTGAAGTTGCCTTCCTTACATTTTAAACAACTATATTCAAGTAGGGTGTTATTACATTGTTTAGGAATAATATTGTCCTATTAATTTTTTTTAGTTTTCACTTAATATGAAGGCATTATATTCATTACTAAAGTAGATGAATGGTATAAAATGAAAAGCAATATTCCCCCATTCTCTCTGCCAAACAGTCCTTTTCATCCAAACTTAAACAGGTAATATCCTCTGGGGGAAAAAAGTATTGTATTTATATTTTTTAATTTTCAAACTATACACATCATTGTTTTTAGTCTAAATCTGTTCGATAACTTGGACTTTATTCTTTTTAGATCTCTGAATGGGTATGGCATGATTTATTTAACCATTTGTTTATGGACAATTGAGCCCGATTAGAGACTCCTATTGCATCCATTATTACACTGAACATCCTTGAAATGGTTATGTGGGTAGAGCCATAGGATATTTTTCTGGCAGGGGAATTGCTGCTGGGTCAAAGAATTTAAATATTTATAGGTATTGCCAAATTGTCTTCTAATTGACAGACTATTTTTCCCACCATTTTAAAACCAAAATTATCAAGCTTTTTAATCTTTATTATATCACTGTATTAACATCTGATGTTTATATGATTCAAACTCAAAAGTTTGTGTAATTTTTTATTTTTACAAACTCTGTAAATACTGGCCCATTTCATTTTCATACACATACACACACATATGTATATAGAGAGAATTATTGAAAATGTTTCCTAACTTTTAAAAATTTATTCATACAAATATATTAGTCTTTCCTTAGAGATATTGAATATTGTATTTCTCCCAAGTTTATAAACAAATTATTGTTTTCCTCCATTACTCTTATGAGTTTCATTTTTTAATATTTACAATTTTGATTCCCTCCAGAATTTCTTATATGAATTAACACAGGAAAATAATTTTGAAGTGGCTACCCAATTGTCCCAAAAGACTTTAATAATTCATTTTCAACACTGACTGTAAGTCACCCATATCATATATGAAACATCAATTTATATGGGAACTCTGTTCTGGTCTGCTCATCTGCCTATTTTTTGTGTACTCCACTGCTTTAATGATTTTAGGTGAGGTACTTACTGAAACATGACTCTGCTACATATCATGGTAGTATCCCTTGAACCCTTTCCAGGATTGCTGCTATAAATAGCCATCTTTAAAATGTTGCCTGGTTATTCCTGAGAGGTTCCTTAGGTACAGTATCATATCTTCCCAATCTGGAGTCCCTCCAACCCAACTCTTCCAGGGCATTCACTGTCATGACATAGCTGCTCCAGTGGGCACTGCCATCTTCTAGTGGCGACTTCCCTCCTATCATCATGTGTAGCCTTGGGGAAAAGTCTTGTCTTACTCTTATTACACAGCAGAGATCACATTTCCCTGACTGTTCCAGAGTAACGGAAGGAAGAATTCAGAGAAATCATTTATGAGAACCACCAAGCTCCAGCAGGATCCTCACTCCACACCACGTTGGTCCCCCGCCTTCTTTGCCACCTGTACCCAAGGCACCAGAGGTAGCTTGACCACCCCTACTTCAAGCATTCCAGGTACAACTCCATCTTTAGAATCTAAGCCCAATGGATATCTGTACTAAGAGAAATGAGGATTTCCACTCACCTTAATCTCATACACTCAATAATACCCCTATTCCTCCTGGAGAACTGGCTTGTTCCCCAGCTGATGGTAAAAACATTTGCTCTCTTCTGAGTAGTACGGTCTGGAGTTTGGAAGTTGGTCCCCATAAGGAAAATCTCCCAATGATCTGATATTAAAATATCTGTAATTAAGATCTGATATTAAGAACCTTTTACAAAGCCTGCCTTTGTTTATACATATGATGGCTTGGCACAGCCAACCCCAGGTCAGGCTGTGCCAAGCTAGATCCTGTTCCTGCTTCACCTCACTGCATTCAAACATATCCTAGGCCCCAGCTCTGCCATGGTCAGCTGAATACACTAATCAGCCTTGAAACATAGCAAAACGGTACATTGCTACTTCCTTCATACCACATTCCTATTTTAAATCAGCTGTTTTTACATTAGATTTCAATCTCTTTAAAATATCAATTTTGGAAGTGGAAGGGGCAAAGAGTTGGGAAGATAATAAGTGATTTCTGTATTTTCTAAAGGAGCCTATCAGCATGTGACCAGCTATTTCTAAAGTAAACTATTTTATCTATCTGAAAGCCACAATCTTTACCAGGTTATCCTCTTTATTCCATGTCTTATTGTATTTAGATCTGCTCAGGCTACTTGGACAAATCCTCCAACAAATTTGCCAAATGGAAAACTAGCTTCGAAGTGTGGAGTGAGAACAAGTAACATAGAAAGGAGCAGAGAAATGTCACCCGAGTTAAGTTTCAAAACACATCAGGATCCAGTCTTCTCTGTACTTGAACAATACAGACTTAGAAGGTGAGTAGGGATAAAAATCTCCTGCATCCCATAAATCTTAAGGTAGGATTATTTGATAAGCAGAAGAATTTTTTTTTTGCCTCTTACTAATTTTGTAGTCTTTACAAATCCTAAATTTGCTCTTTGATTACACCATGTCATTGCCTAGAAACTCAAAGGGAAGTGAATGAAGGAAAGAGGATCTGTGAAAACGTGAGCCTGTGACTTTACTCTGCAGCACACTTGTTAGCATCAGGATAATTATTTTTAAACAAAGTTAAGAAGGTAGGGATTTCCTTTGAACTGACAGTGTTTTTTTTTTTTTTCCCCAACTACCATCCTGTATTATATGGCAGGATGGTAGTTGTTTTCTCTCTCTGAAGAGTTAAAAGCTAGTTTCACCCTATGGCATGGTGTGTTAAAATCAATATTGTCAGAGTCACTTCCTCTTTCACTTCTGCAACAAGTAATTCTATCCAAGATGCAACCCAACCTATCCTAAACACACAAGTCAGCAAACAGTTGATTTATTTTGCTAGCTTTAATATGTCAAAAACCCCAGAAGGCTGTGGTGTTAGTCAATGACCTCTTTTGCATGGGAAAGATCATCAGAAACAATGTGACAAGTAAGGATCAGGCTTCTAGAGCCAGGGACAATTGTTACTAACTCTTGACTTTTTCTGACAACATTTCAGAACTCTTTTAGGAATACTAGTTTCCCCAAGGGCATCACTATTCATTTAGGTTTGGAGAAGGGGTATGTATCTGAAGGGAACATAGCCCAGTGACTTGATTTTCCACCTCACTACAAGGTACATAACATCATTTATTTATTTAGTCTTTGGTTACCTTGACTCAAGGCTAAAACACTAAAGAGTAACTTTTCAATTATGTATTGTGGTCCCTACAACTTCCTTCCCACTGGATAAAATGTAGCTGTGGGTCCATTTGAGCTTGCTCTAAACATGTGAGGAATTGTATTTAATAGGAATTGCATTAAATCTGTATAGAACTTTTAGTAGTATGTCCATTTTGACACTATTAATTCTGCCAATCCAAGAACATGAGAGATCTCTCCGTCTTCTAAGGTCTTCTTCCAATGTCTTTCAGTGTCTTTCTTTAGTTTTCTGTAGTTTTCACTGTAGAAGTCTTTTACCTCTTTTGTTAGATCGATTCCCAAATTTCTCCCAACCCAAGATATTGTGTTTGTGAGAACAAACACAATATCTTTCTGCCACAAGAAGAGGATCTCTGATATGAAGGAAGGACTAGCCAGTCTGAGGGTGGTGGTGAGGAGCTAAGTGAAGCACAGGCAGTAAACTGTGCTTGAGAGGAGAAGCAACTTTATTCCAAGTGTTCCTGAAGTCAAGCCTTTACCTAAGGTGTATTTATTTCTCATTTACTCTTCAAGTCCAGTTCTTATATTCATATCAATTACTATTTTTTTTGCCTCTAGTTACTTTGCTGGTCTTTGGTTGCAAAGAGAAAAAGATACAGTCTCACCGCCAGGAGCTCAATGTTTAGAGAGGACTCCTCCAACTCAAGCATTAGGAGGCATGACATGCATCAAACATGTCAAACCAAATGAGCACTTAGGGACAAGTGCTTACAAGTGAAGAGGAACTCAAGGATGACAAATGTCTATTTACTTAAAGCCCTGCCAGGTGATCTCTCCAGAGCAAATGAAATTGCCTTTTGGAAGCCAAGATTTTCATGAGATTAGAGTTTCAGAGGGGTCACCCAGTGATTTCTATAACAAAAAGTTTTGTTGGTAGCTTCTATCCACTATTAAGCTTATCTATTGAGTTTGGTTCTTCATTTATTGAATTTTTAATTCTAGAATTTTCATTTTATCTTTTCATTGGTGCATTATAGTTGTACATAATAATGTGATCTGTATTACATATTTATACATGCACAAAATATAATGTGCCAATATCATTCCTTGGTATTTCACCTTTTCCTTCCCTCCTCCCATCCCTTGGTCCCTTTCCTCTACTCATTTTTAAAAAGTAATTCCTAGGTTTCCAGCAATATTCTCAATCTTGATATCCTTCAACATATTAAGCATAATCATTGTAGGATCCATGTTGGTAACTCCATTATTTGGATTGTCCCTCATTCTAGATATACTGTTGTTATTCATTTATGTTTTCTTGCTGTATTATTTTAGATTGAATGTCATCTTTGGAAGGTACATCATACTTCTCAGTAGCCTTGTGAGAAGGAAGAATGAATCCATTTCTCACCTTATGGAAACCCTGACATCTGTTCTACCCAAGTCCTCCAGTGGCAATGGCATTTACAAAATTGACAAAGCAAGAACCCCATTCACTTTCTGTGACTGACTTCTTAGCAAAGTTATAGGGTTCAACAAAAAATTGTTCTCAGAGAACCAAACTAAGTCCCACCTTAATTCCTGCAATGTGTAGAACACCCACATTATATTAAATAGTAATCAGCCCAATAAAATCATTTAATTTTAGACAATCATGGATGAGCAAACCTATGTGATCTTAGAAGGGAGGATAAAATTAATCCCTTAGCTGTTCTACTTCAATGTGGCTTCAAACTTAATAACTTAATTACAAGTACTGAGAAAATTCTTTTGCATTTTTTCAGCACTGTTGAGTCTTAGAAGCAAGCTAACTAAACATGCCTTACAGATCTAAATTCATTAAAAGCTATATTTGAGAGAAACCTTCGAGTCTTTATGTAAATAGAAAATCTTAAAGTATCTTCTAGACAGACATCATTCCAGTTTCTAAAGTCTTAAAATATGGACTAGGTTATAGATGTACAGATGTACATAAATCTATCTGAACATAAATATATTTACAGAAAGACAGACAGACCCCAGCTTTGAGCTTTTCTTGCTTAGAGCTCGAGCCTTAAGTTTATAGATCTAAGAATTCCCTGGAACAATTAATGTACTGGGACATCCTCATATTATCAATAAGATTGTGGCATACAGCATGTAGAACATTAGCACATATATTGTCAATATGCTAATTTTTATTTTGAATATTAAAGTCATGTGTCTGATATGATTTCAGGTTTGATAACAAAGTAAACTGTAATAGTCCTATTTACCAACTCATGCAACACACTGGTCTTGATCTTAGATTTGGGAAATGAATTCAGAACAATAAATAAAATTGTTAGTTGGAACTTTATGAGCATTGTATTTAATGATTTCCAGGAGGCAGCCTTCATGAAGAATAAAAACACAGAATTGGGAAAAGGTTAAATTACATATTTAGTTGAAAATTGGATGACAGAGGACAAGAATTACTTTGCATTCCACTTTATATTTCCCTCAGAGGTTTGCAGAGAATAGGTCATCCATAAATATTTTTTCAACTCGAAGGATCTCAGACCATTACTTAAAATGTATATTGTAACATACCCATGTGCTTTAGATCCAATCCAAGGGGTCTGAGCTAAATTTACCTTTGAAGGCTCCTCCAGCCCTAAAGCTAATCATCCTGTTATGCCAGGAATCATCTGCTGTGCCAGTGACAGTCTAGAATCCTGGGTGGCAGATGTCTGGAGTGGAGCTGGAGAATCTGAATTTTAAAAATCATTCCAGATTATTCTACCATATATTGTATGAAACCTTGCTTTAAAACCACTGAATTATTTACATACTCTGCTTCCAGTATTTGTTTAAAATGTAGCCATTCATATAGTATTTATGACTTAAAAGAATAATTTTTCACCCCTGATAATTCCCTCTTTCTCTATATTTCACATTTTAAAGAATCTTAAAGCCAATTTTTTAACCAAGATGTACCACTGGAAACCAGAACCTTCCCCTCACCCACAGCTGACTTTAATTTCTGACATTTAAGAGCACTTTATGTCCTGCTTAATGTTGGGCTAAGAAGCACTTTTTTTAAACTATCTGAATTTCTATGAAAACCAAGGCTATCAGACCAGGACATATCTATAGAATTGTATTTTAAGATATGAAATAGATATGTATACAAGTCTCAAGGAGTATGATGATTTCCTTGAGTTATTTTTTAAAAGGCGGTGGAACATTATTAAATATTACCAATTTGAACTTTGAAATAGTGCCATTATTTTCTAAATGCCATAGCTTAGGTATCTATATATGATTGACAATTTACCCCTCATCTCAGCTGTGCTAAATCATGATACATCTAGCACATTATATGCATTTATGGCCTCTGAAATTTTCACCTTTCCAATATTTCCTTTTAGAACTCTTGGGAATGAAATTAAGATCTTAAAAAAAACTTGAAGCTCATATCAAGATTTTAAAATCCCAAACTGTACTTTTGAATCATATTTTAATCTGCTAATTCATTTGCCTTTTCTCAAATTCAACTCAAAAAACACACATGTGCATCTAAATACAGAGATGCACCTACTGTAAAGGCCTCTGGCAAACTATCTCAGTTGGGACCTCAGAATCAGTTGCCAGCCAGAGGTGAGTGTTCAGGAAGTTGTGGTAAATGCCACGGGGTTAACACCCACATGGAGGTCAAGGGAGCAGGATTGGGTGGAGGGAGGTGTTGAATTGAGAAGCAAATGTCACAAAGGCCTAAGTCACTGACTTAGAGAAAGGCTAATGCTTGGATAGTCCTTCATTTTTACTCTGCTTGAAGTAAGGCTTAGTGACCTTTATAGCCGAACCTTTACCCGTCACTAGAGGAAGCCTGCCCGTGAAGGGGCCATGAACTTGGACAGGATAACTCTCAGAGACAGGCCAATTTCCCTTCTAGACAAGTGCTCAGATAAGAACCCAACACTCCTAGCAGCTGAAGAATGAGAGCCTCAAACTTGAAGGGTGTCTGGATCCCATACCACGGTGTCTACTGTAGAATCACAGTTAAAAAAAAAAAAAAAAAGTGGCCACGAAAACTGTCTTCAGACCTGTAGTTGTTTTGACTTTTCAAGATTATTTCTAGACAATCCCACTACCAGTACAACTCTTTATAAAGCTTTGATTTTAAATACTTAAATTTTCCCCAGTTTGAAAATTAAAAATCAAACTAAAACAATGCTGGCCTAGGAATTTTCAAAAAATGCTCTGGACAACCTTAAGGTATGGCTTGCTCCAAAAGAGTAAATTCAGATTGTCTACATGGAGTCAGGCTTCTGGGAAAAGTAGGATTGAGTTTAGGAAAGAGGGAGTGGCTGGCTGCCTGCTCTCTGCTGTGATTGGAATGGTCATAGAAAAGATTCTTCAGGATCATCTACCCCGAAATCCTTTTTCATTCATAATTCTGAAACCCTGTGGTGCCTGCTTATGTCATTCACCTGGCTCTTGGATTAAACTGTTCCTTCTTACTCATTATCATTTTGTGTCCAACTGAAATCCCTAGGCTTGAATACCTGATGCCTTCAGCCCCTCCAGGTCAGGCCAGCTCACAATCTGGAGGAACCACATTCCTCCACATCCATGGTCAGAGCACATAGGCAAAGTCGGCTTTATTTCCCATCGAGCCCTGGTGTTTGCCTAGTATGGTACATAATTATACTCACACAGAGCTGCAATAAAAGACATGACAGGTTCTCCACTTCTCTGGAGGATTGCTAAATACCAGCAATAACCAGATTGTAGGACAAATGAGAGCCACTGGGAGAAAAAGGTGAGGAAGTGGAGGGGCAGCTATAGGAGGCAGAATTTTTACAATATTCCTCCAAATATGTTCTGTTCTAATCCCTAGAATCCTAGAACCCATGACTATGATGATACATCACTCCTATGGTTGTGCTGTTATAAAGCACAGTTTACCTTAAGATAAAGAGATAATCCTGGAATATCCACACAGTTTAAAAATAGCTTTTCCAACTGGGAACAGAAGAGGAAGTCACTATTACAGCTTGAGAAGGACTTGACACACTGTTACTGCTTCAAAGATGCAAAGGATGATATAAGAAGGAAGGTGATTGGCCCCCAAGAGCAGAAAGGGGACCTCAGTTGGTATTCATCAGTGCTACAACCACAAGGGACTAAAATCAGTCAACAACCTCAATGAGCTCAAAAGTGGATTATTTACTCAAGCCTCCAGCATAGTTAACAGTTTGATTTGGGCCTGTGAGACCGAGTATAGAAACTAGTCCATCCTACCAAGACCTATAACCCACAGGACTGGGATAATGAACAGTAGTGTTAAAAGTTGCTAAATTGGTGGTACTTTGTTACTGCAGCAATAGAAAACTAGTACAGCAGCCAAGACAAACAAGTGTACTGTTTTGAAAAAGCAATCTCTGTAGAAGGAAGCAGAATCTGCTTCTAAAGCCATCTGGCATAAGAAGTGGATAGACTTGAGATCCAAAACTTATTGTACACCTACTACTTGCTGGCTTGAGCTAGCATAGGCACCAACTTCCTCAACAAGATTCCTAAAGCACAAGAAGTAAAATCAAGAATCAATAAATGGGATGACAGCAAACTAAAAAGCTTCTTCACAGCAAAGGAAACAGTAGAGAAACTGAAGAGAGAACCTATAGAATGGGAGAAAAATCTTTGCTACCTGCATCTCAGATGAAGCTTTAATCTCCAAGATATATAAGAACTCCAAAAAACCATAAAAAATAGCCCAATCAATTAATGGGCTAAAGAATTGAACAGACACTTCACAGAAGAGGAAATATGATTGGTCAATAAACATGAAAAAAAGATCAACATCTCTAGCAGTTAGAGAAATGCAAATTAAAACTACACTGATATTCTATCTCACTCCAGTTAGAATGGCAATTATCAAGAATACAAGTAACAATATATTTTGGCAAGGATGTGGGGAACAAGGTACACTCATACATTGCTGGTGGGATTGCAAATTGGTGCAACCATTCTGGAAAGCAGTATGGAGATTCCTTAGAAAACTTGGAATGGAACCACCATTCAACCCAGCTATCCCACTCCTCAACATATACCCAAAGGACTTAAAATCAGCATACTATACTGACATGGCCCCATCAATTTTTATAGCAGCTCAATTCACAATAGCTAAGCTATGGAACCAACCTAAGTACCGCCTTCAACAGATAAATGGATAAAGAAAATGTGGTATGTATACACTATGGAATACTATTCATCCATGACAATGAAATTATAGCATTTGCCCATAAATGGATGGAACTGGAGATTATCATGCTAAGTGAAATAAGCCAATCCCCCCAAAGCAAAGGCTGAATGTTCTGATATGCAGATGGTAACACACAATAAGCGGGGTGGGTATAGAAGAAAAAAAGTACTTTGGATTAGACTAAGGAATGAAGGGAAAGGGGAAGGAATGGAAATAGGAAAAACAGTAGAATGAACTAGACATTACTTTCCTAATGTTCATATAACAATATGTGGCCAGTGAAACTTCACATCATGTATAACTGCAGGAATGGGAAATTATACTTCATATATGTATAACATGCCAAAATACATTCTATTGCCATGTATAAATAAAAATAACAAATAAAAAATTAAAATTAATAGCTGTATGATGGGAATGCTCCGTTACACTGTGGCATGTTTGGGGTTTACCATCATGATCACATGGCTACCTGGGAGCTGTGGCTGCTGATGCCCACCATCAGAAGAGAGTATTGTACAGCACATCAGTAGCCCAGGAAAAGGTCTAAATTCAAAATTTGAAAAATGGTTTTCACTGAATGCATGTCATTTTGATATCATTATATAGTCAAAAAATCATAAATTGAACCATCATAAGTTGGACCATCTCTATGTAAATCCATCCTACTGGTTCTGTTTCTCTGGAAAGCTCTGACTCAATATAATCATTCCCATCTCCTTGGAGCAAGAGGCAACCAGTGTCAGCTTTGCCCAAAAATGTATAACAAAACACTTCCAGGAATAGGGAAATTCTGGGAAAAGTTTTTGTTTTTGTTTTTTCAAAGAAAGAGGAAGTCACACAAGGAGAACTGTCTGTGCCACTCCTTGGGCAAGGCAGTGGGAGGATGTGCTTCAGGGAGCACCAGTAGCCACCAAGTCATCTCTAGGCTAACAGGCCCAGAAGATAAGACAAGAAGATAAAGAAACTGTGACTTTCTGGATACAAGCCACATTCCTAGGAGAATTGTGTGAGATAACTAAGTGATTGTTGGATGTTTTGTTACTTAGAGCTGAAAGAATGTCTTGCTGTACACAGTACTAATTTAGAATACAAATCGAATTTCTATTGGTGAGGCTGGACGATTTACTTTTTAAACAAGCACCCAGCTAAAGTCTTAAGTACTCCTGTTGAAGGTCACAAAGCTTCTTCTCCCTGGTCAATGTATCTTCCACTTTTTGGTGATATCAACAAATGGAGAGACATCTGTATTGCTCCCGTGTTACCATATTCCCCACAGATATGTTGATATTAGACATACCATAAAATAATAAGGAATGAGTCCAGAGAAAACATGCCCATAAGCTTTTTGTTGGAGAATATACACCAGATTGTAAAACCCATATTTGCAAACAAATCAGAAAATATTGGGTGTGTAGACAAGAAGGAGCAACCAAATTGCATTCATTTTTCACGTGGCTTACATAGGACCTGCTGACAGGATAGCAGCTCTCAGGGTCTCTGAAAATGCTTACCTATATTCATTTATACAACTTTTTTATAAATTTGATAATTCTGCATATCAGAACACACCTTAACATACGTGTGTTGAGAGCCACAGCAGAAGGGGCTCCAGCAAACTTCCAGCTGCCAGCAAACTTCCAGCTGCTGGCTGATGATTGGCTCACAGTGGCCCCAGCAACATCTAACTGATTGGCTCCTCTGTGGTGATGCTCATTGGAGATGCTCATTGAGCTGTTTCCCCGCCCTTTCAGACTGCCAGCTGATGATTGGCTCACAGTGGCCCCAGCAACATCTAGCTGATTGGCTCCTCTGCAGTGATGCTCATTGGGCTGTTTCCCTGCCCTTTCAGACCACGGGGCTGCTCATTGGGGGACTTCTTTGGCTCTGCCCACACAACCCAGCCAATCGGCCTCAAGAGCAGGAGGATTGTGGGAGGTGGAGAGGCTTGTGTTTTTGTGAGAGGCTTGTGGGAAGCCGGTGGTGGCAGTTGGGCTCTGAGGGTTTTTCCTGAGGAGCTGTTTTGTTTAGCATGTGTGGTTCTAAAAATAAAGTTCGTTTCTTTTGACAAGTGGCTCCTGAATTGTGCCCAGCCAGTGTGTATGTGTGTGTGTGTGTGTGTGTGTGTGTGTATGTGTGCATGTGAATTTAATCTGTTTGAATATCTTCTTAGAGTGTCTTCATCCTAACCTTACAGTCATCTGATGTTTCCAGCTTTGGATGTGCTCCTATGCACAGAAAGCTGTGTGCAGGTTCACTGAGGAGTCACATTATCTCTCTCCTGTCCACAGCCTGCATCACAATGCATGAACACAGTAGGGGGTATTCACAATGTCATCTGTAGGATCCCAGAAGACAGGGGTGGTCCCTAACACTTTGGGAACTTGTATTTTGTGAGGTTACTGGATTATAAGCACCATCTCATTCCCTCAGTCAGAATCCAAAATATTGAAAAGAAAAGTCCATTTCTAAAGATCAGGGGATGAAACAGATCTCTCCAAGTTTATGCCAGTGTACTTTCTCCCAGGTTCATTTCACAGCATGCCTGATGTTCTCTTCTTTAAACGTACCTTGAATTCATCTGCTGTATGAGGATTAAATAGAGCAGAGAAATAACTATTTATCCTCAATAAATAATATTCTGCCATTTAAAAGGAGAAAGTAGACAATGAGTTTCTTTCATAAAATTAGAATTCGTGTTCCCTCAAATTTAGAATCTAATATTCTTCTGATGAATATAACTCTCTACTGTATGTTTTACACAGCATGACCCATGTATAGCTTTAATATGCATTCACCGGGAATGCCCAAAGCACAAGTTTTCTGACCTTTTCTTTTTCACTTCATCCTCTTTATATCCCAGTTTGATATTTTGCAGCAAAAATCAGCAGCTCATTGAGCATATGAAGAAATAAAAGTCTGTTTTCTCCAGACTCTCTGAACAGATGTTTCTTACCTTAGGGCAAGCTTTTTATAAACTGAAAAGCAAACAACAAACAAAGGACTCTAAATTCAGTTTTCTACAACTGCTCCAACATCAAAAGGGCTAATTGTTCACCTGGGAGGAAAAGAAATCTCATGTAATGAATCAAAGATTTTATTTGAATCTGGTCATCCTCTGCTCATCACTAAAACTGACATATTTTTCCTATAAAAATCACAGTTGCCAAGTCATTTTCAGAAGAATCTGTGGGGGAAATAACCACTTGCTCCTCTATTTCCCCACTCTAGTGGTTTTTTATTCCTTGTGCCGTATAGATGAAGACTGAGTCTCTGTGAGCTAGGGTTCCTTTGTTCCTTTGGGGGAAACCCGGCCACATGCTTCAGGTTGACCTTGCCAACAGCCTCCATTCCCCCATACCTATGGTGTTTCCAGATCACACCTCCCTTTGGGGTCTGTTTTGTCCCTTCCACATTCCCCATCTCTACTGTTCAAGTCCTACTATCTCTCTCCAGGCTCAAGGCGGACACCTTCAGCAAATCCCACCACTCTTCTCTGTGCGTCTCATGGACTTGTGTTACAACCACTTAGTACAAACATATTTTTTTTTGTCTTTTTTTTAATTTTTTTATTTTTTTATTGGTTGTTCACAACATTACAAAGCTCATGACATATCATATTTCATACATTAGATTGAAGTGGGTTATGAACTCCCAATTTTACCCCAAATGCAGATTGCAGAATCACGTCGGTTACACATCCACAATTTTACATAATGCCCAATTAGTAATTGTTGTATTCTGCTACTTTTCCTATCCCCCTCCCCTCCCCTCCCATCTTCTCTCTCTACCCCATCTATTGTAATTCATTTCTCTCCTTGTTAATTTTCCCATTCCCCTCACAACCTCTTATATGTAATATTGTATAGCAATGAGGGTCTCCCTTCATTTCCATGCAATTTCCCTTTTCTCTCCCTTTCCCTCCCATCTCATGTCTCTGTTTAATGTTAATCTTTTCTTCCTGCTCTTCCTCCCTGCTCTGTTCATAGTTGCTCTCATTATATCAAAGAAGACATTTGGTATTTGTTTTTTAGGGATTGACTAGCTTCACTAAGCATAATCTGCTCTAGTGCCATCCATTTCCCTGCAAATTCTATGATTTTGTCATTTTTTATTGCTGCATAGTACTCCATTGTGTATAGATGCCACATTTTTTTTATCCATTCATCTATTGAAGGGCATCTGGGTTGGTTCCACAGTCTAGCTATTGTGAATTGTGTTGCTATGAACATCGATGTGGCAGCATCCCTGTAGCATGCTCTTTTAAGGTCTTCAGGGAATAGTCCGAGAAGGGCAATAGCAGGGTCAAATGGTGGTTCCATTCCCAGCTTTCCCAGGAATCTCCAAACTGCTTTCCAAATTGGCCGCACCAATTTGCAGTCCCACCAGCAATGTACAAGAGTACCCTTTTCTCCACATCCTCTCCAGCACTTGTTGTTTGACTTCATAGTGGCTGCCAATCTTACTGGAGTGAGATGGTATCTTAGGGTGGTTTTGATTTGCATTTCTCTGACTGCTAGAGATGGTGAGCATTTTTTCATGTACTTGTTGATTGATTGTATATCCTCCTCTGAGAAGTGTCTGTTCTTTTAAAACATAAACTGGATGTCTTAGAAGGCAGGGACTAAATTGGGCTAGTTTTTCAACCCAAGATAAGAGACTGAATCTGAGATGCAGTCAATAACTGTCTATTCTCTGACCAACTATCTGACCTGAAATCATCAGAACAATTTCCCACATGGCTTTTGGAAGAAAATGAACCAGAACTGTGATGGAGCAGGCAAAGCTGTCTTTGGGCACCATCTATGCCTAGTCCTGAGAAACCTGCTGATACTCCAACAGCCCCAAACTACCCAAGCCTTGTTATTACTCACTAATGTCTCGTTATAAGAGATCAAGATGGTGGAGAATGGTTGAAGTTGGGTTTCACCCATTTTTTGAGCTCTACATTTTACTTGTAAAGAATAAGGGCCCAGCTTCATGAAAGTCCTTTGTTGAATGAATTTACTAATTACTAATTAATTTACTAATTATGGGCCAGCACATATAGAGAAATGAACTAGTAGGGGCTTCACAGAAGAGGGGTTATCTGAGCTGAGGTTTAGAGCAAGTAATTCTTGAGCCTTAAGTTTCTCACCTATAAAGCAGAAATATCCACATAAAATCCTTGGGTTGTGCTGATAGTGATGAAGCCAGATTTAAAGTTAGGTAGTCAGTGTAGTTAGGTAAATCGGGTCTAATATCGAGTGAAATCTAAAATGGAGGCCATGCTGAGGATGACTCAGGGAAAACACAGGACGACTCATGGAATGTTAATGAAGTCCTGAAGAGGCCCTAGGCCAAAGTCCACCTCAAAGAAGTGTTGAACAGCCCCCAGCAAACTTAAAGATAGCCCATCACAAAGAAGTGTCCCACCCCTCGGGCCTTCCAACCTACATTCCATCACCAAAACTATAAAAAGGGGAAACAACCGCACTTCCACAGATTCCACCTCTTGGGTCCCCTTCTTCCTCCAGGAGAAGTCTTTTCTGCTGTCCTTTAGTAAACTTCTAATTTCTACTCTGACCTTGCCTCGGTGTGCTTCTTTGGTGTTATTCTTCAACATTGGGGAAGCAAGGACTCGTCACCGGTCAACAGCGGTAACAGTGAGATGAATGATATCTGTCTGTCAAGGTGATATAGACTTAATAGGGCAGCTATCTGGGGAATCTAGGGGAAAGGGTGATATAAATAGAAGAGTAATTTAAAGTCTGGTTCCATATCAGATTATCCTTCCATTCTCCCTTGTACTCTTTCCATCCTAACTCTCACCGGGCCTGAATCCACACTGTTGGCTAGCCAAGAGGAAAGACTTGAAAGCACACACAGATCAGGATTACAGGGATGGCTGGATATTTTAAGAGCCAAGAACTGAGAAAAAAAAAAAAAACGGTATTTGAAATAGGTACTGGTAGTTTTCTCAACTCAAGAGTTCTTAAAGTGATGGTGTTAGCTTTTGATACACAGCTGTCAAAGTTTAGTCTAAATATTAAATCATCTATGTCTTAAAGAAGTTATCCACTCTAAACAAATAGCTATTCTTCTTCCCAGGTCTGTTGTGTCAACCATTGATGATTTTTCAGGTGGCTGTTGGCATTTCCAGAGATATTCGTAAGTTAGCAAGATTCTACTACACAAATACTTTCTGCATGAAAATACTGCTCTTTAAGTACCAAATATGTTTAAAAACATAAGCCTAACCTCTACGGAATTCACCAATCCTAAAATCCCTAAACAGGCATATCTTTACTGTGCTTCTCTTTATTGAGCTTTGCCGATATTGTTTGTGAGTATTTGTGTGTGTGTGTGTTTAGTTGAAGATTTGTGACAATCCTGTGTCAAACAAATCTACGGGCACCATTTTTCAAATAATGTGGTCAATTTATGGCATGTTTTTGAAATTCCCTATTTAAAACTTTGAGTTATTATTTTTGTTATGGCAATCTGTGATCTGTTACCTTTGATGTCACTATTGTTTTGGGGTACTATGAACCACACCCATATAAAACGGTGAACTTAATTCATAAATGTTGTATGTGTTCTGACAGTGCCAACCAGCTATTCCTCAATCTCCCCCTCTCCCCTCAGACCTCCCTCTTCCTTGAAGTACAAAAGTACTGAAATTAGACCAACTGATAACCCTACAAGGGTGTCTTAAGTATTCAAGTGAAAGGAAGATCCATACACCTCTCACTTTTTATCAAACTAGATAGACATCATGGAGTGAAGGAAACTGTTGAAACATGAAAAGCTGAAATCTAGAACTCTTTCACCAAACAGCCAAGTTGTGAGCACAAAGATAAGTTAAGGAAGGAAGAAAAATGAAAGTTCTACTTCAGGGGACACATGAATGATAAGAAAGTAAAATAGCCTTGTGATGATATGGAAAGTTTTAATGGTGTGAATAGAAAAATCAAAGCAGTCGCGACACTCCCTTAAGCCAAAGCCTTTTCAACTCTATGAAGTTTGAGAGAACTGAGGAAGCTGCTGAAGAACAGTCTGGAGCCAGTAGCGGTTGGTTCCTAAGGTTTAAGAAGCCATTTCCATAACACAGAAGAGCAAGGTGGAGCAGAAGATGGTAATGTAGAAACACAGCAAATTATCCAGAAGATTCAGCTAAGATCACCATCACCGATAAAGGTGATTGAACCAGGCAGCAGGCTTTTAATACAGATGAATGGCTTTATCTCAGAAGATTATGCAGGATTTTCATAGCTAGAGAAGTCAATAACTGGCTTCAAAGCTTCAAAAGATGGGCTCTCTTGTTAGTTACGTGCTGCATCAAACCACTAAGTTGAAACCAGTTTTCATTTGTCATACCCCAAATCCTAAGGCCCTTAAGAATTATACTAAATCTTCTCTTCTCATGATTTATAAATGGGACAACAAAGCCCAGAAGTAGCTCTTCTCTTTACAACATGGTTTACTGAACATTTAAAATGTGCTCTTGAGATCTATTTCTCAGGAAAAAAAAAAAAAAGATTCCTTTTAAAATATAACTGCTCATTGATAATGTACCCAGTCACCCAAGAGCCCTCACAGAGATATACAATGAGATGAATGCTACTGTATGCCCACTAACACAAAAGCTATTCTGTAACTTTCAAGCCTTACTATTTAAAAAATACATTTCATAAGGCTACAGCTGTCAAAGATAGTGCTTCCTCTGGTGGATATGTGCAAAGAAAATTGCAAACCTTCTAGAAAGTATTTACCACTCTAAATGCCACTAAGAGAATTTGTGATTCATGGGAGGTCAAAATATGAACATTAACAGGAATCTGGAAGAAGGTGATTCCAATCTGCAAGGATGACTTTGAAGGGCTCAAGATTTCAATGGAAGAAGTAACTGCAGATGTGGTAGAAAGAACATGAGAACTGGAATTAGAAATGGGGTCTGAAGATGTTATTGAAATGCTATAATTCTATGATAAAACTTAAGTGAATAAAGCATTGGCTTCTTAGGGATAAGCAAAGAGTATTTTCTTGAAATAGAATCTGTTCCTGGTGAAGATGTTGTGAGTATTGTTGAAAAGACAATGAAGGATTTAGAATATTATAGAAACTTAATTGATAAAGTAGGGCTTGAGAGGAGTCTGATTTTGAAGGAAGTTCTACTGTGGACAAAATACTATCAGCAGCATGCTGGTGACAGAGAACTCTTTCATGAAGAGTCCACTGATGTACCAATCTTCATTTTTGCTTTATTTTCAGAAATTGTAACAACTACCCCAACCTTCAGTAACCACTGTCCTCTTTAGTGAGCAACCACCAACATGTAGTCAAGGCCTTCATAGCAAAAAGATTAAGAAAAGACTGAAGGCCTGAGGGATTGTTAGTATTTTTTTTAAAATCAGTACAGTATTTTAAAGCAATATAGTCATTTTAATATTGGGTTTTTTAGACATACTGCATAATGTGCATACTATACACAACCTATAGCATAAACAAATTTTATATGTACTAGAAACCAAAAAATGTGTGAGACTTGCTTCATTGCAATATCTGTTTCTTTGCAGTATTCTCAAACTGGACCCTCAATATCTCCAAGGTATGCTTGTATTACAATTCAAGGATGGCATTTTGGTAATAAATGTGACAGAAAAATTATTGATAAGGTATAGTAGGCAAGTATGTTCCAACAGGCTTTTCTTAAGTGAGTTTGATAAATGTCTCTACTTTTTGAAGAGTTAATGCATATTCATGGTACAAAATTTGAAAGAAAAAGAATGCATTAAGAAATACATTACCTTGCTTTGATTTTTAAATCCTAATAGGTAAAGGTACAGTGCACCGTAGATTATACACAGAATAACTTAACACAAGAATAAACCAGAACAGAGAGACTATTAAGTAAGTTTTAATTCACAGTTGGGAAAAGAAATGAAATGGACAACTCAGTCTGTAGAAAAGACATTTAGGAGAAGCAAAGTTTAATAATAGATAAAATACGTAGATCTCAATGCTTAGTCCTCCCTATATTAATAGTGAATACTTGCAATAACTACAAGGTAGCTTAATTAATCCAATTTACTAATGAAGATAACATTCATTTTCTTGAGTGTGAATCCCAGTGCATTTTTTTTTTTTTACCAGCTGGAGAATATTAAGTACATTTATTAAAAGTTTTGAGCCTAACTTTCTATATCTATAAAATAGAGTTAAGCAATGTGAGCATATAAGTAAGTTACTTGCCATAGTGTTTGGAACATGAAAGAACATAATAATTCTTTTGTATACTTGATAATTAATAATTGATATTCAGTACTTAATACTTCTAAGTTGTATACTTGAACCAATCAGATCTATGACACAAAATAGCCAAAGAGACTGACTCTAGGTTTACATTCTCATGCTCAAGGTCTAACTCCAAGCTAAGGCATCCCAGCCCTCACCCTGCATGACTGAGGGTTTATTTCTTAGCAAGGAAAATGCAGCCCAAGAATCCCATTTGCCAATATGTATGATCATGTCATTAACATGATTGTGATCAGGTTATAAAGACATCTACTCATGTCAAAAAAAAAAAAAAAGAGAAAAGAAAGTGTACTCTATTTCCATTTTCCATCTCTGATTGCCTGATTCTGTGAGTCTCAACATTCCTCTATTCACTCCACAGTCCCATGAAATATTAATTATAGAAGTTTGTAACCTTCTATAACATGGTTAACCACTTTTCCTGTTAACATAATTAACATGTGACCACTCAGAGGCAGGAAGAAAACCTCTCTTGAGTTTAGATGTTTTCAAAACCAGATTAAATATTAAGCCAATGAGGCATCTGGAAAAAGCACCCAGAACATTTCTTTAAAAATTCAGAAAAGTACTGACCTAAACTTTCTCAGGAATAGCGCTATGTAAGTCAGGAATACTTTGATAGACCCTTAAGGATGAAAGCTAAGCCCTCCAGGGACATTCTGGAGTAATGGAGTAATGCCAGTGTTCAGTTAACTGAGCATTCTGGGGGTTAAAAGGATGGAGGCCTAAGCTGTGTACTACTACCAGACGAAACTACAAGTAAGTGATTTAGAAATATTTGGAGATTAAATTTAAAGGGCATCCAGATACTCATAGTTGTAAGTTTACAAAATATTTCCAAATATCATCTGAGATGACACACATAGAATTTGCACTGCATCTTGATCGTGCATGTTCAGTTTCAATCCTCTACAGTAAAGGCAACTTATTGGCACTCTTTCCTCTCTGGAGAGGGAGACATGCCTGGTTTCACCATGGAAAACACAAATTTAGACTTTGTGGCAGGATTCACACACCCCACATCTTGCTAGAACCCAGTTCAATGTATACAACTGAATCAAGTACAGCCCACTAGTATTAGTTAAAAGTTTATACAAAAAAAAAATACCAGTCATAATGTGTGTGGTGGTAAGCTGACTCACATTGAGTTGTTCTGTTGGGTCTTCATCCGTTTTGCCACCTGGTGGGGTGCTTTCTGATACATGTGCAGATAATGACACATCAGTCTTTCAGATAGGTTTGCTTAAGTTGTTAGCCATTAGCTGTTAATACGTAGCTTGGTTATTCCATAGCAAAATCCAATACCTTTATCATTTTTTGTGCCCTGTCATAAAGACATATAGAACCAGATCTTTCAACTTCGCTTATGAAGCAGAGATTGAACTCAGCAAATGCAATATGAATGGAACACTGAAATTCTGATATTAATTTTTTAATGTAAGGAGATATACTTCTTATGAATAAACCAGGAAGCAACTTGATCACAATAAAACCTTGAGAACATGTGAGTTAGTGTGACTCAAAAAGCTCTGGATAGAAACACCACATCAGGTCCTATCAAGTGGCAAATTCTTATGCTAAGGAAAAGAGCATTAAGCATAAATTTCTGAGCACTGGAAATGTGTTTTTAAAATTGTATTGAAAGGAGGACGTACCAAAGAAGCACCAACATATTCCTTTGTAATGATGAAATTTGTCTTAAAATTTAGGTAAAAAGCCAGGATATCTAGAAGCAAATTATAGAGAATGCAAAACCTATCCCTCTTAAAGTAGGTATTCAGCTTAATGAGCCATGTGGAGGTAATGGATACAGTGAACTATTGTTATTTTTGCAGTATCTAAGGGGGAGAGTGTAGATGAATCCTTCCTTCTCTGAAGTGCTTCAGTTCACTATGACAGGAATCAATGTATTCAATCTTATTCAAGATTTCTCTTAGAATCAAGATAACACGTGGATGTGTGGATCAATTTGTGCTGATAGCACCCCCTGCTATATCTGGAAAAATGTCAAGCTTTACTGCCTATATATATTTTTTAAATGAGTTGCTATTTGTATAATACAATATAATGCACTTGCTGTCTATAAAAATGAAGAATGTTCTATCTTTATATAGTAACAAAAACTCCACCAGGAGTTTTTTTGCTCTTCTATGATTTTTGTAAGGGAATTGGCAGCTGGCCCATCAGCCATTTTCACATAGAAATGAGGTTTCTTCCCTCAGCAACATATTTTGTAACAGTTATGAACATCAGTAAAATCCTTTTCACTTTTGCTCACCCAAGAGGCTGGTGTTCCTGGGTGCTTATTAATTGAAGGTGAAGGTATACAGTGGTACAGATTGGGATTTATAGTAAGAAAGAATACAAAACATCTTTTACATTATTCAAATTCTAGCACAAGAAATAAGACTGTCTTCTAAGTCAGGATATTGCCTTGAGAAAGGTTTCTCAAATAACTCTTTTCTCCTCAAAAATGAAAAACCAAGCATACTAGAGCTACCGGGGAAACATAAAACCCAATTCTACCCATGATGGTCTTCTATATAAAAGATTATTTTATTGAATTACAACTCAGTGAGGAAATTTTAGCAAAAAGTTATTAGAACTTTCTAGTCAACTTGACGAGCATATCCTACAAATGGCAAGACGGTGTAGATCTTATGTAATCTGAAATTTTTCTTACTCATATACATCAAACTAAGGACTAGAAATTGATGATGACATGAATATAATTATATCCAAAAAAATTTCCATATTTTTTGATATCTTTGAACAAAACTGCAGAATATATTGTTTTATATCACTATAATTTAATTTGTTCTTATTAATTTAGAATTATAATAAACTATATTTTCATTCTACATTTATCCAAAAAGCATGATCTCCTCTCAAAGGTTTGTAATGCTTGCTGTATAAGCCTAGTTTGAGAAAAATAGAATGTGATTTTCCCTGAGGTTAAGGGCTGGGTTCAAAATCTAAACTAAGTCTAGCTTTCCAAAGATCTGGTGCTTAAGTTCCAACAGCAGCAATTCAACACAAACTCTGCCATAAAGGTAAGTGAATCTGATGAAGGCCTTCGTTTGCTTTTCATTTTAAACCACGTCTTATAGGTTTTGATAAAATATAATGTATATTAAAGAGCAACTTGAAAAGCTAGGGCCTTACATAATCACTCAATGATATAAAACAAATTGGTTTAAATCGTAAGAGCACATGCTGAACAAAATTATTTCAAATAGACATTCTTCTTATGCACGATTGAATCTTGAAGATGCAGCATGTCTGTGTCCAGTGTATTAAGTTGTGTCACCTCACCTGCAATATTCTTCCAGTGGGCACTTCCTCTATATTTCAACTTTTTTTGAAAATGTTGGTCCCTACTCCCAACATCTTAGCCTCTCTCTCTTCCTCATTATCCCTCTACTTATCCAGTTATTTTCATGTTCTAATGTGGTACCAGATCCATTTTCAAGGTCTTCTCCATGAGAGGACACAGGCAGTGCGGACAATCCTTACCTGAGTAGCATTTTATCAAAGAGTACATTGGTTATTAGAGTTGGACAAGTTAGAAAGATTGTCTGATTCAAAATTAGCTTTGCCGCCAAGTAAATCTGCTTCTCCTAAGAGGAAAGTCTGTCTCACAGTCACATCCCTAAGTCCCACTGGACTGTGTGAGCTCACTTCTGGGAAGCAAAGGAACTAGAGTTCTTTCAGATTGCTGCAACTGCTGCAGGTGGCTATGGGGCTCCTCTCTGCCAATTAGATGTAATCATTTCTCAGCTATCTGGGCAAGCCTGGGTGCACACTTCAGCAAACTGGCCACTCTCCTTTCCCCACTCACAGCAAGTGCTCAGAGTAGATTCAGGTTTGGATGTGTACACTCTTCACAATTTCATCAATAAATCAACCAATATTGCAAGATGTTCTATAATGCTTCACAGACACATCCCTTATACAATCCTATTTCAATCTCCAACTGTCTTGCTCCTGCCAGAATCTCCAAGACACTGCACTTACACCCTGTTTTCAAGTAGGACTATGTCTTTGGACCAGTAACATATCCTTGGGTCACTTGAGCTTATGCCCCTCGATCCACAACCGAAGACCTACCTGAGTACTCTCCACCTTGGAGGAACTCCCAACAAACTCACACCAACTTTACAGAAATAAATCTTTATAGATATAAAATATTCAACCAATTCCGAATATTTAATGAGACTTAGAGGATACATGTATTTATTTCTGGGGTCTTTTTGGCTAACGTTTTGGATCAGGATCAGCTCCTGTCAGAGAAAGGAGACAGGAAAGGAATAGAGATTTGTTCAACGAAGTACTGTTGTCCCTTCATATCTGTAAGGAATAAGTTCTAGGACAACCCCCTCATCCAAAGACACCCAAATCCCCAGATGCTCAAATCCCTGTGCAACATGGCACGGTATTTGCTCGTAACTTTTACACAACCCTCCTATAATTTAAAACATCTCCAAATTATATTACCTAATATAATATAAATCTGTATAAATAGTTGTTATACTGCATTATTTAAGAAATGAGGAAAAATCTGTACATGTTCAGCATGGATACAACTTTTTTCCTGGTTATTTTTTTCAAATATTTATTTTTTAGTTGTAGTTGGACACAATACATTTTTAATTCATTTTTATGTGGTGCTAAGGATAGAACCCAGAACCTCGAATGTGCTAGGTGAGGGCTCCACCACTGAGCCACAACCCCAGCCCATCCCGGTTATTTTTGATCTGAAGTTGGTTGAATCTGTAGAAGCAGAACCCACAGATACAGAAAGCTGAATATACTGGACAGATAAAATATGACAGCTGGAGATAATGAAAGGCCTATTATTAATGAAAGCCTGAAGAAGTGAAAGTGGAGAGGGGAAGTGAAGAGTCGAGAAGCTGGGAGGTAGAAGGCAAGTCAACCACTGCAGAGTTATAAATTCAGAAAAAAAAATTTGCATCAAATATGGCTAGTTATCTGTTAGATTCTATTTTTCTCCTGGTTCTGGGAAAACAAAATTCTCATTTTTTTTTTTTTAAAGGGCAGAAATGTCATCAGTTCAAAACACTGAACTTCCTGAGCTTGCTTTCAGCTAAAGGTGCAATATGACACCAGAAAGATGTAGAATATCCCTGGAGGCTTTCTTTCCAACCCCAAGAACAAACTCCCCAAACATCCCAAGAACAGTGCTCTTCTCCTCTGCACTCTCTGCTTCTTTCTGCCCCCAGTGGTCCGGTGCTTGCATACCAGGCATTTGTCTTGCAACCATGAAGAGGAAATCTACCAAGACCAAAGACAGAAGGAGCTGGAAGATGGAAGGAATGGGATTCCCTATGAAAGCCTTGTACATGGCATTTTTTGATATTTGAAACAAAGCACATTTCTAACAGATAGAATATGGCACATCTGGGAAGAGACCCACCAGATAAAACACCATACTCCTGAAAATGTATCTAACAAAATAAAACTATTAGCTACCTCTTGCTAAAATGGTAAGGGACTGCCTTTAAATTTCCAGCGAATGAGGGACGATAAATGGAAATTAACCGAGTTACTCATGGTTATGTAAAATGAGCAAAATAATTTATCATTTCTATTTGGGGTTCTGTCTGTGGTATTTTAGAAAACCTAGGAATATAAGAGAATTCCTAAGTTTTCGTACAACCTGAGTCTGCAAAGTGTGTCTTTTTTCTGTAGAAGATTTTGAGTTCTTCAACTTTAAATAGTACTTCCTTAGATGTGTTTCGAATCCTCAATCTGGTTGAAAATCATAATGTCATAATGTCAATATCATAATGTCCTAATGTCAATATCAGCAACGTCATAATCCTCTAGGTCACTGAGCCGAAGGATACAATCAAACAAACAATCACAGTCTTACAGTTCAGTTCAGCCCCTATTTCTGTGGTTCTTGCATCTTTTAACACCTAGAAATAAATTTAGTACCTGGATAAGGAACTAATACCGATAATGCTATTCACCCTGCAAGTTCCTTATCATTTTGTCGTCTAGGCAAATTGCAATGCTATACACTCTAGGTGAATTGTGAAGAATCTATTATGGACTCTTGAGAATCTAAGAATTGTGTGGCAGCCCAGTTGTTCTGATTCCCAAGTCGTGCTGTTTCATAGATTCAAATCTACCTTAGGTAAACTTGGTATTTATTGGTGATAATACAAGTATGGACAGAGGACACATTTCTAAGTGACCTCTTTTTAGGAAATGTGGATATATTTTTGTTAACAGTAATATGTAGTAAAAAAAATGCTAAGATTCATATCAGAAAAAGGTTCGACTTCTGTTAATTAAAATGCAAACACATTTAAAGTATATACATAATACACAGTTGGACAAAATAAATTTATCAGAAAGAAATTTTTTTTCCTGTTTAGACTCCCCGTTTCAAAACTGCATTAGTTTCTTATTCAAAAATAAATATCAACATAAGTACCATTTATTACATCAGCACTACCAACGCCTTTGTTATCCAGTTTGAAAGAACAGATCAGCCATCAGTTTCACCTTACAGAAAATAATTTTCTTCTGTTTTGATAGTTGAAATGTTAGAAGGAAAAAGGACCCCGTGGGGCTATGCCCATAAGCAGGAGATGGATGTATTTCAAATGACAGTGCTGTTCCAAGGAGACTGATAGGATTTTTATTCCAAGGATTGGCTCAATAGTTCATTACTGAGAAAGTGTGTTTGATCAGGCAAGACCTTCAAATCTGAGCTCCTCTGTGGTCTGGGGAATGCTAATGACTGTCTGACAGCTTGTCACAGACATTGGATTTTTTCCCTGGCTGGTTTTCCTCCTTTCTGGTGGTTGTGATGCTACGACGGAGTGCCAAGAGGCACCATACTATGATCTTGAGAGGATTCCGTTACCAGAAAACCTTCTTTCACTGTGATCTCTGTATTACATCTCTATTCCAGGTCTCTCCATAATATATAGTTGCACTAGGATGGTTTTAATTTGCATTTGTGTGCTATTTCATCTTTTTTTTTCTTACTTTATGAATTTATGCCCAATTTCCCCAGTAGATTGAAGTTCCAGGAGGGTCCGATTATATTTGACACAGAGAAATTCCCCAGAGATTGTACCTTTGACTTAGTTTACGGTCTTAAGAACAGTGTTTCCACCCCAAACTCTCTTGCAGCCTAGAAAATGTCCTAAATTGAGTGGGAAAGAGGAAGGGAGTGGGAAGAAATGAAAACCAATTCAAAGTCACAGTGCCCATGGTACCCATCCCTGAAGATGGAAAGGATGCTAGGCAAGAATTCTTTGCCTCTCTGGTCTTGTCTCATTGCAGAGTGTCTCACAGAGCTGCTTACCAACCAGCACCAACCACTTTTTCTATGGGGCAAAATTATCTCTTGCACAAATTATGATTCTCATGATAGATGATGCCTAAAAAACATCCTCAGAGGCAAGAGCAAATTGGAGGTTATGGGGGAGTGCTTCACAAATGTCCCAGCCCAGGGTACAAACTCATGTTTGCTCCAGACAGTTTATGCAGGATTTGAGAGGCTTTGGCTTCCACTTCTTCACCCTCCCTGGAGTATAAAGAGCTATGGTTATTCTAGGTTTTTGATGAGTGCAGTTGTCTATGTGAGAATAATTCCAATAGGACTAAGTGATTTTTTAGACCATGATGGATGGGCATCATTCCTACTGGGGTTTATAGGCAAAATATAACCTGCAGTGCAGAGAAAGATGGATATTGTTATTTCTCAGGACCAGTACATGTGGTGGGCATCAGAATAGTGAGTGTGAGGGAGTCATATCTCAGTTGACTGTGATAGTAGATACAGAAAACAGTGTATGCAGAAATCAACACTGGGCGGGGCACATACCAAAAGCTGAGGGCTTGATGCAAAGTTTGGGCAGAGCAGAGTATATGGCTAATCTGGAAAATGTATAAAAATGAAAAATGGGATAAGGTAGAATCTCGTTTCTTTTTTAAAGTCCTAAAAACTGCTCATTTTGGGGTTTCTGTTACAGATAATAAATAGGAGTGAATAAGGCAGAAAGTGAGACTGAGTATTACATGGGCTAAAACCAAGTGTCTGGGAGTTGAGAATGAGGACCTTTCGTCATGTCCAGTGTAGGCAGAGCCAGTGAATGGGAGGCCCAGGACACACAATCAAGTAAATGCTGACTATGTGTTTGGGGGCATTGGGATGACCAGGAGGCTGCTGTTGGAATGTTCATCCCCCTATCTTACCCCAGTGCAGAATATGAGGTTCTTGTCTTGTTCCCTGCTAACTCCCAGCTCCCAGAGAGCTTGGCATATAACAGGTGCACAACAACTGTTTGCTGAAGAAGTGATTAATTAAACTGGCTAGTATTCCATCTCACTTTCATTATCAGACAGATGAAGAGGCAGCCATTCAGCCTATAAAAATCCATTCTGGATTTGGAAAGAATTAGAAGCCACCCATTCAGGTAAGAGCAGAAACTCCCTCTTGTGCTTCTTACCGTTTTCTTTTTTCACACCCAACACCACTTATTTCCTTTCCCTTTTATCTGCAAAGAATCTGTTTTGTGCATGTCAAGTCCTAGCACAAGACTCACTTCCTGCCCCATCTCTCTTGAACCACACAGGTAGGTAGGGCATTGTCCAGCTCCTCAACATGAGAGCTCTTCTCAGCACCACCGAGATAACTGGGAGGTAATAACTGGGAGTAATGTTTCCCAGTACAGATAAGGCCTAGAAAAACAGCAGAGTAAAATATGGATGAGGGATGGAGAGGGCCTTCCTGGAGGATACTTTACATCATCCTGAAGCTCATCTATTATTGAGCCATGCATCAGCCCTGATTTAAAGCCTTAGCTTGCTGCACAACTACATTCAGTAAGGTTTTAGAATGGCAGAATGACTCCCTACAGGAATACTTAGTTCCCCCCCCCCCACACCCATAGTGGTAGATTGTATCCTTGGCACATTGTCTAGATAATTAGGATTCTTCATTATACTTGGGCAGATCTTCTTTTTTCAACTTATACCTATGATCCTTAGCTGCTACCTCCAAACCTTTTTGAAATTAGGCAATGACAGCTTTATCCAGAAAAGAAAAGTAGTAGTAGGAAATATAGAGAATTTGCAGTAGGTACGCTTTTGGTTTCCTGAAGTGAATCAGAATTCTTTTAAAATGCAGATAGATTTTTGACAAGATTACAATTGAGATATTATTAAATCACTAGCATCCACCAGATTATAAATTATTTGAGCAATTTTTCTCTCCAGTCCTCATCCTAAGCTTAACATAGTGACTTCATCACAGCCCTCACTGAAAAAGCATTCATTAATCAATGTGACATGAAAATTTGGATAAATTATTCCTATTTTTCTCAGTTTAACAAGAGAGAAACAAGCCAGTAGACAGAGGTGTATATTTGATAGAATATGCAAGTTCTCTTGAATATTTGGAATCTGGCATTCCTGACATGCAGAGCCTGTTAGGATTTAGCATCAGATTTTATGCAGTTAGGTTCTTCTGTGCATCTTACGTTTATCAGTTTGGCATCTTTTTCTCTCGTGCTTTTTACTGCAATACCCATGCATCTTATTAATGTAGACAGATATTTTTAAAAAGTGGAGGAATAGATTACCCCCATGGTCAGACTAGAGACAGTGGCAAGAGAGGAGGGAGTTCCTTCTGAATGACTAGATCCTTTTTGATTTGCAAGAGGATTCTCTCCCCTGACTGTCTCTTCTACTCCATCAGCTGTGCTGACAGCAAGTATTCAGAACAATATACGAGAATTCAGAAATAAATATACCAGTGGAAGAAAGGACGCATGTAGATGCCTCTTTTTCACTGAGAGTTTGTTCCTTTGGTGCTTTTACTTGATCCCATCCCACACTTTAGGGAATTGTGGTTGAGGACTTGGCCCTAATTATAAGACTCTGGCTGTTGAAGCTGTTGTTTATGCCTGAACAACTACTCAGAATATCACTGTAATTACACATCTGCCACTCTGAGCTCTGCAAAAATAGGAGCATGACATAACTGGGAAAGGTTAAAAATGTGCTTAGTCCTCAAAAGAAAATGGGCTAAAAATCTGCTGGTATTTCATTATAATTTCTATGTTTTAAAATGATTTTATTGCAATATTAATATCTTGAAGGCATAAAATTCTTTGAAGTATCCTTATGTATACTTTCTCCCCCTGAGAATATGTTGTAGGCCTGATGGTTACCATTATAACCAATTAGATACTAGAAAACAAGCAAAATGTTGTGTTGCTCACCGTCTTCTCTCTGTGCCATGCTTTCTGCAGGACTCCTCCCACACCATGTAGGCCCTAACCTCTGATGTGGGTAGAAGACTGACAAATCATTATCTCTAATATGGACTTCTCTTTAGAGCTCCAACCCCACCCACTCCTGGACATTGTCCATTGACATCACACAAGTATCACAAAATTAGTATTTGAAAACTGAACTCATCCTCTGAACTTGCACATCATCCCCTGCTATCCAACCAGTCACCCAGGCCAGAGTCCCATGCTACAGCCCTCCACTTCCATGCCTCGTCTTAAATATCTTTTCTATGTGGCTTCTCCTCCACTTATTGTTACTGTATAGTCAGCCCTACATAATCTCCTCCATGGACCACTGAGATTATGTCCTATTTTTTTCCCCCACTTCTAGTCAAGACTAATGCAATTCTTGGCTACCAGAATGAGATTTTAAAATCACATGGGTGAAACTGTTATTTTCCTATTTAAAATCTTTAAGCAACTTTTTATGGCCTGTAAAACTATGTCCTAATTATTTTAGATGGTTTATATAATCCAACCCTTGCCACCTCTCCAACTTCAGAGACTACAAGTTTCATATATACCCTACATTGTAGTTCACAGAAAGAGCATATAAGCTTTGATTCATATCTCTACTATTCATAGAAAGCCATGTCACTCCATTTATAAAATATTCTTAAAATGACAAAATTATAGATAACAAATCAGTACTTTCTAGGGGTTAAGGAGGAATGAATGCAGAAGGAAAGTGGGTACAGTCATGAAATGGTACTGAGAAATGTTTTGAATGTTAACTGCTCAATTTCAGTATCCTGATTGTGATATTGTGCTGTTTTGCAAGGAGTTATCAGTGGTAGAAAACTGGAATCTCTTGCTTTCTGCAAGTTCTTATATCTGTACACAAATTTATAATTACCTTCAAATTAAGTTTAATGAAAAACATGACTGACACATTATACTAAATATATGTTGGTTTGACCAAATATTTCCAGGATTATTAAAAACTGACTTCTAGTGCCTTAGTCTGTTCCTGTTACTATAACAAAGGGCCTGAGACAGAAGAACATATAAACAATGGAAATATAAATGAAAGCTTGGTCCTTGTCTTCCACACCAATCTGATAATGAAGACAAAGTCTTGAGAAAAGATAAAGAAAGTTCATTGGTTGGTAGCAAAGAAGAAACACAGGGGACTCCTGTCACAAAAGTTGTGATTCTACCCAACAGCAGGAACAGGATGCTTTTGTAGAGGTGATTCAGAGAAAACGAGATTAGGGAGGAGAGATCAGGAAGGAGAAGATTGGGGAAAAGAAGACTGGGAAAAAGAAAAAAAAAAAACATGTAAGTTTCAAAGCCACAAGGGATATAGTCAAGGCATCAAGTGAGCCCATTTCAGAAATGCACTGTTTACAGTCCCAGGGCTGAAATCCAAGATCAAGTATCAGGTGCTGGTGTCTGGCAAGTCCCTATCCCTCCTTCCAGGATGGTGCTTTATTGTGGTAGCCTCACCTGGCAGAAGGGAAAGCGGGCTTAATTCCTTTCAGCCTTTTTATAAGGCTGCTAATCCCATCTAAAATGCCCCACTTCTTAGTGGTATCCCATTGACAATTGAGTTCCAACATGTAAGTTTCAGGAGGACACGTTCGGACCCTAGCTCTCAGACCCTAGCACTCATTATTTCCAGCTTTTTGTGAGTTACATGCCCTTAATTCTCCAAAGTCTCAATTTCCCTCCTGTGTATAGCAAGAGACAATATTTTCTAGCAAAGCTTCCCCATTACTTGCTGAGGCAACAAATATCCCAAACATGCTATAAAAGCACAAAGACATTGGTTAGTAAGCCCTGGGGCTGCTCACCTCTGGTTCTGAGCAGCCTGCCCCAGTGTGCTGAGAAGCTATTATAATTTTCTGTGTGGGTGGTGACATGAAAAGAAGTTCTGCCTTATTGCCCTGTTTGAAGGATTAACTGAGATGACAAATATAAAAATCCCAATGCAGGGCCTGGACTCTAGAAGGCATTAAAAAACATGTAACTGATTAGGAAATATTTTTCCCCTGCAAAAAAAAGGGATTTAAATTTATGGCCATTTACCATATATTGGGGACTTTACATAACAATTCAAATCTCACAATGATTTTATGAATAGTATAAAATATAAATAGCATTCCATCCACAAAGAAAGTAAGTTTGGGAAAGTTCATTAACCTGTTCACAGCCCACAGTGAATGATGAAGCCAGTATTTGAACCCAGAGGTTTTCATTCCAGAGCCCAATTCTTCACAAGGCAGATCTCGAATGCATTGATGAATTCATTAATTAATAGGATCTTGGGAGGTGGTGGAAACTGTAGGAGGCGGAGCCAACTTGGAGGCAGCAGGTCATTGAGGGCATGCTCTAGAAGGGTATATCTCCTCCTTGGACTGTTCCTCTTTCTCACAGAGCTGCCCAGCCATCCTGAGGGAGCAGTTTCGCTCCACCCTGTGCTCCCTGCCGTGTTTTCCTTCAGTCAACACAGATAATGGAGTCAAGTGACCATCTCTAGACCATAAGCCAAAACCTTTAAAGTTGTTTATCTCTGGTATTTTTAAAAAATTTATTTATTCTAATTTGTTATACATGACAGCAGAATGCATTTCAATCCACAGTACACACATAGAGCACAATTTTTCATATCTCTGGTTGTACACCAAGTTGAGTCACACCGTTTGTGTCTTCATACATGTGCTTAGGGTAATGATGTTCATCTCATTCCATGGTCTTCCCTACCCCCATACCATCTCCTCCCCTTTGCCCTATCTAAAGTTCTTCCATTCCTCCCATATTCCCCACCCCCACCATCTCCATTATGGATCAGTCACATATCAGAGAGAACGTTTGGTATTTGGTTTTTTTGGGGATTGGCTTACTTCACTTAGCATAATATTCTCCTACTCTATCCATTTACCTGAAAATACCATGATTTTATTCACTTTTAATGCTGAGTAATATTCCTGTTCCAAGAAACCAGTTTCCCTATCCATTCATCTACTGAAGGGCATCTAGGTTGGTTCCACAGTTTAGCTATTGTGAATTGTGCTGCTGTAAACATTGATGTGGCTGTGTCCCTATAGTCCTTTGTGTATAGACTGAGGAGTGGGATAGCTGGGTCAAATGGTGGTTCCATTCCAAGTTTTCCAAGGAATCTCCATACTGCTTTTCATATGAGTTACACCAATTTGCAATGTATAAGTGTTCCTTTATCTTAGGTATTTTGCAAGAGCAACAGAAAGCTTACTTACTGGTAAGTACTATTGTTGAATGAAAAACCTATCTTTGTATTGTAGGGAAGCAGAATATGTTAGCCTAAAATATGCCAGTTTTGCACAAAGATTATCCTGAGTTGCAAACAAATAGTAGAAAGAAAACAATCCTCTCCACTCCCACCATTTGCCTAAAAGCAGGCCATAAAGTTCCATTTGTAAAAGTGGTTTCTCCTCCTGTAGAGGAAGGGTAGGAAAGCTCAAACTCTTCATCACTGCTGACAACTCTAGACTCTTTCCAGCCTAGAGATGGCACAGAGAAGAATCTCAGCAACAAACTTTACTTTTCAACCCTATCTTTCATTCACATCTCTCACACTTTTACCCCTCCACAGTGTGCCTCCACCAGAAACCCAAACCCTTCCTTGTCCTCCACAATTTTTGCTAAGTTGCTACATAAGCCTATGTCCTAAACACCCATTGAGATACAGTTTCTCCCACCTGTGCCTGTGCAGCATGTGCTAAGAATGTTTCTCTCCTGTTAATATGTCCTTTATCAATTTAATTTCCAGGGTTCCAGTTTGGAACCTAGGATAGTAAAGGAAAGGTTTCTTCTTCCCCACACACCCCCAACTATAGTACAATGAGAGAGTTAAAGAGTAGGTAAGACTCAGAGTAGGTAGGATGCTCACAAGGGTTTCATTTCTATTACCAAAATAAATGCACTACTCATAACCTAAGTAACATTTTACATACTATTAGTAAACAGCTCTTTAGCCTAAGGTAACCCATCATATTCTTTGGGAAAGAAAATTGGTAAGATTTTGAAGTGGTTTGTCCCTCAAAGTTTTTTGTGTTGGAGGTTGATCCTCAGTGGGGGATGTGAGAGGTCCTTATGTCACTGGGGCACTGCCCTCAGAAGGGATTATGATAGCTTTCCTGGGGTACCTGAGCCCTCATATGAGTGAGTTGTTACAAGGTCAAGCCCAACCCCTGAATTGCTGTCTGGCTTCCTGATGAATATCCGAGCTCTTCCTCCCTCATGCACTCCTGCCAACTGCCACGAGGTGATATAGTCAAGAGGGGCCCTTGAAAGAGACAGCACTATGTTTTGGGGGTTTTCAGCCTTCCAAACTGAGTCAAAACAAACTTCTTTCGTCAACTAGTTGATGGTGTTATGACAGTAGCAACAGGAAATGTTGTAATACAATCTGCAAGTAGTTCTCAGCTCAGAAGGTTACAGGCTTATGGCAGGGAGAAACTAGCAGAGGGAGGAAGGCAGAACCCAGGAGGAAGTCTAGTGCTTCCTGACCACCAGAGTTCCTAGAACAGGCACAGGAAGACTTGACCACTTTGGAAGTATTTATTCAAGGCAGGTACCCTTCCTTTCCATCTGTTCAATGATACTCAGTGCTTATTCAGGCTAAGTGGCATTTTCTAAGAAATAACAGAATATTCAGATTAATAGACAATAGACCAAAAGAGGAGAGGGCGATCTGTGCAATTTTAAAGTGATAATAGCTAAATAAGATATCATCATCAACTTGATGATGAGGACTTCCATGAATTACCATAAAATGTGAGCAATTTCCACAGAGTAAACTGTTGCTTTGGATATAGTGACTAAGACAGCAGCCCTCTGCTTTCCCCGTCAGAGGAAAACATATTGGTTTGGCAAATGTTTTATTCACTATCAGTTGTGTGATTTGCAATAGACACTTTGCTATCCTTGCCAACGAATTCAACACAATCCACTTTAAAACAAATGCTCATTGAGTACCTACTGGGTATAAGGCCATCTTTTAGGCCTGAGAAATGAAAATAAGTCTCTGTACTTTCTCTTAAAGACAATAAAACAGGAACAACACATGAATGATACATAAATTATTATAATCTTTGAAGATTAGGATGTGTGAGCACATCTCATCCAACTGGAAAAGTTTTCTCTTACATTTGAGATGACACTGGAAGGTAGGCAAAATTTAAAAGACAGATAAGGAAAGGAGTTTTTTAGGAAAGGAAAAAGTGTGTCAAATACGAAGCACATGAATTCGAAATGTCTTAGTCATTTCAGCTGCAGTGACAAAACATTATAAACTGGGTGAGTTATAAATTAACAAATGGATTACTCACTGTTCTAGATATGGTCAAGTACAAGATCCTGGTACTAGCAGATGTGGTGTCTGATGAGGGCCATTTTCTGGTTTATAGATGGAAGCTTCTTGCTGCATCCCCACATGAAGGAAGGGAGTAACTAGCTCTCTCCAGTCTCTTTGATAAGGACACTAATCCCAATTATGAGGATTAACCCTTCATGATCTAATAACCTCCCAAAGACCCCTGTCTGCTAATATTACCACGCTGAGGTTTAGGATTTCACTATGTGAATTCTGGGGGAACCCAGGCATTCAGATTATAGCAGGGAAGAATCACGTGGTTGATAGGAACTGAAGGGATCACCGTAGGCGAGGGCTTGCTCTCCTATATGTTAGCCACAAGCCACAAGTCACTGAAATACTCAGCACTCAAAATGTGGCTAGTTTAAGCAGAAACTTGCAGCAAATGTAAATTCACACCAGATTTGGAACACCTAAATTTTGAAAATGTAAACTGTCATTTTTTTATTAATTCATATATTGAAATGTTATGTTATACCTTAACTAGATTATAAAAATTAACCACCTGTTTATTTTTTTTCCTTTTTAATATGGCTACTAGAAAACTTTAAGTTATATATGTGGCTCATGTTATTTTTCTACTGGGTTTCACTGTGTTATATTGCCTAGCTGCTGGGCACAGTGGTACACACCTATAATCCCAGCAACTCAGGAGGCTGGGGCAGGAGGATCACAGGTTTGAAGCCAGCCTCAGCAACTTAGAGAGGCTGTAAACAATCTAGTAAGACCCTGTCTCATAATAAATATAAAACGGCCTGGGAATGTGGCTCTGTGATAAAGCACCCTTGGGTATAATTCTGGTACAAAAGAAAGAAATTATTGCCTAGGTTGTATAACAGTGTTTAAAAGGCACTTCTCCCTTAATATTAGCTTTTAGAAAGGTGAGGAGGTTGCGACACCATAAAAAAGGTAGGGCCCATGCTACTTTTGTGATAGTGCTTCATAATCAGAAGCAAGAACCAAGGGGTGGGAAAGGACTATAACAAAAGCTACTCTGTTTGAATGGGTGCTTTACAATTTTATTTGTAATAGAAATAAATGATAAAAGTGATAACATCATAAGGAGGAAAACTGAACAATTTACTAAGTAGAAATTAAACAAAACATTCCTGAACAGTGGATCAAAGAAGAAATCAAAATATATATATAAGAGACAAAAATGAAAACTCGTCATGCCAAAACTTATGGAATGCAGCAAAACTCATAACTCAATGTCTTCCCTCCCCCACCCCCCCCAAAATAGGCAAAGATCCTTTGAATAAATATTTTCCCAAGGACAACATAAAAATGGCCATTGGCAATATGAAAAGGTGTCCAATATCACTAATCCTCAGGGAAATGTAAATCAAAACCACAAGATATTATCTCATACATTAGACTAGATATTTTCAAAAAGTCAAGAAATTTACTCTACTGTCATGTATATCTAAAAAGAAACAGCCTAAAAAAATCAGTGTTAGCAAGGATGTAGAGAAAAGAGAACACTGTGCACTATTAGAGGGAATGTAAATTAGTACAGCATTATGGAAAATAATATGAAAATTCTCTCTCACACACACATCCTAAAAATAAAACTACTGTTATGATCAAATATTCTACTTTTGTGTATTTACCAAAAGGATATAAAGTCAATATCTCAAAGAGCTATCTGAACCCCCATATTCATTGCAGCCTTATTCGCCATCACTAAGATATGAAAATATCCGTTTCCTTTGATAGATAAATGGATCACAAATCCTGCCATTTGCAATAATACAGATTAACCTAAACCACATGATGCAAAGTGAAATCAACCAAGCATAGAAAGATAAATAGTGTATGATTTCACTTAAGTTAAAACCTAAAAAAAATATCAGTATCTAAAGAAGTTGAGTTCATAGAGGCAGATAGAACAGTAATTGTGGGGTGTTGGTCAAAGGGAACACATTTGCAGTTAGAATTTGACTAACTTCTGGAAATCTAATGTATAAAATGGCAACTGTAGTTTATTTATTATATACTTGAAATTTGCTGAAAGATCTTAAGTGTCCTTACCATAAAAAAATGACTGAGTAACTTGATTAGGAAAACCATTTTACATTGTATATTCATATTAAAGCATGTTGTACACGTTAAATACACACAATATTTACTTGTCAATCATACTTCAATGAAGGGGAAAAAGATTATATACCTATTAAAGAAAATGCATAGAAATTTCTGCAAGAAAAAATTGTTATTATTAGTCAATCTCTCTAGCCTTCAACTTTCATCTTCCCTTGGAAATGATTGTTCTTCATAATGGAATTGTTAGAAACTAAAGGTTGCTTAGGAACCCAGCTATTGAGTTTTTTTCATACTGTCTGAAACTTTAAGTACTTCAGCATAGATAGTGTGATATGTAGGTGTGTGTTTAAATTGGCTTTAATCCATACCCAAGGAGATGTTTAACACCCAGAGTCCTCCAATCATACATTCACACTTGAAAGATGGATTGCATGTGAAAGTGCCTTACTCTGGATGACATTTCTGCAAGAGCTTCAAAAATTGTTAACTGAATCTTCACTTAGAGAGCTGTAAAGGGAGAGTAGAAGACCATTTTCCACAGTGAAATGAGTGCTGCCTCCTTACTCTCAGATGAACAGGTGTGTGAGAACCCAAGGAGCTTAGCAGCCAAACACCTTGAGAAAAGACTCTTAAAATTTGCAACCTTGTCCTGCACTCTTCTCCTTAATGGAGTGTTTTATTTTCTGTCTCAGTTATGAACTTCACTTTTCTTCCAATTAAAAGAAGAAGTAGTTTTCATTTTGCCTTGGAATTAGCCTGCTTATAATAGGTACTGGTACACGTATCTTGGTCTGAGACTTAAGTACATGAGAGCTTGTGGGAAGACACATACCTCAGTGACTACACATCTTGGTTTGCCCAGGAGGGTTCCAGTTACATTCATTGTCCAGTTCATTATTAATAAAGCCAACTTTCACTCCTAAAAGTATCCAAGTCTGAATGATAAATTATGTGGCTACTCTTTTGTGGTTTTGGTTTTTGCTGTGTGTGGGTGCTGGGATGGAACTCAGGGCCCCTCAGGCATGCGAGGCAAGCACTCAGCCACTGAACTACATCCCCGGCCTCTTTGGACATTTAAAAAAATATGTCCATGAGTTCCTTGCCATTCTTCCCTTCAAGAGATAGAAACAGATTTTCCAACCTTTAAGTGTAGACTGGATTTAGTGACTGGCATCTAGGAATAGAAGAAGGAAGAAGCGGCTGTGTCATGTAAGTCACCCTTGCTCTTTGTTGGATCACTCGCTCTAGAGGAGGCCAGCTTCTACATTGTGAGGACACCCAGGCAGCCCTGGGAAGCCCACATGGCAAGAAACCCAGGATGCCTGCCAACAGCCCTGGAGCAAGCCATCTTGGAAGTGGATCCTTTGGCCCCAGCCAAGACTACAGCCCAGCTGACAGCCTCACTCTGGCTTCATGAGAGGCCCTGGGCTAGAACCATCTAGCTAAGCTGCTGGAAAACCAGTTTCCTGATTTTCAGGAACTGTGCCAGGATGTAAATGTTTGCTTTGTGTTGCTAAATTTTGAAGTCATTTATTAAGCAACAATAGAGAATTCTTATTATAGATAACTACCTAGAGTTTCAAGCAGTTCTCATCTTTAGACTTTACTGATATTTACCAAAGAGGTCCGAAAAATAAAGTGACCAAAGGTCACTTAGGTCTGCTTGAATTTCAAACCTTCTTGGTATGTTCCCATTCAGCATGGCAGAGCAAAAACTCACCACTAAATTATATTTAATTGTAGTAAGAGCTACACTCACTGGGCACTTATTTCTATGGAAAGTTTGCTTAAGGATTTCATAAAGGGTATCTGACGTACACTTCACAATAAGCCCCATGAAATGTGTTCCTGTCACATTCCCGTAAAGGTAGAACAGCCGTTCCCACAGCAGCCAGGTGGTGGTGGAGCCAGTTCTTAGCTGTTCTTAGTGGTTGAAGTCAGACTTCAACCACTCCCTTCTCAACACTTAAAAGTAAGCTTTATTGCCTTGCAGAAATGAGCTCAGAAAAATGATATAACAGATTTTGACAAAAGGCCATGAGCAAATGCAGAAAGTCTTTGTCTGGAAGGGGTATTAAATCTGAGGTTTCATGTGCTCTTTTACAATCTTTTTTTTTTTCCAAAGCAGATGATACATTTCACATGGTTGGAAACAAAATGTATTTCAGTGAAATCTCTCACCTGTATCCCCAACCACCTAGTGCTCCTTCCTGAAGGCATATCTTTCCAGAAATGTGCTCTGCATCTATAAGACTATATGTACATATACCCTCCACAATCATCTTTTAATACATTAATGATAGCATAGAACCTATACTAGCACCTTACCTTTTTGTGTAAGAATGACTTGGGCATCATTAAATATAAAAAAAAATATTCATCTTTTTTACAGATGCATTATATTCTAGTAATTACGTAACCATTTATGTAATAAGTACCCTGTTAGTAACCATTTACGTTTTTTACCCTGTTATTATTTCAAAACATAAGCCAAGATAGCCACTCTCCAGTACTGCCCTGGCCAATAAAGGTTAGCTTTGGGTACATCCATTAGGGGAGTCACAATGAGGAGATAAGACAAAAAGAGAGAGAGGAGAGAGAGGAGAGAGAGGAGAGAGAGGAGAGAGAGGAGAGAGAGGAGAGAGAGGAGAGAGAGGAGAGAGAGGAGAGAGAGGAGAGAGAGGAGAGAGAGGAGAGAGAGGAGAGAGAGGAGAGAGAGGAGAGAGAGAGAGAGAGAGAGAGAGAGAGAGAGAGAGAGAGAGAGAGAGAGAGAAATGTATCACTTACATATCCCAGAGAGGTCAGGAGTGCGATAGGAGGCTGATGGGTCATCGGGAGACAACAGGGAGTCCGCAGAGAGCAGCTGGGGAGCGAGATAGAGAGGAGCCCAGGGATCATGCCCTATTAAAGTCCCCAGGCATCACTCAGCCTTCCATGAGGTTTTATAGATTGGAGGGTTCCAAGCAAACCCGTGCATGGGGCATAGTCATGTGACTCTCGTGTTGCCCATCGGGTTTATCACCGTCAGCAGCTGTGGGAAGCGTTGGGCTTGTGTCTGTGGGATGAGTGACAGGTGGGCTCTATTGCAAACCACCACAAAGGGAGGGGAAGTTGGGGAGGACTGGGTTTCAAATAACTTATGTCAGGACTAAAAACAGATGCCGGCCAACTATATTAAACAAATTCGTCTATTCTGAGAGTGGAATTAGAGCAAAAGAGCACATTATTTTTTTTTCTTTTCTTAAATGAATTAGTAGGTTTTCATCTTCTAATCTATTTTATTGGAAAATAGCTGATGAGGTGGTTTGAACCTGGCAGGCTTATTAGTTTGGTATTCAGCACATTCTCATTTGTGCAATTAAGGAAATGGTAGCTACTTTTTTTATATAAAACGTTTTTCCACAAACTTCCCTCATCCTCCCTGTTCTTTCGACCCACCCCTTCCTCCTTCAGCCTTAGATACTCAATTCTGCAGGCGGGAGGTTAGGATTCATCTTTGCCCTGCTATTTTCTCTCCTCCACACTGTGGTAAATTGGTCAGAAGATCCTGAAGTGACTTCAGATGCTCTTTCTTGGTTGCCAGGACCATGGGCCAACTGGAGGGATGCTCCTTCTCACAGTAGAAGATGCCCCACTCACACCAGTTGCTCAGGGGGCCCTTCTCTCCCCTTCCTCACATAACCCCATGAAGCTTCCACCATCAGGACAACCAGCATTTCCAGACAAGCTCTGTAAACAGCAGCCTGTCACAGGCTGCCTTTCCCTGCGACAGGCTGCTTCCTTACATCTGCTCTATAAAAAGGAAGGGTATCAAGGGTGCTGATTCCTCCAATGGAATACAGACTCCCAGAGTACATTCTGCAGGGAGCCCTGCCCTGGCACACCCCTGTGGGAGGGTGGAGGATGGAGACCTCCTGCTATTTTTCCCTTGATGACCCAGTCCAATAATTCCCCTCTTTCCCCAACACAGCCCATTTCTAAAGCCCTGCTGTAAAAGGTTGTGGGATTTGTTCTGACCTTAACATGATAAGTGGTAAACACAAAGAGACCCATATTGCATGACATTTGGCAATCTCCAGATCTTCCTAGTCCTGTGACAACTGGCCTACTGAAGGTTGCAGTTGGCAGGTAAAGCACAGAGCAACATTTTTCTTTCTCACCTGTCCCCCTCAAACCTCACCTTAGGCCAGCTTGTAAGTTCTGTAACCCTTTCCGGTCATTGTCACATAATATAAAAGTGCAATATACAGAGGACTTTCAGGGATGTGAGACACCTCTGCATGATACTATAATGGTGGAAACAGGTCATTATGTATTTGCCCAAACCCATAAATTACACAGTGCCAGGAGTGAACCCTCATTTAAATGATGGACTTTGGGTGATAATAATGTATCCACGTAGGCTCATTGATTGCTAACAAATGGACCACTCTCATGGAGGATATTGACAAGGGGGGTGGTTGGGGGTAGGTGGGGGCAGGAGGCTTATGGGAAATCTCTGCACTTTCCACTCAGTTTTGTAGTGAATGAAAAACTATTGTAAAAAAGAAAAAATAAAGTCAACTAAAATTAAAAAAAAAATAAGAAGTGCTATTAGTTGACCCAGCTGCAGAACTGAGGAGACACAAATGTCAGAAATACTGCACCACTGCCCCTTGCCACATGGTAGGAGAAGACCTTCATGGAGCACTGAGCCTTTGAACAAAGGGTAGATGAGCAACTTACCCTAGAGAGCATTTTTACAAAATCCCCCGGGATAACAGAGATACAAGGGTGGGAAGCATTGTTCTATGCTGGATAAACCCATGCTCTTATGTCAGAGCATGTCAACATGAACCACTGATGGAAGTAATTAGAAGGTGCTTACAGCTGAATTCTCATCAAACCTTCTCCCTGTTGGTGAATGGACACAATGTAGTGAGCATTGTGATAGATTCCTGCAGGTCGAATATGACTCTTAGAAAACATTTGGAATGAATATGTGGGTATATGACTGGCAAGATGCATATATTCTAGAATTTTTTAAAATATTTATTTTTTTAGGTGTAGATGAACACAACACAATGCCTTTATTTTTATGTGGTGCTGAGGATCGAACCCCGGGTCCCGCCTGTGCGAGGCGAGCACTCTACCGCTGAGCCACAATCCTAGTCCCTATTCTAGAATTTTTAAAGTGCTTAACAAGAAAAAAAAAATGATGCTACCAACTGAATAGTTCAACCAATCACAGGGCATTAGAACAGCAGTTCTAATGTTTACAGGTTTAGGAAAGTTTTTTTTTTTTCATTTTATTAAATTTCAAGTAGAAAAACTGAGCACCAAATGAATACATTCAGCTTTGGAAAACTTTATTACTTAACTTAGGCTTGAGAAGTTTGAAAATAAAATACTTTGCATTTTAAGTTGCCAATAAAACTTTTTTCCTGATATGAATTTGCAATTCAAGCAGTTAAGTCATTCAGAGAAACATTATGTCTTCTCTTTAGGTTCACAGTGCCTGCCAACTTTTTATAGGCTTCTACTCAACTAGAGAAATCTCCTCAAAAGGCTCTTTAAACCTACGTTGTCGAGCATAACCCCCCAAAGCTCATTTCCCACACCAGTTGATGCAGAGCACAGTACTTAGAGGTTTATGTAGTTTAGAAATCTGATTCTGAAGTGATGTTTGAGGTTCCCAATCCCTTATAGGAAGTACTTTTTAATCTGTTCTTTTAGATATACATGACAGGAGAGCGTATTTTGACATGTTAGACATACATAGAGTGTAGCTCACAATTCCTGTGGTTGTACATGATATGGAGTTTCACTGGTCCTGTATTCACATAGGAATGTAGGAAAGGAATGTATAATTCATTCCACTGTCTTTCCTGTTCCCATCTCCTCTCCCTTCCCTTCATTTCCCTTTGTGTAGTCCAATGAACTTATCCTCCCACCTCTTATTGTGAGTCCACATCCACATATCAGAGAGAACATTTGGCCTTTGGGTTTTTTTTGGGGGGGGGGATTTTTTGGATTGGCTTATTTTACATAGCATGATAGTCTTCAGTTCCATCCATTTACCAGCAGATGCCATAACTTTATTCTTCTTCATGGCCCAGTATTATTCCATTGTGTATACATACCACATTTTATTTTTACATTCATCTGTTGAGAGGTACCTGTGTTGGTTCCATAGCTTGACTATTGTGAATTGAGCTGCTATAAACATTGATGTGGCTGCATCACTATAGTATGATGATTTTAAGTCCTTTGGGTATAGACCAAGGAGTAAGATAACTGGATCAAATGATGGTTCCATTCCAAGTTTTCTAAGGAATCTCCATACTGCTTTCCATACTTGTTGCACCAATTTGCAGTTCCACCAACAATGTATGAGTGGGATTCTCATCAACATTCATTGTATTCTTGATAATTGCCATTCTGACTGAAGAGAGATAGAATCTTGGTGTAGTTTAATTTGCATTTCTTACCTCTTTTGCAGTCTTAATGAGTTTTTATTTGGTTTGAGCCTGAACAATTACTTATAGGGAGGGGAATACTGCTTAATAGGAACCTTGAATAATTTAAAATTTTGACCTAAAGTAAACGACTTGATGCTTCCTACTGCTTGGGGTTGGAGGTTAACTCTACAGTTTTCATGGGAATATCATAGGTCAGTTATGTCACCCTAACATAGAGGTGACAGTTGTGTACTTAATTTTGTATCTGTTAATGAAAGTTATTTACTCTAATGGAGAAGAGAGCAAATTTCACTACAAATAGTATCTCAAACAGATCATAAATGGATTCTCAACTTCTTATGATCTGCTTTTTTCCCTACATGCACCTGTCAGAGGGATAACTTCAAAAGTGCATATTACATTATATAAATTCTTAATTAGCCTGTCTTGTTTAGATTGTTTGTCATTACCTCTGACTGCCTATAACTACTATAATTCTACTTTAAAGAAAAAAACTATACTAAGACAGATAACATGTATCACTTATTGGTTGGTGGTTATATTATAGGATCTTTATAGGATCTTTTAGTGAGCTAAGGTGAATAAAGAACCAATTAAAACTGTCCAAAACAAAAACATCCCAAAGGCCAGGGTAATAGTGAAACTCATAAGTCTCTTCTAATTTAAAACTTGTCTTCCCTGAAAAATCCAGGCTGAGCTATCCGCAACGGAGGATTCTCTAGTTTTAGGATTCTTTAGTGTTGTTCTACCTCCCCCATTTGGATACTGTGTGGAGCCCCTCCAGGGAAACAGCACCAGAAAACTGGTGATTAGAAGAAATGGGCATTAAAAAAAAAACACACACACACACATAAATTTCTTGAAAGCATAGTTGTTATTTATATCAGTGTTCCTGGGTCATGATGAAAGCCAGAGCCTCGTGTTTTTATGGGTTCTCTGAAATCCCCATCACTGATGAGTCTCTCACCTGACAGCTTTTGGATACAAGCGATGCCTTTTCCTGGCGTCTGCTTTGTGAGTTCCCACTCAGCACCAGGTTCTCAGAGTAAACTCAATTGTTCCCATTGATGGCCAACCCCAGCCCCTACAACACAGTCTGTTTGGATGGGGTCCCTCTCAAAATAACCCCATCCAGCTGCCTCCATATGGTCCACAGAGCCCACCATTCACACCCGACATTCTTACCTGTCAAACTGTCAGAGAACAGGCTGACCCTGGACAATAAGCTCTCCTAATGCTGCCAGACAGGACCAGTGCCCACTGCAGCCTCCTGCTTCCTGGCTCAGGCATTCCCAGGCGGCAAGGCTCCAATAACCCTCAAACATCAGGAAACACAATCTCAAGCCCTCCAAATGCAATTTTTCTCTAAGTTCCTGTCATCAGCTTAGCAAAAGGAGGAAACATTCCCCTCTTCAATCCTTTTATTAGGGACCACTCCAATATCTCTCGGCAAAAAAAAACCTCTTGGGAGACTCTTCAACTCACCCCTCTGTGATTCTTCACTTTCTCTTTTACAGTCTGGAGGGAGGTGAGGGATGAGTGCTGACATCACCGTCTCCACGCACCCTGCACAGGTGACCCACTGCCTTGCTCTGGAATGGGGAAGCACTTGGCACTTATTGTCTTATTCCTGAAACTTGGGGTCTCTGCTGAAGTTTTAAGACAAAGAGAAAAGCCAATTCCAGTACCTTGTGGCATTTTATATGCTCTCAACTCTAGGTGACATCTTTTAAAACACCAATTTAGGAAGAGACTTTGAGGGACAAGGAGGAGAAGCAGCGGTGTGCCATGTCTGATTGACACTGAGATGTATCTCCACTCTGGGATCTCAGAGTGCAAAGAGGAGAATCTGCTATAAACAAGGAAACACACCTTGCTCAAATGTCTCTCCTCCCCATTCTCATGCCCCCATTTTGCTTTAGACATCACTGTCTCTTGCCTGTGTGGAAATCTCTCTCTAGTTAGCAGTCTAAGCGTCTGATGGTTATCCCTTCTTCTGCTCTCATAACAGTGGTCCACTTCATACAGCCCTGGCTGTTCTGCCATTTCTTTCTCTCTTTCCTAATCTCTCCCCTCCCTACTCTTGGGGGAAACAGGATTACCTTGCTTCCCCAACCCAGGCTGAATTATCTGTCCTTGAATACACACCCACCACGGGAACTAAGTAATCTAGACTTTGGGGATGGCTCCAGAAGATCTCAGAAATGACTATCTCCCAAAGTAACAAGTGAATTACGACTCCAGAGAGAGAACATGTGGAATATAGCCTTTGAATCACCTCTTTAAAAGTCCCCTGTTGCCCCTGATGGGCAGAATCACAGCCTCTGGGCACGGAGGCCCCTGTGTTTCTCCTCTGCTAGCAAAGCAATAAAACTTCTTTTTTTTTCTTTTTCTCATAAACCATGTCTTCATTATTGAATTGGCACTGGGAACAAGGATCAAGCTTTCAGCCACGCTCTCACTAAATAGATCACACATGAATTTCCTAGGGCTATTGGAACTCACTGACTCGGTGGTGGCTTAAAACAACAGAACTTCATTTCCAAAATTCTGGAGGCCAGAAGTCCAAAATCAAGATGTTGGTTCCTTTTGCAGGCCTCCAGGTAGAATCAGTTCCAAGCCTCTTCAACTTCTGGCGGCTCTGCAATCTTAGCCTTCTCCTGGTGTAGATGTGTCCCACCAACCTCTGTCTTCGCCTGGCCTTCTTCTCTGTGTGCTTCTTGGTGTCTACCCTCTTTCTCCTTTCTCTTATAAAGACACCACCAATCATGGAATTCAAACCCACCCTAAGTGCAAAATGATCTCATTTGGGGATCCTGAATTTAATGACACTTGAAAAAGTCCTATTTCCAAGTAAGATTGTATTGGCAGGCACTGGGAGTCAGAACTTGGACCTATCTTGGGGGAAGGGGACACAGCCACTATCATCACAAAGGGGTCCCATAGGGCCTCTTCCTCTTGCACACAACACCACCGTCTGACCTCTAAACAGAAAGACGCAAGTTCAGGCCTTCGGCATGCAAACGGGAAGGTGAGAATGCCTCTGAAAGACCCCAACACCCTGATAGGCAGTGTTCTTTCTTGAAGAGACTAGGTGAGTGGGCAGAGGGGCTGCAGAGCACACAGTCCTAAGGAAAGAGCATGAGGATGCTGTGCAGAGGCAGATTTGGGGAGAAGCAAAATCTCCAGCAGGCAACTTCCCCTATGTGGGGTGACATCCTCCTTGTCCTGGAAACTCTGCCCAGCATGCATATGTGTGTGTGTGTTTATGTGTGCGTGCATACATGTACACACACACACACACACACACACACACATGATGTAAGGTCATTCGCTGGTGACCAAAAGGAGGCAGATTAAAAGATGCTAAAGGAGGCTTTATTGAGATTCGCTCCGGGAGAGACCCTCCAGTCCAACAGAGCGGGTCAGGGGAATTGCACCCAGGTTCAGCCAGATTGGAATTTTATTGGGCTTAGGGCAGGAAGGGAGGGCTTGGGACAGGAAAGGGAGGTTTTTAGAGTCCCTTGACCTCCTGGGGTTGGTCTGGGGATCTTGCTGAGATCCGTATCCTTCCAGGATTGGTCAGGAGACCCCACTGATTGACAGGTCGTTCACTCACTCCTTGTCTTTCAGCACCTGATTGTTTGTTCTCCCCCCCCCACCCCACCCCCTGCGAGGGTTGTCTGGTGCTTTATTCCCTTAGCTGACCTAACCTCACCGACCTAACGCCTCACCTCACCTCAAACCAACCTAACACATGGATTTGGGGTAGCATTGTCTAATACCTATGCTGTGGTTGTCCCCCTGGGCTAAGGTGAAACCCCATCCCATGCACCATGACAGATGTCACAGGTCACCTCTCCTTTATCTCCTGACCTCCAACTCATTTTGAACAGTGTCACACAGTAGTCTCCCTAAAAATCAAATCTGACCATAAAATAGTCTCCCTTTGAACACTTCAGTGGCTTCTTTTAGCTTCAGAATAGAAACTTCCAGGTTCCAGCCATAGAGAATACTCAGAATTTCTCTAACTACTCAAGACGTCATTTCTGGAAGCCTTAAGTCTGGGGAAATTACTTCTTTAAAATAATTATAATGCATTTTTTTCACTATAAGATACTATTTGTTATAAAAATCAGGAAATATAGAAAAGACTATTCATATCTCTACCATTGTTTAGTATTTTGGTGTTATTTGTCTCCAGATCTGGAAAAGCAGTTCCATTTCTGTTCGGTTTCACTACTTTGGGAAGGGCTGTAAAACCAAGATGGTAGTAATTTGTAATTTAGCCTTTGGCTTTTTGGATGTACTATTTTAACATAAACATCTTCCTACATTAATAGAAAGCATTTATTGACTGATACTTAACTTTCTGTCTTTCAAGGCTAAACTGCCTCCTCTTGTTCTTTTTTTTTTTAAACTTCCTGTTTCCTTCTAAAGGAAGAAGTTCAATGCAAATAGGAAATATATAGTGATACCAATTCCACAGGATTTCCTGTTCAACCAGAAATTCAAGTACCAGAAGTCTTAATCTCTCTGATCTTCCAGTTCCTCATTTGTTAATTTAATAGTTATTTATTTATTTATTTAGTGGTACTGGGTACTCAACACTTTACCACCACCAACAAGAAACATCCCCAGTCCTCTTTCTTTCTTTCTTTTTTTTCTTTTGAGACCAGGTCTTCCCAAGCTATTGAGGGTCTTACTAAATTGTAAGGTTGCACTTAAACTTGTGATCCTCCTATCTCAATTTCCTGAGTTGCTGGGATTACAGGCATAGGCCACCACACCAAGCTTGTTAAAGCTGATTTTTAAAAATAGTTCTGAGGATGAAATGAGGTACTCTACAGTCAGTTCCTTCATATCTCTGCAAATGGTCATCACGCTGGTGGTCTAAGCACTCTCCCCTTCACTGCACTTCTGCATTGAGAGCAATAGTCAAATCAGTCCCATGAGAGTTATGGGCCAGGGAATGAACCAGGGACCTTCAAGATGTGCTTCCACCTTCTCCCTTGTTAGAGAGAGAATGCCTCTGGCAGGGACTCCATGAGCAAGTACCAGAGGCCCTTCTCTGACTTCCAAATTGCATTTATCCTCTTACCTGAGTTTAAATTTAAAATAAAACAAACTCCTCAGTCATTCAATCATTCACCGTTGAGAGCTGTTTAAGGAAGTCCTTAACAAGCACCTATTATATTGTTCCAGAAATGACAACTTACCTTATGCTTACACAAAACATTTGTTTGAGGAAAGAAAGTAGGAAACAAGTAGAAGCAGAATATATATAATCCCAAATAATCCCTTTTGCTATCTCTTTCTCTCTCCCCCTCTTCCCTTTACTTCCAGGGATGGTATAATTGAATCTCCATTAGTGGTAGAAAATTATGAACTATATATATATATGCCAGCTGGGGAGAGACCAGGTCAGAGGAATCCCAGACTGAAAAGTAAGCAGGGAAGTTCTTGACTAAGTCCTTCTGCATATTCCAGGCCCAGAATCAGCTTCCATCCCCACAAATGTGAGATTGACAGGATAATCAGCAGTCAGCATACCCTAACCTTCACGTCTGCCTGGGACTTGGCCTGCAATCTGGGAACCAGACTAGAAGGGCAACTGTTGTGGCACTCTTGGGCTTCCTGAGCAGGCCTGGGCAGCTCCCCAATGGCCTGTGTGTAATTATTGCTCTTCCAGGAAGGTGCTGACCAAAACTCTTTGCTGCTTTCTGGTACCCTGGCTTCCTTCCAGGATCTAGAGGTCAAGAGGAAATAACACTGGAAGGTGGCCACACTCAGAGGCAGAACCCTGGGCCATAGGCACTGCATGTCTCAGAGCCTTTGTTTCCTCTAAAAGAAGACTCTCCTTGAACTGTTTTATCTTAGTTCATGAAGTCACAAAGAGCAAACTGTTAAAGCAGTTATCTTGAGAAAAGAGGTTTAGCATAGGCTAAGAAGGACTGGGAGTAGAAAAAGTGCACAGAAGCTTCCGGAAGGCTCTCCATCCTTACCTTCAGGAGGCTCTCCTTCACTCTCTTTGCCACTCGAGCCTCCTCTCTTTCTGTCCAGCTTCCTTGACTTCTACCCTGCCTCTTTTCTGTACCCAAATAACCCCTGCTTGCTCATGGCTGGTGTTGCCTTGGCCCTGACTGGAGCCCATTATGTCATTTGACTTTGAATTCCACTATCAACTGCAGTTTCTAGGCGTGTTTCTAGTTCACAGTCCCAAGAGAGTGACCTTGGTTAAACCAGTTTTCAGGGTTGAGTCATGTCCCTCAAAAAGATATGCTCACGTCCTAACCCCTGGTACTGATGAGTAGAACTTCCTTGGAAATAGGATCTTTGCAGATGTCATCTAATTAAAATGAGGTCATATTACGTTCGTGTAGGCCCTAAATCCAATATGACTGATGTCCTTAAAAGAAGAGGTCAAATTTGACACAGAAAAAAAAAAAAAAACTCACACAAGAAAAATGTCATGTGAGAACAGAGGCAGAGATCAGAGTAAGGCATCTACAAGCCAAAGAATAAGAAGGATTATTGGCAGCCACCAGACACTGAAGGAGGCAAGGAGGGAAACTTCCCTAGGGTCTTTGAAGGGAACATGGCTCTGCCAATGCTTGGATTTCAGATTTCCAGACTCCAGAATTTTGAGTGAATGTTTCTGTTATCTTAAGCCACTCAGTTTGTGGTACTCTGTTACAACGGCCCTAGAAAATTAATCCATGCGGTTTATCTTTTGGTGTCAGGCCACCTTGGGAATTTGGTCATCTCAGGTTGGCTATTCACTTGTTTTGTTTGCTAAAGCACCATTTTTAGTATAAATTATTTTTCTCACCTGCAAGTTCCTAGGGACAGTTTTATAAAAGGTACGTTGGTTACTGTCCAGAACTGCCCCTTATTCACTGTGAACCTGTGACTGTGCCACTCACACTGGTCAGCCAGAAGAAGCAGAATTCACCTGGGCCAACCTTGAAGGCACGTTTACCTGGCACAGCCAGAGGTAACAACATCATAAGGAGAGCTAATGATCGGACACAGACAATTGAATAGAGCCAACATTTATGCCAAGTGAGATAAAAAAATACAAGAAGATCTGTGGCCTAAGGCTTTGGAGCCACATGGACCCAGGTGCCAAAATGAAGAAAAAAGCAATTTAAAATCAAGATTGTGAATTTAGAGAGTGTGCAATATCCTCTCTTTCCTACCCCAGTGCTGTGTGATTCCAGGTGTATGTGGCAGAGATAAAGACGACATATGACTATTTCATATGCTGTGCTTTTTTGCATGTGCAATTAACTTCTTCTTGATGAATGAACCATCTAGAAACATTAGAACTCTATACTTTTGACAGAAATCAATATTTTTTTCAAATTTTAAAATAGTATTTATCGTGTGTTTTTCTGATTCAAAGTAACACAAGTTAATTTTTTATGATGTGGAAAGAACAGAGAAGCACAAAGAAGAAAATAATCAAAATTAAGCCATGACTATTTGTTCATGACATTAATTCTTAATTTAAGAACTGAATCAGAGGCTGGGATTGTGGCTCATTGGTAGAGCATTTGCCTAGCACACGTGAGCACCACATAAAAATAAATAAATAAAATAAACGTTAAAAAGAATGTCATCCCAAGTTTAAAATTAAAAAAAAGAAGAACTGAATCAGAGACTATAAAATTATTGACAAGTGTGCTAGGTTTTTGCTTTACCACTCATCTAAATGTAATCTGCTTCCTTGTGTGTTTTAATTAACTTGTTTTCATGAATATAAAGTGATGTCTATTTACCATAAAGACTTATGGAGGAATCTTGTTTTAAAGAGTTTTGGGGTCTGATGTCTAAGGTCACTTAGGATTGGTTCTTACAGTCAGATCTCTGCTTCAGATCATCACTGTTCACACATTTCTCTGTCCACTCCCATCAACTCTAGCTTTTACCCACCTTTGTTCCTCTAATTAAACAACCCTTGGCAAAACCTGTCAAATTATAGGATTCCCTTACATTGCCCATGCATACACTCTTTTGAAAAACCTTGGGAAAGATCTCTATCTGGAGCCAGAGACTTATTGGCACCCACTTTCAGTGATGTTGTCTTTCCTTGGAAAACAGGTGGCATTCATGGACTCTGATAATTGTCTGGTGTTCTTAAGCAAGGTATAAGATTGTGTGTCACCTCTTAGTGACAGCACATACAGGAGATACCAGGACAGCAAGTTTCCTGTTAAAAATCCCTCTTGATTAAGAATTAGTCTTTGATTCCTTGTAATGTTTCTACATTCAAAAATAGAGAAAAATCAGCTAGGTATTGCCTCATATGAGTGAGGCAAGAGATTTGCATGATCATAGCCTTAGAGAAGCTAAAGGAAAGGTTGTAGCATTTAACACCAAACTCACCTCCCAGGTAAACAGTCACTTAGTTTTATCCACAGAGGTTGCTCTGTGGCTTCAGGACAACTGTGGCAAGTTGAGAATCCATTACTGACCCTGGGCTTGAGCTGTGTGTGTGAACCCACATCTAGGCTCTCACCTATCTTCTCCTGTGTGCCCTCCACCAGTGTCACCCAGGGCAGACACCTCATATCTTCCACAGGCCCTGCACCCAAGTCAGTAGACCTCTAGGGAGATCCATAGCAGTGTTTATCTGCTGTGAGGTTTGTTGAGACCATTGCCTCATAATACCTGTGAACTCCTCTGTTCAAGTTCTTCTTATACTTTCAACTGTTATGGAAACAGCAGACCCTCCTGGGTTGATCAGGTGAGCAAAGGATATTTCTTGCATGAATGGAACTGCCCTTCTAGCCTTGTCCTCAGGTCCCTCTCCTATTCTCCACATTGGTGGTAGCATGTGGAAGGAAAAGTCATCATTGAAAGAGATCATATTCCAGAGACAGAGTGATTACAGTCTAAAGGGTTGTAGAGAAGACAAGATTGGAAGATGTGTTGTTCTACTTTTATGTTATCAAATTTCAAATGAGAAACTTAACAAGACCAGAAGGACAACTTATTCACATTTCCCTACATACCCCAGGGAAGACTTGCCTGTATGGTCATCATCAGCAAAGAGTGGTAACAATTTTTGAGGGAGTCTTTGGAAGCCAATGCTCATGGATAGCATGAGGGATGATGATGTAACCAACATTACCCCAGGAGTATCAGGAAACCATGGCAGCAAGAATATCCTTACATCTCTATCTCCTTCCATTTCAACAGTTTTGTTTTTTTTTTTTTAGTTGTAGTTGGACACAACATTCTTACTGCATTTATTTATTTTGTGTGCTGCTGAGGATCGAACCCAGTATCCTACACGTGCCAGGCAAGTACTCTAACCCTGAGCCCCAACCCCAGCCTTCCAACAAATTCTTAAGAGCCACAGAATTGTAAGAAATTAGCCAGGAATGGTGCATTTGACAATAAAAAGCACAAAGAGATGGTTCCTGGACATGAACAGGGAGAAACATTACCAAAAATCTTAATGTGCACTGATTGGACAATAAATAAATATGCTAGTACCTCTTCTCTTTCTGTTATTCTAAATCTTCATTTTAACAACCAATAAGACCTCACATAGATCCATAAATTTTATAATATGTGTCAATTAAATTGTTTATATAGACAAGACCTTACAAACTCCACCCCCCACACACATATTCTGTCTTCATTCATCTGTTTTGAAAGAAAGAAGTGAAATGTATAGTTTCTAAGAATGCTTCTTTGGTCTATGACCTTGATCTCGTATCATTCCTTAGTCACTCTTCATCCCTTTTGTATGCTCAGTCTCTCCCTCTCTATTACTTCTTTCCCTCTGCCATTTTACACTATCAAGTTCCCCTATACTTGGAACAATTTTCTCCAGGACCCAGCTCCCCCAGTGAGCTGCCACACCAGTGCCCTTTATTCTCACCATCAAACTTATGGGAAGAATAACTAACAGCTCCTTCACCCATCTGCACAAAAATTTTTGTAATCCTATTACTGCTATACCAGTTATTGTCCCTTTAGTTCTTTCCCTCCTTGGGATCTGACCATGGGTGTTCTTCTATCTACTCTTAAGTCAGTTCTGACCTCTGACCTGAATATATTCTTAAGATCTGCATTTTCAACTGCCTGCTACACAGCTTTTCCTTTATGTTATCATGGTTATTCACACTATATAAACTTAAAACCAACTTTACCATTGAGATGCAACCTCACCCAAAACACTACTACTGACTTCCCTTATTAGCTGTGGTCGTAGATACTTAGGAGCATTTTTTTTTGTTTTTGATTTTCCTCCTCCCTCCTACTGAATTTCCAAATCCTCCACCTGTGAGAGGTCCCTAATGTCTCTTTGGTACTCATTTGCTCTGGCTTGGCAAATTGCAATTGTTTTCTTATCCAGTATTTTTATCTCTAGTCTTTTCTCGTCTTTGACTCTATTCTTCTCCAGGAGGGCTGGTTAATAACATCACATGTTAATAATGACTTTTTATTGAATTGGAGATAACCAACACAGAGTTTCCACTGAATTCTGAAATGTCTCACTAAAAACCAACCAACTGGGGCTGGGTTTATGGCTCAGCGGTAAAGCACTTGCCTAGCATGTGTAAGGCTCTGGGTTTGAGCCTCAGCACCACATAAAAATAAATAAGTAAAATAATGTTTTTTTTTAAAAAAAAAAAACAATCAACAAACAATATTCCTTTGTAGTTCAAAACAAGAGGGACCTGGTGTTGAGGAGATCCCCAAAAGATGGTATGAGGAAAAAAAACAACAACAAAGGAATGAAAATAGAAAAGGAAGGAAAGTGAGATCCAATCCAAGGATCCATGAAATGTGTCTAACAGGGAACAAGAACAGAGAAGCCGAGGCAGTGACACTTAAATAAGGTGGGTATGAGACTCCCAGGCCAGGAGGTGACCTGGAACATGGGAATGTGTCTAAAAGAATGCCCAGGGTGGTGCTGAGCTTCACAAGCTGCCTGTGTAGAACACACCTAGATCAATATGGTCATAGATGGCAGTCTCCGTTTAGAGATCATCTATAGATTTAAGTAGAGGCAGTTTACAATCATTAAGTCAATCATTAAGCCAGAAACCACATTATCATATAATAAAAGATAACGAGGACAATTCTCAGAGTAAAATCTGCTAAACTAAAGATATCTGATTGCCAAGCAAGCACAAATAGTTTTGCCACTATCTGTTAGAATTAGGGAATAGCCTTGCTCTCGTGTCTTGAAGGACAGAGGCCAGCACTGCTGATGAAAGACACACTCTGAGCCACGGTGATCCTTCAGGATGAGAGGCCTTGTGGACAACTCAGAGGCAAGAGCACGGGAGCTGGGGATGAATGCAGGGTGCAGCAGAGTGGAATCTTCTATTCTGGGCCAATGGGCACAATGCCTCAAATTGTGCCCCAGAAGCATCCACACAAAAAATTCATAAGTTCTAGTAAATTTATACAGTTGTGCTACCATCACAGATGAGTTTTGGAATATTTTTGTCACCCAAAAATTTCCCTCATGCTCATTTGCAGCCAATGTACATTCCCATCTGCTTTCTGTCTCTGTCATTTTGCCTTTTCTAGAAATTTTAGGCAAATGGAACCACTCACAATATGTAGTTGTTTGAGGCTTGCCTCTTACTGAGCATAAAGCTTTTCAGGTTCACCCATGTTCCTGCAAGTATTAGTAATTCATTCCTTTTTACAGCTGAATAGTATTCCATGTGCAGACAGCATGGTTTAGTTATTCACCAGATGCTTGGGTATTTGGTTGCTTCCAGTTGGGGGCTACTATGGATAATGCTATCAATGAAAATTCCTATATGAGTCTTTGTGAAGACACATTCTCATTTGCTTTGGGTTAAAATTAGGATCATGTGCTAGTCTGTGTTTAACCTAAGAAAACAACTGTTTTCCAAAATGAATATACCATTTTACCTTCTAAAAGGTAACCATTACTTACTTTCAGTACATACATGTATATGTGTGCACACACACATCTCCTATTGCCCAGCACAAAGGGTTAAAAATATCTCTTCAATACCGAATTTCCTTGGCGTCTTTGTCCATTATCAACTCGCCATAAATTTATTTTTGAACTCTGTATTCTGTTCCATTAGTCTGAATGTCTGTCTTCAAGCCAATACCATATTACTTTAATTACTGTGGCTTTGTAAAAGTTTAAAGTCTGTTTTTTAAAAAATTGTTTTGGCTACTTTAAGTCTTTTGTGTTTCCATGTAATGCATGATCCCAAAGTTGATTTTAGAATCAACTTGTCAATTTCTATCCAAAAAAGAAAAAAAAAAAACAGGGGAGGGGGTGCTTCTGAGGTTTCAATTAGGATTGTGTTCAATTTATAGAAATTGAACCTTGACAATATGTAATCTCTTTTCTGAAAGCATGATTTATCTTTTCATCATATAGATCTTTAAAATTTTTTAGCAATGTTATATTATTTTCATTGCATAGATATTGCAGTTATTTTGTCAAATTTATTCCTAAGTATTTTATTCTTCTCGATCTATTGTGAATCTATTTGTCCTCTTTCTCTCTCTCTCTCCTGTCTCTGTTGTGCTGTGGATCGAATCCAGGACCTCATTCTTCTATCGCTGAGCCACATTTTCGCGTACTCTTGTTTTCTTAAATTTTACCTTGCTGATTGCTAGTATATAGGAATACAATTGATTTTTGTACACTGATGGTGTATCTGGTAGTATTGCTAAACTCAGTACTTATAATACATTTTATAGAATCCTTAGGATTTATAGATTCCTATGCCTAAGATGATGCCATCTGTGAATATGTACAGTTTTCCCTCTTCATTTCCAATCCGTATGACTTTACATTCCAATCTGTGTTTTTACATTCCAATTTGTGTACCTTAACATAGCTTAAAGATGAAGCCTCAAGCACATCTTTGCTTTGTTCCTTATGCCAGAGAAAAAGCATTCTTTCACATTAAGAACGATGGAACTGTAGGTTTTTTTTATAGATGTCTTTTGTCAGATTGAGAGGCTTTCCTTCTGTTCCTGATGTGTTCAAGTTTAATCACGCATGGGCATTGGGTTTTGTCAGATGTTTCTCCTGCTTCTATTGGGATGGTCATATGTGTTTGTTTATTTTATCCTATTAATATAGTGTATCACGTTACTTGATTTTTAAACATTAAATCTACCTTGCACTCTGGGATGCATCTTGCTTGTTTAGAGCATATAATTTTTCTTGTATTTTGCTGAGTTTGTTTGTAAGTATTTAATTAAAGATTTTTATACCTATGTTCATGGGCCTAGTTTTTGTTTTTTTCCTTGTGATGCCTTTACTGTCTTTGAGATTAGGGTAATACTGACCTCCTGAAATGAATTGGGAAGTATTCTCTATCTTCTAAAACAGTTTGTTTAGTATTGATATTGTTTCTTCTCTAAATATTTGATACAACTCACAAGCATAGCCATCTGGCCTTAGGCTTGTAGAAAAATTTTTAATTGCTAATTAACTTTTTTGCTTGTTACGGGTTTACTCAGATTTTCTGTTTCTTCTTGAGTCAGATTGAGTAATTCATATCTTTCTATGAATTCATCCATTTCATTTAAGAGATGAGATGCCAAACTGCTATGCATAATAACTTGACAGAATTGCTTGAAAGTGGCAGAATTGAACTGTTGGTTTTATGATGATTGTGGGGCTTGGCAGTAGGCAGAACATGAAAAATAGCTTTCTCTTGTTGGAAGATAAAGTCACTCTTACAACATTGGGAGAGGTGAAGGAGGGACAGTCATCAGGGGTATACTCCTTGAGGGAGGGTATGAGGTCTCAAGCTGTAGGAGCGTAAGAGCCCAGGAATATTTTGGATTTTCTTTTTTGGCGTTTAATTCTACTATTGTCCTAAATTCTTTAGTAAAGTTTCCTAAACCCTCTACCTGATTTTAGCTGTATTTGGGGAGTTAGCAAAGGGGCCCTACATGGAGGAGAGTGATTAAAAAAGAAAGACAAGAAAAGGCAGCAACCTACACAAGCCAAGGACAAGACATCAGGAAGTGACTTCAGGCTCTGGGATAGTAGAGCTCAGAGGAAAGTAGAGGTGACACACTGCCGAGAAGAATCTGTGGGCCAGGTAGATATTCCCCAATCGCTTTTTGGGATTTTTGTGCGGACACAAAATGGGAGAAAAAAAATGGATTTTCTTCTAAGGAATGAAGATTTTGTGTTGTTGAAGTATGCATACTCAAAAAAATAGCCACAGGTTCATTAAGACTGGGCATAGATTAGTGCACACAATTTTCTTAGCAATCATTGTCCACATTCCTCAGAAAAGAAGTAGAGTCTAGATATTAGCAGTTTATTTTTCAAAGCATCAGATAAAAATCACATCACATAAAAGTATTCTGTCTCCCAAGGACAATATTTGCATGTTTAAACAGACATAGTAACTATTCCAGAGACATTTCTTATCACAAAGGAATAAAATGGTTAACTAGTCAAGTTTCTAATAGCAATGACAGTCTGATTGGGTAATTTATACTTTTTGTTTTGAGGGTTCAAAACTTTGAACCCATTAGATCACACACATAGATGACATTATAACCTGCCCATTATAAACAGGTCCCATCCTGAATCAAGAATGGCAGCTAGTCAGGCAAGCCGAAAGGAGAGTGTAAAAAGAGCCTTTAACCCTCATTAGCTATGCAGCCAGACAATCTCTTTATGTCCAATTATTCTACTATTAAATGCCTGTGCATTCAACCAAAGACAAAGCTCCACCGTAGAGAGTTTAGTAGAGTAATTCACCAGCCACAGGAGTGAAGAGGGATTATTCGAAATGGAGTTTCCTTTCTTCTCTCCATCCTGTGAGGAGCTTTATCCATATTAAGATTGACACAGAAGGTAACCCTGTGTGAAACTGCCTGCCAGCAGACCCACTTCCCATGAATTTTGCATTGATTTCAGGTGTGAAGGGACACCCTCCACATCAGGGTGACTTCAGCACTGAGAAAATAGAGCACAAGAACATGTTGGAAATGTTTTGGAGAATTAATTTCATAATTCTTATTCTCTCCATATATATATATATATATTTTTTATCTCCTCCACCCCACCGTTCCCTCCTCTTCCCTCCTCCTCACATGCCCTGTGCTCCGTGCTCCTTTGTTTCAGAGGGATTATGTGGAAGGCTGCAGAGCAGAGGTGTGCCAAAGCTTGGAGACTTTTACAGTTTTGCTCCTAGAGGCTTAAGCCTACTGAAAGATTCTGGTTCAAGAAAAAAGGGCAGGTCATTGCATTGCAGAGGATAGGCGATCATTCTTAGAGAGGGAGAAGGCTGAGGTGGGGAAAGACCTCAGAAAGACCTGACACACCCCTTGGCTGGAGGAGAAGAGAGAGCTATTATCTCGGAGGAGCAGGGCTGTGGTTCTGCTTCAGGATAATGATCTAAGGAGGTGTTGAGGCTGCAAGGACACAGGGTTCTATGCCAAGTGTAGGTGGAAGAAGGATTGCATAGGAGTCCAAGCGGCCACACCAAAATAATTGCTGTGGACTCAGAATAGAAGGAGAATAAAAGAAGGGCCGGCCTCCAGCCACCATACCCTCCATGGACAATAGACAGACCTATTTATTTATGGATATAAAACAGGCGAACCAAAGTTTGCACAGCCCCCTCTGCACTAATAAGTCAGCCTTGGAAACTTGACATCATCCAGACAAGAGGATTTAATGGTGCCTAAGAATAGAGGAGGTAGATTTGCTGCCAGGTTAGGGTCAAGGGAACTCAAATAAAAATGAAATTAATATATTTTAAAAACAGAGATGGGGATGCTCCTATACTTGTCTTTGTAAACTGAGGCTTATATCAAAATTATCTAAACCACCTACCATCTCAGGCCTTCAAAACTGCTAACAGTTAATACATTTTGTTCCTGATTCTAAGCAACACCTAAGTTTCAAAATGCTAATCCTTAAAAAGATCTTAGCCATAGCAGTTAGAGCTAATCTCCCATCTCAGGGCCAGGAAGTTCCTTGGAATAGGAACAGGAGAGTCTAGAGGCAGTAACCCCTCAAGAAGGTCAGGTGAGGTAGACCTACCACCACTGATGTGGACATCAGGTGTGAAAAGCAGGGGGAAGAGATCAAGCCCAGCCAGAGCTCCCAGAGCCATGACTCTGCAAAGAAAGCCCCTGACAGGAGCTTCCTTAGAAAAACACATGACCCATGTCCTGCAGAGCTGGCTTTCACCACCACCCCATCTACGGACACCAAGGCCATCAGTGTTAGAGAGAACCGTCACAGAGCCACAGAGATATAGAGAGGGCAGATGGCCCCTTCCTCCATTCCCGACCAGCAGTCTAGCCTGTGCTGTGAGGTGGGGGGACTGGTGGTGGGTTATGATATTGAAGTTTTATAAGTTAAAGTTTTTATTGAATTGGAGATTGAAATTTTATGAATGAATACAACTGATATAATCAGAATTGAGATTAGATTATTTTGATGATTGAAAATTTGTGGAGATAGATGGAGACATTAAGTTACCCAACTGTTAGCAAGCGTGGATAGTGGAGGAGCTGGTGGCTCAGCAGAGTATAGTTTGCTGAGGCTTTTAGAAAAATTAAAACTATATTTTGTTTATATACCATTAAGTTGAGCTTGCTTGTTCCCAATAATTAGATTTATAAACAATTTAATTTCTCTTTTGCCCTTGGTTTGTTTTTCTACCAGCTTATTATCTATATCTGTTCATTAATTAAGAGTTCTTTGTCTACTAAGGAAATTAGCACTTGATCATGTGTTGGATAAATATTTTCCCCCGTTTGTCATTTGTGTGCCATCCCTTTGTCGTTAAGGAATTTTTCCCTACAGTGTTTTTATATAATTAATTTCTTATTTTCCTTTGTAGATTCTGGTGTTTATATCTTGCTAAGAAGAGCTTTCCCTGAATTAATAGTAAAAGCAACTGCTTCATGATTTCTTCTAGTACTTTCTTCTCATGTCTGTAAATGCTGTTTTGAGAAATGTGAACTAGCCTTTAAGACAGAACATACACTGTGGCTTTTCCACTCTTACTTGAGTTCTTTAATCCCTGTCATTGACGTCCTAATTTGCTGTGGTTCATTGGCCTTTCAAGGTTTTCTTGAACCACCACCATCTGGCTAATTGCTCTTATTTCTCACTTTGCCACATGAATATACTGATTCCTACTCCATGCACAAACCCTCTCACCATCACCCTGAATCTCTATTTAAGGAATGGCTTGGATAGAAAGTCCATCATATTTTTATGCCACCGGCAGGACTTGGGCTGATGTTAGGAACCCAGTCAGTTTCTAAAATTTGAGATCAATAACAACTTCAGTGAAGCAGAATATAATCTTTGCTCATGTTTTGGGGGCTTAGACTTGTATTTTCAATTCCATTTTGAAAATGAAGCAATGCCTTTACATTGCACTTTCCAGAATTTTCATTACCTGCCGAGTGGGGATTATATTGTTGAAAGTCAGCAGTGCTTATTGTAAGGTAGAAGGAATTCAAATTCAGCTCTGGAGGACACATTGTGTCCTGCATTGGAGGATTCCTGGTAGGCTATTGCCAGCTTGATCTGCCTGTCTCTTGGGATTTCTCTAAGGGCTAGAATATAACCTTCTAATAAAGTCTGAAAAAACACACTATGATCAACATCTCTAAAGGTTTTCCCCCCTATTATGAATTTACTCATTCATTCAACAAATCTTCACTGAGCACGTTCTATACTCTAGCCATTGGTGATAAAATGGTGAACACAACTGAATCTTCATTTTTATGGAGTGCACACACTCATGGAGAAGCCAAAAAAATAAATTAAATAATATGTACCGTAAGATTGATAGAAATGTTACTATGAAAATAAAATAATGCAGAGCAAGGGGATGAAGAACATTAGGGACCAGGGCAGCTGAAAAAGAGAATGTCTCTCTGGAAAGAGAATATTGGAGAAGAGAGCTGGGTCAATGCAGGGAACAAACCTTGTGGAGATCTGAAGGCAAAGAATTTCTTTTCTTTTTTTTTTTTTTTTTTTTTTTTTAGAATTTTAATATTTATTTTTTAGTTTTCGGCGGACACAACATCTTTGTTGGTATGTGGTGCTGAGGATTGAACCCGGGCCGCACGCATGCCAGGTGAGCGAGCTACCGCTTGAGCCACATCCCCAGCCCCGGCAAAGAATTTCAGAAGTAGAAAACAGCCAAGCACAAAAGTTTTACAGCAGTAATGTGCTTGGTGTGTTCCGGAAAGAGCAAGCCGGTCAGTGTAGCTGGACAAGTATGAACAGGAAAAGACTAGGTATGTGGTTCTAGAAGATAATGTGGATCATTAGCCAATTTTCAACAGGACTGTTTCATATGGCTAAAATAAGGAGTGGATCAAAGTATGATCTCATGAATCATATAGTTTATTGCCATACAAAGTGGACCCCCCCCGCCCCTCCTTTCCAATGCTTAATGTGGGGGAAAATAACAAGAACAAATCTCACAGGGAATACACACAATAGATGAGGTACATTAAACACAGAGTGAGTGAGTCCCAATTTCATTTAGACTCCAATTATTAAAGACTAGTTGCTCAGTCAGGATGGAGGCAGCGTCTATGGTCACAAAATTAAATCCAAGTCCTGAGGTATACTTTCTAGGAAACGTTCTTGGGACGATGGCCTCACCCACACAGGGGAGAGCCATGACAATGTGTAAGGTTCTCCTAGTAAGAGAGCAGTGCTGGGTGTGGGGAGAGGCTTTGAAAAGATTGAAGGCTGGCAGAGAGTAACCCTGCTACCATTGCTCCAGCCCTCAAAGTGTCTGTCAAAACCCCCAATATGTCTGTGTTTGGGAGTCTGGTAGTTGAGGGCAGTAATTCACACCTGTGATCTGATAAGGTAGGTATACCCCAACATTTTCACAGGGAGGAGGATTCACTCCAGGTTTGTATCACAAAGTATATGTCACTCACACAGAAAGCTTTGCAAGTGACAGGAATCACTTCCAAGCAGCACACCAGGAATGGACCTGATTTCAATTTTAAAGGGCTCACTCTGGCTGCAGTGTGCAGGATTGCCTATAAAAGAGCAGGAATGGAAATGAGAAAACTGGTTAAGAGGCATAACTAGATGATATGATATTGAGCTGGGCCAGCAATGCAGTGTCAGACTTGATAAGAGATGGTCAGATTCTGGACCCATTTTGAAGGCTTTAAAGAAGAGTCTAAGGCTGAGTGTTTGGCATGAACATGTGAATGGCAGTGCTATCATGGAGGAGAACAAAGTGGGAGAACTCATTTGGGAGGCTGAGTCCACTGCTTCTCTGGTGCTGGGGTCAGGAAAGGAAAGAGGATGCAGCCAAGGAGACTGAGGAGAAGTGGCCAATGTCAAAGGAGGCCAGGAAATTATTTTCTGGAAACCAAAGGAAAAATAGGCACTTAAAAAGGAGGAGTGCCAGGCACAGTGGTGCACACCTGTAATCCCAGTGACTCAAGAGGCTGAGGCAGGAGGATCACAAGTTCAAGACCAGCCTCAGCAATTTAGTGAAGTCCTGCCTCAAAATTAAAAAGAAATAAATAACAAGGGCTGGGGATGTGACTCAGTGGTAAAACACCCCTGGGTTAAATCCTCAGTACCAAAATATAATAATAATTAATCATACAAAACAGGAGGAGGGAGTGATGAACTGTTCCAAAGACTGCCACAAGATTAAATGAGGCTTAAGGTTTCCACTAGATTGGGCTCCTCTCCTACATGTTCCTCCTGTTTGATAAAATAGGTTCACCCCTGTGGCACCTAGAGCCCAAGACCTTCTCCGGTTTAGGGTAACTGCTTTTTGCCTATCAAATATTTTTTCTTCTTTTTCCTCATAGAATCCCAGTTATCCAGGATGGCCATGTATCTACTGCCTCTAAATCTAGAAAGAATCATATGGCACAGGTCTGGCCAGAGAGAAGTACACAGAAAGCAAAATTTTGAAACATTCTTTACAAGGGACTAACTCAGTGGTCATGAGTGCCCATTTCCCTTAGTTTATTGCCTCTTCCCACCTGAAACCTGGATCCGATGTCTAACAACTCATCCTGACACCAGAAAGACTCTGGATGCACCCTAAAGAAGGCAGATTGGGAAGCCAAGAGGTGCTTGGATTACCCAGAGATGTTATGGCATCTCCATGCTGGTCATAGATGATTTATCTTTTGATTTCTTTTTTTTTCATGGGGAAAAATGCAAACTTCCCTAATTTGTTTAAATACTCTGACACATTTGTTTTCCATTTTATGACAACAGACCCCTAACCCTATGTGATATGGTGGTAGTACATTCTTCACCCGTGGGTCCCCTTGCCAGGCAGCTCCCTCCATCCTACACAATGGAAGTAAGTCAGGGCTGGAGAGAGCAGGCCGTGGTTGCACCACCTCTCAGCTAGTCCTGCCTATCTGTGTGTCTTTGGTGAAGTTGCTTGAGAAATGTTTAAACTTTGCTTTCTTTGTCTGCAAAATGGGTATATTAGAAGAGTCCGTCTTCCTTTATGACTATACAATTTTTCTTCAAAATTCAGTTTTTTCTTAGTTTTATCAGTAAACTTTTCTGGTTATGCTGCTTAAAGTAAATGTGAATGTAGTACATCTCTGGGGCCTAGACTGGATTAATAATGTAGGAAAGAATCCATGAACTACAATAAAATCGAGATTCTAAATGATACAAACCGAGATACTAAAATAGAAAGCTTCGTGCCTTTTAGTGACTGCCTGGTAAAGCAAAACAACACAAGAGCAAAGATTTCAGTTGTAAATGAGCAATACTAGGCTTGACACATTTAAAAGCCTCGATTTGAATTACACAGTGAGAAAACTTTGTCAAAGGTCTCAGTGATTTGTACAGGGGTGGGTTTACAGGAAAAAAGAAATTAGCAATAACTGCTGGAAATGTTGATGGACCCCACCAGCCCCACAGAGGGAAGGCAGGATCATGGGGGTCAACCTCAGTGGGTATTGGCTTCCCTGCTCAAGACTAATGTTTCAGGTTAATAGGGCTAACTATGTAAGTGTGTGTGTTTGTGTGTGTGTGTGTGTGTGTGATTGTGTGTGTGTGTGTGTGTGTGTGTTGGGGGGGGTGTCAAACAAGAAAAAGTTGAAGGAGGAAAAAAGAATGACTCTCCAGTGTCACCCACAAACACTAAAGTTACGACATGCCAGCACAGAATGTGCTATTTCCAAGTCAGTGTTTTTCTTGGTGGAAACCCTCCAAAGCTATCTGAGACACAGAGAAAGGAACAGTCCCAGCCCAAGGGCAGAATTGCTTATGTCAGAATCAATGCTTATATTGGCATAACCTAGGACAAAATTCAGCCTTTCCATTCCAACTTCCTAATTACCTTGTGGGGCAGGTTGGGCAGGTCCAGGGCTCTTACCATATTCAGACCTATCACTCTTACACTGTGGAAGGGCAGCCTGCAAGAGAAGTTTCCGGTAGCTGCACTCTTCAAGCTGGGTGGCAGCTGCAGTGGAGTCACTATATAGGGGCCCAGATCCTGTTCTCTAGAGCTGAGCTGACTCTGGCTTTGTTATATTCTGAGCAAGATCCTCTTCTCTACTTGTATCTATGGAAATACGCTGCCCAGATTATGAAGGATTACTGAGCTGAAGGCAATTAAGAAATGGATACAGAAGAGTTCTCTGCCCTCCCTCTACAAAGCAGGACACATATTTACAAAGACAATAGTTATCTCCCACCCCGACTTCTCTACCAGGGAGAACTAAGTTTAAGTCACTGGAGACAGCTCTAGGCCCTCATCAGCCTGCTGATGCTACCAGAAGAATTTACGTGAACAAACTTAACTGACTACCCTTCAGCTACCATTTTTTTTTTGTCTTCCCCAAAGTCATCACCATAGAGACTCAAGGTCCTTTTCCTTTGTTTTTTCCACTGCTCTTTGTTGACGATGCTATCTGAACTGGGATGTGAAGCCACCACTTTGAGGATTGTTCATTGCACATTATCACATACACATGAAATATATGTGTTAATAAACTTCTGCTTATTTTTCTCTTATTAATCTGTCTTTTGCAGTAGGAATCTATTCCAACTAAGAACCTATTGGGAACTATTATGTTTCTCCTACAGCTCAAATGTTTCATTTTTTTTAATGATGCTTTTGTACCCTGTTGGGCTTGTTCTTATCATCAGCACAAGAATGGTGGTCTCTTAAGTCGTATCTACATTTGGTAAAGAAAAGCCACCTGGTGATCCCAAGAAAGATTATAGGGTCCCTGGGGCCAGGGAGCTCACAGGTATGCTCTGTGCAATTGATGGCAGGGAGCTGGTGTTAAGGTTTTGTGGTTCCTTGTCCAGAGCTGTTTTCACTGGACAACAGGAGGCCCCAGGAGGCAATGTCTTATCTCAAAGTCATGACCATACCATGCTAAAAGGACTTCAGATAATGTAATAAGTAGATGGAATAGATATTTAAAGATCACAGAGAACTGACCAACCCCACAGAACTGATGGGACACACTACCCCAAATGTGGCATCTTGGCATTTAAGAAAACAGAGGAAGCAAGAAGGTCACCTCTCATCTTCTCCCCTACCCTTCATGAATCATAGGAAGAATTTTCTGATCAGCTCCAGAAGCAAATAATAAGTTCCTCATGTGATAGTTGTTTCCCTATAGCTTGGGTAAACAAACTGAACCCACAGAGATGCCAAGAAGAATTGATGAGTTTCTCTCTGTTTATTACCATTAGCTCACACTTCTTATGTCTGCCCATATTTCTTCACCACTCTTGACTCCTCTATCAGGGTGACTATCACCCCGACAGGGTAGCTTCCTGCTCAGGAGGTATGAGCTGCCTGGGAAATAAAAAGTCTGAAATAATTAGTGAGAAATAAAGACAGAGCCAGAAATGAGATATGAAAAGGTGAGCACCTGAGAGGTTTTCCAGTCCTGATAGGAGCTGGAACTGAACAACTGAAAAAGGGCTCTGAATTAAGGGGAGTACATCAAAGGCAGGGATAAAGTTTCACTGGGAGGAATCTTGGTTTGGTACTTGCTTCTCAGTGTGGCAAGGGTCTGGCAGTAAACAGGTTGATTGGCATTTTCGGCAAGCTACACCCATCTCAGAGAGGCTGTGTGGCTCCAGGGGATCACCCCATCTCTGGTGCTGCACTGAATTTGAGATGGAGCTAGGCAGGATGCCGCAAATGACATTCTCAAACCAGCAGGGTTCCTACTGGGGGTTCCTGATACCCAGCTTTTCTACCTAATGGCTTCATCACTTTATTTCACACATAGTTCACAGATGGCTTCTCACACTCCCTCATCAAACCTACTGCAGGCAGAGCATCCCTGGTCTAAAAAGACAAAATCTGAAATGCTCCAAAATCAGAAACTTGTTGAGCATCAACATGACACCACAAATGGAAAATTCTATACCACAAAATTGTTTAATGCACTAAATTATTTAGAGTATTATAATAAAAATCACCTTCAGGTTATGCAGGCAAGGTATACATATGAAGCATAAGTGAATTTTGTGTTTATACCTGGGTCTCATTCCAAAGATAGTTCATTATGTAAATATTCCAAAATCCAAATTAATCTGAAATATAAAATTCTGTTTCCAAGTATTTTAGATAAGGGATATTCCACCTATTTAGATTTCTTTGTGTCTTCATTTCCTGATGAAAGTTCCCATGTCGAATAAACCTTACATTAAATAAACTTGTGCACTTTTCTCTTGTTAATCGACCTTGTGTTATAGGGGCCTTAGCAACGAACCCAGTATGGGTAAAGAAAAAGATATCTTCCCTCCCCTATAGAACCTTGGATCTGGTGTCATCTAGTTTGAAATCTGCTCTGGCTGCTGCTGCTATCTTCCCTGTGCTTGTTCATTAGGTTTAAGGTACCAGAGACAACAGGAAAGGGGAGAGGAATGACCCCAGGGGAGAACAAGGTGGCAATGTTACAGAACCACCTCAATAAAACATAACTGCTGGCGGTTCTCCTTCTTCAACCTATTGCCCATCTCCTAAATGAGAATTCTTTGATTCATCCATTCAACTAATACAAATTCACTAGAGCACCTACTATACACAAAACACAGTACTCGATTTGGGGAGATAGAGTGAGCAAGACATATAAGGCACTTGTCTTCAAAAGAGGTAATAAAAAGTAACCATTGTAGTAAAGTTGAATCTAGATGGGATATCAACGAAAACCTGAGACATGAAGACCACACCAGCCAATGCAACAGCTGGAGAAGAAACTTCCAGATTTAAGGAATAGCAAGTGTAAGCAATCTGAGGTGGGAAAGAGCCATGTTTGTGAAGGGATAGAAAGGTGTGCATCGAAAATGAAGACGAAGAAGTGGGAGAGACTCAAGTAGGCAGGAACCTGTTCACCGTGGGCACTGCCTTGTTGGTTTAATGAGAGGCACTGAAAGATCCATTGCAGGACCATGGTTCTATATAAGTTAGAGGGACAAGACCACAGGGCAGTCATGGGAGAACACATTATGTGCTGGGGCTGGAGGGAGGAGAGTAGAGAATGACTGTGGGAAACTGGGGAATTCCTCCCTCAGCCTCCTTCTGCAGTTTCAACAGCGAAGGAGAGAGAACCACAGCTTGGGGAAGCATATTTATTCCATCCCCACCCAGATTCCAAAGATCTCAATGGCATTTGGTTTTCCCTAGTGACCACTGTGTCTTTCCTGCTGGGGGTATCTGACCACATTCTTCTCATTGCTTAATGTCCACCTAGCAACAGCTGCGCCTGTCTGGACATTCGTGTTTCCCCTCTCCTCTCATTGCTGCTACTCACTATCCCTCCAGAGGTAGATCGAATTTTTGAGTGTTTTGGGTGCTCCTGCCTTTAGTTCTTTGAGCTCCAATAAATCCACTTTCCACTTACTTCTGACAACCAACTCTGGAGTTACCTCAATAACTGCCACATTTCCCTCACATATTCCCATCCTGTTCTCAAATCAGTGTGATTCTGACCCTAGACTGTGGATCTGCAGAGTCCATTATCCTTGCTAATTTTAATGACCATTTATAGAAAGTTTTTCCAGTACATGAACATCAACTTTTTCCTTGTGACCCCCTACTTGGTTTGTTCCTCCCCATTTCTGCAACCAAAGAATCTACAGCCAGGCCCAAATGCTTACTATTCCTTGATTCCCTGTGAGGAAGACTTGGGGACTTCTGCAGACACACCTTCTGGCCAGCTTAGTCACTCCACCTCCAGAATCTTACCCTCCAATCTCAAGTTGCTTTTGGCTTTTCTCCTAAGAGTCTGACAATGTCCCCATACAAATTGGACTCATAGCTGGCCCTGATATTCCAGAACTGCCAAGAGAAACATGAAAACAAGGTCTAGCTATGACCTTCATTTCACACATATAAAAATCACAGGTGAGAACCTATGGATTGCAAAATCAGCCTCATTTCTTCATAATTATTTTTTCAAATACCACTTATTACATTTAAGATTTCAACTTAAGAACAAATCATCACTCAATCAGCTGCAGAAATGAATGAGTAGATGGTACCACATCTGAGTCACCAACACAACTTCTCTAACTTGAATGATGAGGTTTCTGCTCTGTCTGTTCCCCCTCTGGCTCTCTGAACATCCTAGTCTTGGAAGTGCTGCGACTGGAGCAAACACTCAGCCAAGAGATTGCTTCCATGCTGTCTGCTCTCCCTGTGGGTATTATCAGCTAAATCACACCAGCAAATTTCTTCCTCACTATTTGGAAGAGTCTAACTAACAATATAATTTAAAAGAACCAGATTCCATAGAAGCAAGCATGACTATTTTGCTATTCACAAGGCAGGCCAAATGATGGATAGATTTCCCTGTGTGTGGGAAGAGAAGGAATATTATCTTTCCCCAAAGTTAGACTCTTCTATAGAATGTAAGGGAAAGTAGATTTTTCCAGGCTCATGGTTTTCTACTTCTGTTTTCGGAAAAGTTGAAGAGGACTAAGTCTATGGTTTTATAATTCAAGGGAATATGAGAGAATTGGGAATAAAAAAGTGGATGCAGAACATGAAAAGCATAAAATTAAAACAAATTCAAAAACCACCGAAAAGGCATGAAATCACTTTTGCCATAAGAAAGTGGTTGCATTAAGTGTTTCAGCTACTGCCTGTATATGATGTTGTTGTACAAATGGTGTTGGGAGTCACCTTGTTCTCTTCACATCTGGGTCACTAAAGTGCTGTCTGTGAATGACAGAATGGTACAGGAAGGCAGTACGGAAAGGGCAATGGGCCAAGAGCAAGAAGATGTGGATTTGGTACCATCTGATGATAAGGGTATTCCCTATGGAAAAAAAAGACCAGGATCTGAGTTGTATTCTAAGTATTAACTAATTAACACAATTAGTACTGGGACTCCCTTGAAGATAAGTTCCACTGATGCCTTGGTGATACACAGATGACTACACCAGATCTTGTTCAGATAGAACATACCTTCTTAGGAAATATCCAATCTACTCACAAGTATGCCTGATACTACATCCAGGTGGAAAGTGTAAAACATTCAGTGGGCCACCTTTGCCCACTCTCACCCATTATGTTAATACTTACTAAGGCACTTGGGTTTCATTCTATGATACATCAGTTTTCCTCTGTAGCATTGAAGTGCTCACCTCTAACCTAATCTTAAGGAATGTAGAATGACTATTGAATGAAAAGCAATTGCTGATTTTGCAATCCATAGGTTCTCACCTGTGATTTTTATATGTATGAAATGAAAGTCATAGCTAGATCTTGTTTTCATGTCTCTCTTGGTAGTTCTGGAATATCAGAGCCAGCTATGAGTCCAATTTTTATGGGGACATTGTCAGACTCTTAGGAGAAGTATTAAATGTATTAAAGTATTAAGTAAAATAAAATTAAAGTATTAAAATGAAAATTATAGGTTTGTTTCATCTAAAACTTCCTAATTGAAAATTGCAGTTGAGATTCAGTATTGATGTAAAGAATAGCTGGTGTTTTACAAATAGTTGTCAATGGTAATTGTAATGTAATTAATACTTAGAGCATCATGCAAGAAAATGGGCATAGTCTTGATAATACTTGCTCTGGGTCCCTCATAAATTACAATTGCTTTCTAGAAAATCAAGCACTGGGAAGGACTTATGTTGGTACCATGGAAAAGGGAGTTAGGAGTTTGTTTAGATTTAAAATTCTAAGACACCCAGCTCTAGGTCACCCCACTCTAGGTCTAGACCATACACTCAAGAGACCCCTTTAACATCTCTTCAATTCCAACTCAACTTTAAGAGGCATTTTTAATGGTCAAAAAGAAGTATTGCAAGTAACTACTGCTTTATGACTCACATTTCTAACACATTTCCCATATAAAAAGAAGTTGAGTTTCTGTTTCCATATTGGGCTGCCAACTCAACCAAACCACAGGTATGACGTATAGCCGCTCAAACCTTCTGCATACCTGTAACCCAGGAATGACCTGGAGCAAGAAAGGCTAGAAATTATAGTTCTTCACCATTAGACTCTGAGGCCCTAACAACCACAGAGTGGACTGTACCCTGAGGTGGACCAGAAGTGAGTCAGAACTGGATCAGCTTTTAAGAGTGGGTTCCAGTCTAGCTGGTCAGTTGCCCCATTTCTAAACACTCTGAGCTACAACCTGGGCAGTGAAAGCAATAGCAACATATTTCTTAGTTATAAATTTGAGTAGTAACTTTAGTATATAGTTAGTAGTGACTTTATTGACAACTTTTTTATATAGACTAACTAAATTAACTAAAGTGACTAGCTAAGTAAAAGTGAGCAAACCATTCCACTTCCAGGAACTGAGTTATGGCATTTATAAGATAAAAGTCTTGAACACAGTGACAACTAGTAAACTATAAAATTCTATTCAGGTTTATGACAAGAAACATCAACTTTATATAATTTAGGGAGTAAGTATTAAAATGAAAATTCTAGGTTTGGTTCACCTAAAGCTCTCTAAGGTATTTTTAAAAATTATTACACTTAAGTCAATCTTGGGAGTTAAAAGATGCTTAACTGATAGAACCCTGGATTTCATTAATAATAGGTTATAAACTTCATTAAAATCCCTATACTTCATTAAAACCCCTAATATTTTTAGTCTAAGTTAGAATAAAATTTCAGTTTTAGATAAAAATGTTTAGATTGTAATTCATTTGAATAGTACTTGATATTCCCTGACAATGATGATTTTATGAAATACTGTATTGACTGTCTACATGTAGATTTCATCTTAAATTGACTCCTTTATTATGTGGGCTCATTGGTGGTATGATATCTTTTATTTCTTTTTAAGGTTCCAATAACACCTAACTCTGTACTCTCAATATAGTCATCATTCAATAATTTAATTATCGACTGAATCTAGGCAGTCAGCGGGGGAAGGACATTGCTACTGGTGTGGACATTCCCCTGATTAAACGCCACTTTTGCCTTGCTAGCTAATCAGTCAGCAAACTAACCATGGAACATGCTTCATCTTCCCCTTTCAAGAAGGTCATGGCTGAGAATGAGATCCAGAGTGATCCTATTAGGAAGATTTTATGTATACTCTATCACGGAGATAAAAGGTCCAGGTGCCTCTCACATTTCCCCGTGGGCTATCCTTGAAGTTTTGACATTTCTAGAGCAGTCCCAACACCCCACACTCTCACTGTCAATGCCTGATTATATTCTAAAAGGCAACTGTTATTTGTTGTATTAGGGTTCTTGGGAGAGAGCCTGGAGAGTAGGGAGGGAAGGAGGGTGAGGAAGAAAGAGAGAGAGAGAGAGAGACTGATTTTAAGGAAGTATCACAGGATAGTTGTTGGTAAATCCAAAATCTGCAGGGCAGGCTGACAGGCCCAAGACCTGAGGACTAGCTGATGTTACACCTCCACCTGGGGTCTGAAGGCAGTCTTGAGGCAGAATTTCTTCCTCAGGGGACTTTGGTCATTTCTCTTAAGGCTTTCAATTGCCTGGAGAAGGCCCACACACATGGTAGAAGGTGATGTGCTTGATTCAAATTTCTACTAGTTTAAATACTAATCCTACCTAATTTCTAATTCCTTCAAAGCAACATTTAGACTCATGTTTGCCCAAAACATCTGGGCACTAAAACTTAGGCAATTGTGACACACAAAAAATTACTACACGTATCAAAGCAGAAAAAAGGATTTTGACAATTCTGGGTAACTTTTGCAAGTTCTTGTTTCGTTATTGTAAATAGTGCTCAAATAACAGTGCTCATGTTTATAATTTTTCTAATTTGAAAGAAAAACACTTTTTTTCCCATCTTTTACTGCATCTTCCCACTGAATCTTGCTTTGAAATTTGCTCCATGATTATTATATGTTGGTTGTCAGGCTATACAGAAATAAAAAATGCATGACCCAAAAAGTATTGCTTCCAACCTCAAGGGGTAAGAAGAGAACAGCGGGCAAACCTTTGTGGTGCTAGGGGATTTCTGCTTTGAGTTTCCCTAGGACAACAGAGAAAGAAAATTTAGTAAGTAAATTGGCATATTGGTGTTACCTACATGCATAGACCTGTTGGTTTTCTCCAGGTGGTACACTTCTTCTCACTGTACAATGATGAGAAATTTGATTTCCCCTGGAGCTGAGTCTTGGGGCATAAGTCCAAGAAAGTCTTGTAAACTCATCATTCCCCTCCCCGATACACACACAGCTAAATACATTTAGTCTTTCAGTTGCCCAAGGAGATAAAATTGCCTCAATGGCATCTTCTCTTTATGTCTGTTTGCAACTTTACAAAAATCTCCTCCAGTTTTATATTCATTAGACTCTACATTTTTAAATAGGCCTCATAGTTACATCTGTAGCTGATGGAGCTACATCTTAGGGACAGAGCAGACAAGAGTGCTGGCCCGTCACTGAGACCAAGACAAAACCTCTTTTCTCCTAGTAGCCTGGAAATAAGATTATGTTGACCTGTCACTGGTTGTTTTTAGAGCCAGTGAGGCATTAAACTCACCTCAAGTTTAAGCCTTCATCCTCTAGGTGCTGCTGAGAAACCACTGCCAAGAGGAAGTGAATTCTAGGAACTGGTGTATCCACAAACATAACCCCTTGAATTTGAGCTTTTGTTCACTACAGGTCCTGGCAGGCTTTCTCTCTCCTCAGTGACATTAGTACACAGAGCGGGAAGAGAAGCTGGGGTGATAAAAAGGAAGATGGGACAAGACCTGGAACTTTCAGAGACAAACCTCAGAGAGTACCTTTTGCTTCCTAGACCTGAGCCTTTTTGTTTGTTTGTTTGTTTTCTAAATACCCTCAAGGGAATAAAGACAGCTACCATGAATTCTTCCCCTTCCAGAGCTGAGACCATTCTCTTCTGTTTTAACTCAAAAGCCTCCCAGTTTTCTTCCCATTCCCCCCCCACCTTGGTTCCCAGGCATTAGCCCTAATCTGGTGAGGACACAGAGGTTGAAAAATCTTGCATTTTACCCAAAATGTCAAGGGCTGTGGCTTTTCAATGGTTCCAGACACGCCTGTAATTGATTTCTAATGTGTTGAGGGAAGCAAGCAGACCTGTGTTTCTCAATTATTCTCCTCACATGCTTAAAATTCTAGTGTACCATTAGACCCCGGAATGTTTCAGAGAGTTCCACAGAAAATGGAATTATTAAAAAGCAAAGCCTGAGGCAGATACTATTTAATAAAGTTACAAAACTGCTTCAGATTCTGCAAGTGAAAGAAAAATGGTTAGTGTAAGACCTATTCTGCTTTTTAAAATGGTTCTCACACATTCTTTATATATTCTGAAATTAAACGTTTTATTCCATTTAGATGACTTCTGCATATTAACAAGTTTGGAGTGTGACTCCAGGGCAAATTTTGTGCTTCTTTTTCTATGTTTTGTTCTCCCAGTTCTTCAGAGGGATTACATTAGCTCAAGTCTTTTAAAAAAAAAAAATTACTGCCTGAAGAAATTTAAGTCTCTCCTATTCTTTAGTAGGCAAATAAGATCAGGTTCATCTCTCCCCATAGGCGCATCTCATGGAAATTATAGTTAAAGGATGTCGCAAGAGCCTTGAATCAGAGGAAGAAAACTTTGGATGATGCAAATATTTGCCAACATCAGGCTGTGACAACAGAGATCCACAGCAGGGTCACCCAGATGCCAGCTGGAGCTAGGTGGTGGTATTCCCCTCATACTTCCTTCAGGACAGGATATGCAGTTTTAAGGTAGAATTAAAATTATTTTGGTTTGCAAATGTTTCAGAATATTGGAGTATCTCAAGAATAAAAGTAATTTTGCAAAACCACTGTGAGTAGGACTGGGTTGCTGTACAAGTACTTCTCACTACTCTGGGATCCGTTTAACTCCAAAATTCTTTCGATATTGATGCAGGCGACAGCATTTGAGTAGGCCAGAGGGCAATTCCTACAGGTGGTATTCTATGAATATCAGGTTAAATCACAGGAGGAAAAAAAGATGAACTGGAAGGGGAAAGAGTAGAATTAGAAGATGTAAATGGTGGGGGGCAGGTAAGAGGAGAAACAATATTTTTAAAGAGAATCTGTTTTTGTTGGAGATATAAATTGCTTCAAAAAACTACTTCCATGATCACAGGTTCCTGGGAGCAAGTTAAGTGATACTAGTGTCTGAGTTGAGAAACGAGCAAGGCATCCTAATCCTAGGTCAATCTAACAGTAGTGCCTTAGGTAGTTGCCGGCTTTCTGTGTATTTTTAACCCACAATCCCAACAAAACTAACATTTGCAAAATAAAATGGAAATGAAAATCAAGACTTTTTAGCTAGCCACAACAGTATCTAACCAAAATTACTAGCCTTTTTTCCTTCAGCTGTACTCTTTTTTCTTTTCATTTTTATTTATTTATTGCCGTTAGTTATGATAATTACTTATTTATTTCTCTTAATAAGGCCAGTACTTGATTACAGATTGAAGTCAGCCCCAAAAGCAAACCAAACACATGTAACTTCACAGAATATATTATGTCAAAAAAATCATCTATAAATTTCTTCAGGTTTAAGCAGTTTTGTCAAGGGGTTAAGAAACAAATTACATTATGTGCTAGATTATAATGCATGGTCTGATTTGGTTTTGTCCAATTTTCTTGGTAGGTATTGCTTATCTTATTTCACACATAAAGAAATATTTTGGAGGGTGTAATTGCCTGTATTCTTATTGATAAATGCTGGAATGGTGATTTATTCCCATATCTGTCTGACTTGAACTTTCTTCCATTAGTTCGTGTTTTTTTTTTTTTCTGGTACTAGGGATTGAACTCAGGGGTAATTGATCACTGAGCCACATCCCCAGCCCTATTTTGTATTTTATTTAGAGACAGGGTCTCACTGAGTTGCTTAGTGCATTGCCTTTGCTGAGGCTGTCTTTGAACTCATGATCCTCCTGCCTCAGCCTCCTGAGCTGCTGGGATTAGAGGCGGGTGCCACCATGCCTGGCCATTAGCTCTTAATATATTTCCCAATGTAGGGGAAAGTATTCTTTGAAGAATCAATTCAGAAACCTCCATAAAAAGATGCAATAACTTCTGATAAATTTGCTCTTGAAATACATATATTATATGATTAACAAGATAGACTTAGTAATATGTGACCTGAGCAAGTCATCAACCTTCATGTGCCTGTTTCCTGATCTGTAACATTACGTTAATGTAGTAACCTTATAGCAGCAAACAGCAGTGAAACAATAGAGAATCCAGAGACATCACCCACATCTGCTCACCTGATTTATAACAAAGTGATATTGCTGTGCAGCAGGAAAGGATGATCACTTAAATAAACGGGCCTCAGTTAACTGAGTACCCATGTGGAAAGATACCAATGTTAATCTTCAGTTCACATCATTCCTCAAATTCTATTCCAAATGTACTGAGGACTTACATGTGAAATTGAAAGCAATACAATGCTTAGAATTACAGGAGAACAACTTCATTACCTTAGAATAGACAAGTATTTCTTAAACTAAAAAGGAAAATGCTATAATGCAGGAAAAAAATAGGACTACAAGAAAAATAAGACTGTAAGCTTAAGCTCATAAAGAGGATTATTAAAAGTGAATAGTCAATCCATAGAAAAGGATTTTTCCAACACATATATAACTGATGCTAATCCAAAATATTGAATACCAAAAAAAATCTATTTAAAAGACAGATTGTTATGAAGGTTAAATAAATTAATACAGGTTTACAGTAGAATTTGGCATAGAATGTTGCATAAACTTGATATATGCTAGTATGTGTAGCAGTTATCAGAACAAATGTCCCAGACCCTACTGTTTGGAATTTCTGTCTTTTTCCAGTCAATGTGTCTCAGGTTTGGGGTTTGGAAAATATGGTAACCATAGTAATGAGGCACCAGGAACTATATCTCTAGAATTCAAAATATGTGATTTAACAATAGGTAGAGTCATCTTTATTTTCCCAATATTGCAGTATTTGCTGCTCTTTTCTACTGCTGTGTGCTGACTGGAAAGTGTAAATGAAGGAGTGATATTACAACCTGAATTAGCTCAGAGGGCAAAGTGTGAGGGCCTTGTGCCTCCTTCCTCCCTGTCCCCTCTCCATGGAAATCATCACCATTTCACAGATCTCTGGGTTCTGGAGGGCTGCCAGGACCCCAGAGCCTGTCATCCAGGGTCCTGGGCTCAGGGACTCTGTCCTGAGTCCTCACATCCTCACACTCAAGCCAGTCTGGAGCTGACTCCTTCCAAGGGGCCTAGAGTCCCTAAAAGCTTCATAGTCACCAAAGGTCTTCATCCTCGTCATCACTACCTTCTACCCCAAGTGCTGCCTAAACTGGAGTCTCTTCCAGTTCCATGTGAAAACGCTTCCAGGACTCTGTCCTCTTGGGCTCCTGATTACTCCTTCCTCTTCAGCTACCCACTCTCATGGCCTTCTTTACACTTTGTCATAATCTGAGGAGCAATTGCTCCTTATAAGCAATAAATTCAAACACCCAACTCTCTATGCACAAACCATGTTCTTTCAGTTCTCTTTTTTCTATTCTAATGACACTGGTTCTTTAACTTGAGCAAAACCACTATCTCCTGAACACCTTCACTTCCAGTTATCAGTTTAGGAATGAATTGTGTGCCTCAAAAATTCATGTTAAAGCTCTAATCCCCAGTACTTTGGGAATATGACCATTTGTAAAGAGGTAAATAAGATAAACTAAGGACACATGGCAGGTCCTAATCCAATATGACTAGTGTCCTTATAAGAAGAGGAGAGCAGAATGCAGCACACATGTGCACAGAGAAAAAGACTACTGCAATGAGTGAGTGTTACATAAAGATGGGGGGGGGCTTAAATAACAGCAACGTATCTTCTTATTCTAGAAGCTGGAGGTTCAAGATCAGTCTCTCAGTAGCTTTAGGCCTCTCTCTTTGGCTGGCAGATGGCCATTTTCTCACTGTGTCCTCGTGTAGTCTTTACAGTTTAATTTCCATTTAAAAAGAAAAAAAAGATATGTTATTTAATTACCACATGAGAATCACCCTGCTATTTTGTCCCACAAATTTTAGTACTTTACAGGTGGTGAAAAAGTAGTACATATTAAATAAGAAAATGTAAGAAAGTTAATTTTTTTTGGCTTTTTGGATTTTGGGTGTTTTTTTTTTTTTCAGATTGTTTCTACAATGATTATAATACCTGGAAAGAACATTTGCTCATTCATGAAAATCTGAAAGTAGCTAAGAGAAATAATTTGCAAGTCCTCTACAAATGTTGGTTTGATAGTCCTTCCATTATTGTTTTTTGGTAACAAGTTAAAATTTTTAAAAGCATCACTTCAATATTTATGAAAAACACATCAAGCATGCTCCTGTTTGAACTTTCCAACAAGGTTCCTGGGGAGGTGAATAATGCTGGCATACAGCAGAACCCCTATTAATCTAGCCCAGTTCAAGAGTGTGGTTTAACCTATATGAAATTCTTAGGGCCTCTTTATATTCCTATTACTGTTGTTTTTCTTTTCTAGCTCACAGCAAAAAAAAAAAAAAAAAAAAAAAAAAAAAAAAAAAAAAACTTCATGATTCCTTTCCCATAGGTGGCACCCTATACAGGTGAACCACCTGGCTTACCTGAAGATGCAACCTCCTAGCTAGGGATGATAGCATCCTAGGCAATTAGCTCAATGGCTCCTTATTGGCTTTCATATCACTGATTTGCACTTAAACAATAGCACCTAGCATAAGTAATTCCCTTTATGTTTCCCCTTTACTCAAGATCCTGCTTGACCTCTAATCTGTCTTTTACCTTGTACCTACAATACTGTCTGGTTCCTTTCAGGCTACATGTCCTTCCTGTAAGCCCATCTATAATCTTTTGCATTCTGGGGAAAAGTAAATACATAGACCCACACACTATAAAAGCTTGACTCCCACCTTGGTAAATATGCCATTATAATGAACTAGGCAGCCAAGTTTAAATTTAGAATTCTTGGACTCCTCAGAGTTGCATCTGAATCTGGCCACATGGGAAAAACTGCTCATACCAGCTTCAGAGCAAGGCCCAATCCTTTCTTTTTCTACCATATTCTATAATACCCCCAAAAGGTCATGCACATGCATATGTAGCCAGCCCTCACACCAGTGCCACTTGACCTCTTAAAGCATGGACAGGCTCTGAAAACAAACTTGAAACCATTTGGGGGAGAAATTCCAGGGTTCCAGGTTCCTATAGAAGGATGATTTGATAGGATTTGCACCTTTTCCAAATTTTCCTTTGATCAGCATCATAAGTGTGTCAATTTTATTAGTCTTTTCAAAGAATCAGATTTATGGATCATATGTTGTATCTGTGTTATTTCTTTAAATTATTTATTTTCATTCTTTTGCTTTTTAGATTTATTTTTAGAATTTCATGCTAATCCTGTACCACCTCTTTTGTTCTGTTCTTTGCATTATTCTTAGTATAACTTGATCTAGTAACTATTAATATATATTTTTAAATGTATCTCAATATTCTTATAGTTATTATTTAATTTCTTCAGATAAAATATATAAACCTTACAACAATACATTTTAATTTATCTCTGTCATAATCTTTTTTTGCTATTTGTCATATATATCTGTAAAAATCCAAAATTACAGAGCAATAATTTTTATTTAAGCCATCATATATCTTTTAAATGCATTAAAGTATATGATACATATGTATATGTACATGATATATAAGTATATGTAGGTATATACACATTCTTTCTAGTGAGAATTTAGAGAATTTAAAAATCTCTCATTAAAAGTCATACAATGTTTTTCGTACTGAGAGAAAAATAATTTTCCATAGTGAAAGTGGAAACTAAAAATAAAAACTGAAAAGCATATAGTAAGTTCTAAAAATCTATTCAAGACTTTAAATAATATGTTCACTACTATTTTGTGGTTTGTGACTCAGGAAATCAAGTGATATAATCCAATATACTGTACTAATTAATTTGTATGTTACTTTCATCTATATACTTACCATTTCTAATGTTCTTCATTTCTTCCTGTATTTCAGCTTGCAATCTAGTATAGTATTCCTGAAGGTAACAGAGAGCTTCCTTCATGATTTTTCTAGTGTATATCTAATGAAAGTGAATTATCTGCAGTTTTTATTTTTCTGGGTCCTTTTTAAAATTTGAACTTTTTAAAAGATAGCTTCACTAGACACAGGTTGACAGTTCCTTTCAGCATTTTGAAAATGAGACCCTGTTCTGGACATCACTGCTTTTGTTAACAAAGTCAATTATGAATCTATTGTTGTTCTCCCGTATGTAATGTGTCCTTTTTCTTTGGTTGCTTTCAATATTTTTATCTTCATTTATGGCTTTGCAGTTTGACTATGATACAGTTGGGTGTGCTTTTCTCTGCATGAATCCTTTTTGAGTTTCCTTAGCTTCTTAGGTCTATAATTATTCCAACTTCTTTAAGTACAGACTCTTTTCATTATACTAGAAGCTCTTTCATGTCCCTTTGTAGTCCTTATTCCTTTGGCACAAACTTCTGGTTAAACTTCCTGTTTTGTGAGACCCTGATCTTTAAATTTTGTCTTTTTCATCTTCAAAAGTACTGAGACCAAACTTTAAGACATTCTGAAATAATGAGTTTTCAATGGCAAGACCAACTCCAGTGTTCTACTAATCTCTGACTTCTCATTTTCCCTCAGATTTGGGGGCCTTGTGACGATTTAATATACCATTAGCTGATTTTAAGAGGAAAAGTTCAGGATTTAAAAATATATATATTTTTTAAACTTAACTCTATTTTTTCAAGAAATTAGTTATTTAGAGCATAAAGATTTCACCAAATTAAATAGCCCTGCATATTACCAGGAATATAAGTCTCTAATTTTAAATAGATCCAAAATGCTTTTGATTACTAAATAAGAACCCATATTTAGGGATAGGGATATAGCTTAGTTAGTAGAGTGCTTCCCTCGCATGTACAAGGCCCTGGGTTCAATCCCCAGAACCACAGAAAAAAAGAACCCATATTTACTAGAGAACACTTCCAAAAAAGACACATATGCTTTCTAAAATAATGAGAATCTAGAGAATAAAATAGCTCTGTTTATTAATGGCCGCACAGTGTTGTTTGTATTGGAAAGAAAATGACAATTCTCCATTGTGGAAGTGGAAGCTAAGGAAAACACACAGAAAGTGCTGGAAAACTTCTCAAGTCTTCCAACTGTTCCTCTCTATTTTGCAGTTGTGGTTCCAGAAATCAAATGATAACCTTCAATTTCATGTAGAAATTGATTTGAGAGGTTTTCCTCAAAATAAAATAATAAAAAATCTATTCATTTTAGATGCTCTTTTAGCTTAATGTAAAACAAAAGTGACCTGAAGGTACAGCCAATATTTGTAATGGTAATTTGTTTAAGATGTATCTTCATTAATTTTGAAACAAACTGCTATGGAGGAAAAAAAAAAAAGATAAAAATATACCACAGGAAAACTTTCCACCTCTTTGTTCCAAAATTCCACTTAAAAATTATTTTCCAGAGCATTTTGATACTGACAATATAAATATTGTCTATAAGATTAAGTTTAAAAGCTTTATAATCTTAATATATTTAGCTTGTATCTATCTTTATCAAACAAACCAGACAAATTAATTACAAATATTAAAAACCCGGTATTTCCTTATACCAGGTTGCTTTTCTCAGGTAGTATTGGATTCTGGTTAAAATGAATCACAATGTTCACACTAGCTAAAAAGAATGTGTATGATTTTTCAATTAATCTTTAACTACACTGGTCAATGTAGAGAAACAACTGATCCTCTTGTTCCTGGTACAAGAGCTCTTTTTAAAAATACCTGGCCATACACAGCCAAGTTCTACAAGACTTTTAAAGAAGAACTAATACCAATACTCTTCAATTTATTTCAGGAAATAGAAAAAAAAAGGAGCACTTCTAAACTCATTCTATGAGTCCAATATCACCCTGATTCCAAAACCAGGCAAAGAAACATCAAAGAAAGACAACATCAGATGAATATCTCTAATTAACATAGATGCAAAAGTTCTCAATAAAATTCTGGCAAATCAAATATCAAAAAGATCATACACCACGATCAAGTGGGATTTATCCCAGGGATGCAAGGTTGGTTCAACAAACAGAAATCAATAATGTAATTCATCACATCAATAGACTTAAAGATAAGAACCATATGATCATCTCAACAGATGCAGAAAAAGCATTTGACAAAATACAGCACCCCTTTATGTTCAAAGCTCTAGAAAAACTAGGGATATCAGGAACATATCTCAATATCATAAAGGCTATCTATGCAAAACCTTAGGCCAACATCATTCTAAATGGAGAAAAATTGAAGGCATTCCCTCTAAAAACTGGAACAAGGCGGGGATGCCTTCTTTCACCACTTCTATTTAACATAGTTCTTGAAAAACTGGCCAGAGCAATTAGACAGATGAAAGAAATCAAAGGGGTACATATAGGAAAAGAAGAACCCAAATTGGCACTATTTGCTGATGATATAATTCTATACCCAGAAGACCCCAAAAATTCCACCAGAAAACTTCTAGAGCTAGTAAATGAATTCAGCAAAGTAGCAGGATATAAAATCAACACCCATAAATCAAATGCATTTCTGTATATCAGTGACAAATCCTCTGAAAGGGAAATGAGAAAAATTACCCCATTTACAATAGCCTCAAAAAAAAAAATACTTGGGAATCAACTTAATGAAAGAGGTGAAAGATCTATATAATGAAAATTACAGAACCATAAAGAAAGAAATCAAAGAAGACATTAGAAGATGGAAAGAGCTACCTTGCTCTTGGATAGGCAGAATTAATATTATCCAAATAACCATACTACCAAAAGCACTAAACATATTTAATGCAATTCCAATAAAAATCCCAATGGCATTTCTCATAGAAATAGAAAAAGCAGTCATTAAATTCATCTAGAAAAATAAGAGACCCAGAATAGCTAAAGCAATCCTTAGCAGGAAGAGAAAAGCAGGTGGCATCACTATACCAGACCTTAAACTATACTACAGAGCAATAGTAACAAAAACAGCATGGTATTGGCACCAAAACAGACTGGTAGACCAATGGTACAGAATAGAGGACACAGATACTAATCCACAAAATTACAATTATCTTATATTAGACAAAGGTGCCAAGAACATACATTAGAGAAATGTATGTAGCCTCTTCAACAAATGGTGCTGGGAAAACTGGAAATCCATATGCAACAAAATGAAAGTAAACCCCTCTCTCTCACCATACACAAAACTCAATTCAAAGTGGATCAAGGACCTAGGAATAAAACTGAGACCCTGCACCTATTAGAAAAAAAAGTAGGACCAAATCTTCATCATGTTGGTTTAGGCCCCAACTTCCTATTTAATAAGACTCCTTTAGCACCAGAATTAAAATCAAGAATCAATAAATAGGATGGACTCAAACTAAAATGTTTCTTCTCAGCAAAAGAAACAATCTGTGAGGTGAATAGAGAGCCTACATCTTGGAAGCAAATCTTTACCCCCTCACACTTCAGATAGAGCACTAATCTCTAGGGTGTATAAAGAATCAAAAAGCTAAGCACCAAAAAAACAAATAACCCAATCAATAAATGGGCCAAGGACCTGAACAGACACCTCTCAGAAGATAATATACAATCAATCAACAAATATATGAAAAAAATGTTCATCATCGCTAGTAATTAGATAAATACAAATCAAAACTCTCTAAGATTTCATCTCACTCAAATCAGAGTGGCAGCTATTATGAAGACAAATAACAAGAAGTGTTGGCAAGGATGTGGGGGAAATGGTACACTTATGCATTGCTGGTGGGACTGCAAATTGCAGCAGCCAATATGGAAAGCAGTATGGAGATTTCTTGGAAAATTGGGAATGGAACCACCATTTGACCCAGCTATCCCTCTTCGAAGTCTATACCCAAAGGACTTAAAAACAGCATACTATAGAGACATAGCCATGTCAATGTTTATAGCAGCACAAGTCACAATAGCTAAACTGTGGAACCAACCTAGATACCCTTCAGTAAATGAATGGATAAAGAAAATTTGGTGATATACACAATGGAATATTACTCAGTATTAAAAGAGAATAAAATCATGGCATAGAGTTAGAGAACATAATGCTAAGTGAAGTTAGCCAATCCCAAAAAACCAAATGCTGAATGTTTTCTCTGATATAAGGAGGCTGATTCATAGTGGGTAGGGAGCGGGAGCATGGGAGGAATAGATGAACTCAAGATAGGGCAGAGGGGTTGGAGGGGAAGGGAAGGGACATGGAGTTAGAAATGATGGTGGAATGTGATGGACATTATTATCCAAAGTAAAGGTATGAAGACATGATTTGGTGTGAATATACTTTGTATACAACCAGAGATACGAAAAATTGTGCTCTATATGTGTAATAAGCATCGTAATGCATTCCACTGTCATATATAAATTTTAAAAGTTACTTAAAAAAATACCTGGCCATAGTCTGCTTTAGAATGACATGGTTCCCTTTATCATTAAATTCTTTCCCAGGTATGTTAATAATTGATACTTCTAAATGCTCCAGTTTTTTTCCTTATGTCTATTCTAAGAAAAATGACTGCTCTTTCTATTTTATTGCTGTTTTTCTAAAAATTTTCTAGTCTCTAAGTGGATTCAAGAAAGGGGTATTCTGCAACCTCCCATGTAAGCAGTCCCTCTCACTTCCTGCTACTTCCTTTTTACACCAGTATTTCAGTAACTTCTCCCAGCCCAAACCATTGCAGGAGCCCAACTTACTGCCCCAGGTTGCAGTTATTTAATGTCTGTCTTGTGCCAAAGTAATGACCTTTAGGGACCCACACAGGGTATTCTAGGGATAAGTAACCTCAGGATCCACATAGCACATTGCTGACTAAAAAAGCCCTAGAGATTTATGTAACACATCCTTGGACATCCCAAATCATCATTATTTATTTTCACATCAATTTGAACTTTGTCCACTTGGTGGCAAACTTTGAGGGGAATCCAACAGTACTGTAATGATCTGTTTCTTAATTGAGGGGGTAGATACACAGGATTTTGTATGATTAAATGATTACTTATCTATAACATACAACTTACATACAATTTATATCCTACTTATATATAATGTACACTAATATATTGTACAACTTATAACCTACTTATATATAACATGCAACTTCTATTATATAGATCCAATATCTCACAATACTAAAAAAATTGAAAATGGGAGTCATACAGATTAAAACTAAAGTGAAACTCTTTTTTCACCCATCAAATGGACAAAAATTAAAAACCTAATAATACTCATGGATGGTAAGGAGGAGGAAAGCCAGCCATGCTTATAAGTTGGAGGATGTAAATTGTACAGTCTTTAAGGAAGGAAATCGGTCTATCTGTCAAAAGGTCATTTCTTTGTCCTTACAATTTGTCTTTGTAAATATATTCAATAGATATACTGAGTTGAAGACTAATGGGTACAAGGGCATTTGATGAAGCATTGGTCATCATAGCAAGATATTAGAAACATTTAGATGTCCAGCAAAAATCGATTGCTTAATAAAAAGACCAGCTCTGATACTCTTAAAAAAATAAGGTAGCTTTTTATCTTCTGATAGGGAATGAATCCTATAATGGCAGTAAAAAAAGTAAGGAGAAATTCCAAAACAGAATGAATGGTGCTCTCAAAAAGGGCCTACAGTTGAGTACGGCTGCGATGAACAGCATGTCCAAGGACTCAGAGGGAAACAAACTAGAAATATAAGCAGTGGTGAGGTCCTGAAGACCCCTGAATACTATGCTAAACGGCTTGCCCTTTATCTTGAATAAAATGGAGATCTCCTAAAACATTTTTAGGAGGAAGATGATTGGGCCTGAATTACTACAATTCCCCAGCACTGTGTAGGTAGAGATGGGAGGTGAGTGGTAAGACTGGAGGTGAGAAAGCCAATTGGGAAGCCAGGAGCAATGAAGAGTCCACAGTGGAGAGGAACAGGAAGAAGTAAGTTGGTCCAGACCTACTGAGCAATCAGACATGAGGAAGGAGAAAGAAGAAAGTCTAGAATGTCTCCCGGTGGTCAGATGAGGTCACTGGCTGGGGATTGTACACTCATGTAAAAATGGAATACAGAGGGACTTCAGGTTTGCAATGAAGGTGTTCAGTGACAAAAAGCAAAATTTAATAGACTTTGCTTCAGATTTTTCGCATGGGAACAGCTTAAATAATATGCCAAAATTTGAAGCAGCACAATTTTTATCAATTTTACTGCATTAGTCAATGTTTTTCTAATAATAAAGCATGTAATACACCACAGAGAAAATCTGCACTAATTCCAATATTTATTTCTTAGAAGATTAGAAATGAGGTAATTACATAAGGGAAGGAGTTGGTTTTGTGTTTTCCAGCAGGGACATGTTCTGGTTTTGTTATTGTTGCTTTTTAAACAGCTGAAGGCAAGTCTGAGCAGTGCTATTCATAATAGAATCAGTTTGAAAAAAAAATCCCAAGTTCCAGATACTGGCAAAACATAGCTCTCCTCATTAAAATGCAAGAGAGGAAAAATGGCCAAATGATAAATTTAACATAACACCAACTAATATGCCAAGGAGGAAATAACTGGAGAATTTCATTAGTATTTTAAAATAATGTCAAGAAACTCTTGAGTGGGGAGTGTAAGGGCAAATTTGAAGGATGGTAAAAATAAAATTGAAGCCTCCAGTCCATTTCAGAGAAGAGTATGGAGAGAAGTCTGTACTTGGCTGTCTTTGCAATCCACAATTCCTAATTTGCTATTTAGAATTCCCTTTATGGGGCTAGGGGTGGAGCTCAGTGGTAGAGTGCAAGTCCCTGAGTTCCTACTACCTTACTACCTATTTCCCCTACTATGGGGGTGGCGGGGCGGGGGGGAGATGCATACCTTATTATGTAATTCTTGTATTTCTTTTTGCTTCCAAGATAGAGGGAAATTTTCCTGTCTCCAATTGATGTGGCAGCCATCTTGGGTGGAATCCCTATTGAATATAATACTTGGAACACAGGATGTGCTGCTAACTTACCCCTCTCTAGTCACCAAGAATATCTTCAAAAGCTGGAGGGGCATGCTCAGAATTGGAGGATAGGACTGTAAAGAGCTGGAAACAGGAGAAGCTGTTGACAAAGTCAGATGAAAGAGGATATATTGGCTATCTTTTTTTTTTTTAATATTGGCTATCTTAAAATAATAACACAGTCGTTATTATGGCTCCACGAGGTCGGAGCAGTCATGTGTGAGGGGTGAAGCCAGGAGGCATCCAGCTCCAGTTACAGCAGTGAAAGTCAGTGTTCCCTAGAAAATGGGCTGTCGCAGGAGGAGAAAATGTCCTACCAGAAACCCAAGCAGTTTTAGACAAGTCCCTCAGGGTATTTGTCTAAATCTGATAAACAACCAAGGAGATGCATGACTCTGAAGGAATCTGGGTGAGTCTAAGAGCCATTATTTTCTTAATCAGATTAAAATTAAGACCCAAAATTTCTAATGTTTTAGAATCAGGTATGACTTTAAGTAAATTGTTTAAAGATTTTTTTTCAAAGACCACTGATTTCTATGAAATGATAAGAAATAATCATTGCCTAGAGTGAAGTCAGTTCAATATTTAAAAAAAATAAAAAATGAAATGTCACAAATAAATGTGTGAAAGATGATTTGTGACTGTCATTATTTTAGCAAGCACATGCACACATTTTTGGACTATTCTAACCTATTTTAGTGACATTTCACTTCAAGATGCCATGAGGAGGAGAAAAAATCTTGGACATTTCAACAAAATATGTCTTTGCAATGCTATTCACTAAAGACATTAAATTATTGATTTGTAGAAGGAAAGGGCATAAAATAGCTAAACAGCTAACATTTCAAGTCAAATGTTAGGCTGTCTGTTAAGGCTGGCAGAATTCAAATACCCATTGGTGGTTCTCAACAGGGCTTCTCAGGAGAATCACTTGCACTTGTTAATATATCCTGGACCTATCTGGGCCTGTTTTAATGTGCATTTCTACCATAATTTAATTAGAATATCTTTCCATATATTTATTGTCCATTTTCTTTGAATTGCTAATTCTTTTCATTTTCCTAGTTTTCTCTTTTTATTCTCTTTGATTTGCAGGATCTCTGGGTTAACTAGACATATAAAAATTTCTGTTACACGGTGTTGCAAATAACTTTCATTGATTTTTTACTTATACTGTGTTTAAGATCAGTATTAAGACTAAAGTCATGAAGCCTATCACTTTATACATTTAGAATACTCTACAAACACCTGATTAGAGCATTTCTTAGAATTACTGAAGCTGAGTTTTCCAGTAAATAAAAATGATAGAAATAATCATCTGAGATATTTAACATACCAATGAGTTTTTATTAGTAAAATTGTGAAACATCATTCATACTTAATAAAATTCTAAAAATTTCTTCATGTCTTAATTTTAAATGGAGACTTCTTTAGATACATATTCTTGTTTTCAGCATATCATATACATATTCTGTCCTTTTTTCATGAGAATAGAAAAACAAAATGTCCTGTACCTCTCCCATCTCTGTTGGCTTTTTAATTGTCAAGAAATGTTCTCATTAGGAGTTTTAAGAGTATGCTAAAATGGAAATAATGGAATGTAAACCATCAGCCTCTTGTCCAGAATTAATTCACACAAAGTTCAATTTGTTCTCTTTGATCTCTAATCTAGTTAGACAATAATCCCTCTGACTTCTCCCTTTGGGTTGCTAATGATGGGGTGGGGAGGGAGAGAGTGGGTGCTAATCTCAAAGTGAATCAGAAGGTAATAGTTTTCGCTCATTGACATGTCACTTTTCTCTTAGCCTCCTTTTAAACTGATATGATTTTTTCCCTAATTTTCCTATATTTCTCTTGCAAGTAGCTATTTATTTATGTAATGGCTTTGATAAAATGAATTCAATGTTTAAAAAAATGTATTGAGGTTGTCCTGTGTGTAAGGAAGTAGAGACATGGAGACAAACAAGGTATGGATGTCTTTGCTCCAGGAGCAACTAGACAGTGTAAGGGCCCCAAAGATGTCTACTTCCTCATCTCCAAAATCTGTGAATACACTATCTTACATGGCAAAAAGGACATTGTAGGTGTAACCAAAATGAAGGACTTTGAGGCAGGAAGGTTATTCTGGAGTATTTAAGTAGACCTATCTAATCATATGAGTCCTTTAAGCAAAGATCCTTTGCTGACTGTAAACCAGAAAGATAACATGAGGGACATCAACCTGCAGTTGCTGGTTCTAAAAACAGAGGAAGAGGCCACAGCCCAAGGAATGTGGGTGGCCTTTAGACATTGGAAAAGGCAAGAAAATGGATTCTCCTCCAGTGCCTCCAGAAGAATCACGGCCCTATGTACACCTTGATTTTAGACCATGGAGATCTGCAACAGATTTCTGAGGTATAGAACTTTAAGATAACACATTTTTGTTGTTTAAGATACCAAACCTGTGGTCTTTTGTTATAGCAGCAAAAGGAAATTAATGCGGATGTGCCTCAAAAAAGTACAAAGTGGCTCAGCTTGTGAAGAATGTGCAGAACGGAGACATAAACCAAGTACTTTGGGTCCTTGGTGTTGAGCAAGATAGGGATGAGAAGGAACCACAAAGGAAGAAACCTCCCAGTTGTCATTGGAGTGTTGGGACTTTGCTAGTTATGGAAGAAAAACAAGGATATTTCAGAAGAAGAGACAAATACCCAAACCAACCTTATAATATGTTTGCATATCAATTTTCTGTGAGGGTACAGTTACGAAAAGCTTGAAAGAGGAATAAAAATACTTTTTCTCGGGAAAGCTGAAGGATACACCGCCACTCTCCGACAGATTGCAACATCAAAACAGGTGTGTGTCACTCAGCTCACCCCCCAGACATCGGGGAATTCGCATAAAATCTCTCCTAGGCTTTCCAGGGGAGGGAGTATCAAAGTGAGCCTGCATAAAGACTAGGGGGAAACTAGAGACACTGACCTCCAACCCCTCCTCCCAGCAGCAGCCAAAACGAAACCTGGCTAGCCAGCACTGGGGGAGGGGCAAGCAGAAAAAATCAAAGTGATAGAGTGCCAGGGATCCCAGCAGCCTGCAGCAGGACCCCGGAGATCCAGGCCGACTGATTCGCGCGGCCTGCCCCGCGGCTACAGAAGGCGTGGCGCCGCAGAGAAGTGATTAATTAGCAAGCAGGGAGATTAGTGACTACCATTAGGTGGAATCCCGCCAGCCAAGCCCACACTGACCCTTGGGCCGAGTACGGGATTTCAGAAGGGGAAGGAAGCGGTACAGCCCCATCCCCCACAGCGGACACTCCACCGAGGTAGTCAGCGGCCACCATCTGGGAAAGCTGAAGTATACACCGCCACTCTCCAACAGATTGCAACATCAAAACAGACTACAACATCAAAACAGCAGACACTCCACCGAGGCAATCAGTGGCCACCATCTTGGAAAGCTGAAGTATCCACCACCACTCTCTGACAGATTGCAACAACAAAACAGGAGAAACCAGGAGACTAGAGGCAAGACCCTGGCGAGTGGGCAGCTGGAAACCGCAGGCCCGCCGGCGACAGTTCACCCACTGCCTGTGTAACTGGGCGGTAGGAGAACGCCGCCCGCAGGCAACCGATCACCCACCAGTGGCCTGTGATACTGGGTGGCTGGAGACCGCCCGCCTACCGTGACTGGGAACTGAAACCAAACAGAGATAGTCCGGTCACACCCCCCATTAGGGCACCCCGGCAAGGAGCCTGGGGCCTGCCATAGCAGAGTAGTGTCGTCACTGGAGCTGGGACTTCAGTATTCCTTCCCAGCGGAATCCAAGTTAGCAGGCATAGTTTAACAACACAAAGGAGAGACATCAGAGTAATACACAACCAAAACAAAGCTATAGAAGAGAGCAGAAACACGACAATCAAAAAGAGCTGGAAAGTAACGTGGACAACATGAGAAAACAAGGGAAAAAAGGAGTACAAACAATGCAAGACAACTTAATTCTACAGGAGGACATAGAATCATCAGAAGCAGGGATAGGGAAAGAACTCAAGGCATACCTAACTCAGATGGAAAGGAATATTAGAGAAGACGTGAGACAGCAAGTCCAAGAAATAAAAGTATATTTTGAAAATGAATTAAACAAACAAATTCAAATGGCAAAGAACAAGCTCTACCAGGAGATAGAGATCTTAAAAAAAAATCAAACAATAATCCTAGAATTGCAGGAAACTATAAACCAAATTAAAAATTCAAACGAGAATATTACAAATAGACTTGATCAAGTAGAAGTCAGAACATCAGATAATGAAGACAAGGTTTATCAACTTGAAGAGAGTATAGTCAACACAGAAAAGATGCTTAAAACCCACGAGCAATCTATTCAAGAGATATGGGATGTCATAAAAAAACCAAATTTGAGAGTCATTGGGATAGAAGAAGGCACAGAGATTCAAACCAAAGGAATGGACAGCATATTAAATGAAATAATTGTAGAAAACTTCCCAGAGATGAAAGATAGAATGGATTGCCAAATCCTGGAAGCCTACAGGACCCCAAACATTCAAAACCATAATAGACCAACTCCAAGACACATAATAATGAAGATAGCCAACATACAGAACAAGGAGAGAATATTAAAAGCTACGAGAGAAAAGAGGCAGATTATATTCAGGGGTAAACCAATTAGGTTAACGACTGATTTCTCATCACAGACTTTGAAAGCGAGAAGATCCTGGAACAATGTATTTCAAACACTGAAAAATAATGGACTCCAACCAAGAATACTGTATCCAGCAAAATTGAGCTTCAGATTTGACAATGAAATTAAAATCTTTCATGATAAACAAAAGCTAAAAGAATTCGCAGCAAGAAAACCAGCACTGCAAAGTATTTTGAGCAAAATACTACAAGAAGAGGAATTGAAAAATAGTGCCCAAAACCAATAGCAGGAAGTATCTCAGTAAAGGGGGAGGAAAATAACCAAAAAGTAAAATTAGCCAAACTAAAATAAATAAATAAAGAAGCATGACTGGAAGTACAAATCATATCTCAATTGTAACCTTAAATGTTAATGGCCTAAACTCACCAATCAAGAGACATAGGCTAGTAACCTGGATCAAAAAAAAAAAAATCCAACAATATTCTGCCTTCAGGAGGCTCATATGATAGGTAAAGACATACACAGGCTGAAGGTAAAAGGTTGGGAAAAATCATACCACTCACATGGCCCTTGGAAGCAAGCAGGAGTGGCCATACTCATATCGAATAAAATCAACTTCAAACCTAAGTTAATCAAGAAGGATAAAGAAGGGCACTATATACTGTTAAAAGGAACCATCCACCAACAAGACATAACAATTATCAATGTGTATGCACCAAACAATGGAGCTGCAACGTTCATAAAACAAACCTTCCTCAAGTTCAAGAGTCAAATAGACCACAACACAATAATTATGGGTGACTTCAACACACTGCTCTCGCCATTAGACAGATCCTCTAGACAAAAACTGAATAAAGAAACTATAGAACTCAATAGCACAATCAACAACCTAGACTGAACCGACATATATAGAATATATCAACTATCATCAAGTGGATACATGTTCTTCTCAGCAGCACATGGATCCTACTCAAAGATAGACCATATATTATGCCATAAGGCAACTCTTAGTAAATATAAAGGTGTGGAGATAATACCATGCACCATATCTGACCATAATGGAATGAAATTGGAAATCAATGATAAAAGAAGGAAGGAAAAACCCTACACCACATGGAAAATGAACAATATGTTATTGAATGATCAATGGGTTACAGAAGACATAAAGGAGGAGATGAAAAAATTCTTAGAGTCAAATGATAATACAGACACAACATACCGGAATCTATGGGACACAATGAAAGCAGTTTTAAGAGGGAAATTCATTTCTTGGAGTTCTTTCCTCAAAAAAAGAAAAAACCAACAAATAAATGAACTCACACTACGCCTCAAAAATCTAGAAAAGGAAGAGCAAAACAACAGCAAATGTAGTAGAAGACAAGAAATAATTAAAATTAGAGCAGAAATCAACGAAATTGAAACAAAAACAACCATTGAAAAAATAGATAAAACTAAAAGTTGGTTCTTTGAAAAAATAAATAAGATAGACAAGCCCTTAGCCATACTAACGAAAAGAAGAAGAGAGAGAACTCAAATTACTAACATACGGGATGAAAAAGGCAATATCACAACAGACACTACAGAAATACAGTAGATAATTAGAAAGTATTTTGAAATCCTATATTCCAATAAAATAGAAGATAGTGAAGATATCGATAAATTTCTTAAGGTATATGATTTGCCCAGATTGAGACAGGAAGACACACAAAACTTAAACAGACCAATAACAAAGGAAGAAATTGAAGAAGCCATCAAAAGACTACCAACCAAGAAAAGCCCTGGACTGGATGGGTATACAGCGGAGTTCTACAAAACCTTCAAAGAAGAATTAATACCAATAGTTTTCAAGCTATTTCAAGAAATAGAAAAAGAAGGAGCTCTTCCAAACTCATTCTATGAGGCCAACATCACTCTGATCCCAAAACCACACAAAGATACTTCAAAGAAAGAAAACTACAGACCAATATCTCTAATGAACTTGGATGCAAAAATTCTCAATAAAATTCTGGCGAATCGAATACAAAAACATATCAGAAAACTTGTGCACCATGACCAAGTAGGATTCATCCCTGGGATGCAAGGCTGGTTCAATATACGGAAATCAATAAATGCTATTCACCACATCAATAGACTTAAAGACAAGAACCATATGATCATCTCGATAGATGCAGAAAAAGCATTTGACAAAGTACAGCATCCCTTTATGTTCAAAACACTAGAAAAACTAGGGATAACAGGAACTTACCTCAACATTGTAAAAGCTATATATGCTAAACCTCAGGCTAGCATCATCCTAAATGGAGAAAAACTGAAGGCATTCCCTCTAAAATCTGGAACAGGACAGGGGTGCCCTCTATCACCACTTCTATTCAATTTAGTTCTCGAAGTACTAGCCAGAGCAATTAGATAGACAAAAGAAATTAAAGGCATAAAAATAGGAAAAGAAGAAGTTAAATTATCGCTATTTGCGGATGACATGATAATATACTTAACAGACCCAAAAGGGTCTAAAAAGAAGCTGCTAGAGTTAATAAATGAATTCAGCAAAGTGGCAGGTTATAAAATCAACACGCATAAATCAAAGGCATTCCTGTATATCAGCAACAAAACCTCTGAAATGGAAATAAGGAAAACCACTCCATTCACAATATCCCCAAAGAATATAACATACTTGGGAATCAACCTAACAAAAGAGGTGAAAGATTTATACAATGAAAACTACAGAACCCTAAAAAGAGAAGTAGAAGAAGATCTTAGAAGATGGAAAGATATGCCCTGTTCATGGATAGGCAGAACTAACATCATCAAAATGGCGATATTACCAAAAGTTCTCTACAGGTTTAATGCGATGCCAATCAAAATCCCAAAGGCATTTCTTGTAGAAATAGATAAAGCAATCATGAAATTCATATGGAAAAACAAAAGACCCAGAATAGCAAAAGCAATTCTAAGCAGGAAGTGTGAATCTGGAGGTATAGCGATACCAGAGTTCAAACTGTACTACAAAGCAATAGTAACAAAAACAGCATGGTACTGGTACCAAAACAGGCGGGTGGACCAATGGTACAGAATAGAGGACACAGAGACTGATCCACAAAGTTACAACTATCTTATATTTGATAAAGGGGCTAAAAACATGCAATGGAGGAAGGATAGCATCTTCAACAAATGGTGCTGGGAAAATTGGAAATCCTTATGTAACAAAATGAAATTGAATCCCTTTCTCTCGCCAGCCACAAAAGTTAACTCAAAATGGATCAAGGAGCTAGATATCAAACCAGAGACACTGGGTCAGATAGAAGAAAAAGTTGGCTACGATCTACATATTGTGGGGTCAGGCTCCAAATTCCTTAATAGGACTCCCATAGCCCAAGAGTTAACAACAAGAATAAACAAATGGGACTTACTTAAACTAAAAAGTTTTTTCTCAGCAAGAGAAACAATAAAAGAGGTAAATAGAGAGCCTACATCCTGGGAACAAATCTTTACTCCACACACTTCAGATAGAGCCCTAATATCCAGAATGTACAAAGAACTCAAAAAATTAAATAATAAGATAACAAATAATCCAATCAACAAATGGGCCAAGGACCTGAACAGACATTTCTCAGAGGAGGACATACAATCAATCAACAAATACATGAAAAAATGCTCACCATCATTAGCAATCAGAGAAATGCAAATCAAAACCACCCTAAGATACCATCTCACTCCAGTAAGATTGACAGCCATTATGAAGTCAAACAACAATAAGTGCTGGCGAGGATGTGGGGAAAAGGGTACACTTGTACACAGCTGGTGGGACTGCAAAATGGTGAGGCCAATTTGGAAAGCAGTATGGAAATTCCTGGGAAAGCTGGGAATGGATCAGCTATAGCCTTTGACTCAGCTATAGCCCTTCTCGGATACCATTTTCATTCAACTTAACAAAATTAAGCACTCTGATAACTCTTCTGTACAACTCTTGGGAATTTATAATAAATTGGTTCAAACCCTTTGAGGAAAAATTGGTATGACATATACTAGTTTTGAATATTCACATGCCCTGCAACCAAGCAATATACACTAGAAAAACACTGACGTGGATGTGACATGAATAAAAGCTTTCATGACAATGTTGATAAAATAATGAAAAAAAGGAGATAGAAACAACTTGATCATTCCAAAGTAATGGTTAAATATATTGTGGTATATTCACATCACAACTGTGAAATAAATGCATATAAACAATTAATAGTCTAGCAAACAATGGAGAACTATATAACACAATTTTAATATTTGTTTTTTTCTTGTGATAGGTATCAAATCCAGGGCCTTGAGCATGCTAGACAAGTGCTCCATCACAGAGCTGTCCCCAGCCCATATAATTAATTAATTACTAAATTAATTTGTTGCTTGCTTGATTGATTTTTGAGACAGGGTCTCACTCAGTTGTCCAGGCCATTCTTGCACTTTCAATCTTCCTGTCTTAGCTTCCAGAGTCATTAGGATCATAGGTATATGCCACCACATCCATTTAGAACACCAATTTCCTAAAGCTCAAAAATCTAAATAATAAGTTTATATTTTATATGGAAAAAATATATGATTAATTATAAAGTTGAATGGAAGTTGCTGAAGACTAAAGTCTGCTGCCACTTTTACAAAGCTCTAAAATATTCAAGACTGAACATGGCTTAGAGATACATATAGTTTTACATGTAAAAGTACCTACAAAACCAGTAGCAACAGTTGTATATGTTCAAAATATGTCCCTAGCATAGAATGGGGGGCTGTGGTGGCAGATGGCACTCAAAAACTTCAATAGAGTGGGTAATGTTTGGTTCATTTCCTAGGTGATGATGTGTTCACTGGTGTTCATCCTATTATGTTTTTAAATTTACAAGGACTCTTTTATAGTATCAAATATTACATAATACAATTTTAATTACCTCCCAGAATTATAATATTATTTTTGCTAAGATGGCGATTCTTCCACTTCCTTCTTCCTTGAAAGTTCTTTTCTGCATTGTTGAACTTGAATGAGAGTCACAGTCTGAAAGAAGGAGAAAGTATGCTGTCGGATGATACGTACAAATGCTGTCTGAGCTCAGCTCAGAACTAATGCTCTTCCCAGACTTGATGTCACAAAATTATTATAAAATGACAGACTGAACTCTCCATTTACTCATATTGCAATTCGATGGCTCATTTTTCAGTGTGAGTCCTATCTTTAAATTATCCTGCTCAAAAGTAGATGTGGGCTTCAAGTAGTTCTTGGCTGCCAAGTGCCTTCTCATTCCATCCCCGTCGAATCAAAAATTCCATTCATGTACTTTGAAAGTTGCTGTGTTTAAATTTTTAACTGAAACATACAATGAAGGTCTTATCAAACATGTTGGAGAAACAGGAAGTAACAGTTTATAATACACTATAGTCATCTTAATTCAGATTGATTTCTCTGTACTATCACTTTTGGGGCATGTATGGCAAAAATCTCACTGCCCTCACCTTATCCATGCCTAACCAGTACTCATGCATAAAAATATCCTGATCACTGGGCTGGGGTTGTGGCTCAGTGGTAAAGCACTTGCCTCTCACGTGTGAGGCACTAGGTTTGATCCTCAGCACCACATAAAAATAAATAAAGGTATTGTGTCCACTTACAGAAAAAAAATCCTGATCACTTCTAATTTTAACCAAAGTCCTTCCCCACCACTTACCTTCTGCTAGTGACAAGGGTGTGAAGGTGTGAGGGAGTGGGGCCATGGGCAGAGGTGGGTGTTTGACCTAACATAATATGTATGATGACAGGAATTAACAGGAATCAAACTCAGATCACAGGTCATGAAGCAGATAGAGCCTGTGTATCAAAGTTATACAGCCCTGAGTTCCAGTGCCCAGCTCCACCACCTTTTAGTTGATTGACAATTGACAAGCTACTAAATTTGTCAGTGTCTTAGCTTTCTCAGCTATATAAGAAGTTAACATCACCACCCACACCATAAGGTTGTTGTGAGGATTTCATTACATTTTTAAATTATAAAAACACAAAACGGTGCCCTCTTTGTATTGGAGTATTTCTGGGCTTTCAATAGAGGTAGGTTACTTTACTTACTCATCCTTGAATGCAGATTTCTTGGCATTCCTTTTCACTGTTGAATCTGTTTCCTGAGCCACTGCAGCCACTATACCAAAAGCGGGCACACGAGTTGACCTGTTTGTCATAATACCATCGAACCACATAATCAACACAGTTTCCAGGCTTCAAGTCTTCCAAACATCTAGGATCTGGGGTGGGAAAAGGATAATGCATTACTAGAGGTTTTTCTTTACTGGGATGAAAAGTAAAAGCTTTATGAAGTTATATTTTTAAAATATGCTTTCGACACATTAGCAGACCAACTAAGAAAATATGATTCTAAATGAGGGAAAGAAGGGATCCAAAAAAAACCCCCCAAATTCTGCCTACCACCTGAAATTCTACCACTACATATTCATTCATTTAAAACAAAAGTTTTTGATCTTTATGAAACCCCAATAAAAATGCACATTTCCCTGAAAGTGTGAGAATTTATTTATTAATACTTTTGTGGGGGATTTGTTGATATGAGAAAGATAGGACTTCTTCCATTTACTTTGGATTTGATTTTAAATCAAGTTAATATTTGGAATGAAAATGACTTACACCTTCAGTTTGTTCATAGAAAGTATCACTGTGTGTGCCTAAAAAGAAAAGCCCTGAAAGTCACCAAAGGCAGGAAAATGAGAGGCTCTTTATATCACAATTCCTCTAAAGGACAACTCTTATAGGATGCTAAAAATATGACATTCTAAAATCAATTTACTAATAAATTTCAGAAATGTACCCACTGTAAGAAAGCAAAGGCGAGTCATAACAATAAAGTCATATTATACTAATGAGATTCTTCTAATCACAGAACTTCCAATCTGTTAAATCCTTTTTTCTTTTCTATTTTTTTTTTTTTTTTTGAAATGGAGTCTCACCATGTGGCCTCAAACTCATGGGCTCAAGTGACTCTCCCACCTCAGCCGACAGAGTAGCTGAGACTACAAGACCATACCACTATGCCAACAATGTTAAATCCCTTTCTATTTTGTGATTCCCCATAGTACTTTGATTCACATTTCCTACCTGAAGTTAATCCAAGGTGGGAGAAGCCAATAAATAAATTAATTAAAAGACCAAATGGATAATTGTGCCTGTGACTTTTATTGTGTGAGTTGGTTTGAGTCACAAGTTTCATTTCTCTGTAGCAAATGAGTTCTTTCTCCAGCTCTTATAAAGGCTCCTTAGACCAAATAGGAAGAAACATACTTCCTCTACCTCTGCTCTTAAAAAATAAATACTGTATATTGTATAACTTGTTTTCAAGCCAATCTAAACAGGGAAGTTGTTTTTCTTGCATATTTCACAAAAAAATGCATATATATGCCTATAAATAATTTTTCATATATATTAACTCCATAGAAAATATGTTGGTGTGCAATAAGAATTGTAATGCATTCCACTGTCATGTATTTAAAAAATAAAACCAATTTTTTAAAAAAAGAAAATATGTTGATGAATCAAAATCTAAATTTTTATCTTTTTTTCTCTTTCTTGTGCAATCAAGAGGTCAAAACCTCAAATGCCTACGTGTATGGAAGCCACATGGAAGACAACAGGGAGCAGCTGGACTATGGCAAACGGAACACAATCTTCTCTAAAGGCATTCAATTTGAAATAACATTTAAAATAAAATAAACAGCTTTAAAACTTTTATAATAAAATTGATTCCACAGTCAGCCAATTTACAAGTCTATATATAACCCAGCAAAAAAATATCTTTTGTCCTCCCTGGTGAGAGTCAGTGCATTCTTTTTTAAATGAGATTTTAGAGACCATCTTTCTGTGCCTGCCTCATGTGGTAGGTACGGCAGTTGATTGCTAGGTGTCTCTTACCTTTGTGCACCAAATTATCCTGGTGTAAAATCAGTCCAGGACTTGGAGTTCTGGTTTTCATACTCTCAAGGGTGCTGAGCAGTGGCCCGAGAGTGGCAGCAGCCTCAGATGAGGAAGTAACAACCAATCTATGAGCCCACGTCGGCTCTGGAGGCTCATTCTCCTCATGCTTGGGTCCAGGGACACTGAACTACACACACACAAAAGTATTTATATTTTTTTTTTTGGTTATGATAATATCAAATTAAAAAGTTAATTTGCTTCTGGGAACATTTGAGGAAAAATTCCGCATGGCTATGTACCCCCAACTTTCTGATACTTAACTATTTCAAATAAAAGCTCAGGAAATAAGGCCCCTTCTCTGTGTCAGGCATCTCTGAATAGCTGGGCTGTGAATTTCCCTACCACTTTGCGTAAGTGTTTATGTATACACACACACTGCCCACCTCCAAGCACAGATGCATTCCAGAGAGCTCTGTGTACAGGGTATGAATGGTGTGAGGTTGGGAGGGGGTTAACTTCATTCTTTTCTTAGTCACTGCTATAAGGAGGGAAAATAACCACTAATTTAATGTTTTCGTGGCCTTTTCTACTCATTTTATATAACACTAGAGATTTTAACAATACATTCCAAAACATGTGCCATGATTCCAATCAATTTTGAGAATGGAAATCAGGGTGGTAGAGGACAATCACACAGCTGAGATGAAAACAATAGCAATGATTTGTCATCTAATTTGATTGCTGCCCAGTCTCAGCTGAAAACTCCTGCCCTTCCTGTCACCCAGATCCCAGCTGATGCTAAAGGCTGTGGGTACTTAATTTCTAAGATATGTTGGACATCTAAGGAACAAACAATGTAATTTCAAAAGCAAATTTCTGGGACTAAAACTTTCAAGTTTCATCAAAATTCACCTTATGTAATGGAACAAGGAAGTAAACTTTTTGCTGGAAAAAAAAAGAAAAGTTGTGTCAGTTTTCTTGACCGTATTTCCAGCAGTTAGGCAAATCTTTTAGGGTAACAATTATGTTCTTTTTTTTTTCTTTTTCCCCCCTATTTGGATCCTAACTCTACGAAGTTGAATCAGTGATTCACCTCAATTCTGGTCCAGTATGGTTATTTATCCTTGCATGCTCCCCACTTGTTTGTAATTTTGTTTGTTTGTTTGCTTGCTTGCTTGCTTTTTTGGAAAAATTTATTTAAATAGGTATATCTGTGAATGAGGTAACATAGTTACCTGGGATGCTTTTTTACCCTTGTTACACTGTAACAAGAGGCAGTTGTCATCATCAGTTGCTCTCTTCTATCTCAGCTATCCTGCATTTGATGCTGTGTGCATACCTATGTGTAGGCACGTGCACACACACACACTCACACACACACACACACACACACACACACACACACACACACCAGGGTGGAAGAGCTAATTAATTCTAATACTCATGTATGTATGTTTTTAAAGTTATTAAAGTACTGCTACAGGAGTCAGATTAAGTCCATTAGAATTGGTCACTGGCCCTACACAAAAAGCACTTAATTCAGATATGATAGTAACTTTTCACTGACTTCAAAACACAAAGTGGTTTAAATGAATGTACAACTTTGTATCACTTGAGGTTCCTCTTTATTTCAGAATGATACTGTGAGTAACACAGCAGTCTGAATGTTAGCTTTTGCTACAATCATAGAACTTGAGAATTATAAGGCTAGAAGAAATTTTTCTCAGTCTCTTGCATTGGGGAGAACTATGCCCCATATCAGGAAAGAAGTACCATTGTTTTTTGCTTGCATATGTCATGATAAGCAAAATATAAGAGTTTGAAGAGTAGTTTATCAAACATTAAAAATCAACTGATATTAGTCTAACCTCAGATATACTGTCTGTAGGATGATAATGTTCCTTTGAAGTGCTCTGGGGAGCACCGTTTTCTTAAATGAATTAACCCAGCCTTTATTTCTTTACCTAACTCTGTTCTGAGACCGCCTAAGTTATTCTTTATGTCTTGTAAGCTTAAGAATGTCTGGGTTTTTTTCTCAGTCACATGGTCATTTGGGAATTTTGACAACTGTAATTTACACCACATTCTAGAATAAGCATAACTTCTTTTATAAATGAAACTATTTTCATCAATCTTCTGGATCAACATATTTTAGATATTTGAACAAATGCATAATTGTTATGGTTTGTAACTTTTATAATTTTCTTACTTATTATAAAATCAAACATTCATTGAAAGGAATTTTAGAAAACATGAACAAGGAAAAAGAAGAAATAGAAATCAGAAGTAACTCTACCCCCCAGAGATAATTATTGTTAATATTGAGGTATAATTTTTCCCAGTTAATTGTGCATATTTTTTTTAAAAAATGCTGCATGTTTGTTTTTCTATGCTTCTCATTCTTAATATATACAATGTTCCTAGTATATCTTATGATCATTCCATATATTTTACCATGACTGCAACACTATTTTAAATATAGAATATCTATAATGATAATGGTCTTTTTTGAAATTTATTTCCTTTTTTTTTCTTCTGTTATAAACCTCAGGTCTACTTTGTGGGCTGAAGAACACATATATTTAAGGCTTTGAGACAAAGTCTCCTCCAAACATGTTTTTTTTTACAAATTTGAACACTCAGCGAGAGTGTATTTCATAAACTATTACCCTTTACTAGCTATTATGATTGAAAAGATATATAATTACCAGTGTCACTGTTGAAAAATTCTCCAGCTGATCTATAGACCCCTGGCATAATCTGCCCCCTCCACACAATACGATCTCACCTGCCACTATGACCCTCAGATATACTGTCTGTAGGATGATAATGTTCCAGGACCCTTCATTTCTTCCTCTTCATTCTGCCTCAGGCTCTCAAAACCAACCCTTCACTGCAACCTATTTAGAGTTGCTCTCCATTTATAAAACTTCCAGTAACTCCTCAGTACAGAGTCTCCTCTTCTAGATAATGCAGAATACCTTCTGACTCTTCTGTACATGGCTCTGAATATACAGAGTATACCCTTTAGCCCTACCCTGTATGGAAGCAGAACATGCCAGCCCCAAATATGCCACTTTTGCATGTTGATTTATTTTGAGGCAACTGAGAAGAAGCAGATACAGAAAAAGCTATCTGCCCTTTCTCCATTTGCCTAAAAGCAGGACCTAAATTTATAAAGATGTCCTTCTTTCTCTATCAGGAAGGACAGAGTTAATCACCGAAGACCACCCTAGATTCTTATCCCAGAGTTGGCACCAGAGGACTCTACAAAACTGGCTCTTATCTTCCACTCGCTCCCCCATATATTCACCTTTCCACAATTTGCTACCCTGAAAACTCGAAATCCTTTTTGTCTTGTCACTTTTTTACAAATTTATGGTCCTTTTGTTAGGATTCTATACAAGCTCCCAGTGCTAACATCCCTTTGAGTTATTCATCACTGAATGCCCCTATGTGTTGTGTGCTGCACATGTTAATAAACTTCTGTTTGTTTGCCTCTTGTTAATCTGTCTTTTGTCAGTCAAATTTACAGAGCTCCAGACTAGAGCTTAAGAGGGTAGAGGAAAAAGAAAAATGTTCCTCCCTGCCACTATTTTATACTATTTCCTAGTTCACATATATAAACATCACAGCCCTGATAAGAGATATTGAACAATGCCATTGGTTCTTTTTCTTTATATCTTCCTTTTATTCTCTATTTTCTCTCCTTTTGTTTCAATAGCATAGAGAAGGCACTGAATAAATTCACAGACTGTTAGAGTCTTCCTATTACACTCTCTTCAGGCCAAACTTAATAAGGATGTGCAAAGAAAGAAAAAAAAAAAAGACAATTTTGGATTACTCAACTCCTCTAGGCTTTAAGGTCATAGTTTTTAGAATAAAAAAGATCAGCCCTAACATAACCTTCCAACTGTAAGAGGGGGACTTAAGCACTCATATTTAACTGGCAAAATAAACACCGATTCATTGCTAGTGGCTGCCTCTGGAGAGGAGGATAAAAAACGATCTCTGGCGAGTAAACAAATGGAAACACTGGTCACTTCTGGGGGCAGGGTGTGCATTCAGGTGTTTATTATATTATACATATTAAACCTAAAAACACAAGCCTGCCTATGGGTGCGCACATTTCTATTCCTGCCGAGCTGGCCTCCCTTAGTGGGGAAGGATGGTTCCAGTTCCAAGCAGGGGCTCACCATAGCAAAGGGCGAAAAAGAGGTGTCTGGGGCATGTGGGGGCTGACACCTGGAGTCCAGGACTGCTCCATGCAGCTGGACAAGCAGATCTGTTATCATCATGCTCTTTCAGCCTTCACGCTGATCTTTAATAGGAGGAAAACAGACTTTGCCACATCCGCAGAATCTGAATGCATGAGCTAATGAGGATCGCTGACCACGCCACACACCATTCCAAAAGGTCTTTTGGTTTCTGATTTCCAAACATTTTCCTCCTAATTCATTACCCAGAATCTTTTATATATCACAGACCAGCTCTTCAACTCTGAGCTCATGTCTGCTCTGGATGAATGCTAATTATCTTGTGCATTAGCCCTTGTGTTCAGATTCAGCCTTGTCCTAGCCTTGCAGGTCAAATTTCTCCCATTTGGGTGTGAGGATTCTGCTACTGCCAAATGGCTCCACAGCCAGCACCTTCAAGGTGTCCGGCTTCTCAGGAGTCCTTCTTGGTGGACTCTTCCCAGGGGAGAACACTTCTTTGCCAGGACTCTCAGCACTTAAAACCAAGTACTCAAAAGAAGGTTCTTTACTTGTATTTCAAGGTTGCAAGACCCTCAGGAACACCTTAAGCTTGGGTTGCACCTCCCAGATTCACTGCAGCTTTCTTTCATGGAGGTGGAATGCAGGATTTTATTCTGTTAAACCCCTCTCACACATTAGTATAATGCCCTCTAGTATGACATTGCCCAGTACAAGTTTGAACTGCTGTAATCATATACTTTTTTTAAAAAAGAACATTTTGGTAATAATCCCTTGTTTTACAGGTAAGAAAACAGACCTCAATAGAAGAGATGATTCAGTCAGATGTCAAGCAGCTATCAGTTTTCACTTCTAGAATTTCATTCATTGTGAGATAACAGGATAAACTTAACAGTCTTTGAAAAAGACCACACATATTTAATAGATGCATCCTAATTTCAGAAGTAAAATAGGAAGAATATAGTCTTTGGAGCTGAAGGAATTAAGTATTTAGTTTCATTATTGAGACTACAAACCAAATTTTCCAGGTATAGAAGCATCTCAGATTCTAAGGGTAATAAATCTATTCTCAGTGATTTATGATGCTTAGCCAGCATCTCTACATAATAAGAGTTAGTTGTTATGTAGGGTTTTATCAAGAATTTGCATTTTTGATCACAATGAAAATATTAACTTTATTTTATAAATAAGTAAATTATCATATTAGCCAATATAACCATATCTATATATATGACTAACTTAAGGCCATTTGTGAATAATTAATTTGGTCTAATTTCTGGAAATCCATTTTATTTAATTGGGTTTAATTTCTGGAAATCCATTTTACTTTTGGTCATTGGGCAAATTAAGCTAACCAGTAGGCCTGGCCCCATGTTTTTTAAGGTTTTCAATAGCATTGATTATGGCTTCTGAATAGGCTACTTCATTTAGTAGTCAGTATAATATGATTGAGCACTCTACACAATTTTATTTGCATAGAACATTCAAAGAAAATACAGATGCACTCAGACTTTATACTATTTCTCCTGTCACAGAGGCTTAGTACCCAGCTAAAATATATGCCATTGTGTTTTATATAGGTTTTTAAAGAAAATTCAACCAAAATGAAATTGTGTGTAAGTGAAATAATTTGATGATGCTATTTTTAAAAGAAGAAACACATAAATAAAATGACACTATTAACAGGTATTAAATAAGCTGGAAAGGATGTAGAAAAGAAAGCAAAGACAAATTATGGCCATATGATATGATTAATGTGGATGAGAAATGAAGCGGTTCTGATCTAAAGTAACAGAGGCAAGGAGGAGGGGAGGGTGAGCGGTGGGGAGCAGAGAGAGGGATGACAGGAACTTTCTGAAGGAGACAGTAGTGCTGGGAGGACAGGCTTACCACCTCGTCCCCAGTCTTCTTATGGATACTTGGCAGGTTGGTGGGAAGGAGAGAAAAGGACAACTGGGGAAGCAGCACTGTGAATATATTCCATGATACATGTCTGTGGAATCCCTGGGCACAAGCCAAAAAGTGTGACCATGAGGCCAAGAAAAAGGGAAGCAAATGTGCCAGTTGTCCACATGCACAACACGGGAACTCAGAACGAGAACATGGAAGAAGAAGAGAAGCAGACTGAGGACAGAGATCAGAAAAAATTAAGACTCTGATGTTTCAGGGGTAGGCAGACAAAGATGACCCCCCAACAGTGATTGACACAGAGTGCTCAGAGGGGTGGCAGGAGAACAAGAGAGGGCTCTCACAGTCAAGGAAAACAGGTTCAGCGAAACAGTGGCCACGGATTTACATGCAGAAGAGCAGTCCAGTAAGGATCTGGAAATTCAGGAGGTCACTGGTGGCCTTTCTAGCAGAATTTCAGTGGCATAGTAGAGGCAGTAGCCTGACTTCAGAGGGTTTCCTGAGTGAATGGGAAGTCAAAAGGCTTTGAATGAATGACATTGAGGGGGAGTCGTTGGTTGGGTGGGACTTCGAGGTAGAGAAAGAGGGAGAGGAAGGAGAGAAACAGGGAGAGGGGAGAGAGAAATAGAAAATGGAGGGAGGGGAAGGAGCAAGGAACAGGAGAGAAAGAGAGACAAAGAGACAGCAACGACTGGCCTGAGGAAAAATTTTATTATACAACGATAGAAAGAGATAGGATATTAGCAAGAGGGATGTGTAAATTAAGAGAGGTTTGGGGTATCTTTTAGATGGGTGAGTCTGAAGTCTCTTTACTGACTCTAGGGAAGAAGTCTGAAATATTAGTAGGAAATGGCAAACCATTGGAGCAAAATTCTGACCTTACAAGAGGTAGAAGGGAACAGGCTTCGGGGCACAGGTAGACAATTAAAAGGTATCACATCAGAATTGAAGATGGAGCCCAAAGTCAAATTTGGGAAGGAAAAGACATTCAATTCCAACATCATGTCTGAATCTGCTCAATGCTCCCATTCTTTAAAAAAAAATGTCCAGCGGAGTCTGGTCTCAGAAGTGGCTTTACTTAAATGGATCTTGACATGGAGTAAGAAACAATAATAATTGTGGGGAAAAGAAGGTATGAGATGGGAGAGATGGTGAGAGTGAAATGGAAATGGAGATGTTGGACTAAAATAAAACAGAAGTCAGACAAAGACGGCAAGACAGCCAGCAGTCAGCCACTAGGCTAATTTTCTGTAATATATGTTGGTACAGAATGTACATTTTTTTCATGGAAATGAGGAGCCTGCATGCTAGACTGAAGACTGGCAGGAAGAATCAGGATGCTCTCAGAACAAGGAGACTAACAACGCCCTCTTATTCCTCCACTGTGCCTCCTCCTGCTGAGCTAACCAGAGGGACCTCCCACGCCAGCTTGGCTGTGTCAATCACTGGGTTGCTGTGGAATCACTCTGCACAGGAATGCCACAGTCTCCTTTCTACCGAGAGGGAAAAGTCTTGCTGCCAGTTATCTAAGTTACTTGCAGTCAAGGAATAATTTTTCATAATAACAGAAAAAGAAACTTTTAGAAAGGGCATATAGGGTTTCTTTCTACTTCTTCAAGAAGAAAAAATACCTAAGATATTATTATAAGAAACCAACTCCTACAAATAAACTGACACTGACATTATTTATTAATGCTTTCAGAATGACAAAAAGTGACTTCATGCAGGAAATTAATATGCTTATGGGCTTAATGGACCATTACTGGATATGATCAGTTGGCCTAATAAAATGAAGTTCACTTGATTTTATTGCCCTATTCCTATTTACATCTTGGAAATCTTAACCCAACTGGACCAGAAAGAATAAATGAACATGAAAGTGTTAACATTATTACTACCATAAAATAAGGATCTTTTTTATTATAGTATAACATTTTTATTACAGTATAATTGTTGTCCTTCATTGGAAAAAAATCTTCAGATTTCTCTTTTAACTCAACAACTGGTGTGGCATTTATTTGGTCATAAGCATTTATTGAGCATCTACTGTGTGTAAAACAAAGCACTATTTTAGATAAGTATGACACAAAGTTTAGACAAAGATCATGTCCTTAAAAAATTTAAATGCACTAGGAAAGTTAAGACACACACATAAATAATTATTAACAATATAAACAAAATAGATTCCAGAAGAAAACATAAATTGTCCAGAGATTTCAGGAGAGATACAGTTCTAATGGACGTACATATTTAGCTTCCTGAAACTGGCCTGTGAGTGAAATAGAGCTGGGGGTTGCTTAATGTCACAAATTTTAGTAGGAAGAGATCTTTCTGCATTCCATATATCCCAAAATACCTGTTCTCAGATATTTAGAGCACATGTAAATCAGGATCAAATCTCATTCCACAGTTAAATAGAATGCTTAAAATGCTGGTCCTTCTTTGAGGCAGAAATTACAGACTTAGATTGCACACTGAAGTGTAAATAACTGATGTCAGATATTACCCTAAGAACAGATTTTCAAAAGAAATGGAAGAAAAGACAGAATGAAATACTGAAAGAAGCTAGGTATCTGAAGGAAGCAATAAAAACCACAGAGAAAGGAAAATGCAACACAAAAAACTTCTGAGATTATTTACTGGTTTTCCATTATTCCCTAGAGTAAGCTAGGAAACAACCTGAACCGATAGGTATTAAACAAAGATAGCTTCATGGGCATAGAAATACAAATGTTTTCATATTTATATTTATATTTATATTAATAGGAAGAGGAGTGAATATATATATAATATATATATTATATTTATATGTAGGCAGACTACAGATAAATGGATATCTCAGATTTAAAGATGAAAATAATGCATACATGTTTGCTCATATTAAAATATCTATTAAGAAACTAATTGCTCAAAAATTCACAATTGACTTGGTGTTTCTGCAGAGAGAACCAGTGTGAGAAGGTCTAGCAACAAGAGGGGCTATCCAAGAAGCTCAGGTGCATTGTGAGCTCCCACTACCTCAATCAAAGGCCTCCTAGAGACCTGGCCAATGCTCAGTTTCCCTCCTTGCAGCAATTGGTTTTATAAATCCAAACTATTCTGGATTTTCTCTTCTTGTTCCTTCCCCTCCCCAGTTACTAGAATGCTTCATCTGCTATGATCTGTTAATGTCACTTGACTCTCAGAGTCATCAAATTCCTGCAACCTGACACCAGAGACATATCACCTTAATGCTCCTCATTCCATAACAGAACGTTCTTGAATGTTCCTCAGGCACTTTACATGGTACAAACTACACTTATTTTATAAATTTAAAAGCCCTGTCCTATAATCTCCATATTTCAATCTAGCCTATCTCCAATCCAGGCACCCAATTGTCATACCAAAACCCATCCCGCTCCCTAACCCTCAATTGCTTAATTCTGCTAATTCTGCTAGGAAAGGCTTTCCTACCTGTGCCTCTGTTTTATTCCTACTACCCCTGCCTCAGTTTAGGGCCTTGCTATCTCTTGCCCAGACAATCAGACCTCATATCTGGTTTCTTCACTCCTCTTCCTAGATACCTGTCACACTACAACCAGGGTGATTCTTTTTGTGAACAAATATGACCACAGGATCCTTACTTTACAAATTCCTCTGCTGTCTCCAGGCTAGCTGGCCTACAGATGAAGTTCAAGCTCCTTGGGTTGGCACATAAAGCCATTTATGATTAGTCCTCAAATGACCTGTCCAGCTTTAACTCTCATCATTCTTCCATACACACCCTAGGCTACAGTTAGACTGAACTTGTCCCCTTTTCTGGAAATGCCATGCCCCTGTGGATACAGCCTGTGCCTAGATATTCCCTGTGCTGGGAATACTCTTCCCTCTTACTTTTCCTTTGAAAAACTCTTAGTTATTGTCAACTCTAGGGTCAGTGCCACATCCTCTGTGAAACCTTCAGTTATGGACTAATTATGCTGCATCCCTCCAAAATTCATATATTGAAACCTAAACCCCAGTCTTCAGAACTGTGAGAAATAAATGTTGTTTAAGCCACCCAGTTCATGATATTTTTACCCTCAGCCCAAGCCAACTAAGGCACTTTCCACTATTCTCCCTGAGATTAAATGCACCATCTCTCATGCTTCATCCATAGCTCTGAGAAAACTCTTAAAGCATCAGTGCATCTTATATTTATCTATCTCCCTGCTGGACTGTGACCTTCTCTCAGGCAGAAACCCTGTGTTAAGAGTTACCTCCTTGGATAACCTAGCATAGCAGTAAATGATCAATATGTGCTACTGAAATTCATCAGTATTTATACAGAAGAAATGTGATTCAATGATTATGAGGAGGGTTCAGTTTAAACATTACTTGCCAGATGAATCCTGAGCTTAATCTTTTTAAGGAAGACATTGGGAAGCATCTAAATACCTATTGGAAAATTGATTGTTTACATGGGTTGAGAGAGGGACAAAGTGATAAGTCACAAAAGGAGGCAAGGTCCCAACATTGGATAGTACTCAGGAGGAGATAGACTGTGTATATTATTGTCTATGATTTATTTAAAATGCTCAGTATAGACCACGGCCAGCAACTCTCTCTGAGCCAAGTCTTAGTCTCTATCTGTTTTTATAAAAGTTTTTTTTTTTTGTTTTGTTTTGGTGCTGGGGATTGAATCCAAAGCCTCATGCATGCTGAACCACACTCTGCCACTGAACCACACCACAAAGCCTATCTTTCTGATAAGTTTTATCAGAACACAATTATGCTCACTCATTAAAGTATTATCTATGCTTACTTTTGTACTTCCAAGACTTCTAATTAGAATAGAAATAGAATGACCTTCAAGCCAACAGCGTTCATATATGGCCCTTTATGAAAAGCAAAGTATGCTGACCCTGGAATAGACCACATGGTATAAAAGTGTGTGTTGATTTCAAAACAATCCAGGGGAAGTTTGTGACCCTAATTGGCATTAATCATCCTGAACTCAGTGTTTCTGGGACTCCAAAATATGTTGCAGGCCTTTCTGTTCTTTTTGGAACAGGGTATAAAAATTAGTGAGACTTATAGTCTGTGCCCTTAAGATTTGTATCCTAGGCTGAATGCCCTTGGGTCCCATTACTGATCTAATGTTCCTTGAGGCCTCAGTTTAAGTAGAAGGTGATGTTAGAATTTTTTCTTTTATCCTAGGAAATGAACCCAGGAGTGTTTAATCACTGAGTCATATCCCCAGCCTTTCTTAATCCTCATTTTGTGTTTTGAGACAGGATCTCCCTTAGTTTCGGAGGCTGGCTTTAACTTGCAATCCTCCTGCCTCAGCTTCCAAAGTCACTGGAATCAGAAGCAAGCACAGCCACACCCAACTATTTTACTCTTGTTCATGATGCTCTTTCATTTCAATGAAGTCTTTATAAAAGAATAACACAGGGGCTGGGGTTGTGGCTAAGTGGTAGAGAGCTTGCCTGGCACGTGGGAGGCATTCAGTTCAATCCACAACACCACATAAAAATAAAACAAGTATATAAAGGATAACACAGTAGTGCATGCTTGTAATCCCAGCAACTTGGTTGGGTGAGACAGGAGGATTGCAGGTTCAGGGCCAGCCTCAGTAATTTAGTGAGGCCCTAAGCAACTTAGCAAGACCCTGTCTTAAAATTTTATAAAAGGGGCCTGGGTACTGGGGTACATGTAGCTCTGTGGTAAAATACCCATGAGTTAAATCTCTAGTACAGAAAAAATAATAAAATTAAATAAAATTAAAAAGAGAGAGAGAGAGAGAGAGAGAGAAAGAGAGAGAGAGAGAGAGAGAGAGAGAGAGAGAGAGAGAGAGAGAATAACACAGGGACTTCATCAAACTTAAAGAACAGGGCATGACTGTGCCTGCCCACTTGCTAAAGGATGTCCGTATATGTAGCAGACACCAGTCTAGACTTGCTTTAGTCATAAATTGGTGAAGAAGATACTGTAGGAGTTGCTTACTAGTTTGCACCTAAAATAACCTACTAACTGCTCGTGGTATGATTGGCTTAAATCCATTTCCAGATGCTTGCTATAAGGACAGTCACATTTACCTCAAAATTCATTCAGGAGCTAGTTATTTTCATGCCCTATGACCAGGAAGCCCTGGCCATATATGTATACCTTCCTTCCATCCCCACTTTGAGCATAGAGCTGGTAGCTCAGTAAGCAAGAATGTGGCATGGAACATGGGAGAGTGACCAGTTGGACATGTGCAAAACTTGAAAGGATACAAAGCAGGGAGTGGAAGCACAGATGAAAGAAGAAGAGTTGTGGCCCTGGTATAAACAAATCTGCAAATAGTGTATTATTAACCTGTTCTATTGCACGCGATTGCTTTGGTAATGACAGGTGTGATATAAAAATATTGTTTGTAATATTTAGTGGGTAATTACTTATCAAATATGGAATTTTAAAAAATCTCATATTCTTGTTTATAAGCCCTAGAGCTCTTTCAGAACTGGAAATCTTGGGTCAACAGCAAAGCACATGAAAATATCCATATCCCAGCTGATTCTGACAGCGAAGAGCAAGAAGGTCTTTGATACAAAATAGAATACACCATTTTAAGCTCAAAAAGTAAGCAAAACAGTTACTTACTGACTCAGAAATTTCTTCTGGGGGCTCTGGAGTAGATACACCAAGTTCTTCCCCCAACACTACAAATTCAGGTTGAGATGATGAGGAGCCAAAAACTTTAGCTAAATAGGAAGGAAAATCCTCACAAATTTTTGTAGACAACTTTTGCTTCAGGGTGTCTTTTAAAAGAAAGGGAGAAAGTAGGAGCAATGAAACATTACTTAAAACCCGTTTAAAGCAATCAGCACTTTCCTTAAAATAAGAAATTCCCCATTCTTTGAAATCGACTGCTAAAGTGAACTGATTTAGTTCATTTTTTTCATTATGCATAAGAGGTTATCTAAAATAACTTTATTTAATTTCATAATACACCCCAGCACAAAGAGGCAAAAGAGGAACTTAAATGCTTACTTATCTGAAGTGTCAGTTAGCTGTGAATGTAAACCTAACTCTATGTAAAGGGTTAACTTTGTCCACATTAAGTTATATAGGCACTTAGTCTGGTTTTAGGGAGAGTAAAAAGCCAGCTAATGCAAAAGAAGTATATTCCTCACTGCCTGTAGCAAAGTAAAAACTCCTTCAGATGAGATGATAAAGCTCTTAGGTTATTAAAATAGAATTTTTTTTTCCTGAAACATGAATTACTTCTGGCCATTCTAACACATCAACAGCCCAGTGAGATTGAATATATCAGACCCACCAGTCACCAAGCAGGGGGTTAAGGTCAGGAAGCTTGGAGAAGGAAGGAATAGAAAACATAAGCTTTCTGAGCATGGTATGCTACCCTTAGGACTGGTGGTGCTGGCACTAAGGCATGGGCAGGGCATGAGGCATGGGCAGGGCATGAGGCCTGGACAATTGGTGCCCAGCCATGTCAGGCCCCACTCCCAAGTAGATGGTGGAGGAAAGATAACGACAAACTGAAGCCTGCAAATGCATTAAGCATAATTTTACATCCCAAGCTTTCCAGGTCTGGGCCCTGCCAGCATCAGTCATCAGTTTCCAAAGAACTGGAATATATTTCACTGTAAAGTGATACAATTTAAACAGAGATGAGTCAGGATATTAGGCAGTTTCATTAGTAAGTATCAGTTCATGTGAAAGGGTAAATTCAGCATAGGGAAGCCCATCAGATTAGCATTAGTATGATGCATATCCAAAAGGCCATTCTCCAAGATAAATTCCTGATATCAGCACGTTTTCATAAAACCACAGAGCAGAACAAGCTCTCTAACTAATCCCAATTACTTGTGTTTCCCATCTCTTTAGCTAACTATAACATTATCATTTGACGAGCATCTTTAACTACATTTTTTTTTTGTCCATGGTTATGTCCTGCCTTGTTCCATCCCTTACTCTAATTAGGTAACTTTCTGAACATTAACCAGTCTTAACAATATCACCAAGTCCTAGTCTTTCTTTTCATTCCTGTCCATTGACCATGGATACTTCAGTTAAACAACTCCAAGGTCAACTCAACCCTTACTATGCATGAATAAAGACATGGTATTGTACCCTCCAAACTGGAGGATACTAAAATTTTTTTTGAACATTGATAGTTTATGAGTTACAATTTAATGTTGGCATAAGCTTCATTAATCTCCTGATTTTCATTTTCGGTAATAATCTAGCGACACAATATTTGAAAGAATAATGCAAATTCCTTTCTCCTGAGGCACCCAGCCTTACCTAGCAGGGTCAAGAAGTCATCAAAGTGATATACATGCTGTGGATCAGTAGCAATTAGATTCATTTCTTTAAGGAACATGTCAAAGTTGGGGTCACTTTTCTTCACCACCCCAATCACAAATATCTCCACACCAGTGTCTTTGGCTTCTTTCACCACTTCTGTCAGATTCTTTTTATCTCGGGAGTCTGTCTGTCCATCTGTGATGACCAAGGCCACCTTCTTGATGCCTGGCCTGGCACTCTTGAACATGTCATTGGCAGCCTGCAGGGCAGTGGCCGTATAGGTACCTTCTCCCAGATACTGCATGTTGTCTACAGCCAACTTGAAATCATCCTTGCTGGAGAACTGCCTCAAATCAGCCACTATTTCCACCTTATGACTATAGTTGATTATGCCTATGCGGGCTGTGGAGAGGTCCACAGCAACGCGGTCAGCCAGAGACTTCACAAAATTTTGGATGATCCGGAAGTTGTTTAGCCCCACACTTTCTGAACTGTCAATCACAAACACCAACTCCAGGGGAGTCTCTTTGCATTTGCGACCACAACCTAAAAGACAAATGTTGAGACCAAAAAAAAAAAAACTTCAGGAATGAAACCAAACCATCACTGATTAGCGCCACTTTAGGAGAAGAGGGGAAAGGATTAACTTGGGACCTGAACTATGATTTTCCTTTCCTGTGACTGGGAATAGCTGACATCTGTCTCCCTCCAGGCTTCTATACTTGACTCAGATTCCATAACAAATAATAAACATCTATGTGTTCATTTCTTAAATTAAAATATATTTTTTAAAAGCTAGCATGCCCAGTATGTGCCTTCCCAATTTTATTACTCTTCCTCTAAGAGGTAACTACTGTCCAAAATCTGTCCTTCATCATTTCAACATCTGTTCTTAATCTACATCTGAAAGCTTCAACCCTTACATGAAACTGGAGATTTGCTCTCTGGCATGGAGGAAGTATTGGGATGAGAATTTTTAATTGTGAGGGGGAAGGATTGAGGTCTTAAACTATACATAAGAGTAGCTGCCCATAACTACTCTATTTATGTCTAATCACCCACAATGAGGACTGTAGTGGCTTCCACGTTATCAAAGAGACCGTTAGTCCATCTATGCTGTGAAACTGTTTGAGAGGAGGGATTCCAGAGAGCACTGGTCAATGAACAGTGTTTGTTTAAGTCAGTAAACAATCATTCAAAGCAATTCTAAGAGTCCCCAGAGGATAAAAATTATCAGAGTTTTCTTTCTTTTATATATATATAAATATATATATATATATATCTCCTCCTGTTGCTCACCAACCAACCATAGAAAGTCATCAGGAAATTGGTGTTATTTTCACAGGACTTTTAGTACCCAGAACCCATGTCCTTATTGGTCTGTCATCATAGAGTTTCAGGTTGGCTCTTAGGTCCAGATGCCTTTTAGGGGACAAGCCAGTTCTGGGATTCCCTGTATGGAAAGACAGTGATGTCCTGCCTTCGACCACTTTAAGCATAAGAGTCTCTCTCATCTTTATTTCATTATTATTATTATTATTATTATTATTATTATTATTATTTGCCTGTGGCTGATCTCTTTCCTTAAGTTCCCCTTTCTGACACCTATTTTAAGTCTAAAGTGGTCCATCATAGATTCATTTAGATATCACTGTGAAGCAAAATGAACAACTGAATGTCCTTCTGCCTTTGAGATCAAGGATAGCCCTAGAAATCATGTTCAAAACTCAACTCAGACTTCTTGGCTTCAGGAAAAACACATTAAACCACCAGCTAGACTGGACTTGTGTACCAGTTGGTTTTTGTAGTCATATTTCCTGTTTGTTTGTTTTTCCCTTCCCTAGTTCAGGTAAATGAATGTGCAGCTCAAGTTCACACCTTCAACATAACACCACTGAGCTTACAAAAAGCACTGAGCTTACAAAAGACCAGGCTACCCACACACACTAAGTCAGGAACCTCAGGCTCCCTAACCACAGCAAAGACAACTTCCTTTGCTCAGTCAGGGTTCCCACAGCCTCGCTCACTGCTTCCTCTCAGTTTCCCTCTGACTTTGCACACCCCTCACTAGCCATATAATACACTTCCTCTGAGGGAACTCCTTACCACACCAACACAGACCATAGCGAGGATGGTACCTTAAATGGGTGGACTTTTTTCTTTGATAGTTAAATCTTACCACATATTTTAATAATGAGCTCAATAATATCTTCTCTCTGGGGAGAAAAAGGAAAATGTGTTAGCATTAAATGTATGACTATAGTATTTTTTTCCCAGAGTCTTAAAAGTTGTCTTACTATAATCAGCAGTGAGCCATTTGATGTAATCCTTCCACTGCAGAAAATGAAATAGCACAGAGGTTTAAAAGTTGGGTATAATAGATCATAACTGAAATGAGGTTGAGTTGTGAAACTTAATCGCTCAGAGTTCTGGAGTTCAATTGCAATTTCAGCATTTATCAGCTTGTAACCTTGGCTATTAGGTGACCTAACAGTGTCTGCATCGCAGGGCTGTGGTGCAGATGGAATGAGGTAAATGCACATACAGCTCTTAGCCCGAGGTCTGTCCCCACTAAGCACTACCTACACAATAGCGAGGTGCAGTCGTGCGCGTTCAGTAATGTGACTAAAACTACTTAGTTGCTTAGTGTGCTGAGAAACCAAGGCATGCTTCAGGGTCTAAAAGAATTCATTCTAGGCTGAAGTCCTTTCTGTTTTTTTTCTGCACCAATCCTCAGTTCTGAAAGTCCCCACCTCAGTTTTCTACTACCCTCACTTTGGCTCTTCTAGGAAACATCCCTGTGTTTCTGAATGCTCCTTCCTTCATCCTGCAGTACGTCAGCTCCACAGAAGGGCCTGAGATCACCTGGGTACCAGAAGTCAATTTGTGATGCCCTTCCCAGTGTGGCATATTTAAAGTGACTGAGATGAGACTACAGAAGGCAGGAGACCACATTTGCCAAAGACATGAAGCTGAAAAGGAGGATTTACAGAAGCTTGGATTTCAACAGGAAGGAGCCAGTGGACCTAATCTAAGAAGATAAAATTTAACAGATTCAGGAGCAAAATTTTAAGGAATAAATCTATAATGACAGAATTGGGACACAGGTGACATATCTGGTAACATATATATGGGAACTATTCAGTCATTTAAATCTAAGTTTTTAAATTATAAACTGAGCAAAAAACAATGATTCCCAGTAACTATGTAAGAAGACCCTCTAATACCATGCTGAGTTACATTACAAAATTATATAAAATGAAGAGGTCAACCCTGTTTTCTCAGAACTTGCTATACTTTTCCATGTTCAGAGAGACATTTAATAAATTTGTAATTAGAATATATATGGGAAGGAACATGTATGAATTTATATTAAGTATAACTAGAAAGGGGAACCATAAATTTATATTTTCATGTTTAACTTTTTAATGTAGAGAAAATACTCTATACCAAATTTTATGATTATAGTTTTGCACTTGACCTTATAATTAATTTCTCATATTATTAAATGTTCTAAAAAACTCCATCTCTAAAGTCAAATGTGTGATCACTTTTGGATGTATAGCTCTCTGATGAATGCTGCTAACCTATCCTTCACAAAAGTTACAGTAACTGACATCTCCAATAGCAATATATAAGGAACAAAAGGAGTTACACATTTTGAAGATGGGAAGTGAAAGCCTTCTGCAGCTAGAATAAAGCAGTTGGTGTTGAACTAAGATGCAGGCTGACCTAGTGGGTAAATGGTAGAGTTATATAAGAAAAGCTATTTTATTTTAGACATACAATGCTAGTTGTTATTATTTCTAATCACTGCAATTTGGTAGACCAAAACGTTTTATTGTTTTAAATTGATTTATTGGATTGCTAGTGAAGTCAAATTTTATTTCATATGCATGTTCCCAAGTTATATTCTTGAACACACAGTCTGTATTTTGTCCCGTTTTCTTTAATTTTAAAGTTGGTCCTTTGTTGGCCTATAAGGGCACTGTATACATTAAGGCTGTATTTTAATTCTTTTCAACATGCTTTTATGGCATGTATAATTGGCTGCATACATATCAACTTTTCCCTTTTCTATTAAGTGACTGGAACAGTTTATTCTTTCACTAAAGTCACTGAATAACTACTTTGGCTATTTGGTGCCAAAAACAAAGGCATCAAATTTATTCTATAAAAGAGGTCACAGTCTAGTAGGCAGTAAACAAATAGGCAAAGACTTCTATAAGTGCTCAGAGAGCCAGAGAACCACGAGGTCTGCTGGGGTTGGGGCAGTGGTCCAGAGAGGCAGGCTCTGACTGATTTGGGGTGGATGGAGACAGAAGGCACCTTCCAGGCAGAGGGAAGGGCACTCACACAAAGAACACTGCATTACAGTACTTGAGTAAGCTGGTGACTCCAGGTGTGTGGTAGGAAGAACAGAAATGTAGCAGTCAGGGAGCCTGGGTGTTATGTTGAAGGTGTGAACTTGAGCTGCACATTGAGTACAGGTGATCCCTAAGAGCAGAAGAGCTCTGGTCTCACTCCTGTTTAAGAAAGAAGATCACAGCAACTGGTGGAGGGGTTTGAAGTTCCTGAATAGATCAGGTAAAGAAAATGATACCAGAAGGCAGTGGTGATAGTGATGGGTGGGGAAGACAGGCCTGGAAGAACATTCCAGATGGAGCATGAAGGGAACTGGAGAGTAACTGAAAAAAGGGATGAGGGGAAGAAGGTGTCAAAGATTGAAGATGGAGAAGAGAAGACTGAAGGGTTGTCACTGGGAAATGCCAATATTGAAGGGACAGGTGGAATAACAGAATCTTTTTACATAATTTGCTGAGAATTATCTAAAATATTTCACTCCATCAATAGTACTTCCCTCTTAAAAGCGTTTGTTAGTTTGGAAGGAATCTGTAATTGACAGCTATTTGGGGGATACATTTGTTCAGGAAGAGAATGAGGGTAGGGAAATGAGAGAGGCCTTCCAAGGGGAGCTTTCATGGGGGAGCAGCCTGGATTTGGCAGGGGACAGGCCAACTCTAGTTAAAAAGCCCTGCTTACTTGCTCACTAGGTGACTTTGGGTATATTGCTCAACCTTTCTGTCTGACTTAGTATGTCTTCATCAGAAGTACAGACAATACTACCTTCCACATGGAGCTGTCATGTACATTAAATATGGAGTATTAGACATGAGAAGGCCTTGCCAATCAGCCTGCCCTATTTTTTTTTTTTTAAACATCCTTATCCTCACCAACCCTACACTGTATTAGGCCTTGGCCAGCATTCATGCAGTGAATCCAGTCCTTACTCCCAAACTTAACCCAGATTCTCTGAAAATACATGACCCTTTGCCACCTTTTAGGTGGGCCAAGGCATGCAGGTTAATGTTGTTGACTTTCCAAACTATGAGTCCTTTGGGGTGGGGTGGGTGGAGGAGGAACATTCCAGGCAGAAGGAGTGGCAGTCACACAAATCACATTGCATTATGATACTTCAGTAAATTTGTGACACAGGGTGTGTGGTAGGAAGAATAGGGTCAGGTGTATTTAGACTATGGCAAATGGTGGAGGTGGTGGTTATGCATAGAGTGACCATGCCCTTTGGCCCCAAGGAATGCTCACCAGAAGGAGTACAGCCCTCCAAAGCTGGAGCACCTAGGTGGCTGAGAAAAGCTGATACTGATGTGAAGGAGCCTAGCTCAGTGCCTGTCACCTGTTAGATTTTAACAATGTACATTCTCTTTCCCTTCACTCTTCCCATCCTGTTAGCCTCTTGTTCTAAAATCTTGAAAACCAATGTCAATAAAATGATGTCTCCATTACTAAGATCATTGCTTTATGGTTTAAAACCCTGCACTCAACAGATAAAGTTTGGAGCCTTTATCTGTTGCTCCAAACATTTTGAGGCCAGAGGGCAAAAAAATAATCAATGTAAATAATAAATAATTGGGTCTGATGGGGAAGGTGGGGGCTGGTCAGTAAGAAAATCAAACGCTGCCCTTTCCCCCTCTTCCTTCCAAAGCCCTTCTCCCTGCTCCTGCTCCAACCTCTTGCTAAGGTGACTTGCCCCAAGAATTGTTTCTCCCAGCAGGTAGTTTTGAGTTGTTAATTGATACTGCCTGGGCTGATTTTTTGGCCATCCCATGGGCATCTCTTGGCCTCCAGTCACTTAGGCAAGATGGCAAAATGAAGGAGCAAGATAAGGGGGGAGAGGGCAGGAGAACAAGGAAATCTAAGATGTATAAAAGGTACAGGACACTCCCACTTCTTTGGATACCAGCTATGGCCCCCTTCTTCCTGGGAGAAGTCTGTTTTATTCTTTAAACTTGCTTTCTACGCTTACCTCGGCATTTCTCTGGTGCTTAATCTTCACCTCTGGGAAACAGAACTCATCGTCACCGGGAACCAGTGGTATCAATATCACACATCACTGTCCGCTCTGGACTCTCCTAACTATTTCTGTCATGGCATTCATCACATTGTGGATAAACAACCTTATGTCTTTGTTCCCACGGGGCTGTCAGCTCTTTGAGGACAGGGAGACAGACTCTTATTCTCTACTATTTCCCTAGTACCTCTCTATCTCAGAGCCTGACTCACTACACTCCCCTAAAATACCAGTGAAAGAAAGAAATAAATGAGCAAATAAATGGATGAAGATTACATGGATGAAGTCCAATTCCTCATGCTGGGATAATATGGTGAAGTCCCACTGGTTATTTATGTACACTTTCCCCTGCTGCTTGTTTTGTGGGGAGGAAATTACTATATATATAGCTGCTTCATCCACTGTAGGCATTTTTGGGGTCATAGGAAAAGAGGTTCCATGTGTGCCTCTCTGCTCTTGTTGTCAGCACCTGAACTCCCACACCCTCACACTTGGATTTTCCTGGCACAGAACATCAGCATCTCCAGACCATGACCTAGAGAAAAGTCAACAAAAAGAAAAGGTCCCTTTTCCTCTTCTACTCCAGGAGATGTAGTATCTTCCGATCAGACAAGAATGAATCAGAAAGGAAGAATTAGGATTAGCTACAGAAACTCTAGAACCTTCCCATCCATGTGTGTCTAAAGAGTCAGGTTTTTTTTTTTTTTCTCTGTTTTTAATGGTGTGTGGAAACGAGCAGGAAAATGTGGCTGCTTAACAAATATTTGTTGAAAGGTAAATCAATACATAAGCATAATCCTGATTTTGTGTTGCTGTTTTCCTTGGAACACTTCTTAAAGAAACCAGTACAGGAAAAAGAGCCCCCATTCTGAAATGAGAAGGATCAGATAAAATAAGAAATCATTTGGACATTCAGTTTCTTGTAAACAGCTCACTTCCTTGTTGCCAATAATAGCAGTGTGATCATTTCTACCAGGGGGTGTGAGGAGACTGGTCACACCTCCACCACAAGTTAGCCAAGGCTGCCTGGTGTAATTTCTCCTCCACGGTCGAATGCAATTACCTCATGCATCTAATTCAACACTGGGCTGGTAGCAGTAACCATCATTTAAATACCAACTAGAATCCTGCATCCAAAGAATTCATAATTCTAAAGCTAAAACATGAATGCAATAATTTTGCAAGCACAAAACCCTCAATTACCCACTAGAGCAGATACTCACTGTAAGTCCTGCATCTCCTTTTGGTCCTTGTAATCCCTACATAGTGCAAGAAGAGTTAACAGTCAATATAGTTGGAACCCAGACATGAGTATAAAGTCACAACTTTTTAAATCGCATCTTGCCTGTTTTCCTGGAGATCCTGGGTCTCCAAGTTCACCCTTTTCACCTTTCTTTCCCACATCACCCTGTTCTCCATGCTCACCCTTTAAAAATATGATAAAAAGAGAAGTTTAAAGTATAAGCATTAAAGTCAAATAGCAAAACCTCTGCAACTTGGTTTATTTGCAACTGGTATCTCTTCAAGACCTGGAGCTCTTGTTGATACAAATATATAATATGAAAAAAAAATTGAGAGCAATTTGTTTACACTCCCTCAACCATAGTTATCCAATTTATAATGAACCAGAGATATGGAGGGACCATGTGATCAACTCCACAACTTCAGGGAAGGCTATTGCATAATTGTCCAGATTCCTGAGTTATCTCTTATCTCCTGTAGGTGTGTTGTAAGGATTTATCCCTTCATTGTCTGGCTTTTAAGAATGAAGGCAAGATTTTTTAAAATGAGCACATTTATAAGTAGAAAGGGCTATGCACAAGGTTTCAATTCCACATGGACATCTGAGAGTGTTAGGATGAAGTGTGATGCATACGTGAGAGCTCATTTAAAGTCAAAGTTAAGCTATTGAGAGCTCAAGCCACAGCATTTCTCTAATATCCTGAAATACTTACCTTCTGACCTGGGAGGCCTTGGCCCCTGGTGCCCTTTGGTCCTGGGAAACCTTGAGGTCCTTGTTCTCCCTATACAGGATGTAAGAAAGAATGTTTCTATTAATTGTCCAGGATGACTCAGAATATTTGGACTTTGTTGACTTTCTCTGCTGTATAGTATCCCATTAAATAACAGGACTATAATTTATCCATTATCCTATGGATGAACATTAATTTCTAATATTTCTATATTAAAAATAGTGCTTCAATGAGTATTTTTACATACCTTTGCACAATTGTACACTTCCCTAGGAGGAAACCTTTACATCAAAACAAATATACAGAATAGTACAAAATAAAATGAACACAATACTTTCTGAAGTTGAACTGAAATACTCAGTTCTTCATGAGCCCAGCCCTAACATCTAACAGCAGATTTTCACAACTAGACTCTAAGGTTTTGTTTTTTTTTAATCCTCTGACATGTTGTGTTTCTAAATGGATTGCAAGTGTGGTGTTACACTCTTGCCTCCTCAATTCAACATAAGAGGACTTAAAACAAGTTTCCTACCATGGTCAGACTACTCAGAACTTACTCCCTGAAGGGCACTGCACCTTGGTATCCCTTGAGCCAAGCCCAGTGCTATAAGATAGTGAACCCACCAGGAAAGTTCATGCAGTATTGTACAAATCCTGGGCTCAGCTAAGGATACTCATGCTTGAAGAAGGAGTGCTTTCTTTATTAATTGCTTAGTTGGTTGAAGTGGACAGGTAAAGATTATTGGTCTCTATTCAATTTAGAGTCAAGAGAGAAACCTCTTTTCTCATCAGGGAATCCGGAGGTTTTAAGAGGCCCTGAACCTGGATAGGGACTGATATCAGTTACATATACCCTAAATATTAAACCAACACTTGGATGTGAAGCTGAAGATTCAAGGAAAAGGAGAAAAATCTGTTCTCTTTTTCAGAGAAGGCACTCCTCCCACAGGTAGGTATCAGGAAGACAAACAGGCAGGATTGTACAGGAAACAGATCACCCTCACTACACACACTGAAAGCCATGCTCCAGCAGGAATGAATCTGCAGCCTCATCTGGAGGAGGAGGCAGAAGGTCTGTCTCCATACAGACCAGAAGGCCAGAGCTTAAAGTGGCCTGAAGCACCCTGAGGAGTTGCATGCCTAGAATTCTACTGTGCTCTGCTCTAAGTAAATGGAAAGGAGAAAAAAATATGAGAAGGAAGTATTCTCTTAAGGAAGATGTTCCAGTAAAAAACACTTTGGTGGAGGTTTGTTTTCTCAGATTTTTATGAGATGAATGAGCTATTTGTGGAAGGTAGCTTTGGCTTGTCAGGGAGTCTCAGACACCGGGATCAGAACTGGGAGAATTGAGATCAGAGATCCAGGAGGGTTTCTGGCCAGGTATGAGGGAATTAAAAGTTCACGGGAGAACACTAAAAAGAAACGAATGGTTGGCTCTGTCCCAACCCCAAAGGACAGCCAGAGTGCAAATCACTGTGGGACCCAGCTGCAGTGGTGACTTATCACTGGGACATCTATATTTAGACAAAGGGAGTCCACCTTTCAACAATTATTCAGAATAATTATTCTTTGACAACATCTCAGATCTCCACAACAGCTAACACAAAAGACAACCAATAAAAGTCGGTGACTAACTAGCTGCTTTTAAGAAATGACACAATTTCCTAACAAAGTTAAAAGCTATTGTGGCTTCCTCACCACACCCTGAGGGGTAAACCTCAGAGAGCCAGTTATCATGTTTGGATCCTTCTATGTTCAGGAATTTATTTTGGGATACTTCACATATAAACATTTTCTATATAATTGCTAGCACTGTAGTCATTCCAGGCACCTGGATTTCCTTATAGTGAAGGCATTTTCCCTCACTTTAAATTACTAGTTTCCCTTCAAAATACTTGAAGGCTTCCTATAACTTTCAGAGTAGATTACTGGGCTAAAAGCCTCTTACCACGTAAGTCCATATCTTAGCTTGGCAGAGGTGAACACTATAGAATCAGAGTTTTTTTCCCTTTATAAGTCTCAGGGAAAAGATAAACAATGTTTTTAGCGTGAGTCAAAGCAACTGCAGGAGAGAACCTTTCAGAAGGTATGATTAAGTGCAAACTTTAAACCTAGCTGCTTAATCACTGTACCACTTTGTTGACTCTTAAATCTGTCCTGTTAACAATGTGATAGTTTTGTTTTCAGATGATTGCTTAATCTCCAGGAAAGAAGTTTCTAATTGTAATGCTCAACTACCTGAATGCTTCAATGATTTTTTTTTTATTATTACTGATGTCAGGAAACAGTAGTGTTTTTTTTCTAAATGTTCTATAAGATGTAGTAATTAAAAAAATAAAATTCATAGATAATCAAAGAATGTCAAGGGGATGTCTGGCTTCTGCTCAGAATATAGAAAAGTAAAAAGTCAATCCTGCCCTTGTTCTTACAATGACTTACAACCTGTGGAGTCACAGCTTTTTTTGAATCTGTCATAGAGCTGTGGTTTCAGGGAAACCGGCCAACTCCACATATAAGGAAGAAGGAATCGTCCACAGAGAGGCAGAACCTGACCACTCAATACCTGGGGGAGAGCCCAGGATTGGAAAGGAGGATTTGACTAAAATTGTTAATAAATTGCTAAAGGCCAATACAGGCTACCAGGAGAGGATAGGAGGGCTGGAGGCACAAGGGGAAATGACACCCATCACAGGCTCTTCTTCTCTGGGGACCTTACCAGTGCTCATAAGAAACCTGGGGGCAATAAGAGTCTGAAGAAGTTCTCTTCTGGTGCAGGCAAAGGGAAGTAGGAATCTCTAGTGTCTTGGCCTGTCTGTGCTGCTATAGCAATATACCATGGAAATAGGTTGCTTATAAACAACAGCAATCTATTTCTTATAGTTCTGGGGCTGGGAAACCCCAGATCAAGGCGTTAAAGGATTCATTGTCTTGTGAGGGCCTGTTTCCTGGTTCACAGACCGTGCTTTCTGCAGTGTCCTCACGTGGTGGAAGGGCCAAGGCAAACCTCTTAATTACCTCCCGAGGCCCCCTAGTGCCTGAGAGCATTTCAACATGGATTTTATGTTCAGACTATACCACCCAGGGCAGGGTACGACACTCCCTGTGAGACAAAAGTCCTAAAACTCCAGGGAAAGGCAGCAAACATTGTTATCTTGAGGGCACAGAGGATGACCCATGCCCACTGGGGGCCGGAAACAGAGTCAATCTGTGGGAATGAATCCTGGCCCCGACCTGTAGAGCAGCTCCACTGCTTGGGGAGAGTCATAAAGTCAGGCTTAGCCAAGAACGTTGGAGGCCTCTACAGATTTGCTGGAACTCATAGAACCACACACTTAAAAGAGGGTGAAAGTTACTTTAAATAAATCATTTTTTACTAAATAATAATTTTTTAAGGAAAAAAGAATCAATGAAATACTTGGGAAAATGTAAATAATGCCTCTAGATTTGATAGTATTATATCAATAATAATTGCTATTTATCACCCCACTGTGCGATGTAAGAGAATGTGTTTGCAGCAAAAAGACTGCAGTTTGGGTAAAAAAGACACTGTAGCTGGAACTTACTCTCAAAAGTTAGAGAAATAGAACAGGAATGTGGGTACACACACATACTTTGATAAAGCAAATGTGGTGATGTTAACTTTTATGGAGTCTGGTAAAGGGGATACGGGAATTCTTCGTACTATATAACTTTTCTGTAACTGTGAATTACTTCAAATAACATTTAAGGTTAAAATAGCATATAAAATGAATGAGTATAAAGGTAAATGAATGTATTAAATGAGTGCACACAGGCATCAGCTATCATCGCGGCAGCAGCTAAAAAATATAAGTATACAAGTATTTTGTCTACCCAAAGTTTTGGGTACCCACAGGCCAAAAGAATACCAAAAGACCTAAAACAAAGCCCTGGTGTGGATTTCCTGAGGTGACTCCAGTTCTTTATATACAGGAGGCTTCTATCATCATCAAGAACCTTTGTATTTCCCCAGGATTGAACTGAAGCTGGACTTTAGTTCAACCACTTGAACCAGAGATGGCATTGTCCTGCCTGAACATGGCCAGTTCATCAGCCCAGCACTGGTTATCTACCACCACCAGACTGACCTTTGCCTGCCTAGGCATAAGGGCAATGCTAACAGAGAAGTAGATACTTAGGCTGCAAGGCAACAAGGGAGCCTTCAACAGCCATTTTCCCTTCCTGTTTGAGTCACATCTCCCAAGTTTCCTCTGTCATCCCATAGATGATAATAGAGATATTTATAACACAGCAATACTTATATCTAAAGAGATACATACTTCATTTTTACCAAAGGGTATGAAGGTGCCCTTTATTAAGTAAGATAAGAAACAAGTTATTCTAAGATTTCAGCACAGGCCCTTTGTCTTGGACTGAAATGTGGAAGGAGAGAGAAAACAGACTCAACTGGAATTTTAACCAAAACCCAGGCTCAATGTAGTGACAACACTTTTATCAACAAACTTTATAACTTTCAATTTTACTGTTGAGCTGTTTTCTTATCATTTTCTATAACTTGCTCAAAGAAAAAGGGTTAAAATCAGTAATTTAAAAAAATGTCTAAAAAAAAAATGTCTAAAGTCCAGTATTTCCGGTTCAAATGGAATTCAAGTTCCTCCTGTCAAGGGCTGCAGTCCTGTCTGAGAAACTGCCAAGACCTGGTTACATACTGAAAACAAACAGCACTTCTAGCTAAACAGCTACAGGTTAACCAGGGCACTCTAGGCTGAGAGGGCTAGCTGTAGAAGCACTGAGGGGGGGGGCATTTTGCATTTGTAAGGAATATTCTTTGCTAAGATGCAATCATATAACCTCTTAAAAGCTCAAACCTATCCCTATTACTTTGTAGTGGCCCTCACATTTACCAAACTTTTTAAAAACCTCAATTCTTTCCTCAGCTTCTTCTCTAGTTTGCCTTTCCTCCTTTCTGATGGTGCTGACTGTATTGCTAATAAGGAAAAAAAAAAGAGTTATACATTTTGAAGATGGGGAGTGAAAGCCTCTGCAGCTAGAATAGCACAATCAATGTTGAACTAAGATGCTGGTTGACCTAGTGGGGACATGGAAAAGTTAGAAAGAAAGAACAGTGACCTGTCTGAATAGTCATCTGGTGTTTAACGTGGAATCCAGGAACTACTTTGTATTGAAAGGGATTGCTTTCTCCTTTTTAGTAATAGCCAGTTCACTTGAGAAGGAAAATGGACTTTCTCTGTGGCCTTTCTAGTACATAAAATCATGCAGGTCGATCAGAAGCACTTATCCACAGACTCCTAGAACAACCAAACTTTGGCATTATCTCCTTATCCCAGAAATTCTGATCATAATCATCTCCTGTTGCAACTAGAAACATTTATTGTATCCCTATGTGCAGAGGACTGAGTTTATGTTCCTATTTAATTTTTGTAATAATCCTGGGAACAAACATATAAACGAGAAAAGCTAGGCTTTTGCAATTCTTCCGTAGCACCCTGGATTATATCTGATTTCATAACAATATTTTCAACAGTAATTCTCTCTCCAAACTGTAAGCCTGTAAGCCGACAGTCCCTCCAAAACAAAACAAAAGGTCCACTGATTTTTCCTTTTGGAACAGAGTATAGTAGAACCTGGGCAGTTTCCCCTTCTTTAACCTGATAATCAATAGCTTCTAATTTGTTAAAATCCTTTTCCTTTGAGGAATTTAACTCTTCTCCTTAATGTCCCATTTTCATACATTAACATTCTCTAATGGGAACTACGACAGGCTAATGTTTATTCGATACAGCAGCCCATTTGGCTGGGAGTAGACTGAATGAGTGAGTTACATGTTATCAGAGGAGCATTTGCTGGACTGCAGCTCTGATGCATGTGGTACCTGGCCAAAATACAGTCCCAGTGGGCTTAACAGAACAAAAACATGGCTTCAATATATTTGATTGTCGTTCAAATGGTGATCTAGTTCCATTGTGTCTGGTGAGAGACAAGAAAAGCATTTACTCTTTACAGATTGAAACACTGATATTGAGTCTGTTCGTAGAAACAGTTTAAAACCCTGGTGATTTGTATTTCTTTCTTCAGAGCCTCTGTTGAAACCTGGAAAACAGTCAGCCTCATAACAAGGGTTTTCTAAACAGCTCCCATGGAAACTTCCATGAGCTGGACCAAGATAATGCTGTATCCATTTTCTATGGCTACCATAACGAATTACCAGAAATTTAGTGGTTTATAACACCACCAATCTTTTCTCTTATACTTCTGCAAGTCAGAAGTCTGAAACCAGTTCCACTGAGCTAAAGTCAAGTTGTTGACAGGGCCAGGTTCCCCTAGTGACTCTGAAGAGATAATCTGTTTCCTTGATTTTTTTTCCCATCTTCTAGTACCTGTCCACAGTCTTCCACTTCTCTCCATCTTCCTGCACCCCGTCTGTTCCCACCACCACCTCACCTCTTCTGTAGTCTATTTTCCTCTGCTTTCTTCTTAATTGTAATTATTAGGGTCCACCCACATAATCCAGGATAATCTCCCCACCTCAGAATTTCTTCTGCAGTGTAAGGTGATATACACAAATTCCAGGAACGAGGACATGGATATTTGGGAGTCATTATTCAGCCTATCACAATTGCTTTTGTCCCATTCATGCAAAAAAGTAAGATCACTGTTTTGTTGCCTATAATTTAATATACTTCTCCTAGACAAGATTAATATTTATATGTGCAGATTAATGTCATTTGTACTCCAGGAGTGCTGAGTTTAAACTTAAAATATAGTCATGTGCTGCATAATGTCATTTTGTTCAACAGACCATGTATACAACAGTAGTCTCATAAAATTATAATGGAGCTGAAAAGCTACCATTAATTATTGCCATCATCATATTCCAATAATGTCACAGCACAATGCATTTTGTACACATTTGTGGTGATGCTGCCAAAAACACACCTACTGTGCTGCCAGTCATCTAAAAGTATAGCAATACAATTCTGTACAGTACATAACTCAATAATGATAATAAATGACTAGGTGCTAATTTGTGTACTTACTATACTATAGTTTTTATCATTGTTAGAACATACTCCTACGTGTGTGTGCATAACATCCTTACCGTAAAACATATGCACAAGGAGGAGCCTCATACATCTCATGTTTACTGCACTGCTTGATTGCATCAAGAAGCCATATCAAGTAACTGACCTGTACCATCTAGGTTTACATAACTATACTCTGTGATATTTGTGCAATGATGAAATTGCCTGGTGACGCATTTCTCAGAACATTTTCCTGTCCTTAAGCAAAGCATGACTGTACCATAATCAGTAGTCCATACTTCCAAGAAGCATACTTCAAATATTGCTATCTATTGTTCCAGAGACATAAAGAAGCCATTCATCTTTGGTGAAATATGGGGTGTTCAAGATAGGTGGTGGCTAGAAATGTGCAGGTCACTTGCCCCTGAATGAATGGGGCCCAAGAGTTAGGTGAGTCCATAGGCCATATACTTTTGGTAAAGCACCACAATTTCAAAACTCCCTTCAGTACAGGTGCCTCATGCCTTCATTCCACAATGAAGAAACTCTTCATCTGATCTGACTTGATCTGGACCTGAGAATAGGGTTGCATTTGCCTCAGAGTGATTATTTATGTAGTGCTTATAAAAATGCTGAAGAAGACATGGAATTGGAACCTTTCAGTGTGTTGTTTTGGGGGCCCATTTGCTAATAAGGAGTTAAACTTAGAATAGAATTCTATCTGAAACTCGCTTTAATGAAAACAGACCACCTGAGATAGCAGGCTTATCTAGGAAGAAATAGGTAATTGTAAATATTTACAGGCCACTGATACCAAGAGAGTAAAAAATATAAATACCCAAATTAGGTTCCACTCAGCTCATGTAAGTTACATCCAAATTATTCTCACTTTTGTGAGTCAAGTTTTCCACATCATTTTTCTTAAACTTTTAGTCTCTATTTCCATTTTTTCTATTTATAATTACTAGCAGGTGATAAAATGAGTGAACAAGTAGCAGATGAACATTTGCAAACAATCTCAGCAAAATCAAGCCAGGTAACTAACTGTTTATTTCATAAACATGTGTTCACTGTTGATTTTCTATCTGATTGACAAAATTTAGTCCGGTGTTCCCATAATAATTATTCTTAGTTTAAATCCAAAAATTAAATGCATTGATAGGTCACAGTGCAAAGAGTGTCGTGGTTTTGAGGGGTTTTACCAGCTGGTCTCAGCTGCATACATTAACATGTCTTGGCCTCTTGTCTAAATAGCTGTCTATAAAATCTGCCAAATTTCATGAATATCTTACATAGCATTTGAATATACTTGCACTGCCAATGATAAATACAAAGAGACAGGGTTGGTTGAATGGCAGTTGACTGTGCTAGGGACAAGGACATCTGGAATGCTCCCTTTGCTGGCCATCTGCATAGCACAAGTCTCCCAGTTCTCCCTGTATTTCTAGCAGCTTATGTTCTTAGTTGGTTTGATGACCTCCATCCTCCTCTCTTGGTGCTCCTTGTGCCCTCACAAACTCTGCCATAGTCCTTCACTTTTACTTGAATATCCTTAACAATCTTGTCCACATCTATGATTTTAGTGGTGATCTCAGAAGGCTAATCTCCAATCCTTTAGTCCCCAATTCCATTTTTGTCTCCAAACTCCATGCCTGACTTCTATGTACTTTCTAGAGCTTCCTACATACTAAACATCTCAGAACCAAATCTGTCAACTACAATAATCTTACTGAGCCATGTTTGCTCTCCTTTACCTCTCAGTGTCTCATGCTAATGATTTTGTGTCCTGACCTCTGTACTCCCCCAACACCCTCACTCAATCTGTAGGTGAGTCCCAGACCTTGCAACTATTCTAAGAAGGCTTCCCTGATCTGCCCTCACCCCAGTCCTGATGAATGCCCCATATCAACCTAAACCTCTCTTGTAGAATGCATCTCCTAAGATGCTTGGATGTTCACATCGGCTCTTTTTACTTATCATGAACTCCCAAAGTAGAGGCAATGCATTTTATCTTTCTGCCTTTTTATCTAAGATGCCTATTTTGGACAGCATGTCGTGCTGAATCAGTGGAAGCAGAGGCTAACCTTCTTTTTGGTAGAAGTTACCTGGAGACCAGGCACCCTAAACGCTTGTCTTAATTAGCCTTGCATACCCCGTAGATGTCAAGGTGCTGCTCAGGTTAATTCAAGGCAAACTTCATGATAACCTTGCAGGGATCAATGTGAAAAAGAGATAATAGGAATGTGTGGAAAAGTGCCAGCCAATCATTCATTATGTGGATCAACTGAAGAAGGTTCTTTGGACTTAGACTGTAGAGCTGAGTCCAAGCCAATTTATTAATAGCTCCTGTCATATTGGCCTCTGAGATAGCTGAATAAAACAGGTAAGGGGATCTTTACAAGTTACAAAACCACTGTGGCTTATTTAAGAAGCATTCTGCTGATGGGCATATGCCACTAAAGCAGTGTTGCAAGGGTGCAAAGACAGCAGGAAATGCTGACCAGGACAGACACAGCCACAGTCTCAGCAGAAGGAAATGGGGACTCAGTGCAGTATTCAATCCTTGTGCCTGAATTTGCTGAATGAAAGAATTTCATGAAATGCTGTATGCTTTTCAAACTGCTCTTCCCCCCCACCCCCGCCATATGCCAGACAAGAATGGACCCAGAAGCAGTGGAAAGGGCAAAGCCTCCTTCATACTGATTTAATAGTGGGGTAGGCTGAATAATGGCTTCCAAATATAGCTGGGTCATAATCCTGGGACCTGTAAATATAATCTTAAATAAAAATAGGGTCATTGCAGACATGATTTCTTTAAAGATCCTGACACATGGAGATTATCCTGGATTATCTGGGTACATCGGATCAAAGGGAAGAAAAAGAGATTTGACAGCAAAGAAGGTAGCCATGTGATAACAGCAGAGAGAAATCAAAAAAATAAAATAATGACTTCAAATATGGAAGAAGGAAACATGCATTATGAGATACAAGTCACGTGTCTCTAGAAATTGAAAAAGACAAGGAAGTGGATTCTTCCCCAGAGCCAACGTGTTAATGTTGGCCCAGTAAGATTCATTTTGGATTTAGGGCCTCCAGAACTATAAAAGAATAATTTTGAATTGTTACCACTAAATTTATGTAAATGAATACTGTTATCCCTCTTACTTTTAGCAGATCAAACCATAACAAGAGTGTTCTGCATTAAATTATTGAAAAAATAATTTGGCTCCAAAATATTTTGAGTGCCAAGAAGTGCACACTCTGACATTAAAATGAGGCCATCAGCAGTGTTCAGAGTAGTTTTGGGTTTTACAGGCAACTGGCTCCAAAGATTGCTTTTCAGGGAGTGGTGTTCTGTGACTTTTCTCTCTTCAGGAGAAAAAGCAATGCTGAAAAATAATATTTCACACTAAGAGGAAGAGAAGGCTATTCAATGTATCGGCTTGCCTTTGCAATATGGTTGGAGACTGTTGGAAGAAGTCTACGAGTCACTAAAACCAATGGTTCAGAAACATCACACTTATTCTTTTAAACTTGCTCAGGTTTAGACTCACATTGCTTGTGAACTAAATTGTTGCAATAGTTTTTTTTTTTAATCTATGTCTTTCTTCAGCTCACATCCATCCATTCCAGAGATCTTCAAAAGTGAGGAAGCAGGAAATGATACTTCAGAAGACCCCGAGAATCTGAGGGAGGTAGATATTTCTAACTACACAGTCCACCTCCTCTTCCCCATACCTCTGTCAAACAAAGAATCATTGCTGAGTTACTGCACTGAGCATGCAAATGGTGTGGAGAAAGAAAAACGAGAAGAAAGTATATTCCCAAGCTGTAATAGAGTCCAACACTCAGCTGACCAAGTCACTCTGTCCTTAAAACCCGTCCAGGTTTACCCACAAGAAATGAAAACATATGTTCATACAAAAACTGGCACATGAATGTTCAAGACAGCACTGTTTATAATAGCCCCAAAGTGGAAACAACCCTAATATACATCAATGGACAAATGGATAAATAAAATGGAGTATATTCATTCAATGGAATATAATTTGGCCTTAGAAAGGAAGTTCTGTCTAGATAGGGCAGAAGGGTGGGAGGGGAAGGGAGAGGGCATGGGGTTAAAAATGATGGTGGAATGTGATGGACTTTATTATCCAAAGTACATGTATGAAGACACAAACTGGTGTGAACATACTTTGTATACAACCAGAGATATGAAAAATTGTGGTCTATATGCATAATAAGAATTGTATTGCATTCTGATGTCATATATAAATTTTTAAAAATTAATTTTAAAAAAGAAAGGAAGTTCTGATATATCAGGGATGCATTTTTTAAATTATGCTATGCAAAAGAAGCTAGACACAAAAGACCACATATTTTATGATTCCATTTGTATTAAATGTTTAGAATAGGCCAATCTATGGTGCCAGAAAGATTAGTGTTTTCCAGGCCTCAGGGTTAAATGAGAAAGGAATGTGAGTGATTGCCAGGGGCATGAGCTTTCTTTTGAGGATGATGAAAATGTCTAAAATTAGGTTGTGGTGATACTTGCATGGTTCTGAGAAAATTCTAAGAAATTATCAAAGTATCTACCTTCATGGAGTGAACTGTATAATATCCGAGCTCTTTTTCAACAAACAACCTTTTCTAGGGCTCCTGTCATCAGAGCTGTGATCCCCAAACTTTGATGAACATCAGAAATATTTGTAGACCTTGTGAAAATAAGCATCCTACTCTCTGAGTTCCACTCTCAGAGTTACTGGCTTTGGGGGTTCAGGTAGAGCCCAAGAACCGAATGTCTACCACCAGGTCCTTAGGTGACACTGGTGGGGTGAGAGGCAAAGGCAGCTTGCACAGAGAACTGTCAGGGGACAAGATCCTGCTGAAGCTCTGCAACATGGCATGAAGGCCGGCCCTGCACCATCTGGCTCTGCCTGTGTCCCCAGCCAGCTTCTCCGTAGGCTTCATCTCACCTTAATCCTCATTCACACACATCTATTTCGGGCTCTCTCACTTTTTTTTTTTTTTTTTTTTTTTTGTGGCGGGAGCAGGGGGAGTTACCAGGGATTGAACCCAGAGGCATTCAACCACTGAGCCATATCCCCAGTCGTTTTTTATATTTTATATAGAGACAGGGTCTCACTGAGTTTCTTAGTGTCTTGCTAAGTTGCTGAGCTGGCATTGAACTCACAATCCTCCTGCCTCAGCCTCCTTAGCCACTGGGATTACAGGCATGCACCACTGCACTTGGCCTCTCTCACACTTTTTGCCTGCATATTAGACATAAACTTATCACTATTGTCAATTTAAAAAAAAAAACATATCTGCCTGTGCAGAAATTCTGGAGGCATTTTGCTTCTAAGTGTTTGTGTTTGAGTCATGAATTATAGGTACAAGTTCTACATTGCTCTCATAGTTGTATCATCTTCAGAAAGGATCATAGCTACTAGAAGACAGTAGCATTCCGTAACCTATGATTTTCCACCAGGAATTAGTGCAAAAAGGACCATCAACTAATTTTTAGGAAATGTCTTTCAGCAGAGGATTCACAACATTAGCCCTCTTATGCATCACTTTTTTGGATATACTATGGGGATTAAAGAAGTAATATTTATAAAGTCCTATGAATTCTTTCTATAAGAGAACCTGATGATTAACACTTCCTGTAAACAAACCTCAACCTCACTCATTTATATGTCCTCTTTTCCTTTCTCATTTCCAACTCAACACAGAAATTATTCCTGACAATGCAGACCAGTTTCAGAGAGGCGACTCCTACCCACTCTTGATTTTCTTCATAAGCTACTTAATGACACATGAATTGTAGGTCTTCCTCTACCATTACACGTATGGATAGCACATCGAAGGGCAAGAAATAAAACTATGAAAACATCCATAGAATCAGAGTCTCCTATAAAAGCATACCTTTAAAGTCATTCATTACCAAAGTTAACTCAGTTTTTCTTGCATCATGCTTACTTCAAGGACACATCAAGAAAACCCCTGAGTCAAAGGAAAATATAAGAGGAAAATAAATGGATAGTGAAACTGTATTCTCAAAATTTTATAGCCTAGACTCATACTCAAAGTGAAAAAGATAAATTACATCAAAGAATTAGCAGCAGCAGAAAAATCTGCAGGTAGGCAGATTTCATTTGCATACAAGAGAGGGAAGTCTACCAATAGCTAAAGGAATAAGCCTTTCAAGACACAAAGAAGTGAAAATGTTAGTACAGTATGAGGAAATATGAGGTTATCTCTGGCAGGGGGAGAAAAATATATAGATAAATGACATTATAAGCATTTAGTGTACTACAATATAGCTATTACAAATCAATTCTATATTGATTAAGAGGGCATCCAAGTTATGTCAACTGGAAGAGGAAGCAAAGGAAAGTTGGAAAAACTATGCATAGAATGATTTTTTAAAGACATTGTGCTATCTGTATGTATACACAGCTACTCTAGAATATGGAAGCTACACACCAAACTGCATCAGTGATCGTCTCTATAGTACAGGAATGAAGGGAAAGGGGAGAATTTTACAACTTTACATGATATGAGGGATGCAGACATAATACAAGGATTCATTATAGCCATATTTTAAACTAACAAAGTTTTGTAAAGTAGCTACAAGGTCTTTGGAAAACATACAATAAAAGAAGAATGCTTCCATTCTCAGGGATGTTCATACTCTGAATAGTCAGATATTCTTAAAAATGTTGTAGAATGGCCAGGTGCAATGGCACATGCCTAAAATACCAGCTACTTGGGAGACCCAGGCAGGAGAACTGCCAAGTTCAAGGCCAGCCTCGGCAATTAAGCAGAACCCTATCTCAAAATAAAAAATAAAAAGGGCTGTAGATATAGCTCAGGGGTAAAGCACCCCTAGGTTCAATCCCTAGTACTGCAAGAAAAAAAAATGTTGTAGGCTTAGAATGAAATCTTGTGTGGGATGGGAGGGGGCTTAGAGGAAATCTTTTCTGATTTGAAAGATCAAAGACACACCTAGCAATTCCTTTCTTTTTGCAATCACAATTTTTCCCTGTTTCCTCAATTGTTCCCATCAGCATACAACATACTCTAATATCTCCCATCTTTAAATTAAATATCTTCTTTAATCATATACCTTCCTCCATGTATTACTCTATTTCTATGTTCCTCTTTTCAGGGTGTTGCTTATGCTCTCCATCTTTGCTTCCTTCCTCACTATTCTCTCCTTTCAAAAACTTCTTTTTAAAATAATTTCAAACTCATAAAAGTATGCAAGGATAATATTAATGTTTTCCCCAGATTCCTTTCATCCAGATTAATCAATTGTTAATGTCTCCCACTTCTGTTTTACATATTCTCTCTGCATCCTTGAAGATAGGAGGAGGATATTTGTGTACCCATAGCTTTCTTCAAGGTCACCAATGACTTCCATGTTGTCAAAAAATCTAATGATCATATTTTAAGTCTCATCTCGTCAGCAGTACCAAAATCAGTGTTTCTTAAAACATCTTTACTGGGAGCCCAACATGGCCGCCGGCGAAGAGGCAGCACATTCAATGCGTCCGTGGTAAGGGGATCAGAGAGACTCATTAATATACCCACAGGCGTCAGACTGAGAAACTTCAAGCAAAATTCCACTGAAAGGAGACCTACCGGGAACTAGTAAGTTTAATTGGAGGTGTCTGCTTGTCACAGACTACTGAATCTCGGCAACGCAGAGCAGGGGCACAGCCCCGCCAGCCGCCGCCAAATGGCTGCTGCTCACTTGTAGCAGCAATCTTAGGAGCGGGCGTGGCCTGCCTGGGCCCACACCGGCCCGGCTCCGTGATCCACCACCGGCCGCTGCCGGGTGGCTGCAGCGAACGTAGGAGCAGACATTGACCACCTGGGCCCCCGCCACCCGGTTCTGTGAACCGCAGCCAGCCGCTGCTCACACGTAGCAGCAATCTTAGGAGCGGGCGTGGCCTGCCTGGGCCCACACCGGCCTGGCTCTGTGAACCGCTGCTGGCCGCTGCCAGACGAGCGGCCCACACGGTGCACCAAGCTTAGGAGCGGGCGAGGCCTGCCTGGGCCCACACCGGCCAGGCTCCGTGATCCACCACCGGCCGCTGCCAGGTGGTTGCAGTCCACACGTTACAGCGAAGGTAGGAGCAGACATTGACCGCCTGGGCCCCCGTCACCCGGCTCCGTGAACTGCCGCCGCCCACACGCTACAGCAAACTTAGGAACGGGCGCTGCCTGCCAGGGCCCACGCCCGCCGAGGCTTTGTGAACTGCCGCCGGCTGGCGCCAAGCAGCCGCTGCCTGCAACCTTGCAGTGAGTCGGGGAGTGGGCGCTCTGTGAACCTCTGTGAACCTCCTCTGGTGGTTTGGAGCTACAGACGACCACCCCCCACCTGCCAGCCCAGTGCTGCAAACGACCGTCCTGACCAGCTCTGGGAAAGGCCCCGCCCACAGCAGGAGCGGAGACTCGCCCAGTCCGGGAGGAAGAACTGCTGCACAGTGATTGACTCCCGCCTACTGAGAGGAGAGACTTGGCCCAGTAGGCATAGCTCCATCTACTGGAAGAGCAGTTAATCGAACTCTAGGACTACACTTATAATTTTTTTTTTTTGCTGTCCTTTTAAATGTTTTTTTTAATCCATCTTATTTTATTTTATTCTATTTTTTTAATTTCATTTTTCATTTCTACTATTATTATTTTTTTAAATTCTTTTAAATTTTCTATTTTGTTCTTTCCTTCTTTTCTCCTGCCTTTACATTTCTTTTCAATTTTCTTATTCCCCCTTCCTTGAATTCTACCTGCTTACTCTCATTCTCTTTAGTGACTTCTTCCCATCCCTTCTAATACCTTTCCTCCCAAGCATCAAATAAATTTATAGGAGTAAACAGTAACTCAGCAGTCAAACAGAACAAGAAACAATATGAACAGCATGAAAAAGCAAGGAAGAAAAGGAGTGCAAACAATGCAGGGCAGCCTAAATATTCAGGAGGATATAGAGTCACCAGAAAAATGGTCATATAAAGAACTCATGGATCACCTGAGACAGATGGAACGGAACCTTAAAGAGGATACGAGACAGCAAATTCAAGCAGCGAAAGAACACATTGAGAAGGAATTACATAAACAGAAAAAAGAAGTTAAGCATCTTTATCAGGAGATAGAGACTATAAAAAAGAATCAAACAATGATCTTAGAAATGAGGGAAATTATAAACCAAATTAAAAACTCAAATGAGAGTATCATTAATAGAGTGGAGCAAGTAGAAGCCAGAACTTCGTCAGATAACGAAGACAAAATATATCATCTGGAAAAGAGTCTAGCCAACTCAGATAGGCTGGTTAAAAATCACGAGAGAAACCTACAAGAGATATGTGATAATATACAAAAACCAAATTTAAGAGTCATTGGGATAGAGGAAGGGATAGAGATTCAAACCAGGGGAATGAGTAATATACTAGATGAAATAATTGCAGAAAACTTTCCAGAAATAAAAAAGGAAACAGATATACAAATTGTAGATGCATACAGGACACTGAGCATACAAAATCACAGTAGACCAACGCCAAGACACATTGTTATGAAGATATCCAATATACAGAACAAAGAGAAAATATTAAAAGCTACAAGAGAAAAGAGAAAAATTACATTCAGGGGTAAACCAATAAGGTTAACAACAGACTTTTCAACTCAGAAGCTGAAAGCGAGAAGATCCTGGAACAATGTATTTCAAACACTGAAAGACAACGGATGCCAACCAAGAATTCTGTACCCAGCAAAATTAAGCTTCAGATACGACAACGAAATAAAAATCTTCCACGATAAACAAAAACTAAAAGAATTTGCAGCCAGAAAACCAGCATTGCAAAGCATCTTGAGCAAAACACTTCACGAGGAAGAAATGGAAAACAATAACCAAAGCCAACAGTGGGAAGTACCTCAGTAAAGACAGACGGAGCGGGGAAAGCTAATCATGGAGAAACAAACAAAATATTAAAAAAAAAAAGAGATAAATAATCAAACATGGCTGGAAGTACAAACCGTATATCAATAGTAACTCTAAACATTAATGGTTTAAACACTCCAATAAAGCGACATAGGCTGGTAACATGGATTAAAAACCAAATCCAACAATATGCTGCCTCCAGGAGACACACCTGACTGGAAAAGACATACACAGGCTGAAGGTGAAAGGTTGGGAAAAAATATACCACGCACACGGTCCGCGCAAGCAAGCAGGTGTGGCCATCCTCATATCGAATAAAATCGACTTCAAGACTAAGTTAATCCAAAGGGATAAGGAAGGACATTATATACTGTTAAAAGGAACCATTAAACAACAAGATATAACAATTATCAATATTTATGCACCAAATAACAGTGCTGAGAAATACATAAAACAAATTCTCCTCAAGTTCAAGAATCAAATAGATCACAACACAGTAATTATGGGTGACTTCAACACACCTCTCTCACCATTGGACAGAACCTCCAAGCAAAAGTTGAATAAAGAAACTATAGAACTCAATACCACAATCAATAACCTAGACTTAACTGACATATATAGAATATACCAACCATCATCGAATGGATATACTTTTTTCTCAGCAGCACATGGATCCTTCTCAAAAATAGACCATATATTATGCCATAGGGCAACCCTCAATAAATATAAAGGGGTGGAGATTATACCATGCATTTTATCTGATCATAATGGATTGAAACTGGAAATTAATGATAAAAGAAGGAAGGGAAAATCCAATATCACATGGAAAATGAACAATATGTTACTGAATGATCAAGGAGTTACAGAAGACATAAAGGAGGAAAACAAAAAATTCTTAGAGATAAATGAAAATTCAGACACAACATATCGGAATCTATGGGACACAATGAAAGCAGTTTTAAGAGGGAAATTCATCGCCTGGAGGTCATTCCTCAAAAAAAGGAAAAACCAACAAATAAATGAGCTCACACTTCATCTCAAAGCCCTAGAAAAGGAAGAGCAAAACAATAGTAAATGCAGCAGAAAGCAAGAAATAATTAAAATCAGAGCGGAAATCAATGAAATTGAAACAAAAGAAACTATTGAAAAAATTAACAAAACTAAAAGTTGGTTCTTTGAAAAAATAAACAAGATTGACAGACCCTTAGCCATGCTAACGAAGAGAAGAAGAGAGAGAACTCAAATTACTAACATAAAGGATGAAAATGGCAATATCACAACAGACGCCACAGAAATATAGAAGATAATTAGAAATTATTTTGAAAACCTATATTCCAATAAAATAGAAGATAGTGAAGACATTGATAAATTTCCTAAGACATATGACTTGCCCAGACTGAGTCAGGAGGACACACACGATTTGAACAGACCAATATCAATGGATGAAATTGAAGAAGTAATCAAAAGACTACCAACCAAGAAAAGCCCAGGACCGGATGGGTATACAGCGGAGTTTTACAAAACCTTTAAAGAAGAATTAATACCAATACTTTTCAAGTTATTTCAGGAAATAGAAAAAGAGGGAGCTCTTCCAAATTCATTCTATGAGGCCAACATCACCCTGATTCCGAAACCAGACAAAGACACTTCAAAGAAAGAAAACTACAGACCAATATCTCTGATGAACCTAGATGCAAAAATCCTCAATAAAATTCTGGAGAATCGGATACAAAGACACATCAAAAAAATTGTGCACTATGATCAAGTAGGATTCATCCCTGGGATGCAGGGATGGTTCAATATAGGGAAATCAATAAATGTTATTCACCATATCAATAGACTTAAAGATAAGAACCATATGATCATATCGATAGACGCAGAAAAAGCATTCGACAAAGTACAGCATCCCTTTATGTTCAAAACATTAGAAAAACTAGGGATAACAGGAACTTACCTTGATATTGTAAAAGCTATCTACGCTAAGCCCCAGGCTAACATCATTCTGAACGGAGAAAAATTGAAGGCATTCCCTCTAAGATCTGGAACAAGACAGGGATGCCCGTTATCACCACTTCTATTCAATATGGTTCTCGAAACACTGGCCAGAGCAATTAGACAAACGAAAGAAATTAAAGGCATAAAAATTGGAAAAGATGAACTTAAATTATCACTATTTGCAGATGACATGATTCTATACATAGAAGACCCAAAAGGGTCTACAAAAAAACTACTAGAACTAATAAATGAATTCGGCAAAGTGGCAGGATATAAAATCAACACGCACAAATCAAAGGCATTTCTGTATATCAGTGACAAAACCTCTGAAACGGAAGTGAGGAAAAACACTCCATTCACAATATCCTCAAAAAAAATAAAATACTTGGGAATCAACCTAACAAAAGAGGTGAAAGATTTATACAATGAAAACTACAGAACCCTAAAAAGAGAAGTAGAAGAAGATCTTAGAAGATGGAAAGATATACCCTGTTCATGGATAGGCAGAACTAACATCATCAAAATGGCGATATTACCAAAAGTCCTCTATAGGTTTAATGCAATGCCAATCAAAATCCCAATGGCATTGCTTGTAGAAATAGATAAAGCAATCATGAAATTCATATGGAGAAATAAAAGACCCAGAATAGCAAAAGCAATTCTGAGCAGGAAGTGTGAATCAGGTGGTATAGCAATACCAGATTTCAAACTATACTACAGAGCAATAGTAGCAAAAACAGCATGGTACTGGTACCAAAACAGGTGGGTGGACCAATGGTACAGAATAGAGGATACAGAGACTAATCCACAAAGTTACAACTATCTTATATTTGATAAAGGGGCTAAAAGCATGCAATGGAGGAAGGATAGCATCTTCAACAAATGGTGCTGGGAAAACTGGAAATCCATCTGCATCAAAATGAATCTGAATCCCTATCTCTCGCCATGCACAAAAGTTAACTCAAAATGGATCAAGGACCTAGATATCAAATCAGAGACTCTGCTTATGATAGAAGAAAAAGTTGGCTATGATCTACATATTGTGGGATCAGGCTCCAAATTCCTTAACAGGACGCCTATAGCACAAGAGTTAACAGCAAGAATCAACAAATGGGACTTACTTAAACTAAAAAGTTTTTTCACAGCAAGAGAAACAATAAGAGAAGTAAATAGGGAGCCTACATCATGGGAACAAATTTTTACTCCTCACACTTCAGACAGAGCCTTAATATCCAGAGTATACAAAGAACTCAAAAAATTAGACAATAAGACAACAAATACCCCAATCAACAAATGGGCCAAAGACCTGAACAGACACTTCTCAGAGGAGGACATACAATCAATCAACAAATACATGAAAAAATGCTCACCATCTCTAGCAGTCAGAGAAATGTAAATCAAAACCACCCTAAGATACCATCTCACTCCAGTAAGATTGGCAGCCATTAGGAAGTCAAACAATAACAAGTGCTGGAGAGGATGTGGGGAACAGGGTACTCTTGTACATTGCTGGTGGGATTGCAAATTGGTTCAGCCAATTTGGAAAGCAGTATGGAGATTCCTGGGAAAGCTGGGAATGGAACCACCATTTGACCCAGTTATTGTCCTTCTTGGTCTATTTCCTGAAGACCTTAAGAGAGCTTACTACAGGGATACTGCCACATCGATGTTCATAGCAGCACAATTCACAATAGCTAGACTGTGGAACCAACCCAGATGCCCTTCAATGGATGAATGGATTAAAAAATGTGGCAGTTATACACCATGGAGTATTACGCAGCTCTAAAAAATGACAAATTCATGGAATTTGCAGGGAAATGGATGGCACTAGAGCAGATTATGCTTAGTGAAGCCAGCTAATCCCTAAAAAACAAATACTAAATGTCTTCTTTGATATAATGAGAGCAACTAAGAATAGAGCAGGGAGGAAGAGCAGGAAGAAAAGATTGATATTAAACAGAGACACGAGATGGGAGGGAAAGAGGGAGAAAAGGGGAATTGCATGGAAACGGAAAGAGACCCTCATTGTTATAAAAAACTACATAAAAGAGGTTGTGAGGGGAATTGGAAGAAAAAACAAGGAGAGAAATGAATTACAGTAGATGGGATAGAGAGAGAAGATGGGAGGGAAGGGGAGGGGGGATAGTAGAGGATAGGAAAGGTAGCAGAATACAACAGTTACTAATAGGGCATTATGTAAAAAGGTGAATGTGTAACTGATGTGATTCTGCAATCTGTATTTGGGGTAAAAATGGGAGTTCATAACTCACTTGAAACTAATGTCTGAAATATGATATGTCAAGAGCCTTGTAAGGTTTTGAACAACCAATAAAAAAAAAATCAAAAAAAAAACATCTTTACTTGGCTTCTGGACATCACTTCCTGTTGATTTTCTTTCCACCCTACTATCCCAACCTCACAACCTCCTTTGCTGGATCCTCCTCATCATGCAACACTCCAGCACAGCACTACAGGATGAGCTGAGCCCTGTCCTAGGATCGCTTCTGTTCTCTATGCTCACTCTCCACATGTTCTCGTCTAGTCTCAACACTTCAAATACCATCTCTATATTGTTAAATATAATTTGCATTTCTCATCCTGACCTCTTCCCTAAACTGTAAACTTCTAGCTCTCAAATACCTATGGAATAGCACCACTGATAGGTTTAGCTTTAAAGGAGCAAGTCTAAATTTCTACCCCCATTCTTTCTATATCTCTCACCTCAGGAAATGGCAGCTCCAGCCTTCCAATCATTCAAGTAAAAAATCTTCATGTTCCTTGACTCCTTTGTTTATATTAGACCCCACATCCAATCTAGAATACAATCGCTGCTCTCACCATTGCCACCTTGGCTAAGCCATCATCATCCCACATTTGCTTTTCTTTTTTTTCTTCTTTTTCTTTCTATCTTTTTTTTTCTTTTTTTTTTTATGGTGTTAGGGATTGAAGCCAGGGCCTAGTGCACACAAGGCAAGCACTCTACCAACTGAGCTATATCCCTATCCCCTCACCTGCTTTTCGTCAATGGCTTTCTATCTCACTTCTTCATCTCTTCACTGTCTACGTGTCACATACTACCAGAACCATACTTAACATGATTTATATCAGGTCACTTCTCTGTGGGACACCCTCTAAGATCTTCTCATATCACCCATAGCTCACCGCATTCCAGTCAAGCTGTCATTGATGCTCTCCAACTATCCAGGTATGGAAACCCCCAGTTTCCTCCTATAATGCCTGCACTTCTAACCCACTTTTAAACATGCAGCATTGAACATCACAGGTCAGGACCATAGAACAAAGGACAAAGATCATTGCTAAAGAGGAAGTGTTTTTGACAAAATAAGCAAAAGCAGGAAATAAGAAATTCTCCCAGTGAGCAAGGTGTGGCCCTGAGTCTTTTGATCCTTTAATTCACACTTTAAAATCCACTTTAATAAAACTGGTTACTCTGGGAAATTGTTTATTTTTGCACATTGGCTGACATTATTAGGATTAGTTCCAGTTGATGATCTCATCAGCAAAGTACCAAGGTTAAACCTCAGGACATTTTGCTTCCCCTTGTCAAATCTGGTTGCAATGTCATTCACCATATGCAATGAGAAATGGTAGATTATAAATACATGTACTCTGTGACTCAGAAGGAATGGGCTCATTTTAGTGTATGGTATATGAATTCAGTCTTACTAGCTCCCAGTCCCACCTCATATATCACTCTTGATTACAAATACCATCCATTACTAAATTAGCATAGGAGACATACTAAATATGAAATGTATCAGACATTTCAGATTCAAAGATAATTGTTTCGTACAAATGTTTATAGAGAATCAGACCACATGGACTTATAGTTTTCATCACAAGTTGAACATCTGGGAACCAACTCTACCGGATATTAGATAAATATTAAGTCAAGATACAAAACAAGGTATAGTTTAAGTGCCCTTGTAAGGTAAAGGGCCAAGAGGTAAGGGCTGTCACAGGGAATGTAAAGATCAGTAGGTCTTTGATCTTAGAGGACTGAAAGATTGAGAAAACTCAGGAACAAGCACCCAGATTATTTGAGTCTTGCTAATTCTTAAAGCTGATCATTATTTGGGTACATGTTAAAAACATTTTTAGACTTGTTTTCTTGATAAATAAATACAACCTTTTTCAAATTATATAATGCCTTTTGGATAAAATATTCACACCCACAGTTACTATGGATGAAGGTTTAATTCATTAAGAAACATACTGCAGCCAGGCGCGGTGGTGTGTACCTGTAATCCTAGTGGCTCAGAAGGCTGAGGCAGGAGGATTTTGAATCCAAAACCTATCTCAGCAACTTAGCAAGACACTAAGCAACTCAGTGAGGCCCTGTCTCTAAATAAAATACAAAATAGGGCTGTGGATGTGGCTCAGTGGTCGAGTGCCCCTAAGTTCAATCCCCAGTACCCCCACTCCAAAAAAGTATACTGAAAAATGTGAACAGCCAACAGAATACAAACACTTGTAGGACTTTGTCAGGGATGCCAGGAAGGCAAGTGGTATGTCTGTTAAATGTATATCCTAGGTCTGGTAATTTCACCTCTAATGTCTTAGCATGTCATAATCATAGATTGAACAAAAAAGAAAAAGGACAGATTTCACCTTGATTCTTGTCAAAGGTAAAATGAAAATATTTATCTAGGATTAGAGTTTTATTTTGGGATACAATCCAGAGTTATGGTTACTATCTTGGGCTACAATCCAGATATCAAATACAGTTTGATATGCTTCAATATCCTAAAATTCTGCGGGTAGATTTATAATCAGATTTATGGATCTGGCATCAATTTTTGTCATAATAGAATGTTTTCCATTGCATGCTTCAGTTTTCAGACACTGGCCACTAGATACACATCGTTTCCAAAGGAGTTAGATTTATGTGAGCCAGATTTTTAAATGCCATTTGTCATTATTGCCTGGATTCCTGCCAGAGCCTCCTTGGTGCAATCCTGGCCCTATGACAGTCTATTCTCAGCCCAGTAGTCATAGTCATTCTTTCAAAAAGTAAGTCAGACCGTATCACACTGTTGGTCAAAACCCAGCAAGCTACTCCCCACTCCACTCTGTGGGAAAGCAGAGGCTCTCCCAAGTCTCTGTGGTACAGGCCCTACCCCAACCTCACTGCTGTGACCCCCCCTGACCTCGTCTCCAGCCATGCTGGTCTCTCGGCTCTTCTTTGAACATGTCAGGCATACTCCTGACACTAGAAAGCCTTTCTTTCTTCTTCCGGGGATGTTCTTTCCCAGAAATCCACAAGAGTCCCTTGCCTCCTCCAGGTCTCCACTCAAATAGGATCTTCTCATAAGGCCATCCATTTAAAGATTCATCACACCCTTCCCTCATCCTTTGCCTGCTCTTGTCATTGCTACAAAAGTTCTCATCTTCAAGCTTACTATATAATCTCCATTTTTATTATACTTATTACCAATGGAACTCAATTCCTATGGAGTCAGGAATCTTTACCTCTTTTGTTTTGATATATCACCCCAAGCATCTAGAACCCAGCCTGTTATACTGCATGAGTTCAAGAAAAATTTATTAAACGAATTGCTTGAAATAAAATTGCATACAATTAGACAATACTTACTAGTGGAATTAATGTTCCTTTTTGAAGCAGAAAGAACAGATGAATTTACATGTAAACATGTGTATTAACTTGTCTTCCTGATATGCAAAACGAAAGCAAATTCTACTTTGAGAAGCACATTAGCATTATTTGTCTCATGACCCTAGCAAAGAGTATGTGTATGTCATTATTTAAGTACATTCGTATCAGGAAACATAGCAAATATGATGGCTTACTTTTAAAAATCACAATAGTAAGGTAATTTAAGAAGCAAAGACAGATCGAGGGCTATGAAAGATTAATTTCTTTCTGAAACTGGCACAATAAACACAATGGAAACTATTAACTCATTAACTACTTCTTTCAAGACCAACAGAAACCAGTTAGAGAACTTTTAAAAGATTAGTATTCCAATGGATTAAAAATCTATTTTCTGCTTTGAAACCATTTAAAGCCTTAATTGCATACACCAAAAAAAGAGTCTTATAAAAGCTCATAGTCTATGCCAATGAAAATAAATTATAATGAATGTGTTAGTACTACTCTAAATATCATCTCTACAAATAAGAATTCACAGGAAAATCTGTCCATTCCCAAGGCTTAAACTTCCTGGTAAAAAACCACAGTTGTGAAAATCTAACGAGTGGATAGCACCAGATGGCTCATTTATTTTTAATTTATTAACCTAAGAAAATCATGGGAAATGTAATAACATTGCATAATTATTGGCTGATCTAGTGACAGGCAATGATATATTAAGGTTCCTCTATCTTTAATTAAGACAATATGAGTTGGACCTATATTAAAAGTAGGACCTATATTAAAAGTAGGACCAATCAAGAACTTACTAAATACATACCCTATCACTGAGCAGAATGCACTGGACATATAAAGGAACCACTACACACAATACCCTCAGGTTTATTTCCGTCAGACAAGTATATTGTTTGTTTTTTCATCCTATTTTAGCAATAGATAATTTGATTACAAAGAAACACATACAAAAAGCCAAATCCAATTCTTCTAAGGAAATATTTACCTGTTAGGCCAATCAGGTCTACCAAAGAGTCAAGTAACCCCATTGTATGAAAAACTAGAATCTAGAAAAGAATTAATCATTTCACAAGTTTAGGGCTCTCTCTACTGATAGAATTCAATAATTATTGAATAGTGTACATGAATAAATCTTTTTTGTGGGTCAAAGAGCATGGTTAGAGGGAAGTTCTGTCATCACCTGTCCCGTAACCTCCATATTTCCATTCACATATTCACTACTTTGTTCATTCACTAAACAAATATTTACTAAGTGCCTACTATATTGCAGACATCTTTCTAGGTGTGAGGGAATTAGAGACAGATGAAAGAAACAAAGTCATTGCTCTTATAGTTTCTTTTTATCAGAAGACAGCAGATAATTAACCAACTAAATAAAGACAAATTTTTTCAGATAATAAAAGTACTATGAAACCATAAAACAAGATAATAGAACAAAGGAGAATGGAGTAGAGGTAAGATAGTGTGGTAAAAAAAATGCAACAATCAGAAATAAACTTGTACCAGGTGTGGCAGCACATGCCTGTACTCCCAGCAATTCAAGAGACTGAGATGAGAGAATCACAAGTTCAAGGCTGAACTTGGAAATTTAGCAAGACCCTGTCTTAAAACAATAAAAATAAAAAGGACTGGGGATGTAGCTCTGTGATAGAGTGCCCTGGGTTTAATCCCACTTTAAAAAAATATGTACTGTGTGGGCTGGGGTTGTGGCTCAGCGGTAGAACGCTTGCCTCGCACGTGTGAGGAACTGGGTTCAATCCTCAGCACCACATAAAAATAAATAAGCAAAATAAAGGTATTGTGACCATCTAAGCTAGAAAAATATTTTAAAAAATATATTTATTGTGTATATATGTATGCACATATATATATATATATATGTGTGTGTGTGTGTGTGTGTGTGTGTGTGTGTGTATACATATATTTAAACTTGGTTTCTTTTATCTGTCTCAAGTTCCCTTACATCTAGGATGTCAGCATGCAAAATAGTAGGCACTTAATAAATATTTGTTCAATATATTTTATTTTAATATGTATACACACATATATGTATATATATATATGTATATATACAAAATGCATATATATTAAATGTTTATATATAGATTTTCAAAAAAATTATCTTTCTCCTTTTCCTTCAAATTCCCTCTATCTCAGAAGTGGAATATTTTTCTGCCTCTGTTTCTCCTCATTCAGAGCTCTGGTCTTCTCTTTGGATATCCTTAGGGCAAGGTGGACATCTGTTCTGGTATTGCCCTTGGGCCCATGATTCCCACTAGGGATGTGAAAAGCAGTCCTAAAGAATGGCTGTTGAAGAATTTTTTATAAGATGAAGGAAAGATTATTATGGAGCTGTCTTTATGGCTTGCCAGTTTAAGTCATAAATACTCATAAAACTTCATAATCTTTCTTTTGTTGGGGATTCTATGACCCTGAACAGGTAACTTATTTTACTTTCTCTCACTTCTTATATTCAAAATGACAAGTCATATTCTGCAACTGGATAAAGAAAGGTGCTAACAGTAAAAAGCCAACAGTCATAATGTTCTTCATGTGTTTATAAAAACCAGCGTGGACTGCAGACTCCTTAGAGATCTGTCACAGAAGCTTGCCTACAAAGGAGTCCGTCCTTCCACAAGCTAACTGGGAGGGGACTCCATAAGCCTTTGAAATGTGTGACATTGCAGCAGTTGCTACAGTTTCATATGAGGCAGCTACAGATCCAGCCAGATCCCACAGAGACTTCAGTAAATCTAGCAAAAAAATCAAAAGGTCACTAACTCCAATCCTTAAATTCTGATGGGACTGCATTCGCAGAAAAATAATTGCTTTTTATAAAAAAAAAATTTTAGATTGTCGAGGGAATTTTTTTTTAATTTACATTGTTGGGGCGGGGGAGACATCACATATATGTCACATCTTGAAGTGTCAATTTTTAATTTTAAGATGCAGATTAAAATTTTGAGTGGCATTTCCTTTTCAAAGGCTCAAATTTATGTTTCCTCTCTCTGAAACCTGCCCTGACTTGATTGCTTCCATTACCTGGTAATTCAGAGAGCTTGGAGAAACAGTAGCTCTGGGTTACCTTGGCTTCCTAGGTCACTCAGACCTCAGAGGTCTTACTTAACATCTTTGTGGTTTGGCTTCCTACCTCACAGGATGGTAAGCCTTGAATAAAATAACGTATGGATTAGATAGCATAAGAAGGTCCTTGTTCTTTCTAGGAGCTCTAAACTTTGAAAGAAAAAGGGTGAAAATATATACTAGAAAATTATTTCTGAACAATTATTTATGGTGGTTAAAAATTAAAAGCATTTTATAAATTTTTATACTGAAATTCAGGGAGTATAAAGACAGTACCAGCACCTAAGTTATCCATGACTCTTTTGGGGGGGGGTAGGTAGTTACCAGGGATTGAACTCAGGTGCACTCGACCACTGAGCCACATCCCTATTTTGTATTTTATTTAGAGACAGGATCTCACTGAGTTGCTTAGCTAATCATGTCTTTTATTCAACTGAGTTTTATATGGATGCTGTTACAAGAAGGTAAAGGAATAAGTATATGGTGTCCCTACCTTTATATATTAGACAGATAGTGGCTGGATAGGAGGACAGGAGAGAGGAAGGAGAGGGAAAGGAAAGAGCAGTTTAAACCAAATGATTGTAATTTAAATAATGTACTATTATAGCATGATGAGTAGCTTTGATATATAACGACTCAAGTGAAATATTTCATATGATTTTCTAGCTTTTGGTGACATTTCCAATCTCCTTTTTAAATATTCAGCATCAGCACATGGCATTGGACAATAATGTCTTCTTCCTATGTCAGTAGTTGTTTCAACTTTTCCTTTGGGATTGGGAAACCACAACAAAGCCTGGTGTAGGGAACCATATTAACTTTGGGGGAAAAATAATTTCAAGATTGTTTTTCCTTTTAGGTCATAACAATGTAAGGAGTGTTATAGAAGCTCAGCAAATCTGTTATGGCCACTGGTCATTGCACGGGTCCTTATTCACAGTAAATAGCTTGAAGGATAAGCTGTTAATAATGATGATTCAAGTCCGGTTAAGTTCAAAGTTTCAAGATTTCATTCCAATTCTGATTTGGGGAATTGGCTCTTAAAGAGGAAAAATTTAATAATGAGATTGAAAGAGGAACACACTCTACTCTATCCCCCAATGCAGGAAGTAGAAAGAAAGAAAATGAAGGGGAAAAGATGGGGAAGAAGAGGGGTGGGGAAGAAGCATCTTTTTCCCTCACTGGCTTCAAGGAATAAAAACAACTTTGCCCAGAAGGAAAATGCAAGTTTGAACCTGCAAAAGGAAATGCTCTTGGTCTCAGGCCAGTCCCACTGAATAACACCAACGTTCCCTGATGTGAGCAACCTGGTCGTCTCCGAATACTGCACACTCAGCTTTTTGGGGATTGCTTTATAATCCATATAATTGTATTCAGTTTGGTTTAAAATTTAATGTATAAAAACATGGGGATGCCTTCACACAGTGCATAGGATTTAGAGAGCATAAGAAACATGTATGGACGTTTGTAACCAGGATCATCTTGTAACCAGTCTCCCCTACCACTATCAGTTTGGGGCAGGTATAGGCTCAAAACACCAACTACTGTAAGTCCAACCCCTTTCTGGGTTTTGACTTTTATTTTTATGTAGAATTGTTGTGTTTTGTGTGGGTTTTGAAAGTTATAATAAAGGTTAAGTATCAGAAGTTAATTCAAAGATGGTTTTAGCATAAGCACATCCACATCGTCTTTACTATGCTGTTAACTACGTTGCTTATCGTTTCTATTTAATTTCTGAAGTATATGCAAATAGAATGCAGTGATCATATTATTACCAAGGTTGGCTTTATTTTCTGTTTTTTTATGCTGTTATTCATTTGTAGTCAAAAGAGGAGAAAATAACTCCAAGTTCAAACAAGAAAGAGTCCTAATTTAATGTATGTGTCTGTATACGTTTCTCCCCAACTAATATGAGTTTAGAGACTAAAAAAAATTTGATAATTCTTAACCTCTCTGCAGGTATTTGAGGTATTTGCAACTCTGTACATATCAAATCTCCCCCTGGCTCTTTATAAGTGAAATTCTTTTTCTTCCCCTTTTGTCAGTTTTTTCAATGAATAAATCATTTCTCTTTGTCCTCTAAGGGTGGCAATTTTCTGTACTATAATAGATCCATTCTAACCACAAATCTAGTCAAATGGATTCTGGAAACACATTCAAAGCAATCAGGTCACAGGTAGGAGCCAAAACAGGAGGCTGGCAGGTGGGCTCTTGAAGTTTCCACTACAGATTCCTGACATTCTTTGAAACAGCCTTTTTGGTGAAGGGACACCAGAATGAGCAAAAATACTTGGTTTCATCAATAAAGAGCTTGGGCTGAACATAAACACAGATATTTCTGCACAAGTGAGATAACCAAAAGAAACCTACCTAGGAAATTACATGAATCTTGAACAGTAAGTAAAGAATCTTACAGAGTCTGGGTTCCATCCTGAATTTCTGAATCAGAGAGCTTTGGCAGGAGAAGCCACGTTTAGGCTTTCCCCATGTTAGGCTCTGTGAACTGGGCTGACCCATCCACCACCACACTCCTGCTGGCTTCAAGGCTGCTGACCTCCCAAGTAATCCCCAAGGTCTCCAACAATTCCCCGACTCCCCAAAGGAGCCTGAGTTCTGGCCTTGTCTGTCAACGTCAACACTGTGTTCCTCATGCCATCTTTGTGCCCTCCCTGAGGTCTGTCATCTCTTCCCATCCTGTGAGCCCACCTCTCCTCCCAGATGTCAGGCGTCCCACCTCCTCTGTCCATGGCTTTGCCACTGACATGGATGAGCATTTCCTCTTCGTTTCCTGGTCCTACCAACCTCCAACCTCCCCCAGCTCTTTGGCTGGCACTCCGTCTCATCAGGTGCTCCAATGATGCTTGAAATAAGATGATCAAGGCTCTAGGATTCTCTTTTATAGAATAGGATAAAAGAAACGGTAGGACTGAACTCAGTCTGTGGAAGCTCCAGTGTCTGTTTCCCACAGTATCAGGAGAATGAGAGAGTGTGCTGAAGCTGCCTTGGAGACCACCCGTCTTTTCTGTTCTCTTCTAGAAGCACCAACATACTTCCGAGCAACAAATAACTTTATATTTTCCATCTTTTCTAGAAATGGGTTCAATTATGATGGCAGCAATTTCCAGCTCTTTACCAAACTGCTGATTCCTTTTCATCCTGGGCATATAGATCACCTTTCCCAAGATCCCTTGCAATTAACTATGGCCATGCAGCTGTGCAATAAAATTGAATGGATGTGTGCCTTCTCCTGGTCAAGACTTTTAAGAAGCAGTTGTGCCCCTTCCACACATGCTTTTTCTATCTGCAGGGTGTAAATAGTAAAGAGGCTCAGCTAAGGGAGGAGCGAGAAGTGAAAGACAAGGTTCCATGAAATTCTGTGTGGAAGAAAACTGCCCATCAACCAGGAACCCACGGTGGACTGTTATGTGAGTCATTATATATTTTGGGGGTTATGTGGCACTGAAGTCAGGACAACACTAGCTAATGCAACCAGTATATTGTGTTTAATAATATTAAATCTCTTGAATGTTAGAATCCTAAACCTTGCTCTTAGAAAATTCCAAGAACTAGTAGAAAGGGAAAGAAAGCAGGAAGAGATAATTATGTGAATAACTGCGAAGATTTACTACATACATAACCATAGGTTAAGTTATTATGCATACTATCTTATTTGATTTTTATTGTGCCTCACAACAACTTTAGACGATACTAGTATTATTATCTTCTGTTAATCAATGTGGAAACTGAGGCAGAGATGCCGTACTCAGAAAGTGGAGGAGTCATGATTCAAATCTGTTGACTCCATAGCCCATGTTGTGCAGTAACAACCACTGAGTATACTCAACATTTGATTCAATTTTATCTTCACAGCATCTTGTAAATGAGGCCTCCCTATTCCTGTTTTAAAAGTAAGAAAGATGAGGTTGAACAAAAATAAATGGTTTATCCAAGGTTATACAGCTCGAAAGAATCCAACCAAGGTCTGAGCAGCTCTAAGACTCTTTCACCATGGAGGTCAGAATGTAGATACAAGACAGAGGTCATATAGATCTAAATTGCCTTACATTTATGGGTCCAGCTGATCTGGAGTTTGGTCTGCTAGCTCTGGAACAGTTTCACCACGTGTCTGCTTTGGAGACATTAGGGTTTCTGTTAGACAGGGTTGACCAGATTACCTAGCTTGTCAAGGAGAAGACTTTTACACACTGATAATAAACTGGCCAGGCCTAAAATAGTCAACCCATCCTCTGCCCCAGACTAATGATGTGGCAAGTACCACAATGCCCCAGGGTTGGATCAGTAACACTCAGGCTTGAAGGAAGAACTGAAACTGGTTGTATAGAAGGTAATCCTTTCAATGGATGAAGAATTCATGAATAAGAAGAGTTATAAGAGAAACCAGTCCACAAATCTGAGAAACTCTTTAAAGTCAAGGAGGGGTATCAGGAAACTTATTTATGAAAGGACCTCCTGATCCTTACTTAATACTAGGGGAATGAATGTCTGGGCTGAGAGAACATGGAAACTGACTTGAATAGATGAAGAAAAGGAAACTGAAGAACTGGAGAACAGCAACCTTGGTGGCCCATACTTGGCTTTCCACCTGAATGTCCCACTGTCTTATGACATCCCTCCTGGCCTCACCAGAGTTCTGTGGGAATATCAAGGAATCCCTCAAGACACAATGCCATCCCTTCTCCCTCCCAAAAATCTATGGGATGATTAACATATCCAGTGTCTATCTCTAAGGCAGTGGTTGATACTGGAGGCTCACAGTGATACAAGATGGTGGCATTATATAACCTCATGACCCAGACTACAGACCTGAAAAGCCAAGGCCATTTGGAGATCCAAGACCACATCCCCATACTCATTCATTCAGTCAGCAGACATTCGTGGTTGGGGAAAAGCACTAAGGCCCTCAAGGAGCTGGAGTCCTCTGCTATGCAGAGCCAGCTAGGCCTCAGGAGGGGCTGCAGGAAACATTGGAATGCCGTCATGGTACCCAAGGTTAGCAAAGCAGCAACCTGGATGGTCCCAGAGTCTCAGGGAAGGCAGGAGGAAAAATATCCCAAAAGAATACACTCTTCCACATGAAGAATCAAATGAATGGGAAAGGGCATAGGAAGGGGATCCCCTCCATCCCCCCATTCCTTCTAGTCATATCCATCCCTTCCATAGATTGTAACCAGTGTCAGTCATTTCTGAATTGATCACTTGATCCTTCTATGACTTTTAGTGGCTCTTAAGGTTAAGATCAAAATTATTATTGTGGCCTCTAGGATCTTGTAGGAATCTGATTAGTGGAGAGAAAGCTTATTCATCTCTGTGAGGACGGGGTCTGTGATGTGAGAGTTTTGACATTGGTTCTTTACCTGTGACCTCCACTCATCACATTGTGTTGCCCTCCATTCTCTCTGGAATGGCAAGATGGATTATCTTCTGACTGTAAATTCCACAAAGACTAAGTTCATGTCTTTTTACTCACCCTTTTATGTCAGCACTTAGCCTACCTGCCTAACACAGATGGTGTTCAGTCAGTTGGCTGGGTGGGTGCAATGCCGGAACTAAAGAAACAATATTCCAGCAACAAAGTCAGGTGCATACTGAAGCTGATCACTTCTGTGATTGAGCCCTGGCCCCTCTTGTCCCCATGGCTCAGAAGGCCCAGAGAGACAGACTGTAGTTCAGACCAATGTTAAAGCAGAACCAAGTCTCTCTAATTTAAAAGGTCTTTGGAAAGTTGTGGGAAATACATCAACAAACAATTGTAAGGAATGAAATTTCACTGATTATGTAGTCTTAACATGACTCAGAGCAATGCCGCCAACTGTTTTCCAGTTCCCTCCCTTTGGCGGTGATGGTATAACCAAGGGTCAGGAGGTGAGGTAGGTGTCCTGAGGGAAATACTTCTGCCTGCTGCCAGCCAGCACCAGGCAACCCAACAGGTCTTGAAAGGTTTTATGAGTCAGCCTCGGTCAAGTAGCATCAGGTCACAGCCCTATGTGGAGAGAAAGCTTCTCATCTCTGAATATGTGATGTGGCAGTTTTGACTTTGCTTCTTTCCTTATGATGCTGGGCTTCATGACCTAATTTCACTCAGGATGGATTTGAACATGGCATAACCTGGAGGGCATAAGAAAGGCCCCCAGCCAGATGAGTCATGGTTGGTGAAGACTGACTTAATGCAACCCAAGGTGCTTCAATGCGAATTAAAAAATAAAAAAATAATAAAAGTGTTCCCTGAAAATAGAAGGGAAAAAATTACCACCAGATTTAAAGAAGTAGAAAGGTACATGAACTCCGAGCACATGTGAGCTGGACTTGTGTTGGTAACAAGCCCAGGGCTCTAACACACGGTTTGTTTTCTACAAAAATTCATACAAAACATTATGTAGGGTGTTAACCTCTTTTAACTGTAGAATTTAAGGATTAAGTATGAGAGTGATATTGTTTATAGGAAGCAGAGTTTTTGCTTTATTTTCCGGCGCTTATGTGCTATCAACAACATGTGGCCTGCTGTTTGCTTAGATACTTAGTCTGACAGATGAACAACTGTTATTTAAAAGACCTGCCATGGAAACCCTAGATGTTGTGTGATGAATTGTAAGATTTAACACAGATTCAGTGAGTTTTGCTCTTGATTTAGCTCACTCTCTTTACACAGGAGTAGGTGGTTTAATTCCATCACAGGATTTTCACATTTATTATCTTAGGCCCCTGCTGTCTCCTACTTACTAAGAAGTTCTGCTACTTGGAAGAGTCTGTTTTGAATGTTTCCACTTTTTTTAGAGTCAATCTCAATTATCAATTCTCAATTGCCCACCCGCAAAGTTTTTGCATGTTAATAAATAAAAGCCAATTTATTGCAGGGAATGGGATGGTTAAAAAACAAAACCAATATGTTAGAAGAAGGAAGGGAATTGTTTGAAATTATCTAGTAACATGTAGACATCAAACTGTCTACTGAGACATGGGACACCCTAGCAATACCCCCTTTCTAGATTGCCTTATTGTTGCTGAGTAGAAATAAAGCAGAATACAAATACCATGAATCCCAGTAACAAAGACTCAGGCCATCAGTGCACTAATTCTCACCCAGGCTACTCAGGAGGATCACCCAGAGAGTTTTAAAACCACAGCAGCCAGCCTGGTACAGTGGCCCACATGTGCCATCCAGTTACTCAGGAGGCCAAGGCAGGAGGATTATAAGTTTGAGTCCAGACTGGACAACACAGAAAGACCCTGTCTCAAAATAAAATTTAGAAAAGGACTGGGGATGTAGCTCAGTGCTGAGGTGCTTGCCTAGTATGCAGGAGACCCTGAGTTCAATCCCCAGTACTGCAAACAAGCAAACAAAGAACAGTACTCAACAGCTAGCCCCCCAGAGTTTCAGATTTTAGTCTCCTAGGGTAGGATATCAATACTATTCAGAAAGCTCCCCCATGTGATTCCATTCATAGCTAAGACTGGAAAGTGCCCAACCAGGAAAGGAAGCTTACAGATCAGGAAGGTGAGAGAGCTAGGGAACACAGAGCTGGCATGAAGTCTCCATTCAACTCAGAAACCACAAAGAAGAAACCACCAGAATTTTCCACCAACCAATTTGATAATGTTAAGCCTCCATGAAACTATTGTGCTTATACCATTTCTACACTTCTGGATGATCTCTCTAAATACTAGATGCAATTTTAACTGCTAACCTTGCATTAAATCCATTTCATAATAGCTATATTTTGCATTATTCACAGGCTCTTCTCCTCATCGCCCTGTGGAGTTGAGCAAGGATTCCAGCACAATCACATTCACTTACTTTAATTCCTTGTGATCCATAGCCAGGGGGACCAGGGGGGCCAGGCAAACCTTTCTGCCCAATATCACCCTGTGAGAAAATGGAGAGAAATTGAAAATAAAGTGTAAGAAGATTGAGGGAGAAAAAAATGTAAATATTACTGCTCTCAGCTTCAATTCTTTCTTTAGCCTAATTAGGAGCTTCTTGCTGTCCATAAGCTATTTTATATTTTATTTAAAGCAGTGTTGTTCTAAATATTTTTAGGCTACTCAAATAGTTTGCAAACAAAATCTTACATGTAATCCAAATATAAATAAAGAGGTAAAGGCAGAGCTGATAGGAGTAGACAGAAGGAGAGGCCCTGCTTGGCTCCTCTGCCCCACACCAAATCTGACAACCACTGATGCAGGATTCTGTGGGACCTGTAACATGTTATTCTGCTTCAATATGGCGCTAAAGGTTTAGTGAATGTTGCCGAGATTGCTGAGATTGCTGCTAAAGGTTTAGTGAATGTTGATGTGGGCCCATATTCAACTTTCTATGAAAACATGATACATAAGTAAGTGCAGCATTTCCCAGGGTGTATTCATAAGATGACCCCATGTTTATTGAGGAAAGACTTTAATGGTGGAGTCAGATTGGAAAACACTATGTGCCTCCACATGGAAATCTCCAGTGCCCATTAATACAGTCATGCAGCCCTTAAGGATGGGGATATGATCTGACAAATGCATAGTGACTGTTTCTTGTACAAACATCACAATGTACTTATACAAACTAAGATGGCTATGACATCACTAGGCATTACACCTACCCTCATATGTGCAGTATGGTCTGGACCAAAAGGTTGTTATATGGCACATATATGAAAGGTTCAAAGAAGTCGCCTAATAGGGATTATCTTTGTTTATCTCAGAAGCTCCTATATTAACATTGAATAGAACAAACTCTGAGAAATTGTGGGTTAATATACATTACCATATAATGTTTATTTTATTTGATTACTTCCTCATTGCAAAACTATTTAAGACCAGAAATGAAGATGACAATAAGAAGATAAGTGGATCCATACTCTCATCACCCAGTGATATAATGATTTTTAACATCTGGGGGTGGGGGATGGTAGGGGATCTTTATATATAAAGTGATCTATTAGGGCTCAAAAATAGCTTGCTGCCACATGGACAAATAAGGGATAAATTGCAATCCTGGTAATTCTGGGATTCTCAGTAAAATCTTTGACTCAGGAAGTCTTTTCTTCTGATCATGGGGTTCAGATTCATTCTGTGTATTTTGGATGTGCGTACATCTATTTGAAATTTGAATCTATGATGACAGTTCATTCATACCTATTTTCCCTATGAACATGTCTGATACTTCTTACCTCATTTTTTGAACAAATCAAAAATATTTCCTAAATAAATGAATAAACAAAACCTAAATAAATGAATAAACAAAACTCAGCACTATTGACATTTTGAATCAGATGATTATTATAAAAGCCACCCTGTTCATTGTAGAATATTTAGCAGTGTTCTTGGGCCCTACCCACTAAATTCTAGTAGCACCCTAAGCTATGACAGCCCAGAATGTCCTTCTGGAGGTCAGGGGGAAGGACAAAATCTCCCTCACTGAGAAATACTGGATTAAAAGAATAAAAGGATGAATAATCATAAAACTGGAGGAAAAAAAGAAGGAGACATAAAAATAAAGGCAAAGGGGACAAAGGAAGTTCTCGCCTTCTATGGGGACAATAAATCTAGATCCATGCACCCAGGCTCTGCCCAAGCGAATGTGGCATATGACACAGTAGATACATGAGGCCCTGAGTGACCTGCTGAAAGGCCACCTAAAGCACCTCTGGCCAAAGCAAAGACATGCTTCTTGATGACAGCACAGCCTATACGAAACCTAGAAATGTTCTGAGCTCTTGGCAACTACTTAAGGGAGGCTGCTTTCTAATTTCTTTTGAGGAAGCATGTGGATTTATAAATTTAAATGGTCCACTTTACTGAAAGTTTATATGATGTGAAAAAATAAGACTTTTCATAGGTAATCAAGGAAAGAATAAGTCAACACCAACACAAACACTTACTCTGAAGTTGCTGTTCACTTGTTTGGCACTGATTGCACAGGTACAGGGTGGGTATCCCTTATCTGAAATGCTTGGGACCAGAAGTGTTTCAGATTTTGAAATTTTTCAGATCTTTTTACATATATATACTGAGACCTTTTGTGTATGGTATCCAAATATAAGTACAAAACTCATTTATGTTTAATTCACACTTTATACATATAGCTGGGCATAATTTTAGGCCAAGGTTTTGACTGCCTCACATCACATGAGGTCAGGTGTTGAATTATCCTGTTGGTGTTCAAAAGTTTTGGAAGTTGGAGCACTTCAGATTCTTGACATTTTAGATTTTTAGGGATGCTCAACCTGCATCTGACTCTCACATAGAGCACAGACCTGAGAACTCACCTTTGGCCCTTGAGTTCCTATTCCCCGAGGCCCGACAGGACCTGGAGGGCCTCTAACTCCAGGCTCTCCCTGAAAAGACAAAATGAATGGTAAGTTATTGGTTTAAAAATGTTTAGGGTATATCTCATGTTAAATATGCATTTTCAAAAATATATTTAAACATTTTTATAAACACCCAAATTTCACTAAGATATTGAGCCCATTTCTCCTAAATTGCTTTCCTATTTTGACTCTATGTGTTATCTCCTTTTGTTTAATTTCTCTTTTGTTCCACATTTTTTATTGGTGCATTATGGTTGTACATACTGATAGGATTTGTTGTTACACAGTTATACATGCACAAAACATAATAATATAACTTGGTCAATATCACTCCCTAGCACACATCCCCCCATTTTCCCTTTGGTCCCTTTCCTTTACTGATCCCTTTGATTTTCATGAGATCCACCCCCATCTTTCTTTTCCTTTTCCTATCTAGCTTTCGCATATGAGAAGAAACATACGACCCTTGACTTTCTGAGTTTGACTTCTTTTTCTTAATATAATGATCTCTAGTTCCATCTGTTTTCCTGCAAATGACATAATTTCACTTTTTTTGGCTGAATAAAACTCCATGTGTATGTATATATCACATTTTCTTCATCCATTGTCCATTGATGGATACCTAGGCTGATTCCATAGTTTGTCTATTGTGGAATCGTGCTGCTGTAAACATGGGTATGCATGTATCACTATTAGAATGATGACTTCAATTCTTCAGGTTAAAGGCTGAGGAGTGGTATAGCTGGGTTATGGTGATTCCATGCTTAGTCTTTTCAGAAAACTCCATACTGACTTCCATAGTGGTTATACTAATTTACAATCTCACCAACAACACAAAATTGTTTCTTTTCCTCTATATCCTCTCCAGCATTTAGTATTTGTATTCTTGATGACTGACATTCTGACTGGAGTGAGATGAAATCTCAGCATAGTTTTGATTTGCATTTTCCTAATTGCTAATGGTGTTGAGCATTTTCTCATATATTTGTTGGCCATTTGTATTTCTTCTTTTGAGAAGTGTGTGTTTAATTCATTTGTCCATTATTCATTGGGTTATTTGATTTGTGATGTGCATTTTTTTTTGAGTTTTTAATATATTTTAGATAGTAATCCTCTGTCAGAAAAGTAGCTAGCAAAAATTTTCTCCCATTCTGTAGATTCCATCTTCCCATTTTTAATTGCTTCCTTTGCTGTGCAAAAGCTTTTTAATTGGATGCTATCTCATTTATTAACTCTTGGCATTATTTACTGAGCTTCAGGGGTCCTATTGAGAAAGTCATTGCCTGTGCCTATATGCTGGAGTGTTGACCCTACATTTCCTTCCAGGAGTTACATAGTTTCTGGTCTAATTCCTAGATGTTTAATCCATTTTGAGTTGATTTTTGTGCAGGGTGAGATATAAGAGTCTACTTTTATTTTTCTATATATGGATAACCAGCTTTCCCAGAACCATGTGTTAAAAAGGCTGCCTTTTGAGAGGCCCAGGTCCATCCCACCACTGGCAGACACACACTGGAGCTCAGGCTCTGGCACAGAACCACAACTTCTGATCAGCAGACCACTGCCAGAGCCCAGGTCTGGCCCAGATCCACCTACACCGACATATTGGAGACCCAGGACCAGGGTAGGTCTGAGTCCGCCACCCTCTCCCCCGTACCTGGGAGCCCAAGCCTAACCTACTTCCATCTTGGGACACTGCAGACATTGCCATAGCCTTCCCCACACAGTTGCCCCTACCTTTTGACATCAGACAGGGCCTAGAAACAGCTGCATCTCAGAGCAGGCATCCCAAAGACAGTGTAAGGCCCACCCTTTCAGCCCCATCTCTGTAAGATGTTGGATCCATCTCGGGGCGTCTCCACTATTATCTGGAGCTACCTCTGCTATTGCTGCCACCACATTTAGTTACAGTAGCATACATTGAGGGACACCAGCAAGGTCTGGAAGCCCAATATCAAGGTGAGATACAGACAATCTGCACAGATACTACAAGATATAGGGTGTAAACTGTAATATCTCAGATCCACACTGCAAGAAAGGCAGACACATAGACAACATGAAAAAACAAGGGAGGAAATTGCCCCCCCCCCAAAAAAAACAGGATACTATAATAACAGAACCATGGACAGTGAAGTTGATGACATGTTAGAGAAGGAGTTCAGAAGGTTCATAATCAAAATGATCTGCGAATTAAAAAATGACCTAAATGAGCAAATACAGACAAAAATTGGTCACTCCAACAAAGAGATAAGAGAGCAAATACAGGTAGCAAAGGATGACTACAAGAAATAGATAGACTCTGAAAAAAAAAGCCAGAAATCCTTGAAATGAAGGAAAAAATAAACCAAATAAAAAACTCAATAGAAAGCATAACCAACAGACAAGCTCACTTGGAAGAAAGAAAGTCAGATAATGAAGACAAAGTGTACAATCTGGAAAATAAAGTTGACCACACAGTGAACAAAGTAAGAAATGATGAATGGAACATCCAAGAATTATGGGACAGTATCGAAAAGCCAAATCTAAGAGTTATTGGGCTAGACAAAAGCACAGAGTTTCAAACCAAAGGAATGTACAATCTCTTCAATGAGATAATATCAGAAAATTTCCAAAGCATGAAGAATGAATTGGAAAACCAAAAACAAGAGGCTTACAGGACACCAAATGTACAAAATTACAACATATCTACACCAAGGCACATTACAATGAAAATGCGTAGCACACAGAAGAAGGATAGAATCTTAAAAGCTGCAAGAGGAATTGGATCACATATAGGGGGAGACCAATTTATATTTTAGCAGATTTTCAACCAGACCCTCAAAACCAGGAGATCATGGAACAACAAATATCAAGCTCTGAAAGAAAATGGATGCCAACCAAGAATCTTATATTCAGCAAAACTAAGTTTTAGATTTGATGATTAACTAAAAACCTTCCATGATAAACAAAAGTTAAAAGAATTTACAACTAGAAAGCCTGCACTACAGAACATTCTAAGCAAAATATTCCATTAAAAAGAAATTAAAAAACAACAATGAAAATCAGCAGAGGGAGGTATTACATTAAAGGAAAAACTATTCAGAAGAGAAATCAAGCCAAGTTCAATACCAAAAATAAACAAAAATGTCTAGAAATACAAATCATGTTTCAATAATGAATGTTAATAGCATAACTCACCAATCAAAAGACATAGGCTAACAGATTGGATTTTAAAAAAGACCCAACAATATCCTTCCTCCAAAAGACTCATCTCATAGGAAAAGACATTCACAGACTGAAGGTGAAAGGTTGGGAAAAATCATAACACTCACATGGGCTGTGGAAGCAAGCAGAGGTCTCCATCCTCATAGTAAATAAAGTAGACTTTAACCTAATGTTAATCAAAAGGAATAAAGAAGGACACTACATACTGCTCAAGGGAACCATACACTAACAAGACTTAACAATTATAAATATATGTGCTCCAAACAATGGAGCATCTACGTTCATCAAGCAAACTCTTCTCAAGTTCAAAAGTCAAATAGACCACAACACAATAATTTTGGGTGACTTTAACACACCTTTTTCACCACTGGATAGATCTTCCAACAAAAGCTGAACAAAAAAACTATAAAAATCAATAATATAATCAATAACTTAGACCTAACTGACATATATAGAATATTTCATCCTTCAACAAGTGAATACACTTTCTACTCAGTAGCACATGGATAATTCTCTAAAATAGACCATATATTATGCCACAAAGCAAATCTTAGCAAATATAAAAAAGTAGAGATACTACCCTACATTCTATCATATCATAATGGAATGAAATTATAAATCAATGAAAAAATAAAAATAAAGGCTACTTCAACACCTAGAGACTAAATAATATGCTACTGAATGAACAATAGGTTGCAGAAGACATCAAGGAGGAGATGAAAAAATTTTTAGAGGTGAATGAGAACACAGATGCAACATATCGAAATCACTGGAACACTATAAAGGCAGTTCTAAGAGGAAAGTTCATTGCATGGAGTTTATTCCTTAAAAGAAGAAAAAGTCAACAAATAAATGGCTTAACATTACATTTCAAAAACTAGAAAAAGAAGAACAAATCAACACCAAAAGCAGAAGACAGAAAAATAATTAAAATCAGAGCTGAAATCAATGAAATTGAAACAAAAGAAACAATTGAAAAAATTGACAAAGCAAAAAATTGGTTCTTTGAAAAAATAAATAAAATTGACAGCCCCTTAGCCATGCTAATGAAGAGAAGGAGAGAGAAAACTCAAATCACTAATGTACTTGATGAAAAAGGAAATATCACAACAGAGACTACAGAAATATAGAAGATAATTACAAATTATTTTGAAAACTTATACTCCAATAAAATAGAGAATATCAAATGCATTGACAAATCACTAGTCATATGATTTCCCCAAACTGAATCAGGATTTTCTACACAATTTAAACAGATCAATTTCAAGCAATGAAATAGAAGATACCATCAGAAAACTACCAACCAAGAAAAACCCAAGACTGGATGGATACACAGCCGAGCTCTAAAAGACCTTTAAAGAAGAACTAATACCAATACTCTTCAATTTATTTCAGGAAATGGAAAAAGGGAGCACTTCCAAACCCTTTCCATGAGCCAATATCACCCTGATTCCAAAATCAAAGGCACATCAAAGAAAGAAAACATCAGACCAATATCACTAATGAACATAGATGCAAAAAATTCTCAATTAAATTCTGGCAAATTGAATACAAAACATATCAAAAAGATAGTGCACCACTACCAAGTGTGGTTCTTCCCAGGGATGCAAGGTTGGTTCAACATACAGAAATGAATAATGTAATTCATCACATCAATAGACTTAAAGATAAGAACCGTATGATCATCTCAACAGATGCAGAAAAAGCATTTAACAAAATACAGCACCCCTTCATGTTCGAAAAACTAGGGATAACAGGAACATATCTCAACATTATAAAAGTTATCTATGCTAAGCCCCAGGCTAACATCAATCTAAATGGAGAAAAATTGAAAGAATTCCCTCTAAAAACTGGAACAAGATAGGGATTCCCTCTTTCACCACTTTTATTTAACATTGTTCTTGAAACACTGGCCAGAACAATTGGACAGATAAAAGAAATTAAAGGGATATGGATAGGTAAAGAAGAACTCAAATTAGCACTATTTGCTGATGATATGATTCTATACATAGAAGACCCACAAAATTCCACAGGAAAACTTCGAGAACTAGTAAATGAATTCAGCAAAGTAATAGGATACAAAATCAACACTCATAAGTCAAAGGCATTTCTATATATCAGTGACAAATCCTCTGAAAGGGAAATGTGGAAAACTACCCCATTTACAATACTCTCAAAAATAAAATACTTGGGAATCAACTTACTGAAAGAGGTGAAAGAACTCTTTAACAAAAACTAGAGAATGTAAAGGAAGAAATTAAAGAAGACGTTAGAAGATGGAAAGGTCTCCCTTGTTCTTGAATAAGCAGAACTAATATTGTCAAAATGACCATACTACCAAAAGCACTATACAGATTTAATGCAACTCCAATCAAAATCCCAATGACATTCCTCATAGAATTAGAAAAAGCAGTCATGAAATTTATTTGGAAAAATAAGAGACCCAGAATAGCTAAAGCAATTCTTAGCAGGAAGAGTCAAGCAGGTGGCATTACTATACAAGACCTTAAACTATACTACAGAGCAATAGTAACAAAAACAACATGGTATTGGCACCAAAATAGACGGATGGACCAATGGTACAGAATAGAGGACACAGAGACTAACCCACATAATTATAGTTATCTTATATTACACAAAGGCGCCAAAAACATACATTAGAGAAAATATAGCCTCTTCAATAAATGGTGCTGGGAAAACTGGAAATCCATATGCAACAAAATGAAATTAAATCCCTATCTCTCACCATGCACAAAACTCAACTCAAAATGGATCAAAGACCTAGTATTAAACCAGAGAAACTATGTCTAATTGAGGAAAAAGTAGGCTCAAATCTTCATCATGTCATATTAGGCCCCAACTTCCTTAATAAGACTCCTATAGCACAAGAATTAATATCAAAAATTTAAAAAATGGGATGGATTCAAACTAAAAAGCTTCTTCTTAGCAAAATAAACAATTAATGAGGCGAACAGAGAGCCTACATCTTGGGAGCCAATTGTTACCACATGTACATCAAATAGAGTACTAATCTCTAGGGAATATAAAGAACTCAAAAATCTTAACACCAAAAAAACAAATAACCCAATCAATAAATGGGCCAAGGAACTGAACAGACACTTCTCAGAAGAAGATTTATAATCAAACAACAAATATATGAAAAAATGTTCAACATCTCTAGCAATCAGAGAAATGCAAATCAAAATTAAGATTTCATCTCATTCCTGTCAGAATAACAGCTATTAAGAATACAAACAACAAAAAGTGTTGGTGAGGATGTGGGGGAAAAGGCATACTCATATATTGCTGGTGGGACTGCAAATTGGTGCAGCCAATATGGAAAGCAGTATGGAGAATCCTTGAAAAACTTGGAATGGAACCACCATTTGACCTACCTATCCCACTCCTTGGTCTATACCCAAAGGATTTAAAAACAGCATACTACAGGGACACAGCCACATCAGTGTTTATAGCAGCACAATTCACAATAGCTAAACTGTGGAACCAACCTAGATGCCCTTCAATAGATGAATGGATAAAAAAAATGTGGTGTATATACACAATGGAATATTATTCAGCATTTAAAGAGAATAAAATCATGGCATTTTCAGGTAAATGGATGGAGTTGGAGAAGATA